>NC_081251.1:69591176-70822168 GCF_030490865.1 Poecile atricapillus | reverse complement strand
ACTGCTCACGGTATCAGACGATGGAAGCAGATTGAGCTGGGTTTTCTGAGGTTGTTTCTCCACTCAAGAACAGAGATGCTATGTACTTTCTTCATGTTCTTTGGCATTAGTAAAATTTAAGCATTTTAAGTGCTAATTTGCCATTTGGTGGCAATGCTGTGGTGGTAACTGAAGGGAGTCAATTTGAGGATGGACTGCAAGAAAGCAGATGTTTTCCCTCTGCATAGGATATTCCGCCTGTTAAAGTACTTCATTGCTTTAAACTCACCCATTTGACTAGATGCCTGAGTAGCAGCCCAAATAGCCAAATTTGGGGCTGGGATGAAAATCTGTGTTCTCCCTGTGAGTGGTGGAAAGAGCAGTGTGCTTCCTCTTTTCATTGCTGGTTGCCCTAAACACGGCACCAGATGTTGGCTAGCCTCTGTCATATTTGGCCAGGACAGAGTATCTCTGGTGTCCTCCACACAGACTGCAGATCCAGAGGAGAACTGGACAATTCCCAAAGAAATTGTCTATTCCCTGCAATCTGGATATTGTTATTACCTTCAATCTGTTTTAGGAGATCCAGTAGTCTTGAAAACTGAGACGTTTCCCTCTGCTTTCTGGCTTTTCTAATAGGAAAAAAAAAAAAACACCATCAAACCAAAGTTTCTGTTTGGAGGTATCTCCTGTTCTGCTGGAGATACTAAAATTAATCTGTAGCTTAGCAAGAGGAACATGTCTTTTTCTAAGGTATAGAATTGCTCACTACCAATATGTTATGTATCTGCCTCTTTATTAGAAGTGGGATAGTTAGGTGTCTGTTTTTCTCATGGGTGATTGGTGTATTCTCTGATGATACCAGTTGTCCATATTGCATCTCTGTTGAGGAGCCGTATCAATGACTTGCACATATGTGAAAGCTGTGGGAGAATAGCTGTCAGATAGGTTGCAAATCCCAACAGACTCTGGATGGAGTGTGTGCATCTGAGAGCAGGAGCCTTCTGTATGCTCTAAATTGCTGAGGTTGGTCTCGGCTCTTGGGAGATCAACAGATGTCTCATACAGGATACTGTAAACAGTCTCCACACCAGGATGGTTTTATTCAGCTCTAGGTCTGTTCCCTGCCTCCTTCTAGCTGACAGATGAAGGTGGGATCATGGTGTGTCACAGCTTCTGCCACACAATCTCTGCGTCCATCCCCAGAACACAGCAGCCATTGCACTGATCCCTCAGAGTCCTTTTAACACATCTTACTGTCAGCACTGGTACTCTACCACTTCACATCTGATCCCAGTAGGGCTCACAACCATCTGCAGATGCTCTTCTCCTGGATGTGGTGAGGTAGTATCTTTCTTCCTTTCTTTCCCCAAAAGTTTTTGTCAATACCCTATGTACCATTAATGTCTTTGTTCTCACCAAGCTGGATATTCCCTCATTTGTAGGAATTCAGTTGCACAGCCTTCTCCTGCTTGTGGAAGGTACTTCAGGTTTCAGAAAGGAGTAGGTTGTCTGGCATCTCAGCATCCATACTGCATGTGTGACTTGTTACTTAACACTACTTAAACATGTCTTCCTTTTCCATTCCCTCTACTGCTCCAATTATTTTTTCTTTTTATTCTGTAGTCACTCCTGGAGGCACAAATTGAAAAGATAGAAATAGATGAAGGCAATTGTATGCCTGGAAGACATCCTCCCCTTCAAACACTTCTTGATATTCCTCCCAACAGCTTTGTTGCAAGGATGCTAGTGAATATTGCCAGCGAGGCACATATAATTTTTTTCTTTTTTTTTAATTTGTTCTGCCTCCATTGCCTGAACGAATTGTTTGCTTCAAACTTAAAGTGCCTGTGTGATGACAATTTACTGGATGCAGCCGGAAGTAGAGGATCTGTTGTTGCCAGCATCACTGATTCAACCTGCAATTTACTTTGCCTAATGGCATGGGGTCATTGCATTGCTTTAATTCATCTTTGCATGGTTACAATTCCTTTCCCTCCCTGGCATAGCTGCAAGGAAGCCTTTGCATCCTAACACATTCAGTAATGTCCTACTGTCTCCGTAGCATTCATTTTTCTAACTAAGTGCTGCTGCTCTCTCTTGGAACAGCTCAGAGTTTTGTTTTTGCCCTTTTGCAGCATACTAATGCCATTGCTGTGCATTCTATCACGTGCACATTTTTCTCACAGCACTAAGGGTCTTCCCTGATATCTTCTGCTTCATATTTATGCATTTTCCTTTGGCATTATTTTATGCTTGTCAGTTCTACCTTCTGCCCCACCTACACTCTGCTTTGCAGCAGCTTTAGACATTCCTATAGTATACTATCAGTGAGGACAGCTTTCCTTTCAGCAGTCTCATTGCACTTTTTTCCCACTTATGAATCTAACACTAATTATTTCAGGTTTAAGACTGCATACTCGCATGAGTCAGCCATTTTCTGCACAGTTTGGCAGCATACCAATTTATTGTTTCTCCAGCTTCTTGATTACACAACTGTGGGGAAGATACTTTCCCTATGTGTCATTTTTCTGAGGACTGGAAATGCTTCTGAGACATTTCTAGGATTTTGTATGGAGTTCTTCCAGTCTGCAGCTGGTGTACATCCAGACACTGCAGAAACTCATGGGAGTTACAGCCCAGTACAGCTAACAGCAGGAATGGGCTTCTTTTGGCTTCCTGCTTACCCAGCCCCACAGCAATGGGTTACATACCCCATGTCACTCTAAGGAAGACCTACCAGAGCTACTGCCAATACTTCCTCTTTTCTGCAGCTTTGGGGCAAGAACCTGCTATGAACCCATGATGTTATCTTCTCTGTACTTCTGGGTTTTGGGGAAGTGCAGTGCTGTCTCCTTTTTTCCAGTCTTCACAGCTGTCTATGACACATGGGTGCTTAATCTCTTTTGCCACAATATCCAGTGTCCACTCTGGCACTGAATATGAACCTGAGGGACAGCCAGAGAGCCAGTGCTGGTTGATGATTCTTATCTTCACCCCCTTTACCTCCTGCTCTGGGCATGCTTCGATAGCAAGGAGCTCTCCCCTGCTTTCCAGCACAGCTACCTTCTCTTCTGGAGCTAACACAGCCTGTCCCAAAAGGAAATTGCCAGGTCTTACTTCGTTGTGCCAGGACGGATACTAAGTAGTCAACTAGGGAAGGACTGCTGTAATGGAGACTGTGGATTTTGTACAAGAGTCAAAGCAAGAGACAGCTGTGCAGCCTGAAAGATGATCAGAAGATACAATGACAAAGGCTGAATTTCTAAAGACATTATACTGCCAATTAAAAGTCTGAAATGTTCCTGGCTTGCCCTACCCCAGAAATTCAGATCAAATCATTCACTGAGCTGTTCCCACAAAAGGAGCTGGAAATTCAATAGGTCAGATTGTCAGCTAGAATAAGTCCACTGACTCCAGGGGAACTACTCCACTTTCTGTCATCAGAGAACCTGGCCCCATGACCACAAGCTTCAGATTTTCCACGTGGCTGTTTCTTTGGGATTTACATCATCACCCTGCACAACAAGAGTTCAAGGTCACAGTGAAGAAGGATTTTTAAAGAAGCAAAACAAGAGAGCCAAAAAAACCTCAAGTTAATGCTGTGCTTCCACAATACCATCTGGTTTAGTAGACCTGTGCATCACTATCTTCCTCAGGTTCCATGTGATTGGTGCCATATCTCAGTGCTGAGTCCTTCAACTCAGGACCAGAAATGGTGGAGGTCAAGGACCCACAGAGCAGCTGTGCTATGACTTTGCTTCTTGCCAGTCCCATCCCATCTATGATACAACACTTGTGGCATCAAGGTACAGATAAGGAATACCTTAAAAGTGTTAGTTTCCCTTATTGTTGTCTCCTAACCTGCTCCTTATTAATACAGAAAGGACTATCTCAGTCTTATCTCAGTCTTACAGTAAGAACCCAAATAATAAAATAACACATAGGAAATAACACATAGGATTTTTAGGATGAGCAATGCCAATGAGAACAAGCTTTAAAAATTCTGCCTGAAAATTCCAAAGCACGACATTCACCCCCAGGCAGAAAGCCTGCAAACAGTTCTGTGTATCAATTAAGAGGTGCTAAGTCACTTCTTCAGCCTCATGTGGGCTGCTCCATCAGTGAGATTCAGCTAAAAATCAGTTAGGAAGAAGAATGTCAGTGCTGCTATGAAGAAGAATGATCATTACCTAACACACCTATTCTTGCAAAGGCATGAGTTCAGTAATTTACTGTGTCTTTCCTATTACTGACTACTGTGATATTATAAGCTATATATCATATTAACAAAATAAGAGCTTTGGTGTTACCCCTTCCTGTCCTCTGCTGTCACCCCAAACCTTTTATGAGGACTGAAAATCTAAACTGTTTCAAAATTGTCAGAACAGCAGGGATAAAAACTCTTTAAAATGAGATACTAATTATTAATGTGAATGCTTTTCACATCCATCTCCTACTAACTATCTCAGTGGAATGATTCAGTTGAACATTGCTCAGTGAGAAGATCCATTTCTCATACTTCTTTAATTTTTTATCCATTTGTAAAGTTTCCCAAGACCTAGCCAGCAATAAGACAGCAAAGAAATTGCCCAAGGCATCCTCTTAAAGAAGCAGTATGGGCTGGGTTTTGTTCTGCCACAGATTAGTCTAAATTGGTAGTTATTCCATGATGTCAGTGAAACTGAACTGCCGAAATGCAGAGGCGAATCTGGCCCCATGATCTAATTCCATGATGAAATTGCTAGTGTAAATAAATGACTGCTGCTGTTCAGTGCTTTCCCCCCACTCCCCAAAGTGCTCTAATGAATAATGAGTTTTATGAATAAGCTTTAATGAATGACTGAATACATTTTAACGGCCCAACTAATAAGATCGTAAGTTAGAACACTTTCCTTCACACTTTCCTCCACTGCCTTCCTTTGCTTCCTTGAACCAGAGAATTGCCCTTTTAAACTACCTGTCAATCACACACACAATTACCACATCCCAAAAGGCGTTATCAAACAGCAAAAGTGGCCAGTTTTTACTTCCGGGAAAGACGTTCCATATTTGTTTTAAACGTCTAACTCAGGCTTCAAAATGCAAGTTGCTGAAACAGAACAAACCTCTAAGCATTTATTCCTTCCTTCCCTCCGCCCCCCAAGATTAAAATCCATTCATTTCAATCAAGTCATTCAGAGGAAGGCTGTAAAATGAATTACATAATTAGACACTTAATACACTGCATATGGAATTTTAATTTCAGATGAAAATCAGAGAGGCTTTTCTAAAGCTCTTCAGTGAGGAAAAAAAATAGTGGTATTTGAAGACAGCTAATGCTTTTCAGTTTAGTGCTCCTTTTTTGTCTGAGTTCCCTATTACTCTCAGCATTACTGAATAAACCTTCTTGACTTCCATCAGAAGGGGCAAATACAGCCTTACAGAGGGAAGAAGCCAGGAAGACAGTCAGACTAAGGATGTAGTTTTGCCAGGTTACAATGCAATCACAAAGAATGCAGTGACTGCCTCCTCTGACTGAATCCTATGGGAACCGGTTTGGGGACGATTTTCTGAAATGTCTTCCAAGAGACTGAAGCACAAAAGTCAGAAATGAAGGCACCTTCAGATGGGTCTGTACTTCTGAAAACACTCACTCAGATACCCGAAGTCATGTGAATAATATGTATCTGATCCAGAAAGAGTTTCAACCAAACACCTGATGACCAACTGTGGGATTTTATGGCTGCAGCCTAAATAGTAATTGAAATTTAAAAAAAAAAAATAATGAAACAACAACCCAGCCACCCCACAGGAGAGCTAGAAGGCAATTGGACAGTTTGCTATCTGATGAACTTCACTGTCTCTGTAACCAGTTCATCCTGTTCAATCCTGTTGGCCACTCATTTCTGTCCTGCTTGTGTTGACATATTCTGCAGGCTTTTAACCATGTTACTGAGTCAGGCAACACCAGAAGATGACCCATTAGCCTATGAGATTAAACAAGAAACACTAAACAGGAGATAATAGTCAAAGGGGAGGGAATGGGAACAAGTCAACATTACTCAAGGGTTAGAAAGATGTTCCAAAATGTAATCTGTGTTCATTACCTTGAGTAAATATACAGTCAACCTCCATTTGCACAAGCCCTGATCACATGAAGTAATAATTTCAGGGGGAAAAAACCACATTCCACCAGTGTGGAATTTGTGCAATGAAATACTCTTCCCCACACGTGCTCCTCCCAGACTTTGGGAGCAATTTTATTTACCTGCATTACTTTCACTGCTCACTGATGACTTTCAGATTCATCTGCCATACCACAGGGAATGCAGCGAGAAGTACAATGATTCTACTGTGGAAAAAAAGTCCCAAGAAAACTCTGGAGACAGAAGGAATGATTAAAGTATTGAAATCCTCTGGCATTGATCTACATTCCAAATTACCTCAGTCTTACTACCCTCTTTCCTGTTTTGCTTTGTTTTATTCTTTTTCTGAAGGCCAAAACAACTGTATTAAAAATATGCTTATCAGTATAAGTTCATAATATTTCTGTTCTTTTTTTGTTTGGATTTTTTTTTTTTCAAGGGTTGAACTAAACTTTGTAAACCTGATTTGCTCTGTAAATTGTATGTGAGAGGTTTTTTTCTTATTTTGGTCTAGAGGGGGTCTGAGGAGGAACTTCCTGATTCTAATGGAAACCTTTGAGGGTTCCCTCATCCTACATCATGCCAATCCCATGGACTTTACTAGATGCATAATTCAAGTCACTGCAACATTATTCTCAGCCTAGGCTGGCATGCATCACTGATGGTGGAAAAATCAAAAGCAAACCTGCCCAAGAAAGCAGAAGAAAACCTTTACGGAGATTTGCAGTATCTAAACTCTAAAAGGCTGTGGGGCTGTTTTCCTGAAGAGTTGCTCTTGTTGAACAGGAGGAGCACAAAGTCTTGTACCACAGCTGGCACACAAGAGATAAAGATGTGCTCCAAAATCTTGGCTCTTTCTTCCATGTCCCATAGGCAGTTAGAAACAACAGGGTTGTGAGTTTTTTGGGGAAGAGGTATGGGCCTTGAAAGACTACTGGAAGCCCCTTCCCAGAACACTTGTCAAGGAGCTTAGGCCAGCAGCTTAGAGTCACATGCCATTCTTTCCCTTTGATTGCTACAGAGGATTGATTGGGAAAGAGAAGGGATCTGTCTGGTTTTTCCAGTACTCCAGCTCAGCCTCCTGGGGACCTGATGCTGAGGCAAGAGCCATTGCTCTGATCCTTTGTGTAACCAGGCTGCTGGCCTTGGACCCTGGCACCCTGTTATCCTCTGGAGCCCCACCACCTCTCACCTGGCAGCTCTGCGGTACAGTCCCCAGATGTTAAGCATCAGACCTCACACTGAAATGCAAATGTTTCATTTTTAGATGTTTATGAAGGTTCCCTCACAGCAGCTCTGGCTTCATATAATGCTCAACAAAACACAACAGCAAAGGCCTGCAGATAGTTGAGTCATCTCACTGCAGAGTTAAGTTGTACAAGACCTCCAAAATCATCTTTTCCAGCCTGAGCAAACACAGAGCCTGGCAATTTTGGACATGAAATATTATAAAAACTTATTAAAATCCATCCCAGAGTGTCTTGCTTCCATGCACCACTTTTTTTCTCCCTTAATTATTTGATGTTTTCAGCTGCAGGAAACACCCCCCTTCCCGTGGAACTAGAGCAACTGTGTCACAGGGATCACGGTCCCTTTAAAGTTCATGTGGTTACAACATTGCTGTCCCACTTCCATCACAAACAGTGTCACTGCACATCTGGTCTGGCTGTGCCTGTTTTCCGCATACCCTTTCCTGCCCAGGGATCACCTTGAGCAGATGTCACCCTCCATCCAGCGGCTGGTGAGCAGCCAGGGTGGCACCGATCCAGCGAAGGAAACTGATGAGCCATCATGTTTCCCCATCCAGTGCCAGCAGGGCCCTGGCTTGATTGCCCTCTTTAAAATGTTCTTCCAGATGGAAATTCCCACTTGGAGAAAACTCTCTAAAATGCACGTACCCATAGGAAATTACTGGGCAAACACAAGAAGAGGAGTCTGTTTATGTCTCTAAAGCCTGTGTCCGCACTAATCTGACTCCAGGCCTCATTATTCCTGTTGTGCTCACTGCAATAGCTTACCCTGTCAACAGGAGGATGTATCAGGGCAGCCAAGCACTGTCTGACTCAGCACAGTCACAGCTTAAGAATTCCCTGAGGATGGGTGGACAGAAGTCAGCATGGAGGACAGAGTCACCAGTGTTCAGCTTAAAGCGACTGCAGGGGGAAGCTCTCGTACAAAATACAATACAGCAGCTGGCCAATTTAAACTCTTTCTCACAGCCACAACCTTTCTCTCCTTCTAGACAAAGATGAGAGGCTGTTTCTGTCTGACTGGTGTTTAGCACTCCCTGACTGTGTGAGATGCAAGAGTCATGCACCATGGCAACATGAAGGTACAACATGCTGCTTTCCCACAGTACTGAGTCTTGAACTACAGACCACGCTTTCCACATTTGCAACACACTTTCTGAGTGGGTCAGACCCACAGACCTTCTCTGCTCCCCTCCACACTACAGACCTGCAACAATGTCCTAATTCTCCTGTTTAAGAAGGCAACAAATAAAAAAATCTTGTTGTATATCTTCTACAATAAACACACTTCTCATAATGGCAGGTGCAGAGAAAAGATGGAGAGAAGGTGGATGAGGTTATTCGAACACTGCTTAGCTGGGAGGACATTATTTCTGCATATTTTCCTGAGCCATCAATTCAAAGATGATGCTTTGAGTGGGATTTGTCTCACTCTGCTCTAGATATCTACATCTGAGCAAGTCACCTTTCATATGCAATGCAGAGAAATAGGCATGTCTGGGGTGTGAATCATCTGATTTACTTTATGCATCTCCTTTAGACTAAGATGAATCACACCCCAGAAGTGCTTATTTTTCTCCATTGACTATAAAGGGAATCAAGATGAGTACTCAGATAGAGACACCTACATTTGGTCAGATGACTCTTACCCTGCACCTGCTGAGACACATCACCAGGTAACATCCTCCTCACAGGCAATCATTACTCTCACTCCATCACTCACCCATGCCAAAGCCTACAACCAAGACAGCAGTTCACTCAAGATCCTGCTCCAAAATCTGCTACATATCCAAAGCCAGGGATCTGAACATCAGTCTTTGCTATAGAAATTAATAGAGGAAATAGGTGGGAAATGTATTACTGTATTGAAGGAGGCCCCAGAATGGAAGGGTAGAATTGAAGTAACATACATGGAAGGAATTACCATTATTGGCATAGAGGATGGGATCCTATTAAAGACACTTAGTCCAGGGTGGGGTCTGGGGAACATAAAAATTTCCATTGGCAACTGCAACAGCAGGAATCACAAATTTTTAAAAAATAGAAGTTATCAACTATTAGTATTTTGAATTTTTCACAAAACACAAGAAACAAGGAGAAGGAAGTATCCATTTGGAGAACACCTGCATTCATCCCTACAGGGCTCTGCGAAGGCAGATGTAGTTAAGGCTGATTCCTACTGCATTTACAACACTGAAGACCTGATGTGCACACAGCTCAGAGAAGTGGCAGGTTCTCCTGTTGGCATAGCCTTCCACTAACATGAGAGTGGCCATGCCAACCAGTGATCAGTGGCCTGCATCCTTACAGCAGATATCCATCTCAGTCCATAGCCATTCTCAGCCTGTGAATTTCCCTGAAGTTTAGCCCTGGTTCACTTATACCTATTCCACATTTGTATGATATTCTTATTTACCTTCTTTTATTTCTTACCTTCTTTTATCATCAGCCATGTGCTGCTTGTATTTATTGCAGGCAAGCTGGTGGGAAGATTTCATTGAGAACCAGCTCATCCCATGAGCACAATACCTGGCACATACTGTGCTTTTTCAGTGAAATCAGTTAGAAACAGTACCTTGCTTGACAGAGCACTCATTACCCACAGAACTCTCCTTGACCCATCAGGGCAAGTTCACAGACATCCTATCTGGATGTCCTCAAGGTTCAGAAATTTCCCCATCTCTTGTCCTGTTCACATCCATGCCCTCAAGAGCACTCACTTGCTGTCAGAGGTGTCCAAAAATACAGCATACACTCCTCACATGAGGCACATACTGGCCAGAAATAGCCAGTGTTTCCATTCAGCATGCTTATCTGCCCTTTGGTCTCCCAAGCATTCACTATACCCACATTCTGCAGCTACGCAAGGAAACATTCATTTGCTCCTTGTCCTGGCCCAAGTCTCCAGCAAGAGATTTCCTAAGCTGGGGCATGGGAGGACAAGCTGGGTTTCTTGAACTGACATATGGAGTCATAGCGCTGTTGATATCCATTAGCACAGACCTATGAAAAGTTCAGGACAAATGTGAATTTTGGATAAACACAAACAAGGCAGATTTTTATAACATGTATGAAGTATTAAAAGATTCTTTTATTTTTATAAAGACAATTCAAAACATCTGGAATCTCAAATAAATCTCTGTACACACTGTTTTAACCCAAACTCCCTGATATTTATGGAATTTCCCCTGCACTGCATTCTGAGCAGCGCTGGCAGGCTGAGGTGAACCAGGCTTCTTTCCTGTGTTAGAAGAAACAGCTGAATACAGAGCACCTGCTTTGGGCGGACAAACACAGTTAGCTGACAAGCCAATTTTTAATGGGAATATTTGGCCAAGTATCCATCCCAAAACCAGGCGTGAATTTCTAAATACTCTGGCATCACAAAAGGGACATGTGATACCTTTGTTTATGGGCCCAGCACAGCTCCTCCTCTGCTACCATAACATCTGTCACCCTCCCCATGCAGCTTATGAGTTGGCTCACCTGTAGGTGACTCATTTCAAACTCTACTCTGAAAACAAAAGCCTCAGTGCGGGTCTTTAGATACACTAGTTGTTGCCAGAGCTATCTTTCCACCACAGAGGAAGACAAGTGAAGCCAAAGCAACAATGTCCTTCAGATTGCAACCTGAGGACCTGTGCATATCATCAGAAAGCCACACTTCCCTAACTCAGTATTTCCTCGGGCTGCCACTGACTTTCTCTGCTTACCACAGCAGGAAGTTGCACCATATGACACCTGCCCAGAATACTGAGCATTTGGCTTAAAAAGCACAAAGTCATGGAGAAACAATGATTAACTGTAAATCACTGTGGAATCCAGTCCCCAGGGGAATACCTGCAGACAGCCTAGCAAATTGGTATGGATGTACATTAGCTTGCCAGACTGCATCCAGGGCTAATTTAATGGAGCATTGCTGCAGCACAAACAGAGGCAAGATACTGCCTAGTCCTCCAGCAACCAGTTTCAGTGATCTGTTTCAGAATATCACGGAGCAAAACTAGTCCTATTAAGTTGGCATGCTTAAATGAGGCAAAAGAACACGATGTGTCAAATCTGTGCCAGCCTCTGAGGATCGCTTGCTTCAGACAGATTTAAAAGCTGGTCAGCACAGCCTCTGAAGCTTTTCATCCTGGCATCATGCATGGGAAAAGGACATAAAATATTGAATTTATCTGGGGCTTTGTAGATCGTTTATCAGTGCCGTGAGGGTATTTCTACATTAACTGAGGTCAATGGCAAGGCTCCTGCTGCCTTCTTTGGGTGCATAGGAGTTCAGGGAGTGTTGAACTGCACCCAGAAACAGGGAGGAAGCGCTATTGGGAAGCTGATAGGAAGTGCAGAGCTCAAGGGCAAGCTGGCACCCACCTCCTTCAGCTGCAGCTACTTGGTGACAGTAAGCAGTACTCTTGAGCAGCAGAAGTCCTAGGGATTCAGGTATTACTGGGATTATCAAAGCCTAGCTCTCGGTGGTACAAAAGACCTCAACTTGCAGCTTCCCGGGACAAGGAGAAAGTTAATTCACAGAACCATAAAAATTCAAACCTGTTCAAGAGCTGACCTTCATTCAACAATCATTTTGAATAACGACACAAGCAGTCAGGATAGACCAATTGTGTTTTCAAGGCTCTGTTTCTAAAGGTTTTGCTATGCATTTAACTTTACCTCAGAAAACACCCTTTGCAGCAGACAGGAGCCTTGTGTTATATATAGAAATACATGATAGTAATAGACAGAGAGGAGCCACAGGGCTGTCTGTAGGAGGGGTCAGGGCCTTGAAGTCAGATGCAGGACTCATCGCACTTGGTAAGAAATCTGGGGTCCATAGCAGGTGAATGGAGGCAATCCTTGGAGGGGTGAATTACAAGTGCTGTCTCAGAGAAGGAAATTTTTCACTTCCCTTTGCCTTCCCCACAGTATCGATCCTGTTGTGGGGGCTTCTTCTACCTCAGCCTCTTGTCCCTGCAGCACAAAGGCAATCTCCCTCAAGAAGGGAACCACAGTCCTGTGCTGGTCTCTGCAGCAGCCAAGAGGCAAAAGCAGCTACAGCTGGGATCAGTTCTGCTTCTGGCATCTGTGTTCAAGCCCAGCTGCTCAGCTGGGGCCTTGCTCCTGCCTCTTGCCAGGCTGGTAACCTATAGCCAAACACCCCTGGTGACATATGACCCTGTCCCAGTTTTGGATCACCCTCATGAGTCACTTTTCCTATCTCCCTCTTCCAGCTCTCCCAGCAGAGTGGCAGCATGGGGCCAAGAGTAGAACCCATCATTATCTGGCTCCAACCCAATGAGCAGCAGGCTCTGTGAGGGAAGCTGGGGTGCAGACCAAGCAGCTGAGTTTGGTTATCTCTATGTGAGATTCAGGTGCCGTGAGGTTAAGGGGAAAGCCAGTTCTGCCGGCACTCTGACACAGCGGAAGGCATGGCTGCTCCTCCCTAGGGATGCTGCTGGAGTGGGTACTCCATGTTCTCCACTGGTCTGAGTCACTCGTCACCTGTCTGTCACGGGTAAAGCTGGCCATGAGAAGCCATGGAGCCCGGTGAGGTGGCAAAGTGTGAGGACAAAGTGTGAGGACAAAGTGTGAGGACAAAGTAAAGTGTAAGGACAAGCAGGCACGGGGCTGGGGCAGGAGCGCCAGTTCCCTCACGAGTGGCTGCGTGCATCAGGCAAACAGTGCCTCACCTGAAGGGCTCAGCAGCTTCCTGGCTGCTAACACGGGCTGTCAGGTCGGGAATTGCCCGGGAATCTCCCTAGTGCCCTGCAGCGCTGGCCCGGCCGCGGGCAGGGAGGGCCGGCACTGCCCGGCCCCGGCGAGCGCCTCTGCCCCGGCTGCTGCAGGACAGCGCTCGCCCCGGGGGCTGCGCGGGAGACGGATTCCAGCGCCGGGGTCAAATTCCTCGAGCGAGGGATCTGGAAGTCCTTCAGTGCTGGCTAAAGGCTGCAGACTAACAGAGCTCTCTGTCCCCTCGGCAGAAGCGAGTTCCAACCAGCAGAGTGGTTTTCTGCTCGGTCAGTAGGTTGCGTGAAAGGCATACAACAGCGAAAAATTATCATGAGCACTTTGTAGCGCTCCTTCACCAAAATTATGTTACTCGCGAAGTGATTTCTTACAATTACTTCTTTGCTCACTCTTCCCGAGTTATTAAATTGCAAGTCTGTGATTAATTACTACAGCAAACTTTAAATTGTCACCTAAGAACAAAAGGTCTTTTTGATAGCGGATGTTTACTTTCAGCTGAAAGGGCACATGCTCAAATTTTGTTCAGCGTATCTTACTTGCATTTTAATTCTTCGAGTTGAAAATATCATTTGGCTTCACGGAGAAGCAGAAAGGTGAAAATGTAATTGGATAGAACCTCAGACTTTTTCTTTCAACTGGCACTTACAAATGTCTTCCGGAAGCTAGAGGTCACTGCGCACACAGTCCCACAGCTTTCGGGCATTAACCTGAAGTTATTGTGTGGAACTGGAATTCCTACAGCAAGGTCAGATAGTTTATCCCAAATGTTAGCAAATTCCAACAACTGATCTAACACAGATGCCTTCACTCCCTCCAGTGGGATGCTCCAGAGGCAGAGGAGTGGTTTTGAACAGGGCTGCTGCTTCCTCAGTGCATCCAAACGGCAATCCCGCTGCGGATGGGCTTTGTGCTTCACCCAGATCTGACTGTAACTGCTGTGACCCTCCCCACAAAGGTATTAAGCCTCATCTACATAGGTATATAATTTTTTAATACATAGGGCAGCAGGAGACACTAGCTACGCTGTCACCTAAGTGTTTCTGGAAGAGGAAAAAGAGCTATTCAGCATTAAAGATTCAGGAATGTCTGTTGACATATTAAGGAAACAACCTCGGGGGACAGCTGACACGGCTCCAAGAAGCATTACCAAGGGAACAGTGACGCAAATGTCTTCCATTTTTACAGGCTGGCAGCTCGCCAGGTTCCCTCGCCTGATGGCTGATGTAATGCTAATCCCTATCTGGGTTAGCGCTCGGATATCAACCACAGCAGCTCACTGTGCTGCAATCAATATAGCACACTTTTTATAGAAGAGCGTATAAAAAAAAATCTGCTCTAATCTACTAGGAATATGTACAGTAGAGTAACAGCAGGGGAAATTTAATGGCTAGCCTGGAGCTCACCCAGCGTGTGCTTTTGCAAGCGTGCACGTGTGCGCGCAGGCTTGTACACAAACCCATCTACACCTCAAATAATGGCAAGTCCAGGCGAGGGCCACACATTGAGAAAGGGCTGGCTGTTAATCACGTACAAGAAAAGCCTTCCAATTCCTTTATTAAGTGATGTAATGGCAGAGAAAAACAAGCAAAATGGGACTGGAAAATAAAACGGGTTATCAGTCATAGCATGGAATAAAATGTATGTTTCTCTTTTAATGACAGCATTGCTTTCTCTGTGAGTACCAGAGGGCTCTGTGGGGATTAAGGAAGCCTTACAGCACACCTCTGCAGGGTAGAGAGCACTGAGTCAGAGTGAAGGACGCACAGTGGGTCAGTAGCTGTCAAAACCCACCAGCTCCGCAGTCAGTGCGTAAATTCCTTCACAGTGCCACCAACACCAGCACCTTAAGACAAAAAAATGAGCAGGAAAGGAGTCCAGAGATCCTGAATTACTGTGCAATTATCTGAGGAGAAATTTGGTTTCCTCATAAAAGAAGAATTTTGAAATCCTGTGCAATTTCCAGTCAATATAGTCCTGGCTTTATATCATCTACCATGGAAAACCTTTCCGCTGCTTGACTGCACCTAAACCACTCGTTTGCCATGAGCTGATAGTGCAGCTTCCTGCTTCAGCACTCCATTTCCTGCAAGGGGTAACCCCCTGTCAGTTTATTTCACACAATACTGGTGTCATAACTATGAAAGTACCTAAGGGTGTTCTTGTCCCAGATAAAATTTTAGGATAAAATCCATGTGTAACAAAGTAAATGAATTCCAGCCTTATCCTGTGCTTAACTAGTGTGATGAGGAATTATGCAGGACAATACATTGTTTCTTTCTATTCCCTTCTTTATCAGGTAATATTTAAGGGAAAATTAAATAAAACACTACTTAAAAATAGAAGCTGATATTCCAGTACTATTCCAGTCCTTGGGTTAACTCCTGGCAGATGTGAGAAGAACATTAACCAAATCATTCAGGGTTTCCAAAGAGGGTCAGCTTCACAGAACTCCCAGCCTGGGAGCTGGGTTGGTATTTTGGGAAAATCCAGTTACATGGCCTATGGAGATTAAAAAGGCAATACTCTCAACCCCATCTTTCCCCAGGCCACGCTCAAGACAATATTTCTACAGCAGCTGGTGTTGACTGGACTGAGTAAGTGACCCTACCTTTCACTGCAGCAAAAATGAAGGAAATCCATGTCCATTCATGTTAGGCCATTCCTACTCAAGCAGCACCTGGCATAAAGCTGCCCTGAGATGCTCACCAGCACTCAGCTGCAACCTCGCACATCCATTGGGATGTATTTCCTTGTATTTCTGCCTCCCTTTAGCCAGGAGCTGCCAGGGCACAGCGCTGTTTGTGGCCATCCCTCCCTCCTCTGCTCCTCATTCCCCACCTGCAGAATCCTGGACACAGCAGCAGGAGCTTCAGGAAGGGCTGACTGTGGGAGTGACGTGGGGACAGTGGTCTGCAAGAGGGTTTTCTGGATATCTCCAGCAGGCAAAAAGGCTCAAGGAGCAAAACAGGGAAGAAGAATGAGACAGGAAAAAAAAACAAAACATGGCAGGTGTGGCAAGACTAAAGCAAGAAAAGGACAGCATTTAGCTTCATATCTTCTTCCTTTATTTCTACACCTTTGGTCATCAGAAGCCATGGCTCTCTTTCATCCACACATCCTGCTCAGTTCTTCCTGGCCCAACATTGGCTCCTTTGCCTTTAGTTCCCAAAATACACTCTAAGCAAATGGACAGTCTTTTTACAACAGCCTCATAAAACAGACCAGTTGAGAGTGTTAATATAATCATATTAACACTCCGACTTGTGAAGAGGTAAAATGTTTGATCACCAAAGAGCTCTGTTCTCCAGCAAAGGATTTAGCTGAGATTGTTCATGTGTCAGCACGGGAGGAGAAAGCGTATTTCCTTTTTTTTTTAAAAAAAAAAAAAAAAAGGAAGAGGTAAATAGCTCACACAAAGATACATTTCAACACACTTTATACATGTCAGTGCTCCAGACATGCCTTCCCTTTGCAGCACATACACATATAACAGGGAGGGAACTATAAGCCCAGTCCTCCTTGCAGACAACGATGATCTCATGGAACTATGATGCAATACCAATGTGAAAGGAAACTCCAGGTCCTTCCTATGCAATCTATAGGACATTGGCACAATTTTTAACATATGTGTTTATATTTCCTTAATATTTAATGAAATGCTTAAGAAAAACATGTTCTAAAAATTTTGATGCAAATACAGTTTGTTGTGCTTGAATTCTGAAGAACAATCTCCATTATTTTTTCCACATGCTCATACTACATTATATTGAAAGCATACTCTTCTCTGACAGACATGATGTGTGCTTTATAAATACTTTGCACAGCTGGAAACATTGATGTTTAGCAAATGCAATGTGGAGAACCTCCTTTGTAGCAAATGGTCTGCATACTGAGCATGGGAGGTGATCTCCAAACCATGCATGAAGGACCTACTCTGTATTTCCATGCAGCTCAGCAGGGCTCCTCAGGATCCAGCACTGCTGAGTGAAGCACTCACGTCTCTGGAGGACACAAACCCAAGGGAGAAGACTCCAGAAAAGTTAATAGCCTGGTCTAGGTGGCGTTTGTATTATTGCATTTTAAAATACAAGATACATATCAGCACTAGTGCCCTGCAAGGTTCATTGCCTTCCCAGCTTCTCTCACACTTATGGCTGGGTCCAGTAGTCTCTGACAATCCAATTAATTAATCCAGTTAATCCACAATCTTTCTGACTCTAAACTCTACTTCATTGCAGTACTCCTAGAAATAGTCAAAGAGCTCCAAAAAGATCATTCTGGTATTTTGTTTTAAAATGTTAATGCAAGGCTGATACTCATAATCTCTAGTGACCAATTAGTAAAACTAGGTGGTTTTCAGGGCAAAATCATTAGACGAAATTCACGGGAATGAGTAAATGTCATCTTTTCACTCTTAGAGCAAATATGGTTCTGTGTTTTCAGTGCAAGAATCATTCTTATCCAGGCCAGCAGCATCTGGGGATTTCCACATTTTTTCTATGTATAAACAAAATAAACTTGGGGTGTGGATCAGTCTCAAGTTCCAAAACCTCTGATTCCCTTCCAAAATGAAGGCCGTGTCAGGTGCAAGACTGACTTCAGTTCCCAACTGGAATAATATGTTCTCTGTGTGCAGAGCTGGAGTCAGTGTGTTTGTGGATAGATTTGTGTCCATTCCATATTAATGACAGGGTCAGAAGGAAAATATTCATGGACAAGTGCATTTTACACACCTTCCCTTTATGATGTGTAACCCTACACTACACCGACATACATTGGCAGCAAGTGAGAGACACAAAACAGTTCTTAGGCCTTAATGCCCAATTGCATCTTGATGTGATGAAAACATGGTTGAACAACATGCAGGAAGAACTGCTAATGGAAATAGGCTTTTAGAAAAGAAAAATCAAACATTTTTTTGCCTGAGAAACACTGAAATGGATCATTCTTTCTTGAATTCATGGGAGTGCATTTCCTTTATTCATGTTAGCAACTGTGTGGCAATTGGTAATTTCCCTCATGGACTTCGTATTTTACTCTCTTTTGTGATATGTCTAAGGCACATGCTGGTCAGGGGCAAGGATAAGATCTGTGAACCCTCCTTGCAGCCCTGTGAAAAGCAGGACCTATGCTCCCATTCAGGTGATGTGAGGACCATAGAACACAAAAATTCTATTCCTAAAGATAGAGGAGAATCTGCTTGAGCCCAGAGCACAGGAGCCTGGGTTTCTTTTCACACTCCTGCACAAGCATGAATTAGCTAGAAAGGGACTTGCCTGTTCTGTTGTAACAAGCGTCACACAAAAGTAGAGATGAACGATAACCTTGGCCTTAACAGCAGCATCTGCCTTTGACAGATTTCTTAGTGACAAGACACCCATCAAAGATGAACATTTGGCCTTATGCCTGAAGGTGAAGGCACAGCTGGCTGAAGAGCTGAGCTGAGACCTGGCCTGGTGAACATTGTCCAGTGGTAAGTTTGAGGAGGCCAAAGAGAATGACACTTCTTTTTCCTACCCATTAGGCACTCGTGCTCTGTCCGGCTGCGTGCAACCACACCACCGAGTCTCTGACCATCAGAGGAGCCGTGCTCGGACCTGAGTAGCTGGAATCACTTCACCCCTGGGTCATTTCGATATTCAATTATGGCTCTGTACTTAAGTGACACAATAGGTAAGGGAATTGAAAGCACAAGAACTCCTAACCTCTGATCCCAACTCTACAACAGAATCCCTCGCTGGCTTTAGGCAAGGTACTTAACATCTCCGCCTCAGTTTTCCCATTTGCGGAAGGGGGCTAATAATACTCAGCTACCTACTCCACAGGGAAGTCCTGAGGATTCATTACTTAATGTAAAGTGGCTAAAAGATGAAAACCTGCATGTAAGTGCCAAGCGTTATTACAGTTACCAGGTTTAGCTTCAATTTTTGAGACTTGCTTTCCTCTTCGAAATGAGAAAAAGTGTTTCTTTTAGTCAACCAAGATTAGTGTTCTGCACTGCATTTCCTATAGAAGTGGGAAGGCGCCCTGGGGAATATGAAAGGAGAGGAGAAAAATGTGTCCCTTTGGATCCCAATCTACCTTTCACATCCTCTCAGGAAATTGTTTTGATAGTGTCCAACACTTGGTGCAATATGCCGCAGTCATAAGCAAAAATTTTACTCTTTCAAGAATGTTTTAAGAGCCCCAGGAATAAATCATCTCTAGCAGGCATGGTGAAACATAATGTTAAGAGTCTGTGATTTTCCTCAGAGGTAAAGAAATTATTATAAGCTTTTCTACAATTTGTTCATGAAACTTTAACAAGAAAATACTGAGGGCCATTCTGGCACATTGCTGGGATATGTTCATCAAGAAAAAACAAGGGGAGTGTTTCAATTGACCAAATTATTTTCTTCAGTCTCAAATGATTTAAATGTTTGACTTTAAGCAACAGTTCTGGTACGGCAAATTGCTTTCATGTCAAGGCAGTCAACATAATGCTTGGTCAGCATCTTTAAACAGACTGGCATAACTGTGTGATGGAAATCATCACACAGTTATGACTGGTCATCCTAACAGGAGCTGCACTGAGACCACGATCTGCAATAAATGGACACAGCAAACAAAAGGACCGATTCAGTATTTTCAAATGCTGAGATTATTGGAAACAAAGGAAACAATTTTGTGACCCTAGGGAAAAAAAAAAAAAAGTCCTTTTATGATTGTTCTGAAAAAGCCCCCTGCCATGAATGGCTGCCACTCCTAAGAATTCAAAACATGCAGCTAATGCACATGGCTCTGCTTCCAGCTTCATTAATATGAGATTTTGGCACTGCAGGAGCACCTCCTGTGTGTACTGGATCTGTATCTTGCATTAGCACACCAGTATGTTTCTGTTGAATTAGAGCACACAATGTGGTGTTTATGCCAGTTTTACGCTGACCGGGGGACAGATGTTACCTGATTTGGTTCAGTGTCTGCCAGAATATGTCAAACATATCTGAACCAGCATAGTAATTTTGTGTTTGTTCAGTGCTTGGCTGCACATGGCTATGATGGCCTGGTACAGCACAGCATGCTTTTGAGGCCAGATTTTAATTTTTAGGTGAAACTGTGATTTAAGACATACAGTGCAGTTACATGCCTTGCTTGTACTAACTGAGATGTTCTGCCCCTTCACTGTAAGGTATTGTTCAATTACCATATTCATAACAGAAATTATATCATTTCAGAGAAAAAGCTCTCCTTTGATGTTTACTCCCAGGTTTCAGGTTCCTTAGTGAATGCAGGAATTGCCAGGTGCCTCCTGAATGTAAAACACATATGACTCTCTTCAGTAAGCAAATGGAAGGTGCCAAGTTAATGTGAGCAAAGCATGTGAAGAAAAGGAGTATTAGATCAGAAGAGAAATCTACAATCTGCTTCTGCTTTTCTCACTTCCCATTGACTGGGGACTAGGACCAAGCCACCCAGCACTGAGTTGCTCCACTTTCAACAAATATTGGTCAAATCCTGCAGGATCAGAGCCAGCTTTGAGACATGCTGGCAAGAAGGTTCTGCTAGGATCCTCCCTTCCTCATCATCCCTCCCAAGAAGAACAGAGTAATTTGCAGCAAAGTGGGTGGGGAGGGTTCAGAAATCTTTGAGCCCCTACAGCTTACCCAGGCGACATAGAGGCCAGCCACATGTACACTGGGGATGTCAGCATCCCAGCTATTTTCTAGAAACAATTCCCTCTGAAGGGAGAAGTCCTTCAGACAAAGCCTTATGACACATCCGGGTGACTTTAAGGTTCTTTTCCTTTTCTTCTAATTACTTAGTCATGGAACCCAAAATAATTAGTCATAAGTGGTCAAAAAAGCCACAGAAACAAAATGCCTCTTGGGACATTGCAACACAATGCTGAACTAGTAAAAAGAAACTTCAATAATCTAAGAACAGTGTGAGGCTTTTTGTTTCACCTGCTTTCTCCTGTGTCTCTGTCTTATTCCTCCTTCCACCTCTGAATTTTTCTGTTTTCTCCACTTAATTCTCTCCTGTCTTGGTTTGCATTCCCTCTTCTAAAAACAATTTTCTTCCCTTGTTCATGATGTCACGCCTTTTCTTTACACTATGGTTTTACTTACTTCTCTCATTTTTCCTCTGGTCATTCCCATTCATTCCTGGCCATTATCATCCTCGGTTTCTTTGGTCTGTCTCTTTAGATCTCCACTGCTCTTCCCTTCTCTCTGACTGATGTTTTCTTCTATATTTGCATCCATGAGGAAATTAAGTTCTTTCACCTTGAATCTTACACATTCTTATTTCTCATTCTTGCAGTCCTTCCCTTTCTTACTCTGTGTGTTACTCTTATCCCCTCACACCCCACTGCCCTGCAAACTTTCTGTATCCTTACCCATCAGCTACTCGGCAAAATGTCATTGACAAGCCATGGATGTCACTACAGCC
Organism: Poecile atricapillus; assembly: GCF_030490865.1. Taxonomy (NCBI): domain Eukaryota; kingdom Metazoa; phylum Chordata; class Aves; order Passeriformes; family Paridae; genus Poecile; species Poecile atricapillus. Next base: position 70,800,639 of record NC_081251.1, on the reverse strand, counting down.
ACAGGAGCCACAGCCATGGGAGTGTTTACAGAAGCAAGACTGGGCTGAAAAGAAGCTCTGCTTGTGCACAAGCTAACCCATAGAGAGTTATTAGTTTGGCTTATCAGAGGGTGGGTCAGCAGACAGGAAAATCCCAAGCTTATCTGTTTGTCCTTTGCATAGCTATGCCTGATTTGTCATTGTTACTAATCCTTCCCCACTTCCCCAAGGAATGCTGTGGGTGCTGCACAGATCAAGGGCTGCTGGTTGCCCCTTCCCTTGTCCCTCTTGGAAGTGGGGAGGGTTGGTTTTTTGCCATGGCCAAAGGCATGCAGTAGCAGAGCCAGATCCCCTCTTCCACTTATGTTGGTATGCAGCTTGGAGTCACGTCAGCTCTTTGGATGAGATGTTCTTTCTGTGGCTGGCAATTGCATCAGAATTTCATCGCAGAGGACATCTGAGCCACCAGGCAGCAGCCAGCAGTGCCTGTTAGGGTGCTTTTGCACTCTCTTCCTGACCCTGCTGCACTGCCAGCCGATCCACAGGAAGAACAGCCATGAGCAGCCCGGCTGCTAGAGCTGGTCACTGGCCATTTAGAAATAGGGCACAGTGTGCTTGTAAGTTGCTGTGATGAATCCCCTCTGCTCATGGCCAGCCTCCACACTAAATTCTCTCTTCACAGTGAAAAAGTCTACAAACTACCCGAACTAACTCCTTCCCAAGGGTACCATCACTGAGTCAACAAAGCTGCAGTATAAATGCATGTGTCCCATTGTTAGGGGTGGAAGAGGCAAAACTGACAGGGGTTTGTCAGGAACACCCACAAAGATCCCTAGACACAAAGCAACCAAGTTTAAAGAGCCAAAGGCCAGTGTCTTGCAACAGCAGCAGCCAAGAACAGTCAAGCAACAAACGAACATTTGCTTTTCTGCTTCATATCCTTCCCAGTTCTTTCCTTAAGAAAAGCGGAGGATTAATAATTTTGGCCGCAGAGCCTGAGTTCACACAAACACATATGAAACCAGCAAACAATACCCCCATTAAATGCATCGAGAAGCTCAGAGACTGGAACAACTCACCTCCAAGAGCTTCACCCAAGTCCCACAGGAAGGCTACAGTGGAGCCAGAAATAGAGCCCAGACCTCCTGACTCCAAGCCCTGGGCCCTAACAAAAACACCAGCTTCCCTCCACCAACCCTCTCTTCATACACTACATTGACCAGACTGGAAAAGGCATTCAAAATAAATAAAACCTGCTTCTCATGCCAAGTTTTAAAAAACATTTTCTTGTCATGGCTGGTTGTTTTTCTCCTGCTAGACATTAGGCAGTCTCCATGAGTGAGACAGCTCGCCTTTCTTCTCCAGGAAACACAGTTGTCTCCCACATGTTGCACTCAATGTAGCTCAAAGAAATGTTTTAGGAAATTCCCCCTAATTCAGTGAAATTGTTAGCTTGGCAGTGGCATGCTGGAAACAGGACTGAAAGATTGCCTTGGAGCTTTTTTTTCATTTTTCCTTTTTAAAGTGTACAGGAGAGCTCAGGCTTCAGACGGGCTGCTGAGGAAGACAGAAACTCATGTTACATAGGAAGGATTTGGCAGGCCTGAACATAGAAATTTCCAGAAGTGTTTGCGTGGCAGGAGCTCTGTGCCAATCCACATTTTTTAGCTATTCTGGCTGCATGCCCAGCTGAAAAGAAAGTCTTGTATCTCCACGCAGTTCACTGGCTTCCCTGAGGAGTTTCCATACTGCATGGCAACATTGGATAATCTCATTTGTGCGCCAGAAAAACTCCTGCTACTTACACTGTTACTAAATACCAGATGTGCTTAATAAAGAGTAAGTGGAGCCAAACCTAGGGTAATCACATAACCTATCATTAACATTTTCTAAAAACAAAAAAATGCCATTGGAACAGCAGATTACTGTTTTGCTTTGTTTGCTTTACGCCCTGTTACGGGAACCCCTGGGGTGCTGGGAAGGGAGCACGGCAGGAGCAGACAGCTCTGGCACGGCCGATGACATTGTTTACAATCACACCCCTGCACATCTGAAACATGTGTGAGAAAGTAAAGGCTAAGCAGATTTCACTGTGCTGGCGAGGGAGAGGAGGATTGCAACAGGAAGTCTACGCCACCAAGAAAGTGCTGGAGTCTCGTGTTTCTTCATTCCAGGGAGGTGGCTAGGGAGGGGGGGAAGCAGCAAGGGCGGCGTGAGTTTGGTCTTTCGCTATATGTACATCCCCAGGTCCCTGGTGCACAGGAACACAGGAGTGGACCTTGTTCCTTGAAATTTAATGACGGCCCAAATCCTCCTAGCCCATTTAAAATAAATTTTTGTGTGAGTCAGGGGGCCAGTCACCACACAAAATGTGTGTGCACATTTATTATGGATTTAAATGGATGTTGCACATGTGCCTATCTGATGCTGACCAGACCCTTAAGGGAAATAGCTAAATCTCAGCGGTTCAGTGGATTCTGCTGTGACAGGCTGTTAAGAGGAGGGAGACAGATGCCCTGTGCTATCTGGAGCCCCATGTGCCCTGGGCAGTGGAGGTACAGAGAGCAGGTGTGAGACAGGCAAACCCTCCCTGAAATGAGACATGGGTGAAAATTCTTGCTTCTGCCACAGCTGTCTCTGCAACTGACAGGAAAGAATGGACTTAAATGACTAGAAAAAGAGCTTTTTACTCTATTTGAGTGTCCACTAAATGAATGAGAAGCCTGGCAACTGTGTGCAGACCAGGTCCTTGCAAGGCCACCCTTCACAGATCTGCTTGCTCGGGCTGTGTGGAAAGCAAGATAAGGGGATGGGAACAGGGACAAGTCCGGGCCTTGCTTGTTTTGCACGCCAAGGCGAAGGCAGGGAGCGGGAGCAGAGCAGTGAGTCACTCTCCAGTCACTCTCATCACACAACAGCCCCAAGCAGTGCCACTGCTCTAGGCCCTCCAGGTAAACTCTGACCCAAGTCAGTAGGAGTTGCAACTATGCAAAGCTGGGATATCTGATGCCAGGAGCTGTGCCAAGGGCACGGGGTGAGGAGGTCACAGTAGGTGTCAGCCTGCCACAGCCCAGGAGCAGGAGGGCGGCCACAGCCCAGTGCTCACATGGCTCCCAGTGTGACTGAACTCCACTGTTTCCCAAAGCCTGGATACAAGGAGAGAAAAGCCAGCAGGCCAGGGAAACACAATGGTCTTGCTGCTGCAAGCCCACCACTTGTGCTGTTCCTGCTTGGCCCCATTCATTGCAGCCACTGTGCAAAGGCATGCCCACACTCCACGTTTCCCCAGCATCGCTGGTCCCAAAGGCTGGTCAGTGTGTCAGCGAGTGGCACGGCCACCTGTGCTGCCCCTGGCCCAAACAGATGGTACAATCCTGCTTCCTGGCACGGGAGCCAGCTGCACAGTGGTAATGATGGAGCAGCTGGTCTTGCTCGGGCCAGGCTCTTGCCTGATGTAGGCATTGCTTGGCTGGCCCTTAGCCAGAGGCTCAGGGCAGGAGATGACTCAGGGCACCAAAACAGCCATGTGCCCACCAGCTATTCTGTGTGCTCCACAGCCCTGCAGAGCTGAGCTTGCTGCTGCCACCGCTCACAGGTCAGGCTGAGGGAGGATGTGGTTAGCCTGTGGTGGGGGTGAAACTCTAGGACACTCGGGTCCTGCCACACATCTCCCCCTCCCAGATCCACCCTTCCCCTTGCCCCATGGCCAGAGTGGTCCTGGCTGCTTAGCCTCCAGATGGAAAGGCTTGGTTTCACTTTAAGCAGCCCCAAAACATCCTGCAGTATTCCAATCTTGCTGCTGGCACCTTTCCTGTCTTTGTCACTGCAATGTCTTGGGAGCTTCTGGAGCATCAGGGGAGCAGTCTGTTTACTTGGCAGCCACAACAGGAGCAAGAGGCCTCCTTCACCCATGGGTGCAGGCACAGAGAGACCAGATTTCCCAATCCTGGGATAGAAGTGACGTAGCCAGCAGCTCACTCCCTGTCAGACAGATTTTGTATCAGTGCAGCTGCTGGCTCAGGGAAGCCTCACCCCACCAGCTGTGGGTGGTGTGCAAGAGAGCCAGGAGAAAATTAAGTAGCTGCTGCCCAATCCTGTATCACTGTTTCTACCTCAAGGTTAAAGGATCTTATAAAGTCGGGAAACAGCAGAGAGGAACCGCTAATCAGCTGCATAAGGCCACTCCTTCCTTCCTCCCACTGCTGCCAGGGTCTCCCAGCCCTTGCCCACCCTGCCAGATGCCTCCAGCTAGCTGCTCCCCTCTTGGCCTCCTCCAGGAGCCTGAGGGAATACTCAGGCAAGGCTCCTTGACTGTGAGGATCCAGGCACCTCCACACACCTCACTAGATCTGTCCCCTTCCTCACTGCACTGCATAGGCCACTCCAATTTGTAGGCAAACTAACAACGTATTCTCCTACAGCTGCTTCCAGGAGTTCAGCAACTGCACTGCTCTTTGGAGTTTGGTTTGATTGTTGGGTTGTGAAGGGGTACCCATCAGATGGTCCTGCAAATGAACACCTAACCCCATTCCTAGCTGGCAGCAGGAAGGAAAGGCTCCTTCCTGCCAAGCAGCCACAAGGCACGCCACAAACAGCTTGCTTCACTGCTCCGCCAGGTAACAAAGTCCATCGGCAGTAGGAGACTTCAGTCTGCAAACTGGAGCTCATGAGCTGCGTGTGGGGATGCACGTGAAGTTTCTATTGTCTGCTGTGGCCAAGCAGAACTGGAGCAACACTTGGCAAGGCACTGCACAGGTCTGAACCTGTGGGGCAGTCCTTGACCTGAAGAGCTATCTCAAGAGAGACAATAAAGGCAATAAAAAGAACAAGGAAGCAGAAGGGACAAAAAAAGAATTTGTAAATATGACAGTACTGGCATGATCAGTGTGACGAGAGATGGGGTTTAAGATCTTAATTAAGGAAGAGCTGAGGAAGAGGTATGAGAAGGACAAGAGCAGGAAAGAGCAGGGAAGGCAGCTGAGATGAGACTGAGACGAAGGCAAAGGAGAAAGGGAAGGAAACCCTTGCAGGTCCTATTACACCTCCTTCTGTTCCCCAGCAGGTAAGATAGAGGGAAAGTGACACGAAACATCACATGCAGTAAAGATGCAGAAGGTGACTGTTTCATCCTTCATTTCTCTCACTGGTAAGCCTAAGCTGACCCTGTCTTTCCCCATGTCACAGGGCTGCCGTGGCTATTAAAACAACCTCTCCTAGCTCCCATCAATCAGAGCCACAGTTGGACAGGCGGGCAACACAATGTCAGGGAACAACCACAACGTAATGCACACAGGAAAGATCTGTTAGAGCTCTGCAACACATTGACAGGTTTTATCTTATCTGTTGCCAGGAGGGACAAAGAGCTGGAGGGACAGTGAAGGTCAATCAGGCACTTAGGAGAGCTCAGAACAAGGGAATAACTGATTACATTGAAGGACATCACATTTGCAATTAAGGCTTAGCTCGAAAAGTGTGGGGGAAGTAAGCTGTTTCTCTTCCCTAATTCAGTGTAAGGAAGACTCCCCAACTACCAGAACCAATAACTGTGTTGAGCTGTTGCTCTTCTTCCTACATGCCCACCAGGTTCTGAATGAGGGAGCACGAGCAATAAGCCTGTGGGTATTTACGAGAAAAAGACTTAGCACAGAATGCTTCTGGGCACAGCTCTATTGCCAGTAAAAAGCATGATGAAAAGCATACTTTCTTTGATGAAGCCTCATTCGAGTGGTTTATGGGTAAAGGTGAATCTAATATATATCGTATTTGTCTGATGGCAAACAGAGTGCACTTGTGAAATCCATCTGACTAGATATTCTGAGAAAATCTTCATTGAACATCTGTGAGCTTTGAATCATTTCATTATTGTCAGGATTTCAGCTGGAAATTGTTCTGGATGCAAAGGAATGGCAGGTCACTAATGGCTTATTTCTTATTAAATCTTTGGGTTTAGGAACTTCAAGGATATGCAGATACTTTTCTCATTTAGAGCTTCACATGAAGCAAAATACTAGGTGAAGATAAATAACCAAAGCAACTTGCCTTTTGCTGGAGAAGTAAAGACACAGGTTATTGGTATGTTAAAGGAAAAGTGTGAAAATATGTGAGAAGTGCTTTTGACCCTCTGCAAGAGAATTCTCTGTCACTGATCCATATGAGCAGGCCTTGAAATGCAAGTGCTGTGGGCCAAAGAGAAAGGTTTGTACCAGAAGGGTTATGTCTCAAAGAGAGGCTCAGTATATCTGGCTTAACCACCCAACTCTGTTGCTGATGTCATATCATTTTATCCATTTTTCTTGGGTTAGCACAGCAATTTGAGAGCATCAAAACAAATTGATTGCTTGTGGGTTTAGAGTTAGGTCCTCTGCTGGATGGCCCTTAAATCCTCTCATCAAAAATGGCAAGCATAAGATGCCCTTCCTGACAGCTTCAGCCTGGAAAGAGTAGTTTCATGCTCCAGGGAACTGCTGAAAGGATGCAAAGGCTGTATCCGCTGGACACCCTCTCTGTCACCTCTGCTCATGAGCAAAGCTTTGCAAGTTATCTCCCAGCTTTCACCAGAGGGGGAAAAAAGTAATCACAGTTTTCCTGATTTAGTGCACCTCCTCACTGGGCTTTCATCTGCATAGGGCCACATGACAGGGTCCCTGCTATCCCAGCCTGCTGTCAATTCAGCCTTCTCTCACTTCATTTTCTTGGCTGCTAAATGATGCTGAAGTCACATTCAGAACATCAGTTGCAGTGAAACAGGGGACTAATTCACTGAAATGAGAACCTTTATGGAAACACCTCCCAAAATAATGAAAGGTGTGATGTAAAACTGCCTTAGGTGTTTGAGAGCTGTGTCTGCACATCACATAACTGTGATGTTGGCCTACAGCCCTTGGTAGGAAACTTGACAGTGCAAGCTATACTAGATCAGGTCCAGACCCTGCCAGGACCCCTCCCATACCTCCAGGTGCAGATTAAAACTCTTAATCCCTGCTGCATCCCAGGCAGTTCTTGTCTTTTCCCTTGCACAAGTGACTTTTAAGATGACCAGGAACAGGCAGGGAGATGCCACAGCTATTGCTTTTGTTCCCCAGCCCTGTCTCGGCCACACTTGCCACTCTTCACTCAAAGGAAATGAAGTCTGATCAGTGGAAATTTGGAGGGTAATGTGTTAAAAAAGCTGCTTCACCATTCTCACCTGGGGCTTCCCCTTGCCTTACCTGCAGTTAGGACTGTGCTGACACTGACTCCCTGGGACATGGCTGCTAGTGGCAGAGGTGACAGCAGACACAAGTGCTCAGCCACCCATGTCCCTTCAGCATCCTTTTGGGAGGCTCAGGAGCTTCATCTCATCAGTGGGGCTCCTCTTCCCTTCCCCACATTTCTGCCACAGTCTCTCAGCTATAACACTACAAAAAAATTTGTCCAGGCACCACTGAGATGAGCTCCTTGCAGCTTTCCAGATGGTGAGTGGCAATTCTGCAAGATTTGGTCCAGGTATAGGCAGCTGTCCTCAACTAGCCACATGGCTGTGGCTGAAGCCCAAACAGGAGCAAAGTATGTGACACCGAGCAAGCTGGTGGAGGTACAGCAAGTGACCACCCAAGCCCTCAGTTTTTAACATGTGAAGATCACGACCTTAGGGGAAAGGAGGAAGCGGTTTTTCAGTGTTACTGAGAGTATTGGAGGTAGAATGCTATTGGCATCTGTTGCCGCCCATATTGCATCTCCCAGTATCACTCAAAAAATGCATTACACAATCAGGAATAAATGCAGATTTACTAATTCCCAGACCCGAGGCAGCCATTGTACTGGTTCCTAACCAAAATGGGCCATCAGACTTCATTCAGCCTTTTGAAATGACAGCTAGCTATTTATAGGTGCTGCCTACATTACTCCAAGGAGCAGTATCTTTCTATATTTTACAAACTCACTCCAAGTTTCCTTCAGTATCCTGCCAACACAGGGTGAATTTCTGAGAGAAATCTTCCCTCCTTTTTCCCAGAACACAGAACATCTGGGACTACTGAGATATCATCTTGTGGCATTGGCTGCCTTTCTTTTATTTTTTTAACGAGTTTCTGTGTAACAACTTCATGATGTTTTTCCCGGGAGGACAACTGTCTCATCTAAAACCTTGTCTCACATATTCCTTTATGGAGGATGTTTTATGCTAAAGTTCTTGAAAGAATTTCCTTTTGTGCTCTGTCCCCACCTTTCTCTGTTAAATTCCTCCCAAATGTCTCCCTGATGCTTAACCTGCAAGTCACCCTATTCAACAAACCAGAGCAAAATGCTGGTTTGAATAAGCTTGATAAGATACATTGATGTCATTTCTGAATATTAGAAGGCCACATGATACTACCAACTTTATTTGATCCCATTTGCTGAAGCAGACTGAATTTCTCAGGGGCAGGTTTTTTTAATCCTGGTTCATTATTGTTCAAACCCATCAAGTAAATGGCTGTGGAGCGGAAGCTTGAATGGGCTTGTTTAATAGGAAAAGTCATTCATCTGCAGCATAGCAGCTCTGCAGCAAGGCTATCTTCCCTCTTCTGCTTCTTACTGGGTCTGCATTGGCAGCAGTGGCATTAAACCCTGGTAAGGAAATGCTGGGGAGAGTAGATCTTTGTCTTCACACTAACTGCTTTTGTTCACTGCAAGAAATCCTTTCCAAAATAAACAGTCTGATTGTTTCTATGGGTCAGCCGCCTATTTTAAATTTATTCTCATGTATCACTTGGTACTGCTGAGGACACTGGCAAGCTGTGCTCTTTATCTGAGGCAGCCTCCCACTCAGGCCCCAAATTGCAACCTTGGGATCTGTTGATGCTGCATTTGCAGCTCCCTACAGGTCTTATCACTGCTACTATGGAAAGCCAAGATAGTCTGTGGCACCATGGCACCTGCCAGCTTTGGAAAATTAGCCCTAAGATGTTGGGATGGGCATGACCCTGTGAGCTAGGAGCTGCACTGATCTTCTTTACCCTCCTAACTTGCACCATGTTTGAGTTAAGAATCAGACCCTGAAATGGCCTGAACTGGTGCATGGAAATTCAGTGGAGCCCTGCCTGGTAATGGCAGATGAAGTTCTGGCACTCACACCTATATTTTTATACATAAAACTTGCTATTTTTTCACAGCCTTTGGCTTCACAGCAATGCCAGGAAAGTGCCCTGGCTGTGTTTCCCCTATGAAAGCACAAAAGTGGGATCTTGTTGCTGGACACTTGCACCAAACATGTGTCCAAGGCAGAAAACTGCTGGCATTGGTCACAGTGCCATTTACCAAGCAATACACGTGGGACCCCGGCCTGTCCCCTGCTCCCTGCCTGCTCAAACCCAACTGAAACTCATTACATACCAGGAATACCAGCATCCCCACAAAGCCTGTGCTGGGTGGAGGAGGAGGTTCTCCTTCTCTCCTTTTTTTCCTTTCCGCCCAGCTTGGCTGGTTCTTTGGCAGAGCCCCAGGACTTGGAAGGGGGGAGCAGAGGGGGGCTTGGGAGGGCAGCAACTTCCCGAGCTTACCCACGGCCTCATTTTGATCTGCAGTACTGCCTGCTCATTTCCACTTCACAGATGCTGCTGAGCTCTGCCACGGAGAGACAAATCCCAGAAGGGGAAGGGAGCGTGGTGGGGAGGGAAGAGATGAAAGCAGAAAAGAGCCGCATTTATTAAGCTGTTTTTCTTTCAGTGAAAAGAAGCATTTATCAGTGATTTCATATGTCATGTGAGATGTGGCTCCCTGCCAATTTCTAAGGATGCAAACAAGGCGCTGACATCATACACTAAATATAGAGCACTTCTTGCTTTAGGTGAATAAATAATGCAGATGCAAAAGCCCAGGTTTTCAGTTACACATTCATTACCATCCGTCTGTCAGGTTCTCATCATCAGGAGAAAAACGTCCGACTCCAGCAAGGAGTGACAAGTGAAGAATGCAAAACAACTGCAGACAATAGGTGATTAAGCAGAATTTCCTTGTTCTTCGCTTTTTTTTCCTTACAGCTACATTTCACTTCAGCAGTAATCCATGGTGCAGCTTTTCTAGCACAGCTCTACTGCCTCCCTCCCTTTCCCTTCAAGCCAAGCTGGAGTGACAAGCCTGGGTGGGGAGAGCCTGAGCAATGAACACCGCTAAAATGTGGAAACTTCCCTAGGCACTTAGCAAGAGGAAAAAAAGCAGAAGAAAGAAAATGGCCAAAAAAACAAACAAAAAAAAAAGCCTCTGTTCAGACTGTGCAAGCAGTAAAGCAGCAGCATCCCCCAGCAAAGCAGTTTTCTGTGCCCTGTCAGAGAGAGGTTTTAATTACGGTCTCACAATGCTAATCATTCTTGAATCCTCTATTGGGTTGTTTTTTTGAAAGGCACCCATTTTAAGAACCACGCAAGCAAACCTGTAACTGGTTCCATGGTGTATTATTTTAGCTCTCAGAAAGCCCTGCAGGAGGGATTACAATTGGTAATAAAGCTGAATCGATAACTTTCTCCCTTCTCCTCCTTCAGATCAAAGGCCCTGAGCAGGAGGAAGCATCCCCAGCCCATCCTTTCTGAGGAAGAACAGAGACAGGAGAGTGGGAAACAAGAAGACAATGCGCCATCAAAGTTGCCGCAAGGTGTTGGATCAATGACAACATCTGCATGAGGGTCTGGGCTACAATAGAGGCTGTTACCATGGAAACAGGTGCAAAAGCATCAGGCGGGAAGAAGCAGGCGATGATGAAAGGTGAGAAAGAGAGAGTATTTTTAGCTCCCTTAGGAGGAACGCTATACAATGACATCACCCTACCTCATTATTTGCACCCGTGCTGTACAACACATTGTGGCACCTGCCCCAGACTGCTAAATGGGAAAATGTTATTATGGATGTGAATTATAAATACTGCAGTGGAACTTGAGCTTGGGAGTTATTAGACATCACTATTCTGTAATAAAGGCGAGCATTTAATACATTGTGCTGTAGAGATTCATCGTACAATGTAAGATGCATCATGTCTAGAATTTTAATATTCTCAGAAAGTAATTATGGCTCATCCTTTTATTGTTATTAAGAAGCAGAGTGAAAATAATTTTACACATTTGATACCCCACACATCAACAAGCCTTTTGCACTGGAGAAACATGGCCTAATTTTCCAGAGCTCTGCGTGCCAACATGTTCTGAGTGAATGTAGTAGTAGTCATAGGTGCTCAGCACTGCCAAAAATCCAGCCATCTGTGTCACATGTGAATGAAGCCTCATTAATCTCAAAAATGCAAAGTGTACGTTTCACTGGCTGTGTTCAGCTCCTTTGGAAGGGCCAGACCCCTTTTGCAGTTAAGGACCAGTAGATACCCATAACATCTGCTGAAGCCCTGATTCCAGGCAGGGAAAAAATTCTGGCTGTCAGACATCGCTCCTGGCTGCCAAACAGAGGGGAAAACCTCCAGCCTGGGGAGTTGAAACAAGCTAGAGCTCATCTGCCTTGCTCCAAGAGGTGGGAGCCTGGAGCTCAGCACACCAGAGAGGCTGGAATCACTATTCGTGTCATGCTGCTCACAGTGAAGTCGGGAGGGTAAACCCAGAGGAATGTGTGCTCCTTGTGACTGCGGAGCTCTGAGCCCTCTCCCAGCCCTGGAATAACTATCGATAAATGCCACACTCAGCCAGAGCGTGCCGGGGGCAGCGGGGCCTGCCGCTGGAGCTGGGCAGGGACCGAAATTCCCAACCTGTGCTGATAGCCACCAGTGCTGCCAAAAGAGCGGCGGGTGAGTGACAGGGCTTGCCCTGGCTTTTGCCCTGTGCACACCAGAGCACGTGGGCACTCTGCCATTTGTTTTCGCAGTTTGGCCGCATCCTGCGTCAGCAGCCGGAGCAGGAGCGGGTGACCGGGGCTGCACCAGCCGCTGATGCCAAGGGTGTAGGGCAGGCAGTGGAGCGTGGCCTGGCTGCAAGGAGCCAGCCAGGCTGATGTCATGCCGTAGCCCTCTTCCCTGGTGAGGATATATATATCTAAATATACCCTCCCTGAGCCCCACCGGCTGCCCCAGGAGCACGGGCGGGCTGGGGGCAGCAACGAGAGGCAGGGGGCACAGCTGAAGCCCTGGCCTCGCCTGCCCTGCCATAAAAGGCACTGGTGCACAACCCAGCCAACTGGGGAAACAGAGCAAGAAATAGCACGGGGGCCATGGTGGAGGACAAGAAACATGAGCAAGCCAGGGAGTTACCACCTAGCGGCAGGCAGAGGGGGCTTACAAGCAAGGACAGCTGGCAGCAAAACCTGATTTTCTTTTTGGTTTGTTTTTTTTTTCCACCATGTGATCACAATGTGCGCTTTTCTCTCTGTTTGAGCTATCTTTCCTAGCAGAAGAGCTGACTCTTTAAATATATAATAAATAGTGAAATGTACTGACATATGTATGCTACTTCTGATCCATCTTTGCGGGGAGAAGACGAAGGTTATCCAACACAGCACAGCTCAGGCTGCGGAAGGTCGCATAGGGCACATCTACAAAGAAGGGTAGAAAAGGTGAGTGAATTTAGCTGAACCTGAAATTACACCACCTGGAAACATTTTCTTTCCTAATCTAAATGCAGCCTTCTTTTGCCAGCATCCCTGAGTCTATTGTACCTAGTCCTCATGATGATTAACCAGACCATGCCTGAAACAGCAGCCTTTTTATTGTATCACTGGCTAACTTGAACTATTCTGCACATCAGCTTCAGTCAGCTTAACCTCACCCCCATTTCCTAGTTAATAATTTCAATGCTGAAATTGCTTCTGCTTTCTTCCTGGCACCTCTTTTTCTGGCACTTCTCATTTTATTTTTGAGGAAGGAGGTTACCGTTCTACATCTTACAGTATTAGAGTTGGATATAGATGAAACAATATTTCATCTGATCATATAATTTGTCTTATATGTTAGCTTTGGCACTGCCAGCATTGTAGTCATGCCAGTAGAGAAACTTTGCTCTGAGTGTAAAACTCAGCCAGGCTTGATGTAGGGTGTCAGAAAATAATTTCAAATATAAAAAATCTGGCCTGTGCTTTTGGGGATACGAATGCTGTTGATACCCTAAATATCACATTTTAAAGGAGGTATGACCTCTCTGCTAAAATCAAGTACCATTTTAGGACAACATTAGGAGTCACTCTGGGCACGTGTGGAATTCACCAGACACATTTTGGGCACTGCCCCAATCTGAATCACTGCAGTTGTGGACATGTATGGCTCAAGAGACCATCCAGCTCCTCTTCCCCTCCCCTTCCCTCTCTTTCTAGCTGATATCCCCGACTGATACGTGTTTAACCTTTTGAAGTTATCTTTGGTGACAGGAACAGCCCTCAGCCGGGGCTCACCTCACTTGCTGGTTACAGCATGTTTTTCTCTAGCTATAACCCAGCTCACTCTGACTGAGAAAGAGCTCAACTTCTCTGCCTGCCTGAAGACTTGTTGGTCTAATAACAATCCTTAGATATTTGGCATACTACCACATCTGCCCTCATCCTTCAGCTGTCCATCCTGAACACACCAGTTCTTTCAGTCTCTCCCTGTAAGCCAGGATTTCCAGGCTGTCACAATACCCCTCTCTGTTCCATGCTCACCTGCATCATCCCTGGACCAGCAGGATGCTGTTCTCTTCCTGGCTCAGTCTCGATGAGGGAAAATGGTGACTTCCCCAAACTCACATCTGGCATAACCTCTGGCACCTCCCACTTGGCCCCTTCCCCATTCAAAACCTCTATCTTCTGCCTTGCTACTCACCCAGACCCACCCTGCTCTGCTGCTGCCAGCCTGGTGCTTCTCCACAGCATCATTCTATGTTTGAGTCCTGCTACTAAGTGTGTGCTGAGTGCTTCCCTGTATTGAATTTCAGTTTATTGATCTCAGACTGTTTCTCCCATTTGCCAGGACCACTTTGACTTCCAGCCCTACAAAGTGCTTGCAAATTGTGCTTCCCCACCTGGACGAAGTCACAGATTTTAAAGTGTACTTTCTATTCCATTACTCTCCTCATTAAAAATATAAATAATAGCAGCACTATCCAGCACTGTCTGCTTGCTTGCTGCTCTGCCTTGCCTTCAACCTCTCTAGGTACCAGAGCAGTGAGCACTCTTGCCCAAGAGACAGAAAACACATGGGCTTGCCACCTGAGTGGCACCTGGGAAACAGCAGTGCCCTGAAAACAGGGGCTAATGCACATTGTCCTGTGCTCAGCCTCTTGTTGCTACCAGCATCAGGCATTAGGGCCTCTTGCCTCCATCCACAGCCAAAAAGCTGCTCCCATGTGCAGTGTGCACACATGGTGTTGAACCACAAGCTTGTAACTAGAAGACAAGAGGGGATTTGTTTGGCTCGGCGGGACTGCTGAAGGTCGGACTACTAGAAATGTTTACTGAGCGAGTCTGTGCAGCTTCAGCTCGTGCTTGCCAGGGACCCAGCTGAACAATTAAAGGAAATATCAGTTCAGTCGCAGGTTGCAGCACACTCGTAGCCCTACCTTCGATGAATAAAATAAATCATTCACACTGATTCTCTAATCAACCCAGTCCTCAGAGGTGTAAATTATGCTGGCAGGTGTATAATCAGTGAAGTTTCCAAATTAACCTAAAAAAACCTCAAAGAACCCTCCGAGTCTCTCAGCACTGGCTGAGCTGAGCAAAGGCTGTATGGAGCAAGTGCAACGAAAAAATGGGTGGCAGCAACTGTGCCTTGCGAAACCTGATAGAAAAACAACCATCCTGGAACCTAAAGCTTTGGTTCAAAAGGATGATGCTCCAGCCCAGGCTGTCCTTTCCTCACTGACGCTGCCCAGATGCTCAGGGCATGCCTTGTTTGTATGGAAATCCCATCAGGGTCCTACACCTCTGCAGGAGCATCTTAGGAAAGGTCCTAATCCTTCCAGCCAGAAGACCTGTGGGCAGGAAATACACCATGGCACATGACTAGGAATAAAACACAGAGTGCAGGGGTACGGCCTTCAGTTGGTGTCACCCTCTGCTAAATGCACCCCTGACAGCAGCCTCAGTCTGGCTGTTGGCTGGAAGGGGACATCAGCTTGACAGTCTCAGCTTGATTTTGTCTTCTCACTGCTTCTGTGGTGGGAAGCACCAGTGTTCCTTGAAGAAGTTAAGGTGGCTGCTGTGTGACAGCACCCAGCAGGCAGCCAATGTTATCCACCCACTGACCCAGGTCTGCAAAGGAGTTTGGAACGACTTTATTTATTCTCTATAGAGATGCGGGTCGAATTAATTTACTGGT
Organism: Poecile atricapillus; assembly: GCF_030490865.1. Classification (NCBI taxonomy): domain Eukaryota; kingdom Metazoa; phylum Chordata; class Aves; order Passeriformes; family Paridae; genus Poecile; species Poecile atricapillus. The sequence continues at coordinate 70,785,428 of NC_081251.1, read as the reverse complement.
GTTGACTGAGTAACAAGAAAGAGATGTCAGGATTCTAAATGCAGCACTTGGGGCTGTTAGAGGAAAGCAGTGAAACAAAGCAGCAAAAACCTGAGTTAAAAGCATATTTCCTACTCAACCTGGTGGGACAAAAAGTGTTTGGACGTGCCCCAGCCTACTGCTTTATGTAGCCACTGTTTTATTGTGTAAAATAAAAATAAAATGGATTCCAGCAAATAATGGTAAATATTTGATGATATAATTATGTCTTATTAATGCAATGTTCTTTCTTTTGCAAATTAAATTTTCACAAGAATTCATCACCCATTTAATTTTTATTATTTAGGCAATGAGTATGTCACAGATGTTTGTTATATACTTTCATAACCATTTGATTAGTATTAAATGTTTAAAATAAAACTCCATTTATATTTCAGTTATAATGGCCCTATGAAAATATTACAAATACAAGTTGGTATTTATGGCCCACATTAGCTCTTAGTACTACTTTTGATATTTTTATTGCTGCACAGGACATGCACAGTTCATTACATATGAAAAATAGTTTAATTTTCAGGAGCTTTGTAATGATCCGTAAACTGAAGAATTTTCCTTGCCATGCCACAGAAACCCTCTCAGTACTCCTGACTGCACCTCTTTTATCCTGAAGAAGGCAGACCCCGAGGAAGGCACAAATCTACCCTATCTATATGTATGGCTGTAAGAGAGGATCTCTTAAAAGGCATGAATGCAGGAGATACAAGGTTTGAAAATCCTCAAATACACAGCTCCTCTTCATCCAAATGTACAGATATGGACTATGACTGGGCAGGAACTGAGGGACAGCATTAACCCTCAGGAGTTATCTCCTGGGCTTGCAAGGCATCTCTCATACCTGCTGGATGTGGTAATAAACTGAACCCTGTCTGTTTGGCACTTACCACACACACAAAAAATCTCCTTCTGGCCACTTACAGTGGGTGACTGCTGTGGGTTTCAGTCTCCAAAAGTGCCCAGGAGCAGGCTTCCTTGCAGCATCAGGAGCATCATTAGGTTTTCTACTCCAGTAGCTCAGGCAATTTCAAGTGCATTGGGTTTGTTCAGAAGGATAAAAAGCACCACAGTCATTAGTGTGTCTGTGCAGGATGTTAGACCTATACCTAAGAGGGCTTTACTTTCCCTTAGGTGCACCTAAGTTAGTGCTTTGTCAGCTTTGACAACATCCTTACAGGCTTAAAGTGTCAGTGTGTCTCCTGCCAACCACAGGCTCCTCCTACAGGGCATCTTCTTCCCAGCTCCATTCACGCTGGATTTCACATACGTATTGATCCATTACCTGCTGGAAGAAAATTAAATCCCAAATTAGATTTGTTAAGCATCCTAACGCCAGCAGGGAACATAGGGCTGCAGATAACAGCATCCATGCCTACCATCACTTTCACTGGAAAATGACAGGATGATCAGGCACAACCAGGCTCTCCTTGCCCAGCTTTCTCTTAGCAACTTGGAAGAAGAATGCTTACATCCAGCTGCACTAGGCTTTTATGAGGCGTGGTGGACTTGGGCTATTCACCTCGTGCTCATTTATAGTGGTGCACAGTGCATGCAAAACCTCTCCTCTCTGTCCTGATGGTTTCCTACATGCATTTCCTTGCTACACCTGACTAGCTGAGGCAAGTGCAAGAAAGACAAGGAGGAGCTGGAGAAGGTCCAGCAGAGGGCCAAAGATGATGAGGGGTCTGGAGCATCTCTCTTTTGAGGTGAGACTGTGGGAGCTGGACCTGTGTAGTCTAGAGAAGAGAAGGCTGAGAGGGGACCTCATGAATGCATATAAACATCTCACAGGTAGGTATCAAAAGGAGCCAAACCCTTTTCAGTGATGCCGAGTGACAGGGCAAGGAGCAATGGCCATAAACTGAAACAAAAAGTTCCATCTCAACATGCAGAAGAATTTCTTTACATTGAGGGTGGCAGAGCACTGGAACAGGCTGCCCAGGGAGCTCATGGAGTCTCCCTCTCTGGAGATATTCAAAACCCACCTGGATGCATTCCTGTGTCACCTGCTTGAGGTGACCCTGCTGTGGACCAGAGGTCCCTTCCAGCCCAAACAATTCTGTGATTATGTGAAGCAGCTGCAATGGTGGGTCTATACAGCAGCAGTATGTGCCCCACCTGGGTGAAGCCAGCTAATGGTGCTAGGCTTTAGAAAGTTAAACAGTCCTTCTAAATATTCTCTGCTCCTCTGTTTCTGAAAGGCTGCCAGACAGACATCCTACCTCTGTGGTGGGTAGTGCCCCCTGTGATTTGGAGCTTGCTAGGCAGAGTGAGCAGACACAACTACCAACAAAAGGCGTGAATTCTCCTCAGAGGCTGCAGAATGACGTTTCAAACAAGCACAGAAAATTCTGCTGAAGGTAGAGTGGTTTAAGCACCAGAGGCAAAAGCAGTAGTCTCCCCCTGCACCACCAGCACGTGCTCTTCACAGTTCATCCTGATTCTCATTTTAGTTCCCTGGTTTCTGGGTGTGTATCAGGTGTGGCTTTTTACTAAACTGAAACCTCTTGTTTCAGGTGATGTTTAGCAAAACATTTTCTTCTTGAGGCTGGTTTGGGAACTTTTGGGCTGTGAGAGGCAGAGTGTGCACAGGCCTTCACGTGTTGTTTCCACCCCTTCCCTCTCTCAGCCGCATGCCCATGCTGTCTGACTCCACATGCCAAGGTGATTGGAGAAACACAAGCTGTGTGTGGCCATGACCTTGTCATTGCAGCCCACTGTGGGCTGCTAGGTCTGAGGAAGTGAATCCAGACCTTAGTTTGCCACGGTAGGGGAGCCAGGACCCCATTTCCAAGTGCTGTTGAAACCCCTGATGGGAGCAGGGACCTTCTCTTACTGCCAGAACAGGATGTGCTTTGTTTTCCTCCAAAGCTGCCATCTCAGAAAGCAGGAGGGAAAGCAGTGCCCAGCAGTGCCCAGCAGTGGCTGCAACCTGGCTAGCAGGGCACCTGGAAGGAGGTTTGTGTCCCCTCACCCCCAACACTGCTCTCCACTCACTGGGCTGCTGTTTCCATTTAGTGCAAAGCACTCCATGTTTCTCAGCCACTATAATAAAACAGGTTAGAGGGTGTCAAAGTGGGAGACTTGATTAATTTGGTTTTTAGTTAACAGCTGCCATGGAAAATAGAAGGCTGTTCAGCCCCTGGGTCCCATTGTGCATCTCTGCTAAATTGAAGGGAAGTCTTCCTCCCTTCAAAAACCGTGCTTCCCTTCAGCTGTTGCGTTTCAGAATCTTTGGATAGAAACACAGTTCTGGTATGGAAACCATCATCAAAAGCCTGGGACAACAACCAAATTACACTGTTAAAAATACTCAGTCCTTTGAATGAACTGAAAAGATTTTTTTCTTACACACTAGGAGAAAAGATGCAGCAGCACGATCAGCTTCAGTGGGGGCTAGACAGTGCACAGTACAAAGAGAAGGGCAGGGGGAATGAAGCCCATTGAGCCCCTTTGCCCTATATTATTCCCAAAGTGCAGAGCCCAGCTGTTTCCGGAGCTGCTGCCATGCTGGGCTCTGCAGCAGCCAGGGCCACTGGGCTGCCTCCTGTGAGCTTTGCTTGTTTCTGGAAACTGAAATGCCTAAGCTTCCAAATCATGACAGGAGATGATGCTTTACTTAGGGTTGAAATCTGAGCCAAAATCTATTCCTGGCAATGACTTGAAGGTCATGCACCAGTAAAGAGTTCCTACCCCAACGGTATGTGCTATTAGACAGATGCGGCTGTTGCTCTGTCTCTGACAGTGACAGATTTTAGGCCACCCTTTCATGGGTGTGTTTGTTTTCTCCTCCAGTCTGCATTGCTCTCCTAATCTGTGCCCCCAACTCAAGTTTCACTTGCTTGTGCCCTCCCCAAAGGGATGTGATTAAGCACAGCTAGTGCAGAACTTTACAGTAACAGCAAATTCCTTCGTGCCTGTGGAGTTCACCAGCAATGAGATGGCAATGTGACTTTGCAAGCATGCCTTGCATAGCTTCTCGTCTTCATATCCCCTGAGGTGAGCAGTGCAGTTCACACACAGCCCTTGCACCTGTCACAGGAGCTGGGGACAGCCTAGGGGACTCACAAGTGGAAGCCAGTCAGCAGACCTGAGAAGTGTCCATGGAGACATGTCCTATCGCTGTCCTTTCCCAGCTGGTGGGATGCAGCACTGCACACTGACCTCTGAGGTGGCTGGGAGGAGCACAGCTCTGGTTTGCAGAGCTAAGGGTCTGGCTCCCTTTTGTGAGAACATGACACATTTCCTTTACAGGGCAAATGTCTTGGTCTTCACACTGCGGAGGAGTTCAGGCTCCCACAACAGAGAGGTAGTTTATTACCAAATCCAATTCCTCCTCACTCTTCTCTGGAATACCACACCCATCATGCAGAACAGAGAGGCATAAAGCCCCCAAAAGGGCTGCATCTCAGAAAGATGATTTTTTTAAAAGGCAGTTCTCTGTGGGTGTTTGGCATATAAGGAGACATCAGTAAGAAACGAAGAAAGCTGATTATTATGAATGGTAGCCACAGGATGGGCAAGTCAATCAGGGATAAATTGGGAGTAAGGAAAGAGGAGCCTGGTGCACTGCTTGTCCCTATGGTCAAAGTTGGATTAGAGCAAACAGTTGCTTGTATTTATAAACTTCCCAACACCCTGCTGCGCCTGAAGAAGAGGAGAGAGGAAGGATCACAAGACCCTCACTGGCTGGGGCTTGGGAAAGGAAGTCTCTGAAATATGAATGCTGGACATTCTCTTCCCCTCCCCCCAGGGTGAAGATTTTCCACAGTGTCACTACTGCTGTCACTCACAGCGGGAGCACCCTGGTGATTTGATCCTCACTCACCAACCCTCAGGAGAGTTTTTCTTGTGCCCAGAGACTCAACCTGAAGGGAGGCAGGGAGAAATCTGCTCCTCCAGTCCCTGCCTCTCACCCCCTGCTGCCTCCAAGGGCTGGTGGAGCTAATTGATTTATTATTAGTACAGCCCTTTTCAATGTGGGTCTGTGTTTATGTTTACTTTCAGGAGCTAGAGATGGTACAGATGGCTAATTTGTTTGTTCGGTATTGTTCCTTCTAGCTGCCTAAAGCTGTTTTTGTACTTCTGTATTTGTCATGGTTACTGCATACTCAAAATCTCAAGTGCCTCTTTTCCTCTGTGATGGAAAGCTTACTGAGTATCAGCTGAAAAGTCATGACTGTTTAGAAGGATTCTCTCTTTTGTCCCTTTGTCCAGCCCTACTCCCCATTGCCTTTGTTTAGGTGGGGTGTTCTGGGAGGCAGAGAGCCAGCTACAGTCCGGAGGTTTCCCAGAACATCCAGAAAACATGGACAGTGGGCTTTTCCCTGGCTCTGAGAGCTTCCAAAATGGGTCACCTTCCGTGCCAGTTAGCAAGGAACATGGGCAGGGACAACTAGTGCTGCTGGCAAGAGAAATTATGGTGGTGGGGAGGGAAGCAGCTGCATTTGATCACACAGTATTGCTGCCCAGTTGTTGCTGGTAGGAAGAACAAGCCTGCTGATTAGCATTCCCAAGAATACAATTAGGAGACAAGGCTATTTTCAGCAGTGTCCCCTCTCAAGGCTTGTAAAGACACAAGTGCAAAGAAGCCCAGAGTAGGCGCTTCCTCCACCGCAGGCACTGGATGGCTTATATTAGCACAATGCTCCAAATCCCCTGTAAGTCCTCCCAGAAAGGGAGAGTAAATATAGTTTGTCAAACAGTTATCTTTAGCACACTGTCTCGTCTGCCAGCATGGATCTTTCTGCATGACCTCTTGCTAAGTCAGGGCGATTTCTTCTCGTTCGCTTACTCCTGCCTGCGGTACCATTCCTGGAGGGGAACCAGGGCTCCCTAGGACTGGGGGGAGACTATTTCCACCCTTCCTCACTGACCAGCCTCTGTATGGACATGGCTGGGTTACTGGCCTCTAAACCCAGTTTTTCCCATCTGCTTTAAAAGGCAAAAAAGAATGGGATGGAAGATCACACAAAAGAAGGGTGAAAGGAAAGCAAGCTGGCTCTGCCAGGGACCCCCTCTGAACTCCAGCAGGCAAGAGACATGCTGAGTGGACACCTCTGCAACAGATTCTCTGTGATGATGGGATGATGATGGAAGAAGAAGAAACTCAGGGAGGTTTTGCAGGGTCTGAAACCAGCCCTACCTCACAGTGCTGCTTAGACAGCAGTCTCTCACTGCCCAGCCTCACCTTGGCACCACTTGTCTTGTGCCACTGCCCATGCAGAACACAGTTCTCCACTGGGCCTCTCCAACTGCACGAGCAATAGAGTAAGAACAATGAGGATGGCGGGCAACTCCCACCTTTGGATGTTTGCTCAGCCTGGGACAATTGTGGCTGGCTCATGGGCCATGCATGGGGTTCTGGCAAGGCTAGCACATCACAAGGCAGCAACCAAACCCTTTTGTGCTGAAAAATGGATATGTGGGAAACGGGGCCCCACACACAAACAGGCACCTTGCTTGCAAGATGAAGAGCATCCTTTTTTGTAGCAAAAGGAAAAAGAGCAAAGGATCAGAGACTGCAGCTCTGGCCACCCACCAGCTGCCCCATAAACTGGGTCACTGCAGCAGGGGGAACCCCCTACCCCTGGGTCTGCAGTCCCAGCCCCACTACAAGGCAGCTCCCTCACAGCAAGCAGCTATCTGGACAACCTGGTAGCACCCAGCAGCCAAAAAAGCCTAATCCAGGATAGCTCATGGCTATACCAGAAAGTCAGGCAGACTTTGCCTTCCCCAGGGAAGCTGGAGCAGGGAGAAGGCAGGCAGCCCAGCATGCTGCTGGGTTTCACCCATAGGAACACTGGGTTTCACAGCAGGTCTCCTGTGCCCATTGCAGCGGGCAGTGATGTGCCTCTGCACAAAATTCCATATGTCTGAGCCACTAATTTTCAAACAAATTATTTCAATTTTATTAATCTCAGTGGAGTCTCATCTCTTCAGGATACTGCCACGGGCAAGTGGTGTAACACAAAGCTGAAAGACTCCACTGTAATGAAAAGGGGGAGATTAGAGAGTTAATGGCCACAAGCTGCTACTATAAGCTTTATTCTCCAGGCTGCACTCAGTTGGAGAGGCATCATATTGCAGCTCCTTCCCCTGTGCCACTCTCTACATGGTTGGGGAACTCTCCAGAACAAGAACAACATCGTTTTGTTGCCGTCTGCCAGACGGAGAAACCAAACCGTGCTCTTTTGTCAGGAGGCCCCCTGCTTCCTTCTGCAGTGCTGAGCAGAGCTCTTCCTAACTCACCAAGGCCAGGTCCCCTCTCTGCTGGGCTCCTGTAAATGTACAGCAACTTCAGCTTGGGGCAAAGGAGGCCAGTGTGGGGCCTGGTGAGCTGCTGCTTATCCCACAGGTGTTGAAGAGGGACCAGCTGTCCCATAGGGTGGCTCTGGGGATGGAGAGTGAACCCAGCTCTGGCTGAGCACCAGCAAGGGGATGGAAGAGGAGATGTCACCAGCATCCAACTGCCTCCTGCAGAGGATCACATCCAACAAGCCTCCCTCTTCTGGCAATAACCAAGGGTAGCTCCATTAAATATGTATCTGTAAGAAACCTGCGTGCTGGGGTGACCTGGCTGACTACAGCCAAAGGAAAGTCAGACAGCTGTGTGCCACGCGTGTGGCATACAGCTGCATGTGTTGTGTGACCAAGCCAATGCAGGGGCACCATAACCACCTCCTACAACACAGGTTACATGCCAGGCTCCAATCCACATGCTCCTTCCTCTCAGCTCCATCTTTTCCCCCATTAACTCTGAGTGAGGGAGGAAGGAAGTGCTGGCAGGAGCCTGTGCTGCCCGGGCTGCCGCTCACCTCTCTGCATGCAGGACAGTTCTCAGTCCTCCTCTTTCTGAAAAGACCTTTTCCATGCACCTCGTGGTGCCTCCTGGTGGTGCTACCCCCTTGCAATTCCCCCTGCCCAGTGCATGCCAAAATGTGCTGCCTTGGCCCTGCACAGCCCTTTGGTGCTTCCCCACCCCCTCCAGTAGGGAAATGATGTTAAGACCAGCCACAGGACTCCTTCATCCAGCACAGCTCCACTCCAACCAGCTATGACATGATGGTCAGCCTTAGTCCCAGGTGATTTCCCCATGGTTTCCTGAGATGCCAGTGCACACATGCAGGACAGACATGCCAGCAGACAGAAAACCACTTGGAGAGCATATGAAGCATTGGAGAGCAATGATTCAAATGAAGCTCGCTACTCCAGCGCCATTCTCCAGTTTATTCTTTTCCCTCACTGGGAAGCAATTCCTGACTCTCTCGTTAATTCCATGTGCCTGACCCAGTTATGCTTTCCCCAGCTCCTGCCTCCACCAGCTCTCCAGTGGGCATGAGGACAACAGAGCACACCCCAGTACTGGAGCCCAGCTGCCCCCACGCATGATCCTGACGTTGTTTGCATCCCAGTACTCACAAAACTCTTTCCCATTAGGACACTGCTAAGGAGATAGCAACAGTAAGAAATGGCTTCAAGAAATTCTCACAGCCTTTCTTATTTATTATAAAACAGTGAGATGCCAGTACCAACGAGCAAAGTCTTAAAATACTTGTGGGATTCTGCTTGGAAACATGATGTTTTTCTCTTGTTATTCATGAGCAAGGATTTTATTTCCCAGGTAAATTAACTTGAAAAATAATTCTAAGGTTAGTTAAGGTGTGAATTTTTCAACAGCATTTATTGCTTGGTTTCAAAAGGAAAATTAAACTTGCAAAGACAACAAAAACACTTTTGCCTTTACTTGAAGGGAAACAAATGTTGTGGAGAGAAGGCAGCCCAGTGGATTAAGTCCTTCTCTCCTTCAATTCTGCACTTCCTTCTGATTATTCTACAAAGTAGCCAGGACATGCCCAGTGTGGAGACAAGAGCCCTGCAATGCTGGGGATGGGACCCAGCATTTTATTTGGCCACTCACTGGCCACCCCCTGCTCCTTTCCTTCCCAGTTTTTCTGAAAACTGAAATATTGTTTTGTGAAAAAATTGAGGATGGAGCAACTTTGCTCTGCTCAGGTTCAGATTGCTCTTCTGCCTTATCTGAACATACAAAGTACCATGAAAGAACCAAAATTTCTTCTGAATTATTTATAGTTTATGGAAATTATAATAACATAGAAATCTGCAATGATTTAATTAATTATGGATAAGTTACAAGGTAATGCTAACAATATATTTAACTGAAAAACCTATTTATAATGAAATGATTTCTTATAAATAATTAAAGCAAAATTGTCTGTGTTGTAACTCATCATTTACATTTAAGTCCTAATTCTTCTTGCATTTCTGGTGAAACTTTACTCATAGAAACGCTTCCATGGAGCTGATGAAGTCAATGACAGAGCTGTTGGCAGGATGGAATCCAGTTTAGAATTAGAACAGATTCCAGAAGAAAAACGTTGCTTTTTCGGTTTTGTTTTTTAAACTAAAGGTCGGCAATTCAGTCACTAAGAGATGAGCTTTGGTTTTTCCTTGGTAAGGAAATCCATCTTAATTTGCCTTTCTTAACCCCATATTAAAAGCAAATGAAGCCCAGATGACACCAACTGTTTCATAAGAATTGCTTACCATTTTCTTAAACCACTCTTGCCCGACAGCTCCCAGCAATTTGGATCTTCACTGATACATGTGTGGGTACCATGGCAAAGCCCAAAATTTGGTTACTGAGCAGTCATGGGAGAAAGGGTACCTGAAGGAGTATGCCATGTATCAGCTAAGCAAGAGGAATCAAATTCAGACTGCCTTCACCAGCCTCTCCCTGGTGAGTATTTCAGTGAACTTGAGGATTGCAAGATGTTTCTCTTCCATCTTGTCCCTTTTCAAGAAGGTGACAGTAAAGAACCAGCCTTTCTGTTTACTGTGAGTTCAGTCAAACAATTCAAGTGTCTTGGCATCTCTCAACAGGCAAGGGTTGAGCCTCAAGGAGTGCAGGGTTTCAGTCCAGGCCCTGTTGTCAGCTTTCCTTGGTGGTCCTCAGAACTTTGCAAACTTGAGAATCTGTGAGCTCCAAAAGGTGTCCCACTCAGGGAGATAGTGGTGGCAGCCTGCTGGAGGCCAGAAGAGCTCAAAGGGCCTTACGTTGGAGCACTGTTCATAGGGCTGTGAGATGACTGGCTTTAGTCATCAAAAAATTTCCATCCTGGACACAATCTGGGTCAGTAACTACTGGAATTTTCTGAAGCCCAGTAATAATGATAGCGTTCCACACTGGCTACAATTCAGGGAAGAAAGTTCCAAGGCTGTCAGGGAATGACCGATTATTCCTGCTCTATTCACCACCTTAACCACACAAGAATTGCTGGTACAATCAAGGGATGGTTCATTGGCCAGCTCTTTATACAGAGCCCAAGGCCTGATAGGAATCCCTTCGATCACAAAGTGGTCCACAGGAACAGGGGTGAATGCACCATCAGTCAGGATGAAATGGGCTGTGCCACAGTCCCTCTTTGGAGCTGCTTGGAGGGAGCTTAAACAAACCTTGAGGTTGCGCACCATGAGCAGGGTCCATACAGCTGAGACCCAACCCTCTCAGACAGCCGTTCACCTCCAGCCACCTCTCAAGGCTCTCCCAGCAGGAAGGTGCCCCTGGCAGCAAGGGAAGGGAAAAGGGGAGGCTGGCAGGGCTGGTACTCCTGTCCCTCTGCAGTTAAGGAGCAGCTAAAAAGGGAACCCAGAAGTTTTCCTACACAAACCACATTTATTGGTGTTGCTCCAGTGCTTCATGGACTGTTATCCATCAAAAGCAGCACTGAAATTGGCACTCTTCACAGAAAAGGAAGGGATCCACCCCAAAACACTAAATGTCAGGAAACTTTTGTGACACAGGATGAAGAAACACATGCTGCCACTGCAGTTCAGAATGTTCCTGCTTGGAAGATAACCGGGAAGCAGCATGGCTGGTTCACACCTTCCACCAGGACCACACAATACCCCCAGAGTCCTTGCTGCGAGCCCTCCCAGAGGGGTGGCCAGAGGCCAAATGACTAACCACCCAGAGTGCACCACCATTCCCAGAAAGTCTTACTAGCTGGAGAACCTTCCCATTAATAAGCAGAATTCAGGAAATACCCCAATTGTTCAGGAAAGGAGTTGAAATCAGTCATCCACCTCCACAAGTTAATTTTAATACAGTCGGACAAAGAGGTCTCAACAAAGAGCCACAGTAACCCAAAGAAGCAGAACTGGTAAGATAAAATAACGATTTGGATTATAAAAATATTAATTGGGAGCATAGAGGAGCTGGTTCAGTTGAGGGTACAAGTTATTTGTCTCTCCAAAGCAAAGCAGAGGGCTTACACAAATGGAAGAGCTCTCAGTGTGAAAGTAAACATCAAAATACTAATTAAAAAGCACATCTAAAAATATTTATCATGCCTTGTATCCTCCAAGAAAAGCAGAACGGATGTCTAAGCAGAATTTTTGAACTAATCAGAGAAAGTCAAATCCCCAGCTGGGCCTATCCAGCCCCCTTCTTTCCAGGTGCAGGGAAGCCCATACCCGGTGCCATTAGTGCACGATGTGTTGTGTTGCCCAGAGTTAATAAAGAGAGCACGGTACTTTCTGCAACAAAAATAACATCTTCCCTCTGACATTTCTGTAGGGTAGGTTGTCCTAATTGTATTCTCAAGGGGAAGATGGATAGAATCCTATTTAATCACCACCACAAAATCACTGGGAAGTTAGTATTTGGATTTTTTAAAATTATGACAGCATGAGTGGTTATGAAAGTGTGATGGAAAAAGTGGTCCTTATGCTGATTTGACTTCACTGCAATTCCTGAAGTAGGATCTGTAAAGGCATGAGTCAAAGTGCAGAATCTGATTTATTTCCCAGTTTTTGTGAAGTGAAAGAAACATGATGTTCAGCATCACCTTCCTGTGCTTGCATTGAAGTCTTTCATCAGTACCCTGATTTTAAGAGTTTTCTATCAGCTGAGTGGTGATACATCTAAAAAGAGAAAATTATTTGTTCTTAGTGTTTAGCAACACCTGAATAAGGTAGATGGAAAATAAAAACAAAACTTGTAAGTAGTCTGGACAAAATTAAATGTCCCATTCTGTTTTGCAATTTTTATCTAATAGCTGTAAGTCCCTTTCTACATACAGTTGGAGAATATGACATACCTATAAAAAAGGGTTAGAAAATTATTGGAGAAAACATGGATTTCTGGCTGAAAAAAAATTATGGGTGTCTACTCAAACCACCCTCCCCCCCCCAAAAAAAAAAAAAAAAAAAATCAGACCTCCTTCAGCTCACAAATATGCAAAAAGAAGGAAAAAGGCCCAAAACCATGTGAGGAAGAAGGGGAAGGTCCAGTTGCTTTCTCGTGCCCTTGGCTGAGCGGGTGGCAGGGTGAGGCCCCTATTGCAGCTGGGGATCCCCCAAAGCCCCCCATGTGCATGCTTCCCTCCAGCCCCACTCCTGCCCAGCTGTGTGGGAACAGGTGGATTTGCTGCAGCTGCAGCCTGGTGACCCAACAACCCATTCCACCTCTGGGTACTTATCTCCTGGTTGTTTTTAAAGGGTTGCTAAAAAGAAAAGAACAAAACAGCATGAGGTTTCTCTGGGCTGGCTGTGGGTGGAGGAAAATAAGTGTTTTATAGTGAAAGAGGGTAAAAGACAATGCAGACTTGGCATTTTTGCAGTGAAGAGTGAATGCCCTCCTTCCCAGAGGCAGCAGCTGAAAATCATAGAGAATGGTTTGGGTTGAAAGGGGACCTTGAGGGCCACCTAGTTTCGACACCCCTGCTGTGGTCAGGGACACTTTCCATTAGATCAGGTTGCTCAGAGCCCCATCTAACCTGGCCTTGAATACCTCCTAGGTGCCTCCAAATTGGAGGCTCCCCAAGATTTATTTCTCAGGGAAGCCACAACCCCCCCAGCCAGAAGGGCACCCCCAGCCCTGGACAGGGCACCCCAGGATGGGATGGGGGCTGAGGACCACCATGTGAGGACTCCCACAGCTGAGAACCACCAGGGCAGGAGGCAGCAGGCTGGGGGCAGACAAAGGGACCCCGAGATAGGGGTATGGCCGGGTGCTGTGCCAGACAGGGCAGGTTCTCACACCTGGCCCTGTGCTGCTGGAGATGAGAGCTAATGGGATGTTTCTTGCGGTGTTTGCCAAGTCAGAGGTGATGACATGAAGAAACACCTATGAGAAGCTTCTACGAGCACTTCTAGTTTCTCTGTAAGTTTGTTTTGTATGGGGCTTCAACTCAATGTAACATTTTGGGGTTTAGCATGTACTCATCTATTCCAGTCTCCACAAAACTGGCTCTGGAGTGGCAGAAAGAAAAGCAAAGTTAGGTGATGTCTAAAAATACTTACAAAGCTGTCACCCCACCTTCAGTGCACCTATGCCAGCCAGCAAGACAGCCATATGGGCACTAACATGCACTTGGGAGCTCTCTATGGGAGATGTCAGCATGCCTTCTTTCCCAGGAGGGAGACTTCAGCCTCCCAGGGAGTTCCATGATCAGAATTTGAACCCCACACTTAGTGCTCAAAGCCCATGGCATGCTCCAGAGGCTGTCCAGAGGCAGTGAAAGAGTTACCTCTGGAGCAGAGCAGCAACTCTGGGTGATGAAGTGCATAAGCAGGCACTTCATTCATCTGCTTCTTGCACTGCCTGACCTTGGGCCTGGCAGAGGAAAGGCATCTGCTCCTGGGAACAAAGGGCAGGGGAAGGAGGATGGCTCCAGAATCCTGGTGGCCTGCTAGGGGTAAGGACAGGGCAGCTGGTGTTCCATGGCCATGCCTGGCAGATGGCAAGGGCCCCTGGCTGCAATGCACCTACTGCAGGAAGGGTGTCCATACACTGCCCAAGTCCACCTCCTGTTTTAACAGGGGGAAAAAAAATTCAGCCTTGCTTTTAACTTTCTTTCTCTTCTTTTTCTTTCTCTTCTTTCTTTTCCTTCCTTCCTCCCTCCCTCCTTTCCTTCCTTCCTTCCTTCCTTCCTTCCTTCCTTCCTTCCTTCCTTCCTTCCTTCCTTCCTTCCTTCCTTCCTTCCTTCCTTCCTTCCTTCCTTCCTTCCTTCCTTCCTTCCTTCCTTCCTTCCTTCCTTCCTTCCTTCCTTCCTTCCTTCCTTCCTTCCTTCCCTCCTTCCCTCCTTCCCTCCTTCCCTCCTTCCCTCCTTCCTTCCCTCCTTCCCTCCTTCCCTCCTTCCCTCCTTCCTTCCCTCCTTCCCTCCTTCCTTCCCTCCTTCCCTCCTTCCTTCCCTCCTTCCTTCCCTCCTTCCTTCCCTCCTTCCTTCTCTAGCATATACTGGAGGTAGCTTATACTGGGCTGGGCCTACAGTGTCTGTAGAGACCAGAGTCCACTTAAGGACAGGTGCTGGTTGAGTTTGGGTTTTTTCAGTTATTTTCCAAAAGATGCAGTTGCAGCTACCTAAATGCAAATACTCAAGGAGGACGAACATGAAATGCTGAGGACTGAGCCTTCTCAAGTCTAATGACTGGACATGGCCCTGTTGGAGTGAAGCAGGGGAGTCAAGGCTCCAAACAGCTCAGCCACCCCTGGTGCCATTAATTCCCACACGGTCCAGTGTTTTCTCCTCTCTCCTGAGGAGATGCTGTGTTGGTGTGGGCGCTGCAGCTGCACATGGGGGCAGGTTGGACTCATGGAGTGGGTGCAAGCAGCAGGGCAGGTGCCCCGCTGCAGGCGGGCGGGTGGCTGGGTGTCCCCAGAGCAGCGTCTCATCCTGTGCCACCGAGAGCCACCGCCCTGCCAGCTGGACAGGCAGGCAAGCAGCGCTTGGCCCGGGTGCAGAAGGAAAGGATCCAGGGGCTCTGTTGACATAACAAGCCACTAGAGAGCACTCTCAAATGTATTTATACCCTTTGCCTAAGTGCTAGTTCATAAAAACACGCGGTTGCCATGGCCTGGTTTACAGCACGTCTAAAAAGAGAGCTCCCAAACATACCAGGTTTTCTGAGGCCACTGCAAAGGCGGTCAATGCCTCCCTTGTGTGGCACCTTTCCCACCCCCTGGGACCCAGGCACAGGGCAGCACCCACCAGCTCCATGCATCCCTTCTTGTCCCACACTGCTGTCTGTTTACAAATAAATGCCAGGATAAAAAAAATAAATAAATAATATTGTACAACTATAGCTTTTTTAAGCTTGCTTTCTTCTTTTTTTTTTTTTCTTTTATATACAAAAAAAATGCAGTAAGTATTTAAAGTTCCTAATTTAATTATGCTTTGTGTCAGAAGAAAAAAAAACAAAAAACAAAACATAAAATGCCAAACTGGCAGAAGGTTAGTTCAGCAGCTATCAACAAAAGCACAGGGCAATTGGACTGCCAGGAAAAAGCATCTTTGGAAAAAAAAATAATGGAAGTGGGTTGGAAAAAAAATATAATAATCACACATTCTTCATTAAAACACTTTTAATACTACACAAGTTACAGTATCACCTTCTAAAAAGTTTAAAAAGGAATATTAACAGTAGCACTGTTGCAGCTAAAGCACTTCAAAACAATAGGGAAAAAAAAAAAGAAAAAAGCTTGTAGCCCAGGTAGTAATGAAGGGAGAATCCACTGGAGCATTATTGTAATTGAGCAAAGCAACCAAAAGGAAAAAGGAACATTCAATGTGAGAAAAATGAGCTATGTATGAACAGCCTCAATTTTTTTAAAATTCTTTTTTTTTTTTCTTTTTTTTGTGTTTTTTTGTTGTTGCTGGGTTTTTTTGTGGGGTTTTTGTTTTTCTTTTGTAGTTCTGAAGTTTTATGGTGGAGATTAGACTTGACTGGGGGCTCAAAGTCAGCTGAGTGAGCATAGCCACCGTGTGCCATTTCTTTTCCATCTATGTTGTTTCTGGGCCACTGCCTGGCATCACCGGCTGGGGAGTCTCCATCCTCTCCAAGAGTCACAGAGCTGCAGGAGTGGATGGCTGGCAGGAGGAGGAGGAAGGTGTGCTTCCCTACACCAATGTCCCTCGCCCGAAAATAAGGGAGTACTTTGTCAGGAGCAGGTCTCACCCTCAGCACGCTCACAGCTGGGACACCTGACGACACAAAACGAGGGGACTCTTTTAGGCAGGCTTTGGAATTCAGTTGTGATTCTTTTTTAAGCATGGGGATACCACCTCAATCAAAAACATGAACTTCATCCCATGTAAGGTATTATGCCAAGCAACTTTGAAGAACTTGTTACCATCTATCAGCTCAAATTCCATTTTTTTTTTTTAATAAAGTGCCTAAATACACATTTACACAGATCATAGTGGTTCCAAAGAATCCTTTACAGTTGGCATTTTTTTATATATAGGTATATATATAGGTATATATATATAATGTGCGTTTTCTTCAAATTGGCTAAATGTGTTTACATAAGACACCAATCTTGACTATAAGTTTTAAAGCGTAATATTGACTCAATGAATTTGTTTATCATGCAAGTCTTATCTAATATTACATTGACCTGTAATATGGAACACAATGTAGTGGGTGTGCTCATTAAACACTTCATAGAAAATTACTGTGCATGTGCATTTCTGATCTTCAAATACTAATAATGACCATTTCTTTTTTTTTTTAAAAAAAAGTAGTCTTCAAAAAAACAAAAAAAACTACTCTGCATTAAATTGCAGTTTGAACATTATCACAGTAAGAACAGTTGACTAAAAAGCACCCAAAAATCTTCAATTTTATAGTTGGCTGAACAGATTTTTCCTCCTCCTCTTCTGACACTGGAAGTGTTTATTAGCTGGTCCCTGGGAAGGGACGACCTCGCCACCCTTTTGCTCAGAAACAACCGCATATAACCGAGTTATAAACACCTCGACAGAAGGGCTTGGACAGCTGCAGCGTTGCCAATGAACTATAAACAGCACAAAAACATCACTATAAGACTTGAACTATTTCTAGTAACCAATGATTTATTGATTTTAGAAGTCTGCTTGGTGATGCAGAAGCGTGATCAAAAGAAGTGGCTTTACAAAAGAGTTCTCCAAAGTAGCTTAAAAGGCAGGGCCAGGGCCATTATGTGCAGCCCTCATTGCTTTCATTTCAACCAGTTTATATTTTCATTTTCAAAGAATAGCAGTAGGTTTGTTTCAAGCAAACGTAATAAGGAAATTACAGGTTTCCTCCACCCACATTTGGGCTGTCACTGATATGCCCGCGGGCAATTTGGCAGAGCCTCAGTCACTGCTGTCACTGTACCACACCGTACCTGCCACTACTTGGAAATACCGGGTCAGCGATAGTAACAATAGCAACAGCACTAGAGGTGACTGGTAAGCAAAATCAAGATCCATATGCACTATCTGAAAATTAAAGTAAAATAAAATAAAGTCTCTTCCCCACATCCCCAGCTTTGTCCAAAGACACAAAAGCCCCACAAGTGACACTGAAGACCTTCAGAAATGGCAGTGCTACATTGGCACCTTTGCCAATCACGTAACCAAGTTCGTTATCAGAATTCCACGTTATGGTATGCAATTGGTGAATAAATGCAGTTTTGTAATCTTACAACTGATCACGAGAACTGCGGTCAACTTTGCCTTAAAAAACAAAACAAAACAGAACACCAAACCAAAAACAAACAAACCCAGAAATCCCTAACTCAACAGCGCCTCTTGGACACCTCTCCACATCCTACTCTGGTGGCAACTTCCCTTGAGAAACTGAGCAATTTGGGACTGGATCTGGAGGATCTTCCATCGCAACCCGAGCCACACGCTTCTGGGAGAAAGCCCTCCTGCTCCCTAAGCTCGCCTGGCCAGCGGGATGGCAAAGGGCATGCCTGCCTTGGCTAGCCACTCTTATCCCCAACTGCCTCAGACCAAGCCTGCATGCAACCAGCTCTACAGGACAGGGGCCAGGAATAAGGAATCACAGACAGTAAGGCAATCTTTACAATGTCAGAAAGTGTATTTGGCATTTAAAAAAAAAAAAAAAAAAAGAAAAGAAAAGAAAAAACAGAAGAAACAAGTGCATACAAATACAGCTAGAAGCATTTCTGGTTTGCCAAGTGCTCTCTAAAAAAAGCAGCGCAAGTCACAGCCTACAATGAACAGTAACTGTCACCAGGGAAGCACAACAAATAGTTGCTATAACAAAAGGGAAAAAAAGAAAAAACGAAACAGAAAAAAAAAGAGAAGAATTAGAAGAAATGCCTTTATAATAAGTACATACCTTTTGTCTTCAAAAAATATAGAAACACAATGTATTCAAAAAAATCAAAATTATACAGCCATGTTTATGAAGTCTACATTTCCCTTGTCTTGGAGATATATATATATATTTATATATATATATTTATAGATATATACAGAATTCGAGCAGTTCGAGTTCAAGGTGACATCGGGCGGCGAGCGCAGGCGAGTCACGAGTCCCTCTCCTTTTTCACTTTCACATCTCCGGCCAGGATGGTGGCGATCTCCCCTTGCATGAAGGCCCAGGGGACGTTGGAGCCGACCAGGGGACACTTCTCCCCGCTGGGGCAATACACCTCCCCGCTGGCTCCCTGCTGCTTGATGCTCTGCCGGGAGCAGGGGAAGCAGAACTTGTGGGAGGGGACGGAGGGGCACTGCACGAAGTGGGTGTCTTCCAGGCGCTCGTGGCAGAGGGTACAACACAACGGGACGCTGGCGGCGAGGGACGAGTCCGGCAGGCTGGCGGGATGGACGGGCTCCAAGCCGCCCGCCGCCGCCGCGTTGGCCCCCTGGCCCGGCACCTCCCTGCCGGGGCCCAGCCTTCTTTGGTTCATGGCGGACGGCGAAGGGGGGCTGCTGCTGTTCCTCCGCGTGGTGGAGTGGACCTGGTTGGCGTCTTTGGAGGCGTGGTTGCCCCCGGCATTGTCCGCCACCAGAATGAGGGCGGCCATGGGGGACTGGCCGTTCTGTGCCGCCTCGGGCGGCGTGGTCCGGTTGGAGTGGGGCGAGGCGGTGGGCGGCGGGGGCGACATGAAGGGGGTGGCCGTCAGCGGCAGCTTCATCCCTTCCGACGAGGTGGGCAGCCAGGGCTGCACCTCCCCGTTGATCTTCGGGGGTCCAGCCTCGCCCTCCGGCTCGGGGGAAGGCTTCCTCTTCCGGGCGGCCCGGGCCCCTGCAGAGACAGAGGTGGGGGGGGAAGGAGGAGGGTAAGAAGGCAGCGCGCTCACAACGCACGGAACGCACAACCGCGGAAACGGCTGGCCTCGGCCACCCCCGGGGCACCCGGCCACCCAGCCGGCCGGGCCGCCGCCCCGCACGCCCAAACCGCCCGGCATCCTCCGCCCCGCATCCCTGGAGAGCCTCCCCTCCCGCCCCGTCGCCCCCTGCCCTGCGCCCTGCCCTGCCCGCCGCCCCCCAGTCCCCGGCTCCTCACCTGGCTTGGCCACGGAGCCGTTGGTCTCGTAGCCCAGCAGCCTGCCGCCCGCCATGCCCGGCTCTTTCTTGAATTTGCTGTCGAAGGGGGCCACGGCGTGGCCCCCGTGCTGGTGCAGGGCCAGCAGCGTGTCCCGCACTGTCTTGGGCTTGGCCAGCCACTCCTGCTCGGCGCTCGGCCGGCCCTTGCCCTCCGCGGCCAGCTCCGCCGCCGCCGCCGCCGGCAGGCTCTCGGCGGAGCCCCGCTTCTCCTTGGCGCCGCTGTCGTGCTCCCCCGCCGCGCCGCCGCCGCCACCCGAGGAGGAGGAGGAGGAGACGGAGCCGGGGCGCTTGTGCCCCAGCTCGCCGGGCTGCCCCGCCGCCTGCCCCGCCGCCTGCGCCGCCGCCGCCGGCTGCTGGGCCACGGGCACGGCCATCGGGGCGGGCGCGGCGGAGATGGCGGCCAGCGAGGCGGCGGCCGCGGCGGCGGCGCGGCTGCCCAGACCGCCGATGGCGGCGGGGAGCCCGGCGCCGTTCACCAGCGGCACTAGGGTGGGCGGCACGGCGTGCGTCCGCCGAGGGTTCGGGCTCTGCCGGTTGAGCTCTGGCGGCTCCTCGGGCTTGGGGAAGCCATTGGGCACCAGGATCCCGTTGACCTGCCGGCCGCCGCCGTACTCGGCGCCCAGGCGGGGCGGCGGCCGCTCGGCCGCCAGCGAGTAGCGCTCCAGGGGCTGCGGCGGGGGCCGCGCCGCCGCCTCCGCCGCCGAAGGGTGGCCGAGCTGCTGCTGCTGCGCCAGGAGCTCCTTGGCGGAGAGCGGAGGCTGCTTGGCGTGGGGCGGTGGCGGGGCCCGGCCCTCGGGGAAGCAGCCGTGCGCCCGCTTCAGCTGCCGCGCCGTGTCGATGACGAACTCCACGCGGTCGGCGCCCTCGTAGTTGACGCAGCCCCGGCAGACGGGCTCGGTGAAGTCCCAGATCATGGCCCAGGGCATGCGGGGCAGATCGCACAGGTAGCACGACTGCCTGCGGGAAGCAGCCGCCACCGCCGCCGACGACATGTCCCGGCCCCGGGGCAGCGGCGAGCGCCCCCCGCTCCGGCTCCGGCCGCTGCCTCCTCCGCCCCTCGTCACCGGAGTCCCGACGGGCAGGCTCGGGAGCCGCGGCCGCAGCGGGACCGTCCGCCGGGCCCCCTCCCCCTCGCCTTCCTCTTCCGTGCGCTGGAGCGGGGCGCGGCGGGCGCCCCGGCAGGCAGAGCCGCTGCGGGGAACGCCGCTCCCCTCGCCGTCTCCGCCGGCGGCGCTCACAGGGCGGCGGGGACGCGCATCTCCGCCGCGCGGCTGGCGCAGGGCTGCGGCCGCTGCCGCCCGCACGGCTCCCCCGCTCTCTGGCTACTACGGGGCGGCGCGGGGCGGCGAAGGCCGGCGCGGCGCGGCGGGGCGGACGGGGCGGGGACTGCCACGGGGGCCGGGGCCGGGGCCGGGGCTGGCGGCGGCGCCGTGCCGTGCCGGGCTCCAGCCGCCACCGCCGCCTCTGCGCGCCGCCGCTTCGATTCTTCGACAGTGCCGGCCGCGCCTGCGCGATGGGCGCCCCCGCCCCGCCGCCGCCGCCGCGATCCCAGCCCCGGCCCCTGCCCGCGCCCCCGCCACCGGCACCGGCACCGGGGGTTCCTCCTGCCGCCGGGGGGCCGCCGCGCCCCCGCCCCGTCTCGCCCCTGGGGAGGGCTGTGGGAGCGGAGAGGGACAAGGCGAGGGGCGGGGGTGCCCTGCAGCTCCCTCCTTCTTTTCTGATTTTATTTTTATTATTGTTGGGTGTATTACTGTTTCCCTCACCGCCGAGGGGCTCTGCCGAAACCCCCCACCCGTGGGTGCAGCGGTGCGCGGGGGTGCCTCCCGCAGTGCGGGGCTCAGTGTCCCCCCTCCCGTCCCCCGCCCCGCTCGCCCTGTGACCTTGGGCACGGCGCCCCGCACCTGCGGGGTCCCTCCCGCCCGGTCGGTCATCGCCACCTCCGGGAAGGGGCCGGCGCCCCGCCGAGCAGCACTCGGCTTTGTTCTCCCCGCCGGAGCGGGAGGCACCATTAGAAACAAATACAACGATTACCCACTTTTTTTTTTTTTTTTTTTTTTCTCTTAACTGTTGTCATTGTGCACAGGAAATAGGACGTTCTAGATTTCCTGTCATTTTAAACCACAAACCAGCAGTTCTCTAATGCAGATTAGCGAAATTCACACAGACTAAGCACACGCCGTCTCGTTCCCAAAAAAGAAAAAACCTGTTTCCCCGACCCCCTTTCCATCGCTCATCCGCCACCTGCATCCTCACTGAAACACAGGATGGGGGCAAGGGAGGGTGTTCGCTCTCCTCGTTTGCCACGGGAGGTGAAGCAAGCCCTCACCGGGCGCATCCCGGCACGTACGGTCGGCTGCACGCCTTTGCCCGCGCAGGGTGAACAAGGCGGAGGCCGCTCCCCCCCACAGCCGTGCTCCAGCCGCCCTTCCCACGGCGTTATGTAGGTTACGGGGGAGGGAGGGAGGGAAGGAGGGCGGGAGGCGGGGGCCGGCCGGGGCCGGGGAAGCTCTGACGTCCGTCGCCGCCGCCGGGAGGTGCCTTCCCGCGGCTGGGGGCCGCCCGACGGCGCTGCGGGGCTGGCCCCACCACCAGCGCCGCCGCTCTCGCTCGGCCGGGCGGACACCGGGGGGACACCGGGGCAGAGCCGCGCCCCTCCCGCCCCGCGCTCGCTGCCGCGCCGCCCGCCGGGGCCGGGGACTGGGTGTCGCGGCCGCCCCGGGGCTGCGGGGGGGGCCCTTGCTTCACCCTGCTCCGGCCTCCTCCTCGTCCTGGCGTGCAGCGCCGGCCCCTGTGCCAGGTTGGGTGACTTTGCAGCTGCACGGCCGGCTGGGCGCCCTGCAGGCGCCGGGCAGTACCTACGCGAAATAAAAGTGGGCCCCGGCCTCCAGCCCAGCCCCGCACGTCGTTGCGGAGGCCAGGGCTGCTGCCCCGGGAGCTACCCCGGAGCCCTTCGCAGCTCGTAGCAGCCCTGCGGCGGCCGGCCGGGGCCGGTGGGCAGGAGCGAGGAGAAGGGGACAGCCCTGCCGTGGCCCCGACGTGCTCCCGGAGAGCCAAGGGTTAACATGGGCTCGCTTTTCCCGAGCAGCCCTCCTTTCACATTGCATCAAAGTCCTTTAAAGCTGTTTCTCTTCCCTCCTCCCCTCCCCGGCTGGAAAGACGATTTATCCATGCAAGCTAAGTAAACAGATCTTTGTTTTCGTCTTCCACCCACTGCCCTCTTTCTCCAGCCCGAAGCTGGAGCCTCGCCAAGCCGGCTGCAGCGATCGCTGCCTCCACACATACACTCACACACACGGGGCGGGGGAAGAAACCGGGTTTCTCGGGTGAGGCAATGCGCCTGCAATTGGCAGGGACAAGGCAGGAATTGTAATTGCACTTCATCATGTGATGGCTTATGAAAGAGGAAGTTTGGATGTTTTAGTCACGTACTCCTTTGCCCTCTTGCTTTAGCCTCCAGGTTCTCCGAAGGAAAAAAATTACATATATTTATATATTCTGGTGGAAAGCCAAGAAACAGTGTGTTTGCGCATTTCAGATCATGAGCAGAGCTGGAGTGCTAGCTGAGCGAGGCTGCAGGGTAAGAAGAAAGCAAAGCTTTGAGCTGTGGCAGGCTTTTAACTGCAGGACAGAAAATGTGATCTGTATTTATTTTCCTTTATTTTTAATGAAAACTAGCTGCATGGAAAAGTCAAGATGAGCAGTATTCTGGTTTTGCCGCATTTGCTGCCTTTGAATTCATTCTGATGGAAAAGGAAAAAAAAAAAAAAACAGAACAAAATCATGTTGCCAAGCTCAATGTCAAAAAGCTGATAAAAAAATAGTGGCAGTGCTACATAGGAAATGTGGTTTATGTATCAAATCACAAAAAAAAAAATACCTCAAAGCTGCTGACTGTTACAGCAGTAACTGCACAGGAATCGAACAAATAATGTGTTTGTCTCTTGTTCTTTTTTTCTCTTTTTTGAAACAGAAACCATCCCTTTGTGCCCGATCTCTGCGAAACGCCCCTTGCTGCAACACACCAAGGCTATAGATAGGAGCAGCAAATGCAGGGCAATGTCTTATGGGGTGCAGGGCTGTGAACGTCTGGGGCTGACCAAGGCATGGATGTGGCTCCAGCACGGTGTGGAAGGCTTTTGTGTCGTTCTGGTGTGCCCATTGTCATGGGTGAAGGAAGGAGGGGAGAGGAAAAGTTGGAGTGGGGCAGCTCTTTGAGATGAACTCTGTTTGCCACCCCCACATCAATGCCATGCCCCTTCTTACAGTGTGTTTTTTTGCTTTTGTCAGTGAACCACACTGAGATCTTGCTGTGTTTCTCTTCTTCCCTGCAGGGTCTTATATCCTTTCCCAGCTATCCCCCTGGACTGGCAGAAGTGATTGCATGCAGACCCTTGTCCCAGAACTGTGTCCCTAGCCTGCACTTCACCCACATACCTATCCCCCATGGGGCCTGCCCTTCCATCTGTGTCCAAACCAGTGCTCCTCACTTGATCACCTTTGCCCTTGGCATTCTTCTTTCCCTTCTGATTGAGGGCTGTCTCATATCCTTCTCCAGCAGATACGCACTGCTTCCTCCATGGCTCTTATTTGCATCCTTCTGTTGTGGCAGAAGTCCTGCAGGGTAATATCAAAATGGCCAGAGCCAAGACAGGAAGGGCAATTACGCTGAAGAATGCTATCACCTCTCCTTCACTGATCCATAATGAATTATGGAGGTTGCTCACCCAGAACTTAGGAGAGGCTGAGAATAGTCCTTGAAGTTTTGGATTTAGTCAAGATGCAGGTGGCTCTGGGTGAACAATGTTTAATCTAGTGCTACAGGTGGAAAAAAAAGATGCTGATGCAAATGAAGGTGTCATCAGGCACAGCTTGTTGACATAAATAGGCTTTGGACAGGCTCATGGCAAACCACTGATCCTGCAGATGTTTACAACCAGTTATAACTTTATTCACTGGAACATCAGTATGAATGTAAAGCTGTGTGCACTTACAGGCTTGCAGGATGAGAGCATGCTTCCCCAAGAGCCACTCCTCAGTGGCGTGCCGATGGCTGCCCTGCAGCCTGGAGCTGACTGCTGATGGCAGAAGCTGACAGAGCCGCTGGCACAAAAATACTCCACTGAGGCCGGAGAGAGGTCACTGCACTAGCTCAATATGAGGCAAGACATGCCAGAGAATTGAGAGGGACTCGAGCAGCTACTCAGTGTCTGCTATTTCCCATACATGGGGCCTTTTATTAACTGAATACAGCTGCAGACAGCTGCATTGAATGGCTGCTCTTTGGTGTTAACTTCTGAAGATCTGCGAGGCATCTAAGTAGAGCCTGCCTAGAAGAGGAAACAGCAACAGGACAATCGTTTACCAATAGTTCAGGGATATGTCCCGAAATATGGAGATGAAATGTATGCTGCTACTCTGCTCCAATGCTGTGCTCCAGACAGCTTGGGCAGGGCTAGTTACCCGGGACTTGCACTGTGACCAAAAGCCCGTGCTACAGCTTCTGCTCCATTGGTGGGCTCTGCTCTAGGCAGTTTGGAGAAAAATTTGCATGCTTTCTTTAAAAAAATGAGACATTTCTGTTTTTAACAGCGCATTTGACTTTATGCCCTCTTTTCAAGTAGAAGTAGAAAAAAAGCAGCAAGGAAAAGATCATGGAAATACTTGAGAAATCCAGAGGTTACTACCCTCCGAAGAGAACGAAAAACTTCAGAGAGACACTTCCAGAATACCAGAAGAAAGGGCAATTGATGTGGAAAAGCTTCCGCCCCTTATCCCCAGGCTGAGTAAATAGGCATGTCGGGTTATCCCATTTACACCCCGCCTTGGTGCTCTGCACTTCGAGCCACAGTCAGCAA
This sequence comes from Poecile atricapillus, assembly GCF_030490865.1. Taxonomy (NCBI): domain Eukaryota; kingdom Metazoa; phylum Chordata; class Aves; order Passeriformes; family Paridae; genus Poecile; species Poecile atricapillus. The sequence continues at coordinate 70,760,185 of NC_081251.1, read as the reverse complement.
TTGTCTGCAGCCACGGGCGAGGGGGGCAGGAATGTGGTGGCCGGGGGCTTCCCGGGGCGCAGGCAGAGCGGCCGGCTGGCCGGGTGACCCCTTCCCAAAATAAACAGGAAGCCCAGGAAGCAGTGACCCCTCCGTGACACCGCGCTGGCTCTGCTCCCTGCCTTCTGTGCGGGAGTCGACAGCCTTCCAAATACCCTCAGAAAATTGGACAGGGGCGAGGACTCCACAGGAAACGTTACAAAATAAGAGCAGAAACAGATCGTCTGTTGAAAAAATTAGAGGCCTTTAAAGCTCCTTCTTTTTAGGCTTCTGGATAGTTGTACTCCTTGTCTGTGATTTGTGCTTCGGTCCCCCGAGCCCATGTCGATGCAGCTTGCAGAGTAGCTGCAGAAGGGCAGAGCTTCCTTCTCTGCATGTGTGGAAGTGCTGGTGTGCCTGAGCAAAGCACAAAGAGGAGCCCCAAGGAGGCTGTGCCAAAGGCTTTCTCGGATGGGCCGGGGAGTTCAGGCTGGGAAACGCTTTTTCCCTGCTTCTGGGAGTTGGCAGTAGGGTCCTCACACAAAATAGAAGTCAAAACCGAGGACCAGACCTTCTCGAAGTGTGGGCCAGGGATATTAATGCTGTTTCCAACATGGGAGTTCCTGCATTACCCAAACATCCCCCTGAAGCAGCAAACTGGCGCTTGCTGACAGCTCCAGCTGGCAAATCACCTCCCGGGCCTGCCAGAAGAACTCTCCGTCCCAAAAGCCTCCCTGCCTTGATGGCTGGTGGCCCCACAGTTTGGGGCAGGAGGGGACCACCACCAGTGGGGCAGGCAGCCCAGCTGAAGGGAGACTGTGCTGCTGCTGGTATCCAGGCTTCCAGGCAGTGCCGGCCATTTTGCGATCCCATTTTTCTACTCACATGGCAGCAGTTGTCTTGTCCTTCCTGCGGGGCGCAGATACCTGGAGGGGCTGGGAGCTCTGGGATCAGATATTTCAAAAAGACTCGAGGGAGAGAAAAAGGGAGATGGATTTCCTCTCTGGTTCCCTAGCAATTCCTAGGACTGTATAGCTACCGAACACTGGGTAGCAAGCCAGACATGCCCACCCTGCTGCATAGCGAGATACTCTATGCTGGTGTGCTCCCCTATCCCCCCCTTCAGGGGGATTGTTCTTTAGGGACAGGACTATAATACAGGGAGCAGTGGGCAGCTGCTACAGAAGAGTCCCTTGAACAGACCAGTTTTCCTTCAGGAGGAATTTTGATCATTGGCATGCAAAGGTTGCAAAATGGTTCATTAGCCTGCTGCCTTGGTTTGTTCCAGGCACACTGAGATATTGTTGGGGTGCCCATGTTTCTACTAGTCATTGCAGCTATACCATTTAAATTTTGCATTGAGACAAGAGTCAATAGCAGGGTGCCAAAATCTGAGAAAGCACAGAATGCAAAAAAAATTTGGTTTTAGCCTCCCAGCATTTCCTCTCATTCTTTCCCTTTCTCTCTTCCTGATGCTCAGGCAGTGCCCCTTCTCTGCGGGGAATCCCTTAGGGAGCCTTCTGGGCAGGCAGAGCGAGGAGGAAATGCTCCTCTCTGTGCTTCAGCCCAGAGCCTTATCTTTTTGCTGACTGCAGTCTAATATGCTAAGTAAAAACAAGTAAAAAATGATATTTTTATCTTGTACATTCTGTCATATGAGTAGTATATGTATGTGTAACAAAGCTGAGGAGCAATACTTACAAGTTTAAGCATTAATGATGTATTTGTAAACTTAAACAGCAGAGTTGTATCGCATTACTTCATTCTGTCCATGTGTACTTTTGGGTGGAGAAAATCATACACATCCCTTTTCCAGGCACCCACATCCCTTCTGCTCATGCTGAGCTCCAGAAGGAGGTGCCTGCTAGGAAGTACAGTTGAGTTCATGTTCGATTAAAAGAACACCAGCAGCATTAGTAACTGGTAGACCTGTGCTGGAGCTGGCAATTAAACTCAGTCTCCTCCTGCAAATTCCAGTCATTCAAGGAACTTGCCAAAGGCTGGGACTTGCATATCACTTCGTCTCCCAAATACGACTGGATGAGGACCAGTCATCAATAATGGATCCTGCAAAGGATGTCTTGCTTGAGGAATGGCCACACCAGTGAGCTTGCTGGGGCAGCTCCAGAGGGTGCTTGTACAGCTGCCACTTGCTGCTGATTCAGGGGTCTTGCATGTGCTCGTGGAAGGTGTCACACAGGCATCCTTCAAGAAGCCTCCCCCTAAGACGACTCACCAGTTTCCACCTGCAGTCCGTCACAATAAGGAGCACCAAGCAGCTGCCCCTTTGCTCCATGGTCTGCTTGCGCTTCCCCTATGCCTTGTGCAGCCTCAGAGATGAATGACTTTTGAATAGTGCAGATCTGGGATGGGTTTCAGTGGCTGATCCAGAGGCAAGAGGATGATCATCCAGATCATCCATTTTCCCTCTGCCAGTTACTATTATTGCTAACTGCTGTTCCACACACATTGTAATTAAGTGGAAAAAATACAGACCAAATGAAAAAGAGTACAAGCCTCTCAAAAACATCTCTGCTTTAGCTGCAGCCTGACTCAGCCTTCAATTAACATTCTTACTTAAAATAGTTTTGTTATACAGCTTTTGTTGAATCTTACATAATAGCAGACCAAATCACCACCCCAGAGCACCATGCTGAAGAGAAGAGCTTGGCCCTGGTTTCCGGAGCACTGTCTCATCCTGTCTTTGATCCAGATGGCCTTGGGTGTGAGCTGGGCGAGCTACCAGAGGAGAGCATGCAGCACACCTGCAGCTCTGCTTTGGAGGGCACAAAGAGCTGGTGCTGTCAGCAGAAGAAGTGGTCCCATTCTCCCCCACCCCAGCTCTCGGTTCTGCCCGCACTGCCTCGGCATTTTGCTTGTGTGGCAGCTGGATCAAATCTGGCAGCACCAACAGCTGCAGTGCAACTAAATCTGCCCCAGTGCCACCATCCTGCTGTGCCAGGGGTGCTTCTGCAGAGAAGGGAACAGGTTGGGATGGGTGGCTGGAAAGGGACCTCAAGCAGCAGCATCAGTTTGAAGCTGCTGCAGAAGCCCCTCATGCTGCACCCACAGGCGTCCTCCCATCACCCACTAACAGCTTGACAACCCTCCCCAAGCTGCCAGAGTGCATACTGGAGTGGAGGGAGGGACATATGGACCAGCTGGACTTCCCAGGGGCATAGGGCCACAGGGCTGGAGATGGGTCTGATGTCCTGCCAAGGCCTGAGGAGCTTAAAGGCTGGACTCCATATCCTGCGCAGCAAGATGACAGCCCTGCCTCCATCACCAACAATGATAATGTGAGGAAACCCCTGCACGGGACTTCTCTTCAATGCAGAGGGGTGTCCTTGCCACTCAGTCGCACTTAAAAAACCACCAGCATGATTTTTCCTTTGTTGTTTTTATCAGGCCTAGGTCTAACAGGTACAAAACTAGAATAAAACACGTGTGCATGTGTGTGTGTGTGTAAATAAAATTGAGTTTCTAGTACAGTTTGAAAAAATGGTGCATGCAATGCAGGTATGAGGCGAGGAAGATATTCCCATGTCTACTTTAGTATGGGGGCCTGCTTTCCATTTGAAGCCATTGCTGTCATGTTTATGGCTCCACAAATGCTTTCTGGGATTGTGAGAACCTTACCCTAGGACTGCAGCGTGCTCATGAACCAGGATGGTGATTCAAATGGAGAGAGCGCTAGAAAAAAGAAGGAGCCAGGCACATCTAAACCTAGTGTCACTCGCCACTCCCAGCCCCAGTAAGCCAGTGATCACAGGGGAATTAGTTCCCACTGGGGGCAGCTCTGCTAAGTCACTGAATTTTCACTGGAGCGGCATTTAGCCTTAGGCACCGCTTAAGGTGAGGTCAAGCAGCCCTGCAGCTGACAGCTCACTGCTGCCTCATCCAGAGGACCATTGCGTCTGCTTGGCTTAACTCAGAGTCCCAACCTGGCCCACCGGCTGAGCTGAAAGAGGTTTGCTCCTGCCAGTGTCCCCCTCTGCCAAGGAGCTGGGAAAATTCCTGGGGAGGACAGGAGAGTCACATAATGGGCTCAGCTCCTCTTCCTCTAGGAGATCCTGCAGTGGCACGCAACCTGGAAAGAAGTAGGTTAATGCAAGCAAGGCCCTTTCTTGTGAATTTTGCTCTAAGAGTTACGTGTTTTGGCAGACTTTTTGATGAATAGGTCAGCAGGGTGTGGAAACATATTCTAAAGCTTTCTGCATCCTTGCACATGCTTTTAGTTGCCGGGGGTTTTGCCTACTGCTTCACTTGGAAAGGTTTAAAAGAAAATGCAAATCACAGGCAAAGAGTAGAAATAGATTTCTGTGCATATTTTGGCACAGATTTTAGCCATTCCTTTGTCATTTGTGAAACAACAGTAAGAAAACTTACTCAGCTGTATATGATATGAAAATACCAGGATCTCTGTTTACAGATGGAAAAAAATGTCCCATCACAACCTGCTACATGCACCTCCAGGTACCATGAATAAATGTCCTTAGAACTTTCTTTGCTTCAGAATGAATACAGGGCAAGTGGGAAGAATCTGGACTTTTTCACATCTTCTTCCAGAACTAGCATTGGTAATAAAAAGATATTGTTTCATACACTTCAAAAAGATGAGAATGTTTCTGCACGCTAGGCTTTCAGAATCAAACTTCTACACTTGAAATATGAGAAAAATCATATGAGCAAAAGACTAAGAAAATCTTTTCAGATGTAATCAGATACACTGTCCGACAGACTGGAATACTTAAAATCATTTTCAACCAATGGCATGTCAAGACATGCCTGCTTCGGACACTGTTAAGACATCCAGCCCCCATATTTTACATACCCTCCTAATTACATGCATATGTTCAGTTTCATATTTGACCTCTCTCTTGCAATAGAGTGGCAAGTAAAGCACTCCAACTCCTAGGTCTCATATAGGAATTAAGCTGGGGAGTGTGGAGGATTCATGACTGTTTTATTCCTCAAACATACACCAATAGGCAGTAAGCAAAATAAAAACATTTTTTAAAAACCCACTACAAAAGTGCATGTTTAAATTTAAAGTACACTCTGGGCTCTTTCTCTTGGCCTTGTTTTTTGGAGCACTTCTAATGGTTCACACCTCTAATGCTTCCTCCTTCATCTGGTAGCTCACCAGCTGCCAGGTTTCAGCTTCTCTTTATTTGGAGGAAAAGACTATTTGCCAAAAAATTGCAACATTCTAGAGTGAAAAACTGGCTCATCTCTGTTGTTTGTTAGGACTTTTGTCACTGAATCCAATAGGTTCAGGTTTCCAGTGCATGGCTTTACATGAAACCCCATGGAAACACTGACCAGAAGACACCAGCTGAGAGAAATACACTGTTTTCTCCCCTCCCCTAAATTCCCTAAGAAGCCAAAGCCAAAAATCACATAACTGTCAGCAAGAAGAGGATTGGAAAACCTGATAAATGTGATTGCTTGGTGTGAAATGTACATGCTTTAAAAGCATGTTATGAAAGAGAAAAAGATCTGAGGGCACAGTAATTCCTAAATGGTGACCTTTGGACTGCTGCTGTTGTTTTGGTGAAGGAAACAGCAACAGTGCCAGAAAGAGCAAAGAGACTGCCCCAGAGTGCATTTCACTCCCAGCTTGTTCTCAGGCAAGAGTGCAGTCCACAAGGCTGGATCACAGGCCCTCAGCCTTCAGCACATCAAGATTTCCAGGTTCAAGACAATGCATCTGCAATATTTTGGGTGAACTGTACCTCCTGTATATTTTGCTTGGGCAGTCAGGTTTAAATACCATGATGCTCTGCTCTCCTTTAGCACTGTTTTTGCAAACTTTTCTGTGGAGAAAGGATAGTCCTCATGTAAAAATAGTATTTCAGACCTAGACAGCAGATGGTGTTATTAAATACCTGGGCAAAGTTTAAGGTCATAATGCTCTAACAATTAACAAGTTATATTGTCTATCACTTAACAGGTAACTTCCTGGTGTGGGATGTTTGCAAGGCTGAGCAGACTGGCAAGTGGTATCTTGTCCAAGCCCAGATAACTCTTCCAGTTAAACAAATATTTGACAACCATTCTCTTGCCTAAATTTGTTTCTACCAATGTGTCAGATAAAAATAATACGACCCCATTTAATCTCCTCAATGATCCCTTCTTTAACTGACTACATTAGGTTTTAACTAGATGGTAACAATTTGAGTGCTTATTGATAGTTGCCTGGCATATAAGATAATTTATAGGAGCACAGAGAGACAAATCCTTAGGGGATGTAAATCGTTGTGAGTCTTCTGCAAAGTATGTCTCTGACTGGCTCCCCAAGGCACTGTGCCCATGAGGTGTGCTCACCAGACAGCTTTTGTTGTCCACAGAGGTCTTCCACCATGGCACAAGTTTTTTCCTTCTCATGGGTTCACTGTCCTAGGGATTCACACATTTATCTGTGTTGATAAAGTTGAAATTGAACCTTGACAATATGTGTCAAGGCTGTTCTCATTGCATGATCTAATAAAATTTTCAGGCAGAGTTCCCTCTAAGGATTAATTTCATATTGTAACAACTGCACTTTATCACTTTTTCCCTTGATATTTGCCTAGCCTTCTCTGAACTTTACCTCTCAGCTGATGGGTGACAATTTCACTTCTTTAATGGCACTCCCAGGTGTGAGAGAAACCTTGCCTATCTGTTCATTTACCTATTTCTTCCTCAGATGTTTGTTTTGTGCCAGTACCTCTTAGGAAGTTTGCCCAGGCCAGCTGCCCAGGCCACCCTGTTAAACAGTCACAGCCATTCCTGCCAATCCGGGTTATATTTTTGTTTGAGCAGAGTAGCTAGATCCTGTTGGCATGCCTGACTCTCAGTAAGGCTGCTTCCCTGAAGTGCAGCCTTCTCTTCTGACATTGCTTTCTTTTAGGAGCATGGGCAAGGGCGCCTGCATCACGTTCAGAGACGTGGAGCCCTCCATCATCTCTTCTGGCCCTTCAAAAAAAAAGCATGCATCGCTCTTTGGGGCCGGATACTGGCTTTCATTTAATCACTATATAGTGACAAGATGGGAGGCTAAAGAAGAGTCCTGTCGCTGCCAATAGTTTCACACAGTACTTTTCCTCAACAGTAATTGCTCTCCTGCTAGGATCCATGAACTTGAGAACAAAGTACATTTTATTATTTACAAGGGTTAGATGACAAATACAAACAGATGGTGTGAAGATGACTCCTAATGCATAGTGATCAAGGAATTTAATATTCATGGGTAAGGGCCTGGAAGATTAAGTAAACAGATTCAAATGTGCAGGGGAAAGTATCTCCTAACAATGCATAAAGTCAGCATGGCCTTTTTTGCCCTTTCACCGCTTGGCTCAGGGCAATTAACATAAATGAAAAGACTGGCCAATTTTCCATGCTTCTTAAAGCGTCCAACTTGAGCAGCATCATTTTAAGGAAGCCCTCAGCAGGAATTTTTGCGAGGCCAAGAAAAAACCCTTCTATTTTGCTGTTGAAGAGGGCTGCAAAGCCTGAGCGTGCTCGAGTCTGCTGCAGCTGCCCTTATGTAAAGCAGTTTTACCTGAATGACAGTGCTGTTTTAGCTGGGACTGGTCGGATGACTTACGATTACTCACTGGAGCAAGGGTTGTGCCACTGGAGTCTCACCACACCGCTTCACTGCTAATGATACTTCTCGTGGCAGAAGCTGGGATTTCGCTGGTGCTGTTTTCACATGCAGTCATTTTGCAGAGGCAATTTCAACACTGATGAATATTACGAGTCAGGTCCTCAGTATGAATCATCCTGTCCTTCCAGATGACTTTTTCTTTCTGTTGTTTACATCAGAGGCAGGGAATTTTGATGCTTTTTTGTGCCTGTGACTAAAGGAGTGTTTCATATGGGAAGCGATTTCCAAACTCTCTTAAGTCATCCCTCTATATATTTCCTTTTATTGTTGTTTTTTGCCTTTTTGACCATAGGCAGATAGTGAGATGTTTCTAAGGTATTACTGACAGAGTGCTGAATGCACATCAAGAAAGGAAAAGCAGGGGGAAGGATTTATTGATCCATGTTTGGGCTGGATTGTGCCCAAAAGTTTGCTCTGAAACTTTGATTTTCCTTGTACAGGTCGGGTTTTTGAGCAAACAGATTCTGTGGGATTTGGTCATCCCATTGACTTATGATCGCTCAGTCCCAGAAAGGTGTGCCCATGGAGGCAGGAGCAGGACAGCAGCTCCAAGGTATATGTCCCCCTGCCTTCTCTTGAAAAAGCCCCTTGCCAGTGCAATAGTCAGGATTCCACAGCTTGCAGAGAGATGGGGGAAACTGAGGGATGGGGTAGGGCTGGGGAATGGTTGAGCTCCAAGCTGCAGCATGCAAAGGGCAGTGGAAAGCTGTCCATGAATGTGGAGGTGAGCTCTGCCCCTGGCACTCCACCACTCTAGCTCCAGGAGGAAAACTGATGCCCCAGACTCAAGAAAAGGAATAGCTGTTTTTCTGCTCTATTTTCACCCTCCTTCAGTACCTGTAGCCACCACAGCTATTCTTATGGCAACCTATCAAATTTCTGAAGACATCAGGCATCTCTTTCTTATGATCTTGCTACTCTGCCATGCTTTCTCCACAGCACCTGGCAGCATCCTGAAAATGGTGTCTGGTACCTGAATCCTTTAAAAGGCTGTCATGTAAGGAAAGGCCTGTTTATTACCATGACTCCAAGGCTCAGATTTCCAGAGGGGCCAAACTGCTGCACAACTAAGTCATGCTGCTCACAGCAGCAGGGGCACAGCATCTCCATGTCTGGTATCCTCTCAGAAATTTGCCTGCCTCTGTGGCTTCGTTTGGCTGATGTGGCTATGCAAGCTGGGATATGGCCCAAGATATGCCGCAGAGAAACCTGCCCTGTGAATAAGAGCCTTTGTTAAGATGGATCCCATCTGTACATGATTTCATCAGCTCCACGAAATGTACAGGACATTCATATGGTGAAATAGGCAGAGTCTCTGTTCCAAGAGAGAAAAACCCTTCTGTCTGCTTTTCCACAGGAGACTGTTGCCATATGAGGAGGTGAAACCTTCTGTGATGCTGTTGTGCTCTTAAGCACAGGGTGGGACAAGCACTGTGGCCATACTAACATTGTCAGAAAAATAATGTGCATGGGGAGGCATCAAAAGCACACCCAAAAAATTGGCATTGCCCTCTCCTTTGCCTTCTTTTCCTTAAATATGGAGCTGCTTAAAGCAGCATAAACACAATTCAGGCCAGCTAACAAGCAGTCCACAGTGCTGAAACACTCCTGCCGTCCAAGCCAGCTCCCTGCCAGCAATTTCATTTACCATATGTTTGGTGTGGATTTTGGCAGAGTCAGCCTGAGGATTTTTTGGGCAGGCCTGCAAAACAGTTTTTCCCTGCCTCCACCCAAACGTGAGCAGGTCCTGTCTGCCACCGTCATACCGCTGTGCAGGGTCAGCCTGGCTGTTTTGGACAAAATTAGTCAGAGGAGCCTCTGGAAAAAAGCCCAAAGAGGGCTGATTCATTTTCCATAAGAGTACTTGTGTTAAGGACACAGTAGGAAGATGACTTCTTCAGCATCACGCCCAGCCGCTGTTGCAGCTGCTTTTCCCATGGTGCAGTAATATCCCCAGGGATCACTGCCGTGATCGCTGTGTGCTTTCTTGCTGGAGAGGCAGCTTGAGGAGGCTGCGAACAGCAGCAAAGGTAGATCCCGACAGGAGCAGGGAGCCCCTGCAGAACCAGCAGTACCTAGCAGCAGCCCACCAGTAAAGCATTTCTGCAGACACCTCATTTTTCTGGTTTGATTTCTGTTTCTTTGCTGTGGGTGTCTGCTAGGTTTGCAGAGGAAGCTGCTGAGGTGTGAGCCAGGGCAGCCCCCGGTGCTGGCCTGTCTCTGCAGCCTGAAAGCCCAGGTCATGGCAGGGGTGGCTCCCGCTCTCCCCATGGGTGGCAGCTCAGTGCAATTCTGCCGGGTAAGAAGGCTGACAGCTTTCCCAGGGAAGGAAATGGGAGGGTTGGGTACATGCTGGGAAGGGTTAGCTCACGTGGGTGCCAGTAAGGAGCAAACCTGGCAGGATTAGGACACTTTTCTCCAGGCATTGGATCTAGTGTCAGGGATGGCTTGCTGCAGCCTGTCTGCACATCATGCTTCTGCTGCCTGCGGCAGGCCTGCCCAGCTGGGGCACAACCAAAGCAAATTGCAGCATGAGGAAGGCTGCTCTGAAAAGCCAGCACTGCTGCTAATGCACCTGAACAGACCAGCTGCAGCAGTGCAGTCCAGTGCAAGGGGCATGGAGGCGCTGGGCAATGCTGGAGGACCACACTGGAGTACAATGGCCCTTATCCCAGGCATACCATCTGGCTGGTCTCATCCAGCTAGGACGCAGGACAAGTCTAGCCAGCCCAGAGAAAAAGAAAAGGGAATTTAAACACACTTCCCTGTCCTTTTTTAAGCAGGTCCCAGAAAGTGGGAAGGTCTAGCTGCCTCTTTCCTGCCCCATGCTCAGAGCACATATTCCCAAGGGAATAGCAGTATTTCACAGAGACAAGTCGTGTTCACCCACCAGAGGAGCTTTGCAAAGGAGTCACAGGTTGTCTGTTCAACAGACACTGTTCTTAACTTGCTGACCTCAGGGAACAGCTTTGCCAAGTAAGCCCTCCAAGCAAAGATGAAAAAAAGCCAATAGCCTGCAGGGCTACGATTCCTCCCTCCCTTTCTGCTGAATTAATTGGCCAGGCACTCCGTCCCCTCTGGAGGAAGGCATTGGGATTTGGTCTTACCTCTACATTTCTGTTCTGTGAAGCAGCGTGTCTGATCATCCCGATTCACCCTGGAACTGAGATGTGGAATTTGGCTTGATACCCATTGGAAGGGAATTTAAATATTCATGCCTATAGCAATTTCTTTTGCAGACTACTCCAGCAAGCAAATGTGTCCCAGCTGGGATACCTGCTGTGCACAGCATGGGCAGGAGCATCTCTTTCCCTGCCTGCCTCATCTTGTCCAGCTCCGGCCCATCCCAGGGCTGCTCCTGAAGGCACCAGCCCTACATGCCGTGGGACTGGCATATGTGCCAAGGAAGCTTCCGTGTACCCACAGAAGGGCCGGGGGCCCTCCCTGTGCGGGGACCATTCTGGCTGAGTCAGCCAGAGGAGCGCTGCGGCTGCCCTGGCAGCGGCCCCTCCTCGCCCTCCTGGCCCGAGGACACGAGCTGCCCTTTAATCGGCGTTAGCTGTGCCCTGGGAGCCGTCAGCGTGCCTTTTGTCGCACTGATGGGTGTTTGCTGTGGCAAGGCCGGTGTGTTGGGGCCGGGAGGTGACTCAGCCCCATCGCACACCCCGAGCTGCCGAGCGGGGAGAGCCGCGGGCAGGAGTGGCAGCGGCGTGGGATGAGCGGCGCTGCCACGTGCCGGGATGCGGAGTTCCTCTCTTCCCTGTTCTCGGTTAGGGAGAAACTGTTGCAAATTTCATAGACCGTTCTAGCTAAGGCAAACAAAAGGGAACTTAATTCTGAGTGGGGGAGCTGACACCAGTAAATAGTGAGGGCATTGCTAAATGCGAGCGGCTGGTTGTTTTTCTGCAGAAGCTGAGGTGCGAGAGGGCAAGCTTAGAAAAGAAGGGAAAAGGGACAGGGCAAGGGCAGGGATCTCTGCAGAGAGAACTTGGCAGATAAAAGGCAAAAGAACAAAGGGAGAGACGCTGGGGAAATATGACGGAGCAGATGCATTGCTTATCTGCTCCCGCATCAAATACAATTCCTGTGTGTAAACCAAAAGCAATGACTAACCCAAAGCCGAGAACTGGCCTGTGGGAAGGGCTTGTGCTGCTGTAATCAAAGGTCCAAAGTTAAACAATTTTAGTTAAAGCATTGCACACGTGAGATGCTGATAGAAGAAAAAAAAAAAAATCCGGCTTTATGGCTTCCAAAGAAATATCACGAACACGGTGGCTTCCTGGTGCAAAGTGCTGATCCTGTACAAATGCATGCTTCCATTTGTTCAGAAATTGTTGACAAGTGGGCTGGCTGCCTTTATGCTGGATAAGGCACGGTTTGTCTTCCAACAGGTGGTTTAATGCCAGGAGGAAAAAAAAAAAAAAAAGAGAGAGAGAGCCAGAATAAGCACATGGTACAGAATTTTGGCTCTTCCAGCAGAAATGTGCCTGGGAGTTCACAAATAATCCTGATCAATCTTATCCTGGGTACTGCCACTTGTCTTAACTTTCACTTAAATCAAAGCAATTTTAGTTTAATTGGCTATTTCAGTTAAATATATGTCAGTACAAATGCTTCTAGCTCTTAGGTCCCAATATAACTAATTTTCCAAGGCAATGCAAATGGCAAGAGAAGTGGGGCTCATGATCCTTACAGCATTAACACATGCATTTGACAAACACCTGCCCTTGTTTTAGGTGCTGGAGGACCCCTGTGGTGTGTGGGGAGAGCAGGGAGACCTTTCCATGAGGTGCTGGGGCCAGGCAAGGGGTTTGGGCGGGGGCAGATGAGAGAGCCATGGCAGGATCCAGAGAGAGCCGTGGCGGGAAGCTGGCAGGTGGGAGCGGCAGACATCTTCCAGCCCCTGAGTGGGATGGAAACCTCCTTCCCCGGGTTTATTGCTGCAAGGTGTGTGCTCGCCTGCTCACTCACCCTAACCTGCCCTCACCTGGGGTTTGAACTAGCACGTCTGGCCGAATTTTTGAGATGACTGCATGAGTGTTTGTTTCTGCCACCTCCGGGAGAGGAAGAGTGCAGACAGATGTAGGCGGCAACATCTTCAAATTACAGCTTAATCCACAGCAGCTCATGAGTCAGGGCTGTGACTCACAGGCAGAGACAGCTTGGCACGAGGGGCACGCAGCTCCTGCCCCGGCTGCCTGCCCTGAGTGCCTGCACTGCCTGGATACAGGCTGCACACATCCGCCCGCCCAGCACCAGCCCTGCCAGGAGAACCAGCGGGCTGCTGGGCTGCTGCAGGAGCCAGCTGCTGCTGCAGTCCGGGCACCGCAGCCTTCTGCTTCAGCCAGGGGTTCCAGCAGCAATGCAGGTCGTGGGGACATGTGTCACTTCTGTGGCCAAGCCTGTAAAAATTACTGACAGTGTGGCCTGGAGACCCACGTGTCCTCTAAATCCTCTGAACTGTGTTTCCAGAGCAAAAGGAGGGTGGAGACATGTTTTTATACCACTCTGTCAGCTCAAATAACTGTTTAGATATAAAAATTAACTCCCACACATCCTGCAGCTTCTTGAGGTTTTACTTTTTCTTTCACTCTGAGAGAGATTAGCCTTTGGTGACTGAAGATCAAGAATATTTCTACCTGTACAAGCAAGTCTGTTGGTGCTCAGAGGAAATGGGGTTTCTGTGAAGGTCTGATTTTATGTGAACCAGTGATTTTAGCTGCATCAATGTTCCAGGCATTAAAGGCAACCCTGCATTTTAAATGTGTTGCATGCTCAAAAAAACTGTCTACCCTAGGCCAGTCCCAAGGCGTGAATATTAATGAAAGAGTTTCCCCACGTGAACAACATGTACTGTCACAAGCTTTATGCCTGCCTCGAATTTAAAATAGCCTGGTGCAGTCATAGGAAAGTCTCATGTCACTGTAACTCCACATCAACCGCAGGTAAATGTTGTAGGTGATACTGTTCTGCAAAGATGCATTTCCAAGTAGCTTCCAGAACAGCTCTCCTGTGGGGAATGGACTTCATCTGGGCTGAGCACGGCAGGACTTTGAGGATTCCAGGAATGCTGGCTTGGGTGCACAGGGGCAGAGCTGTTTGTCTCACTGTTTCCACACGGCTGCTTTATTTTTAACTGCCAGGACTGAATTTCCCAGAAGGACTGCATCCTCACAGACAACAGGATATTAAATTTAAGTGACAGATTTCCGCAGTGGTCACTTTTTTTCCAAAATCCACAGAGACCGGGGTGGCTGTCAGAGCAAATGTGCTGAGAGCGGGTGCTCCATGCAGCACATCTCCTGTCCCAGGGGCTGGTGTCCCTTCCGTGTCCTCCCCTGGCAGGAGAAGGGCAGGCCAATCGAAGAAGCCTCTCTGGCATTTTGTCTGAGTTACGAAAAGCTGATAGCTGGAAAGTTTCTTCTGTGTTTTGTCCTTTTGAAGGGACATGTTTAGTGTCACTGCCTTGCTTCAGACACCTGCCATATGTGGTGTTGAGAGCAGCTCTAAGTGGGACAGCCAGGTTTTGTTTGTGTCTCTGAGGAAACCTGTCTTTTATTCCCAGCACACTGGTGGTGCTGTGCTCTCCTTCTCTGAGCTCCAACCTCCAAACCTGTCCATCCCTCCCTGCATATCTGCACTTCATGGGCATCACTGCTTTTAACCTGCCTTTCCAGCCTGTGCCTCCATGGAGGGCTGGCCATTGGCAGGGTGGGAGCAAGCCTGGTGCTGGGACATTTCTCAAGGCATTCTTGCCTTGTCCCTTTCCAACAGGTGTTTGCCCCAAGCTGGTTATCACTTCTTTGAAGTCTGACATACAGTAAGTGTGTTTACTTAGAACAGGGAAGTAGGCAAACACTAATGGCGAGCAAACTGACTGGGGAGGCAAATATCTCCAGTTCTCCTTTTTGGGTGTTTTCCCAGCTCATAGAAGTATCTCGTTGAGCCTGACTCAGCCTGTGTCGACAGATCAGCAACGACCCGCAGAGCCATCTCCCATCACATCTCCCTCCACCAATCCCCGTGTTCTGTGCCTGTGGCTGAAGGCAGGGAGGGTATGGCTGGGGGGTGGTTCCTGCTTCCCTCAACACAACAACACCCTGGCTTCAACAAAAAGGGTGAGGCTGCCCCTGTGTTTCCCTGGCATGCAGCGAGTGACTGGCATAGCCACACTTTCGTTACCTCTTTTGTACACTGTAATATGAATATCCCTTCCTCTTCTCCTCCCTCTGCCCTCCAATGCTTCACCAAATCTGGCAACGAGCAGTGAAGGGAGTTGTGCCCTTTGCTGCTGCCCTGTCCTTTCCTGCCACCCCTACATGCCCTTGGTGGAGTACAGGAGCAGCCGTGGGGTGGACAGGCAGCCAGTGGATGTACCTGGGGTTTGCTCCCATTGGGGGCACCCTGCCTCCTTCCACACAGCCTCTTCTTTCAAGCTCTTTTGGAAGTTTCAGATGGGCTTGGAGGAATTGCAACCAAAGTACTTGGAAGATGTTGCAACAGGACATTTTGTTATAGTAAAAACTGACTTCCTTCTTCCCCTCTTGAACTTCTTGCTCATGCCCAGCCCCATTCAGGGGCTGCATGGAGGATCACATCTGGGACCAAGTTAAAAATCGTTTACCTTTTGGGTTATTTTCCAGCCACATAATTCCCTTGATCCCCTTCAAATGAAAGCACTGTATGGGAAGGGAGCAGGAGTGGGACACTCATGGCATGGGTGGCCCCCAGAGGAGATGTGGGTATGGGGGGAACTCCTCTGTGCTCCCACAGATGCCCACTCATAAAACCAGTCCTTGGAGGTTTTTAAGGCAGGCTGCAAGAGGCTGAGATCACACCCATTAATTGTTCCCTTTGCCTGCTCTTCCCTTACCTGATTACAGGTTGTCTAGACTGGGAAGTGCAGGGTTCTTGGAGCATGATCAAAATAAGGTGTAACATGTCATCCTCCCTGTGGTGGAAAAGGGATGTCAGTGCCTGCTCAAGGGGGCTTTCTTTCTCTTTTGGTTTGGGCTGGCTTTACACCTGCCATCTCCTGGTACAGGGAGAGGATGGGGCAGTCCCAGCCTACACAGCGCCCGCTTTGCAGGTAGGGCTTGGATCTCCAAGAAAATGAAAATGACTCAATGTGGATCAGAAAGCAGTGATGTTAAACACCAGTCACTTCAAAGCTGTTGTCAGTTGGTAAGAAAATAATTTAAAATTAAACCAGTTCTGAAACTATCTACCGCAAGTGGTTACAAGCCTGAGTGTTGTAAAACTGGACCGTTTCCTCTTTTCCTCACAACGATCGTGTCCTTGATTCCTCCTTTAGGCTGCTTTGGCAATTCTTGCACAGTAATAAAAAGGCATGACACAGCATAAGTTTTGTGGCTCACCTTGCCAAACAAAATTACAATGTTAGTGTAGCTTCTTTGCCTTTGCATAATGAACTCTACAAAGAAGCTGGAGAGAGGGTAAGCATCTGTGCCAAGATAAAAGCAAAAACAAGAAGTACAAAGGTCTGGTTTAAAGTAACTCTTTTTTAAATGACTTATCTCGAAACCGTTACAGACAGTTAGGGAAAGTCATACAGTTTCTAAATGGCTGTTATGTTCTAAGTCTGCAGCTTCATTGCTTAGATTAAGAAAAAATAGACGCAGCTTTGAGAGCTCATGGACATGTCACAGCAGAGCATCATCTGCTCAACACGTGCTGGGGCCAGGAGGAAGTGGGATGCAAAGGAACTGCTTATTCGCCATTCCTCTGGCTGGATGGACATTATTTGCATTTTTAATAGCATTCAGGACAATGTTTATATCATGGTAATTACACTGATTGACAACAAGGGGAATTTGGTGTGTGGGCAGGAGGTTGAGAGAGAGCAGTGCCCAGTCATGCTGCCTTTTTTATCACCCTACAGTCACCCCTCAGGGAGCAGAAATGGGAGCATGGACCTCATTGAGAAGTCCAATGGAAGGGAAGGATTTCCTTGTAGAGTACTCTGATGACAGAGTAAAGGGGAAATCCTTCAGCCTATGGATCTGTTTCAGGAAAAAAGCAAAAAGATGCCCCAACAAGCACACTGTTTATGCCACTACATACTCCTTAAATACTGAACATTTAAGATCAGAACCTACCTCAATAATGACAGAGACAAAACTCCTGGCAAAAAATCTGGGACGCAAGTTCTGAAAACCCAACTAAGGGGAATTAAGGGGAAAAAGAAGAGAAAAAATTAAAATAAGTGGGTAAGGAAAGTTTTGTCATCAGCTCTGGCAAGGCACCCAAATCTTGCCTATCATAAATGAGACCCAGTTATTTGATTGGTATTAGATCTGTTCATGCTTTAATCACACTGAAATATCACCTGCTTATCCCAACCCTTTTTTGCCTAGATCACCTCTGTGTCCATTGTGATATACTATGGGTGACTTTCAATAGTATTTGCTAATGATGTAAGAGTTGAGTCAACTCTTTTTTGGTAAGAAATAGCATCAAGGAAAATAATTTAGTTATTTTTAGGTAACAAAGACAAGTGAAATCTCCAAATACAGTGGCAAGATAAGTCAGTGCTTGAAGAACAGCAAGAAGTAGAATCAGTGTGGAGGGACATGTGATTAAATCTGTAAAACAGCTCTGTGTCTGACAATATTCATCTTGCATAAAGCACCCTGAGGTGCCCCTCCAGTTCTCTGTAGACACAATTTCCATGAGATATGTCAAAACCAGCTTCATTTCCAGGCCATCTTGCCACAGTCCACATGTCCTTGGAGGCTGAGGGAGCACCTCCATGGCCCTGGCCCTGGAGCAGCACACCCAGGAGGTGGCTACACGCCAGCAGGCATCTCTGGAAAGAGTCAGAGATGCTGCACACTGAGACATGCTCAGCTCATTCCCTGCACAAAGCAAAGAAGACCCAAACACCAACCCCTAGCCTTCAGCCCAGCATGACCCTGTGGGTGAGCATATCTCCCTTGGAGGCAGGGATGGCTTTGAGGATGCTCTCTGGTGTCCACATAGAATTCATGGGTCAGCTTCAATGCTTCTGGGCGTTGGTGCCCCATTTTGGATGATTTGTGCTATTTTTGTGGTGGTGGGTGTCTGGCAGTGGTGGTTCTGAGCCAGCTCAGTGTGCTGCTGCACCCTGAGTGCAGAGCTGGCTCCTGACCTGCAGCTGATGGCATGAAGCTTCCAGTAAATCAAGTGGCTCACAAAAGCATGAGTGACTGCTTTCACAGTGTGATTAAAATAATGAAGGGTAAACCTTTCAAGTGTTCAATAATTTACATCACCACCTGTACTTTAAAGTACCTTTCCCCATTTCACTCCCTTAACCTTATGGGATTCTTCCCATGTTCATGAAGCCATTTCCTTCCTCACTTCAGCTGTCATTGCAGCTGAACACTCACGTAGTAAATAAAAGTACTGTATGGGTGGAGATTGTGCTGGGGATGAAAAACGTAATGCCATTTATTATAAAATCCTCTGGGCAGGCAGCTGATATTAGCATGCACTCTGCATCCTTTCAAAATCAAGACAATTTGTAAAGTACTATTGCAAACCTTGGTTTATATTCCAGCTCACTTCTTATGATTTTTATTTTTATGAAAGCATGTTCAAATGCAATTTCAGTTAGGTTTTTTCCATGCTGGCTTTTCACTCTAAGCAATGTTACTGAATTCAAGCCTTACCTTCATGGTTTAGTTTTGAAAGGTTCTAAATGTAAATTTTGAGCTCGTATTGCACATTACTGAGCTGTTTGTTTTTATATTTATTAAGTAGGACTTATTTTCTCTCCAGCATTCTTCAGTTTCCTACAAGGTAAACTCTTTGGTGAACTGATTCTTCAGGATGGATATGAACTGAATTATTGGAAAAAAAAAAAAAGTAGAGAAGAGGTAGGGTAAATTGTCCTTCCAGCTACTTCTGCAAACATGTTCATAGTCCTGGGACTGACCTGTGTCTTTCAGTCCTCTCCGGGACAAGCAGGAGGTCTGAGCAGTGAGGGGTAGGTGCAGGGGTCTGGGCCACTGGGTGTTCTCAGAGGAACAGTGGAAAGATTATCTGTTACAACATGCTTTTCCCTCAGGTGAGTTATTTTTAATAGATGCTTTGTTTCAGGAAATGATGAGTTGGCACCACTAGTTTTGATTTTACTTCAGGGAAGATGAGCTATAGGTTCAGGGGGGGTTCTCTGCTTCCAGTAGTGTGATTTCTTTTAATCAGAGTAGGCTGATGCAAAGACACGAGTTGTCTAAGCCTCTAGGTATGTATTTAGAAAATAAATACATTACCCATCCATGTCTTTATGGGGAAGCATTTCAAATCTTCCCACCTTTTTTTCACAAGTGTTTTTAAGCATTGTACAGTCTAATCCAAAGACCAAGAGCATGACCAGGAGTGTTCTCCAACTGATGAGAATTGATTCTGAATTAGACCACAAAAGAAGGATGCACTGTGACAGCATTTTGTAAATTTGGGCTTTTTTTCTTTTTCATGAGAAACTGCTTTATTGAGACCCATCCGAATAGGAGAATGTGCAGTGTTAGTGCCGTGGGTTTACCCAGGCAAACATTTGTGATCAGATTATTTTCCCTGAGGCCTGAAGGTCTCTGCAAGGAGCTTCCTATAACTCAAAGAGCAACCATCAGAGGACACGTCAGATCAACAATTGCTAAAGAACAGAAATCAGGCTGCTTGCAAGGATATCAGCTGTTGATGCATCATCATAGCTCTTCTACAATAGTAGAAGACTTGTTTTCTTTTTATATGATTATATCAAGAGGAATCAGTTGCAAAGTTGTGCTCATGTGGTTGTTTGGAAGATTAAAGTCAACAGCTCCTTTAGCAACCATCCCAGCTTCTGGGCAAATATCTATGGCAGCTTTGGGAGCTCACTTTAGTTCAGGATGCCCCAGAAAGAAACTCTATTTATACTGAATTAACTAGCTGCTACTTCACCCCTAATGCCAAGACTTGATGTAGTGAAGTAAAACTACAGTGAAGTAATGAAATCAATAATATCAATATATATATATATTTATATATATATATATAGTATTATATAATATGTTTTCGTTTTATATATAATATATTTATATTTTATAATAATATATTTCCGTATTTATATACATTTTAATATTTATATTTATACTTACATTTATATTTTAATAATATTAAAATAACTTGCAGAAGTTACCGGACACCCTGCTGGTGAATCTCTCAGTACCTAAAGGGATGTCAGCAGGAACATGCCAGGGCCACAGATAACAGCCAAGAGCCAACTGGCCTTCACCCTGCTCAGGGGAGATTTTCCAGATCAGCACAGGGGCAGGCACCCAGGAACAGCCCCAGGATGGATGCGGGTCATCTTGGGTGGGATGGCATCAGAGAAGAGAGGACAAGCAGTTCCAAGAAGGTAGTTTTTGGCTTGGAGTTTTGCAAAAGAAAGCTTTTCTAGCACTGATGCAGCTAGAGTGAGACATTACCAGGAGCAGTGTGCACTGTGCGCTGGAAAAAGCTGTCTGGAAAAGATTAATCTGGTCTTGAAGGCCAGATGTGTCTTGGTTGGCCACTGAGAAGCCGGAGGGTCTGGCTCATTGATGGATGCAATGAAGACAAAACAGGTCTGCTTGGCCTGAATCTCTGTGTTCAAAAACACATTTTAGTGTCAATGCATAACTGAATAAAGAAGATTAACTGTATGCTAGTAAGGCCTAAGCCTTCTTACTGTGCAAAGACCATAAAACCATCCTAACACAGACAAACAGAACTGAGAAAGTATTTTAATAACACACTTTTACTGTTCATGTTTTACACAAGTAATACAGGTATTTCCACCACTGTTAGCCACATCTTCTGGAAATAAGTTCATGGGCAAGTAATTCTAGGTGCTAAATATGCAGAGTCCTCTCTTTCTGGCTCTATTCTGGTACTCTGTCTATGCTCTTCCCTGAACTGACTGCAGCTGCCATCTGTCTAGCTTCTTCCTGGCCATCTTCCCTGAAAATTTTTATTCTAATTAAAACAGGTGAACTGATTTTGCAGGTGATGGTGACAAATAACTGGTGTGAGAGTGATCTTGAAGTATTAGAAGTCAAAATTTCTAGACAAGGATAACAAAACCTCACAAAGGCAAAATAGTGGACTTTGAGACAGACTTTAGCAAACTCACAGTGTTAGTACACACAAGCCCAGAGGAACAAATCCAAGGCAGAAGGAACATTTGGGAAGTTGGCAGTGCCTTAAGGAAGTCGTATGAAAGGCACAGAACTACTGTGAGCGTCTGTACTGGGGCAACTTAGCACAAGTACAGAGGGAAGGTGTCATGGCTAAGTCATGAGCTCTTCATTAGTTTCAAAAGTGCAGAGGAAGCACACAGAAAGTGGAACTAGGTCATGTTAATAAGTATGAAAGAGCAGCATAAGCTTGGAGGAGCAACATGAAGATGTATGTGATGCAACAAACAGTGGGCACGAAGTGTATGCACTAATAGCAACAGGAGAGCCAAAGAAAAAGCTGGGTTTCACAAAGAGAAGCAGACACTGAGCTGATGATGTCAAATATCAAAAGTGTTTGATATTTTTTCCTTTAGTTTTTGCTCAAAGGTGCCCTGTTTAACACAACCAGCGTAAGCAGTCCAAGGATAAGAATACTAGCTGCAAGAAAGAACAAAGAGGTCAGACAGTGTCTAAATAAGTCAGATACATTCCAAGTGGCAAGCCCTAAAAGTCTTCTGCCATGATGGGTAAAGCAGCTGAAGCCCACTCAGCGCCATCAGCACAGAAGTCAGGGATGAGGGCATGTGTTTCTACACACTGGGAAAGGCAAATCTAGCACCTACCACGAAAAAGGGATAGACAGGAGGAACTAGGAATCAGAAACCAGACAGATTAATTTTAATTCCTGTAAAATTACTGGGAGTGGTAATTGGATAAACTATTTTCCAGCACCTAGAAGACAGCAAGCAAATGAAGAACAGTGAGTACTGATTTGACAAGAAAAAATCGCATCAAATCAATCTAATTTCCTTCTACAGTAGGTCTTAGATCTTGATTTTAGTGCAGCTTTTGCCTTTGTCTCACCTGACACTTTCATAAACCAAGCAAAGAAGCACGGCTTTGAAGAACCTGCTATTAGAGGAGTGTACAGCTGGTTGGAAAACCAGACTAAGAGCAGTTATAAATGTTTCGCTGTCAAACTGGCAGTACGTATCAAATGAAGTCTGAAGCCATCTGTTTTGTGTCTGGCAGCACACAGTATTTTCATTAATATCTTAAAAAAAGAAAACAACAAAACAAGAGCAGGGAACACTTATTAAATTAGCACAGGACACTATGAAGAACAAGCACTTTGGAGAACAGGAGGAGAATGCAAAACAATCTTGACAAATGAGGAAGAGGGATGGGAAGTGGAGCACCATTCAGAATGGAGAAATGGAGCTCTGGGTTTTTGCAGGCGTCATCATGGACTACAAGACCAACTGGGGAACAACCAGCACAGCAGCAGTTCTGAGAAGAAGATGGTCTAGGAATGTCAGCTCAACATGAATGAGCGTGGTCATGCTGCAGTAAAAAATGAAAGTGCTCTAATGAGGTAACAAACAGATGTGCACAAACACAGGAAACCATTCTTCCCCTGTTGTCTATGTTGTCAAGGCTTCATTTGAAGTAATCGCTGCAGTTTTGGCCACTGTAGTTCAGGGAGATTGAGCTGACTGCAGAAAGTGCAAAGGAGAGCAATGACAATGGTCCAGAAATGGTGCTGAGTGACAAAGGCTGAATAGTCTAAATAAAATATAGACTAAATAATAGTCTAAACCCAAAAAACTCTGTTAATAACAGAGTTAATAACACAGAAGACATGATACTGATTCTCTAGTATATAAACCAGGAAGGGAATAATCTCATTTTTAAGTCCATCTGGGCTACTAGAGTCTTAAATCAGAACACCAGAATAGCCTGCCCAGAGCTGAATACCCAGTGTTAGAGGGTTTTGAGGACTAATGTAAAATCCTGAATGGGGCTTGGGAAGGAGCAGTCAGGCCAGCCAGTGATTCTGCCAGCCCTAACTCTAACAATTTCCAGGAGCGGATAGTCTTTGGAATTCAACTCACTGCTTGCATCTGAACATCTCCAATACTGGAGGCCGTTTCTCAGTGAGGACAACTGAACCAATCAGAGTAATTCTACCTTTAATGAAACAGGTTTGGTCAGAAAAAGAAAGGCAACAGGAAGACATAAACTCAGTGTCAATTGAGCCAATGAAATACAATGGGGTGACACTAGAATTTGCTTGCAGCCTACCTGGTGTTGTGCCATGGAGAAAAGTCATATCTTGTTGCAAGCTTTTTGGGAATCTGCTGCTACAGGTTTCCTCTTGCAGCTTACTGAGCGACACCACAGCTCTGAATACTCACACTCACTCTTTGTCCTCTGTTACCTTTACAGTATCCTCCTCTCTGGTATCCTTTAGGGACTGTCCTAGTGTGGCAAATGCTTCCCGCTTCTTGCTCCTAGAAGAAATCCTTGCCTCAAATGCCTCAAATACCCCCAACCCCTACAGTTCCCTGCCTTTCCTTAGATGTCTATAAATGCAGCTCTGCTGTCCTCCACGTTAGCCCTCTCCTTAAAGCCCTTCCCAGGGTTTTATATCAAGCTGTTTTGTAGCCCTCTCTGCTTACTAATGTCTTCCCCTCTGGCCTTGGTCTCTTCCCAGGACTCTCAATTTGCTGCCCTAGACTTCCACACTTCATCACCCAAAATCAGTGTCTTACATTTGCCTGGCTGCCCACAAAGCTGAGCACTCGGCACAGGAAAAGGAAACTATCTCTCAGCTCAAGTAAAATGCAAAGCAGAAGCTCTGGTAGTCCTCGGCTCATTTGAATCCTTGGAATTCCTTTCTCCCTTCAACAGATTAATTATTTCTGTCTTCTCATGACCCAGTTTCCTACTGGTACAGCAGAATAGGTGGCTAAAAAGGAGCCTCCTGACCTTAAAGACCCAAAGATAATCTAAGGAGGGGGGTTGTGGCACAGGTAAAAACCACACACCACATTTTTAAATATATGCTGCAGGCTGGATCCCTTGAACTTATGACTTGGATATGATCATGCACTGTGTAGAACAGTCTGCCTTGGGTATGTTCACTTGTTTTACCATTTGCTGGGTTCTTGTTAACTGTGTACTGATTTGACACCGAGCTCCTTGCTGCAGTATGCACTGTCATATATGTCAAATATATAAAACATTGCCTAGCTGTACTTTTGTTGGATGAGATTTCGCACGCCCCCACACAAGGCGATGTGCCCTGCAGAAAATGCTGCAGCGTCCCCAGCCAGGCAGCTCCGGCAGGAGGGGAAATGTTATGACAGTGCAAACATTTACCTCCGCTGCAGGCGTGATAGGAAGTGACACTGCAAACAGACGTGTTTGAGCAACCTGCTCTAGGGGAAGGTGCCCGTGCTCCTGGCAGGGGCGGCTGGAACGGGATGATCTTAAAGATCACTTCCAACCCAAAGCAGCCTATGATTCTGTGATTCTTTGTAACCTGTCAAGGCCTCAGCCTTGGGCACATCAGCTTGTCTTTTAACCAAATGCAGTCCTGAAGCTCTCTGCTCCCCAAAGCCTGAAGGCATCTGCACACAGCCAGTGTCCTAAATGAAACCTGTGTAACCTGCCCAAAATCCCCCAGGAAAGCCAGCCCAGAAGCTCTGACCCTGTCTGCATGTGCATGTTGATCCTAACTGCATCCAGTGAATATAAAAACCTTCAGTGCCAGTGCAGGCATTGCAGTGCCATTGTGGAAAACATTAGAGAGAATTAACAGAAGGTCCCAAAGAAATAAAAGTGTAGCTAAAGGAAGCTGTACTGAGGAGCACAGCATTTGACTTGTAAGTGTTGTGGCCTGTACCATAACACAAAACAGTCCCGAGTTTCAGGTTTCAAAAACTTGAAATGAAAATAATGAAAATTTGTCATTAAAATAATAATTTTGCTGAAGTATTCTTTACCAAGAGGAGCCCTCATGGACTTGTGTTGATTAAGGCAAAATCCACAGACGCTGGCCCAGTGCTGCAGGAGATTCTAAGGCTGTCATTTTCCCCTCTCACACCATGCTACATCTCTCCTCCAAGCTAGCTTCCCACCAGTTTCGATCCTCCACCACCTCATCCCTCACAGACATTACTTTCCTAAAAAACAGTGTACAAATATGCCTTCTGAGAGATGGAAGCAGAAAGTTCTCCACAGCTGAGGGCTGTTTCCCCATGCAGGTACCCCCTTGCATTCCTCTGCAGAGCTGTAGGCTCTCGGGCAGCATGAGGACACCTTTGTTCTTCACTTCCAGTACCCTGTTTACAAAACTCAATAAAAACCACTCAAGGCTGAGGACTGAAACTTTGACACTGGGGGAGAGAGTTATTCATCCTCCACAGCTTGTAAGTGTGCCCAGTGACCTACATCGTGCCAGCAGCATCAAAGATGGGCAGCAGGTCTGAAAAGCTCAGCACAGAAGACACCTGGCCTTTCCTACAGGAGAAGCACAGGCTGTAAATATGCCTCCAGGAAGGTGTGAGTGGTGGCAGGGACACTGGCTAGCACCTATACGTGCCCCAAGGCAGCCTCTGCTGTTATTCCAGCACTGGAGAAATGATGTAACAGCAGTACTTTCTTGGAATCCAGCAGCATCCACCCGTCAGGCTGCATAGGATGCCCACATGCAAGGCTGCAGGATGAGGTTCCTCTTCTGTTTCTGCTACCAGTGCAAAAAAATTGAGATGGAAACCAACAGGAGATAAAGCACAGACAAAGGGCTGCTGAAAAATGTCAGTTGTAGTAACTCTCTTAGGACTAACCTTAGGTGTCAGATGAGTCGATGCCTCTCTAGAACGTATGAACCATTTTGTGGGTATAACAGCAATATACTCCATAATCCCTTCCATATTTGGCTTTATTGGCTTATTGTGCAGAGCCATTAGAATCAGGATCGTCTCTTATGAAGCTGTTAAAGGGATGCAAATTGCATGAAAGATTTCTCTGCATCAATAGAAAACAACCTAGTAATACATTCCTGCATAAAAATCTGCATAAAAATCTGCTACAAAAGACATACTTTGAAAGAAGCAAAAATCCTGCATGACTAAGGAAGAAATATGCTCATCATAGGAAAATGAATATCAGGATTGGAACTAGACATGACCTGTCTTAGAGCTGCTTGATACCAAAGAACAAATGTGCCTTTAACTACTGAGGTGTCTCAAAGATGTGATTCACACCATATCGTGGCTAGAGCCAGGTAAAGAAAGTGCAATTAATATTTTATGCACTGAAAAATGTAGTTTCAGTCTGACCAAGCCTGAATCTGTGCTGAATTTAGCAAAGAGCCATGGCCAAAATATGCTATATATATGCTGTAAATATGTGATATATATGCTGTTTGAATTAAATTCTAAGTCTAGGCATCCTGCTCTATGTAATTAATTTCTACTTTTCATGCTAAAGTGATGCTTCAAGACTGAAATTTGACTTTTAGTAAGGTAGAAACACCTAAAACTAAATAGCATAAAGTGCCAGACATGTTATGCTTTATCTGCCACATCACTTTGGGATATTTTTTTTCTTTTTGGTGTGGACATCAGTGTGGCCATGATTTCAGTCCATTGTTTCTAGCAAGCACACAGCTGGAAGGAACCTGTTATTAGTGTTCAGCCTGTGCCATCCAGACTGGCTGCCTTGCCCACATGGCACAAGTGGCAGAGTCCCGTGCACCATCCATCTCTCACATTGTGCCATGGATCTGCCGGTTCTGTCTCCACTCGAGTGCAGCCAAAAATGTCTGGCACCAGAGCGCTGAGAAATACCAGGCCAGGCAGAGCTGCAGATGTGAAGCCCTTCCAACTTGTCACAGTGGCAGTGGGCAGCCCTAGGGATACCTGCTACAAAGAGCCAGGAAGACAGAGAAGAAAAGCAGCATTGCTGAAATTCCTGACCTTTTTCTACTCAAAGCACCCAGGCACAACAGGAGCCCAGAGTTTCCCTCCAGGGACACTACTCTGTCTCAAGCATGAAAGACCAGGCTTTTCCTGAAATAACATCCAGCTCTTGCTTTGTCTCCTGCTGGGCTCAGCTGATATACATGGAGAAGCCTAAATAAAGAAGTGCTGAACTCCTTGCCCAAGCTTTTCCTCACTGCTATCTGCATTCTTTTGCATTCATTAAAAAACAAACAAACCTGTTTCCTGATAGCAGGGAGGAAAATCACAGGGCTGGGTTATTTGGTTGGGTTTTGTTGAGTTTTTTTTTCACTTGCAAAAGGCACTTGAATATTGTGGAGAGAAGCAGCTCTGCAGGAAATAGACGGGGAGATTCAAGTGGTTGGTAATAGACAAATGTGATGGGAAAGCAGAACAAACAAGAAACCCACTATCTCCATCTCTCAGGAATAGGAGGATGGAAAAAGAGATGGGAAAAAGAAAAAAAAAGTCTTGTCAGTGCTCTACCAATCAGGTCTTAGAGAGGAACCAGCACACTCCCAGTCTGGCCCAGAGAGCTGCGTTGGACAGGGTGAGTGGATGTCAGCCAGAAAGGTTGTGGAAAACAGTCCCCTTGTTTTGCAGTGACAGTTGGATCTCTAAGAGAGAGCTGAAAGAAACAACGAGCGTAGAAACCCACAGCCAACAGCAACAGCCGCCTCCAGAGGATGACAGGGGGACAAAGATAGCACTGGAGGCTGCGGCACTCCTTGGCACAGGGCTGGCCAGCGGCGGGAAGTGCCTCACATCCTCTTCTCCACATTGTTCTCCCAACTCCTCCGGTGGCTGGGAAAGTTTCTTCCAGCAATTTACCCCATCCTCACCCTGCAGCTGGCCAGCCTGCCACTGTTGATTCACTTCCCCAGGCATTTCTCTTACTGTCATTCTCTTGTGGCATCAAAGCAGCCACTGGGCTCAGTCAGGGGGGTGGCCGCAGACTTCTCACTGTCGGAGGAAACTTTTCCTGCATACCAACATTTTTTAACCACAGGGAATGGCAATGGTGAGAGCAAGGGTAAATGAACACTCAACCAAGATACAGGCGGATTTAGGGAGCATTACTACTGCTTTATGTGAGAGGAGACACCTTTCAGAGCCCAGCACCACTCCATTATGTGTAAGGTTGTTTTCCTTCCCTCTCAGCACAAAATAAAAATGACCAAACAAAGAGTCCTGGGTTTAGAAACATAATTGGATTAAATTGTTGTTAATGACCTTGTTAGGTCTATTGTGCCTTTGTTTTCCACCCCAGCTTGCACCAGAGCAGGTAGTGTGCTTAACACTGCAGTCAGGGTGACCTGACTTAGAGCCATCCTGGTTTTACTCTTCTCTTCATGAAAAGAGTGGGTCCTTGGAAGAGGGCTGACCTCCTATAGGACAAATCTGGGTCTCACTGCCAGAGAGTTATGGATGATTGCTAACATGTCACGTCAAGATAAGTACAGGCTATGGTGTGGAGGACTGGAGGCTTTGAGAGAACGGCGTGCAAGCACAGAGCTTTGACACTATGGTTACAACTAAACGTCACCTGGGGCTGGCTGTTTAAGTAAGGCAAGTCTTGTTTAACTGCAGGAAATAACATCTTGTAATAGAAATGTAACTGCGATGAACAGTACCCAATGTAAAAGTTGTAGTTTATGGAT
Source organism: Poecile atricapillus (assembly GCF_030490865.1). Classification (NCBI taxonomy): domain Eukaryota; kingdom Metazoa; phylum Chordata; class Aves; order Passeriformes; family Paridae; genus Poecile; species Poecile atricapillus. The sequence continues at coordinate 70,731,858 of NC_081251.1, read as the reverse complement.
TAACAGCGAGAACTGACGCTGTGAACTGGGAACTCATCTGGAACTGGCTGAAGGGGAAAAGGACATGCTGGTAGTTAATTATTTTGGGCACACATAGGATGCAGTTATGGAAAGACAAGCAAGATCCCAGGAAGCGCTGGAGAGTGTGTTCAGCAGAGGAGGTGAAAAGCAGAGGCACTGACATGCACAGAGAGGTACTGAGGTGCCATGGGGAGTCACCAAGAGAACCTCTCTCCCTTCATCACTATGTACAGGAGAAAGCTACAAAAACACAACATTTCTCTGTATGGCACAGGAGAGACCGATTTGTTCATGGCTGTAAAGCAAAAGGTCCCTCTCTGGCAGAGCTGTTCTGGACAAGCCCAACAGTCAGAGTGCTGGGTAGAAGAGCCACAGTGAGCTTTGTGACAGCCAGGCTGGATCAGGAGCAGTGAGAGGCAGTATTTGCCACAGAAGAAGCCAGGATTGAGAGGGCATTCATCTTCATCCCATGAACTAGGGAAAAAATAGAAGCTGAAAATGGAAAATTTGTGTGGCTGTTTGAACTGGACAAAAAAAAAAAAAGTCCTACTAATGTGCCACTGCAACCATTCTAGTGCTGGATGTAGCCAGCCTTTGATCCCAGGCCTTTCATGCACTCGCTAAAAGGCACAATGACTGCAAGTCCTCTCTTGTGTTATTGCTTACTTGGCTTAAAGGTACATGGCAGTGTAAAGGGTATCTCTTGATGGCAACAAGGGGGAAGGAAGAATGAAAGAAAATTGAAGATTTCATGGCAAGGACCACCAAGCCCCATGAAGGGCAGGTGGGCAGCAGATACTGGTGCTGGGTGTGGGAGGTGACCTTGTGTGGCATGTTTAAAAATAGCAGATGCCGCCGTACTTCCCACTCCGCAGGCTTCATGCTCCCTCCTTTGTCACATCCCCTACAGCACTACATAGGTTGTAAGTAATTTAAAAACACAACTAATTACTTCAGGGAGATGTGTAAGTACCTGAGCCTTCAGCAGATACAGGACACTTACAACACTGCAGGCATTGTAATGCAAGAGCAGAAGGTCTCCTGGTGGGTGCCTGTGCCAGAAGAACCAGCAGCCCCAGCACCGGTGGCACAGGGAGGTCACCCACCAGCAATCCCCACAATCAACCTCTTGTGTGGGACGTGTGAGAAAGCTCTCCCTTTCCTGTCGCACGCTGCTGAGTGCTCTGGCAGCTGCAGGCCCCCTCCAACACCCTGGCAGGCCTGAATAGACAGAGCTGCCCCAGAAACACCCAGATGTGTGCTGGGTTTCTTGGGATTTGCTGGCACACCATGTGCGAGATCAGCATCGGGCCAGGATGGTGCTGTTTAGTTAATTTGGTTTTTGTGATCTAATTTCCTTACTTTAACTCTTTTTGAGCCCCTAGCATCTTGAAAGGAAAGAAAGAAGAGATTCAAGATGCCAACATCTTCAACTCCTTTACAGGGTCTCTGTTTGATATTCGCTCCCTGACCTGCGTTCCTTGCTGTAAAAGCTCCCCATTCCCATGATTTAATGCGCATGCCAAAACAAGCTGCCAATTACACTGGTCTTAATGCGAGGTGGCTCCAAAGACGATGCCTGTGAGTAAAATCCGGCCCTCCCTAGCAAACAGTTTGCTGTGCAGGCTCAGAGATGGGCACTATTGCCTGACTTACGGCATCTCAGCCATTTCATCCATCTTGCTCCCTCACTCCAGAGCAGGACCACACCTTTGCAAGCTGCAAGTCTCTGCAGCAAGGTCCACACACGTGCTGGTTGTTGGGATTCAGTTCCTGTGGCTTTTAGGAAGGACCACAGACTGGAAAAATCACTGGGCTGTGAACAGTGTGAACCCCTCTGCTAATGAGAGCTTATGAAGGACCCATTTATTTCCACTTCACTGAGAGGCCCTGGCAAAGCTGTGGAAGGTGACTTCAGGCAAGCCTCAGAGCACGGCTTTTTGACCCCGGATACACTGCATCCATCTAGCTCACTGCTCCTCTGATTCAGACCCAGCTTCAAGCATTGAGGGATTTTCCCAAGAATGTGGAATTTTTATGGCTCTGTCACATTTTGTGACAAGCCTCCGGCTTGTCTAAGATCCCCCTGTCAAGTTCCATTTTTCAGGCTCTTTGTGCAAAAACGATACTTAATGGAGGAGCCTCTCCAGTGTGTGCACGAGCAAGGAGTAAAGACTATACAACATACAATCCATAAATAGAGACACTTTAGAAGCTTTTTAAACATTCATGCTTTTTGCATAATTGATGACTTTCCATAACAGATATGGATGATAAACAGCTTTAAATAAAATGAAAATTTATCGTTGTCATATCATTTATCTGCATTACGTTAAACTGTAAAGTATGGGAAGAATATCGCCATGTTCTCAAGTGAAACTGGTGGGAGTGAAAATAATTCAGGAGCTGCATCTCTGCATTCATCATGGTTTTTGATGAGATTGCCAACAGCCAAGAAGCTGCGCTGGAACCTCGGAGCCAGAGAAAGAATTGTGTGTTGCTGCATAGCCACTGTAAGTCACCAAGCACCTCCTCTGCAGCTCCAAAGGACCAAAAATAAACCTGTTCTCCAGGCCTGGACATACCATTTAGTGCTCATCTTCTCTGAAGTAATATATACACACACACATATATATGTGTGTGTGTGTGTGTGTGTGTGTGAGAGAGAGAGATGCCTGTTGCTCCTTATGCTGTGAGAGAAGAGAAAGGATGATTAGCTTGGATCATTCTGCACCTTTCACACATCTACAGTCAGCTGAGATGAATCCCACCTCCGAGAAAGACAGAGATTTGCCAAGGGATTTTAAGTCACTCCAAATTCCTTCAAAGCGGGGAGGTCCTGTGTCAGGAAAGTAAACAAAATTTCTTACTTGTGATGGCAATGGCTGTCCCGAGGCACTTCAACATCTCAGCACAAGCTGCTGAGGAACCTCCTGTGCCCTCAAGCTTCACGTTCCCCGTGATTTTTCAAAAATAATTGACAGAGGCTCAGCAGGTCAGCTAACTCTCACAGGGTCCACCCTACTGCAGCCTGCTCGTGCAGATAGGTTTGATTTTTCCAAGTATTCCCTTATCATCTCTTTGCTGATATCTTTGTTGACAAGGTCAACGAAGACAGACCAAACAATCAAACATAACAAACCCGCCCTCAAAAAAAGTTAGAAACCATTAAAAAAAGGAAAAAAGGGTTTTTTTACTACTCGCTTTCAGCTTTTTTAAACTCGTGGAGCAAGGATTTCACATCACTTGAAATACAAGCTGTGCTTGAGAGATGAGGGGTAGTAAGTGTTTTCCCTCATCAAAGGCCAGGCAGACTGCAAACCCCAGCCCTGAGCCAGGGGAAGGAGGTTCAGGCTCCTGGACACAAACACAGCTGTGCCACCTCACCCCACTTTGACTTTGAGGGAGCCATTTCAGCTTGTCAGACCCTTCCTCACCACTCAGAGCCTGGCTCCTCTAGCACAGCCAGTGCAGCTTTTTTACTGCCTAGTGTGAGACTGCAACAAGAATATTTATACCTGAAGGAAGCTGGGTTTACCATCAATCCACATGGTTTTAACAAAGAGCAAACCATCCCAAACAAACTTGCTGTCTTTTATGATTTTCTCTTTTTTTTTTTTTTTAACTGAATTTTCAGAGCCTGTCCCTGACCTGACAGGACTGCTGCTCTGGCTCCTCCCTGCCAGGCAGCCCGTGAGGCATCCTGCTGACTCCGCTTTGGCGGGACTTCATGCCAGCAGGTCCTCCAGCAGGACCGGGGCCGAGAGAACAAAACATCCAGCCCAGCAGGCCTGGCTCCCAGCACCAGCCCTGAACTCTTGTGCAATCTTCCTTGAAACAAATTCAACTTGGCCAAGAGCAGAGCATTTGCTGCATGGCCTGGGAGCTGGATTGAGTACCATAAACAAAAGGAAACAAAAAGAGAGGAAGAGCGCTGGGTCCCAGGGCGAGGAGGAGTGTAGGCATCTGACCCAGGCCAAGCTGTGCTGAGCACTGTGACGGATGCCTGAGGCACAGGGGGTGCAGCGTGTGAGGGGACGCAAGAAGCCAGTGGGGAGCCGGGGACCGGGACTCGCTCCTGCTGCGGCTGGGAGCGCAGGGCGGAGGCACTCGTGGCCCCTTTGGCTCCGTGTCAAGGAGCTGCAAGTACAGGGACACAAAAGAAGGGAAATGGGGTGAGAGGACAAAAAGAATGGAATGTGACCGCAAAAATGTATTTCTCTGGGGTCAATTCAAGGTGGTAGGTGAGGAACGGGGACACCCCTGCACCTCCAAACAGAGGAGGACAATCACATGAGAATCAGCCACAGATTGTAACTTCTGTGAAAGACAAGGGGTGCTCACACCAGTTTTGTGGATGTGATGGAGGAAAGAGGCTGCTTTACATGAGGTACCCTCAGGGATATAACTTGGGCCAATCCAGCTATTTTGACTATGCAGGAACTTTTTGCTTCATCCAGCTGGGTATAAGGCATCCTGTAACTGCACTGGTGATGCTCCTCAGAGGGACAGGATCGAGAACCCCCTGCTCAAACTGACCCGGCTGTTTGCACTTTTGGAGTTGCACTGAGAAGTTCCTTCACCCAAACCTCTCTCCTGCTCCTATGCAGGGAGCACAGCCAGGGGAAAGGCTCCGTGTAGCCAGGGTGTTTCTATGCCTCAGCAGTCCTACTTGGCCAGAACAACCCCTTCGGGCCATTAGTAGTTGGTGTTAAATAGAGCATCCCTCCAGCTGTGTTTTCCTGTGCCAGCCACTGAGCTCACACTCCCTGGCCCGGAGCTGGAGAAGCACATAGCTGCCTTTGCAGCCCACGGAGCCTCAGTCCAGCACCAGGGAGGCTTTCTCCACCCAGAGACTTTGCCCATGTATAGCAGAACCAGGCCAATGTGGGGCAGACAGCAGCAAGAAAAGGAAAGGAGTGAATTATTAAAGGATTAAGACTAACCTACAGAGATAGTGAAATGAGCCCAAGACATCCAGTTTGCCTAGAGGAATCAGGAGCCCACAAGCAGCTGGCACATTGGGAAGCAAGCCTAGAGCCTAGAGACAAACTGCTGAAGCCAAATGCAGGGCAAGATGCACTTCCTAACAGCAAAGTGCATTAGGCAGTGACGAAGTTTCCCAAAGGAAGCCCCATCACTTGAATCACTGGAAATAAGGCTGGACAAAATACTGGATCATGTCCAAGAGGGGATAACTCTTCATCAGCAAGAAGAGAGTAGTGAATAACATGAATACTTGAGTGTTTTCCATCTCCATGAATCTATGTATCTAATGCACTCAGTGCTTTTTCAGTGTCTGGAAAAAAATGTAAGTGCCTTTCCTGTGCCATCAGCACATCTTAGCATGGAGCCAGGATGGGGAGAGGCCTGGGTGGGAGCACACAACCATCTCCTTTGGTGCCTGGGAGCAGAGGAGGCGAGCAGCTCTTGGGGTTTTTCGCAAGCAGGCAGGGAATGTGTGCAGCACTCTGATTTCTCTGCCCCCCAGCATTGCAGCAAGCCCCTTCCCCACAGCCAAAGCCCCAACCCTGCTCTGCGAAGCACTCCAGGAGCTTTGTCTTGCACTGTAAAGCATGGCTGACTCTTGCCTTGCTCCCTCAGAAGAGAGAGCCAGAAGAGCCCAGATACAGCCCAGTCTCTTTAGCTGGGGTGGGCAGGTGAGAGTCGCCACTGCACGGGGGTTAAGGTGTCAGGATTGAGGTACATCAGTTTTGTTTCTTGGTGCCTTCTACTTTCCATGAAATCTCTGCCTCTGGAAATCTGGCCTCCCCTCAAGCCTTGGTCCCTCTGCAGCCAGGCTTACACACCCAGTGGAGGGCAGTTCCCATCCTGGGAAAGCCACTCATAGCATCATGGCCTCTCTCCTGACAGCTGATTCTGTAATGATTTGGTTGCTGTTAATTGCTAATTAATTCCAGAGTTATGTTACTAACGGGTGGACCAGGGTGGCATGGCAGCAGCGCCTGGTAAAATCATGCACTTCATCACGGGGAAGGGCACTACAGAATTTTTTAGGCCACTGACTAGTTAACCATTAACAACCGGTAAAATCCCAGGTCCCTGCACAACAAGGCGAGTCCTCTTGGCGCTGTTAGAAAATCCTATTTCTAGTGGGTTATGAAACAGAGGTTTTGATGTGCTGCCAGGTTTGATGTGGAGCTCTGGGAGCTGAACACTTGCTGCACTGTCAGCTGCCGGCCGAGAGCCGCTTACATAAAGCTTTCCTAGCAACCCCGCTTTGCTGTCTACATTTGTCTGTCCATCTGTCTGTCTGTCCACCTCTGCAGTGGAAAAACTGAACGACCCAATGAGGAACTGAACTGGCCAGCTCTTCTCATGCTGACTAACATCCAGTGGTCTGTGGCAAGCCTTCAGCTGGGGAGCTTTTCCATCACTGAGCAACACTTCATGCAAAGCCCACCATCCCCTTTAGGCCCCTTCCCTGCGTCTGCATCAACAGGAGGAAACAAGCATCACATCCTGTGGCCTGCGCCAAGGAAAACAGGAGCGCTGCCGGGAGGGAAGGAGGTGTGGGAGTGGGGAGGCAGCCCTGCTGCCCCAGCTGGCCTTGGCCTCCCCGCCAAGGGCTGCCCACCTCCTGCTGTGGGGAGAGAGATGCTGGCACCCCTTAGGGCTCCCTTGGGAATGGGACACAACTCTGTTATTTGGTTGGCAAAGAGACCAGGTGGAAAGAGGAAAATGTCCAGGATAGATGTCTAGAAGCTGAAAATGGGTCTGAAGGGAAAAGGCAGAAAATTCAGTGGATTTTCTTGTACCTCTTTGTCCCCACTCCCCATGGCTAGCAGCAGCTAAAAACTCTCCTGAGTGAAATCCTTTCTTTACAGACAGGACTTGCCTCCTGCACTACTCCACAGCAGCCCCATGGGCCCCCATGCACCCCTGCACACCAGGCTGGGAGGTCGCAACCCTGCAATTTTGGGGGACCAACAGGGGCTGCATCCCACTCCAGGGCCCTTTAAATCAGCGCCCAAGCCAAGAAGATTTCTCTGTGGAATTTCATAAGGAAGCACATGACGAGGGCAGTTGGAAACCACAGCTCTTCGAGCACTGATTACAGCCTACTGAGGAAAAGGAGATTTTTATCTTGCAGGAATTCAATTATGAGACCAGAAAAGGAAAAAAAAAAAAAAAAAAGAGAGAGAGAGAGAGAAAAGAAAAAAGAGGAAAAAAATGCAGTGCATCTGGCTTGGTTAGCCTGAGATTTCTGCACTTTGGGGGCTTTAATTTAACAAGAAAGGTGTGCAAGCATTACCTAAATCATCGTGCTTGCTGGTGTGTGCACGGTGGTGTTTTTTTTAAAGAGGGGAAAAAAAAAATAAAAAAAATCCACCCCCAAAGTCACCCTGCTGGCAGCTGAATGCAGCAGGGATGATGTCATTGGAACAGTTGGAGGAGAAAAGAGAAAAACAAGTCTGTGTGTGCTAATCCTGTTTGCTGCCCTAAAGGGAATGGAAAGCCGCCAAGGCGAGGAGTTCTGGGAAACCATATAAGGGTGCCAAACAAGCGCCGCCGCCAACACGGGGAACTGACATCTTTGTTCTCCCCAGCTCGGCAGCCGGCCAAAGGCCTCATTTCGGCGCTGCAGCATGATTACACTGGACATCTGCCAGCTGAGCGCTGAGCCCCTTTTCTTCTCCGTAAGCTTTTTGCCAAACATGTAACAGTTGCCATGGCAGTGGCAAGTAAAGCAGGAAAAAAAAAAAAATAATAATAAATTAAAAAAATAACGCGCACGTATAGATAGAGGGGGAGATAAAAAATAAACCCAACAAGAAAGGCACGCCTTGCTCCAGATGCGCCACATGTGTGGGTATTAAAAGCAAGCAAACTTGTTAATCAGAGATTTTGGGGGACGGAGGGAGGGCGGGCGGCAGAGGCTGAGGGGTGACGTGAGGATAAAACAATAAGTTCACACAGGCACACACGCACACCGCAGCGGCCGGGCAGGCGGCGGTGGGCTGACCCAGTGGTCTCCTCCCCTGCCTGCAGCCGAAACTGCAGGCAAACAGGGTTTAAAATAGAACAACATGGTGCCACTTTCACTATTGCTTGCCTGCCTGCTTTTTTTTTTTTTTTCCTCCTTCTCATGTGAAAAAAAAAAAAAAAAAAAAGGAGAAGAAGAAGAAGAAGCTGTTCTGAGGATGAGAAGGGGGTTATTTATAAGCTCTGCATAGCAGAAGGAAGCAGACAACCCAGATCTGGTGGCGTCTTAAGGCGGAAAATCCCATTTCAGCCTCTGGTTCAGGCCAAATGGTATTATTTCAAGTTGTGCTCTAAACAGTTAACAACCAACCACTCAGCAGTCCCATGTTTATAGCACGCATTTCATATAACTATGCAAGTGCTGCCAGACCCTGATGGGCAGATCTACGCACATAATAGAAGAGGTGTGGTCCCCGCTCGCTTTCTTTTTCCACCCTGAGAGGCACGGTCTAGTTTCATTTTACAAAGAGGCTATATACAAAAAAGTTCACTGCTCAGTGAGCTGGAGTTCATCTGACTATTTATAATCCTCTCTTCTCCGCACGCCCACCCTTCAGGCACTGGGACAGTCGCTGGGCAGTGGTGGCCGTGTTTGCAGCCAGCCCAGCAGCCGCTACGGCCGCTGGGTGTTTGCAGGCAAGGCTGCAGCGAAGGGCCAGATAACACTGCCCAGGATGGGATGCAATGCCCAGCCCATTCCCTGTGGGCCATCCTCTTCAAACCCCTGGATAAGCCACACACCTGCCCCAATTCACAGAGCGCATCGCCGTACTGAGAGGGCATCCCCAAAATGTAGGAACTGCTGGAGCAAACCTGCTCGGAGTGGCTGCAGCCACTCAAGGATCAGCCCACCATGAGCAAGCAGGCACTGGGAAGGCAAACAGCCCCCAAAACAGAACCATGAGCAAGCTGGGTCTGGCCCCCAAGAGCCTGCAGCTCTGATGGCACTATTGCAGCATTGTGGGCATGGGGAAGAGGTTGGCTGAAATGCAGAAAAAGGCAGCCACAGTCACAGGTGGTAATGGAGACTGGACTCTCACCCTGCCTTACTGCTGCCTTCCTGCATGGCAATAAGTCAGTTAGCTATGGCCTGCTTCAGCTTCCCATTCGTAAAAAGAAAGGATGGCTTTCCTCCGTATCTCAGAGATGGGCTAAGCATCTTAAATCATTAATGTCTGTAAAGTGCATTCATTTCCTCAGATGGAAGCTCCTACTGATGTGTGAAGTATTATTAGGATTATTATTGCTAATAAATAAGGAAGGCAGGGCAATTTTATTTCCCGGTAGGTTTACACAAGGCACAAGATTGTTAATTTGTACCAAAGGTGACCCCTTGCCACTGCTAAGCTCAAAGGCAGCATCTATAAAACACAGAAATAATCCCCCTGGGATCCTGGTGACTTGTTGGCCCACTGGAGACCTGCCCAGGAGTGCTGACCCCCTGGCAGCCCCTGCGGGGCCAGTGGCAGGAGGTCCTGGCCACCGGTGAGTAGAGGCCTGCTCTGCAGCCCTGTCCTGAGCTCCACCGAATATTGTGGGTGGCCCAGAGGGGGAAACCTGTGCAGGAGGTGATTTTTGCCTCTCCTTAGATGCCTGACTTCTTTCTGGGGTGCACCTCGTCTAAAGCAAGGGTGGGCATTGAGGCATCATACCCAGCAGTCAGAGCAGATGCACCCCCAGTTGTGCAGAACTGAGACACAGCATTTGCTGAGCCAAGAAAAACTGTTTTCCTCTGGCGCAGGCAAGGGAGAGAGGGAAGGAGACACCTCTGCAGAGCAGTTCACTCCTGTGGGCTGAAGCTAGTGCCTACTGTTTCCCAGTGACCACCAAGGCCCCTCAGGCTCCTGCATCCCTCACTTAAAAAGCTATGAGCCACTAGGGCTTTCCCCAAGGTGGCAGAGCAAGCAGCGGGGAAATCGCTTCCTTGGTGCTCAAGTGGGCTATGTGGGGCTCCACACTGCATCTCAGCCCCTATCTAAGGGATAACCCTCCCACTGTGTGAGTGTTGCTAATTGGAGGGCTGTAACCTACAGAAAATTTTGCCAGCACATTTTCATATATTAGAGCATGGCTGTAAAAAAAAAGAAATTTCAGGGTGGTGGATTAATGTTACTTGGTTCTGGCCAAGTTAATAAAATATGGTCTGAGTTACTGCCAGGCTGCTTAATTTACTTTTATTCAAAGTGGCTGGGTAATTTCCCTGAGGTTGGCTCAGCAGGAAGCAGAGTCAGCTCTGGCTTTGTCTGCTCCTGCATGTCACCTTCCTGGCTGGCAACAGTGGCTGTGTCCCCACAGAGCTGGGAGGATGGGGAGCAGGGGGACTTCCCTCCAGCAAGACATCATGTTCTGGGTGCTGCAGAGGGACATCCATCTTGTCCTGAACCAGGAGAGAGCATGGACTGGGAGCACGTGCTTGTGCAGTCTGCCAGCTGCATGCAGTGTTATGAATGGCCCCAAATGTGGTCTCCTCATGGCTGCCCTTCCTGCAGGTTGGTCCAGGATGGTCAGCGTAGCCATCAGCCCCACCAGCATTGAAAAGAACCAAATTGTCACCTTGTGCACCAAAAGCCAAGCCTCAGCTGTGCAGCTGGTCAGAGGCACTCTGGCACTGCGGCCTCCAGCAGCCCCTCCCTGCCCAGCAGGGACAAGAGAAAGGGCTGAGCATCTTTCCTCAAGGGGTGAGCAACACCAGCAACCTCCATGCTTTAAAGAAAACCTTTCACATCTCCCCACCTTGCACTCCAGCTCCAATGGAAGTGATATTTGCAAAGGCAGTGCTCTGCCTGTGCAAGCTCTCCTTCTCACTGGCATTCTCCAGCTGATTAGTTGCCCCCTTGTTTCTAAACCAAATTTTGTTCTTTTGCCCACCTGCATGGCAGAACTAATCACTGGCACACACTGTGGTACCTGGCACTAAAAATCAGTGTAGAAGTGCATTCCTGTATGTGCTCTGAATCATCATGAGGTTCCCGAGCTTTAAATGGGAAGCAGAACACGTTGCTTTCTAGATGGACAAATGAAATTTTACGCAGTCCTCTTGCTTCTGAAACGAGCTCTGAATCATGCAGAGGGCGAGGTGCCAGCAGTGGCTCTGCTCTCATCCTGGCTTCACTACTTACCTACTGTGCAGCCTCCAAAAATCCTCTGAGGGGGTAAATCCTGGTCCTTCCTCCTCCCCACCAACATCTCCCAGGCAGGGGACACTTGTGGGGGGTCACAGGGCTTCATGCACAGGGGAACAGAGGGAGGAAATACTTCTCATAAGCTGTGATACCACACACCCCAGAAGAGCATGGCTTTTCTGCTGTCTCTGCCTTTTGCCCCCCTCCTGAGCTCCTGGCAGAGGAGGATGCTCCCAGTGCCAGAGGGTGCTGCCTGCTGAGCAGCAGGATTGGGAGCCACAAAATTAACTCTGTGAGGCTGCACAAATCTTCTGGGCTCAGAGATGTAGATCCTCCTGCTGCACTGATAAAAGCCTGGATTCCTAGGTAAATAGAGTGCATTAATATTTATTTTAGAAAGCCTGGAATCATGATTTAATATTGTAGAAAGGGCTATTCTTACATGGCGTTTGCAGAGCTTCTTCTAATACAATATTTTCTAACTTCAGACATGGTAACCCAGTAAGCTCCATTACCATGCTAATGCTATATAAAAATGATCCTTTATTATAAATCATACTGCACACCAAAAAGGATATAAATAGAGCCCCAGTGCGGCATTGGCATGCCTCATATTTCTCCTGGTTCACATTAAATGAGCCACTAAATTACAGTGTCCTTCTTTATAATATCATCCTCCAAAGCTGAGCATTTTGTGTGTTACGCAGGGCTGCTGTAACAAGAGAAATTAGCATGGCTGGTTTAATTCAGCAAGTCTGCCATGCATGTTAGAGGAAGAGTGTTAAAACGAGCTAGAATGAGAAATTTCACTGTCCTTTCAAAAAACTCACCACTCGGAACTTGTGCTCTGTGTGGGGCTTTGCTAAGGGCTGACCCACAGGCTCTCTGCAAGGTTTTAGCTGCTCCCTCAGCTCCAGCAGCACAGGTGAGGGTAAAAGAGAGGACATCCCACCCATCCTCCTGCTGCTGCTCTGAGGTGCGTGGTTCTTGGACACCCTCCAGGGAGCCTGGGGAAGTTTGGTTGCCAGAGAGTGGCACTAGCAGGGCAGAGGGGAAGATGCTGCAGGGCCTGGAGGAGCCACAATCAGATTGGGGCCCTGGTTTTGGTGTGCTGCTGGTTCCTCTGCTAACAGCACTGGAGTTATTGCTGGTTTACATGAATCCAGGTGCAGGCAGATTCAGGCCCTTGTTAAGTGATGCTGGAAATTTTTTTACTTTTCCACTTCTCACCTGCAGAAACAGGGAGGTATTTTGCCCACAGAATTGATGCCTGCCTGTTTGTAAAGCAGCCCAATCTTCTCCCTGACAACCAGTGCTACAGAAATCCAGGGGGTTATTGTTTGTATTTCAAAATAAAAATGCAGTGCTCTGACTGGGGTGAGGGGGGATCCAGCTTGACTGTCATCTCTAATGATGGTATCTGACCGCACCATAGAAGAAAACCCTCCTGCAATCCAAGGAGCTGCATACGCCTTCAGGGACACATAAAGTAATTCAGGTCAAAAATGTAGGTTGTTTTATTTAGCAGACAAAGAGGTGGGGAAAGCAAAGAAGGAGAGGGAAAGAGGAAACAGGCTGCTGCAAAAATACAATCTCCATAAAGAGCTTCTCAGGATTTCCCCGCAAAATTTAAAGTGACATAGAGATGTCTGAGTTTCAACATTTCCTGGCTGGCCTTGCTAGGTCCCAGCTCACACTGTCAGGAACCCAGGTCAGCTCCCTGCAGGGCAGAGATCAGGATTAGCAAATGGAGTTCATGGCTGGAGGTAAGGAGACAAGGTCCTGGCATAAATGGGATAACAAACGCTCTCAGGGGCAGCAGCTGGGTTAGGGGAATCCAGGAGGCCCAGAGCTGGCACAAGCAGTTGGTAAGGAGTGAATCCAAGTCAAAGTCACCCAAGTGTCCATTACCTGCAGAGCTGGAACACTCCAAGGAAATTAATTTTCAAGCCAAATTGTCTGTGGCAAGGAGATGTGTCCCCTCACCCATGCTGGAAGGCTGCAGGGTTTGTGGCCGATGAGGATGCCTAGCAAAGCAAACTGCGCTGTGAATAATCAATGAAAACTAAAGGTTTCTATTACCTGCAGTGCTCCATGACCATGTGAGACAATATAGAAATGGCAGGCAGCCTCCTGGAAGTGAAATAAAACCTCTAGAGTGCAGCCCTTGGCATCATATCTCCTCAGCAAAAATCCCAAAGCAAATTGGGGTTATGCAAGCTGTGAAATACCCAGCTTCAGTGCTGAATTGAGGAAGCTGCCAGGACCACATCTCGCTGCTTCCAGAAATATCTGTCTCCTCTTGGCAGGGCAGGTTATAAATCCCCTGAAGTTTATTGTACAGATCCCATGAGTGGGGAGGTAAAAGTAGCAGACCTCAGCTGCAAGGCTGAAGCCTGAGCACAAGGCAGTCCTAGGGCAGCTCTGTCCGCTCCTCCCACCTCTCCCAAAATGCAGGAGCTGTCCAATGAAGAGCACAGCCTTTGACCTGCACCAGCTGCTACCGACAGGGATGCTCAAGCACCCTTCCAGTGTAGATCCTCTTTGATCTGTGCATCCCTGGCTGGTGGCTGCTCAGCAGATGAACAGACATCTCTGTACATGCACATTGACCAAAATATTGCTGCTGTCAGCAGAGTGCCACGTTAAGGAATGCTTGCAGGGCAAGGAAAGAAAAGGTGAGACTGATAGTGAAATCTTCAGCCCCTTCCATCTCTGTCCTCCTGAGCCCCTGGAGAAAGGCTCTCACAGAGAATCATTAATTTTAAGACCTTGGGTTTAAAATTGGTCTTGCACAGTAGAGATCACATGTGAAGCAGCAATTGGCTCATAAGAGACAGGTTGAAATGTGATGTCTTTAGCTATTCCCAGGGCAGAACAGGGTATGACCTGCACAGCCTGGACCACAGCCCCCACTCTCATAAAGCCTGGAAAGTTTTGGTTAGCCCATGACAGTGACAAAGGAGCCCACAGGAAAACCCAATGGTGTTTGCATCTTGTAATTCAATACAAACCCATTTCTGTAATTTAAGAAACATTTAATAATAATAAAAAAAGAAAAAAGAAATAAAAAGAGATGGTGACCTATCATTTATCACAAGGAGACAGTGGTATGATGCACTATCCCTGGGCAAAGGTTACACTAAAGGATGGTGCTGTCATCATTAAGGTGGTGAGCTAGCATCTCTTAGAAGCCCAACTTTTGTCTTTCCTCCTTAAAAATCTATGTGCAAATGCAGAAAGTTAGCTATAACACTGATAAAGGAGGTCTGGTCCCAAGGTGGAATTTTTGGGCAGGTTTAAAGTAAATCAAATATAACACCTTAAAAATAGCAGCCTTCGGCAAAGCCTGGAAGCCTCAGTGATTCCTTTCTACTTTGCAACCAGAAAGACAACCAGGGTAGAGAGGAGGAGCAGAGAAAGAGAGATTAAAACAGCTTTAATTTTAAGGCTTGTCTCATCAAGAGATAGTTTGTGACACCAAAAATGAGTCCAATTAAAAATGTTTATAACTTAAAGTTGTTTAATTAGCACCTTCAGAAGTTTCACGATGTGTCCCCACTAACTTCCTCTCTCCTGATGTGCATATATGCAGTGGCAGCTGGTCCTGGAGGGGGAGGGTCCAACCATATCCCAAGCCTGGATTTTAGTCCTTTGAGGGCATACCAACCTCCTGACAAAGCCTTGGTGATGAAGGGTGTGCAGAGTCTCCCAGAGGTGCTGGAGGGTGTCCCTTCCACTGTCTCTGATGTTGCAAACAAAGAAATAAATAAGATGAGAGATCCAACCCACCCCAGCAGCCTGGGCTAAGAAACCTGCCCTGCAAGAGCATGTGCTTCTCTCCCAGAACCCTGTGCCAGTGCTGGCTCTCTCCTTTGAGCTCTGTTCTCCACCAGCGCTCCAGTACTGATGGCAGGCACAAGGCTGGCCTCAGCCTTTGTGTCCTGCATGCAGCACCTGTGCCATGCTGGCCCACGAATGAGGAAAGGGGAAAAAAACCTTCCCTCCATCCTCTCATCCATTGTACACCCTGGAGAGCTAATGAGAGGTGCCTCATGAGCACTGAACACTCTGCTTCCTGCTAGGAAACTCAACCCCATATGGGTCCCTTCCCAGGACCACTCCTACCTCTGCCAGAGATGCTCACACAGACTGGGGACGGTCAGGGGAACAAACCTTTCCCAGCTTCTGTATTTTGGTTGCCATGGCAATATGCTCATCCTTGTTGGAGTCATTTGGGGAGCACAGAGGTTCTGAAAACAACAAGGAGAAACGTGAGGGCATGGCACACTGTGACAGTCACAAGGTGGGGAGCCTGACTGAGCAAGAAGGTGAGCTAACAGCTCATCTTGCTGACTGAACATCCATCTGTAATGGGATGGAGAGTACATAAAGGATGTCCATGCTGGATTAAATTGAACACCTCACCTATTAGTCTTTTTCTAATATCTTTGGGCTCTGTATATACATTGTGTCATGTGTATAAGCCTGTGTTCTTAAGTCCTAAAAATTATAATTATTATTAATTTATTTATTCATTATAAATTTCTTTAAAAAGGAACAAACACATTAGGAAGTCACCAAAATTTATAGGCTATACCTACAAGAGATACAGTGCCAGGCCATTAGACATCAAAGGCTCAACGTTACAAGCAATCTTAAAAGAGAAGTCAACAAGATTTTTCCAGGAGCTCATTTCACTATAACAACAGTAATCCTGAATTTACATAGTGCCTTTGATCCAGACTGCCAAAGCACTTTGTTCTCTGATGGAGAAACGACATACAAGTTAGGATTCAATTTGCTCATCACTGGATTGGATTGGGAGGGTCAGTCTTCAACAACGTTCAGCAACTCAAACAACAGTTTATACTCATAAAACCAAAGGGAAGTTTTGAGTTTGGCAAAGGAAATGTATGATCATCTTAGAGAGGATTTTGCTAGAATAAATGAAGCTAATAGTCTGACTAATGTAAAGGTCAAAGTTCAGCTTGGAAATCACCTCTGTGGTGATGTTGACCAGGGACAGTGAAGGGTTATGCTGGCTTCTGACAACCAAGCCTAGGACTGTTCTCTAACCTCACCACTTTATATTTCCCCTACACTGTTACTCAGACATTAGTGAAAAATTAGCACAGCCTTGGTTCAGGGCAGGCATATTTAGCAGGAAAACTTGAGAGATAGGCACAAGTTGGTTCTCAGGAGAAAGCCAACCTCACATCCTCAGTCAGTCACAGAAGACAGGCTAGACACTCTGGCCTTCCTGATGATCATATCATGACCAAGACAGTTCCTTTGATGGGTACTTCTGAAATATAAATTAACTTAACCCCTTCTGATCTTGGGAAACGAGACATTTGAGTATTTTGACTGACACAGGCACAGAAAGTAAGGGCTCTATCAGTCTTGGCAAGTAGAGCAGCACAAGAAGAGCAGTGCTGGTGAGCAGCCACAGCTTGGAACATCTCAGGTGTACACCTGCATCTCCTCTTCCAGCACAGTGTCATCCGAGAGGAGCCCAGCTTGCATGCTGCAATCCTCTTTCACGGAATGAATCATCAAACCACAGTTATGTGGCCTGACCAGGAGATGTGTTTCTTTCATCCAAACTAAAATGCTAGTGAGAGGCACCCTATGTGTCCTGATCCTGCCTCCCTGGCTCCAGCTTTGCTTGTGCTCTCCCTAAAGCCAAGTTCCCATGTGGACCACCCTTCCCTAGCTGTGAGGTTGAAGTCGTCACAGGGAGCAGAGTAGTGGTATCCATGCTTTGAGGAGCACCCCCAGTTAGATTCGTTGGGGCAAAGTGAAGCAAGATCTCCCTCAGCTGTGCACTGCTGTGATGTGGACCCTGCTTCTGCACCAGAGTAGACTCCTACAGCACACACAGCACCCAGAGAGCCCTGTGTTGTGACAGTGGCTTCCCTGAAGCATTTGGCCTTAAAACGCCCTATACTTTGTGTTTAAAGCTGCATTGAAAAAAGCCCTTTGCTGCAAGATTCAAGAGATTACCAGTCTGCAGGGTAAACAATGACTTCTATTTAGCTGCAAACTGATGTTCTTTTCTGGAAGTGGTTAACTCCAAAATGATGCAAATACTATTGTCAGCCCCTTTGACTCTCCCTGCTGACAATCTTATAATTCAGCTAAAATCCCTCTCCTACAAACCCACACTGCCTCTCAAAGAGCCAAGAGTGCTTGTTATCCCCTTCCCAGCTGCCAAAACCCTCCAGCTGCCTTATAATTACCCCTGTAATGTGCTTCTGCATACCCAATACATAGATCTGCAGCACACTAAAAATTTAAAGACAACATAAAATAAAGAAACAACAAATTAAGGAGCACAAGGGGTGCTGGAGCAATGACATTGTTAATTTTTCTGTTTACCTCACTGATAATAGCTATTTTTGATCCAAAACTGCTGTACAATAAAGTGGCACACTCGAGCACAGCTGAATGTCAGGGATTCATTGCTTAAGGTCAGGAGAGACCATTATGATCATCAAGTGTGACCTATTGCATAAGAGATCCATGGTACCACCCCAGTCATTTCTGAGGCTGCAGAAGCCTGCAACTTCTTTCAGATTTGCAGATGCATCTGTTAGAATGTCACCTAGTCTTGTCATAAAGACTGAAAGCTCCAGAGAGTTAACTAGGATACTAGGATGTTAAAAAAGCCTTTTAGTTAGTTAGTTTGTTTGTTACCCTCATATAACATTTAGACCCTCTTTTTATCCTCCGCATCTGTTTTTTCTCTGCTTCTAGCAGACTGTACATTTTCCCTAAATGGAAGTCCCCATTCAGAAATCTCTTTCCTACTGCAGCACCGTTATCAAGTTGCCTTATAATTTCTGAATGATGTGAAGTAGATCACTCTGTAGTCTCCCATCACAGGGAGTGCTTTGTGGCCCTTGTACATTCTCACATATTCCCTCTACGTGCTTTCATTTAGCCAAGCTCACCTTGCAGTGTAAGGGTCTTTGCACAAAGCCCTGTTCTCCCTCAAAAGTCATCACAGTAGACAGTCCATGTCCTGGGTACTTGACTGTCCTCGGTAGTGGTGTGCTCTGATCTCTAAAAGGAGAAGAACTGTCCATGTGACTCAGAGGTCTTGACCATTCTCTAATTATTTTCCCCCAGCTCTTCTGGCAGGTGGCTCGGGGTGCTGGGTGGATGGGGACAGCACCTTGCTGGTGGCAGATGAAAGAAGACAGTTTGCATGTGCGGGTCACAGCTCCTGCTTGCCTCCAGCTATTACTAAGAGGCAGTGTGAGCCTTGCACTCCTTCCTACCCTTCTAGCCAGCATGCAGGGCCACCTGCCTGCCTGAATCGTGCTGGCTTTTGCCAGTTGCTCAAGTTATTTCCCCTTCCACATCACTGTACAAAAGCAGGCCAAATGCATGCAGCTTCTGGTTTATCTAGCAGCTCATCAGGAGCAGGCTCTTTGCACGCATTTATTTTTGGCCCATCTGATCCTAGTGCCATGCACAGTGTGGAATGGGTGAAGGAATGTGCAAAGATGGTGATTAACTGCAGAACAAAAAGACAAAGCAACAACTGGAGCATGGCTCTAGGGTCTGGGTGTCAGGTTGGTGAGGCATGTGAGAGGGGTTTCCATTTGCCAGGCCTGTTCACCCAATCCTACTTGTAATGCCATCTGGTTTCCAGGGGTATTTTATCAAACCTGAAAATGCAGAATGAGCCCCATGGATATAGTGGGAAATGAGCCTCCGTCCTTAGAGTTCCATGGATAAACACCAAGCAGCAGGTAGGTATTGCTGGTTCAGCAACCCTTTCTGGGTTGTGCTCATTCTGCGACAGGACATCATTAGAAGAGGCTGAGATATTTTGTTTTCATAGCTTTTTAACCTTTTCCTTCCCAAAACAGTGTTTGTATTTGTTTTGGCACCTTGAATGTTTTGAAGAGAGAATCAATTTGAATTTGCTTAAGCATTTTTCCCTCTTAATCCCATTAAGTCAGTCTCTAATTCTTACCAGGGCTCCCTTCTGTGGAGCTATTTCCTCTTGGAATCATTTACTTTCTGTGGATTGGGGGAATTAATGAGGCAGATGCTGCTTTCATTCTCATCACTGTAAGCCCAAAACAACTTCAGCAGTTTGCTGGCACCAGTCCAGATTTTACTGGTGTAAATGAGGTCAGAATTTGGCTCACTGTGCTTACTTTTACTAAGAGATAAGGAGGTTACCGAAAACAAGAAGTCTTGTGCAGCTTGGGAAAGTCCAGTTGGAAGTGGATGAAGCTCATAATTTCATTGAAAGTCTGAGTTTTTGCATTTCCCCACTGAGAGGCTGTGCTGAGCACCAAAGACATTCAGGCAACAGAGCACACTGGTAAGCAAGTACTCAGGGAAATAATGACAAAGACTTTCAGGAATGTCAGAATCGTCTACAGGAGCAAATTGCAGTGGCACGAACCTAAGTCACACTGAGGCAAAATTAAAAGTTAAGAAATATAGAGTAAGATCATCTGGCTGTGTCAGTCAATTTTCAGGGGTTTCACAGGGAAGGAGGAAGCAAACAGAAAAACTGGGATACATGCAGACAGCTCAGGGCTGACATCAAAGGTCAGCATGTACTATGGTGGATAAAATCGAGAAAGAGATAAAGGACTAGCACAGAACTGGAAGGCGGGCAGGGAGGCATTCTGGCCATAGATTGATGGTCAGAGGAAGGCTGAGGAAAGCATCGGTCTGATGGCTGTGAAGCTCTACCCCAGACAAGGGTCAGCCCCGGTTGGGACCCTCCATGAACCCTCAGCAGCAGCACGGGGGAGTGAGGCTCCTCGCAGAGCAGCACCCTGCCTTGCTGCAGAAAGGGGAAACAAGAGGAGTGAGGCAGCTACGGCCAGTCAGCTCTATTTCGGTTCCTGGAAATGCACTGGAACAAATAATTAAACAAATTAATCATCAGCACCTAGGAAACAACCAGGAGAAGAGGAACAGCCAGTGCTGATTTGCCAGGAGCAAATCATGTCAAATCAGCCTAATTTAATCCTGCAACAGGTCTTGTGGATAGAGACAAAGCAGGATACTTCTTGTATCTTGATTTTGGTACATCTCTGGTACCATCTCATTTCATGTTACAAGAGGTAAATTTAAGGAAACATGCCCTGGAGAAATTACCTTAAGTGAGGGGTGCAAAACAGATTGGAAAAAATGTGCTCAGAAAGAAAGTGTTTGTGTAAAAATACAAGAAAGGGTTGAGTAGGGTTTAACAAAGTTCCAGCTACTGGATTATGAGATAGTGGGCATCCTTATCAGATATGTAGATGACACCAAGCTGAGAGGATCCACAAAGACCTGTAAGAGGACTAGAATCAAAAATCGTCCTGTCATGTTAGACAAAAGGTCTGAAAAAATGGGGAGAAGCAAAGCTGTGCACAGAGGTAGGTACAGTCAGCTGCACAGGGACAAAATGAGAAACAGATGATTAGGCAGGTGTGGAGCAGTGCAGCAATGCAGGAACCTGAAATGAATAAGAAGTGCCATTTGTCATACACAAGGCAGTCACCATATCAGTGCACTCAGAGAAAAGCTCTGCCTGTAAAATACACAGCTGTGGCCTCAGTTTTACCCAGTGTTGCTACGATACTTGTTCATTCAGGAAAGTCTGGAAGGAAGTGGGATGAGAGGTCTAGAAAAGAGGAATTGGGAAGAAACACTCACTCATAGGGATTGTTTCCTCCAGAAAGAAGGAAACCAGGGGAGAGACAATACTATTTCCAGAGAAGGAGGGAATAAACATCCTCTAGACTGTTCTCTATATCCATTTTGAGTGTGGTAAGAAATAAAGTGCTGGGATTGCAGCAAGAGAGGTTGAAGTTAGATGCTTGTCAAAGGGGAAGGCTAAGTAACAGTAAAACCACCTGCCTGGCAAGGATATAAAAACCTGTGTCCTTGCCTGTGTTTAAAAGCAGGCTGGAAGCTTCTGGAATATTTCTGAAATCAGCCTCTTGAAGTCCTTTCTAGCCATGTTTTTCTCCAATTTTGTGATGAATGGTTTTAAATTAATATAAATTACCTCACACGGGGACACTGACGTTCGGGCTGGGTGATGAATAGTGATCAGCGACAAAACTGTCAGCTTGTGGGGAGGCATCCAGTAGGGCTATTACTAGAAACTGGTGTTAACTCCAGTTTTATTTACCATCTTCATTAATGATCTAGAAAAAAGCATTAGACAGTGTGTTTATTAAAACTGCAACTGATACTACAGTGGGGAGGAGATGCAATTACCAGCCAGGAGTGGAAAATAACACAAAAGGACAAAAAAAGATATGTGGCATGGGGAGAAAATGGCCTAGCTCAAAGGACACACAGAATAATACGTCTAAGAAGGAGTCTAAAATGAAGACCCTCTATGGGAGAAGGAGACCCAAATGCATTGAAACACTTTGCAGGGTTAGCATACAGGAAACTGAACATGACTTTACAATTTGTCAACAGAAAAAGTCTCGGTGTGGCTTTGGGCTGCACGACATACCCCAGGGCAGAGAGATAAGCAGCTGTCTGATCGCTCTTGTGCAAGCTTTTTTTCTGGGTGCCTCCTGACCAGTGTGGCTGCCAGGGTGCAGGAGGAGCTGGGAAAACCAGCAAAAATAATTGAAATCTGAGACTATTGGCTTATGGAGAGACAATTATATAGGTACTCTGCAGCAAAGCAAGCCTGGGTTCACACTTTTAAAGTGTAGATAAGTATGTCAGGCATAATTATGACAGGAAAATTGGGCATTGTATCGATATGAGATATGTTATACTAGCATTGCACGTTTTGGTTGGCCACGAAGCAGTTTCAGTGATACAGTAGCCTCCCGGGGCTAGTCCACTGCTGCCTGCCAGGGTCCAGGCTAGCACTGAGCTGTGCAAGAGCTGAGGCATCACCCCAGCACCTGCCTGTGGAGGAGACTCCTGGGAAGGGATGTTGATGCCAGGCAATCACCAAGAAAAGGATAACATGCCCATTTTGTGTGACCAGAGCCACACTGACATTCATTGATAACAGAGTTGCATAAGCAAATCAACACGATGAGCCATGTCAATTGGAGGGGGAGAAATCTGTGGTGCTTAGGGGGACAAATCAATACAGAAAAAGATGCTTTTTCAGGTTTTTAGAGATGTATTACTAACAGAAAGGAAGCACAGATATAAAACTACTCGTCAGAGTCTTTTAGAGAGAAGATAAAGGTAAATGCTTTTCTAGCTTGTGATTTTGAGGCTTTTCACTCTTTGTCCAGCTGGCTTTTGAGATGGAGGTCTAAGAGTGCAATGGTGTGTTTGTCCCAGCTGATACTGGAGCGCACAGGCTTTGAACAATAAGGCTTTGTTCTTTTGCCAAATACAGCAATGCCTCTGCTGTTGCTTGGAGAAAAAAAAGGAACAAACACATTAGGAAGTCACCGAAAATGAAATGATGGCTCACTTCAAGGCGTTCAGTAGCACACTGCAGAGATGAATGAGCTCTGCATGGCATGTGAGTCCGTGAGGAGGAGAGATCTTCAGAAAGACACCCCTTAGTTCCCACCACACTTGCAATAAGGCAGAGGAGATGACCTTCAGATACATCCCCAGGATCAACAGGCCCCTGAAATGCTTTGCAGGAGAGCCTTGTTGCCCACAGCTTTTGCGGGGTCTGTGGGTATTGCCAGCAGAGCATTGTGTGAGGGTGTACTTTGCCTTTGAGGAGCAGTCCCCACAAAGCAAATCTGGTAGTGCTTTCCAGCAGAGCACTTGAAAGGAGGCTCAGAAGTGTGGCTGACAGGCCAACACTGCCAGCTGCGGGACCACAGCAAGGTGCAGGGCCACCAAAGCCTGCAGCTTGCCAAGGGCAGGGTGGCTCAGCTCCTCTCTCAGCCCAGTGCCACCAGCAACAGGGACAGAGCAGGCGGGAAATGAATTCATAGAGAAACTCAAGAGGGAAATAGGATGGTGGAACGAGCACAGCGGTCCAGAAGAATAAATTCACTGAACATACATCCTTGATTTTAATGGGGCCTCTAATAGCAGGGTGAGCCCAGCAGAGTGGGTTATCTCCCAGAAAATGCTCCCAGAAAATGTGGAACTCTGGCAAAGCCATTCCTTTCACCTGCTTGACAATGGGAACCGAGGGACCTCCAGTACAAACACAACCAACATAAAGCCGAGCAGATGTTACCTTGAACTTGTCCTCAACTCATGAGGGAGAATTAAGTGATATGAAACCACTGGAGCAGCCCAGGTGGGAAAGATTACTTCACTTGGGTATGAGCTCTTATTGGAGTTAGGGGAAAGAGTTTATAGTTGTGTGTTATATGCTGGGACCAATTACACTGAAAAATGCAGAATACAGCAAAGGGGAGGTTTGGGGAATGAGAAGAGATTAAAACTACATGGCTGTGTTAAAGCCCAGAAAAGGAGAGAGAGAGGCAGAAAGACAGGAAGAAAACAAGGATAAAGCTGTGCAGGGTGTCTTAGTCAAGTTTCACATGAGCTCATCCAAATGCATCTCAGGCCAGGCCAGGCTTCTCAGGCCTGAAAATGTACAACAATCACCCTGTGCCTGCAAGTGCTGGGAACAGCAAGAACAAAGGGTGGGCTCTTCAGCTCTCTAATTCTCCTCCTTATTTTGCAGAATTGCCACATGCTGAAATAGCAAATGATGTATGAAATGAAAAATCACTCCCCAACCAATGCATATAGATGATGCAGAGAGTATTTGGCCATTACTTCCATGCAGTAATATTTGTCTGCATTAATGCCTCATTCAGAGGTAGCTGGAAATACCCAGAATGTGAGAGCAAGGGGATCGGAAGAGAGATCAGGGAGAGAGGAAAAGCAGCAAGGCAGGCATTAAGGAGGCAGATATAAAGCCTTTCCTGAATAAATCACCAGCTCAGTTCTGAACCAGGTAAATTAGCAACCACAAGGCAATATTCTAGGTCCCAATGCTAACCAGTTATCTGCAAAGAGCAAATTCATTTAGGGGGCTTCAGAAGAGTCATTGCCATTCAGAGATGACTTTGAGACCAGTGAGGAGCATGCCGGAGGCCCCAGGGCAGCAGCTGGCAGGGAGGTGTTTTCCTGGTGAGAGAAGCCCTCCCCAGCTGGCATGGCAATGGGGTGTGGGAGCCAGCCCAGCCATGAATGGGGACAGAAGCAGGGGGGTTCTCCCTGTGACAACCCCAGGCAGAGGCACATCGCTGGAGCTTGCAGCAAGGGGAGCCTTGGGCAGCCCCAGCTCTCTGGTTTGTAATCTCCATGCAAAGGATCGAGTCCCAGAAGATGCTGGCCACACACAGCATCGGTGTTCAGCAGACAGCATTTAGTACCACTGACTCACTGCTGTCTGCACATAGGATTACATTTGGATATGCCTTACTGAAACTGGGAGGGAGAAGGTGCACCCAGCTGAATGCCTCTTGCGAGCACCCCCATCCTCGCACAGGAGTGTCACCCAGCAGGATGGACCCAACAGAAAAAGTCAGCAGAAAAAACAAAAAATATGCACTCAGTCAAAGACACTGTTGAGCTCAATGCTGGCAAAAAAGGCTATGGAAGAGCTCAGCACAGATTATAAGGTAAGAGCAAAATACCTTGCACTTCAACAGCTAGAAGCCAAGGATCATAGAATCCTATGAGATGCATTTGGGTGTTCCCTTTGCCTCCTTTTACTCACATTTTACCTCCCACCAGCAGACGAAAAAACAAGTGGGCACTACTGATATCTACTTTTGTCCTCCTAAAACTTCTTTGGCTTTGACTTAACGTTTCAGTCTGGGTCCAACTTGACCTTCAGATAACATGGAGTCAAGAGGAATTGCAAATATTCATCCAAGGACAGGTTTTGGCTCTCTGCCTAGTGTCTGAAGGTACTTTATGTTGTCTCTGAGTGATAACACATTTACAGGACACCAAAATATATTTCAACAGAACACTAAAGATGTGATCCATGGAAATTTAGCTATGAAAAATGTTGATGGGAAGGTCTGGAAAACTTTTCTGTTGGAAGGATTAGCTAGCTTGATGGGATTCACTAGCATGCAAGACTAGGATCATGCTGCTGAATTTGGAGTTACCCCTCCCATGCTGCTGTTTACCTGAGACCTCACTGACCTTCTGGCTACCTCATGGTCAGTCCCATAGCCTTTTAGGAATTCCTTTGGCTGATGATTTGGTATATGCTCTTGGTGGGCAGGAATATCTGCTAATTAATAAAGAAATTTAACTGTAAGGGAACCCCAGGTAAAGATTCTGCCTTTATGTGTGTTTTCCAAGTCATGCACGTGGGTGAGACAATTGTGTGGGATACACATCCAAAATTCACAAGGACATTTACTCTGATGGCTGTGCAGAAGCACTGTGGACCAGCATGACTGTCCATTAGGGCCAACAGAACTCTCTAGGAGCAAATTCAAACTTTTCACAAAATCAGTGCTGAAAAAAATTCAGGACTGATTGTCTAAAATCACCTGGCTAGAATACCTGACTACAAAGGGACCAAAAAGTCTTAGACTAGATTAATTAGTATCTGTACAGACAGCACGGTACACCAAAAATGTGTTTAATTAGCTTGAATCTTCAGCTTTAAGTCACTTATGTAATGTGGAGACTCCTAATCAAGCCTTTTTTTGGAAAAAAATACCCTTGTAAAATATGTGATTTTCTTTCTCTCCCAAGATGATGAAAACTATGGATACTACTTAGACTGTATCTCCACACCTTTTCCTCAGAAATTCCCCACATGCTTGACTCTGGAAATGTTTTTACATAAACCCAAAAAGAAAATAACTTTCACAGGTTCCATAAGTACTAGAAATTATGAAGTCTCTTCCACACCCAAAATAGGACTTCCAAATTTCACTGGCACTCTGTGAATGGACAGCTTGTTAAAAGAAAATTGGATAATAAAACAGTAGCATTTGATTCAGCCCTCACCCTTCCAAAGGCTTCTAAAATATTCTTAGCCCGGTATTTTCCTTGCAGGCTAACAGGAGATGATTTGGACGTAGTCCAGTTGAAACAGAGCACCATGCAGTTACCACACTCCAGCAGTTAGGAGAAACCACGAATTTTGTCAGTGGGCAGGGGTCTCTTTATCTAGGAAAACAGAGCAACTTTAATTCAGATGGAAAAGTTTTGATGCACCAAGCTGGAGGCAGAGTGTGGATGCTCCTTGGTGCAGGGCACCCACGGCTGCGCCTCTCTCATGCTCTACCCTTGTGTTGCCTCTGGGAATCATGCCAGCCACTGGGGTGTGGGAGCAGGCAGGCTCCTGTGGCCACCACCAGGACTGACTGGACAGACCTTCAGCCTGCAATGGCACTGCAGCCATCTATATTGCATCCCTCCAAAATGCCTTTCTCCACAAATACCTACAAAAGAGCACTGGGTGGTTTGGGATGTTTGCAGGCCATTTCTTGGTTTGCAATTTGCTCCTCCAAGGGCTGAAGTGGTGGGTGAGTGGTGAGCTGGGGCAGCTTCACATCCTGCTGGCCACCTCAGCACAGAGCCCAGGAGCTGCGGTGGTGACATTGGGTAGATCGTGAAAAGGACTTCCAGCATCTGATTTATGCTGCTCAGTTGCTTTCATTTTGCATTTCAGTCAGCTTGGACAGTGAGGAGAGATAAATAAGAGATTAAGAATCACAGGCTGTCATCACCCTTCTCTTCCCACTGCCATTGTCCTGGTGCAATGTTCCTAAAAAAAGCATCCAGACTACCATTGGGAGCAGAAACCTCTCTGCTACTGCCATCAGGTTTCTGTGCTACCTCCTACTATCGTGCTCTCACAAAATTCTGCACTGAGCACAGGTGTTGGAAAGAAACATTTGCTCTCAACCAGTGCAGCAGCAGATGTCAGTGTATGGTCTACATATTGCCCCACTCCCTTTCCCATGCATTCTTCGTTTGGGTGCTTCACGCTTCTCCTTTGTGTCCAACGTGTCCTGCAAGGGGCTCCTGCACAAGACAAATTCCCAGGCAGCTGCAGAAATTTAGAGTCATCCTCCTGAGAGACTATTTAATATGCACAGCAGTGCTGGGCAGCACAGTGGATATAAAGTGGATATGCCAGCCAGCTCTGCCAACCCTTGTAGCGGCACAAGTGAGGGGCAGCAAACGGTGGCCAGGGGAGGGTGGGCTTCAGCCTGGAAGCCCATCTCCTGTGAACCTCAGTCTTCTGGCTCCTTGACTCTGAGTGATCACTGAACAACACAGCCCCCTCTTTGTTTTGACATCTAAATCCCTATAAACAGAGAGCTTGTTCTTTTTTCTTTAACATCCTTTGTGGTTTCATGAAAACACCGGATGCTGCAGAAGCTGAAGGATGAAAGGTTCCTCTCTCTATCCTGTCCTCCCTGTCCAGCAACCACACTAAAAAGAAACCACCAAAGAAAGTGCTTGCAAATACCTGACCCGACAGCCCTGGTGATGGAAAGCTCTCCAGTTATTCACAGCCCAAATTGAGCCCAGGCAGCAGCTGTGCAAGTTTCCGAGCTGGCCCCTGCCAGTGCTGGTGGAGGCTGACCCAAAGGGCCCCACCTCACCACACACTTTTCTCTCTTCTTCCAGCCCTTGGCAGCTTGGTGGAGGTGCAGCCGTGAGGAAATGTGGGGGGTCATGGCTGCAGCTACCCCAGTCATGAGACTGGGGAGGAAATCATCGTCTTCTCAAAAACATTTCCAAGCCAATGCTGCAAGCAGCTCTGTGGGTGAGAGTTAAAGCTTTTCATCGCTGAAACCTTGGGTTCCTGTTTACCAAACATTTGTTCAGTCTTTATGCATTTGAATGAATGAGGAAAAGAACCACAAAGCTGGGCACAAATGCCAAAACCCTGCTTAAGTACATCAATCACCCTCATGCCACTTTATGTGCCTACTTCAGTCTTGAAAAATGAACCCTTCTCCTTAGATTTGTTGTTTGTCATGACAAGCTCCTGACACTTCCCAGTTCCTGAACCACCCAGCTCCCATGAGCACAGCCTCTGCTTTCCTGGAAGCTCCACCACTGCCTTCACAGAGGCAGAGGTGAGTTGCTAGAAAGCCATGCTGTCTCCTCCCTGCCCAGTGTTCCCACTGCCTGTCCCACTCTATGCACGGCACAAACTCCTTGAAGCAGTAAAGGGAGAAAGACCTAAATCCTTTCCAGTCTAAAGGCTGGGCTTACTGCCATCCTATCCCAGTCCCACACCCTCTAAATAAGCTCCCAGACCTCAAATTCTCTTTAACTGAAGAGGTGATCTTTTAACCATCCTACACCTGTTTTTTACGCCCAGTCCAATCTCCTTGCTCATCAGTCACTCCAGCACCTTACTCTTTCCCTCACCAGGAGCAGCCTTTTCAGCCATCTCTTTTTAGTACCTTTGTGGTCAGAGCTGAGGAAAGCCCCTAAAACACAGCAGAAGAGCCAGATAACCCTAGACAGGGAAGGGGGAACAGATTATGCAGTTGGGTATAACAGAGAAGAAAGGACACTGCCCCCAGTGCAGGCAAGGGCAGTTATCTGGGGGCAGCATCTCTTCCACCTGATACAGCTTTCCCTGCATGTCCAGATGAGGGACAGTCATAAAACAAACAATCCTGGATATTTTCTCAAGCTGATAGCACATGAGCAGGGAGAAAGAACACAGCTGTTCAGCTTCCAGCAGTTCGCAGCCCCAGGAGGTCAGACCCTCCCTCTCAGGGAGTGAGCAGACTTTCAGCTGTCTCTGACCACTGTTCCATGTCCCTCAAAGCCATGTTGCCTCTTTTTTTGTCTCTGCACAGCCTCCTTGCCTCCTGAGAGCACTGCTGGTCCACCTCCCAGACAAGTTCAAGAAATGAAATACACCCGCCAGGGGAGGAGAAGGGACTTGCCAGAGGACCATATCCAAGGTAGTGGCAGGTAGGTGAAAGGGATCTTCCAGAGGTTATGACATCCAGCACCCACTTCACCTTCCCACCTGCTTCCCTGGGGTGCAGAGGCATTGAAACTCCCTCTGCCTGCAGCACACCTGAGGTTTTCAATCCTTTCTGCTGTTTCATCCTACTCTCCTGTTGAAATTCAAGTGGGGTTAGCTGACATGCTTTAAAAATTCAGAATGGTGCTTTATGCTTCTTGAACTCATCAGCAGACAGTTATGGTTTGGGTAGACATTTTCATTCTTTATTTTCTGCTTTCTCACCTCACACTGTTCTTTGCAAGTTGCACCTTCATCTTGCTGAGGAAATGAAGAGCCCAGGACAACTCCACACCATGCTGTGTGCCTAGAAATCCCCGGAGGATACCCCTCTCTCTCCTTATCATATTATGTTGCTGTCGTAGGCCCAGGTAGGATTTCTTATCAGGCTCAGCAGAATAATGCCGTGGGTGCTCACACAGGCGCTCCAGGCCCCCCTCTCTGCAAGCACTTACCCACCCAGGCTGAAGTTTTTTGGGCTGGTGGTGTGGCTGTGCCCTCCCCAATCATCTGGAAGAGTCGCTGGAAGGTGATCCTACGTACACCACTTCTATCATAGGCTACACTACTGAAACTCAGAAGGATTTGGTCCAAAGCATTAAGTGACCCTCTTGCCTCGTGCATGAATAAATACATGAGGATAAATAAAAGAGGATGAGATGGTTTGCTGATGAGCACAGCTGGAAAGGTCCATGTCCTTGAGATTTGCACACAAATGTTCCTCCCATAACTATTTTTTTACTTATTTTCTTAATCAGTGTCAAGGCTAGGATTAGTTTATGCCCTGCCTCAGAGCAGGATTCTTGTGCTTCAAGTATGTGCTGTGTCCTGCTAGTCACCAGAGAACAAGAGTGCTTTGCAGCCACAACTGGCAAATAACAATGACACTTTTTAATAGGGAGCACATTTAAATGCAGTAACCACCCGCAGAGAAAAGCAATACGTGCTACATCCTCCCTTTCCAGCACTGGGAGAGAAAAACAGTTGTAACAATCGATGCACAGAAGTGACAACCCACTCATTGCTCACTAAGTCTGGCTTTGTGGGAAGGATCCCCCACAAGGCAGCTGACTTGATTCTTGACTGCTTGAGCTGGCCCAGCACAGCAGCCCAAACCATCTTCCCCAGGCATTATCACAGGCATATGCTAATATTGAAAACAACCGGGGTTGTCCACGTACATTTCTGAGAGCTCCACTTCACTTTGAGCCTGCCACTGCCGTAGGTGCACTGCCCCCAGCTCTGGATGAATGGCACTGGGACCTAGTGAGAGCTACACCAGGAGCTCTGTAGCTGCAATTTCCCCAGCTCTGCCCACAGGTATAAATGTAAAAAACAAAAGCTGCACGGCTGACACAGCTAGAATGCATCTCAGTTCACACTGAATATTCATTCTCTGGCTTTTGCAGAAGGCCTTTAAAAACACGAGTGCTTGCCAGAACAGTCCCTGCCTCCTGTGTTAGTTCATTTTAGAAGAGCCTGCCCTGTAGAAGATTAAGTAACTTCATGAAGTATATAACTAACAGGTCACTTGGCTAAGTAGACCAAGCCTGCTGTCCTATAGTCTCCTTCACATTTTCATTAAATCTAAAATCAGTTAACATTATGTAATATAAATGCAGTGGTTTCAGAGACTCTAAGCTGAATGAGAATTTTGAATTAAGAGTACAGAACAACCTGAAACTGTCTTTGCAAAAAAAGCCAAAACTGGAGCACCCAGGGGCTCTGTCTGGCCTCATAGAGGCATGGCATTTCCATGAAATGGCTGTGAGCTGAATAAGTACTCTGGGTATTAATATTCAAAGCAGGGCATCACATATGGCTTATGAAACACCTCTTTATGTGGATTAAAGACCTGCTCTCAATGCAGTGAGCTTCCCACTCCAACTGGAGCCACTAGACTCCAAATTCATTACCATACCACACTTACTGGATAAAAAAAAAATTGGAAGGCTTCCCTTTCTATTAGCCTCCCTCTCTAACTATTAAGATTCAGCCTCATACCTGACTTGACTAATGATGAGTCCCAAAAGAGTGAACCTAGACTTCAGAGCAGCACAATGACTTTGAGTAACCTCTGGCTCAAGGTGAGAAGCTCCTGTGGGATTACTCCAAGTCACAACCAGGTGGAACTATTAATGGCCATCATTACAGGAGCCACGGAGGGGTTTTTCTCAACCACTGAGGACAGCAGCTTCTTTCCAAGAACCATGTCAGCTGACCTGGCTTGAACTCCTTGCTCCTGTTTACCCACACAGGCTGCTGCATGGTCCCCAGGCACATTCTACTGACCACGACAACATGCTAGCATCCCACGACATTGCTAGAACTCAAATAGGATTGTAGACATTATGGACCTAATTACACTTAGAGAAAGACCTTAATGAAGGGAGAATGAAACCCTCCATCTGTGGATGCTTTATGTGTACTTGAATGGAAGCCAGTTTCTGATTGAATAGATGTTTTGGATAGATAGATAGATAGATAGATAGATAGATAGATAGATAGATAGATAGATAGATAGATAGATAGATAGATAGATATACCATAAACACATACACAGATTTGATTTGGTAACAGTTTTCCTGCAGCAAAGCATCATCTCACACTGCAGTGCAAGTCTTTCTGCCCATGTTCTGCTACTTGAAAGGTGAACACCTCCCAGACAAGGAGAGTGGATTTGTCACTGTGGCATCACTCCATATGCAAGAAGTGACACAGAGCACCTGTTGGGTTTATTTGCCCAGCATGTGGATCCTTCAGTTGCTAGCTGCACTCAGTGCTCCAGAAGAAAAGCAGAGGTTTGGGTCTGTTCCAGTGTATCTGTCCCTATTTTCAGAAAACATTTCCCTAAGTAGGCCAAAAATGTCTGTTAAATCTTGAGCTTTAAAGGATACATTTGTAAGTCAACAAACACATGAACAGGGTGACCAGCTGTTCTACTTTTGGAGGCACTGTCCTAGTTCTCAGAAGCCAATCTGCGCTGCACCTCCCATAAAGGAGAGAGGCCAAGTGTCCTACTTTTTTTGGCAGCCTATTTGTCCTACCATGAGAAAGTAAGGTGTGTGACTCCACACATGAGAACAGAAGAAATCCTCCCTTCTGCATGCCCACACAGAAAGCCAACAGAGATGCAAAATGTCCAGATAACTTCCAGCTCATGTCTGAGAGTTCTCCTGTGTCAGCTCAGACTCTCGTCTTGCAGCAATGTCAAGGTGCAGCGGATGCTATTAAAAACTGGTTTCCCTGTCCTCTAATGTCACTTCCACTCTGAAATCTCACCTTGTTAACACATGAAGTTCACTGCTCTGTCTCAGCTAGTGAGAGCATATTATCACTTAACTCTGATTCAGAGAGACACCTACATTTACACATTGCCTATGCCTGTTCAGTAGGGCAGCAAGGGACACTCCTGAAGCTCCTTTTAACTCTATTAGGCATTCATTTACACTTAAGTGTGGATGTAAGTGCTTGGCTAGACCAATGCCATGATGAAAAAACATCAAGAGGACTAAGCTTTGAACTGAAAATATTTTTTTTTCATGAACTCCAGGAAAAAGAAATATTAAAACACAAAGAATATTTTCTGGAAATGCTTGACAAGCACAAAAGTAACGTTCTGAAT
The DNA here is from genome assembly GCF_030490865.1 of Poecile atricapillus. Classification (NCBI taxonomy): domain Eukaryota; kingdom Metazoa; phylum Chordata; class Aves; order Passeriformes; family Paridae; genus Poecile; species Poecile atricapillus. The sequence goes on along the minus strand of NC_081251.1, from coordinate 70,699,154 downwards.
GAGTATCCTGTTCCTCAGAAGTGCTAGTGACAGGCTGCTGTGAAAATCCAGGCTTCAGCAAGGTGGTGGATGAATACAAAAGTTTTCTGCATAGTCTTCACTGAGCTTTAGCCAAACAATGTGCACTGAATCCCTGAATTAGAGAGAAAAGAGGTAAAATTAGAGAGCAAGGGTAAAATTAGAGAGCATCCCTAAATTAGAATCACCACCCACTTTTTCTCCTGCAGCGTTTACTGTCAGTCTCAATCATCTTCTGCTCCACAGTAAGGCAACCTGGGTAAGGCATGGAGGAGCTTTATATTTGCCTAAAACACTATAACACTGGATCTGCTCTGTCAGTCATGTAGACAGCAGGAGGTGGAGAGGGTCTGAGACCATCCGTGTGCTTCATCCCTCAAACATCCACAGCCGCATCGACAAAAGCTGTATTCGTGAGTAAGGACAGAACTTGGGCTTCTCAGGTGGTATTCAGCCTCCCAGAACTAGTTTCCTCTGCTAGCAGGGTTTCACGTGCGCACAAATCCTTCTTTCTCTGGGTACCCATCTCATACAGGCCTTTTTAAACTCATCTCAAGTTCAAATCCTGTATGGCAGAGTTGCCTGATCTTTTGTGGGTTGCAACTCAGTAGAGAGAGAAAGCTAACCTGGCAGATCAGATCTGCTGTTTCACACTCTCAATTTCACACCTCTCCAGTCACAAGCTGCTTTGCATTTCTCTTTACTCTGCAGTTTCAAACTTTGTAAACTTTGATCAGAAGTTTGATCTCGTGGCTGGGATTTGGGGGCAGAAACAAGAACGTCCCCTCTCTCTTTAAAGCATCTATCCATCAATGCCAATGACTGTTTTTTATAAAAATGGGTAACACACTTCCAGAGAAGATACGGCGCCTTCTATGTTTTGACATTTTGGTTTTAAAGCATAATCAAACTTCTCAAAAATAAGGGGATTGAAAACACTAACTTGTTGCTTACAATCTGGGGGAGAAAAATCCAACAACATTCCTGCATTTTCTTCTGAAAGTCAATGTCACTTGTCCTTCACTTTCTGTACAGACAATAACAATGGGCTTATCCATCTTGTTGCTGTAGCCATGAATAGCTGAGAATGGAAAAACCAACATCTGAAACTGGGTGAGCTTCTGGTGCTCCCTCCATATGACAGCTTTAACAAGACTCCCACCCCTAGTGAGTCACTAACTCTCCCTACAAACCCTGTCTGGGATGGGAAGCATGAGCATGCATTTTGCACAGAGCCCTCCAGCAGCGTTAAGTTTCCACCTGGGGTTGTGTGACCCCACCTCGGACTCTGCCACATCCCATCTGCACTCTGCAGCACATCTGCAGGTTCCCCAAAGCATCTGCTGGAACTCCTTCTAAAATGCCTTTGCATTTCCAGATAACTTGGGATTCCCTCAAACGAGGAGGACACTTGAGAAGGAGCGAGCGAGCGCAATGTAGCACCACTGGAGGGGCAAGATGGAAGACTGTGACAAAGGTCAGTAAGTCCAGTTCTTATCAGAGTCCCCTGGCTCTGTGGGAATAGTGCAGCTAATGCACTTTTATGATTAAGCAGCAGTTATTAACCAAAAGAAACATTCACTGGCTAAGGGTGGGAGACTTTCAGAGCCCTGGATCATATCAGAGCCCTGGTAAGGAAAAAGCACCCCCAGAAATTCAGACTTCGCAGCAAAATGATGTCTTTTGTGAAAAAGGCACTTGATATCGTAGGGGAAGGAAGTTCACACTTCCCACACCTTCTTTGATTATCAGCTGATGCAGGAATGCTATGTGCTTCCAAAGGTGAGGTGTAGCCAAGTGTGGGTGACAGGCAGGAGGGGAGGGATGGAGCCCAGCCAGGAGCAGCAGCGGGGCCCCTCGGGGCAGCCGGGAGACAGGGCCCTCACCCAGCCCAGCCTCGGTAGGGCGGCTGGCACCGAGAGCAGCAGAGGCTGCCTCTGCCTGCCCTCACGCTGTCAGGATGAGCCCTGCAGAGCACGGCTATTATTTGCTCTAAAAAAGGCATTTTTGGCACCCAGTGTACAATATGTTGCTGTTGTCCTCGTGACAACTCCATAATCTCTTCTTTCGCTTCCAGTGTTGTTGTCCCAGTTTCCAAGGAGCAGACAGAAAGGATTTACTCTTCTGGAGTGGGATAATTCCTCATCAGGAAAGAAATGAGCACAGACAGACTCGGGAAATTCTTCACTTGTCTATTTTTATTTACAGCGGAGTTCCTGTTATTACCTTGAACAAAAATAGCACAACAGCAAGGCTGCAGCCCAGTTTCCTTCACCTTTCTGCAAGAGTCCATCAACACCAGTCCTTGGCCACAGCCCCCAGCCACCACCTCCTCCCATAGCCTCTCCTCTTGGTCACCACCAGCCCCAAGGATGGGCACCAGCAGTAGCCCCAGAGCTCCCATGCTTGCCTAGTGGCTCTTCACTCTGAAGAAGCTTGGCCAAAACAGCACTTACAGCTCCCAGCAAGTCCTGTCTGCAGCTCAGGGTGCCCAGACAGCCTGGTAGCAGCCACTTGGCAGCAGTGAGATGATCCCAAGAGCGCACGCTGCTGCTCCCACAGTTTCCTCTCCAGGCTGTGATGGGTTAAAACCACATGGGTTTAATATTCACCAACAGAAGCAAATGTGTGGTGATACCCTTCTCAAAAAGTAACATTAAAGTACTGCTGAAAGATGACACCAAGAGAGGCAGAGAAGTGGCACAACCTGTGCAAGTAACAAGCCTCCATGTTGAGAGGATTCTGGCAAGGTTACACAACTGCCTCCGTGATTCAAAAGGAGAGAAAGTAACAGCACCTCAGTTTTCAACAGATACCATCTTTTGTATCAGGCAAAGTCACAGGCTGTTTTTAGATCCCTCTTCTTTAAAAAGCAGTTGGAAGTTTTCATGGCAAACTTGAGTTTTGGACATAATTTTCAAATCCATCATGTTTTATCTTCAGAAAAAAAGGCAAGATCTGCCTTCTACAAAGCCAAGGAGCTGCCAGCTGCTTCTTACTTCCTCCCCAGCAAGGATGTACAAAGAGGACAAAATTTTCAAAACACCTCCAGGGATTAAGCACCCATCTCCCCATCTCCTCTTGACCGTCAATGGGACAAAACCACCCAACTCCCTTAAGCTCCTCTGGAAATCTCATCCTTTGATGTAATTTCAAAGGCTTCAAAGCTAAGGTTTGTCTCTTTGAGGCAGGGAGAGAAGGAGGAATGTGGAAGCATTAAAGCAATTCATCTTAAAACCCTCTGCCTGGTTCTGCCGGGGTGCAGAGCATCACCAGGGATATCAATTGGGATGGCTCAAGGCAGAAATTTTCCCTGGCTGACCCTGCAGTAGGGATGCCCATGACTTCCCTCTCCTAGGTGGTGGAGCCAGCGCCTTCATCTGGGGTTTAAGGGGCCCACAGCAAGGCAGTGACAACTCATACCCACGGAGACCAAAGCGTGCAACAGCCTGAATGCCCACGTCACTCATGCTCATCCTGCTTATGGCCAGGCCGTGGAGTTACAAGCAGCGTGTGTGCGTTGCTTATTGTAGGAGGCAGGACCTCCTTCACCTGACTTTGCTTCAAGCACAAGGCCTTTCTTCCCTGCACATCTCCCCACCTTTCCCACATCTGTTTTCCTTGACACCAACTGGAAAAACCTCTTTGAAACATTTTGGCCTCTGAGATAGGAAGTTGCTGCTACAAGCTTCATGAAAATGTGCAGCTGGACACGGTCTTTACAAATCCTCCTTCAAAGGGAAAGAATTATTACACATTACTGAGCATCAAAGAATTCCATCTTCAGCTCAGGGCCTGCTCTTATATGGAGTTGCTGGTTTTGAATGCAACTCCATGCAATGCAAACTGTAAAGTTTTTTCCTATGATTATGGTATTCACGGCACTGCTGGTCTGAGTAGATTCTCCAGGTGCTTATTTTCTTCAGTACTATGACACTTTAGTCAGTCAGCCCTCAGCACTGTGAGAACCATATAAATCCACAAAAAACCCCACTAATTTTAAAGGGTTCTACTGCTCATTGAAACAGACTAGGAAGCCAAAATGAAAAGCTGTGTACTGTGATTTCCACAATATCACAGGGAGGGGGGAGACAGAGGGTTAGGGGGTTCCCTTGTCAACTTGTGATAGAGTGAACCAGACCACCACCACACTCTCTCCTTTTCTCTCATTAGAAATACTCCCCAGCAGTCATTTGCTTTAGTTTGGACAGCAGGTCAGTTTCCCTGTCATGCACAGTGTTTCATCCATGCTGAGCTGGGAGGCTGGCCCCAAAAAGGAGAGCCCTGCTCAGGACAGGTGGTGGCTGCAGCTGCCTGGAGTTCATCCTCCAACCTCCCATCCTACTCCTCGCAGTGATGCCATTTTCACAAAGTGCAAAGTAGGCGCCTGTTTCTGTTTCCATTGCAGTGTTGCCACCAGCCACGATAAGGATGATTTATTTTGGTTACAATACCCAGGCACTCCAGTCGAACAGGCAGGCCCCCTGCGTGCCAGATACGGGGCAAAACAAGAAACACTGAAGGTCACCTCCTCCCCGGTGAACTTGCCGTCTGGGAGAGAGCCTGTGCGAATACCTCAGCAATGTAAATACCATCCTACGGCTCACTAATGACCTCCATGAATCAAGAGGAGGCCCTTGTTTACCTTATGAAAACTTCCTGAAATAGCACAGCAACCAGAAGCGTTGCCTATGCCTCCGGGGTCCGTAAGCATTTTGCCGTCCCATAGGTCCCACCTCTGGAGAGGGACAGCAAGGAGAAGCACCCGGAGGCAGCTTTGCAAGGGTGCTCCATCCCTCCTCCCCCAGCAGCACAGACTTCACACTTCCCCAGGGTCAAGATGGGGAAGCAAAAAGCCTGTGTAAGGGATGGGGGATTAGCCAGCACTGCTGCTTGCTCCACTGTGCTTTGCCGGCCTCCACACAGCAAATTCTCCTGAAAATCCTCCGGAGATGTCACAGCTCCCCCTGCCCCGGGCAGGGATGTGTGCTTCCCTTATCTCCTGCAGGCTGCTGCCCTGCAGCTGTGGCTGGCAAAACATCTGCTCGGCCTGCAAATCACACTGAAGCCACTGGAAGGGCTCCCAACACCTGACAGGGCTCAGGCCCTCAGGAGCGAGAGGAGCAGCAGGGGAAGGGAGCGAGGGGCTAAGGGAGATGAATGGGTGTCTTGTTTCTGCCTCCCTGCCTGCAGTTTTATTAAATGCAACATCTTTCATAAGATACTAGAGCTGGTTGACACTCCTCAACCAATGGTTTAAAGAAAAAAAAGAATCAGCCAAAAGCTGCGTTCAGAAAACCTTCTGATTTGAATAAAAAGGTGCCAACTTTATACTTTTTGTTTGTTTGTTTTCACAGAAGAAGTGTTTGGTTGTTTTGGTTTGGTTTTTTTTTTTAACTCTTTCTTATTCCTCTTCATTCCTTCAGCTGAAAAAAAAAAACCCAAAACAGGAGATTAAATCAATCATAGGGCAGTAGGTTTTGGATTAATGTTGACAATCATTCAATAATACTTTACTCAGCAGGATTTTTTTCTGAGCTACTTTCAAACTCTTCAAGCAACACTGAAAAAAAGACAGGCCTCATTTCTTAGAGAACGCTATAATCGAACCAGGGATCTGGACCCAAAGGTTGCTGAAGCCTGGGTAAGGTTAATTTGGGTCTTTCTCCAGGGCTAGCAGCACCCGCGCTGACATGGACAGGGCTCAGCCAGGCAGGAGGGGAGCACACCCCAAGCCGCAGCCCAGAGGGAGAGGGGCAGGACAGCAGCTCCAGCCCGCTGTGACACAGGGACCCTTGAGCGGAGGTGGTGGCAGAGGGAAGGTGTCTGGCAGCAGAGGCAGTGAGGGGATGAAGGAAGGAGCGGCTCTGAGGGTGCCCGGTGCTGTCGCTGGGTGCTGCCGGATCCCTGCGGCTCAGTCCAGCGGCGCTGCTGGACCCAGGCTGGGCTCACGGCGGGACCAGCAGCAGAGGGCAGGGGGATGTGCAGGCAGCCCACTGGCCAGAGAGAGCATGAAAGACATGGCTGAAAATCTCAGCGTGGTAGCACTGAGTCAGTACCACTCCCTTCCCCAAATCCTTGCTTAGGCAGCTGTTCCCAGGGCTCCAAAAACAAAAGACATGAGATGAAATGAGATGAGATGATATGAGATGTGAAGGAGGCCCAGGGAAAAAAAAAAGTTACAGCTATAGAGTGTGACTATCATAAACAGCTAATTTAAAGAGCTTAACACAAGTCTTCTTGTGGGCATCATAATGGCATGCTGGCTGCATCCATTATGTATGGAAACAGAAATTTGCTGATTCAGCTCTGAGGGCTTTTGAAGTGATGGCAGCTGAATTTGCACTGAGCCTTCGTCTGTCAATTCATCCTTTTAACTGAACAGGCATGTTTTTAACAAGCTGACGCTTCTTCAGCCTGACAAATGGTTTCTAAGACATCCCTTCTCTTTCAGCTGTTTGTCACTCACTGGTGCTTCTTCAGGTACAGACCTTTTTTTCCCTTTAACAGCAGAGCTCTCTCCAGCCCATCTGTCTGTGAGCATCACACTGCAGAAAGTCTTATGCAGTACTAGAAGCAAACAGCTGGGAAAAGGTTACCATGTCACATACCTTCCTCCACAGATGCTACAAGCTGATATGTTCAGCTCTCAGTATCAGGGGTAATGAGGGCAACAAAAGAAAAGCAAAACTAATAATACAAAATATATGTAAATAAGGCCCCAGGAAAGTAATACTTTAATACCTTTACCTTTAAAAAAACAAGTTTAAGATGCAGCACGAGGTTATAAATAAAGAGAAAAAAACATTGTACATTATACTTTATAATGGCTCTGAAAGAGTTCTGCATTTTTTAAACATGGCACATCTAATCTGCAGCTCAGAGAATGCACCCACAGATAATCGAGAGTTGACTGTAAAAAATCTTTTTTTGAATGACAGCTTGAAAAGTTCATGCACATTTCTCATGACAAATCCCCTAATTATCATTTCCATCAATAGACTGTTAACATATATTCCGGGGACTACAGGCAGCAGAAAAAAACCCAAGTGGGAAGCACCAGAGATTTATCGTTCAGATTATAAAGAGCCCAAATTTCAAGCAGAGTTGCAAAAGGCCAGCAGTCAGCTTGGACAAGGATGGAATTTCTACATACACACCGAGACTGCCTACTGGTGTCAGGGTTACATGTCATGATAGGAGAGTCTGTAGGAGTGGCCCTTAAGCTTCATGGCTTAAACTGAGCTCTAATTAGCAACAGTCAGGGAAGGGGAGGACCAGTGGGGCTGAGCCTTTCTGGGGTGCTCACGCTCTCCCCACAGCTCACCAACTGGCATGGAAGGAAAAACCTGCCCCAAGCTCTCCCCATCAGTGCTTGTATGCCTAATAAGATGTGTGAACATATCCATAAAATAAAACTGAAGTGCATTTTTCACCACCACCCCCACAGCCAGGAGCCCACCCAATGTGCTGTGTGTAGGTAATGCTGTTGGCAGCTTCTCTTTAGAGGTGGAGCCTTACAAGGTGGACAGTTTGGATTTCAGGAGCGCATGGCCCAGCCAGCCACTAAGACAGAACCAGTCATGAAATTTAGATCCAGACCTGTCAAAGTCTTCAAGTACATTCATATTTAAGTCTGTGTTGCAATATGGGGTTTGGCTCTGCCCGTCATGAAAATAATTACCTCCAGCACAGTGTTTTCACAGCCTGAGCATGGCATTTTCCCACCGCTCTGAGTAACAGAGACCACTTTCAATGGCCCATGTGTTACTACTGCACAGGCAGGGTGGTTTCTCAGCTCCTGCAGGCTGAACATTCAGCTAGAAGGCAGTAACAGAGCAAAGGAGGGTCTTAGTAAGGTCCTGAGGGGTTCACAGAAGTTTATTTCATGCAGAATGCGTGGCAGTTCCCCAGTCTGGTCCAGCCTCACAGGCCACAGGACCCAGAAAGGCAAATGATGATTTGGAAGCAAAATGTTTACCTAGCAGAAAGGGGTAAAGTGCAGCAAACCTTATGAAATCCAATACTAAACCCCATATGCAGATCTAATCTAAATTCTGGAAGGACCTTTGGCTTTCTCATGACAGAGAAAATCCTAAAGTGGGGGGATCTTCTAACCAAGTTCCAGTGTGATTCTGTCACTGGCAGTCACTGGGTTGAAAGGAACAGGCTGCTTCTCACAGTGACCTGTTTACTTTTTCTATTCATGGCTGTGCCTTTCTCATTTAGGAGATCAGTTTGCTTTTGCCAGATGGAGTCAAAGTCACCACTGTGAATCCAGCTTTTTTTTCCCCTTGTTTCTTGGAAAGCACCAGTCAGTACCACGTCAAGAAAAACAAACAGAGAGGTTTGCTTAGGATCTATTTAAAGCAACTCATCAGTGGTAGCTTCAATACAACCCCGGGGCCAGCACTGGTGTTTGTGACAAAACTGGGGCTGCTGCAAGTGAGCAGGGCTGGATCATTGCAAAGCTGTTGCAGGCAACACCCCATCTTCCACCCAAAGAGGTCAGAGCCATGCACAATGCAAGCAAAAGAATTCCTCTCCAGCATCTCCACTATCCCACACTGGCCATGTAGGAAAAGTCCTGCACCTCAGCCACTGCAAACTGACATAATGTCCTGAAATGTAGCACACACGCTTGGTGATTTGAGAGAAGGACCTGAATTTTCTGTTCCTGACAGCAGACCTTGAGTGGTGGAAGATTGCTCTGACCCAGGAGAAAGTCTGTGCCTAGCAGGGGTGTGACATGGCAGCACACTTGCCACCACCTCTTCTCACATCCACTACTGGCACCAGGAGTGAGAAACTGTCTGGAGAGGGAGTGGTGGAGCAGACCAAGGGCTGCAGAAGGTGCCATCCCAACTGTTTACTGCTGGAAAGTGCAGGCATGAGCATCCCATGCTGCTGGGAATCCTACACCACACACACAATGAGCCCAGGGAAAGGGCTAATGACACATCCCCACCTCATCAGAGCATCATGAGGCTAATTTCATTAGCGTCTATAAAACACTCTGATGCTGTCCGTATGCAGCACAGAGCGTTATTAAACAGCCACGCAGAGCAAAGCCAACAGTGCTTAGCTTTTGTTTATGTAAGGTATTCTGCTGATACTGTACCCCTGGGAAATACTAACAGCTATGGTTACAATAGGGGATTTAGTACCACCTCAACTCGTTGCAGCAATACTGACCGGACCTCTAAAAGCAATCTCAGAAATGTCTGGTCCACAGGGAATCTCGCTCTGTCCCACTTACAAGCATGCCAGTGCTTGCCTTTTCCTTCTGCAGCTCATTTCTGTAAAAGACACATTCATAACTCCGAGCTCCTTACCAGTGAACCTAATCCAGCAAGTATCCAAGACATTCAGGAAAAGAGACTTTCATAACATTGGAATTTTTCCATGCCAGCACTTTTTCATCCTAAGATAAATGGCTTTTACTTACAAGGCTAAAGGCTCTATTCTTTTCAAAATACTTCTCAGCTTCAAAGCAGCAATGGAAATTGGCTGTGCACCTGGCCAGCTGATCCAGCCTGGAGTCAACCAAACAGCAAGAGGTGTCTTTCTTCCCTGCAGCACCAAGTGGTGCTGTGCAGTGGACAAGCAGGCTGGGGGGCTGATGTAAATAGCTAACACTTTATTAATCAGAAGGTATTTAAGCAGGGCCCGATCAGCACAGCATGCTGAATTTCCAGACTGGGGGCTGGTGCCTGGGATGCACCTGCTGTATTGGATGCTGGGTCTTGGAAGAGCCTTCTCTGGAATGATTGCTTCAGACACCCAACTGCTGCACTGGGGCAAAGCCTCCCTGAGCCCTGTCATCCATCCAGTTCACTGGAGCAGGCACTGAAGGACAGAACCCTGCAACAACTTGGGAACAGGCCAGACCTGAAAAGAGCTACACCAAACCCCCTCCACTCACAGATTCCTTCATGTGTGAGTGAGCTCTCCTGCAGATACTGGATGGAAGTGGATTTTATTTTTATCACATGGGTGAACAAAGGCTCCAGCTGATGAGACATGCTTGTCTTTCTCACGAGACAAGTGTAGCAAACACCTTGCTGAAAGCAGTCTTGACAAAATTGCTCCCAGCCTAGGACAACAGAGAAAAGTACAGAGGAGGAGGAAGAGGGGAGGAAGAGGGGAGGAAGGGCACTACTGGGAGAGCTGGGCACTGTACACAGAAACCTCACGTTTGCATGCACGGCAGCTCATCTGAAGTCCAGCCAGGAGCAGCTTGCAGTTCTCTGCAGGGCTTGCAGGGGGTGGGGGCAAACAACACCCAGCCAGAGATGTCTAGAAAGTCCCAGGAGATCTGTGCCTTCCTCCAAAACCCTTCCCTCGGCAGCTCCCTGATGCTGGCACCACCCATTTCTCCCCACTTTGCCCTCTGTCCCCAGCAAGTCTCTCCTGGCCAGGCTTCTGGCTGTTCAGCGCCGAGTCCATTGCAGGAGGTTGCACAATGCTTGGCCACATGCTCCTTGACCCGAGCAGGGGCTGTTGCTCTCACTTTCAAGAGCCACAGCCATAAAAAGAGACGGAATTTGCTGGCCAAGGAGAAGCCAGGGCAAGCTGATGCAGTGCAGGCTCCTGAGGTCAGTGGCTGCAGCTCTGTGCCGGGGGAGGACACGCAATGCCTAATGTGGAAATGTTTGTGTTTGGAGCAATATATAGTTACATTTAGCCCCTAGCAGCTGCAGAGGCTGTTTACTGTAGCACACAGACCTCAGCCTATTAGCTGAAGGCCTGACAGTGACCAGATGTGGAGAGGAGCGACTGCGGAGCCTGCAGCCGTATTTATCTCTTTGCCAAGATCCCAACAATATCTTGCCTAATAAGTCTGGCACAGAAATAATCATTTAAAGAGCTAAAAAACACAACATCCACAGCACATCTTTACAGCCAGAAGGGGATTTTTGTGAGGCTTACAGTCTAATCTTTCATCGTCCCAAGTGCTTCCCTCCTACTTCACAAACAGCGGGTGATTTATTTCCCAAATGGCCGGACTCAAGTCTCCTCCATGTTATCTCTCAAAAGGGAGGCCGCACCTCTGCAGCCACACTTGCCCACTTGCAGCAGCTGCATGAGGAGGGAGAAAGGAGCAGAAGCCACCACTCCACACCTGAGGTGCCAGCAGGCTCCTCTGGCCGGGGGGATGCCAAAGTCTCCAGGGCCCTGCTCCCTGCCCCACGTGGCCGATTTGCAGTCGAGAGCTGGTCCCTGGGGCAGGCAGCCCTAGCCCTGCCGCTGACCCGCAGCGAGCACACGCCGGGCTCGTGCAGCAGCAAGGACAGCCTGTGCTGTCACCCTGTGTGTCCCAGCAACACCCAGCGCTCCACAGATTAGCCCTAATCTTCTAAATTCATAACAAAACAAAACAAAACAACTCATTAGGTGCTTTCTGAAGACCCGGAGAACTGTATCTTTGCTGACAGAAGAACTGGATGTTGGATCAACACCAACACCAAGAAACATAAGTTGCACTCCACTGATTCACGCAGTTTATGACCTTGGCTGGCAGATAAGCCCATGTAGTATGATTTTCTGTGTTTTGCAGGCTGCAGGTACCAGGTGTTGTTGAAGGTCAGCATTGAGGAAAGGGCTCTCCCACAGTCAGGAGAAAGTTAGAGAATGATTTTTATGCAACATAAGCTTGTAGATGATTAACAATTTTCTTTCAGTTAACCGAGAAGTTAATAGTTATTCAAAGCACTCCATTGTAATGGGAGTGGAGATGGGGAGATGTACTACATTAACCTTTAATCTTGGACCGTGCAATAAAAATTAAAATGGAATATGGCACATAAGTATGATTAATTCTGCTTGCAAAAGGAGAGGGTGTCTGTACGCTTTGCACAGGAGTGTTTCCTTCTAACAGCAGGGTGCCTTGATGCAGGTGAGGATGTGCCACAGAAAGACTACACTCAGTGTTCAGTCCTGTGTTTTCTGCTTTTTTTCAAGTTCAGAATCTTTTTTATTTAAAATTCCACCTTGTTAACTCTGCACCTCCCCAAAATCTCTAAACTTTAGGAAGTAGATGAACTTTTTTACTTTTGTTTTTTTTTTCAGTTTTGAAGGGGAGAAGGGAGAAAGAAGGGCAGAACTTGGCAATTTGAAACTGTGGAAGGCTATCATCAGTGAAACATCTGCTAGCCTGCTCCCACTGCAGTGGACAGCACCAGGGAGAAGGATGGAGGATTTCCCAAATAGCTATTTCTTTCTGAAGCCCCCCTTGCCCTACCCTGTTTAACACTGTAATGGGCAGCCATGGGTTGAGCTTGGCACTGAAGACAGCCAGGGGGTTACCCTGTCCAGGGCTCATTAGTGCCTCCCAGCCTCAGCCTATGCCAGAGCCACTTTTCCTGGGCACTGCAGTCCTGCTAATGCTCATGAGACCATAGTCACATGCACAAAGACTTGCTGAAGTCAATGACATTGAGTTTATTTTCTGTTTGCAAGCTCAGTGGCAAACCTTTGGAGAGAAAGAAGAGCGTGGGAGAGACAGGCTCAAGAGGCAAACTGTGCTCATGGTATTCCCCAGTTTAGCCATGTTTGGCTACGGGGTTTGGTGGGGTTTTTCAAAAGTGTTGCAAAATCTGTCTCCAGATTTGTCTTTCCCCTTTTGTTCATACTACTCTGCCAAGCGTGCCAAAAGTCCCTTGCCTGATGTCATCGATGGGTTTGACCTGGGCCAGCACAAGGTCTGAAGGACTGGGTTTACAAGGCTGAATCAGAAATGTTTTCAAGGCAAATTCCTCCCACAGCTCAGACACACCTGAGTGAGCCTGCCCACTTGCTCTCCTGAGGAGCTGCCAGTTCCTTGCCCCAGTCAGAAGTGTAAGTGTTAAGCTAGAGTAAGCAGCTGGTTGCTTTTATGAGTATTTTCTCAGCTATGGGTGTTTCTGTGAATCACACTAAATCTCCAGCTGTCTATAAGTCAACATGCATTTCCCAGCACTTTCTGCATTCATTCCACAGCCATGCCAATATAATGTGCGCATTAAGAGAGAAATCAGCCAGCTCATGAGAAGGCACTGGAAGCAGCTCTTCAGGCTGAAGTGCACTGGTTTCCCTGGCAGCCAAGAGGAATGACCCCACACACCAGCACACCCCTGGCCCCCTTGTGAGTCTGCTCCTGCTCCTGACTGCCTGTGGCAAGCCAGGCCTTGCAAGGGCAGCCATGGTAGCCAGAGAGGAGGGAGGAGAAGTGGCTGTTCCCCTTGTCAAGCCAAGATGCATGGCATGCACACAGCCTGCCAGCTCACAAACAAAGGGGAATCTAAATACCTCCATGGTGTGCCTGCAGATCCCCACACCACCAAAAGTCTGCCTGCCTTTTGGGCAGGGGACCTCCATGGGGAGGATGCAGGGATCCAGGCTTCACCCTGCTCTCCCATTGCCCAGGGGCTGTTTATTCCCTTCTTCCTCCATACTCAGTGCTCAGCAGTTTCAAGACACTGTCTGTTCTCGTGCCTTCCTTCCTGACACCAAGCTGTGTTTTGGTTTCAACAAGCCCCAGTGGAGCTGAGCCCCTGTGACCACAGCAGGGCGGGCAGCTCTCAGCTGAGCTCGCAGGGCACACGGAAGCGTGTGGTGCTTGCAGGCAGCACAAACGAGGCCCTCTCCTTCCACAGCCCATGCCCAGCAGCTCTGATGGGCATTTCCTTGAGGTCTCTCATCCCAGTCATCCTGCTGTGACCCAGGGTGCATCAGCTGATAGCAGCAGGGCAGGCAGGAGAGCACGTCTCATTTAAAAGTAAGGCAGGTCACACAAAGACTGCGTCAGCCCAGGCTGAGAAAACACCACACATTCAATGTATTTGTTTTTGAGAAATAGGGTTAAGAAAGAATGAAGTCATAAACATAAGGATATACGTAATGGCATATCTATAATGGCTCTGTAATTGCCAGGCTTTTGTGCACAGTTAATCTACAACCTGGCTAACCTGCTTCAAGGTAATCGAGAGGCAGTGACAAATGTGTGCTGTCCTCCCACCTCCACACAAGCCGCTGCCTCCAAACATTATAAAAAAAGTTATAAAGACAGAGTTACCTGCTGGTAATTCATCCTGAGGCCAGCAGGATGAAGCCTTTTATATTTGCCGGGGCCAAGGTGCATCACGATACCAGGAGCTGCATCACTGCTGGTAAATGCTGAGCCAACAATGCCCCACAGAGCCACACAGCACGGGACACAGCACCCAGGGAGAAGGAGACACTGTGCCATCACTTAGCCCAGCTGTGGGACCAGATTTTGGCAGGACCTTTTTACAAAATGCTCCTGTGTGAAATTTGTTTCCAGTGAGAACCAGACATCTGGGAGAATATACATTCCAGAGCAGACTGGGAATAGGAGCAGCCCTGGAGCAGCTGACTCTCATCGGACTAATGACTGAACCAAAGGTCCAAGTTGTCTTCCTGGAGAAAAAACAAACATCACATTTGCTCTGCATATGTGTAGAAAGCACCTGGACATGGAATTTGGAGGGAGGACATTCAGGAACATGCCACAGCCAGAGGAAAGGACAACAAAGCGTTGCAGCTCCAAAATCTAGTCTGTTGCTAATTACTGCAAAGTCACACTTAGATTCAGTGTGATTCACTTAACCCCAAGCTGGATTTGGGGTTATATTTAGCAACTGTATGTAACAAAGCACAGTCATACCTCATTTGCATCTCTCCTCAACTTCCATTTACTGGCAAAATCTTAGAAGGAGCTGTATATTTTTTGGAAAGGAAGGTACAGCAGCAATAACAAAACACTGTGAACAAGCTGGGCTGTCTGTGAAGTCTGTTCAGGCTTCCCTTCAGACCCAGGGATGCTGAGGGGCAGAGCTGAGTGCCCACTCAGACACACACTGGCCACTGTCATCATGTACCTGTGGACACTTGGAATTCATTTTGCCACGTCATGGCAAGCAGTTGCCTCTGTGCAGGTCTCCCCTCAAGACTCCCAACATCGACTTTCTCTTCCTTGCACCCTCTAAGAGTGCAACTTTGCATCATGAGACATGCATCCATCCCCTCCAGTCTCCTTCTGTGCCCACATAGATGGCTGTGCATCCTGGGAGGCCCTGGGAGCCCCCACAGCAAGCACAAGAATGGGGTTGAGGAGTCAAGGGCATCCACACCACCATATCTCCCTGCAGCCATGCTGACACAACCCCCCTGCACCCAGTAAGGACTCCACAGGGCGCTTGCTGCACCTGCTCTGTGGACAGACTTATCAGCCTCCAAGGCTGTGAAACTGGTAATCTATAAAAAGTATGAGTCACTGCAAAAAAATCTCACATCCTTCTCTAGTTCAAAGTCTTTCCTAGAACTGCACCAACTGTGAGGCCTTGAAGACACAATTGTTTACTGAAATTAAAAATTCCCTTTATTGGCCTTTTGCAGCACCTCTTGAAATGTCAGTATTTTGCTGGGTGTCTCGCATCTAAAAAGTTTCTCAGCAGAAAAGGGACACTAACAACAGAGATAATGTGGAAAGGGGAGCTGTGGCAGCTGAAAACTTCACCTGTTACAGAACAAAGTGCACTCTTGGCTCTTGGAAAGACAACTACTACTCTATGTGGATAAGCAGACAACTGGAAAAAGGGCAGGGGAAGCCAGATGCTTCGTATGCTTTCAGTCCATGGAGGATAAGAAAGCAATGCTAGCATCATCTGAGCTTGAAACAGTGACTGAATAGAAATACAACACGTGTAACATTTTCAAAAAGAGGCAATTTTTGCCTTTGTAGCCCAAGAGGACTTCTACCTTCCTGGCAGAGGAGTGCACAAAGCCAAGTTTGTAAGCCCAAGATGCAAAAGGTTTCCAGTAATGAGCCCAAAAAACAGGCCACAGGCAATCTGGGCTGTGGGCAACAAAGGTGCTGGGCATAAGCAGCCCCCTGAGGGGCAGCTGCCTGGAGCTGGACACCAGCAAAAGCATCTGAGCCCTGCAGGCTCACGGGCTGGGAGAGAGGGTAGAGCTGCGGATGGACTGGGGTGTTCTGCGGCCTGCCATGGGCTCCTGCTGCCTGGAAACTGAACACTGCTGGTGGCCTTGGAGGTATAACATCGATATTGGGAGAAATTATTGCCAGGTCAGAGCTTTGCGTGGCTGTCACATGCGTAACAAGCAAGTTGTATCTGTAGCAACCTGTTTCATCGATTTCTGCTCTACTGGAAAGTCAATAAAAATTGACAATACCCCCACGGAGTTGGGTTTTTTTGATCACGTATACCTGAAACATTTATTTCCCTGGGAAAAGAGAGATAAAGTCAAGAACTTTATTCTCTGCATGTAAGTGAAAAAGGTTATTAAGAAAAGCTTTTGTCAGGCAGGACACCCACTCAGCTAGCACTGTGCTTGATGAAATCCTTGGAGGCCCTGCTATGTGGGGTGTACCACAGGGAGAGGAGGACGCTTAATGCATGCATCTTCATTGCTGCCTCTCTTGGGAGAGGCACTGAATTCTCCTTCTCTTTCTCCCTGGACTTATCTGTTGACAGATTACACCAAAAAAGCCCTTTCATAAAGCTCCATTAGAATGCCAGTGCATGCAGCACGGGCCACTGAAATATTCCCAAAGCCACAGACAACGCTGACAATCTGCAATATTTTAGCATAAGCTCTGACCCAGTATACAGCAAAACAGACGAATGGCACTTCCCCTAGGGCAGGAATCGCTTCTGAAGCTGCTGACAACTTGCTGTTTATCTCATTTCAGTCCCGTTCTTAATCACTGTTTGAGATGAAACTTTTTCTAACCCAGATTCCAGCTTGAAGATCTCCAGAAGAAAGACCCTTGACCTCCCTCCTGGTAGCCCTCTCAGCTGCTGGCAAAGCTGCCTGTCAGAGGCTGCAGTATTGCTCCACGCTTCCAGGGCAGGAGGGGTGGTGGGGCTGAGCCAGGCTCTGTTCCCACTGCCCCACGTGGAGCCTGCAGAGCAGCCTACAGCCAGGAAAGGAGCTCACTGCAGCAGCGGCAGCTTCTTCAAAGTTCACCTCCGTTTGCTCCTCTTGTTAGCTCCAAAGCAGGAACAAAACAGCAGATGCACCATTTAGTCAGTTTTGGTATTGCACAACTGAAAGAGAATAGGAAAGCACCCCCAGGAACTGAGCCAAGTCAATAATGGAGACAGATTAAGCAATACATGCACCTGGCTGTCAGAAGTGTAAGATACTCTCTCTTTAGTAATTACAGAGCAATTATGAAGTTAACAGCAATTCCAATAAGGACATGTATTTCACAATACAATTTTGTTCACAGTCCATCAGGATCAGTCACACCAAGGAGATACAACTCTGAAACCAAACTGTCCTCACCCCTGCAGGCATAATCCTTTAAATGCCAATCCTTGGTGGGGTGGGATCTTGCACTAAGCAGCAATTAAATTATTAGTTATTAATAGGATGTAATTGAAGCTCTACTTCAATGTGACTTCTAAAAAAATCCCACTTTTAAGATAGGTAATAGGAACCAAGATGAGGTGCAGAGTTTGGGTATTGAGTTTATGCAAGCTCAGTTTACTTGTATTACAATTCTGAAAAAACATAAACAGATTAAAGCTGTGTTTCAATATATCTGAGTTCACCAGTCTGTTCTGCATGGTCTGGATGAAAATCTTAGATTTTGTGACTCTTTTTAGTGGTAAAATCACAATGATCTCAGTTTATCTTATCCATCCAAAAAGTGAACAGAGAATAGAAAAACTGTTCTAAGGTCCAGAACAGATCCATGCCTGAATTTGAGATACTAAATCAAACTCAGATCTGCTGAAGTTCGCAAAGTCTGACTTGCACTGAAATCCATCTTTGCTTCAAAGTACTGAGATCTGCCATTTTGTGTCTGTTCTAAGAGAAAAAACAGCCTGCTCTGTGCTGCCACATGGCGCACAAGGTGGAGGTCACCTGTGGTGGCACTGTACTGCTGTGGCTTCCAGCCAGGAGGAACACTGCACCATCACCATTTGCTAACAAGGACTAGAAATCATTGAGCAAGTGACCCAGGTTGGCTGCTCCAGCACCCAGCCTGACCTGGGCCTGGGCACACATGGCAGCAGTGCCCGCGGGATGTCCCTCGGTGCCACCACCCTGGATTTCTGAGCACTGCAGATTCCCATGTGGGCTGTGAGCCTTCCAACAGCCAAACACCCATCCAGACAGCAGTGACATTTGGGTATTGTCTGCTTCCCCCACCTTGCTCTACCTTTGCAGTACATTGCAGATGAGCCCATCGACACAGAAAAGAAAAGGTGACCCAGGCTACAAAACTATGAACATGAAGCATGGACAACGACAAGAGGAAGTGAGCAGACAAAACACGCATGGCTTTGGACAAAGAAATGTTACTAATGTGTGCATGAAACCCACTAATTCTATTCTTTAAGGTACTTTCTGTGCAACAGCAGCCAGCCAGGAAGTCTTCCATCAAGACTAGCATTAATCTCCTCACTGTCTCTTTCTCATATCTCCTTTCAGGCTTTATTTCATTCAAGTAGTGAAACCTGTTGTGGTTTACTTTGATAAAGGTACAGCCAGTCACTCAGTGTGTTCAGGCATTGGGGATGTTTTACTATCTCTCGCTGCATCACCAGTAGGGCTGAAAAGGTGCTATTGTGGTTTGACAGCTAAGGGAATATGTGATTCTATCAAGAGGTATCCAAATATCTAAGTGCTCTAGAAAGATTAAATTATTTATTATCAGAACTCCTGGCAGAAATATAGCCAAGCATTGTCCCCATTCTCCAGACAACAAGAACGTTTTTGCAATGAGTCATGGTTACAAGAGCCACCCAAGGCTTGCTCTGAGTAAGTGAACCGAAGCACAGACATTGGGAAAGCCAAAGATTTATATGTCCCAGGCAGAAATTTTACTAACACTACAGCTAATGCCCTCCAACAAACTGGTGGAGATAGGGACTTGAGCTCCTGGAAGACATGGAAGAGTATGTGGGAGCTGCAATTTTAGTACACAGAGCTCAGCAGTATTCAGAGGGTTCAGAGGGGAAACAAGATGGCCATGGAAAACTCTTACACTTCTATCCTCCTTTCATCTTCATCCCCTTTGATCACTATGCATCACTAAGGACTTTTTCTCTTCAAATCATTTATGGGATGGATTTTTAGCAACTAGAGTTAAAGTGATGGTTGTAAATACACATATGCATGTGTGTATACATGCACACGCACACAGAGAATTGCATCACTAGTCTCCATAAACTTAGCAAAGGCTGCAATACACCAGATATAACATCTTTGTGCCTTCCCTCTAGTCTCCTGTTATGTCATCTTTTTACTTATGCTTTATCTATGTTTAGATCATATCTCTGGGGCAAAGACTACATCCTTTATACATTTCTCTGATGTGCTTCTGAGATTAGAGACACTGAGTCGAAATAACTCAAGCCTCTCCATGAAGAGCATGCTACATTTTTGTGTTTTATGGTGGGTCCCCAGCAGCAAGAAGCTTTAAAAGCAAAGAACTAGAAGGACAAGCCATAGATCACATTTAAATGGCAACATTTCAGTGCATTGCACTTGCTGTGCTGTTGCCTTAGAAGGAGCTGCACAGCACAGCAGACACAAGCAGAGTGACACAGTGGAGAGCTCAGCAGTCGGATCACCCCTAAACCCATCTCGGGAAGCAAGTGTCCTCTGCTGCTGATGTGTGGGTACAGCTCTGCACCAAATTCCTGCAGGCCAAGTGGCTGGGCACAGAGCACCTGCACAGCCCTTGGGAGGCTGAAAGGCCACCAGTCTGGCAGCCCTGCACACAATGTTTTCTTCTCATTCTCTGCTACTGCATTTATTTCCCCAGTGGCTCCCTTTCTTCTAGGAGTTTTCTTTAGCAAGCTGAAAGTTAGCCTTTTCCTCTTGCCTCAGTCTAGATCCACAAGCATTACCCTTTTCTAAAAAAAAAAAAAACAGCTTGCCTTGGGTATTGCCTTTTTTACAGCCAGCTTAACAAAACCAGATGCAGCTACCCTGATGTCATCTCCACATCATCTGGGAGAGCCCTGCCAGTGCTTTCTGCCCAGGCTTACAGAAATCCATCCTGGTTTGATGGGGACAGCCAAGACAGGGCCCTAGGTGTGACCAGTGAACCCTCTGGGTCACGAGGACCACATGCTGTGCCAGGGAGGAGACCCTGGCATCCCATCCTGCCACCATTGGATCAGCTCTGCAGGGCCTCAGTGCTGCTTCTTCCAAGTGGGTGTCGCTCGTTTCCTCTCCGTATCACATTTAAAGGCAGCATTCATCTTGTCATATCTTGCAGCAGTTTCTCTGTGGCACATTGCCGAGGATGATGCTGGGATGTTTATTTCACCCTTTTGTTAGAAAGGATGACAGGTTTTTGGATGAGCTTGCTGCGGTTTGTAGAAGCAGGGAGGGAAAAACAAGTTGGTCCAAGGTGGAGGAAAAGAGGTATAGGCTGAGGACATTTCTGAGGCACCTGGACTTGCACTAGGAAGGGTTTGCTCCCTTGTGTGAGCACAGCTCCTGTCATCAATAGTTTTGACACCGTTGCCTCCCATTTTGACAGCACTGGCTTGCTCACCAAATCACTCTGCAATTCTGTGCACACAACCTTCTGGATATCTGTCTTCATATCTTGATGCAAACTGACATAAATGGGCTTTTCTTCACCCTATTTTTTTTTTTTTTCTTTTAATATGATACCATTGCTCAATGGAAGTTCTGGGGATTTGGGTTCACTTGGGTGTACTTCTGTTGAAAGAGAAACGAGGCATCCAGTGACTCTGATAAAATCTGCTCTGGAACAAAGAGAGTATTAACAGTGAAGGGCTGATATCTCCTGGCACTGCATGGGTCTAAAAAGATGCAGTAGCTTATTTACAATGTGGTGGCTCCCCCTGCTCTGAGGAAGGAGTTTATGCTGCCTGAACAGGCCCAAAAATGGATGGGACCTCCTCCCATCATCTTCCTCCTCCTCCCTGCAAGCATAAAGTTCAACATTAGCCCTGTCATTCCCACATTTGCTGGAATGGTGTGTTGTGTCATGGTCAACCCAACACAGACCTAACACAGCACTGCTGCTGAAAGCTGATCATCTTATCCTACCTCTCACCCCTGCTCCTACCTTTCTGCCGCCTGCCTGGTGCCAGACCAAGGGCTCCTGAAGCTGTGGGGGGATTGCCCCTACTCGTCCACCCTGCAGAGTCTGAGCACTGCCCCACCAAGTCACACATTTCCATCTGGAACAGCAAACTGTTCCAACACACAGTGTGGCTGCAGTGCTTATTGCACACTCTGTGGCACATGAACCAGGGAAAATGCAGAAGGATCCTCTGGTGATGGCAGTGTGGTTTTAAGTGAGCTTGATGGTAGCCCAACACTGCAGCCTGAGGTCTGCACATGGCAAAGGATGCCCTGCCCCTGCTGCAGTGGGGCAGCACCGGATCTGGGTGGTGCATGGCCTTGCAAAGACTTACAAAGTGGGCTTAGTTTCCAGTAAAATCCACACAGAAAATGTAAAAATACAATTTTGATCCAGTTACAGTGCTTAGCCTTGATTTGCTTTTCAGACAGATTTCTCAGGGGAGTAGGCCAGGAGAGGTGTCAGGGGATGCTGGGAACAGGGACATGGGAGCGTGGAAAAGAGCTAAGGTGACAGCAGTTATAAGGTAGAAGACAACCAAAAGTTAGAGGGAGATAGAGATATGGGGAGGTGCTGACAACACTAAATGGTGGAAAAAGCTCTGGGGGATACGGTAGAGCAAATATATTTCAGTGGCAGTGCAGAACACCAAGGATACAAACATATAACAAAAAGGAGGTCTTAAATTCCATAGCTCATGGAACAAAGGACTTCTGAAATCTACGTATTTTATACACAAATGCACTGGATTTATCCAGCTACTGCCCAAAACTGCAGGAACCAGATTTATCATGTGAAGTCAGCTCTCCACTTAAAACAACTGGTCACTGCCTCTCAACAAGAGTCCAAACCAAACCCACAGATCTAAAATACCCTGAATCTTGGGAAATTGTAGTCTGCAGCTGGGGCCTCCTGTAAACTATGCAAACATCAGCATTTCAGACCAGCCAGCCAGCTGCAGGAGCCAAATGAAGCCTATTTCCCAAGACATCAGACTATGTCTGGCAGTGGGCTACACTCACACACAGCTCATGTCAAACAGAGAGGGTTGCACTGTTCACCCCAGATCACCTACCAATACCTCAGCATAAGAAACAGGAATAAATTATTTATTCCCACCATCCCTGGAGAAGGTGGGAACCAGCCACCAGCTGCTCCAGCAGCATGAGCAGGGATGTGGGCCCAGTGAGCAGTGTTCAGAACTGAGCATTCACTGCTTCCACAGTTGCTAGTGTTGGTACTTGCAAGCTGGACAGTTTACAAGACGCAGGTGGGAGGAAATTCCATATCTTGATGGTGGTACACGTGATTAACAGTTGCCACTGACACAGATCTCCTTGCTGCTGAACTCACTGACATCGCAGGGTAAGCATCACTGACGCTCTGTGTGTTGGTCTCCTGCTCATCTCAGTAAAACCGAGAAAAAGTTCAGCTACTTTTAACTGACAGGGAAGCAGTGAAGAGCTGTGTGGTTTGCAATACTCCATCAGTAGCGTGAACACTCCAGCACCCCCACAAGGAGCCAATTTCCTGGTTTCTGCAGTGCAAGGAGGGTGGGAGCAGGGATGAACCACTACAGGCACTGGGATGCATCACACTCGCTGTGGTAAAACAGCTACCTGTGTGCAGAGCCAGAGGCATCCCTGCCTCAAACGCTTCAACCCAATTCTGTTTTTTTTGCCCGCTGCTTCGGTGCTGCCCCTGTGCCCCCAGGCAGGCAGGGATAGATTGCTCATCCCCAAGGGTGAGGCACAGAGAGGATGGGGAGCCTGGGCCATCTTGAATGTTGTCAGCTGGGTACATAGACTGGCTGTGGGCACACACCACACCTGGGTCCCTCACCCTGGAAAGGCAACCTAAGCATTCGAGTGCCTTTATTGCCACTTACCAAGCAGTCACCTAGCTCTTCCAAATGCAGGGAGAGGGGGTGGAGCAGTGGACTTAAAGCAAACGTGGGGCTAGGATGTCCCGCTTGGCATAATCGAGTTGGCTGTAACAGTACAGGCTTGGTGAGCCTTCTAAGACCTCTTTCCAAGAGATCTGAGAGTGCACGGCCCCGCTTGCCTGCCCTGATCCCCCTTCCCGTGCCCGTTTGATCCCATCCTAGAGCTATAACCCTGGTCAGGTCTGTAGTTCCTCTCGGCAGGCACACTGTGAATTCCTATCCTGCCTGAGAAAAGGGTGGTTTGCTATCGTTCTCACAAGGTGCTGACTTAGCAACAGAGCCTTTGGGAAGACCACAGTAAACAGTAAATTCTCAAAGACTATTTCCTTAAGTGCAGTGAGCTGTCTGCAGAGAGGTATTGACAGTTTCCATGCCTTTTCTCCTCTCTACCAGCCAATTTGCATTGTGAGAAAGATGAGATCTTAAAAACGGACAATTACCGCCCTTACTAATTACCCATATTAACCATCTCACTTAGAGGAGTGCCCGAGGGGGCCTTAACCAAAGCTGGAGCTCTGCCACGCCAAGTTCCTGCCCCCAGGAGCACACGTGTTCTGCCAGGGGTTACCCGAGACACGCAGCGCTAACCTGACCTGGCTTGGCTTTCAGAAGGGAAAATTGAAGTACCATGACCGCCAGCTATCACCTGGGAAGCAGAGCCCGTGTCAGTGCATCCTCTTCTAGGAATTTACTCTCCACATGCTCATCAGGTTCGTTTTGGGTTTGCCCTCCATGGGGCTTTGCTACTAAATGCCTTGGGAAATTACTCTGTATTATGTAAAGTGCACTTCCCCAAGGTTCGGTCCCACTTTGCCCCATATCTTTCCTTGTCCCTCACTGGGCAAAACTGAAATTCCTGGGTCTGATACGGAGATGATGCAAGTGAAGAGGAGATTCTCTGAGTCTGAATGCATAAGCAGAGGGAAACAATCATCCCGTTCTTCATGAACAAAAGCTAAGATAGGATGATGTCATAGCGCCCATCAGTGGAGGATCTACAGTTCAAGTGAATGGGATTATGTAAAACTTGGAAGTAGCATCTGAGAGAAGGGCAAGGAACCATGCAAAGGACCAGGCTTTGGTGCAAGAGTAGACTGGAAAGACACTAAGTGTGTTTGAAACTAAAGAAGGTAAGGAAATATTAATGAATTGGCACCAACCAGCAACAAAGAAATCCATTATTTATAGGCAAGACAAATAATTATACATGCAAGGTCAAAGAAGACATTGGCACGGAAGTTTATTCAGAGACATGAGAGCAGAAAGTAATTGACTGTCTAGACACAGCCACGGCTGAAAAGCTGAAATCCTATGATTTGGATGAGTAGGAACAAATGGGCCATGTTGGTCAAACACAGGTGGTTCATGCAGGGAACTCCAAAAGCACATCCACAGAGGAGATGTGTCTTGGTGGCACCAGGGTCCATATTGTGGGCACAAGGCTGAAAACCCGAGTGCTGAAACTTTTCCAAGGGGACCAGGGAGACTCTCACATCAAAGGCTGGGATTCAGACAACTTAGGGCAAGCTACATTTGCTGTATGGATTCATACCTATTCTCCAATAAACTCTGCTTTATTAGATACATTCTTGTGTTTGCCACAGCATATTATGGTCCCAACCAGCAGAGGCAGGCAGCCTTGAGCATGCAAGGACACCAGCAGGAGCCAGGCTGTCTGGGCACAGGCCCCTTCCTCATCAGCCCCAAGACCTCAGGAGGAGCAAAACACATTGGATTTGGGGATCAGAGGGAACTAAGGAAATGCCAGAGTCTGATGGTGAATGTAGAGCTTGTGTGAAGCAGCACAGTGCCTTTGGCTCATCTGACAAAAGATGACACTGCCCTCCTTCTGAATTGGACATATTTAGGTGCCACCAGTGCAAATATACTTCACAAGCACTCAGAAGAAAAACAAAGAGGCACAAGGATGGACTACAAACCCTTACATAGCAAAAGAGCTGCATTTGTTCCAACAAACTTCTTGCTGAGTTTGTTTAAAGCCATTTTGCTTGCCGCTGCTGCCAGCAAGTCTGCTGCTGTCACTGGAGGTGATGTCACAGCCACCCTGCTCTTCTCCCACCACAAGCACCCCATCTGCCCCAAATGGCATGGGGTGAGGTCAGGCTTGCTGCTTGTGCCTGGAGACTCTCCTTTCCTCTTCTCACACCCTCCTGCAGGCACCCTGAGCAAACAGCAAAAATCCCTCACACTGGCAATTTTCCTCTCTACTGAACCTCGTCAGTCTTTAAAAAGAAAGAGACACACACACAAATATGAGAACCCAAGTTCCCAAATTTCTGCAGGAAGATCTGATGAGTGTTTGTTTTGGTTTTCAGTGTGGCATGCATGTCTTTGTGGAACCAAAGGGCATTCTCCCACTGAGGAGAGCCTTTACTTTAAAGCCAGAAGGCCCCGCAGTTACTACTGCTGTCACAGTTATGAAATACTACCACATTGGAGAGGAGAGAGAAAAAAATACTCTCAAGAAAATGAAAACCAAGTACACTGGCTTGGTTTTCATTTTCATTTTAAACATTGGCAGTTTAGGTAAAAGTCTGGTATTAATGATGCTGTGCCAGTATATTATCTTCAAAAGGACTGCATGGATTTCCTTCACCTAACACTGGCTTGGAACACTGGAGGTGATTTGCTTGACATCTAAAAGTGGGTCCAAGACTCATCTCTAACCTAAATTAGATGCACAAGGACAGACCTTGCAGTGTTCCCTTACTGGGAACTGGGAGCTAGTGGGCAACCACACGGTATTTCCTTAAACTCCAGCCCCGCTGGCAGCGCAGATGAACCACTCCATAAATAGAAGGCTCATGATGGCACACACACCTCCGTGTAAAAATGCAGGATAGGGAGAGGAAACCATATGGGAAAAACTACACACTGAAAGAAAATGCATCTGAGTATACCAACGAGCACTTGTATGTCACATAAAGCAATTTGTAGTTGCAAGGATGAGTGTAGTTAAAGGACTTGGCACAGAGTGGAATCTATGCTGGAAATGGATGGAGAAATCAGGACTAGTGAGCTCTTGCTGTGACTCCCACTGTGAAACAGCATATGAGATGCTGTTATGACAAGTGCAGTCTATCGGCCATCACTACCAACCTTTCACACGGCTCATTAGGGAAAGGTCACAGGTTATTTTTATTTTAATTCCCGAGGACATACTTGGTTTGCTTCACACACTTCCACACAGGATTTCAATCTACACACCCAGATCACTCCACTCTTATAAACACAGCCATACATAGTGTGTATTCCTTCCTGCTCTTTACTTATAAAGCAAAACACAAAGCCATAAAAAAGCCTTCTCAAACTCCAGCTGTGCCACTTTATGGAAGCATTTGAAAACTATTACTTTTAGTGAATACACTAAAGGTCTCTGGCATATTATCCCTGTTTTGAAGATTGATTTAGGAGGGGACTCTTACCACCCAGCACATCTGAAGTGGTGCTGTGCTCCAGGGGCAATAGCAGTGTCCATGGGACTACTTGTGGAAGACAACTCAGTCACAGAAGGAGACTCAAAACGTGATTAGGAAACCTAACAGAATGCAGAACCAGTGGACTTTATCCTCAAACCAGTCTTAGTTGACAGTTGCCCATGCAAATTCATAGACAGTGCCCTTGGTAAGTCTTTGGTCTCCCTCTTTTTATTATTTCTCCTCCTCTTCATTACACAGACCATCAGTGTAACACTTCTGTCCTAGAGGAGGTCACCCTCTTGGAATAACATGGTACTTTCCTTGTTACAGCCAGTTCTGGATCCTGCTTCTAACATACTGTCTAACATCTGCTACGGGATACTTTTACCTTCTGCAGAGAGGATAAAAGGACAGTGTTGGTAAGTGACCTGTTCAAGGTGGTGCAGTAAAGCAGTGGCAGACCTGTGGTGAGAACTGGGACATTCTGGATTCTTCTACATGGCTCATCAGGACTTTGCATAGGAGAAAAGTTTCCTTGTTTTTCTTTTTTTAGTTAATTCCACATGAAGAGAAGAAAGGACTTCCTTAATTAAAAAAAAATATGTATGTTTCATTGCCTAGCCCTCCCATAATGTAAGAATTTTTCCTTTATAACAAAAAAAAAGCCTATAGTTTGCCAAAGCATACTCCCCAGCAATTGTCCTAGCATTATAGTAAGTGGCAGCACTTTGGACCATTGCTGGAGATAAATTCACATTGTTCAGAAAGATAATGGCATTTTGCATCTGGTTACAGTTAATGCCAGCACTGGTTTTCTCCCAGGCAACTTTCTTTCCTATTTAGTGTTTGTTTAAACCTTCATTTTGTGGATGAAGTGGTTTTTTGTTAATATGATACTAATTTATTGATTTCATCACTTTTGTCATGGCTGTATTTTTCCTTCTTCAAAACACTTCACATATATTGTTTTAAGGAAGAAAATACATTGGTCAGGAAGTTTCTGTCTGTACGTTTTCTTAATGTGCTCTGAGCTATGGCCTTAGAAAGTGACAGACAGGCATTCTTTCACTTCAAATAATGTCCTTCTTATTCTTCCCAACCTCCACAGATAACTAGGACAACACTAAATACCCTTTGACACCACTAAACCCCAAAGACCCCATAGACAAAAATACATAGCAATGAAAAAACTCCCCCAAGTATCTCAGAGCCTTCTGCAAAGGCAAAGAGATGCCTCATTTCACAAATGGGAAGATGAAGAGCAGAGAGATTGGGGGTGAGGGGAAGGCCCAAATCATACTCTGTGAGAACTGCAGGGTAGCACACCCTGCTGCTGATCAACACACTCATGGGGTCTCATGCTCACCCTTCTCTATGCCCAAGAAGGTCCCAGTGACATCAGGGTGTATCAAGGCCTAAAAACCAGCACAGGATGGATGAAAGAGATCCATGTATATTTTGTTCCCTCCTCAACTGTGTAAAGAATATGTCAAGTGTGGGTGCTGCCACTCCTACATCGAAGATGAAGCAGGAAGGAACGATTTTTTACATTAAAAGGTATGAAATAGTGGAGACCAGTCTTTCAAGGAGCAGAGAAATATGGCCTTCAAGGGTTGCTCTGAAGTGCAATCAGCTGCAGCACATAGCCGCTTCCTGTGACAAGTGTCCAAAGTCCCTAGGATAATATTGATCTGGAGACCAGCTAGCAAGACAGTGAGGACAGGCCACATCCTAGGAGAGTGTGAATCAGCATAGCAGTGAGGACTTTCACAAACTTTGTCTCAGCTGATTCTGTGGCTGCTTGCAGAGAAGGAGAGGAAGAAGTGAAGGATGCTGCCCTGAGCAGATGCTGCTTGTGGGTCCCCTGTCCACAGCGCTTCATGACAACATCATGGGTGGGACCCCAGTGGTGCTGGGTGTCTTTTGGGTGCAAGCTCCTTAAAAGTGACAAGCCCAAGCCCAAGGGCTGCTCTTTGTTTGGGTGGGTACATTGCAGTACTGTTTATGATGGGAAGCCTGCTGAGAAGCGTGCCTCGGATGAAAGGAAGCTTGTGAGCTTATGCCTTGCTAACTTTGATGTGCACGGTTCACACAGCCCTTGGCTTCCTTTTCTGTGCATCTTAGCTGGTCTCCCCAGCTACCTGGTTACACCTTCCCCTTCCTTCCAGGCTGCCTTGCAGGCAGCAGCCAGGGAGAGGTTTCTCATTCCTAGTGAGCCTGGATATTTCATATCCCACAGCAAAGACTAAAGCTAGTACCTGCTCAACCTTTGTTTCCAGGGGAAAGAAGTTGCATTTTCCACCCCAACAGCTTGCATTAGGGATCCTGCAAGATCAGCAAAGCGATCTTGAACAGCCAGTTTGCCCTAAGCTTGGGCCATTGCTGCGGGACCATGACACCTTGCATGGCTTGGAGAGGAATGGGGCCATAAGAGAGGCCAAGGCCATACATTTAAATAATGTCTGTTCCTTTAATTTGTGGATGGAAATTTGCCTGTAGAGGTATGTAGGTATGCAAGTAAGGCATGAGGGCTGACAGTTATCACCAACTGTTCAGATGTTTAAGGCTTTTTTAAATCTATCATCTCCATCCCTTGAAGAGAGATACGAGCCTCTCTCTTCCTACTGTTTTCTATTCCACTCCTTCCCTAGGCACTCCCTCGAGGCCCTGTGTCTCAGATTTATTTCATCTATTTTTGAAGAAGAACAAGGGGCAGGTGGTGCCTGCAGAAGCTGAAAGAGAAAAGATGGACATATCTAGCACATGCCAAGAAAACAAACATGAAATCTCTGGAGCCGCCCGATCCTCTGGAACACTGAGCAACTTGCCACTTTTTTCTTCTTGATGCGCTTATTTTTATGAGCTCAAAGAATAAAATATTGGATGTTACACAGCAGCTGCCCCAGGAAATAATTCACTCATTCCATTGCTGCAGACTTCAAGGAAAAAAAAAAAGAGCAGTGAAAGGGGGGGTGGGGGGAAGCCAGTTCCTTTGCAAAATATCCAGTTTCCCAGCAGCTCTAACAGCATAAATGAGAAGAATGTTTGGGTTTGGTGTCCCTCCAATTCTCATGGTTTCGCTGAGGATTTTGGAGAATGCATTTACTCCTTTGCTAACTGCAAGAACAGATTTATCCTGCAGCCATGTGCTGAATGAGTATTCAGGCCTAGAAGGAGTCTGAAAGCATAAACATTTACTTCATAAAAGAGATTCTGCAGACAGGAGGCCAGAGACAGTTGACTCTGGGTAAGCATTTGAGCTCCATTGTAAAAAAAAGTCCAGCAGCCAGAAGCAGACGTGCACACATTTCACACACTGGCCTTTGCCACAGTGGACAGTGATCCAAAGGGGCCCGGGAAGAGGCTGCCTCTTGACTGAGCCTGAAGTGCAGAGGAGGCTCCAGCATTTCCATCTTTACTGCAGATGGGAAACCAGCCCCAGCTCTGCCTCTTACTGTGCAGTGCTTTGCCTGGACTTGGGGTGGGGAAATGAAAAAATAGCTCCATAACCAGGGAAAACCCTGGAGCTTTGTGTCTCCCATCCAGATGATGCTGTAAGGAGATACAAGCTCATACTTTAGCCTTTCCCACAATAGAAATATCAATGAGGACTTGTCTCCTCTTTACCTGGCTGTTTATTTTTACAAAACTTCTCAAGAGAGCATAAAGCTGCTAAGATCTCCACCCTCCTGACAAATTGGATTGAAATCTGACAAATGTCGAAAGATGTTGTCAGGGACTTTCTTTCACACATAGTGAAGCAAGACCCCATGAGCCTTGCTCTCTTGAGAAGCCAGGCTGCAAGTGCAGCAGAAGGGAAGCACTATTCCAAGAGGAATGCTGTTGGACTGGCAGTCAGAGAGATGTTCACCAGCCACCCAGCAACCTGTAGGCATGTGTGAAATTTTAGGAGTAACCTGTACCCCACTAGCTTTGAGTGACCTGCATTGTTTTCCAGTAAAGTGGTAGCACATTGTGGTTTTGCATTACAACATCAAATTCCAATGTAGAGCAAAGGACCAAAGCAAGAGTTGCACACAAAATGAAACATCCTGCACACTATTTATATTTTTCCTTCAAAATGAATAGTTAGATGGTTCAGCCCTATCTGCCAGGAAAACCAAGCACAGATGACATTTAAAGAGGATGTAGCAAACTCTTCTGCAACATCCTCCTGGCCAGGAGCTTGCTCAGGATGGAGGGGTATGAATCACAGCTGGGCAGCACACCACCAGATCACTGCACCACACAGCTTCTCACCCAATGACAATCCTCAAGCACAGTATCATGCTTGCATATGAAAGCAAAATTCTGAGAAAGCTTCTGGCATTCTTTTTTTTTTTTCATGCCATGGTGTAGAATTGATGGAGTTGTGCTTGGTTTAGACACTTGTTAACATTCTTGGTTTTCGCTATCTAATGTAAATGCTGCTTGACAGATCAGCTCCTGGCACAAAGGAAGAGTGTTTAGGAGCCTGCCCACCCAGAATGATTTTCCTCTGCTACCTGCCAGGGTCTGACTATATGGGAACTGGGGGCACAGAGCAGCATGTCTTTTAATTGATCACCAGGCTGCTTTTCCCTAGACATGTGTGGATGTATCTGATGGGCTGTTCTGAGATCTTAACCACTAATACATTTGTATTTGTAGAGGAAAGCCCACCAGGTTTAAAGGCAGTAGATTTGGTTTGGGACTTGGGCCACTGAGATCCTTTATAAGACCCAGACTTTCCAGCTCCCAGGTGATGAAAAACAGTGGTTGACCACAAATGTTGCTCTATCTCAACAAATTCCCAAGTCAGTTGAAGGACAGTCACAATGGGTGCACAGAATAAGGAGCTCAGGGGCTCATGAATCATCAGTATTACCACTATTTGTATGCAAAACCAAGCTGTTGAATCTGTGCCCTTCAGTAGCACCTTCCTCCCCTTTGCCTTTTCAGATCTCCTCTGTTTTCTGGTGCAAATTCCAGGCTTGATGGTAGAAAGGCTCGCGCATATGGATGCACACAGGAAGCAAGGGGGAAACTAATCTTCCTGCATGCCTGCCATTATCAGTGAAGATAGGCCAGCACTTCTTGAGGGCATTTCAAAAGAAAAGCTTCACAGAGGTGCTCTGAACTATTTCCTGCAGGATCCTCTTTCTCTCTGCCAGGTAGCCTGAGGCTTGCCTTTGTGGAAACCTCTTTAGATCCAGTTTCTTGGGGCTGAAACTGAGGTTTGCTGTCAAGCCAAGAAAATCTTCCTTCATCTGCTTCTACTCAAGCAGCCCAAACCCGCCCCAAAGGCAATGAATAGCAGCATCCTCTGCTGTAAAGGCCTAAAAGCTGGATCAGCACCAATCTCTTAAAGTCATAAAGAGGGATCATCCTACTTGATGAAGCAGGCCTACAGCCCAGGGAAATTGTGAAATCTCCATCCTTGGAGACATGCAGAATGTGCTTGAGCAAGGCCCTAAAAAACCTGATCTCCCTGTGAAGCTCTGAGCAGGAGTTTGGACAAGAGACCTCCAGAGCTTCCGTGTATTCCACAGTGTAGACTTAAGAAAGAAGCTCTAAGAAAACAGAGCACTGTATGGTGCACCCTCCTCCCCATGGAGAGAGGACTAGAACAGAACAGCACAGTGGTGGTATGTCACACACCTAAGGAAGGCATCAGTCAGGTTCTGCTTGTGAGATGTGTGCAATGTGCAACCTGCCCAAAGCAGAGCCCTTCACCAAACAGCCCGCTGCCCTCAGCACTTTCTGCAGCCTCCGTGGCTGCTGTTGACACGAAGGCTGCTATCTCAGCTAACTACTGGTTCACAAGCTGTTATGTGGCCAGCAGTGAGTCTGGGGACTTCAAATGGGCAAGAATATGCAAGACCTGAAAAGAAAATTGTCCTCACGGGGCTGTCACTCTCCAACAGTTAACTCTGAAAATTATTAATTTCAGGATTCCCAGGTTTACAAGTGCTAGGCTTCCTGGTTATTTTCAGTCACTGCCAAAATAAAACTCAGTTTCCACATGCATACATTTTCCTCGTACTCTCCCCCCTACTGGCCTCATCAACATTTTTTTATCAGGAAACTCATTATTTATACTCTTCTGGCAAGGACATTATATTTCATCAGTGTTGCCAGCAATGCCAATTTCCCTCCTTACAGTTCTATCCTAAACTGTTTTCATTTCTCTCACCTTGTATTTCTCAGTAAACCAATAAAGCACAAATTCTAAGCCTTCCAGTTTCCCTCTTTTTCCTCCCACAACAGTCATTGATGTCTAACCACAGACGTCTGTGCTTCTTTTCAATAACTGTGCATGCAGTTGCCTATAAAATATGCACATGATAGCGCAGGGAAATTCCACACACGTTTTCTCCATCTGAAGATATACTGGTTCATATGTTACATTTATATTGGGTCTGGATCATGTCCTGCCATCATTCTGCAGGGAGAAATCCCAAGGCAGTCAACAGAGGCTTTTCAAGCAGATAAATGACAGAACTTGGCCCTACAAGCGGAATATTGTATGATATATTTCCTTTTCTGTTTGCCAAATTGATGTTAAGAAGGGGTTATGCACTTAGACAGTCATCGTAAGTTTCAGAAATAATCAGCAGACATTTTTACTGAAACCCCAGAAAACAGAGCAATTAATCAGAATATCACTGCTTTTTCTATGAAGTTGCAGTTGCTTTTATTTTACTGGCATTGCATCACAAAGCAGTTTTTCCACCATGGGAGCTTTGAGGTCACTATTAATTTATGGGGGAAAACCTTTTTTACTCTGGGTTTTCTGAAAATACACAAACAAGCACCACTCAGACATGACATAACTGAACCACAATCCAAGCCCCTCTCAGGTTCCAGCATCCCCTGTGGACCCTGCCAGATGTGCTGCACCCATGGAAAATGACCAGGGACGACACAAGTACATGGAACAAGCTGTTCCATGGGGGCCAGTGGGCTGAAACAAAAGGCAGATAAGATTGATGCTTTGATGTATGCAAGCTCTGTGGAGGAGCAAAGTCAAATTAACAGCCTGAGCTCCCCAGCAGCAACGGCATTGAAGGGGAATATTAATGCAGTTACCACATCTGCATCTCATTTTCCTTCAGTGTTTCCTAGTCATACTGAGATCACCCACTGGAGAGTGACATAACAGCATGAGCTGATGGGAAAGTGTCTTGAGATGTATTATGAGGAAAAAATATGCAGAATACACAAATACAGCAGGGACAGAGGGAGGTGAGCTGACCAAACCCTGCATTTTCCATTTATGAAAGATGAGTGGAGGCATTTTTAGGACACCTCTTGTCTCATGCACACCTGAAACAGCAGCACTGCCAGATCCAGTCCTTAGCTGTGCTCCTTTGTTACAGTCCAGCATTGCTTCCATGGGCTTGCTGTGGCACAGAGATACACACATATACCTTCTGCCAAGTCGTTAAAATGCAAAAGGACACCATTAGCCCCTGTGGAGGGTCCCAAAGTGGGCACTGCACATGTCTGCACAGCACGCAGCAAGTGTCCCTGCATGGTACCAGCACAGCACTTCAGCTCCTTTGGGCATCTCCTGGAAGACATCCACATAGACAAGGTCTGTGCCTTCAGGTAGGATTGAAATGGAGAGGATTGAAGCCACCTTATCCTAAATGACTGGAGTTCAGTGCTCCTTAGACTCGGTGATAGGTGAATTGCCATTACTTGCTTGAGGGCATCTGTGCTATCAGGCCATAAGTCTGTGTGTGTCAAAAGTTCACAAGTGGTGACCCAATTACCTGTCTGTAGCAGTGGGTCTATGGTATCTGGCAGGCAGATCATGCAATACCTTAGCACTTAGGTCAAGGCACTAAGCCTTCTTGAATTGCATGACATGTATCTGGTTTCGCAGAGAAGTCACGGACAAAAATTTAACTGCAGCACTGGAGGTAATCTGGGGAATTTTAAAGATTTCTGTTGGGTTTTATCACATTCAACATTGTGTCTGCTTGAGTTGCAATTAACAGCGAAGCTGCCACTGAGTTTGGCAGGGCAGGTCTGTGGAAATGTGAAAAACGCATCAAGTCTATTTTTCCCAGCCTACCTTGCCCCCCACTTAGAAGCACATTCAAAGAAAC
Organism: Poecile atricapillus; assembly: GCF_030490865.1. Classification (NCBI taxonomy): domain Eukaryota; kingdom Metazoa; phylum Chordata; class Aves; order Passeriformes; family Paridae; genus Poecile; species Poecile atricapillus. Next base: position 70,664,540 of record NC_081251.1, on the reverse strand, counting down.
ACTGCAGGATCTGAGGAAATGACAAGCTCGTGGTGCCAGTGCAAGTGAGAGGTGTCTTGTCTTTGTTGTCCCCAGGGGAGCACCATAACAGCCCACTAGAGCTACCTGTCCATGTTGGCAATGAGCCCCAACAGGAGCCCCAAATCCTACTCCACGTCAGCATTTCCCCTGAGCTGTGGAAAATCTCCGTCAGATCTAATCGGTGCTTGAGCATGCTGGCATGGGTCCACCTAGATTGGAAAGCAATGTTGCTTTCAGAAAGTAACGCTTCACACCATCCTCCACTACTGGCATCCTTCATCTGGCAGCTCTGGATCCCCACAGAAAGGTAGACCGTCAAGGACTTCTCCAAGAGCAGATACACCCAGTGCTGATTTGCAGCCTGCCTGTGTCACCAGCTTGCAAGTGCCACTGGTACATTTGTTCAAATTGTGACGGCAGACCTGCCTGCCCCCAGCATTTTGCCCTCAACAAACAGGGTGCAGCTCTCACAGATGGGTGGGGGCCACACTCAGAAATGGTGCCTGGTGCTGCATCAGAATGTGAGGTCAGGTACAGTTTCCACTGCAGTAAGAATCAAAGTTGATGCCAATCTAAAACTAAATCTAAAACTTCTTTGTCAGTAGTTAAAAAAATTGGTAGCTCTGCAGCATGCTTTTTTTCTCTTCATGCTTTTCTAGCTCAGTAGAGGGAGAGAGAGGTGCCACAAAAAGATTATGAGTGACAGGCTGATACAATGACTAAACATCTTTGGCTTATTTTCATCGTTAGACCAACTAAGCATAGCTAGCACATAATAAATCTGAGCTGCAATTAAAGGCCTGCAGCGTTTTTACTAGATGGAAGTTCAAATACCCAAACCTAATTCCTATTCCTAAGCTTTGGTATCCTTTTAGGGGTGTGACATTTTATTCTTCCCTTTTTCATCACAGATGACAGGAACTGCACTGGAGGCAGTGATGAGATGGCTCTCCTGCCACACAGCAGCAGGAACTTCAGCAGCAGCAGCAGCAGCAGCAGCAGCAGCGGCTCTGTCACTTAAGGGGTCTGTAGGTTTTGATCCTGGTGGCTCCAAACACAGACTTTATCCTAAGCCTAAAGGCTAGTCTAAGCTCTGTCTGTAGCTCAGGAACTTGGTCTGTCAAATGACAAAGTACCCCTTAGCTCCATTCCTGGTGATTTATTCAAAGGTGCAAGAGTAGCTTTTTGTAAATTTTAAATCCCGATGCAAGGGAAATTACCCATTGTTTTCCTTCAGGGTCCCAGATTCACCACTATTAGCATTCAAAAATAAAATAAAGTTATGGCCAGCTGTAAAAATACTAGCTAAAGAAGTTGCAGATGTTCCTAGGGGAGCTACTGAAATATTTTGGCACCTTTGCTCTGTCATTAAAAACAAAATGCAATCGTCGGTTAGGGCGGCAGTGAGAGTTCAAGTGGACAGAGAAAAACAGGAAAGCATTTAACAGTGCTAATAGTGAATGTGGGTTCAGCCCTACAAAACGTTTGCAGAAGCACTGGCAGGACTCCAGCTCCCAAACCCCATGCTTCACCCTGACTCTGGCATTTAGGTCCTGGAGCATCAGCGGGTGGCTGGGGAGAAGTGAGGATTACAGCACATGCCTTTGCTGCACAGATAGTCCCGAGTGTGGGCTAGAGACAGCTTAAAACAGGGCTTGGCACAGGATAAGGGGTCACAGCAGGCAGGTATAATGGTCTGACAAACACACTGCTGTGGGTAAACTGCTTCTATCAGCTAAACTTCTTCAACCTAGCTGGAGTATCTCCACAAGACACTTAATCCCACTTCAAGTTAGCTCCAATGTTGTCAATGGGGATATAGCCTGAAACCCAAAGGAGACCAAATATCTTATAAAAATACAAATAGGCACTCAGGCACCCTTGAAATGTTTACTCCTAAGAGAAGGGCCTAGGCCATTGTGCATTTTGCAGAAAAGTGTAAGTTGCTCTGCCTTAGGCCAGCCAGGAGGAAGCTTCATTCCAAGAGTGAATAGTTCCCGCCTCCAAATTCTTTCATCTTTCCCTGCCTGACTCTTTCTGGCTCATCTCTGGTTTTCCTCTTTTTTCCAGATGCTGTGGGGAAACTCTAAGGATTGAAGGATTCTGCCCTAATTCACCCCGGGGGAAGAAACAAGATACATAGCCAAGTTGTCCAGGAAGATGCAATCAAAGCAAGTCATATGGCCCAGAGATAAGGAGGTGAGTGAATCAGTCACTGTGTGACATGGTAGCACTGGGGGAGAAAAAATGGGACTTACCCATTCATAAAAGCCTGCCTTGGAAAGGGAGGCAGAGCCAAGAAGCAGCAACTGGTCCAGTACACACCATCACCTTACTGGGGAAGGGAGTACTCATGCAGTGCCTTGTGGAGAAGGTCCAGGTAACAATATACACATGAACTGTGGCCACAGAAATAGCTGTAGGAGCTGTCCTGTGCTACCACTCACTGACATTCCCCAAGTTAACAGCTGGGCTGACATTAATTAGAAACATTTTTCCCTTTTTCTAATCTCTAATAGGTCATCTAATCCATGCCAACTGAATTGCAGGGTTTTTTCAGAAAAACAGATTGTCAAAAGCTCTTTCGTCTGCTGGAGAAGTTTAAATAATTGGACATTTCTACTGGAAAATTAATCTCTGATCTAATAGACATCACATAGCTGAGATTTTCCTCAGCGTTCATTTCTGCCCAGACAACTGAGCACCATGCTGCATTCTCCACAAACAAAATGTCCATCCAAGAAAAAGAGGTTACTGCACTCAGTACAGTACTCAGAATCTTGATATGCCACCAACTATGCATGACAAATTCTGGAGAGGAGCAAAGCCTACAGGAAGAAAAGAGTGTGTGTGCTCTGGAGAGGCAGAAGGGTCCCAGCCCACAATATTTAAGCCCAGTTCCAAATTTTCTCAGCGTTTCTGCCTTTTTGGATGGGAGTTTGGGTCTGTGTGCATTTCTGTGAAGGAGACAAGGAGGAAGGGAGGGAGCCTTTTCTTTGTTCCCAAACAACATCTCAGCCTGTCTCAAGCTCACACACCAACATCAAACAAGCAAAGACAAACAACATCACAGCTCCACAATGCTTAAGCTCGATTGAATGACGACAATTCCACGTTAAAATAAAAAAGAACATCAGAGCTTTCCACAGCTGCATCAACATTATCTATTAAAAAAAGCATGACACTACATGAAGCTTTGGCTGTGCAAGCCAAGAACCTAAATCAGCCATGGTTTGGAACGAGGCCATCGCTGAATTCTCGTGTAAAGTGATGCTGCCATATTGCTTACTTTCCACTGAGGTTTTCCACAAATTAACAGCTGTAGCAGACTCCCAGAAAACAGCAACTCTTTCCAAGTCTTTCTTCTCTGAAAATGTTGTTTCTTCACTTTATTCTTCCCCATATGGAGGGGGAGAGGAGGGTAAAAAAACTCAATAGCTCTATGAAACAAAACCAAAAAAACTCCAGACAGACTGTGAGAAAAATTAATCACAAAGATTGCCTGGAAAGAGAGCGGTTATCTGTAAAATTAAACCAGTGGTGGGCCCAATTTTTCTTTTTATTATACCAGCATGGTGGGATTGAGAATCAAACCCAGAAAAATATTTCTGGAGCAGCCCTTCTAATTTATGACCATCTCAGCCACTCTGACAAGATCAGAAAACTGCTGGATTCTTTCCAGTTGAGCACCACCAAAGGCCAAATCATTCCCATTTAGGGAAAAACAAAACTTCCCTCTGGTTCAGTGAGAACAGTGTTTGGCACCAAGCACAGAGAAAACCGCCTCGTTTCAGCTGGCTTGCTGAAGTGCAGCTGAGATGGAAAGGCGATACCAGGCTGGTGTGGGTGGCTTCAGATCATACTCTTTCCTCCTGATTGCATCTTGGACATCACTAGGTCCCACACAGGGCGATGCAGAGGGATTCGTTGTAAGTGACAAAAAAACCTCTTAAAGCAAAAGTTATTTGATTTCTAGCATGCACAGATGGCTGTTGACTCACTTGTGAGAGGAGTGATGGAACTAGCAGTCTGGCAGAAGCATTGGGACTCGCAGCATTAGAAAATATGGATTCACAGAGCTGGTCGGAAGATCTATGGTGTAGTAAAAGGCAATCCTTGTGTCTAGAGAAGGGGCTTTCCAGATGGTGGAGTCCTGGGTTCTGCCTCCTCGTGCCTACCAGCACGATGCAAAGATGTGGGTTGCTGTGGGTACTTGGGTGTGCGCTGACAGCGACACAGGGTGCTTTACAAGAACAGCAAATAAAGTCATCCAGGGCATCTGGTGCTGTGCCCTTCAGAGCCTCTTGACCCCAGGGTCACCTCCACACTTCAAAATCTCTGCCAAAGGCAAGTCCTTTTTGGGGAGGACTGGGAGGGTGATAGCACTGTGAGCTATCATGGAAAGAGAACCTTGGAAAGTCAACTGAGGTGAGCCAGGACCACTGGTTGATGGTGTTACTGACTCTTAGGTGACTTACCCTGTGTGTCAGAGGCAGTAGCAGCCCCAAGCCCAAGGGCCATCACAGGACTGTGCTGGCTCCTCTTCCCCATCTGCAGTTGGCATGCTCTGCAGGTCGCAGGAGCCACTCATCGCAGTCAGGAAACAGCTACCGCAAAGCCAAACTTCCTAACTCCAGCCAGCACAGGATGTGATGACTTTGGGTCAAATGTCAAACTGCACCACATGGCGACTCTCCCAAGTGCACAGCTATCTGGGGAGGGACCTCATCTTGCTGCCAGTCCCCTGCCCTGAGCAGTCTTTCTTGTCCCTGCTTTGCTCAGCTCGTCATCTGAAGGCTTGCATATTATACTTCTGATGCTGGCCATGTGCAAAAGGAGCTATCAACAGCCAGCTCTCTACTCAGGGAAATTTCTCTTCAGATAAATTTTTTCCAAAGTATGAAATTAATCAGCTTGCTGGAGCAGAGAATGCTGCTTCAGCTTCAAGTTCAGAAGCCTCTGCAGTCCAGGTTGCTACTGACATAGCTCCTCAGATTTTCATGTGCATCTCACACCCCTGTGATCCCACTGTATTAGCCAGGTCTCATGTGATCAGTGCTCACTTCATACAACAAGCTTGAAAAATAAATATACCTATCTTATCTTTCAAGTATAGCCATGGCCTATAAGTCCCCAAAAAAACCCCAAACCACCAAACCTACAAGGAATGCTGGAGAACAAAGGACCTGATCATTTCTCCTGACACAAATTTTAAAAAAGCATTAAAATATCCATTTACTAGTGAGGGGCTCTGTCCTCAGTGCACTCCCAAGCCTCAGAGATGTTCTGTCATACTGTTCACTAATTGTTTTCAGTGTTTGATGTGAGTATTTTTGGCAGTCAGTTTGTCATGAATTGACACTTATTTTGTCAACCTATCTTCAGCAAAACTGCACACCCTCCCTCCTCGTAGACCTGTCAGAAACATAAAGATTACTCATTGCATATTTCTAAGAAGCTCCTGAAGCCAGCACTTGGAGTTTGCATAACAACCATTGTCGACAATCCACCTACAGCAGCTTAAAAATACAGATTTGAATGGGTGAAGAGAGGCCAGGAGTTCTCAGAAGGACGAGTCAGATTCAGGATTTTATTAATAGAACCGGAGGTGTTCTCATGAAGGCAAAAAAAAACCCCAAAACCCACTCTCTTGTTATCTTAGCTGTCATCAGCAGTCACCTTTTCAAAAACAGGCAGGCAAGATGCAGAGTATTCCTGTAGATGAGCAAACAGAAAGCTGCTGCAGAAAAACATTGAGAGCGAGATGGAGAGCAGCAAGCACCACGGATCCTCTCCCAGGTCCTCCTCGGGAAGTGCTGGGTGTCCACTGACCTTGCTGAAGAGACTTCATTTATTTTTATTTTTTTTTTAGTCTGGTGCCACACATTTCACCCCTGGAGGGTTAAATTCCAAATGAAGGGAATCCACCAGAAAAACACTCACAAAGCTGTTTGTGGCATGGGCTCCAGCGCTCTCTCCAACAAAATAAAGCAGTTATATTAACTGGAGTGCACACAGGCAAAAGAGCAGATGAATTGGTGCAGATCAGCATTTGGTGAGGGCAGGGAGGAGAAGGGCACAGGACAGCAGGATGATAGGTGGCTGGCTGCGTTTCTGCCACGCTGTCTCAGCAGCACCCTGCCCAGCCCTGCCTCCAGAGCTCAGCAAGGGCAGCATGGAAACCCGGCCACCTCCTCACCTGGGGCTTGCTCCTGGAGGATGGCGAGCTGCGGCACAGCAGAGAAGGTGCTGCCCTGCCTAAAGGTTTCCCATGTGCTTGTGCCACCTTCTCCCAGGTCTTGGAGGAAAGGAGGGACATTGGGGGTGGCCAAGAGAGTGAGAGGCATGGACAGGAGAGCCCAGAGAACAACAGCGACATCAGAGGCATCATCCAGCCACGTTAAAAACCTCCGCTCCGAATAAACTTCAACGCTCACAGTCTTTTCCAAGCCAAATCCCCAGCCTGTTAGGTTCACCATTAACAACAATCCCTGCAACTTTCTCAGCCTTGCTGTTTACACAAGCTAGAGCTTTCATACATAAAACTCTTAAATGAAAACATTAAAGAGCAGCTGGCGCCTCTTGGAAAACTCATAAAAAGTCTGTTTCCAAACAGTGTCGCTTCTATACCATAAATTTCTATATTTCTCACTCCCCTCATTCCTTATTTCTAAAGACATTTGCATGAAAACAGGAACTTTGTTTATTAAAGAGTTCATCTGCTCCTGCTGTTAATTTTCCACCTGAAGCCAGAATCCCCCGGGTATGACATCATTAGCACAGCTCTGGAAATGATCATGAAGTCACAAACAGAGGGTTAGGGCTCCACTCAGAGAATAAACAGCGAGAAGACAGAACCTCTGCCACTGCCAAACCCCAGATCCTTATCCAGTTTTTCCTGGAGCAACATCCCATTGACTTCAGTGGGACATTGACCAAAATAAGGCTGTCAGCAATTCCTGTTTCAACCATTCCTCCCTTCCTGTTCCTGCCTCCGGGGCATGAGGGATTTGCTCTGTGCAGCTCTGGGTCAGGAGAAGCCCTGCCCTGGCATGATGCTGGTCCTGCCAGTACCACATCCTCACACTGCTCCCTGCAGGCAGGGGCAATTCGAGGGGGGCACCACCTCATCCCTGTATCTGCTCCTATGAACATCCCCCTTTCCAGCTAGGCACCATGACATGTCCTACTTGCCCATGCCACATGAAGCCCATCATGTAGGGATCTCATGCAGGCCAGGAGAGCAGCTGCTGGGCTGCAGGAGACCAGAAGGGAGTCCTGCTGCAGCTGCGCATGGGCTGTGGTGGAGTGGGGCTGCCCCATGCGCAGCCATAGACAGGAACAGCTGTCTAACAGTGCTGGAGTCTGGGGATGACTAAGGGCACCTGAAGATCAAGAATAAACACCTTATAGGGAGACCTATAGGAGGAAAAGATATGTTTCATGTGCAGAGGCAGAAAAAAGAAGCACAGGAGCTAATATGTCTCCTTGTGTGAGGATGGAAAGACAAAGCGGAGATGTCTTTTATTAGAACAGATCCAGCAACACTAATCAAATCTACATTTTCACCTCCTGCTCCATGGAAAGCACAAGAAAATGACTGTGAGCTTAGAGAGCTTCATTAAATCTCTTTTCACATATAAAATCTCCGAGGCAGTTGAAGCCCTTCCCTCCCATCAGAGGTGAACACAGCTAATATATAAGTGCTCAGGCCAAACACTGCTCATTTTTAATCAGATACCTATGCATGCAAGCGGCGTATTTGTCATGTGATTGCTCTCTGCTTGAAGCGTGATGTCTCTGTGATGGGTCTCTGCATGACTGCCACAATGCTGGGCTGCTGCAGCAGCAAATATCATCTGGCTCTACACGACCAGCACTCTCCATCCAGCAGCCTGTGGTAAGCAGGCTGCTTGTCTCCCTGCCTCCCCACCCTGGGCCACGTCAGCAGCTACTCTGGGCTGCTCAATACTGCTGTTATGGAGCTGACACCTGGGCACAGATGTCTGAAAATCTACATACCTGTGAGAATGGGACGTGGCTGAGTGGGATAGAGACAGTCTGGCTTGAAACAAGGTTATTAATATTGCATGGGGAAGGTGGAGGAAGAATATGGGATTGATCAGGTACAGTCCTTAAAGGATTTCTTCAGTTTATCCTTGTATTCTAAGCTTTAAAACATTTGCATACATATTGCTACATCTTTATTCAGGGCTGGTGCTGGGATGCTGAACAGTGTTTCAGAAATATTAACTATTTGTTGAATATGAGCAGGTAATATTTGGTACAGCAGAGGAGAAAGGAAAAAAAAATAAATATATGTATTTACTCTTGCAAATAAAACCTAAGTTTTCCGCTCAGTGAAATCACTGTGATTTGATTGATTACCACAAAGCTGCTGCATGGTGGCAGTGCTCTGTTTTCATGACCTGATTTGGGCTTGGCTGCTGGGAGACACTGTCTGGGGGAGAGCTAGCCAAGGAGTGCTCCAGATGCATGGCACTGCACGACCACCACGTGCCTCTCCTCCCTCGGCTCTGCCACCAGGTCCCACTCTCCCCAGCTCCCTCCAGAACAGCCCATAGGCACCACAGCCTCCCATTTCCTTCAGTTAGGTCCATTGTTATAGCAAGTCCAAGTGTTTTCCTTGGCATGGGCCAGTAGTCCCATAGCACCGTACTTCCTCCACACAGAATAAGTGTTATTTAACAGCTCTGATTATTTTGGAGAGTTGTTCAGCCTCTTTTTTTTTTAGAAAAAAAAAGAGAATACGTTGAAACTGATTGTATTGGCTGCTTGTGCCTATTTTTTCTGGATGGTCCTCGTTCTCTTTGTATAAAACATGGGATGCAGACTCAGGCAGTTTTTCAAGAAGGCACAGTGCCACTGTCATGTGTGCTTTGCTTAAAGGAGTTGTCACCTCTGTCAAGATAAGCATGCAAAAAAGGAAAACGCAGCCACGTTGGGAAGAGGTGTCCGGTCTCCACTCTTGGTCACCCCAGTACGCACCCAACTGAGTCAATAAGAATTTGGTCCAAAGCAAGTAACAACAGGAAGAGCTGATAAAGCTCCTCTGGGTGCTGTTATTTATCCCCTTAGCACACCTTCTGATAGCATAACGCTAACCCGTCAAAGAAGGTTGCCCTCCTTTCTTGATGTGGATACAGGCAGACAAAGAGTAAATATTTCAGTGCAACTGAAAGTGTCTCTGACTCATCATATCATCATCATTTTTCTGGAAGCCACTGGCTTCAATCTCTTTCCTCAGCCCTTCCCTTAGGACAGTTTACTCTCTGCATTTTCTCAGAAAATCCCCAATGTTCTCTTTGAGAGTCAGTATTGTTAATTTTAAAGAGCAATCATGAGACGAGCCCTCCCTTGCTCTGCCTTCCAACCCTTGTTTTACCATTTCCTTACTTTCAAGCCCCAGTGTAACAAATGTTCAAGGTCTTCCTCCCACCTGCTTCTCCAAGGCAGTTTTAAATTAGCCATGATTTCCTTCTCTCCTCAGCTTCTCATTTTTTCCGAAGTCTGTACTATCAAATCCTAACGCCCTCCTTTCCTCTTTGTTATTTGAGGCAGCCCTGTTTCGTGCTGCTCATTCATGAGGACACTTCCACCCACTCCACTGAGCCAATATTCCCCACCTCTGCTCTGCATAAATGCTTTCATCCCCACATTAGTCTAGCTCTCACTTCCAGCAGCTGCTTTTTATTTCAGAGAGGGGGGCGTGGGGACTGTGGGGAGTATTTTTGTTGTTGTTGTTTGTTTTTTGCTACGTTGGGGTTTTTTTGTTTGCACATGTGTGTGTGCGTGTGTGCGTGTGTGTGTCTGTTTTATGGGTAGCCCTTCACACTCTGCAGGGCTGCAGAGTCTTTCTGAAGTGAGTACTTTCTTGGGAGGAGGGCAGATCATGGCAACAGAAGTGAAGGTTGCTTGCTGGAAAGATCATTTGCTCTCTTGAGTATGAAAAAAACCTACTGCTGCTAACTTCAAGTGGGCCCACCCTCTGCTCCAGGCATCTTTACAGCCATGAAAATTACAATGTCACTGGTATTAACAGCACGAAATGGCAACGGCTCGCTCCACTACAACTCCCCTGCTCCTGCAGGGATAACAACGGAAACTTCAAATTAAATTGAGAAGCTGCCTCTCCAGCCAATGCCTCCAGCAATCTTCCCCAGAGGAAAGTGGGACTACAGGGCTTGACTGGAGAGGTAGTGAACCTCCAGGCTGCTGGAGTCCATGGGGGAGTTAGTCCCAGCTGGCTTTTTTACAATGAGGGTGGTGAAACACCACAGTGTGCTCCCAGAGTTGTTGTGGACGCCCCATCCTGGGAAACATTCACGGTCAGGTTGGACAGGACTCTGGGCAACCTGATCAGTTAAAGATACCCCTGCTCATTGCAGAGGGTTGAACCAGATGACCTTTGAACGTCCTTTCCAAGCCAAACTATTCCATGATTCTATGAAATCTGGCAAGTGTCCCCATGGGCAGAGCAGGCTGTGGCTCCAATGTACAAGGACAGTGACCCAGGGAGAGATGGCACAGGCCAAAGAACTCCAGTAAGATGAGTGGGAGAGCTGGTCAGCCAGGGCATGGGCACACCCCACCCCAGCTCTGCTGGTGTGACACTGGCCAAAGCTGCCTCCAGAAAGCACCTTGGGCTGGAACAGTGCTGGGCTCACTCATGGCTTTTCTTCTCCTGGCCTGGAGGTGGTCTCATCAGCTTGACAATGTCATCTTACCCCAGCCTTTTGGCTTCTCTCCGCTTCCCTGAACTGCTCTGCACCACCACCACAGAGGCCCAGGGATGCCTCCCACCTCCTGCTCCCTCTCACTTCTCTGGGCTTTCATTCTCCAGACTCTTCTCAAGTCTTCACTTTATTTCTTCTGTTCCCACACAAGGATCTAGGAGCCATAAATGGATCAAGTTGTGGCAAGATCTAAAACTGTCCCATCTTCAGAAAGCCAGAAGTACCCTGCAATCTGTGAGAACTAGCCAGTCCAGCCACAACAGTGACATATCCGGACCTGGGATATAAGGGTTAAACTTGCCTGGCTTCTAAAATCCCATAATACTTGTGTGCACAGAGCTGTTACACTGCAATTTACTCTAAATTGATACTCCATTTATCTGTCCATAGCCTTGGCATCTTGCTGCCCCTGCACTCCTAAATCACCCTTCTTTAGCCTCTCCTTATTTAATTTTCCAGCTCTTCGAGCGAACCCTTCCGCTAATGGTCCCCGCATACCTCTGCATCCTCACCTTTGAAAATATTGTCCCTGTCTCACTTTCCATGCAAACATGTTAAGGCATGGAGCTGAAATGTCATGCCAGAAAAAGCAACCTAGGTTGTTTTGGTACATGCAGTGGTCAGCATGCCCTGCTGGAGAGCCTACTAACATATAACTAATATCCCGAGTTTTGGAGCCAGACAAGTCCTACTCATTCTCTTGCCCAAACCACAGAGACAAGAACATCCAGCCTCTCCAATGTCTCACAAATCCTGGGATCAACGTGGAGATACAGAGAGAGAAAAGTTGAAAAGCCACCAAACTGCCCAGCGACGCCGGCGTTGTGATCTGTGATTTTCTCATGCTTGTAGAAGCAGTCATGCCCCTTACTGGAGTGGGCAGGCTGTGACATTTGACTGAAGGTATCTTATCTGGATGCAGTAGCTGAGACCTCCCTCTTGAACATACAGGTGTGTTTGACCTGCTTCTTCTGCTGAGATAAAGAAATCAGAGGAAAGCCTGGGGAAAACAGAATCTGAACATAGTAAAAAGAGACATTTAGCTAGCCCACCTCACCACTTCGAAAAATCCTTCTGCAGGCTTTAGTCTTGTGGTCAGGAGAGCAAAAGCACACAGCACTGCATGTTAAATATCCTCTGATGCTCCATTTCCATTTCCACACCTGTGGTGTGAAAGCCTCTCTCAGACACCAAGACAACCCTTGTTTTGCTGTGCTTCTTCATGGGCACCAGAACCAGCACAGAAACACATCTACCTAGGGCTGGCATCTTTGATTTATTGATTTATTTTGAATATGTTGTTCCTCTTGCACATCTAACTCCCCCCTCCAAGGGCACAAGACCTTTGCACTTTTCTGATGACTTCATCCTTTGTACTCCGCTCCCACAAGCTATAGGTCAGGGATCGGATGACGGACTTGACCCAAACTGGCTGACAAAGGCTTCTCATCTGCTTGGCATGGCATTCAGAGAAATCGATTCACTGAGGTGTCAGTGCTGCATTGCATTCAGCAGCAGTTTCTAGGCATGCCATGAAAGGCACCAGCACATCACTAAGTGGGATTATTGACCCATTCAGTAGAAACTCCAGTACCGAGCATCCTTCTCAGTTCCCCGTGGTCTGAGGGCAAACCTTTTTCCAACCATGTGTCTTATACTGAGTATAAAGAGTAAAAGTTTCAATTTTGCAGAGTTGCCTTCCCAACACTTTTCACAGGCACCTCTGAGATTCCTTCTGAATGAGAGGAATGCCATGCCTTCACAATATCATTGGATATTTTGTACTTTTTGCTGCGCGAGTTAGGTGTTCAAGGAGGTACAGGCCAGCATGAAGACAGGAGCAGGTATAAATAGAAATGTGCCTCTGCTGTTCTTAAAAGACAAAGCATAAGGAATAAACATCCTCAGATGAAGTCACCTTTCCCTCCAGTTCATGTCATCTTCAGGCACACAGGTCAGGCCTGGACTTTCTAATCTTGCTCCATCTTGCCACTGAACCAGATTTTATCCCCCCCCCCAAAGTCCATCCACATCATCTTCTCTCATTACCAATACTTTCCTGAGCATCTGTCTTCTCTATTTTCCTTCTCAAGTCTTTATGAACACATTTAGCACTTTTGCTGGTTGGCCTTGTTAATAATTGCCTAGTTCTCACCTTTTTTTCCAGGCAGAAGAAGGGACCACATCTTCCCAGAATTAGCAGCCCTGTCCAGGAGTGTGTCTCATCAGTGGGCAAATGTTAATGTCCTGCTGGTGTCCTTACCCCACCTGCCCTCAAAATCCACTCACTGGGAAATGGGGCACTTCTTAATAAGACTACCTCACAGTGGAAACCAGGTGCCATAACAGTAACATAAATTTTCTCAATTCCTAAAATTTGCAAAGGATTATGCTCCAGTTTTTGGGGTTTTTTCACCAGCTGCTGGTGTGGTAAAACTAAAGACCCATTTATGATAGATGACAGTACATAAACAGTGTTTAAATGGAAGTCTACAGATGTTTTTGCCAATGATGTCTGAATAAAACAAGGCTAGACACAGTTTGGGTAAGGATCAGACCAAAGATACCAGAACTTCTTGAGTGCTTTGAATGTTTTAAGGTATATCCATCACTAACTGAAGACAGAGTTAGTTCATTTCTTGAGATATATTTGAAGTAATTTGCAAAAACGAGCATGAAAACTGAAAGCACCATGGAAATGTGCTCTGAATGGTTACACTACACTGACTGTGAAAGGAATTCAGTACAGATGAGGGGAATATATATATATTGTGTGTGTGTGTGTATATATATATATATATGTATACACGCACATAAAATTTAGTTTGGAGCTTGCTGGCTGGTTCCAGCTCGGCTGTGGTGCCCCAAAATACGCCATCCTGCAGCCTTCTGAAATGACAGGCTATCTGTTATGAAAATCACTTTGAACTTTGATATTTCTGGTCCAGAGTCTCCCTCTAGAATTCTCCTATGTATTAACTGCTTCTGCATATGATAACTGTTTTCAAAGCCAAGTCACACATTCAGCATATCTTCACATCGTGGTTTCACTATGCAAATTGTCTGTGCTCCTCTCTTCTAGGTACTGTATTTGATGCATCCCCCTGCCTTTCTTACCTCATGGGGGGCCCCTTCAGGGCTTGCCTCCCAGCTCCAAGAGCATAACTGAACATCAGCCCACCCAACTAAACAGGCTGCTCACATGGAGAAATGCCTCCCAGTCTGAGATGAAGCCTTGTCAGGTTGCCGGATAAAAAAAGCCCTACATTCATTTCTCTCGCTCACAGGCTCGCTGCTTAGTCAGCTGTTACACCGCCGCATAAAACCTTTGCTAAAAGAGCTGTGGTAGAAAATAGCTGATCAGTAAGTCTGAAGTGTCAGAGCTGTCTGGGTAGGTGGAGGCACTAACAGGAAGGCAGGAAACCCAGTCTGTAAGCTTAGGGCTGGGAGAGAGGAAACCGTTTCCATTCAGTACAGAGATTGTAGGGCAACACTGATGGGAGGGCTCAAACTCAGCCAAAAAGCCATTTTTTTCTCCTCTGTTTTAATGATTCCTGGTTGCTGGAACTCAGCACCCCAGGGAGGAAGCGTGGGCCAGCTTATGCTGAATGCTGCTCCTTGCTCCTACCCTTGCAGCCATGGGGAGGGGAGGCAGAGGATCTATAAACATATTTCACACAAGTGTGTGTGAAATAACCCACATAAATCACCCTGCGAGACTTTTTTTAAATGACTGCTACCTGTAACACCAGCCACAATTAGCACACCAACTCATTTACATGCCATAAATCCGTGGCTCACAAAGACCTGTTGTACTGACTTTTCACCACAAACCTGTGAGCTTTGGTAAATTTGTTAAATCAGACTCACCCCTTTCTTATAAAGGGTTTCAAGCAGCTCACAGCAGCATAAAGGTAAATCACACAAGGGCTGCCTTGTCCTCCCAGACTCCGATCACAGCTCTAGCGTTCACCCTTTTGCAATTCCAAATCCTGATTAGATCTGGGAATAGATCCTGCACATGGATCTAAGTGTGGGGAAAACAATGCACCAAAGATCTGGAGCTCACTAAACCCCTCGGAGCCCCCACCGACATCTCCCAGCCTGGCAGCTGTTCCAAGGCAGCTTTCAGTTTTAATCGCAAATTATTCTCCTGACAGCCCACAGTAAAATTAAAGCAAGCATCACAAGACAAAGAGGCTCGACTTTGGTTTACAAATTTCATGCAGGATCCTTTGGGGGTTCTAGCTGGATTCCAGGAAGAGCAAACCAGCCCCCCAGATGCAGCAGCTGTGCCCAGGCACACCCCGAGCCAGCGGTGCCGCTGGCTCCTCGCACCCTGCGGTGTCTGACAGCGGTTCCCGCACGTGTCAGCACCTCTGGCCAGCCCCACCGGTGGGTTACACTTTGCTGTGCCCAAGTACACACTGCCACGGATGTCACCACACGTGGTTCGCTCCTTCTCCTTCTCCTCCTCACTGACCAAGCCCAGCAGGGAAATACATTTCTCACAAGCGGCAGAAACCAGACTCTCTCACACCAGGTGTGCGTTGTGTGAGGGAAATCAAAAGCAAGTTATGTTTGAACCTGCTGTACCCACACAGCTTGACCAAGCCATAAAAACGCATTTGTGTCAGTACAGAGACAGCCAGAAGTGTCCATTTGCTCCTGTGTGTGCAGGCATGTGCTTGCAGCGTGGTCTGAGCACTGCCTGGCACACTGAAGCCTCACTGCAAATTAGGGATGGGGGATTATTCTTTAGTTTCCCAATTGCAAACCCATCCCTCCTACAGAGGTCTTGTGAGGATAAACGGAGTTATTTGAACATTTTGAAGGCTAGAAGTGCTAAGAGCCAGACGGGAGGGAGTGGTCCGGAGAAGCAAGGAAGCAGAGCGTACATTCAGTGGAGGAGTTGTTCCAGCTAATGCACAGAGAGCTCCCTTGCTCCCTGAAAAGCCACTCCAGACAATGCCTAACAGAGTGCACATATTGCAGAGCCTCATGTATTCCATTTTCCTGGAAAAGCACAGAGCAGCAGTGGTTTTGGGCTCTGCCCGGGCTCTGACCGCTTGGAGCACCACACCACCTGCAACCCATGCCCACTAACAGAATTTAGGTCCCACTTTGCTCGCTCCTTTTCCTGCTCCATTCTTGGTGGCTTCCAAGGGCAGATGTTTCCACATCTCTCTTCCCCAAAATAAGGCAGGAGTGTTCCTTGTCCTTCACGGGACTTACTCTGCATCACAATTTATCATCTTCAGTCAATGGGGCACCCAACCCAAATGGTACCATCCTGTTGGCAGGCAAAACCCCCTAAGAAGTGCAGCAATTCATTTATCTCACCAGCACCACACTGCCAAAGAGGGTGGTAGGAAGCAGATGATCCGTGGGCTCTCACAGCACCCACCAAACACAACAGCATGTGGAGATACAAATACAGAGCACCCCTGAACTCAGCATGGCAGGCCAGTGGCTGGGAGCAGCGAAAGGGATGGATTTTCACACCCCTGTCACACATGGCCATGATCTCCACACAAGTGAGAGAAGGGAAAACTCCATGGGCTGCAGCCAGAAAATAACCTACACTTGCAATCCAGCTTCCTTCTAGCTAAGGAAGGTATTAATAACAAGAAGGATTGAGTGGAACAAGCAAAAAGGGCTGTTCTGGACACCCCAGCATCAAGTTTTCCATCTCTTCCCTAAGCACAGCAGGGCAGAAAGGCTGCAGAGTGGACCACCAGTATATTGGCATTTTTCCCGCTAATTGAAGTTTCCACTCACATAAAACTATCCCATGCTAATATGTTGCACTTTCATTAGAATCACGTCACTTCAATTCTTTATATTTTTATTGTGGCATATAAATTACACTGCCCAAGCAAATAAAAAAAAAAAAGAAAAGCCATTATAAAATGAAATTCTGAAATTAAGTGCTCCATTCTAACCAGAGAAAAAGGGAACGTTTTGAACAAAATAATTTGGCCTGTATATTTTTCTAAACAAAACTGTGTCACAACAAATGCAATCCTACAAAGACCATTTGTATTAATAAAATGGTATTTTTGCAATAAAAAAAATTGCTGGCAAAGTGTTCAGCTGGTTTTATTAGTGTCATTAAGAATCCTCCCACATTCTCTTATTTTTCTGCAGCTAGCAAAGAGGTACATTCAGAATTTCATTATTTGAGAATGAGGCAATAGATAAAATAAAAAATAAAGAGCAATTTGTACTCCTATAATGGCTTCCTCCCCAAAGCTTCACAGCAGTTTACAAAAAACTCCGTGATTTAACCTCCTCTCTTGCAATGTAGCTATTCCTCCTTTTTATGGCTGGGAAAAATATCTCTTGAGAGAGCCTCTGTTCATTTCAAACATCTGCATTCTGAGTGCCAAGAGCGTGATTTACCACAGTTTATTGCGCTCCAAATCAGTGTCCAGGATAGGTACTCAGTATTTCTAGCAAAAAAGACCACAGGCATCTCACATCAGCTATCCCAGACTCCTGGAATCTGCTACGGAGCTGGAGTGAATTTGGGACAGCAGGAAACTCAACCTCTGTTCCTTAGCTCTGGGCTTCTTCTCAATTTCCAGGCTCCAGGGCACAAGAGGCTGAGCCTTTCACCTTGTTCTAGCCTTCTCCAAAAACACACAGGGATATTTCAAATGTTTTGTTAGGCAGGAATAAGGTCTTTGCAGAAACACTGACTGGCTCAATTCTCTTTTGTCCGTTTTACAGCCTCTGCATTCCTGTTGGGCGACACTTAAAGATGTAAAAGAATTCCCAGTATTTAAAAAACTTCTTACTTTTAATGTTTTCTGGTGCCAAAACTGGCAGACGTCTGTGCACGTATGGAAAAGGCAGGAAAGCAGGGCTGCTTCTGGGGAAGAAACGCTTCTTTCATTTCCTTCCCTCTTCAACATCGGTTGATATTAATTTTAAACCTGGCTGGCACTCCACAGTAAGGAGAGTGAAAGATCTTGTTCTTTCATCCAAAAAAGTATCAAATAGGTGTAGCTGCAATTTTAAAGCAACCCCGCCAAGCCATTAAGTTCCCAAAAGGACGCTGGCCTTCCTGGCAGCACGGGGTTTGCCATATCAGATGCAGCAGACTACCAGATCACAAAGCCTTACTGCTTCATTCTAGACATGACCCGTACTTCATCCTGTGCTTCAGAAAAAGATGAAAGGCCTTCATAATGCATCCTAAACATTACCATATGGAAAAATCTTGCAGCATTTAAAAAGGATAAGCAAACAGGGTCCTGTAGAAATACTAGGACACTCTAGCATTCATTTCTAAAATCCCAGTGGGACAATTATAATGTCTCTAATTTTCTGTGGAGGGGAAGTTTATTCCTGATAGATCCTATGGGCAGTGGTGATGAGAGCTTTTCATCACAATAAGCACAGGACAGCATGCAAAAATATTCTTATGCCCAAACCTGTGAAAAATCGAATTTCTGAACTCCACCATTTTTAATGCAGGTAGGCCAGGATTCAATTTGAACCTTAAAAATTGTATAATGACAGTAACTATAAAGACTCAGAACCAGAACAAGGACCAATGAGGCCATTAATAATAGTAATAAATGCGGTTCTGCATGAGGAAAACAGCCAAGGCATAAAAAAAAAAAAAAAAAAAAAAAGAAAAAAAAAAAAAAGGGCATTTTAGATTATGTTATGTCCTTTGTAAAATTCCCACTGCATTTGTACAATGCAGTAGCAATTAAGGAGCAATTCCCTGTCTCGGAAAAGAGGCTGCAATCCACCCTGTGTTATCAGATGTTACCTAGGAGGTCAGGAATGCCCCAAATGATGCTGCTCGTCCCGGGCTCTCCTTGCCCTAGGGGCACAGGCACCAGCCGGGCGCCGGGAGCCGCTCTGTGCCCCAGCAGCGGGGCAGGGGCTGCCCGAGCATCCTTTGCTCCAGGAAGGATAAAGGAAAGTCCGCATCTCTGCCAGGCTGCGCAGGGAGAGCGGCAGGAATAAAAGCAGGACACCTCTGGCAGGAGCGCGCCCCATGGCGTTGTCTGCAGGATCATAGCTCTCCCTGGAGAAACACTCTGCCTGGGAATGGGGGACATGCAGCTGGCACAGGCCCCTCTTCCAGGCTCCGTGGCACGAGTCCTGCCTCACTGAGCACCACCGAAAGCCAGGAACCTTCCAGTCTCCCTCCTTCCCATGCGCCTCCAGCTGCCACAGGCCTGCAGGCGTACAGCTGCATTTTGAACAAATACACCAGACGTTTCTTTTCCTTGGATAATTTTTTCTTGAGCAACTCTGGAGAGCAAACTGCACAAACTGTCCTCGGTAGCTTCAATGCCCAAATCTTTTCCTCCTCAGGCAGTAAATGCAGCTATTGTTTTGCCAGTTGGTCGGGTTACTCTTTTTTTTTTTTTTTTTTTTTTTTTTTGGAGAGCCTCGTGTTGCTGCCAAGGTAATGCACAATGTTTCACACTTTTAAAAACCAGCCCGGGTTGTGTAACGCTACCCTAGCACCACCAAACAACAGGACGGTGTCAGCCCAGGGAAAAAACAAGCCTGGAAGCTAGAGGAGAGAAGATTAAAGCAAAGCGGCAGCATGGTTTTTAATTGTGCCTTAGAATTTCTAATCTAGTTAATGGTCCTTCCAGCCCATCCTGTGTAAAGACATGAGCATGTGGCATGTGCTGAAGGAGGATCAACACTGACACACTGACAGATGCGCTTATTGGCACAAGAGACTGGATTAGGTTTTGGACTGGATTTTTCAACTTGTTAGCTAGCCAGCAGCAACTTGCGTTTTTGGAGGGGAAGGGAGGGATCAAACAATTGCTGCAGAGGGATATTAGTTCCCTGGCACTTCATCTTCTTCCATTACAGATTCTCTGCTTGAACATGAGACAATGCTGCCATTCCTTCCCCCTGACTCACTGGCAGTTCTTTATCCATCTCTGGTTCGCTGCTTTAGAGATTTTTTTTGGCTGGAATTTGATCACCCCCACCTGCCCTTTTATTCTCTCTCCATGTTTTTCAACACTTCTGTCTCCTTCATCACATCCCAAAGCTCTGCTGTGTAGTGAAAGCCCATAAGTTAACCAGAAGTTCAATACATTCACCTCGATATCATGCAATTTTGCTTGCCCTTTTGAGGAAGATGAGGAGCGAGTGCCTTGTACCGCAGGCACGCCGGCATGTGGGGCAAAGAGAAGTGGCTGCCTGCCGAGAGGGATGCAGCTAATGTTTAACAGCACACCTATGAAAGCTGGCTCTCTTCACATTCCTCGGGAGAGCCGTCCCACAGGTTGACAGAGGGCTGTTCACAGAAGAGGGCAGGAGTAACCAAGGAGAACCAAATTCTAGCCGGTGGGAGAGGTGGGGGATTGCAAAAGTCCTTGGAGCCTGGCCAGGACGTGGGTTAGAGGTTAGAAGTGCCATGGGTACTCTTGTTCTGACAGCAGAGTGACGCCTGAGGTGTCATGCCCTCCTGCAAGGCTCACAGCTTCCCGGAATCTGAGCAGCAGCTGAGCAGCTGGGTACACAAACATCTCCCATCCAGCCCATGAGTTCCCAGGCCCATCCCCTTTTGCCATCTTGCCACATTCCAACTACACAGGTAAGCGCAAGGGGGTAGGAGTTTGGGACAATGGTGGCACTGTCACTGGACTACACTTTTTGATAAATCTTCTGTGTTCTTTCACTCTTCCCTACTTTCCCTCTGCTGAGTCCTGCATTCCACGTGTATGATCCCCAGCCCATGGGACCCTTGGTCCCACGGGGAGAAGCCACTGCTAGGACACCACATCAGTGCTTTGAGGGTGGCAGGAGCGGGCACTGTGACTTTCATGCAGCACAGCAGAGACACCACAGCCAGGGATGCTTGTAGAAGGTGCTCGTGCCTGGCTGGGTCTGTGGCTCTCCTGCAGCCACCCAGCCCCAAGGCTGAGCCTCTCAGGGAGTCTATTAACGGAGCAAAGGGTCAGGCTGGGACACCACCCCTGCTTGTGGCAGCAGTGCCAAGGGACATGCTTCCAGAAGCCAGCAGCAGTCTGAGGAGCCCTTGCAAATACCTGGCTCCAAAATAGGCACACTGGTTGCTGAGCCTGCACCCTCCCATGGAAGGTGAATGCACACGCTTCCCTAGAGCAAACAAACAGGAACACACCAGCCAAACTCCTGCCTAGCCCACAGGAGTAGTTCTAGGTGAGGAAGAGAACAATTCACCCACCTACAGATGAGACTGCCGTACAAACAACCACACAGGACTGAGGTGAGCCACTTGAAGGGGCCAGTTAGGCAGGCAATAACAAGGTCTACCCTGCTTTCGCCCTCCAGAGAGCCACCAGCCCTCAGCCTGGGGGACTGTGTGTCCCAGGAAGGAGCCAGACTAGCTGCCAGGAACCTCAGCATCCCCTCTGAGGGCTTAAATAGCTAGCATGCCTCCTGCATGTCCACACAGCCAAGCTGCTCCTTCAGTGGTTTTCCAAGCACAGCGTATTTACTTTTTAATTGGGTGAGCAGAAACAACTGACCCCAGAGCTAGTGAAGAGCAGGAAGGGGCTCATCAAGTTATACAGCCCCCTTGGGCCAGTATTAGCACTGCTGCACCCAGCTGTGCTCTGGCTCCATGTTCCACGGGAGGGTTCACGGTCCCAGCGGGCCCCCAGGGCACAGCAGGCATGTCACAGAAATCTGGCCTGTGCCCACAAAAACTACAGCCTACAGCCAGGTTTGTGCTGCAGGCTTTTGCTGGCAGAACAGCGCCATCGAGGTGTGTGCAGGGATGCAGCCATCCAGTTTGCCAAAGCAGGATACACCTGCAGCCCTGGGAGCATTGTACCTCCCCAAGGAAGATCGGCAGGCATTTCTCAGTCCAACATCCCAAATGTCATCACATGGGTTTTGCTGAGCAGAGGTCTGAGCAGAGAGCTGGCTGGCCCCTGGAATAGGTGGCTGGTGGTGAATCCTCTATCCAAAACTGCAGGTGGTTGGCCCAGGGCACAAATGGCAGAAAAAGCATTAATAGTTCTGCAGTGAGAACAGAGGGATGCCAGTTCTCAACCTGACCTGCAGTTCTGAACCTCAGGTTCAGCTCCCTGTTCAGAGACAGGACAACCTGTCCTCAGTCACAGCCCTGCTCAAATCTGTGCCCTTCAGATCCAAAACAAACAACAGCCAGTTCCTGGTAGGGCTGAGGAGCAAACAGCAGGGCCATCAGCAAGAGCCAGGTGGGAGCTTCTGGCTCTAAGCCTGAGGGAGCTGGGGAGGAGGAGGAGAAAGCAACACAGTGATGGGAACATTGCTCTCCAGAGAAGGGGTGCAGCAGGGGTGGCAGAGAGTGCACAAGTGAGTTCATAACTGCCTGTCAGGGAATCAGCTCTGCACTTAGGAGATGTTTCCTTGTGCCAGCTATAGCTCAGCACCTACGGGATCAGCAGCATGACAGCAGGAGCAGTAGGCTGCCACTTTCTCCTGGTGACCCTGGGTGTTCACCCATCAGCACACTTGCACTCACACACATGTAAAAGCCCCAGGCCATCTGCTCTTCTTCAGACTGCAAAATTATGTAGTTTGAAAAGCCCTAAAGTGCTGATTCCTCCCTCAGCAGGGACACACTTCTCCAGAAATACAAAAGCATGAGTCCGTTGGGGAAAAAGAATATACAGGACTGTTTTACAGTGTAACCGTCTATCAATGCCATGTGGGATGCTGCTGAAAGAATTTTGGAACAACTGTGAGACTTTTTGGATGCTCAAACACTGAATGAGTCAAAAAATCATCTGTGTCCTACAGAGAAACATTTTAGAAAACAAAGCAATTGGCTTCTAGCAACATGATGTAACCTTGGTTTTTCCTCCCCCTATTGTAAGTGCATCTCTGGGTGTTTGCTTTTAAAGCTGTATCCATTAATAATGTGCCTCTATATTTATTTAGAGATATGTCAAACAAGGAGTGCTTATCCGTAGCTCCAGGCAACCCAGCAATTTTAATACATAAACAGCTATATAAATGAGTCTCATAATCGTCCAACAAAAGCTTCAGCAACAAAGAACCCCATAAGCACACCGTCTCTGCTCAGGATGCTCAAAATTCGGCATCCACTTCAGCAGCCAAGGAGAATAAATAAGCTTTCCAAGGGAACCAGCTCGGGTTATTACAGATCAAACAGAGGAACAAGTTGTTTGCCTTTCCTTAACTTAAAAAAAAAAAACAACCCACAAATGGAAAAACATGGGCCAGTTTTTCAAACAAGCTCGGCACGTTGCCTGCCTAAATTACACTTACATGCAAGTGCATGCAAATGCGTTGTTTCCCTGGTCATGTGCCTGAACTGCATCCACATTTTCCTCAAATGCCTTCTGGAACGTGACAGGACATGCACGAGCAACCTCCCCATCCCTTCAGAAACCAGAGCATGGGCATGCTGGTGGGAACAGAGGAAACACCTGCATTCCTCCACAGCACAAATGCAGCCAAAATAATGATGAGTCTGAAAAAAGCCCGACCAAAGGCAAAGGTCAGCTTGCTGGGACATTGTGGAGCAGAGGGGGCTCGGCTTGGTGCTTGGCAGGAGAGAGCCTTATGCCCTTGTGCTTTTAAATGTATTTTCCTGCAGGAGATGGGGAAAAAAGCCAAATAAAAATAAGCAAACATTTTCAGCTTCTGCTGCAGTTCTGTGGAGGGGTGACTAAACACTGCTGGCGATAGCTCAGCCCCCATCAGAGCCTGCTGCTGTATCCCTTCCAGAGAGATGGAGTCTGCCTGCCACTGAGGCAATGGAGGTGCACAGCAGGGCATAATGTGGCACCTCTGTGTCACAGGCAAGCAGCTGTGCCCCTGTGCAGTGCTTTGTGCCAAGCCCTGCTCCAGTGAAAACCCAACAATGCAGTTGCTGAAACCTTGCAGGACCTACTGTGAACATCCCCCAGACGTGAAATACCAATGGTGAGATGTGAGGTCCTGCTTTTTCCCCCTGGGGAGGAGCTGCTGATCTCTCAGCTGGACATCACCCACCCCACACAGGGGACTGAGGGAAGGCACCAAAGGCACCATGGAAGTTCAGCTTCCATACCTGCTTTTCTCTTCCTGCACGGGAGTTACACGCAAAAGAATCATATGAGAGGGCCACAAGAGAGAAGGGTAAGAAGGGTAAGAAAAGCTTCAGTAGTTCAGCTTAGACATCTGGGGTTTTTAATCCTCCTCCCTCTGTCTGTCTGATGTTCAAAGGAAAAAATAAAGTGCTTGGACGGGCTACTTTGGTGTGAGTCCCTGTCCCTCCCTTCCTGCTCCCCCTCACTGCAGCATAAGAGGAAAAACACTTGAAAGGCTAGGGGTGGCCTCAAGGATGTCTGCTTTGCCTCCACTCATGCCACTCTTTTCCTTTTGTATCTTTTCTAACATCCAAAGAGGAAAAAGGCAGGACCATCTCCTGCACCCAGGTGCCTTTCTCACACACACACAGACAAGCACATTCCCATTCAAAACAAGACTGCAGTGCATTGAACTTGTCCCTGAATGTAACCCTTCTGGCTTGAACAGCCCTGCTGGCTCCTGCCCTGGGCAAGGTTTCAGTTTCCCTGTGGCTTGATGACGTGATTTGGGCAGGATTTATGAGGCTTACAAAAAAACACAATTAAATCTAAGGGGCAATGAAGGGGATTTTTTCCTTCTTTTTTTTTTCCTCCCTTTTCATTGCTTGCTTCTAGGACTAAGGCAAAAGTTGAATTGGCAGAAGCCGGCTGTGTTGGCTGGAGCCTGAATTTCTAGCCAAAGATGCTTTCTCCAAGTCTAGTTAAATTAATTTCCTTCATTTTTTCAAACATTTTCTTTGCTCTGACTGAGAAGCCATTGATATTTCAGTTGAGGAGCAGTCAAAAATACAGGACCTGAAGGGCCAAAGCCATCTCTGCTGTAACTGTGGTGGCTGGCACTGCAGCTGCCACCCCTGAGGGAAACAGCTGAGGTGGACATCCTGGCAGATAAGGCAGGTAGGGAGAAGAAGCCAGGTTGGGACTGAAATATCCCCTCTGCTTCCAACAGATAAAGAGCCATCCCTTTGGGAAGAGACCCAGTCAGGTTCCTGTCTGACCCTGAAGGCTCGAAGAATGGGTGTACCCAAATCCAACAGAAAGGAGCATGACCTCCACTGGAAACCACACTTGCTGGAAAAGAAAAAGCCCGTGTCCCAGCTTTGTGCTTTGAATCCTGTTCAATAAATAATAACAGAGTATGCTGGAACTGTGTCAGCTATGTCATTTCAGGTGAAGAAGGCTTGTGTTTTCTAGGTACCAGCTCTGCAAACCCCCAAGGAGCAAGGTGCCAGGGCAAGCAAGGGTCACACGGTGCTCAGCGAGGCACGTGCGCACCCACAGCCACGCGTGCCCAGGCAAATGCATCTCTCTCTCCTGCAAAAACTAAACTTTGGATCTTGTGGGCTGATTTTCTTAATCCAAAAGCAAAGGTCAAACAGAAAGTACGTGGCTTTGGTTTATTTATGGAGAACCTTAGCCATCAGACTTTCCAAATTCATCAGCAAATTCTGCACATCCGCGTTTAAACCCCTCAGAAAGGTGTTGTGCCCTGCCCTTCCAAAGGCCCCCCCTGTTCAGGTGCTGGGCTGGCAGTGTCAGGAGCCAGGAGCCAGGCACAGCCCCAGCCAGCCTGGCACAGCCCACGGCAGGGCCACATCCACCAGGAGAGGGGACCCGGTGAACTCAGACACAGCGCATCCTCTGAGGATGTCAGCTCACTTGAATTATTTACTTATTTCTTATGACATTACTGAAAAGGAGAGTGAGAAAAAAAAAAAACCCAGCTTGCCTGAAGAGGAAATGGATAGGGAAACTTTGAGATTCCTCATCCCTTCAAAAAGCCCCTTGGTGAGCACGGCCGCCGCAGCTGCCCCCGAGAGGCCTTGCACCACCTCAGTCCTGATACCAACAAGGAAGTACCAACAAGGCACTTAACCACACAGCCAGTTTCTCTTCTAAGCCTTCGGGTTGCCTCAGAAGTTTTTTAAACAAGATGCTTTCCTGTTTTTGAAACCTGTGCATCCGTATGGTTTGCAGGTTACTCAAATAACCTTATCACTTGGAGCAACTCTGGCATGAATTTCAAAACTGCTTACTGCGGTGCTCCCCTCCCCTCTCCACACATATCTATTTACTCATAGGGAGCCTTATTTACAGTATCTTCCTGCCAACTGCTGACACAGAAGAAAAAAAAGCCCTGGGTTACACATTAAGCTTTATCGTTGAAGTATTCATGCCAGACGGTGTCCAAACAGAGTTAACTGACTGACCTTAGCTCAGGGTAAGCCACACAAGGGGGAAATTTCTATCGCAATCTGCTTGCACGGGCAGAGCTCGTTTCGCACCACCAGCTTTTTCATCTCCTCCCCCCCTTCATCTGGGCTGAAAAGGCTTTTCAAAGAAAACATGGTTTTGTTTTCAGAAAGCCAAGTAGAGCTGGCTCCTTGTAAGTTCATTAAAGGAGGAATTACCAGAAGGAGACGTTTGCAGGTAAATGTTAAGGCATGGAGAGGGCTGCCTGTACAACAAATCCTGATCTAAAATCCACACAGCCTGTGAGTCAAATTCAATTCTTCTGTCAAAAATGGGAAAGTGAAGAGGACTGCCATGCAAGAATATGCCATCCAGAGGGTCTGGAAAATCCAGAAATCAGCTTCACTATGCCTGTTTTGCACAGCAGCTTTGGAAAGATCTGCCAAACGTAACAGTTCCATTTGACAGTCATCTTTTGGCTTAACTTCTGAGCTGGCTGGTGGCCATCTCCCATTGCACAATAAATGCCTGCAAAATTAATCATAAACTCCCTGCCTGGAACTCCCAGTGCTGCTCTCCTGAAGGGTACCTGCAGCCTGCTCCAAAACCCTGCCAGTACCTCAGGCCCTGCGTTCATTAATGGCCCAGCCAGCGAGGGAGGACAAACCATCGCAAAAACAATCCATGAGCTTTATTCTTCCACTTCTGCAATCTGCTGGCAGAGCCATTTACTTCTGTGTACACTTCATGACAGCCACACCACAACCAGGCACAAAGGCGTCTTATCTCAACCTCACACTTCACATCCTTTCTGCTCACAGCTAACACTTGGCTGGTGAAGAAAGTTGTATGACCCGTCTTGGGGGAAAGAAGCACCAAGAGCTGCTCTCAGATTAACCTGTCCTGGTCCTCTCTCTCCAGTAAATTCACTGCCACCAATTCGGCAGGGGTGCGCTAAGGTCCCCATGCTGCAACACTGTCTGCGTGTGCTGGTTTTGTCAGCAGGGACTCGTGGGAATGCAGACGGAGTGGGTTTGTTGTTTGGGAGAAGTGCTGGCTGGCCAGCCCTGCCAGGGGAGTGTGGGGCATGGGGCATGGGTGGGACATCACAGCACTTGCTCCATGAATAAACCACACCCCACTTCACCGCTCCGCGTCCCCTTCTGTGAAATGACTTTCTTCTGCCAAGCAAGCTGCTCTGCACTGGGGAGGAAAAGCCTCTGCTCCCCACTTCCCATCCTCAGCATGCAGTGCTAGCACTCGGGGAGTGCCTTTCCCCGGAGTTCCTGTCCCACCACAGGGGTGCAGCCCTTGCTCTGACAACCTCGTTAATGGATTTGCACCTCATTTGCAGCAGAGGTCTCTCCCTCCGTGTGCTCACCGGAGCGCTCAGGCTCCCCAGACCCTCTGAGCGCACTTGGCTCTTGCCCAGATTGCAGCAGGCAGCTGCTGTCACATTCCCAGCCCTGGGCTTTCCAGCAAGGATGTGGCCATCAAATCCAGGGTGCCATCTCCTCTTTTCCCAGCAACGCTAATTAAATTGATCGTTTTAAAAAGTAAGTGAATTGCATTCCTGCTACGTTAATTAGTTCCTCCTATGCAGTTTTCTTCTTCCAGTAGACTAAATTGAATTGTGCATACAAACATCCCGGGAAAATAACCAAAAAAAAAAACCCAATCAGGATTTAAACAGCTCCAGAAGGGAGCACGAATGTATTTCCTAATATGTCTAATAACAAAACATAAAGGTATAAAACAAATGTGATTAAAACCAGTGGAGCAAGCAGCACACATTTTATTGCTATGTTTTCACTTTTTATTTCTTTTTAACAAGGATAAAAAATAACTTGTGCAACCTCTGCCAGGAAGTGAGTGGATCTTTGAACTCTGCCATCTGGCTAGTGGAATCCGTATTTTTGTTGCCTCAGGTTACAGGTTAATCCTGCCAGTTTTTATTATTTGTAGAAGTAGTTGGCCTCTTGGAAGCTTTTATGGTCTCTGTCATGGAGAAGATTGCTGGTGATCAAAATGCACACAGAAAATACTGGGGTCAGTGTGGTGAGGACATTGAGCAGTGAGAGAAAGAGAGGGGGGGAAAAGGCAGTTCTGTCTAATCTAAAATTATCCTTTTTATTACGAGAGAAGACGTTGCAACATGTGCTGGCCAATTTGCCTCACACTGCAAGTCAGTGCAGACAGGAAGGCTGAGCCTCCCTGCTCATGGTGGAAGTCAAGCCCGAGCATGCCCAGCAGCTGGGGAGACCCATGTGATGACAACAGCATCCAGCTCCATCTGGTGATGTGCTCCAGCCCCCCCGGGCACTTTTCCATCTAGTCTTGCAAGCAGCTGGATCAATTTACTCTAGCCTACGGTGCATTGCACAGGCACAGACTGAAATTATTACTCATGGAAATCCCCTCTGTCTCAGTGCTTTGAACAAGGAATCAGGTAGCTTTCAACCTCCTGACAATTAATAGCCTTTGGTCGAGGGAGAGCAGTGCAAAAATGCTGGAAGGGATGGGTTTCAAAACAGCTTGCTTAGTTTCTAGTAAATTAAAGGGAGTGGGTGGTTGAGGTACACAGTAATATTATCCAGCCCAGTGTGGTCTTCACTGACGTCAGCAGGACATTTTTTTCCCTTCTCTTTCCCTCTGTCTGCCTGCCTCCTGAAAAGAGACACATGGAGGCTAACGCTGTGACAGAAGCGTGGCTCATACACCCGGAGAACCTCCAGCTTTCCATCAACAAAGCCAGAGCGCAGATGCTACTACGTTACAAATGAGCGGCACCAAAATATATGCAAGTCATTTCAGCGGAGGGAAAAAGCTGTTGGAAACAGAAATCATGCGGACTTGCAGTATGTATTTCTCTTCATGTTGCATGATTAACTGTTCTAAGACAACGCTCTTCCTGTGGCTAAGAACACATCCTCATCTCAGATTTTGCTTGAAATAGCACATTTGACCGTGATCCCTCCCCACAACTGCTGTGCCCATCCCAGCAGAGCTCTATGGTGTTTGCAACTGTGTTTTCTCAGTCTCACTGAACACATAATTTTCTCTCGGGCCCCTGTACTGTAGGCTGGAGGCATTATAAAATAACTGCCAGCTTTGCATTGAAAATATGCCAATAAGTTCAGCAGAAAAATTCCACCATGCTTTCAGCAAACATGATTTCTGTGTACCATCGTGCGCTTGCACCCTTTTCATGCACTTCTATTTGCATATGGAATAAAAGGTGATTGGACAGCAAATAAAAGATGTACAACACTGAGATGCTGCAGGTAGGAAAAATGAACCCTAGGCTCGTAGACATCACCTTCCAGGTGAAACATAACACTACAGTGCCCACCACATTTACTGTGTCAAAAATACAAAACACAGAAAGCGTCCAGGCCAGGATTTTTTTAGGGTTGCAAAAGACAAAGGGGACTTTTTTATAACAAAATTGTGTACTGAAGCTGCTGTGCCAGGTTCTGACTCAACACAGACACATGCATACGGCTCAAAGTGGAAGATTTTTCCAGTAATTGAGTGGACTGAATGAGCTCATCATGACCCACTGAGCAAGTTTTCTTAGTATTCGTTCTGAGCAAGAGAACAGCTTTGATCAGTGTTTGCACTCATTTGACTTTTCCCCTGTTCCCAAACTTCTGTTCCTTTCATGAAACACCCATTCCATTCGGCTCCTCTTGGTGAAAGGAGCCATTTTTTCCTAAGTGTGGCCACGGGACTTAAGTAAATATCACTGAAGCGCTAAAAATCCAATGTATTAATAAAATGATACTTGCAGGCATTGTCAAGTTGCAGGATCTCCAGAATGAGAGCAGAAGAGTACTGTCCATAAAAGCCAAAAGACACGGTCATTCCACAGAACGCTGCAGACACAGACAGGGCATCCTTGTGCAGGAGGCTGAGGGGGATGTGTGAAAGTGGAAGACCATGAATTGCTGCAAACAAATTATGCAGTCACCAACTGGCACATTCTTCTTGTCCTTCCATATCCTGATCTCCTGATTTCGTGATGGTCACCGATGCAAATTGATGGCATTCTGCCTGCTGCTCTGAAGAGCATTTTTGCAGCATTTTCTTATTACGGTGTGAAAGTTTACATGTTGAGAAGGTAGAGGAAAAGGTCTTGAACCAAGTCATTTTTGGCAGGAGTAGCTACAATTCCCTCAGGGCTACAGCTGTAGACTGGCCTTTGCTGCAAACACCCCATATCTTTGTGTGCCTGCCTTCAGAAAACCACTCAGAGATTTTTACAAGCAAGTATCACCCATTTGCCTTTTCTGCGAGTTGCCTGCTGAAGTCCCTTTGACAACAGTGTCTTTCAGGATTTATTTGCAACTTTCATTAGGGCATTTTGGAGAAAAAAAATGGAAGGAATTAATAGCTATCCATAATTACAACTCAGCGTGGCAGTGCCTGTGGGTTAATGGAGCTCATATCTCCAAGTTGCCACTCCTGAGTTTTAGCCACCAACCTCTGCTCCCTTCTTCCTGCAAATGGAAAGTCCCTATTGCTTTACACAGTAGGCAAAGTCAATTACCCTCTGGACTTTGAAAGAAAAGGAACTTCGATGAATATATAATTCAGCTAAGCAGCACTCTTCATTTAAAAGAAAACACTCTTCCATTTTGACACCTGACAGGTGCAGCCCAGGTGGTAGCCTGCTTTCTTCACAGGTCTCACCAAAAAGTAGGAATGGCACCCCAGAGCCCTGCCTACAGAGCTCCAGGCTCTCTGAGTGAGCATTTTAACAACTCAGCTGTGGCCACAACAGCCTGCAGCACAGTGTGCCCAGCCATGGCAGATGAGGTTGAAAGGAAATCCACAGCCTTCTCCAGTTCTCTTTTTCAGCTATTTTTGGAGATGTAGTCAAGTCCACGCCACATTGATCTGCACAGCTATCTTCAGACAGCCTTTGGCCACCCTGCCATGTAAGAGCAGAGCTTGAGCCCAGGTTTTAAGTTCCAAGCAAGGTGGCCCTGATGGTGAGAAACATAGCCCAGCTTGCTCAGCTTGGACTGAGGTTGTCAATGTACACTGGTTTGCTAGCAGAGGATCAATGGCAGCTGTCAACTCATGTCACCCTGGCCACCAAACAGCCATGGGCTGGTCATGGGTCTGAGTCACTCACGCTGCAGGCAAGGCTGAAGGTGCACTTGCCTGAAGGTGGAAACAAGACAACCAGGCGTAGCAATGCCCCATCACCCCCCAGACAAACGCAAACAAAAATATTAACCACCCCATGAGATAGGCCTCTGGAAAATATCTTGTGTGATTGCTTCTCACTAGCCCTGGTGAAAAGCATGCAAAGAAAGAGAGCTGCACATCTCAGCTGGCAGGCAAAGAGTCCTTTACAGGGACGCCCCTGAATTATTATTACCACCACTCTCCTTCTTTACAAAGCCTTCAGAAATCTTTCCAGGATGGTATTTTTGTGACCAGACAAAGGTCAGAGTCCCTGCTATAATAAATCAGGCCTGATTCAGAGGCAGGTTCAGCTGACAGAGTCATCTGACCAGGCAGCTGTGCACAGACCCTGAACCAGTTCCCTTCTTGTGCCTCTGTCAGGCTGGGCATGAAGCTCAGACATCTGCTAGTTCCTGAATTACAGCGTGCACACAGTAACGGACGTGCCCTGCTCGGGGAAGCTTGTGTTTATTATTTTCCAAGCTTTGCATCAACTACACACACAACCAGACCGCAGCGTCCGGTCACCAAATCTGCTGTGTGCAGCTGCCTTGGCTGCTAAAATGGATGGTGACTTCGTAAGGCTGTGGCTTCCCTAGGAAAAAAAATTAAAAAACAAAACTAAAGGAAAAAAAATTTGCATTTCCCCTTTTCTGTCTTGCCAAATCCTTCCCTTTGAGAAACTATGCAAAGTCCTGCTAGGTCGCATCATACTTGTAAGGAGGGCAGCAGGCCCAGCCATATCACCCACAGCTTTGTTCATGTCCAGAAAAAGTGTTTGGGGATAGTTCACAGGCACCTGATGGGGGCCAGTGTACCCACGTATTCCCTGGGGTTTGGGGGAATTGATGTCAACCCCGAGCCAGCACAAGGACAAGTGGCCCCACGCGACTCCCCAGCATGTCGCTGGTGTCCTGCTGAGCAGCAGCACAATCAGCTCTTGCTATCATGCCAGCCTGGGCCCCAGGGCATCCCCTGCCCTGTTCCCACTCCGTGCCTGCCTTCTGAGGTGCTGTTTGTGCTCTCCCATAAAAAAACGCTGCCCCACTGAGTGGCCCTGGATCATTCCCTGCATTGGCACCTACCCCAGCAGGAAACTATGCCAGGTCCCCAGTAACCTGTGAGGAATGCTGGGGCAACCCACCAGACCCAAAAATGCCCACACTGGGGGAGGTGGCAGCTGGGGTCCCCCCACAGCCAGCACCAGCACTCAGGGTGAGCTCCCAGCCCACAGCTGCTGTCCACAAATGAGGCTGAAATCCCCTTCCACCATTCTCCTGCCAGCACCACTGAGCTGCACTGCTGTGACCTTTTCAGGGAAATCTGCCTGGATGCTTTGGCTCTGCCCCTCTGGCAGCCGCATCAGAGGGGGAGCTGAGCCCACTGTAAAGGTCAGAGAGGCACAGCCCGCCCCTCAGGGAGCTGCTGGACCTGCCAACTCAGCTGTTGTCTTCCCATGACTACGGCTGCCATCCCTGCTTGGAAAGGGCATGAGCGCGATCCGGTTCTTAGTCTGGAAATTGTAAGGCCATGGTCTCAGATGGGCTCTCAAGAAACAGGAGAGGCAGGGTGCTCTGCGCTGGCTCCTTGTCAGGGAAAACTGAGAAGGGTTCTCACAAGAAACTGCTTTTAGGGTTGATCATTTCTCAGAGCTACTTAGTCCCACACTGAAAGGGCCAAGCCTTGTGCTTCACATAAGGCATTTGTGTCTGCTTGAAAAAAAACAGCAAAAAGCCCCTGAGACTGAGAAATTTTAAAGACATAGCAAAAAACCCCAAAGCTTCAAGCCTGTGAGCACCTCTCCTAACTATACACAAATTGCTTCCATATTTTACAAGTTTTGAAAAGTGTGTGTATGCGCTTTGTAAATCAGCAAGCCTGACCCTGAAGCCATCCAAAACTCATGATCAAAAACTTCTGAGTATTTGAGGTGCAGGTGACATCATTCTCCAAAGGGTTCCTTCATCTAAGTAAAAAAAAAAGGAATTTTTGAAGCAGAACAACAGAAGCTCTGAAAACTTGCTTTCTGTGCCAGGAAACACGATACATACTGGGGACACACACAGTCCCATCGGTACCAGCGAGAAGCAAACAGGCCCTTTTTTCTGTACTTATGGGACTAAAATGACCTCCAGACAAATACCCCACCACCTGTGACATTTGAGCGTTCAGAAACAAAAATCTGTCCTGTGGCCTCTGTGCCTTTTGTCTGCCCTCCTGCATCTCTGCATCCAGTCTGGGGAGCACAGGTAGGGCACGGGGACATGGCTGGGAGCTGCTGCCACCCCCGTGCTTTTGTGGTGCCACTCACTGCAGTGCCCCTGTCTTTCGAGGCATCGTGGGTTTCTGCCAACACTGCTGAATGGCTATGGTTCACACATTGCTGTGTCAAAGTTTATTGGTAGCCATTTCAGGGTAGCATAACATCCCAGAAGGCTGGGCTGTGACCACTACCAAGACAGCTCAGGTTTGCTCCCTTACCCCAACAGCAGTCCCAAGGGCTGTGACTGTGACAGCAAGTCATGCAGTCCAGTAGGAGCATAGCATATCTGTGGGGCAAAGCACTTGGGATTAAGGATACTAGATCCATGTAGAAGGGGCTGTATCAGACTAGCTGCAGTCTGGCTCTATGAACTCAGCTGGAAAGCAGATGGGGAGCTCCCAGAGAGCACTTTCCAGTTTAGTTTCTTCCACCAGAAACTCAGCCTGTGTATTGCAAGGTCACCCCACAAGGTTGAAAGCTGTGTGGGAGCAACAAGGATGTTTGTCCAAAGGACGTCCCCATCCTGAAATGAGCCAGTAGTGCTGGTGCTTCCAGTTCATCCATCTGCTCTGGGCACAGAAATGGAAGAGCCCCAATGCCACTGCTCACCACATGCTAGTAATTTGTATGAGCAACCCAGGTGGATCCAGGCAATCTGACACAAGGCACAAGCACAGAGGACACTGGCTGAGAAGGGGAAGGAAAGGAGGTATGTTTAGGAAAACAAGGCTGCAGAGGAGGATGGATGCAGTTACAGCTCCTGCCTTTGTATATTGGGATCCAGTGGGACAGGACAAAGTTTTTCAGGCCATCCCATCTCATCCCCATTTCCATCCCCAGCCCACACAGTGCTACTGCAAGCTGTGGTGAGAGAGGAGGAAGATGCTCCTCAATGCACATCCAAGTGAAGGCCTGGACACAGGGGTGGTGGTGGTGGTGGGCAGAGGCACCCAGCTCAGCCCAGCCACCTCTGGGAAAAGGCAGTCGGGCAGGCTGGCCTGCAGGCCCCGGCAGCTCCAGAAAGGACACGAAACCTCATCATTGTGAAAGCAGGAGGTGACAGTTCATGCTAAGACAAGGGGCTCCAGGGTGATTTCACTGCTGGCATGAGGTGCAGCTTGCAGTGTGCCACCACTCTGCAGCTCCTCAGAGCTCTCCTCTGGCACAGCGAGCCTCCAGGAGTGTTGTTCCTCCATCCACCAGCCAGGACAGCTCACAGCATGGCCAAGGACAACTCTCCTGCCTTGAGATACCTACAGGACTTGTCTTTATAGGAAAATACAAGGACAGGGGGATAAAGGCAAACATTTGTGACAAAATAGAGGTGTAAAATCATGAAGGTGCCAGGTAGTTTGGAGCTCCATGGCAAGGCAGGGACATCTCAAACAGCCAGATGCCCATGAAATGTTATTTCTGGACACCGCTTCACAACTGATTGGAGGGAAGTGTGACATTTACTGAGTCACCTCCACCACTTCCTGCAGCACCTGGCGCTTACTTCAAGGACTCTCATTTAGATACTGAGAACTTGCTTGCTGTTCAGGCTGAAAATAACACCATTTTACTTTCATTTTTTTTTCTGAGAAGCTGTGCTGAAATCATGATCTGTAATGCAACAGCCTCCAGTGCAGCCCCATGTGCACAAGCACGATGAAAGAGCAACTTAAAAGCTGTCAGTCACCTGGTACTTCTCCCAGAAGGCAATCAGCAACCCATAGCTGCTTTCTTCTTGAATCCAGTAACCAGCAACAAGACTTTCATTTTCCAAGCCACCCAAACCATGTTGCATCCTGAACACTGATGGAGGTTTTTGCCACTTCCTTTGACTGCACCAGTAAGCTGCAGCCTTCCCAGCCTCAAACATGGGCTGCAGCAGCCGCACCATGAACAGAAATAATTTTGAAGGACAGCTTTGAATCTCTGCCTTTATGAAGAGTCATTCAGGGCTCCCATGTCCCTGCTTGTTCTTGTCAGAGCCCTCCAGGGCTCAGGATGCACAGCTTCAAAGTGCAAGCAATTTCTGAGAAGCGGAATTGAAAAGAAAAGCTAAATCTAATTTAAAAAAAAAACAAACCACAAAACCAACAACCAAACACAGACAAGTGTTTCTTTAGTTTCATATCTAAATTATTTTTACATATTTCTTCTGCTTTTAAGTACTCCCCTTGCTGAGGATCTAAAACGGATTAATTCATTGTGTATACACATTAAGCTTCCCTGTTTTAATATACCGTTTATTAATAAGGAAAGAACAGATTTTCCACCTTGGTATTACAGAATTTACACAACATTTCACATCCAATCCAAAAACATTTGTGGTGTTTCTTTCAAAAGTTGAAGCTGGATAAAGAACATATTGTCCTTTATGGAGACAAAACCTTTCATTAAAGGCCCTTACAGTCACAAAGGATCAGCCACCTAAACCCAAGTGTCATTGTTGGCAGAGCATCCATTAAAACAACTACTAGAACAGGATATGACATGTGAATGTTTAGCCTGTGGGAAAAAAAAAGAAAAAAGGAAAAAAAGTATCAAATGTAGAAACATAGAAATGTCAAGGGTGAAAGAAGAACAGGGGCCTCCTGCTGTTAGAAATGTCTCCTCTTGCATCACACTGGCCTGTGAGAGCCATGCATGCAGAAGCACCATGGAAGTTCTAAGAACGGATGAGAAAGCACCCTTTCTTGTGAAATACACTGTTTTCCCAGAGACCATGCCAATTCAGAGTCAGACAGGAGTAAATGTGCAAAGCTGTCTGAGGAGAGCTGCAAAGCCATGTTGTTCTGCCTGTGCGTTTGGATGTCAAGGCCCCCGGGACACGCTGTACACTGCGGCTCTGCAGCGCCAGGGAGAACAGTGCTCACCCAGCAGAGAGCAAAGCCACTGCTGCAGACACTGTGCTGGTGCTCTGCTTGCTCCAGTTGCTTTGGGCAGACTCTAAGGGAATAGTTCATTTGTTTTCAATCTCTCCTTGGTTTCTCTAGTCTGGGATATTGACCAAAAGGCACAGAAAAATGTCACGTGGACAATAAACTGCCTATCTAAAAGAATTAATATTGCTGCATTAAGCCCCCAGGGTCTGGGAGGTTTCATACAGGTACACAACTGGACATTAAGCTCTGAAAAATGAGGCTGGACAGAGTAAAACAAAATTATGTTCTCTCCAGCTGGACATATTTTATAACCTGTCTGTCTGCCACATTAAATGGAAGAGAGGAAAGACCAGTTGGGACGTGCACCTAAGCTGAGATCTTCTGATCATTCCTCTTTTTTCCCCTCTTTCTACTCATATATCTGGAGACTTTGAAAACTAGGTGCAGGCTGAGGCTGGTTATGAACCAAAACAAGGAGAGGGCTTTTGTGGACATCTGTGCTTGCTTTCTTGTGGGACTTGTCAGAAAAGGAGGCAGGGTGCATTTTTACTGGAAGGGGAGATTAATCATCTAGGAGATGCAAACATAAGAGAAAAGAAATAGTGTCTGTTGAGACACTTCCAGCTACATTGTGCCCCTTGCCCAGCATGCTCCTGGCCTTGAGGGCAGGCTCAGAACCCAGAGGTCTCCAGGGCACTGAAAAAGTAGATCTGCAGGGGAATGGTTGGGTGCCAGAGACTGGCACCTCCTGTGCCACTGCCAAGGCAGCAAAATCCTGCACACAGCCACATTCTTCATAAAATTACAGAAAATGTTAATTTATAGCAAATCCTTCCCAATTAAAGACCATAAAGCTCCACAGTTAATCAGGCTGATTAAATGAATTAAACTTGTTAAGAACAGTTTTATCAAAACATTTACATTTCTGCTGAGCAGAAATTCATGTGACTTTGAGCTGCAAAGTACACAGTTGCCATGAGAGGACTGAAAAGAGGATTGTGAACATTAACCATGTAAAAAATCAAGCCTACCACTGCTTCTCCTAGCATTCACTTAAACAAAGGAGTTCCCTGGTCCATTAATTTCATAACCATGTCAAGTATCTCCTGCTTTCTGGAAAGAGAAGCATTTTTTACCATCACTGGTAGGAAACATATGGATCAAAAGGTGGGGAATTCATCCCCACCTTAAGAAACCTTTCCAAGCCAAAGTGCTGCAAGGGATCCTGGGAGAGCAGCACCCCTCACCCAACCCATGGTGTACACCCATGGCACTTGTCCAAGTAAAATGATGGCCTGGGTCCGAGAG
Organism: Poecile atricapillus; assembly: GCF_030490865.1. Lineage (NCBI taxonomy): Eukaryota > Metazoa > Chordata > Aves > Passeriformes > Paridae > Poecile > Poecile atricapillus. The sequence goes on along the minus strand of NC_081251.1, from coordinate 70,626,856 downwards.
CACCTATAAAGAGACATGTCCGCAAGAGTATACAACACGCACGTGTCCACAGCTCTCTGAAAGATTAAAGTAACACAGCAGGGGACTTTTACCTTGTGTATAAGTCTGCTCAGCTTCAGGCCCCACAGACATGGGTCCAATAAGGGCCTTAGATGTCTAGCTTAATTCAGACACTCATCTTCAGTGTCATCCAGCCATGGAGAGGTGTAGTGCTGAGAGGAACTGGATATTCAACCGGTGCCCTAGGTCCTTCAAAAGAGAGCAGAGCGGTTGGTGGTGACATCCCATTTACCCGTGCCACACCAGGACCCACCAGCCCCATGTCTTCCCAGAGCCTGACTTGATAGGGCTGAGCTGGGAGCAGACAGACCTGTAATGGCTCGACATAGGCTGAGCTGGTATTGAGGGTTTTCTCTGAGCTTACGCAGACAGAGGGGCACCCTCTCACAACACTCCACACTTCCTGTAGGATAAATAACATGTGGGATTTGCTGTCTGTCTGCTCACTGTAGAGAAAGTCATGGTGATAGGACTTACACAGAATGCCTCACTCCTGCACTGCTCAAATACAACAAACCACAGCCAGGGACAAGGTATCTAACCACACACCAGCAGACATGCCTGTCACAAATGGGTAGCCCATGCAGAAGGCAGGTTAGTGTAGGCTTCAGATCCTTCTCAAATACTTAGGGCCACCTCACCAATGGGTTTTCTTTGCTGCTCAACATGCACTGCTCTCCATGGCAGGTAGTTTGAATGTAGCACTGTACCCACAATAATGTCCTGAGGATTCGGTGAGACTGCACAATTCCAGCTAAGAAGGCAGTGAAGTGGGAACAAGCATACTTAGAAGATCTGCAGGTTCAGCATTTTGCAGTGAGTTCTGCTAAGGCAAAGGCAAACTTGGCATTGCTACTTCATCTTCTGTGCCATATGCTTTATTCATCTGAGAGTTGTTTTTCCTGCGGGGGAGGGTGGACTGGCAGGTATGGAAAGAAATTCATTAAAATTACTTTGGTCGGTTCTTTGTGCTGGCCACCATCTCCATTTTGGTTTTTATTTCTCATGCCCAGAACAATCCTGAAACAAAGGCATCCTCTCCTGGAGCACAGTAAATACTCTCAAAAGGAGTGCCTGAAAGGCCATGCTCCTTGGATGAGCCTGTAAAGGCTACAAGTTGTGGCCAGAGTATTTATAAAGAGTGGTAGAAACCAAGAGACTGATAATAAAAGTAACACATGTTAAGAAACCAACTATACTTACATTCCATGCAGCAACTGGGTATTGGCAAAGGTACCATCTGCTTATGTGCAAGCCACTTGCCTGGTTTTGCAACAGCAGGTTTCTCAGATGATGCTTGAACTGTGCTACCTATTCCATTTTGCACTGCTTGTCAGATAAATGGCAGCCTTTTTAATGGAAAGACAGGCATTTGATTATTTTAGGTCCAGGGATTCTGGCCAATTCCTTCCCAAAAGTGGCTGGGGCTGAATAGCCAAAGAAAATTTAAGCATTTCAACTTAATTATACTTAAACACTGCAAGTCACAACACAGAAATGGACAGAAGCCTGAGGGGTAGCAGAAATCTCCAGGAAAAGGACTTTTCTGTTCAGTGAAACTGCCAGCAGCTCCTGATAATGGCCATTACAAATGTATTTCCATGTTCTACCCTTTTAAAGTATATATTATTTTCAGTTTAAAAGAAGTCTGCATTCATTCTTGAAGTCCTGTGATGTTTCTGCACCCAATGGTTTCCAGGTCTGTCCATAGGCTGTAGCAAGTTTTTGTTTATCCATACAAGACAAAGCTTTGAAGGGCTCAGACCACAAAAGTAGAAATCAAATAACTCATGAGCCACAGGCAAACAGGGTGGGACATTTGGCTCCCACGGCTTTGGAGAAGCTTCCAGTTCACTGCCAGTTTGACGCAATGATACTGGGTAGCCACACAGACAAAGCCATTTGCCTCTCCTTTCCTTAACTGTGAGGTTAGGTACAAACCCCTTCCTATTTCCACCTCTAATGCCCACAGGGAAGAAACAGTCAAAAATGTTTCTTTAGAAAGACAAAAATTGCATAGACATCCCAATAAATGGTCTTCAGGTACGTAGTGCCTGTTTCACAGGTTGGGCTTAGGTGTCATTTACAGATTAGGTTGAAATTGAGTCCTTTCATATTCTAATCCAAAATGAATATACAAATGAAGTGTCTTCTGCACATACAAAGTGCATATACCATTCCAAAGCTTATACATGTCCAAACAATCAGCTCTTAAAACCTCTGCCTGAGTTTCAGCAGAATACATTAGTGCTGAGAATAACCAAGGGCTGAACTTCTCCAGAAAGGCCTTGCTCACCATTTTAATACATTTCCCTTTCCATATATCCAAACTGTCAGCCTGCTCAGACCCCAGGGAGTGCCCAGTGCAACTGTCAATGGAGACAAATCATTTCCCAAGCTGGAGACATAAGAACCTGTAAAGCATTTCTTTCTCTTTCTGTTAAAAGATTGTTTTGGATGTAGTAATGAGGAGGAGTGTGTGAGGTTTGGTTTCTAGTTAATGATCTCTCAAAAAAAAGTTTCTGAAATGGGGGATTGGGAAGGAAAACAGCATCTAACAGCTCCTGCTGGGACATGGACAATGCAAGGAAACATTTGGAAAAATAATCCATAGCAGTTGCTGAAAAGGGCTTAACAAATGGAAAAGAAGAGGTATCAAACTAAATGCTGGTTTATAAAATAAGAGGGCCTCATTTGGACCTGTAGAGAGGTGAAGAACATTGTGCCATTGAGCAGAAGGGAGATGGCTTTTCTCTGCAGTGTGTTACTGGGTTTGAGCCGTCCTATAAAACAGATAAAACAACAGCAGGCACTCGTGTGTCAAAGAGATGTTGGCTTATTGGAAAGAATTCAACAATGAACAACAATTGAATAACTGAAGGCAAGATTAAATAGCTAAACAGTACAGTTTGGATAAGTAAATCCCTAAGAGGACAGTAAAATCATTTGACGGTATCAACATCAAGGAGAGAGTGCTGTTTACAGAGCTCTAGATGAGCTGTAACAAGAAAGGAAAATACCCCTTCCTACAGAAAGGGAAAATGCAGACTGGACATTTGAGCTGCTAACTCTCTGCTGGTGACCTTCACAGCCCTCTCAACCCCCTGCCAAAACCTCATTTGGTGCAGAGGTTGCCAAGTGAGTCCCCTGGACCACTCACAGCCACGATGGCAACAACCTTCTGCCACACACACCACGTGTGCTGCACACCAGCAGGCTCCTTTCCCCCTGTGCCTGCACCTCCCACATGGAAAGAGAAAGCCAAAGTGTTTCTCTTCACAATTTCCCATCACTAAAATAACATTTCTCCCCAGCATTTGATTCAACAGCAAAGTATGAAGCAGCTGGTAGGTCTGCAAAACAGCGAGTCCACCTCTGGAGCCTGAAAATGTCACATTACAAGCACAGGTCAGTACTTGCCTGTAGCAATTGGACAACCGGATGCGTAGCAGCAGGATTTCACACACATCCCTACATGTTTTCTGGTGGGGCCATCCACAGTGCCAGTTTCTAATTTCCCCCTGTGAGCTCTGTCTGGAGTTAAAGCTGCTTAACTCTTCCCATTAGTGATGCCTTGCTCAAGCTCAAATACACCATGCTGGATGTCTGCCTCAGGCCGACTCTTCTGGTAATTTTCAGCTAAAATAATTCAACTGTCTCCTGGAATAAGATTAGAAAGATATATGTTAGTTTGCTCTGCTCAAATCAAGAGATCAAGCGTGTCTGGCTTCAGAGGCTGGTAGTGATACTCAGCCAGGGAAGGGGGATGCGCCTTTGCGAGGGTCCTAAGTTCCCCCACCTGTGGTCAAGTTACAAGTTATACAAAGCCTCACTCTGCATGTGCCTCATGGGGACTTGTTTGAATTTGGTAGATGATTTATCTGAGGACCCCATCTGTTCTGGTCTTGCTGCAGGCCAGGGACACAGGTGCTGCCTACTATCACCAGTGCCAAGGGCTGCCATCGGCTCTGGCCTTGAAGGTGAAGTAGGGATCCTCTCATTCTGCACAGCTGCAATTAAGCAGGACAAGGACCTTTCCCCACACAATCTCATGTCCCCTGAGAACTGTCTGTCATGGGCATCAAAAGGTATAGAGTTGTTGTCTGGAAAAAAAAAGAAGTATTTACATATGGATTTTAATCCTCTAGCTAAAAGCAACACTACCATGGCTCCTGTGCAGATGGGACTCAGCTGGCAAGTGTTATATCAATCATGTCTAACTGCTGAGTGCTTGACCCTACAAGCTTCCCATACTTTCAGTCTATGCTAGGTTTGTGTCATTTCCTTGACTTACACATGGCAAACTGAAACAAAAATGCAGGAATCCCATTCCATGTGACATCACACTAGCTACCGCATGACTCACCGGCAGGGCTGGCTCTATTCTCAGATGTTAATTCCATCATGCTTGAAAAGTAGAATAACTGGGAATACCAATAGCCCAACAACCTCTGCTGAGGGAGCAAGCAACAGTGACTCACAGCCTGTGCCAATCACTTCCCCATGTATTGCTGACAATAGACAATTACTGCACAGCAGAAATCCCTGGGTTCTCTGTACCCCAGGTTCTGCAGGAGGTGTGATCTGGTGAGGACACTCCCAAATCTGACTTCTTCTGGTCCTTCTGGTGCTTCCAGCCTGCCTTCTGCCTTGGTCCTGCTCCCATATCCACCTACACGTGACATTAGTTCCCCTCTCCAGGCAGGGGGCCCTCAGCCTTTGCACTGCAGTAGAGTTCCCTCTCTCCTTCCCGCCCTCCCTCAGCCAGGTCCTAGCCCTAGCCAGCATCAGCCTTCCTGCCTGTTCACCTCAATATCATCAAAGGAGCACATCTGGGTGCACCTCCAGGCTCTGGTGAACAGCACTGCAGTGACCCTGTCAGCACAGAAAAGCAATGTCTAAGAGCTGCTGCTCGGCAGCAGTGTGCTTGCCCTATCATCATCTGTGATTCAGCACCAGACTCGAACTAGTCTCCACTGAGCAAGTGTCTTCAGAGAGTTCAGATTCTAAGTCTTAAGAAGTTTCTGTTGAGTGGTTGAGATTTGAGGCCCTTTTTTCTCTATGGCTTCTTAGTTCAACTTATTTCTTTTTCCCCCCATGAAAAACAACCAAAGATGCATTGCTGATATCTGCCAAATTTCAAGCCTCTCCTGCAGAGGCAGAAAGTGATTGAGTTCATCAACAGATCACTTTAAGAACATGTTTGAATATGAAGGAAAAAATATTGTTTCTCTCATCTCTTTCTTGTCAGCAAACAAAAGCATATTTCCTGAAGCTTCCCAGATGCATTCAGCCTGAGACAGAATGGCTAAGTGGTAGATAAAGTTTTCAGAGGTTTTCAAGCAGCTGAACACTTGGTCTTATAAGAAATGTTAGATAGTCTTAAAAACAGACAGAGTCCACATCAAAGTCATCAAGTACATGTATTTTAAATTGAGCTTCTGCTGAGTCAGGAGTAGAGATGAACAGAAAATGCATTAATTTGATGGTAAATTCCCCAAATTTGTAACTGCTTCTGTACTTTGTAAGAAGACCATGGTGAAGAGATGTGTTTCCTTCAGAAGTGCTCATGCTCTGCCACAAGCTGCCTAAGCAGAGGCTGGGATCTAAATGAGCTTGATAAGTGATTCTCCCCAGGACCTCCACTCCAGGGCACCAGGGCTCTCCAGGAACCCACTCTGGGACCTGGAGCTGTATTTTCCCACTTTCCCAGCAGTCACAGACCTCCAGGGCAGGCATTCTGAGGGGTGCACCACAAGGATGCAGATGCCAAGCAGATGTGTTGCATTGCTCAGTGCTCGACTGGGAGCTAGACACACAGAGCTGCTGGACTGGGTAGGGGAGCAAGGGCTCCAGCTTTTCAGATTTAATGTGTATGTGTGGATTATTTAGGGCCTGGAGTAATGGGCACCCTCAGTGAAGGGTGCTGCCAAACAGAGGGAAAGCTCTGGGTTGTTATTTTGGATCAGGCCAGGAAGGTCACATCACTTAGCAATCATGTTATGGCATGAACTAATAAAAGACTCAGCCCATCTCCCGCTCTGTCACTGCTGAGCATTTCCATCTCTACATCACACACACACCTGCACACACTCTCCCTGCACAGGGCAATCCCACCAATACCCATCATGGCACCACACCCTACATCAGGCCACTCTTGCTCATGATGCGTGTGTGCAGAATGTGCAATGCTCTGCCACCTCATTTTCAAAGCACAGGCAAAGCCTGGTCCCCATTTGTTTATGCAGAGACAAGTCTGCAGACAGATGGGCTCAACCTGTCCTTCCTTTCTTCCTTCCTTCCTCTTGCCTCCCACCTTTTCCCAAGAAGGCCCATTGCATGCTTGCACCTGCAATGGTGCCACAGCACTTGCCGAAACACCTCCTCTCCTGCTCCAGGGATGTTTTCGCCTGTGACCAACAAGCTGGTGCTGGTGTTTCACAGTGCTGCTCTCCAAGCCCCTCTTTCATAGCCACACCACGATTCCTGATCTTTGCAGCTGGGAACCTGCTTATTTGTTATCCTTTGCTGACAGAAACAGAAAGGAGTGGAGGTGGGGTGCAGGGGGCAAGAGAGAAGTGTGTTTTCATTTCTGTGCTTTTGATTTTGTCTGAGCAACATAGAAAAGCTGTCCTTACACCAATGGTGTGGTCACTGCTGGGGCAGCAAGGGCGTGAACAAGAGGGCCTGTGAGCCCTGCAGTGCTGCATGAGGTGTAGTGGTAACACTCTGTAAAGGGAACCCATGCACAAGTTTTCATGTGAATAATAAAAACCCAAGCCTCCTCACTCTTCTCAATGTTCCAATCCCTCCTCCTGTTTTCTCTATAATTCCATTTTCATCTCTCTCACTTCTTTGTACCCTGATTTTACAGATATCACTCCTTTGGCGAAGAGCATCCCTGTGCTGAGATGATGAGTTTATAAGCAAAGGGCTGCAACAAATGCCTCGTGAAGCCCAGCCAGCAGGCCCCAGCCCCCTTCTTCCCCTCCTCAAAGTTCACACGGTTTAGTATTCAAGCTTCCTGCTGCCTGCCCAGCCAGCTCACTATTCACAGGCGAACTGCGCTCCTCCGCTTGGCTCCCGAAGAAGAATAAGTATAAAAAGCCCTGAAAGTCTTGCTGCTGAGCCAGCAGGAAACTCAAACTGCTCTGAGCATGGGAACCAAGAGAAATGCTGTGGCCAGCACAACAGGTATTGTTTGGGAGGAAATCCCGGCAGCAGACACAACTGCCTACGCACACACAGATATATATGTATATGTTTAGTGAGGGTTTGGCAAAAGGGAGGGTTGGGGAAGTGTATGAGGGGAGAAGAATAGATTAGCAGCTATATCCAAGAAAGAATAAGAGAGCTGCCCAGCCAAGATAAACAGCTATTTCACTAGCCAAAGAACTGACCCATTTGCCACGTATTCAAACCATGTGGGGCCTCAAAGTAAAGTGATGAGTCTGGCTTTGGTCTCTTGACATTGGGTTTTTAACAAGTCTTTCTATGTCCTGGATTTTGTTCACATCATGAGTGAGTTTATGAGGCAAATGTCATGTTTCTCCCACTTGCTGTGTTTTGATTTATGTCAGGGAGCATTTTTTAATCTGGATTTCCTTTGAGTGAAAGGAAATGAGGAGATGGACTCCAGGAGCACAACTCCTGCACTCTGGCCTCTAATGAGCACCCAGTCCCTGGGAACCAGAACTGAGGCAGTCTGGTGTAAAATCCCTGACACAGCAAGTGCTCAGCACCAAATAGCCACCTCTGTGAATCAGCTTCCCGATGCACCACACCAGCTTCTAACCATAGGCACAGTCTATCTGCAAATATGGTAAATTTAAGTGCAAAAAGAGAAGGAAGAAGGAAAAACTTGAATTACATAAGTTCTTTTTTTCAGTGAATAAAAAGTGAATAAAATTGTCGTAAATGAGCTGACAAATACCACAGTCACAGGGATCACAACAAGAAGTTTGACAAGATTATGGAGATCTAGAAGTATTTTAATTATTATGTCTTCCAGTCTTTCTTGACAGAGATGCTCCAAAGAAATAAACCTGAGAGCAACAAGTCATTCCACCCAACTCAGCACCCCTTGCAATTATTCTAAGGAGAAGCAGCTGTGAAAAATGCCCATAAGAGAATGTGTGGCCCCAAGTCTTTGGATAAACACCAAAAAACAGTTTGGAAACCTGGCTGAAACAAGCTGATTCTCCAGAGTCTATAACACCAGTGGAAAATGTGGCTAAGAGCTTACCTCTGCTACTAACAGCTTTCCTATAATAGGTTTTTCCTGTGCTATCTGGAAGTTCCAGGCTGCTCAGGACTTCTGCAGTGCTCTTACCCCTGAAAGTCCACTGCAGAGTCATGGCAGAAGGAGGGAGATCTGAACTCTTACCTCCTAGGCTCCCAAACGAGAAGCCCTCCAAAAAGAAAAGTATCTTAAAACTCTGCTAACTGCCTTAGTGACCCTGGCATGAGCACTTAGCAGAGATGAAGGCCTGGTGAGCCGAGCAGTAGGAAAGGCAGCTGGTTGGCTCACAGATAACCTGGGATGTTCAGAGCAGCCACATGAAGCCAAGAATAGAAAATGTGACCAGTCCTTTGTGGCAGAAGGGACAGAGTCACATGCAGGAGATTTTAGTAAGCAGTGTGAAGCTCAGAGATACTCACTAGCATTTCTCCCTATGATGGGCACCTGGAAGAAAACAAAGCAGTCCCCTGGGGAGCAGCAGCCCCTCAGCCCCAGGAGCTGAGGTTTCCATCCTGCAGGGTGGTGACATGAAGCAGAGGCACTCACTCCTCTCTTCACCTGTCCCCACTCAAAAGTACTTTGTGGAAAGGGAATTAAACTGCAGTACAGCATTTCTGCATAGCAGATGGGCTGCATCATGGATCACCCCTGCCCCAGGGAGTACTGTATGCACACTGCACCCACAGGCACAGCTGCATGGCTTACAAATGTGCCCTTGCACATTCGTAAATGCAGTGCTGATCACAGGGAGCAAACAAGCAGCCCAGAGCCTCCCAGGTCTCTGCAGGATGAGCAGAGAACGGCTGGCGCCACTGCAAGGGTGAAGGTCACCGAGTCATCCATGTCCTTCCCCGTGAAGCACAGGGACTGAGGGTGCAGGAAAAGAGATCCCATCTCCCCAGGGCTCAGGAGCAGAGGGAAAGGAGTGAAAGCCTCCCAGCAGCAGGTTCTCACACACAGCCTTGGCACGGTGCCTCCCTGCCGACCAGGAAAACTGGCTGCCATTACGTAGAGCCCCATTCAGCCTCACAGGCCCATTCAGAGCAGTGCTGGGGTGGACTGCCAGCGAGGGGGACACCCATTGACAGACTCCGTGAGCACTGCATAGACAGTCCCTGCCCGCCGGGTGGGACATCCGCCAGTGGCTGCATGGAGAAAGGCCCTGTGTGTTTGCCGGTGTTTGTTATGGGAGTCCAAAGAGGAGAACAAAACTGCAAAGCAAGACAATACTTCTAAGCTGAAGGGGAACATTTCTTCCCGCATTAATTATTTCCCATGCTATTCCTGGCAGTGACCTTCACCAGGAAGGAAAAAAAATGAGATTTGTTTTTATATCTTTTATCCGACTTCCTATACTAAAGCCTCTGGCTAGAATGACTCACATTTATATCAGCCATCACATTATATTACACTGTATGAGTGCTGCTACCTGTCTTGTGTTCCTCAGCATTAGGGTTCATTACCATTAAACCCAGCAATTTGCAGCTATATTTAAAACTACCTGCCTCAGTGGCAGTGTCCATAATACCCTTGTTTCATCTTTGGAAGTAGTACCATGAGGATTACATTTGAGACTGCTGGCGATCTGCCCTGGATTGAAGGGAAATTTTTCTGGTTCTGTGCAGAGAAGTGTTTGCCTGTTGCAGAGCAGGCACCTCTTCTCCAGCCACTTAGGATGAAATCACTTTTGTGCATCACTGGCCTGTTACATACCCACTTGCCCTGTTAGAGACTCCTAGCATTATTTACGCTCCCTGTGTGCAACAGAGCTGCATGCTAAAACCACGGCCCCATGGGGGGAATGACCCTCGTGGTTCCTCATCAACCACTGGCCCAGCTTCCCCTGCCCACAACTTACAGAGTTCTGTAGAAATTCCATTAGAGGAGTTTCAGAGACTCACGCCCCTCCCAAAGAACCTCCTAAAGACAGCAGCAGACTGGTTCTAGTTCTCTCATTTCATTCACACTTGGTTTCTTTCTCTGCTTTACAAACACTGTGCTCACAAAGCATCACCTTTGTCATGAAAAGTACATTTGCAAGCAGGTTACCTTCCAGACTTTTCATTCTTTTTTAAAAAAAGGCATTTGGATTGCAGCAATGGCCTGTCTCCTGCCAGAACTGAAGCTGTGCCAGGAGCTGTGAGAGTGCCCAGGGAGCATCCTAGCCCTCAGCTGCTTCCAGCCTAAAAGTGAAGCAGTCTGAAGGTTAAAAGAAGAATGTCAACTAGAGGTTTTAACATAATAATATATCTGAAAAAGAGTTTGATCTTCATCCTACAGAATCCCAAGGAAACCTAGTGAAAATGTAACCATCCCACAGAGTGTGGACCCTTTTGCCTGCCTCAGAAACACTGTTGTGTCCACCCTTGCTGAAAGACTCCTGACCTGCAGTATGAGGATGGAACCAATGCTGGCTGCTGGTCGTGCTGGGGCCCTGTTCCATCTCTGATCTGTGGCTCATGGCATGTCAGCACGGCCAGTGCAGGATGTACCAACCTCTTCTATAAACAAAACAGCACCATGAACCTTGGTGTGAAATCAACTAATTTAAGGCAAATTGCTGCAAGTGTGACAAACAGCAGGAGGTAAGGAAGGCTTAAGGGTACTTCTAAAAGTGTTTATTTCACTGACAGCCCCAGAAGAGGTCATAGTCTGGAGCTGGCAGAATGTTTTCAGCAGCCATTGTTCTTTCTTGTGCAGGTCCATGCGATTTTCCATGATGCAAGATCTAACCATTGGGCTTGAGGCTGTAGCACAGGATTTTAGTTCAAAGAAAAAAGCCCGAGAGAGAATTTAAAAAAAAATAAAAATGTATATATATATATGCTCAGGTCCCTAAATAAATAAAGAAACATGAGACATGAAAATAAATGCTGTTTTTCTTTAAATTTACTGCTGCTTTCATTCATTTACTGCTGCATGGAATATATTCAATGGCTTATTGTCATCCTGAAATAATAGGTATACATTAATATCCATTGCAAAACCATCCCTTCATGTTTGTAGGCTTTGTTGATAGAGGAAAGGAAGCACACAGGCCCTCCCAGGCAAGATCTTATTCACAGGTACAAACCTTTTTTTCAGTGATGAATGAATCCTTTCAGAAATGCTAATATCAGCATTTATACAAGGTGGCCAATGTAAACAGTAACTGCTGGTTCATTATTCTTTTTGTATCCTTTGCCAATTTACAAATCTTCAGAGTTAGTGTTGAAACAGGCACCGTTTTGTTGGAAAAGAGCAAAAATGCATTTAGGAACCAAAATCTACTGATGGGAATAGATGACATAACCTCAAGGAAGGGCTTTCCTGTGAACCCCACCAGTGCAAGAGAGGAGGAGAGAGATTAAGAAGATGGGGATTTTGATACTTGGATCATATCTCACTGCTTGCATTCCCCCAGGAGATTTAGTACTACTTCTGAAAGCAGCTGCCAAAAATATGCTTTGATGTATCTTTCATCTAAAGCTATCTGTATTGATAAACTATGTTTGTGCGGATGAAGCACTGAATCAGATAGGACTTTTTTGTTCCCACTTCTATCACAAGTTCTTGGTGTGTCCTTGGAAAAGCAATGAGAGTTTGTGTGCTTGACCCCAGCCTCTCTCAGCCAAGCAGAGACCACTTTCCTGCATTGGCAGCATGGAAAAAAGTTCTGTGCATCATGAGATGGACAGGTCCCACTGTACTGAGTTCTCCTGAAAGAAAACAAATTGACACTGGTCAGATTCAGGCTGCTCTAAAATGAATAATATGATTCATTAGGAAACAAATTCTTCAGTTCAGAAATTACCAGTAACAATCTTTTCTCCTGAGATTATTGCTCGCACAGATGAGCCCAATAAAGGACCATTTCAAAGGCTGTGATTAATTTCAGTCCAAAGACACTGGCTTTGCTTTGATTGCAGGGGACTGTGACTTAAATTAGGCCAGCTGACTTTGTCCTGAATAGGACTACAGTTTCTCACATGATCTGTAGCATAGCCCAACTGTGGATGGTGGCCAAAGCCATAGGACATTCAACCCTGCCCTAGGACATTTGCCCTGATAAAGAGAAAATACACTGGATGGAAATGGAGTTGTCAGAAGCTGTTGAGGGCAGCTATAGATTCCAGAAAAAAAAGCACTTCCTCAGATCACAGGGGATGACCATTTCTCCTACTTACACTCTGCTCCCCCAAGTAACTGAGCACTGCTGGATTAAGCTGGGGAGACGGGGATGGAGGAGCATGAAGCAATCTTTTTTGGTAAGGGAACATGTGTAGTAAATAACAGCTGCAAAGGCTCCCTCATGTATTGAAGTCATTATAATTCAGTGTTTTCCTTCCCAAAATCAGGTTTTAATGGGAAGCAAGTTTCAACCTTTCTAAAGGAGTACTCTAAAATAAGCTTGTTAAGCTTGGAAAGTACTTTGGGAGCCCCTGGGATGAAAGGTGCTCTAGGAATGAAAGCTGATATTTACGATTATTGCTTGAAAGGAATAGAGAGGAACAGTAATGTAAAATATGAATAGCTGCTGGTGCTAAAAAACATATCATTGACTCGGTGCCAAAGAAGATAGTCCTAGCTCTCAAACCTGGATGACAAGGATTTAAGAGATGCAAAAAGTGGAAGCGAGTCCTGCAAATAACAGCAAAAGCCAGCCTGATTGCAGGGCAAATAGGTGTCTTGTGGGTTTTTCTTTTCTTCCTTCTAAATTGCAGCCATATGATCTGATCTCTCTCATCCCAGCTCTGCCAGCCAAAACAGATGCCTGTTAACCACAGTAAGTACTGCTGCTTTGTACTCATCTTAACAGAGGAACCTAGAGATCCCTTTGGACATCAGGGGAGAAAAATATTCTTGGTAAATGGTCATATGTTATGGATTGGCCTAAGTAAATTCATATCTTATCTCACTCAAAGGACTAAGAGCAGAAGCACTTCAGGCTAATGTAAATTTAAAGTTCTCTATTTTAGAAAGCTACAAGAGAAGAGAATCAGGCTAACAGGCTCTGCTCCTGCAAACACCTACCTGCATACTCTCAGCTTGTAAAATGCCTGCTATTGATTTTACACTGGGCATTTGGCCCCCTAATGTGGCACTCCACAGCTGCTAGAGATCTTTCTCTATCCAGACCTGCTATTGAAACATCTTTATGTTGGTCTCCTGCTTTTCCACTTCTCCCTGAGAAGAGCTAAAAGAAAATCCTTTAAGAGAAAAAATTCTAAATCTTCACTTCTTCAAAAACAAGCTTGAAAGTGACTCTAGTGCATAAGAAATCTTCCCTACAAAAACCCACAGGATTTCAGGATGTGATTTTTTTTTTTTTTTAATGTAGCAGAGAATAACACAGCATGTAGCACAGGCTGAATGCTAATATCATACACATTTAAATTAGATATAAGGATATTATTTTTTAAATGAGCTACTGCAATGAATTAACAAAAAAGGCTGTGCACTCCAATTCACAGGCTCCAAATGAAGACAGGATACCTTTCACAGGCATGCATCAGGAAGATGTGGGTTAGTGGGCTAGAAGAACTGGAGTGGCTCTAGGGACAGGGATTCTGCTAATGAACACCCCACCCAGGTTGGCAGCAGCCTGTGTCTCTTGGAGCAAAGCCTTGCAACCTCTCTGCAGGCCTGTCTTCCCACATTTCAAATGTGGCTGTGCCCCACATCAGCCAGGAGAGCAGCATGATTGTGCTCTCTGGGTCGCTGAAGGCCAAGCAGAGCCCTGGCCTCACCTCTGGCTCTGGAGAAGAGCCATTTCATTGAATCGACACTGACAGGGGTGCCTGGCATTGCAGCTGCAGCACTGGCACTCTGTAAGGGGAAGAAGGTCCCCTGGCAGCTTGTGCTGCTGGGGTTGGGGTGTGGAGCTTGCTCCTGCATGGTCCTTTCCATCAGGCCTGCTCCCTCTTCCTGGCACAGTCTAATGCTGATGGATCTGTATCAGAAATAACAGAAAGTCCTTGGCCTTTTTTTTCCCCTTTATTTCTTTTTTCCTTCCCTTTAGCTATTTAGGCCAGCTCTGGCTAATCACGCTCTCTAACTTACACTCTGTCACTGCCATGGCAACCATTTCAACATGCAGTTCATAGACTGCCTCTGAAACACACACACACCTTGATGCTTCAGGAGAGGCATTAGAAGAGGAGAACTATCATCTGCTACACTGACACATTTTTCTACAGTATTACCTCTGGCAGCATGAATCTCTTCTTTTAGCTCTGAATAGCTCATCACTTGTTCTGTCCCCTTTTCCTCCCACCAAAATAGGTTCTTTAAAAACTGACACAGATTTATGCAGACGAAAAAGAAATGGTGTAGGAAGGGAAATGCATTCAGAAATTCTACTCTGTGGCATCTGAATTCACTCTTTTAAGAATCTTGAAAGCCTGTCCTGTTACTGCTTCACAGGAAATCCTGAGACCTGGTTATAACATGGTGCTAGTAATGCCAAGGTTGTGGGTCCAATCCCTTATATGAGCCATTCACTTAGGAGTTAAACTCAATGATTCCTGTGGGTCCCTTCCAACTCAGAAATTCTGTTTTGTTCTGTTATGCCTCAGTGGAAAAGGAGAAAGCTTTGGGGGCTTCCTTCATGGTTTTTTCGGACCCCAGGAGAGAGAGAGCGGCTCAGGAATACGGTGAGTGCTTCTCTTTTCTCCTTTGCAAAATGGCTCCTCTTCAGACGTGCAGCTGCCCTGCAATGTGCAAAAACAGCTCTGCTTTAGTCCAAGTATAGAAAGCAAGATTTGAACAGCAGTGAAAAAAGATCTACCTGGAACATGTAGGCACATTTTTCCAACAGTCACCTCTGAGGATCTTGCTCAAGGTCTGCTGTGATTAGGTTTGCTTTTGTCTAGTCATGATGCCTGGCACCCGGGCAGCAGTGGAGTGCTGCACAGGTGTCTGCCATGCTGCCAACAAGCAGACCATTTATTCTGCTCACACTTAACACACTCTTCTCCCTGATGCAGTCAGAGGGGAAGCTCTGACTGCCAGCACCACGGTACAAAAAAATCCTCTTTAGTTTCTTTATGTAATTATAGCTGCTGTGTGGAAGAACCTGATTCCATGTCTTGAATGTTTTATGTGTTTATGTGTGTAGGTTTCAAATGTGTATATATCACATGTAGTGTCCTGTTGATCCTTATCAGGTGTAATTACGCTATCCATTTCTTTCTTCCCATCTTTTTCTGTGTTTTTATCATTGTCAACTGGCCACTACCCACAAACAAGGCCTGCCCCCACCACTACCACCTACTTGACATCAATAAGAAAAATGTTTCTGCTGCTGACCAGGGGAGAAGAGAAATTCAGATGCACTCATGAGCAAACAAATATTGGCGCACCTAAAGTAAACTGTGTGGAACATTTGATTTCAGTTTAAATTATTTCACTTTAAATTATTTCACTTTAAACTCAGCCCCCCTAGCCGTAGTAGAGTGCCCTCAAACACAGTTCTTCAAACCCAAATGCTTCCCAGGAATAAAATCTGAGAGACAAGTGGCAGGAGTCCCTAAGGCAGGCAGATAAATCTCAGCTAGCAGGTAAATAATATACAGTAGTCACCTTCACCCTGTTATTTTAGTGCAGGCACATGCAGACATGCACGCTGTTTTATAAGAACTGCATATGCACTTTCCAGCAAGCATCATTTGTGCATACTATCTTCCACTGAAATCAAGAGAATAAGTCAATCTGAGACTGCTGAAGTCAGGAAACGTTGTGTGTTCAGAAAGAAACATCGTGTACAGTCTATCAAATCTCTGGGACTCCTTGCCTATGTATAGCATGCTTGGGGGGACCCAGATACTCAGCTGTCCTTTCTAATCTGCAACCTAAAGTCAAGACAAAGGCTGGCAGGAGGAGAATATAGGACACAGCTGACTGCTTTTAGGCCACATAGCTAATGCATTTCTGTTACTGTATAATAATCATGGACAAAATTACAATACATCTGTGAATGGGGAATACAACCTTCATGGCAGCACCCCACACCCAACTCTTCAGTGAATCCTATTTCTATAAACCACTGTCATGAATTTAGACTTTCACCACACCTCCCTGTCCCAATGTATCCAAATGTGCCAGTCTCCCTTGGTCTGTAGGTAAGGATGCACTCTTACCCTCATGTGACAGGGGGCATGAAGTGACAAAGGCTAGAAATTAAGCTGGAAATCTTTTCCTTCTTATGTCATGCATTAGGTAACTTGTCTGACACCAGCCACACTGGCAGCATCTAGAGCAGAAAATCAAGCCAGTGAATCAGGTGGAGCTCAACCATCCACCCCCAAGCTCTTAGTGTGGTCCTGGGCACAGTTCTGGCCCAGGTCAAACAGTGCTCTACCAAACAGTTCCCAAGCATAGTCCAGGAGTTAGCAAGGCCCAGGACTGTTCCCAAAGTAGTCTGCATGTGACCAGTTAATACTGGAGAGCAATAGCATTTAAACATCTGTCACACCAAGGCCAGACAGTGTTAGCCAGCCACAAAGCAGAACACAGCTGCTGCCTGGTTTATTAGCACAGACATGGCCCACAGCACGCAGGACTGCGCCTCGGGCTTTTGCCAGAGATGGTGTACTTGCCTTTGCTGATTAGGACACAGCTCTGAGCCAGCCATGCCAGTCCTCTCCCCCACTTTTTTCCAGTGTAGTGTCAAAATAACTTTGGCTACAGCTGCTTTAAACCATCACACCTGACACTGAAGAGGCTGAGCAGAGCAGAGTTGATGCAGCCAGTGCCATGTCCAGCTGGGAGCTGAGCCTGTCCCTGGGAGCATCACACCCTGCTATGCTCCACCCTACCAAATCCCACCAGGTGAGCATCTGGGCATACCTGGCTTGTAGTCAGGGGGAAAGATGGTGCCATAGTTGCCTGTTTCTCCACTGGAAGGGCTTCATTTTGACTTCACACAATAGGCAAGCAGAAAAGCTGCTTACCTGGCTGGCATCATAATGGCAGCAGCAGCAGTCCATCCCCTGGCATGTGGCCTCTGCAAGGCCCTCCTGCCTCAGCCCCAGCCCCAGCCTGATGTGTCTTGGCTCCAACCAAGGAGGGCATCAGACTTGACCAAAGGGGTGCTGCAGACCAGCCCAGGACCTTAATTGCCCAAACAGGCAGTGCATGAACATAGACTGGGCTCAAACCTGGGCTAAGCATTTGTTACAGACATACCCTCAGCAAGTCTGGCCCAACCATGAAATGAAGCTGGATGTCCTGAGGCCACCAGTCCTCTCTTCCTTAGCATTGTATTCCTGGGAATATAAATCAAACCTTGCAGGGGCAGGAGAGCAGCAGCAGACATTGATTCTGTTTTCGTTTGATAAAAATGAAAAGAGGGTGCCTGCAGAGCTGATCTGCATTTTCTCTCCTGCATTTTCCATCAGAGAAACATGACCTCTTGGGAGGTTGCATTAGCAAGCACCTCTCCTTTCTCCACCCCTGCCTGGGCAGCATGACATCTCTTCACAGTACTGAGCTGAGGAAAGCTGACAGTTCACAGACAGTGCAGAAACCTGTACTGTGTGCACTCTCATCTCCTTTGGAATCCAGCGCTGGGCACTGTCTTGCTTTCCAAAGAGATGTGAAAGAGATTAGAAAGAAAGTAAAAAGACAGTTTTTATATTTACTTAAGAAACATTGGTCTTGTTGTGTTCCAAGGGAGTGCGCTGGCACAGGACAGAGATCAGGAGTGCTCCAATTCGTATGTTCCCAAGCAGGTCAGGAGAGATTGCAGAGAAAAGCAAACATTGCAAAAACCTTTTGCAATGCAAAACTCTACAAACAATTGCAAATTGTTTGAGTTAAAGCAGAGAAATTGCTTGAATGGGTTTTGAACCCTTTTCCTTCTTCCTAATAATGAACATTTTCTTTTTTGCAAGCATGACCCTGGAATGAGAAGTCTCATAGTTTGGGGATATGTTCACACTGGGAGCATTCACGTGATCTTTCAGATCACATTCCTCCTATTTATAAGAGTATTAGTCATCCACTTAGAGAGCAGAACTAATACCATGTTTGTTAAATGACTAAATGCATGCTATGAATAACCAGTGGAGGGTACTTACAACCACGGTTACATCCAAGAGCACACAGAGAAGACATGGCCAGCTAATGCTTAGATGGGACACAAATAATACTATTGCATGTAAAATACATTTGAAAAACAATTTGAAGGCAGTTCATTCACAGGAAGAAAGGACTAAATTAACCGCATAGACTCTTTTCCAGAGAGTTCACCTAGTTATTTAGACATATATAGGGGAGCTGGCAAGAATGCATGACAGCTGGAGACTTAAATTTGACAAAAGTCCAGGCAGAACTAACAGTAAGACTAAGAGGATGGATCACAACTCTGCTGGACCTTGGCCTTTACACTACACAGAAAATGTCAGGGTTGTACTTCAAGTTTGCAACTTTGTCACTGGCAAAACACGAGGTTTAGGAGCTCTGAGTAATACCTAATATGTTGCTCAACTTAGCTTCAGGGAAAGCACAATACAAACCCTGCATGTTATTAGCCTCAACACGTTTATGCGTCCCAGCCAACATGAGTAAACTTTCTGTGCGTCAGATCTTCCCAGTGGCCAGCAAACTTTCACAAGCAGTATCAGTTCCTGGGTCAGGAAAAAATGGTGCTTCCCAGGCTCTGAGGACTTCCCTGCTGTGCACACAGTATTATCAGCACTTTGGGAAGCATTCAGCAGAACGAGATAGACGTAGTCAGTACACTCACACCATTTTTGTAAAACCATATGAGTGCACGCATCTGTCAGGAGAGGATCTGGAGGAAAGGAGGGGAAGAGTGAAAGACAAAAAGGTGGGTGGAACAGGAAGAAGGGAAGTATAGACAGCAGACTATGTGCCCCTCTATAAAAGAAACACAGAAGCAGGGCTGTGTGAGGTGCACATTTCTGACAGCAGGGAAAATGGAAATGGGAACAGCTCTGCAAAGAATTTACAAGAGTTTTGAATAATGATGTGCAAATTATGGGCTGGAATGCAGAATATGAAAGGACTTTAAGTTCCCACCTGCCCCTCAGTTTAGCATTAAAGTCCAATGATTGCTTTCACACGATGGAGGATGGTGTTGGGGGATGCCTGGCTGCACTCCAGTTTGGCCAAACATTCTGAGGGTGAGGTTGGACATTACTGGTAGGAAGTGCCCAGCTGTAGTCACCTGGCACATCAGGGAGCTGCCCCTGCCAGCACACCTCCCCAGTCTCAGCCTGCCCAGAGGGAGACCAGCGCCACACCACAGGCAGCTGCTGAAAGGTTCAGTGAGAAGGTGGCAGCTAAAGGTGCAAACATCACTTCCTCATTGCAGCCTCTGTGAATGCCCTGCCTGTGCAACACAGAGGATGTTTTGAATGGCAGAGCACAGGCAGTGAATCATCATATAATCACTGCTGGTGTGTCCCAACCTCAGTGTATCATCAAGCCTTCCTTTGGGTCAAGTAACCATCTGAGTCTGACTCACTGCCACCGCACAGGTTTCTCCTCGCGCAGGCTGGCGTGGTCAGTGAACAGAGCTAATTGGATGTGCTCTCACTCTTTCACCCGTGGTCCGGGAAGGCCGGCAAGGCTGAGTGCAGCTTTCTGTGCAGACCCTGGTAGCACACAGGGTTCCCATAGATCACCTAGTCTGTTGTGCCCTACACAAAAGTCAGGTAGCTAATTGTTAACCATGTAAGTTGTCACTGTTTCTTTAAAAGCTCCTCATGGGTCAAAGGGTTAGCACTTTCATGGGCTAGAGCATGTCCATAGCAAGACAAGGTCTCCAAAACACAGAATAATTGAGGCTGACAGGGACCTCAGGATGTCATCTGGTCTGACACCTCTACAAAGCCAGGCTTGAACACCCCCCTCCTAGTCCTCAGAGTCTGAGCCACCAACACAGAGGAAGAAATCCCACACAAGCCAAGAAGCACTTATGCTGCTGAAGCCCCACCCAGATCACACAGTTAAGAAATAAAAACAATAGGGAAACCCAGCAACATCAGGTACTAGCAGAGGGACACTGGAATGACAGAGTAAACTGAGGGAAAGACCAGCAAACCAAGTGTAGGAGAGAGAGAAGGCATGTTTGCTTCCTTTGCTGACAAGATGAAGGCAAGAAGGGTGGTGTGCAGACATTTCTCCGTTCTCTCAGTTTGTTGCACGTGAAAACATGCCACCTCCTGACACCATGAAGGCAAAGTAGGAGTCAAGGTTGCTGCAGCTGGAAGAGGGAGCAGAGTCCTGGCTCCACCCTGCCTGCACAGTTCCTCCTTCACAGGCCTTGAGAGGGGTGGAGGGAAGGGGCAACCCTCATTCCTCTCTAGGCCAGATGGGAGCAGGGCTCACCAGGTCACACCTCCACCCTGTCACTAATATCAAATAATAATAGTATTTAGCACTTCCATAATTACCTTTGCACTCTGATATCACAGACACAGCTGAATTGGAAGTCATTAAGATCATTATAATGAGCTTCAGTGGATCCTTTCAGTCAGAGGCATTATTTAGCCAGCCCTCATTTTCGTGGTTACATCTGAATAAGCACTCTGCATTGAGGTGAGGTTCGCCAATGAGACACTCTGGCTTAAAGGCAGTCTTCTACTTTCAAAGGCAGAATAAGTGTCATTATGCATCATGTTTCACCAGACTTCAAAATGCCAAGGAAGGTAAGTCAGGTTACAGCTGACTCCACCTGCAAATTCTAAGAGCTGCAAAACTCTTCCCATGGACTGGCACGTGGGGAAGGTCTGACATGACCCCCAGTTACGGCAGGTGCCGTTCTGGAGGCCTTCAATGCTCAATACAAGCAGCCACTACAACCTCTCGCTGCAGGCGTCAATTCAGCAGGAATTGTTACTAAAGCAGAGAGGGCAGAAGGCCAGAAGCTCTGGGAGCACCTTGCACTGGGAACAGGAGTACTGTGCTGACCTAGTGAAGGGCTGGGCTGCTGGCCAGAGCTCAGGCAGGCAGGCACGTGGACATATGGCTGGACCAAGCATTGTTGGGGCCTCTGAGCAGAACTGAGCCCAGAGCGATCTGCAGAACAGAGATCTGCTGGTCCTCAGTCTGCTTACAGTCTCACTGAAGACGTCTTCCTTTAGCCTTTCACTAAGAAAAAATAAGTGTCCCTCTAATTGTGGTTACTTCTCTCATACCTGCTCATAAATGCAAATAAAGGCACTTATTTCTGCCATTTTTGTTTGCCCTTTGTGAATCCCGTGGGAATCCACAGCCCAAACACCAAGGGCTTCTAGATGTACCTGTCTTATTAATAACAAAAGTAATGTGCTGCTTTTGTTACTGAAGTAGGAGGAAATGTAGGCACACAGAACAAGCACTTGTAATGCTATTTCTTATCTTTAAAAAAAAGAACAAAAAGGTAATTGAGTGTAATACTTTGACCAAGAGCAAAGGTAAAATCACAGCAGCTGACTCAGTGTAACAGAATAGAGTTGGCAACATTTCAGCCTGCCTTCTCAGGAACATAAACATGGGAATGTGTTAAGAGTACCATAACATAGCCAAAACACTGTCTGAATGAAAGAAAGGAGTTAGTGTTGGGCAAAAGTATTATTTTCAGCAGCAAGAAAGTTATTCCAGCAAAGCATGAGCACAAACTTGTGTTTATTTCTTGGTGTTCAGGTAGTGTCAACTTTACAAATAAACCAAATCAAGGCAGAGAATCTAAGCCTGCACTACTGGCCCCAAATACAGCTAAAACACTCTCTTAAAGTGTTTGTGACCTAACCGTTCAATCCATCCTCCAGACGCAGGTTAAAAGAGAAGACTTGGGCAAGAACCAAACAAGTTTCAGTGCAGCATAGAAATACAGTCAAGACACACAGCTGCTTCTCTACTTCAAGACAAACTGTTGTTTTAGTTGTTACAAAAAAAATATTGAGGAGCAATGACACTTCCTGAGCTCTGGCTGTATCTGCAGTGGAAAGGAGTTTCCCACGCCGTTTCCTTAATTAGCACAAATATGCTGACAACCTTCTCCATGCTGAAATCAAACCATAGGTCACAAAAAAGTTGATCTATCTATGCATCCAAATTCACCACATGCTGAGCCAACATGTTTCAAAGCCTTAATCAGTACCCAGATTATAACATGGCTTTGTCATGCATCCAGCTGCTGAAATAAACTTGGATGTCCCAATATGAAACCTATTTGTCCTGCAGTCAGCAAATATGAAAAGTGCCAATATATACATTTTGCAAGTGCTAGGATTGTGTGCTGGCATTTATTGGATCATTTTAACCATTACGTGAATTTATAAATATGACCAGTTGAATTAGAGAAATAATATGATCTGGAGATCAGATTCTAAGCTTGCTTAAACTGAAATAAACAGGGAGTAACTCATTCGGCATCCAGTAATTTACTCTGGTTTCCTCATGGAGAGATCAAGGCCACAGTTACCTCTTTACACAGCTCAATCTGAGCTTTAGTCCTTGTCAACAGCACGTGCTATAGTACAATCACGCTGCAGTTGAACAGAAAAGACAGCATGCCAATACAGTAAATAGTGTAGTACCAGCCCTAGGGAAAAGTTTAGCAACCTTATGACAGGTATGGTTAAGTGTGTGAACCTTGGACAGTTTTTGCCTTGTTGGTAACGCAGCTGGCAGGACAAACCCTAAACACAATTTATGCCTGGCCAGCTCCTGGCCAGCTCACAGCTAATTCTGAATGAAAGCTGTGATGTCTAAGCTGCTTCCTCCTGGCCAAGCAGCCCATTTTCCATGACCGGTTCAGTAAGGTTGCTGCCTGTTGTGTGGACAGGACACTGCAGCGTGCCAGTGTGACTGTCTGACCCCTTCTCCTACATTTCAGTTGTCCCTAAAGCAGTACATCCCGCAGAATGCTGCACCAGGGGCTGCTGCTCTCAGAAGGCTTCTTCCAGGAATCCACCTCCGTCGTTACTGTTCTGTGGCGTCACTGCCCACATTTTCCCAGAACCACTTGGCACCGATGTGGCTGCACAGCACGGCAGGTAGCTCTGCCAGCATAGCTGCTGCTTGGAAAATCTGCCCTGTGGATGTAAGATGAGCATCTCACTGGTTACCCACTATAATTCTTTTAGCTGGATACAAGGTCACAGTTGTGAGTAACAAGGATGTCTCTTCGATGACATTGACATCAATTACCTGTACTTTCTTGCCAAATAATAAAAAAAAAACCACACCAGAAAGTGATGTCCCATGAAGAACAAATAGAACAAATTAGATCCCATTTTGTGTCCCTTCACCTGTAAGACAGGTTTGAATGTCACTGAATTCTGAACTTGTGAGTGTCACCCAGCCCAAAATGAATGAAACCAGGCTGATGGCTAAGTCTGTAACTTTCCTCTTGAGCTGTTTTCTCTTCTGAATTTTATTTTGCTACGTTTATTTATTCATTTCAGTACTACCACAGAGCAACTTTAAGACACAAATGCACTGTCATCTGCCACAACAAATTTTCCTTAGGCACTGTCAGTAAAAGTACATCCTTCAAATTTGTCATGACTGGATGGGACTCCTCCTGAGCTGGTGAGGCTAGAGGGAAAACTATGCCAAGGGCCAGACCTGAGTGGCTGCAAGAACTGAAACTGGCCTTGGCTTCCATTTGAGGTACAGGCAGCTGAACGCTTCAGTGGTTACATGGGGAAGGAGGCAGATGTCCCTCCCTGCTTGCAGAAGGACAAGAAACTGACAGGAAGCAAAAGTGCTTCCTACTGCTCAGACTGCACCCTGAACCCTTGTTGCTGTTAAACAGCCTTAGTCTCCCCCAGGGAGAAAGGGAGGGAGGGAGGGATGGGTTGAAAGTAAGTCTGACCTTCCTGGAAGAATGGACTTACTGATGCTATGCTGGACTGAAATATGAAACCACTGAAACCCTGGGCCTAGAGAGAGGGAATTACCAAACCAAGCCCAGCATGATTCAATAAAGCAAACTAAGTCTCACACTGCAGCTTCCTCTTCCTAACCCCATTCCTTCTCTCTGAAAGGCACTTTGCATGTTTTAACCACATAGCCACTAGCAGTGATCTAGACACCAAGAAAGCTGCCAACATCCGGCTGTGCATCAGCACAAGCCAGAGGGACATAAATCAGGCAAGGTGCAGGTAGTCAATTCACTCATAAATGCTTCTCCAACAATGTCCATTGTGCTCAAGTAGTGGCAAAAACCCCCATCCACACAAAGATTGACACACCTTTGCCTCCCACTGACCTCAATATAAAATTCATATTTGGAGAACAGAACCCCATGATCCTGGCCTCATTTACACTAGTTTCACACAGTTACCTCCTTGGGAATACCCCATCTTAGCACAGGTGTTCCCAAGACCAAACCTGTCTCACCCAGCAACTCTGAGAACCACTAATCTAGGACTTTTTTCACTGAAAAAAAAAACCCAAACAAAAAAAAACCAAACAAAAACAAAACAAAAAAACCCAAACCAAACAAAAAACAAACAAACAAAAAACCCCCTGTTTTTCCTCTGCCCCAGTTGCCACTGAAGACATAGCTTAGGGAGCTCACAAACAGGAGGGCAACTTTGAGCCTGCAGATCCTTCACTGAACACATAAGCCAGCACCACACAAACCTTCCCTGCAGTCCCACTGCTGCTGGGCCCTGACCAGAAGGTACCACCAATACAAGGCAAGTTTCCATGGTCCTCTTTCTCTGGAGGGCTTCTGCTGCATTGGCCATTGGAGGCCATGGCTGAGCTGCTGGTTTAGAATGTCAAAGTCCTCCCTGCTGGAAATGAGAGCACCACTCACAGCATACACTTCACTTGAGCTGGCACTGGTTTCTTCCCCTTTTCTAGCCTTTGCCATGACAGCTTAGAAGTTTGGGTCTATGCTTTGTTTACAAATTCGGCTCAGGAATAAAAACCCCAGGTTTTAATTTGCTGGCCAAAGGCTAACAGGCCTGACCTCAGTCATTAGCTGACATGGGGACTTGCTGAAGAATTAGGAAGTGCTAAACCAGAAAATGCCCAATATTGATGGCCCAAGAGGAGTCTTGCTCCATTTCTGACCTCATAGACAGTGCTGTGCCCAGTGAACATACCACAGCACACTACACAGAAGAAATTATCTCTATCCCAGACATTGTAAAATATTGCACTGAGTTACAAACTGAAGCAAGGATGTGGTGCAGAAGTCCCAGACAGCCTTGGAGGCAGGACTATTCATGTATCACAAAACTCAGATGAAGTTGTGCTACTTACATTGCCATAGGGCAAGGAGACGAGAGAGACAGACTTTAGCATTTCCAGAAGACTTGTTTTAGCAACTGATGACATATGGGGACAGGATTCTCTAAACTTCCCTTGGCTCAAGAATACAAAATCCTATTTCCCCATATACCATTAGTTTGCTAGCCACTTAGTCAAGTGCTGTTTAAGGCCCTAGGCTTTTAAATTCTTCTTGGTTAATTCTTTGTATTGACCTCTGTCCTGCCATAGAGGCAAAGACCCTTGCTTTGGGAAACTATTTTCCCTCAAAGTTGTCTGAGCTGGCTCTATCCTTACCCCAGAGGTGTGTCTACAACCAGCATCTTGAATTGATGAGATCCCAAAGAAATAAATAGCTTATGCAGGTGGAATTCAGTACAGATAATGGAAGTAAACACCAGCTTGATATTTGAGGAGTTTCTGTGCAGTTTCATTTGTGCCTACTAGCCTACAGGTGTCCTACAAGCTAAGGATGCTTCAGCTGACTGGTTTTATCACACCACCCTCGCATGTGTCTAAAAGCATCTCTCCTTTTGGTCACATGGCAGCAGGTACTCGCTTACACACACAGCAGTGTTACAAGTGACTGTGTTGAACACATGCTGCACCGGTGAGCTCTGCAATATTATCTGTGGCTATAGGGCTGCCACCCCTCCCACACAGTCTCATTTTTCTCAGTGTAACCCCAGGTTTGGCCCTACTCAATCCTTGGCCACTTTTCAGAGGGAAGTTTGCTCTTCCTCTCCTCCACCCATCTGAGTTCAGCAATTAGGAATACAGAGGAAAACTTCTGCTCTTTTACATTTGGGATGAGCAGACAACTGGCCCACACTCTGTCCAGCAGCGTGAATGCCAGGTTATGTGAGGACAGCAGAGCCCACATACCACTGCTGGGCTATGAGCACTTCAGATATGACTGACTCTGCTCAGGAGACTGAAATATAAACAGCAATTTCTGGGAGGAGTGGCTCCATCCAAATACTCCCCCATCTTAGTCACAGGCTAAAATAAATAAATAAATACATGAACAAACAAACAAAGTCATATAGTCTCCCAGTTGGTGTGCTCACAGTCATGTGACTGGCGTCAGCCCTCGTCCCAAGGTGAAATACGGATCCAAAGACTGGGTCCTGGCTTTCGCGGTGCTCCAATGGCACAAACGGGACAGGCGGCAGCCCCTAAGTGGGAAGGCACAGATTTCACCCACCTGGCAGACAGCAAAGCCCAGCTGTATGCCACCTGCTCCCAGCTCCATCACGCTTACATAAGGGAAATACTGAGGGGGCCAGGACACATTTAACCCAGAAATCCCCATTTGACCAAGCGGATCCAAAGTGAATCCATCCCACCCAAAACCACATCTGGGAAGCAAAACAAACAAGGGCCACTGCGCAGCAGGGACCTGAAGAGGCTGGGGAACAGACCCAAGGAAGTAATTTCTTCTTCCCCTGTGCTTTGGTGAATGGGAATAGCTATGCAGTAAGCCAAGAGGGCACACTGGGGCAGGATCAGTCTAGACTTGCTCTTCTTCTTGTCCTCCTTCCCGCAGCATCTGCTGCTGGCCCCTGTCAGAGGCAGGATAAAGAGCTAAGCAGACTTCACATCCGGCACAGCACAGCCATTTGTACTCCCCTGCCTTGTGAGTCTGGCCAAAGCTCCTGCGTGTGCATGAAAGGTGATCCCAGCATTACATTTATTCTTCCTCTTTGTCCAAATTAGAAATGGCTCCTCAGCCTACAACCTCACCAGGCTATGTTAAAACATCTAAGTATAATCAGGAATGCAGCTGGAGGTCCAAGCATGGGTGAGCAACCATGAGACTATATTTTAAGAGGAACTATCCCATTGGGCTCTGAAAGCTACCTAAAGTGTATCTGCATGTTGCTAATTATATTTACTGGTGGTGGTTGGCATTTTTTTTTTCAAGCTCAAGATGAGTCAGAAAAAGAAAAAAAAGTCCTTTATTGTTGTGGTAGCAGAAGGATGTCTCCTGAGGGTGTATGTAATGCACTACTGTCACGGCATGACAATGGAAAAACTGACTGCTGAGCCAACCAAACCCCCATAAATACCTAATGATATCTCTCTTGGCCCAGATTTTCTACAAGTCGGTGCCTGAACTGCATACAAAATGACAATCGATATGAAAGGATCTCTTTTCTCAACAGAGCCAGAATTTAAGAGCCCAGCTGAGCATTATATTCCAGTTCATACAAAGACATCCTTCTAAAGGTCTGTCACAATAACTTAAAGGTGGTGATCCAGCAAAAAACCTGCCAGGCCTCTCTTCACGATCTCCCCCACGCTCCAGCCATGAGCACAAAGAACAGCTGGCCTCAGCGAACAGCATTATTAATTACAACATGGTGACACAAACAATGAGTGCCTAGGTATGTTATTGGGTCTGCATTCATGTGGGAAAAGAACAACATTTTCTTCCTCTTCTCCTTCTTCCTCTCCTCCTGGCTTGAGTAGCTCTGCCACCTCGTGTACTCGGCTGGGGAGGCAGCCGTGCCAAGCACCTGGCCCAGTTACAGGTATGTGCACAGACACAGGGAGCCCGTTGTGAGAAAACTCAGCCTTAGCAAATTTCTCTGGCCATCATCCAGCCTCTGCACATTGGGCAAGAGACTCTCCCTGGCCGCGGTTACATCAGTCACCACCACCTCCCTCAATGTCATGGCACAGGAAGCGGCTGCCAGGGGAGGGGAGGGGAGGGGGGGAGCAGAGAAGCAGTCGCTGTTTTTTGAAACAGGCTGTCCAAAACACATTACAACACCCTTGCCGGTTTCCAGTGGGTTTGCTCAGTTCCTCCCTTCCCGTGAAGACCACACAGGCTTCGCGAGGGCGTTCCGCCCTGCCGCAGAAAGGCGGTCTCTGGGGCCCACCGCCCCGGCAGCCGCTGCGCAGCGGCGTGATTCCCCCGGCTTCCTCCAGACGCTCTCCCAGTTTCCATCGAGAGCCAGAACCAAACCCAAAAGCTGATACTTAGGGAGGGGGGGAACATAAGCATTTTCTTACTTTCTTTCTTTATATATATATATTATTTTTTTTTTTTCCCCCAGAGAGAGATTTTTTTCCTGCTGCTCCGCCCCCAGCACAAGGGGGAGGCAGGGCTGGAACTCGGAGCATTCGAAGCCCCTCAGTTGCACTCGCTCCTCTCACGCCTCTCCTGTGCCTGCTCCAGGCCCTC
The DNA here is from genome assembly GCF_030490865.1 of Poecile atricapillus. Classification (NCBI taxonomy): domain Eukaryota; kingdom Metazoa; phylum Chordata; class Aves; order Passeriformes; family Paridae; genus Poecile; species Poecile atricapillus. The sequence continues at coordinate 70,598,138 of NC_081251.1, read as the reverse complement.
GCACCCTGCCGGACTTGCTCGCTCTCGGGTACCAGGACTCCCTGCCCTCGCAAGGCAGCAGCAGGTCACAGGGGCCCAGGCTGGGACTGCCAGCGCAGGCGGGCTGGAGCACCGCTGCCGGCACGGCCATCAGCCACATCCCACTCTTGGCTACTGCCAAGGGTAAATTTAGAATGACATCCTCCCAGCAGTGACTGGGAATCTGGTCTTTGCAAGGGCTCAGAGCAGACCCTGGACAAGGGATGGCACTTCCAAATGGTCATCTGGGGCGTGGCGCAAGCAAAATCAGTGTATAAAATAGAGCAAAACTGGCAAACAAAAGTATATGCTCCTGGCATGAATGTACTTCCATATTGATTCAACACTTAAAAAGGCAGTGAATGAGAATGAGGATGTCCTTTCTTCAAACCCTCCAGCAAATTCACTTTCGCTTTTGGCAACCTGCTGCTTTCTCACCCCTCAGCTCCTCACCCTGACCGCAGCAGCACCTTCCTCCACCGCCAAACCCTCTGTGCTGCCTCCCCTCGCTCCCTCCTCTGCTCAGCTTCTTGCCTGAAGTCCTCCTAGAGGAGGAGCTGAAATTTTTCCCTGACCACCCTGGCAAAAGCGGGGAGACATTGCTGAAATCCGCTGGGAAGCCATCACCCATGTGGGCAGCACAGCTGAGCCCCGGGCTGTGAACCTGCCCCTCAGCGCTGCCTCTCCTGGGACAGGAGCCCGTGCGGGTTTGTGAGCTGGCCAGATCGGGGTAGCTTTTCTCCAGTCAGAGGTTCTGGAAGGACTATTTGGCTGCAACGTATCATATGACTTTGTTCTTAGAGTTACATTTTAACTGAGAAAGTTTAACAAGTATGACTTATGGGCTTCTAAAATTGGCAGCAGAAAAATGAGCTGAGGAAGTCATGGAAAAAAACCACAAGCGAGGCCATTCCATGTTATGCACAATTTCTGGGCTCTTTTTCCAATCTTCTGGTTTTTTTGGATGGTGGAAAATATTTTCCAGCTACACAGGCCTGGCTTCACTGAGTATGTATTTATGCCAAGTTTATAAAAAGCAGCTGCAGACATGGTTGAATGAAAGGATTACACTGCTGTCTGTCTTCCAGAAGGTGCTTCAGTTCACACCCTGTCCCACAGAGCAAGGCTCGCTTCTCAAATCTTCATGAACTTATGTAAGGAAGGACAAAATTTGAACCACACAATACAAACAGCTGTGGCTGTGCATGCGAGTGGGCACGCACGTGTGTACACACAGCTCTTGGATAGCTACGAGCATTTCCTAGCCACTGCTAACGCTGGCTTTTAGCACTTCAAGTTTACCACCATTCCTCCAACCTCTCCCCAACCTACAGCCTCCATCTTCCATGAATATAAAAATGGGAAGAGGACTTTCAGGGTCAAGACCCTGGTCCCAATGTATTTCTGCTGCCTGCTTCATGCATACCTGCTCTCCAGCTGCTTCCACTGAAATTGAGGCTTCACCAGCCTCACGTATTTTCAGGCTGCCAGGGTTTAAGGCTAGGAGAGATCGCTGTAAGCGTGCAGCCTGATCCCCTCTGCAACACATAACACTGAATTTCAATCAGGGATCCAGGCAGCAGAGGCATAACCTTAATTTTCAGCCATTCCTTGTCACACAGTCTTGGCCTGATACACTAGTCACAAGAGGAGAGTCACAAATAATTCTTCACTCTCCTAAACAGAATGGCTCCAGGGGGTGGGGGGAGGACACAAACTGAAAGCAAATGTATATAAAAAGGTAAGGTAGGTGGTAAGCTGCAGATCATGCATTACAGATCTGTATCCTGCTGTTTTTTCAGTTGAGTATGTTAGAATAACAGTACTGAGAATGACAGTGTTACATCAGGAATATCGGTCAGGACAATATTTCCTGGCAATTGTTTGAGAAATGCATTTCTCACAGCTAATTGCTCCCAAGAGGCTGTGTTTTCTCTGTTTTTAGAAGGAGAGTGATTAAGAAAGAAGGTTTTTAAACCTCTGCACCCTGCTGCGGGACAAAGAACTGTGGGGGAAAGAAAGGAAAAAAGAAAGAAAAGAAAAAGGCACAACAGCTGTAATGTTCTATGAAATGATTTTGTTCTGTTCTCTTGCCGAGGTGGTGGGTGCAATCATCAGTTTGGCAGAGATAAATACAGGAAAAGCAAGCCATTTTTCAGGAGCCGCAGCTGCAGGAGTGCCACATTGCCATCTAGCGACACGGGCTCTGGAAGCCGAAGCAGCGGGGCTCCGCTGGCTCCCCAAACCTCCTGCACTGGTGGCCGCCACTGGCCAGCACACCTGGACATAGCACCCCCTTTCCTTCTCATGATTTACAGCCAAGGTTGAAAACTGCAAAACTGTTTGGTCTATAAAAGACAGGTGTAGGAAGGCAAGGGAAAAAGGAAAAAAAATCCACCATAAAGAAGTATAAGATGAACTTGGCTTTGCTAGGAAAAACTGTTTTTTACACTGATGCCCACAGATTCTCATCTTCCATTGCTGCTGCTACTGCTGCTGCACACAAAACTTCCACAACTTTGTCATTCTCTGCAGTTTTCATACATTCATATCATCTGTGGCAAAATGATGGGCTGGCAGGAACAGTGAGCACTACCTTGTCCCATGGAGACAGGCCTGAATCTAGACCTGATGCCCTGTTCCCAGTCATGTTGGACCAAACACCTGTGTGCTCTGATGCTATCTGCAGTGCCAGCCCTGAAAATTTGACTCCACTATGTACATCTGCAATGTACCTCTGCATTTATATTCTGAAAAGAATACAAATGTTAACCTTTCAATGTTTTAAAAAAGAAAAGCCAAAGTGCTAAGCCCCTTTGACAGCAAAAGGCAGGCACTCAGTCTTCAGAAGATGCCCAGCAAAGGGCAGCGTACAAATTTTTTTTGTATGATCTTCACATAGCAAGTTAAAAAGAAAAAAGAGTGAAAAAATTCAGGTGTATGAGAATTCTCACATTCACTGAAAGCTGTTAAATTGAAAGATCCTCACTACAGCAGACTTACATTTACCCAGAAAACAAAAACACTCCCAGTGCTAAACTTTGCCAGAAGACACCATCATTTTGGGAAGCAATGGAAGAAGCCTTGCATCAGGCATCCAAGACTGCCCACAAAGCTCTGTTTCATGGCACATGCCCTTCCCACTGAAATAAATGACCAGTCTCACACCTTATAGGCACTGAAAGGTGACAAGCAGCAGACTGTATTGGTTCTGGGGCAAAGGATGGTGTGTCTAGCTAATCATTCACTCTGTCTTTGGTCCCTGATTCCTGTGAAGCTTCACAAGAGTACAGCTATACTGCATCTGCAGGCATGTCAAAAAGGGTGATATTCTTTCATATTAGCAAAAAATAATGTGGTCTTCCAAGAGAAAAGGAAAATGCAGTTAAGTTCCCCCAAATGAAGACAATTAATGCTCCTCCAGTGAACTACTCTCTCAGCAGCATGTCTTCAAAAACCCAGTGATAGTGTCTACAAATTCTTTGGTGACTACATATACTATGAGGACCTACAAATACTTTGATTTTACAAAACCACTCCTGCATCAATTAATAACAAAGTTTGTGGTGTTACCCCCTGAGACCCACATCACCCGCAAGATTAAGAGAAGCTGGGCAGGCAGAATTTGAACACTCAGATTTTAAAAAAGGAAAAGCCATGAAGACTCCTGAGTCTGAGCTATTACCGGCTCTGTCAGACTGCAATCTGTTTCTTTTTTTCTTTAAAACCAGGGTGAGATCACCGTTTTTCTTGAAAACATGCTGCCCAAGGTAGGAGATGGCCATCTGTGAAAAGATCTAAAGTTAATGACAAATATTGTCAGGCCTGCTGGAGATCTTCAAGGGCAATGCAGCAGAGAAAACAGTGCTCCTGACTGACACCAGAATGGTCCTAACACCATTGTGGAAACAACCAAAATAAAGAGATGGGTTCTACACAGGAGTCAATATTTTTCCCCTGCTCCACATTTTATGACCAAAAGCATGGGGAGAGCATTGCCCCAGTATCAATACATTCCATCCCAGGGACTGTGTTCCCTTTAGAAAATCAACAACTTATGAGCACTTGCTTTCATAGTAGCCCAGAGAAGCCAAGGCACCCATGTGGTGCTTGAGCTTAGTGCTCAAGGTCCCACTAAGAACCAGACGGTCCAGTGGCTCTGGAGGGTGGCAGGGCACACCAGTCTCATCATCTGATTTCCTAAACATATAGTTACCACATAACCAGCTCCTGCCAGGCATGTTCTCCTCTGCTTTCTGGAAACCTGCTCCAAATTAGAAAAAAGAGGATAGAGCCCACAGGTCTGCTCTAATCACCAAGACTTGGAGGGTCAAAAGTGTGCTTTAGAAGGCTGCATTGTTTTTAAGGATGGGGCAGCTGTCTAAAACAGGGCTACAGCTTTCTCTCTGTAAAGTATCTTTCCAATTTGCAACTGTTTTATCAGGTTATTAAGCATTCGCAGTTTGCAATCCAACATCTATGATGGACACTGACTCACTGCATTGTCTTCTAGGCTGTTTCCCTTGTTTATGCCTGCTTTAATACCTATGACCCAGCTTTCCTATTTGCATGATGGTATCACTGAATTTCAGGCACTACAGTTTGGGCTGACTACAAAGTTTTGACAGAATAGAGTTCCTTTTAAAGTTGCTATCCAACAGCAAGCTAGATTTCTGAAAGACTGCTTCTTATATTTTCTATGTAGAAGGTATTTACCAACTGCAGGACTGACAGCAGAGCAATTAACCCAGTGCTTGACAGCTCATGTTATTGCTTTCAGTTGGGGGGAAGTTGTGCCTCAAATCTATCCATTTACAGAGGGTGCCTTCAATACTTCTTTCTTTTGGTAGGTTTAATGATTTATAAGGAGATCTATGGTTGGTTGAAGTCCAATTTTTCCTGATTACACTAGTGACTAGCATTGATTAGCCAACTAGTCTAAAATTCATTTGACTTAGAAAAGCAAGCTTTAGAGCTTCAAACAAAATTCAGATAAAATACCCACCCAATTACTACCAAAACAATCATGCTATCCTAAACCTTACCTTCTCCCTTCCTGTGTCACTGTCCCAATGTCCTGCTCTTGACTGTTTAGGTTTCCATGAGGAAAGGAACGTGCAGAGTAAATTACAGGATCAGGACCACAGGCTGTGAATTTGAAGAAGCAGAGACTTCATCTTGACAGATTCTTCAGAGTGTCACACATATCTCTGCTGATACAGAAGTAATAATAATAATAATAATTTCATGCTAAGAATTCTGCCAGTGCCAATGGCCAGTAAATAACATCCCCACAAAGAAGTAAAAAAGTGTCAGACAACTTCTAATATAAGTCAAGGAACCTGATGTTAAAGCTCAAATCTTTAGATGGAGAGACAAAAACAAATGAAACATAAACCAAATAGCAACCCCTCGTGGTTATGCAAATTCAAGTGTCATTATAACAAACACTCCAACTAGAACTCAATAAATATGGAGCCAGTAACCTGGGGTTAGATGGGGCTTCCCTTCTTTATATAGGCAAAAACTTCCACTTCCTCAGTTCTAGGAGCTGGCAGTCTTCCTCGTCGTAACTTAACAGGACCAGGCTGTATTAACCCAGCTCAATGTGTAGTGAAAGTAAATCTTCATCAAAACCAGATTGTTCCCACCAGTAATGAAATACAGCTATGAATTGATTAGGTGTGTACTATCAATTAAAAACAAGGGAGAGTTTCTCAGAGAACATGCTTGCTCAAGAATCCCTTTTCTTGATTTCTCCATTTAATTAATTCATGCAATAATCATTGTCATTTTAATCATCAAAGCTGAATGTACATTCTTTCTCATTAAATAATATTAAATACAACAAGAGATGCTAACCAGGTTGTTTCAGAGCTCCAGGGAAATACTCTTTTACATACATGCCAAAACAGGCAAATACTGTTTTTTTACAGCAAATTTCTGTATCTTCCAGGCTATGTTACAGGGTGTAACATGGCCAGAGTGATCTAAGGAAGGAGAAGCAGTATGGTTTTCACACAGTATCTTTTATTAAACAGGTTTCTCTACATGTTGTCATGTGTTGAGCAGACTTTGAAGAATTTCTTACTAACAAGTTGAATGTTTGGAAAAATGAATGTTTGAAAAAAGCTGATTGACGGCTACAAGGGTGGGAAATTTCCATTTACTTGTATAGCATACATACACTTTACCCCCCACAAACACAGACCAGGAAGCAGAGAAAAAGCACTTTGGAGATGTAGGAGTAGTTAAGATTCAGTTTCGAGCCAGGGTGCCACTACAATGCAAACAGCTGCCTCCAAGGCATGAGAGAGACAAAGCAGGAGATCAGCTCACTTCATGTCAGCTTCAGGATCACAACAGGGTGAGTAGATTTTGTCAACTTCAGCTGAAATTCAACTGGCATTGAAATTGCATCCTGTCACCAACCTATAATATCCTGCCTCCTTATTTTTTTGGTTGGCTTTTCTCACATGGCCCATCACAGGCAGAGTCCAGCTCCAGGCAAATTTCAAAATGCATATTTCACTTCCACCCCTCCTGCAGCTAACCGGTGTATTCCTTTCACTCCAGCTAGCAAAGCTCATCCAGAATAATCACAGGGGGGCAGGGGAAAACTTCTCTTGTGTGCCTGGAATCAGACACAGTTGCATTTTATTGCAGAGTTTAAGTTGTACAATGCAGCTGGCTTATCTGTATACCTAGTTTGTGTTGAGGGATGGAGAGAAAGAGGAAAATCCTCCTGATCATGTCATCACAAATTAAACACACAGGATTTTGAAAGCCAAAATTAGGTATTATCAGTAGAAACACATTCCACTCCTGCTCCACTGAGCCTGTCTTACACACCGTACCAAATCTGTCTGGACGAAATGCTGCATTGCATCACCTCACCAGACAAGAAGATTTTTAAAAATTAGGATTTTGCAGGGTGAGCTTGCACAAAATGTGTGTGCAAAACTGCCCCCTGCTGTTTAGATTAAGATCTGCTCAAGTAAATGATTTTGTGACCAAATCAGTTTTTAGCTGTAAGGGTTCAACATGCAAAGAGGCAGAACTATCTGACTTCATCTGTTTTCTGCCCCCACGCACACTAGAAATTTCATACACAAAAGCCACTCACAACTGCCTTGCAGCATGGACCATCCCAAGAGATCTGTAGGCTGCAGGAACACTGCGCCAGCTGCAATACTCGCTCTGTCAAGCAGCCCTCCCACCATGAGTGAGCACCACCAGACACCCTCTCATGGCAAAGATGAGTCAAGAACATCTCAGGGAGCAAGGGAAATGATGAAATTGTGAGTACTGCATGACATCTGCCTGTCAACCTGTTAAAGACAGACCTGACCTTTACAAAGTAGGAACAGGAACTGTATGCCTGGAGTCAAAAGCTTATAGCTCAGAGGCCTTTAAAAGTTAAGGACTATTAAGTTACAGGAATGATTGGAAAACAGGGCAGTGAGCTCATCAAGAGATGTCCAGTAAATATTCTTTAAAATTAGCCCCTACTGCAGGGAAAGAAGAGAGAACCTGGATTTTCTTTTCAAGAACACATGGAAACCACTGCACTTTGAAAAAGCTGCCCATTATCTAGAGCCAGCATGTTGGACAGTTTGGTACAAAATATAACACAGAAGGGCCAGCTGTTTTCTACAGCTTCACTCACACATTCATACACCAGATGTGGCAAACTCTGCCCTCTGAGAACAGCATTAGACATTTTTTTGGGGAAGTTCGATTTTGGTACAAATGCAGAAAACAAGTACTGTTAACTGAAGCTAGTTCAGTTTCCAGAGCGCCTCTGATGAAAGCTAGCCCAGTCCTCATGAATTAAGCACAGGTTTCGGGTCTCTGCAACAGGCTTTTGGTCAGTGCACAGAGAATACTGTAAGCTATGCTGGTATTTGTAAACATACGAACTAAGAACCAAACCAAAACTTGGGTGCAGCAGAAGCCTTGCAGAATTTTTTTTTTCTTTTCACAGCAGGCCTTTTTATGTCCATACGTTTAAAAACACAGAAGCATGGGTGTGCAGCACAACATGCCTTTGAAACAATCACTAAAAGCACTTAGTGACCACTTCAAAGATTCCCTTGATGTTTAACTCATGTTAACTGTAACACAACAGTCATGTAGGGCCACTGTTCAGCCTAAGGGACTTTAAACACACCATCAACAGATGTACAAATGAAACTTTAGAAAGATTCTTCTGAGTGCATAAATAGCTGGAGCTTTACTTTGATGATGGCTGGCTGGCCTCCTACACAGCAGGGCTGGGACTTCTCCATTTTTCATGTTAAGGGCAACAATAATATTGTGTCAGCCCCCAGGGAAAGGAAATTAGTACCAGATGATTCAGTGTGTGCCTGACCACTCTGGTTTTGGATTTGATTCCATAATCTAGAAAACTTAAATGTGAGACATCAAAGGTAGACCTGCATGATAATGAAACTATCTGGGTGGGGTTTTTTCTATAAAAACTGCCTGAGAAGCTCGTAACTGATGACAGAAGACTTCCCAACATAAAAGTAACAGACTTCTCAGTTTCTTTATAAGAAATCCTTTTAGTGCTGAAAACAAGTGTCTTGTTCTTGAAGAAGCAAAGAAGGGAAGATGGTTCTTTCTGGGAGAAGGACTAGAAGTTTAACCTGCAGAAAGTAAGATTACTGAACTCACTCTCCAGCAGCTGTGAGCTCCACAGCAGCAAATCCACAACTGGAATTGTAGATTACTTCTACACTTTTTTTCATTTGCACAAGTGAAACGTACAGCACTATGGACAGCTAATGCAATGGCATTACTACTGATGCAGAACCATCCATCATTACCACCACATTTCTGATGACCTACACTGAAAAGTTGTAGCAGTGTCTGAAAGCAGTGTCTTTGCTTGAGTCTGAAACATCTGTGGACTGTCCATGCTTAGCTATACTTCTGTCAGCCTGCCACTCTTGGAGCAACAGCAAATTTGCATTCTAGACAGTATCTTCCAAGTCTTCACAATTGTACACTATTCACATCATTTGGACATTTGGGGAGAAGAAAAAAATTCAAGTCTTGTTAAAAGGATCCAGCATTCCACTCTATTAGTCCAAGGCACTCAAAACAGGTATCAGAGCTTGCTCTAGCACACTAACCAGGTACTTCTGAGTTACCAGATATGAGAATAAATTTGCATTTAAGGCTACATTTAAGCCTATGCTATCTTAAATTTTGTTTGCATCTAACTTTGCAAGCTCAAGGATATGAAAAATGTTAGAGCAGTATGTGTGTCTGTGTTCCTTATTACAGCCAATACCATTTATAGACATAATCAGACTGTCACCAAGGCTTCCATCAAAATCAGAATTGACACCCAGGTTTGCTGAAACCCAGTTCAGGAGAGCTTTGCTGTAAGATAAAATGTGAATTCAAATTGTCATCATTATACCAAAGAGTATATAAAAATGCTCAGGTTTGTGCTACTTGGGTTTGTTTTTCAAGGCAGTATGGAAGTTTTATTCACCTTAAAACCTGAACTAAAAAGACATGCTGAAACGATCAGCAAAACAGAAGGTAAATATGCCAACAGTTCTGTCAACATAACCTAAGAATTCCTACCTTTTACTTTGAAGGGTTAGAAGGGAAAAGAAAAACTCTGGCAAAAAAACCCATTAAAGTCAGAATCTTCTGTAATTTCACATTTCACATGTAATTTCACATGTAATTCTGTAATTTTAACAGAATTTCATACATGTTTTTATTAAGTGCAAAATAACTTTGTCCCTGTAAAATGAATTAAAAGAGCACACTGGTCATTATCCCCTGAAGAATATGGCTACTATATTTTACTTTCACCTTATGCTACCTGAACAATTCAAGCACAAAGATTAAACTACATCCAGTTGTTTAAGACATGTTTGTGGATACCAGCCACTAACCTTAGTATTTATCACATTACAGAAAATTTCAGTAGCACCTCAAATCTTTGGAAATAATGTTTTCAAGGGCTTAAGGGGAAAATACCTATTCCATATCAAACTATCTCAGCAGAATGACTCAGTAAGAGCCACTTCTACTTCCAAATCCAGGTACTGACTGCTAGGTCACCATCAACTATCCCCTTAACCTCTCAAAAATCCTGTGTGAGGCAATTCCTGAACCACTGAGGAGAATATACCTTTGAAGAAATTTGCACAAGGCTGAAATAAGACAGAGTTAGCTAGAGTACTCTCAAAGCCTCACTTCTACTTGATTATGTCACCTAATACCTTACTATTCATCTAGCAGCATCGTTAGTACTAATGGTCAGCTGGTCTGAAAGACACCTCAAAGCATTCTCCTTGGGCTAAAAATCACTGTGCCATTTACATTTTTAATTGTTTCTTCTGCCACCTAAGTGCTGACAGCAAACCCAGAGAATAGCAGAAGCCAGTCTGTTTCAATGTTTAGAAGATTCTACCCAAGAAAAGTTTGTTTTCATAAGTACACTTTTACTCACTTGAGCCTTTGTATATTATTTATCTTCTTTCCACTGGCAAAGCAAAATTCTCCACACCATACTGAAACTGTACAACATCTAATTCCATTAGCTTTGCAATTTACCCTAGGGATAGAATTGTCTTACCTTATCAGTGCAATTTTTTTCCTTAAGGCAAATGCCTTTAAAAGACTGTCATCAACCATTTCCTATGGTCTTGAAGACTACAGACTGAAATGTCAACTGTCTATCTTGCAGTGTTTCAAGGTTTCCAAAAAATCCCAACCTTTGTGCTCTTAAAATCTGCCCAGGTTCTATTCCAAACAGTTTTGTTTCAGACACCTGTATTAATAGAGCTTTCAAGTTTGCCAGTAGTTTTTAATTGATCACTTTACGTTTTTGTTCCTGACAGAAACGGATTTGTCATTCTTTCTGCAGCCAGTCATCTATTACCATTGTGATCTGCATCTCCTTCTAAGTTGATCTCTTACTGTTTAAATGATCATAAATTTATTTTCTCAGGAAATTACACAAGGTTTTAAATGTAATTAAAAGCACTGGAAGACCAGCCATAACATTAAAAATAAATTTTAATGTTGTCATTTTTATATCATTTGCTCTGACACCCAAATATTCTGGATTTTAAAGTAGTACTGTAGGGACACACAAGTGCAGATAAATCTTTATTGCCATAACTTCGTTTTTTCAAAAATGAGCACTGGGTTTTTAATAGGTCGTAGTTTTATGTCTGTATATGTACAACATTACAACTGCGTATTTTAATAATAATGAAGTTAGTGATACTTTGATAACTCAACACAGTGTATTTATAAAATGAATTCTTATCAAAATACACTTTTCACTGGGATAATAAATAAAATCCTGCGAAACCCACCTACACAAAGTTAATTTTAACTCTGGTAGAACCCGATGTGGTACACAGTCCATTAACTACTATGTTTGCCCCTTTATCCCCCTACTGATGCTCATCTTCTGGGGTAAGAAAACTTTTTTCCCCCTGTTGTGGTGTGACCTCATTCAACATCATCTTCAGCCAAGCACTGTGCATTTACAATTCTCTGTAAGAAGGAGAAAAACTCATTCACAATTACATAAAATTGACAGTAGGCAACTGATTATCAAGCAATGTAATTTTACACTGAACATTAAGCAGTGTAATTACTGAACAAACTGATTAAAGTTAAAAATGACAATCTATTTGACTTAAGTTCTTGAAGTCAGTTCCACAATAATTACATACAGTGCAATACGTAACAAAGCCAAAGTCAGATAAACAATATTCTATCAACCTCAAGTGATGACCTTCATGTGGTTTCTGGCACTGTTCTCTTAGGGAACATTTCTGTTCAATCATTTCCCCAACTCCTATGTCTTAAGTACCTGACACTTTCCAGTGTTACCACTGACTATATGGACTTTAACCTGAAATGTAACCAGGCCTGAGCTGTAAGAAGAGACAATCGATACCCAGCACTGAATCTCTGCTTTATGTCAGGTTACACTGTTAGGGAGTCCCCTTGTAGTTCTAAGAACATAAAACATTTATTTTACAACAGACTCACCTGCCAGCATATTAACAATATTACCCACTCAGTACTCAGACTAGAATGGGAGGGCATTTTATACATAATGCTACTAACACTTTTGTCATCAGGGAAACTCCCAAGCTTCCAAAACTGTCAGGGGTTCTGGTGCTAGTTAACATCTTGTGTCTAAAGCTGCCCCCAGAAGCAACAGGGTAGCAAATGCAAGAGATTAATTTTGATGAACTTTCATAGCATTTACACACACTTGTAGAAATGTAAATTAAAAAAAACCCAACCAACCAAACCCTCAAGACCCAGTGCAATAAAGTTACTGTTTTTTCCAATCCCCCCAACTTGTATTTGGGAAACACTGGATCCACTTATAGTATCAGAGCTGTGGTCAGATGGCTCTACTTCAAGAACTTAGCATACCCTACACACAAGAGAAGTTTTGTATTTCTATTTTATCCTGGTTGCTATTAATGTTACATGATGATTTTTATATTCACTTTTTACCATCTCAGGTGAAATAAAACAGCTTCTTTTAATCTAACTGAACATATTAAAAAAACAACAGATTACAAAACCTGATACTCAAGACTGGTGTAGCAAATAAAGTATTTCAGCTATTTCTACACCAAAGCAACAGGGAATGTTTCACATACCTGACTTATTGTAGGGAGCTTAGTTAGAAGCATTTGAAACACTGGTGGTGGAAGAGTCTGCTGTAGAACTTGTAGTAGCTGCTGCGGCTGCCCACACACAGCAATGGCATTGGTCAAGTGATCAACGCCTTTTTCGTATTCACCTGTGTGACAATACAGTGTTTTGAAATCAAGCATCTTCCACACTGTAACACATTTTACACAAAACAGCCACTACGAGTGGATTAAATTACAGTGAATCAATGCACACTAAGCTGTTCTCCTTTCTTGATGGACTTTCTGAACACACAGAAACAAATAAGCAGATTTTCTTAGACAAATTTGACTCCCCAGAATTTCTTTGTGTACAAAAGTCATCTCCTAGCAAAGTCAGAGAAAAATTATTTTACAATTTACCCTTAGGAAACTAAAATATTATTACCTTGAGCTAGTAATTCCTCTCCAAGCTGAATCTCCTCAAGGAAAAACTTCTGAACTGCTTCAGCATCTTTCAGATCAGGCAACTATAACACACACAGTAAAAGTTAAATCGGCCCTTAAACACCAGCTAATAAAAAGTTAGCAGAAAATATTCTCAACTGAAATTAAACATGCACACAACCCGACTGTTACACAGGCACTGAAAAAACAATTGAAGAAACAAGTGTCATCACTAAGTTAAATGTACACAGAATATTTTTTGAAAATCAGACTCAGGTCTCATAACACTGCATCACAAATCTGTAGAGAGACAGAGCCTGAAATACCTCTACTCAGTTCATTTTAGGAGCAAACAAAATACTAAGGCGCATTATGTTTATGTTTTTATTGTTTTATTGCAATTGTTCAAGAGAAATCTTATATTTTCTTTCTGGATCCATTGGTAATAATGAAAAGGAAATCAAATACTTATTGCAAAACAACCTATCAAGTTCAGTTATAAGTGTATCTCATCAGTAATTTTAAAATAAAGTCTGAAAAGTCCTTGTTCGTATTACAAAGAGGAAAACACCATCAAATCACACAGTGAATGTTGTACTTTCTAATATAACTCCTCTGCCTGACACAAAAAAGGAACAATCATACAGTTATTTCTGAGCATTAAAAAACCTAAAGACTGCATATTTGCAGGAGTGTTTGGAATCCTGGAATCAAAACCAATCCTTAAGTAAAGCTTTCAAATAATACAAGTGAAACATCTTTCAAAATAGCACTGCATTATTGAACACAGTATTACCTTGGAAAGTCCTGCTCTCTCTTTGGCAAGCTTCTGTTTCTTCCTTCCTGTAAGAATAAAAACGTCTTTTATTTTCAATTTGCAATCAAAAAGCCCTTCAGATTATAATCTGAAACCATGAACAAATCAAAGTCCTTTTCAAAAGAAGAAACTGGCAATGTATTCCAAATATTGAAGATTGAGCACAAGACTGCAACCCACTCAGTGCAACAGAGCATCATTTAGAGGTCTAATGAGGACTGGCAGTAGCACCAACCCAAAATGGCAATTCTTCTCCTGATGACTGCAGCAAACACCAGCTGTGCAGGGCAGCACAGCAGCAGCAGCACAGCACACCTCATCCACTGCAGGCACACGGAAGCAAAGAGAATTAGAGTAATACAGGAATCAGCTACATGACTTGTAACAACAAGCCCCAGTAGAACTGTCTGTAAGTCGAGGCTATCTAGTTTTGAAGTGCATGGTGCACCACCAAGGAAGGGGAGCTTCAGCAGGCCACAGCAGACACACACAGAGCACTCTCTCAGCTACTTTATAGCAAAGACTTAGGAACTAGTTAATAAGTGGCAGTGTCTCATGGTTCCCCCAGCAAGAGCAATAGGAAAGCACATATCTCTGAAACCTGGGGGAAGCAAACATTTACAGATGGAACAAACATTTACAGATTTAACTGCCTAACCTAAAGGCAAAAAGTTGGTCTGCTACATGAAGTTGTACTACTCCAGCAAAACTAGTGTAATTAAAGTTGCTTTTAATGCAGCTAGGCAGGCATAAAGATAGTTTTATAACAGCATCTCTTCATACAAGAAAGCATTATTATTTTCATACTGGCAATTTCCTTAGAATAATCATTTTTGTAGGTCTTCAGTTCATCAATTGAAATAGTTACACCACTAAAACCTCTGAATACAGCCTATGGTTAAACTGTTCTTTTCTCTCTTTGTCCTCAGTGTCTACTCTGGAAACTCTTACACTGACAAAGATCAACCATCACACAGCCCTGATTTTTCTTTCGATACAATTTTACAAGCTGGAAACACTTCCAAATATTACTAGCAGTTTCACACGGTAATTAAAAATTTTCATTTGTCCACATGATGAAGACAGTCAGGAATATTATTCCCTAGTATACTGATAACCTAGCACGTGGCACTCACTGATGAGTTTGTGTTCTTCATAGAAATGGAGTTTCTAACTAGATGGAACACCTTAACACATCATATTAATAAAACTTAGAATCTAGATTTCTACAACTAACTGACCTGTGCATGTTATTTTACACTACAGATGGAAAAACGTGTTGGATAGAACTGTAGTTACTACAATTTTATCATTTTGGTGGGTTTCAATATTAAAGAATTTCCCTTGAAAGTTAGTGCTTCAATTAGCTCACTCCAACGTTTCAGAAGCATTAATTTGCACAAAACTTTAAATTGCACTACTATGCAAACAAGTTTTGATAATAGATAAAATCCAAAAGATTAAATTTTAAAAAATTTAGTATTTGAAATGTTTTACTATCAAAACAAGCCACATTGCAGCTGTAGTGCATTCAGCAAAAACACCAAAAAGCAATACAAAGCATAACAGCTTAACATATGTACATCATTTTGAGGAGAAAATTGTGTTTTCTTGGCATGACTATGATACCTTCTTATTAAAATATAATGAAAGGTATCATTCACTAGGTTAAGCATTCTGAAATAAAGAACAAGACAAAAGGTATGCTGGGTAACTGGAACTAATGAAAGCTTTTGACCACTGATGACACTGATTTGAAATCATATGCTTTAACCTGAAAATAGTGAAGGAATATGAAGAATCACCAAGATTTTAAAACTGAAAAATGATCAGCCAAATCAAGTCTGACTACTAAGGAACTTCTTTTCCCTCTTCTTAATACTTTTTTACAGGCTCTTTAAAAGTTCACTGGCTAAAACAATTAGAAAACCCAAGTAACTCTAAAGGACATTTATGAATTCTTCCCATACTGGTTGGGAAGAAACACTAGTTTCAAAGCATCTTTGCAATAACAACCCAAAGTTACATTTTTAATATGACAAGCAGAAAGTAATGGCTTTGACAGGTAAAAATGCTCAAAAAACAAACAAACAAAAAACCCCACCCCACACCTAAAAAATCCCCCAAGTTCATTTTCCCTCAGGGACTTCCACAAAAATGGAACACTTCCCTCTATTCTAAAGAGATAATCACATTTTAAAAAGGGTAAGGCAATCTTTCATAGAATGAATCTTTATTTTCACAGAAATGCAGTGCATGCACCCAAAGCACAAAGCTAAACTGCAGCTGTCACACTGCAGGTCCTCCAGGCAGAACTCTTGTACAAGGGTACAAGTTTCAAAAGAGAATCAAATGGATGACCTGTCCTGCTGGCATGGGTTGCAAAAGCCCCTGAGTAATTTCCTAACCAGTCCCACAAAGCAGAAAACCCAAAAATCCATTTGCATTTTCAGCTCCCACCAGTGAAGTCTGCCTACTGCCCTCCTCTCACTCTGCTGTTCAGGCAGAAGGTGCTCTTGGGCAAAATTCAGCATTGTCAGAAATTCTATCTCTGAACAAAGACATCTCTGTCTATGTTTTAAAACAGAGTACTTCTATTTTATTTGTTCGAGAAGGCAAACAGTGAACATACCTGAAGTATTTTATTCATAAAATACAGCTAGGTAAGCTCAGGAGCTACAGATGTTTATAGCTTTACTATCTTTTGGTCCCAAGACTTTGGACATGCCCCCAAACCAGCAATAACAAGACCTAAAAAAAACCCAACAGAAAAAACCCACCCCCAAACCTGCTAAATAAGATTAAGACATCTGGAAAATCAAAGCCCAGTAGTTCTATAAGCCTTCCGGAAACTTCCAGGAAATTTTTTTTCCCAGAAACTTAAATCAGGTCACCTCATTTTTATGGCAGGCCTTTGCAAATGTAAACTTTGGCCCAAACACAGCACACAGAGATGTGCAGTGTAACTGGGAGGGCAAAAAAACCAACTGGTTCTTCATTTGTCAGCATGCGCTTGATGAAATATGACAGGCAATCCACGGATGTGTCAAGTCTCCTATCCTTCCCAAATTCTGGTGACACTGAATCACAGAGGCTGAAAAAGGATCTTATCCTAAGAAGGTTACTGGAAAAGATGTGCTGTGAAGGTGGTTTCTCCAAGCTTTCCATCCCATACCCCCACTATTGCACAACACGTGGAGCATCTTCACATGAAGAACTGCAGCTGGCAGCTGCACCGAACCTTTCCTGGTCAAGTATTTTACAGCCCAAGCATTCCTGTCTACCCAACAGTAAAAATGCTGTAATACCCAGATCCCTGGCACCACTGCTGAAGCATCCATACTAAATTATCTGTAACACTACCAAAAAAGTAACAACCAAACAAATAAAGCCTAATAACTAAATGCAGACCAGTGCAGCATGTGCAAGGACTGTAAGTCCTACAATGAAGTCCCCCAAATGACAACTGCCACCTCCTATCAAGCCAAAAAGCATTTGTTTTCCACTTCAAAGTTAATTTTATTTCTTAATCAGAGCAGTTCTAAGGTTTATTCAGAACATGACTGGATAGAGGCTCAGATTATGGAAACCTGGAATCCAAAAATAATTTTTGGTGCTTCTGCAAAAACCTTACGTAATTCGGCCCTTCTCCTACTGCATATTTGGCATCATAAAAAAGGCCCACGGCTGATTATGTTGCTGAAAATTGAGTCTCCTTGTGAAAAACAAGCACATACCAGTTAACTGCACTGAAATTTTCCAATTAATGACTTGCACTGCAGGGAGAAAAGGACTTGGAACACACACGAGGTATCTGCCCAAAATCCTACACACAGGAGCGAGGGCCTGAAGCTGAAATATTTGACAGACCTAACTTGCTGTGGAGGAAATTCTGGAAATCAGAATTAATGCACCGCTAAGTGACCACAATGGCCAGGGAAATTCAATCCATGAAGGCAAAACCAAAGCTGTTAAACCACATTTCAATGCTATCAGGTAAATAATCATTCTCAACCAGTCTAGTTATTGACTTTTCCATCCATGAAACTGCTGATCACATCATGTTTACTTTCCAGGAAAATTTACCTTAACGATAACTTCTTATCTTCAGATTAGTTACCAAAGGAATAATATACATATTACCCCAACAGAAATAACTCAGTATAAAAAGTATCACTTTACTGCTCATGATTAATTTGTGTTCCTTCAGTACTCATGCCTACAACTGCATTTAAAACCCCCACTGATTACTAAAACGTTTAAATAAATGTTGAAGATGTGAAATAATGAAGAGCCACGGGAGAAGAGCTCTACATCTTGGATTAATCAACAGTTTTCTCTGGCATTCATTCTTATCCTGGAAGCCAATGGCAGGGCTGCCAGGAGGGTTTAGAATGCAGCTGATGAAACACCACCGACCCCTGCCTCACCACAGCAACAACTTCACTGTAAGAGATCCCACTGTTTTACCTGCTCGTCTTCCAAACACACACAAAAAAAAAAAAAAAGGGAAAAAAAATAAAATAAAAAAGGAAGTGCATCACCACATAAACGTCGTGCCTTTAATGGCACTGCTGAGCCTGTAGGAGAGCAAGACTGGAGAAGAAAAAAGGCGGTGGGGAGGTGAATTTGAACCAAGCATGGACGGAAACCACAGGTTCCAAACACCTACAGCAAACGCTCTCCGGTGGGATGACCCTGTCTAAAAACAGGCTGTAGTGAGGTGGGGATCAGTCTCTTCTACCCTGCCGGCAGTGAGAGGACCAGAGAAAACGGCCTTACAGCTGAGACATGGGAGATTTAGATGAGACGTTCGGGTGGCCAGGCATTAGAACAGGTTACCCAGGGAGAAGGTGGAGCCGCGACCCCTGGGGGTGTCCAGCAGGGGACGGTGTCTGGCGCTGGGCGATGCTGGTTAGTGCTGCAGGGGATGCAGTGGCAGTGCTGGGCGGGACTCGAAGGCATCTCCCAGTTTTGGCGGCTCTGTGACCCGCGCCCCGGCCCCGGTTTCGGCGAAGGGACGGCGAGAGGCCGCAGTGCCGCCGGGGCCTGGGGCAGAGGGGGCGGGGGGTCCGGGTCGGGCCCGGGGGCGGCGCTGCGGCTACAACACGTGCTGCCTTCCCGCGCCCCGCCGGGCGGCCGAGCGAGGGAGAGAAACGGGGGGATCACTGAGGGGAGGGCGCGGCGGCGGGGAGGGACGGCACGGGACGGGAGGGAAGGGGAGGGGGCGCCCCGGGACACTCACGCTCCCGCAGCCGGTTCTTGAAATTGGGGTCGCTCCGCCTCTTGCGGTCGAAGTAGATGCAGTATCCGATGAAGAGCGCCCCGCAGAGCCCCGCGGCGATGGCGCTGGTCCTGCCCACCATCATGGCGCTGCCGCCGCCCCCGCGCCGCTCCCGCCGCGCGGCCCGCGCCGAGCTCCGCAGGCACCTTGGGGCGAGCGGGCACAGGGAAAGGACCCCTCCTCGCTTCCGCTCACGTCATCAGCCCACGCCGGCACAGGGCGACTCTCGCAGTGCCTGCGCCGAGGCCGGGGCGCATGCGCGAGCGGAGGGGCGTGGCCTGGGCGTCGGCGTTTGCCCGCCAAGAGCCGTGAGGGGCGCGGGAGCGGGAAACGGGATCCCGGGAAAGAGCCCTCGAATTACCGCGTCCAGCCTGACCCAACAACACCAAGTCAACCACGGCACTCAGTGCCACGTCCAGGCTTCCCTTAAACACCTCCAGCGATGGTGACTCCAGCACCTCCCTGGACAGCCCAGCCCGATGTCTAGCCATGCTTTCTGCAGAGAAATTCCTCCTGATGTCCAACCTGAACTAAGGCACAGCTTGAGGCTACGTCCTGTCATCCTGTCCCTTACTGCCAGGGAGAAGAGACCGGCCCCCACCTGGCTACAGTCGCCTTTCAGGGAGCTGTAGAGAGTGGTAAGGCCATCCCTGAGCTTTCTTTTCTCCCGGCTAAAAGTCCCCAGCTCCCCCAGCCGCTCCTCTTAAGATCTGTTCTCCCAGACCCTTCACCAGCTCCTCTGCCCTTCTCTGCACAACAAAGCAGCCACCCAAATCAAGGTAGCAATTTCTATTTCGTCACAGACCCAGTGTGAATGTGAGTCACTTTCTTCTATAGCCATTGTGGGTAATCCTACATAACCCAAAAAAAAAAAGAATTCACAGTTAGCCTCTGCAGCAAGACCTCAGCTGGAGACAGATTCCTGGAACACAGGAATAAAATCAAGCAGCACCTCCTGCTGCCTTCCGGGAGAAGCCAAATGCCCCAGAGCAAACACCAAGAAGGACAACAACTGTATTAGCAAACAAAATTTATGACACTCTCACATATAAAAGCCACTCATATACATCCATCCTTGTAACACTAATTAGCATTTTTACTGGACTGATTTTTATCAAAGGACTGTTTTTTTTTCCCAGCTTTACTCTTGGGAGTAGTTTTTAGTCTTTTTGGTTTCGTGCTCTTCTTTAATGGGGTTGCTTTCTCACCAACAAAAGAATTGTTAGAGCAGCTCTTTTCTTTTTTCTTCTTCTTATCAACTCTGTCCTTGGTAGCATGAGACTTGTCGGGATTTTTCTGTGCTTTCTTCTTGTCCACCACGCGCTGCACTCGTATCTTTCTTCCCATCAGAACAGAGTTGTTGAGTTTCAGAGCAAGATGTACAGCATCTGTGTTCTACAAAACCAGAGAGCCCCTTTAAAAGCAGCATTACTTCCCAGCTGAGTGCTTTCAAACAAACACTTACCTGTCTTGGAAATTGGTAAGCAGGATTTTACAATGCAGAGCACTCAAACCACTCTCTTTAGGGAATGACACAACAGCTCTGCTCAGGAACACCAGCACCCCCACACACTGAGGCACAGACACTTGAAAACAGGCTATGAAACAGCTTACAGTGAGACACTAAAGTCTGAGGCAGAGAGAGACAAGGAAAAATTGGGAAAAAAGGCACTGGGCTGTAGGAAATGAACTAAGGAAAATGAGGCTGGGAGACTTGCATGAGAAAGGAAGTTGTACTGAATCAAAAGTGAAGAACTGGTACGCAAACCAGCTGCAGGAAAGAATTCCACTCACATTTTGACACATAAGAAATGGGAGAACATTGGAGTTACACCAAATGAACTCATCTGTCCCTCCTTTAAGTCTTTAAGGTAAAGTCACTTCTTCCACCCCAGTGTGTACAAAACCTATGATACTTTGTTTTGTATCTGCTTCTGCAGCACCGTCTTCCAAGCTGCTTTCACCATCCGCAACAAGGCTGCCATTTAACTTCATACATACACACACACACACACACAAACCCCAAAGAATTACTAAAAAGAGAATAGAAATGCTCTAAAGGCAGACCCCAACTGAGGTTTTGAAGAACTCCCCATGTGCTGGTGCAAAGGTGCACGCGTACCTCAAAGAGGACGTAGCCGAAGCCTTTCCCCAGGCCCGTCCTCCAGTCTCTCACCACTCGCACTCCCACCACGTCTCCGCAGTCATGGAAGTGCTCCCGCACGGCATCGTCGCAGATGTCTGCAGGCAACACAAGGGGACAGATGCTTCTTCAGGGAAACACACGGCTGTGAAAGCCTGGCCCACATCCAGTTAGTTCACATTTAGCCACTCAGGGACACAAACAATAGGGAATACGGATAGGTAGACAAATACCAGTGGTTCAGAAAAAGCCCAGCAAGCTGACAATGCACACTTTATGCAGGGCTATTTGCTCTGACAGTTACTGAGTCACTGCTTCTCCAGCTCTGAAGAGTACGACATAAATCACAAAGAACTAAGGCAAAAACGGAAATAGATTTTTCAAATTATTTCATTTATGCTTGGAACATAGCAGAAATTAAGAATCCTGCTATACAATTTTATAGCTCCTCCTTATGCCAGAATTTCTTTCTAAGAATTAATGCTGTTGATAATGAGCTTGAGCTGGCAGTTCTTCAACTGCTCATTGACTGAGCCGTGAATTTTAGCTGAATGGGGGAGAAGGGATTTACAGTTTCCAACCACGGCTGCTATGCAATTATTCTGATAATTGCTGGGTGCATGAGCCTTTCTCCACCTTATGCCTAGGCAGACAAATCTGATGTGCCATCACAGATGCCACAAAAATGAAAAAATAAAGGTTATTTTATCTTTTTTGTATAGGTACACTTCATGGAATCCCCTGACGTAGATATATATAAACATCTCTCTGCTGAGGGGAGGGGCTAAACTCAATAGTAGGGGTATAACTACAGCAATGGGACCTAGACATGCTGAGAAAGGTCCAAGCAGTTGAAGTCATTTCAGAGCACAGCAAATCACAGAATATTCTGAGTTGAAATTGGCCCACAAGGATCGTCATATCCCAGTTTTAGCCCTGCCTGCACAGAGTCACTCAAGCCTGTGGTTCACAGAAAGCACCAAAAGGAGAAGCCATCACTGTCCATCATTTGGAATTGGTTCACAAACAGGTATTGGTAACCCCTGAGCAGTTTAGAAAAGCCATGGCCTATGCAACTTAGTTGTATTTATATAAAAAACATGAAGCAACAAGAACTAAAAGCACTTGCAGTGCTGCCTACAATAAAGGAAACAATCAATGTGCAGAACCGGACAGAAACTTCCAATCTCTTTAGGTGTTTTAATTAACAAATAAAAATTACCTCCAGCAAAAGGTATTTATCCACCTAATACCAAGAAATAAAAAGCCTAATGTAAACCATTCCATAAATGCAAATCAATGATGCATAACAATCCATTTCAGGCTTACCATATGAAAGATTTCCCAAGAATACAGATCGTTTATTGTCATGCTAAAGGAAACAAGAGAGACGGGACAGTAAGTTTTTTGATCCAGAAGTTATTTGATCCAGAAAAAAACCAAACCAAACCAATAAAACCAATAAAAACCACACAACCAAAGCAGAAAAGGGGATTTCTAGCCACACATCTTACTTACTGAACTGGTTTTAGATGCAGTGTCAACTCTGATGTGAAATCCAGTAGCAATTTCTGTTCCATTCCTTTTGTGGTCAAAAACAAAAGGTTTCAGAAGTGAAATAATCGTTACGTATTTGACAATGTCACTGCATAGCAGTACTCCAAAAGCAAAGTTGTTACTTTGAAGTTTGAACAACATTTTATTCTGATTCAAGCAAAAGAGGGGAGGTGGTTTAAATTCAGCTATAAATCTACCTGAACTACTCCTTCAACAGGGAATGAGGAACAAAACTGAAACTTACTCCTTCAGAGCCTTCTGGGCATCACATTCTTCCTTAAAGACCACGTAGGCATTGACGAACTTTGCATTCGGGTGCACCTTACGCCTGGAATGGGAAAAGGACACGTTACTGCTCAAATCCTGCTGATGCTGTGCAGTGCACAGGCACCTCTTGCTGAGCACTTTCATGCCTCTGCTTGTTCTGTGCACACCAACTTCATTTCCCTTGCAGGTCAAGCTACCCCTGTACATGCAAGGGAGTCCCACTGTACATCTTGTTCAGCCCATATATGCACCCTGAGCAAGCTTCCTCAGCTCATAAACATATCTGAAGAAATTAAAGACTTTTAGCATCTTCCTCCTTCCTAAAATATAAGAAATGCAACCTCAGGTAACAAATTACAAGTACACATGGCACATAATTCTTTATTACTTGTTGAGAAAACTTAATACCCACAAAGGTATTAATGACAAAAGACAAAGGAACACAAAATACATAAAAAAGACCTAATACAGACAAACTTTTAATGACCAGCATTTAAATACTGTTTAAGCCTTGAAAAATACACAAAATTCACAAGGGGAACCTACTTGATTGCCGCTACCTTTTTGGATACAGTATCTTCTGCTGGAATCTTAAAAGATAAAAAGAGCTTGCGTTAGGTGGGCCTAGCATCAATTTACCACAATGAGTTTTTCCCTAAGACAAAGATGAATTCAAGCAGGGGCCACCCAAAGCAACACAGCCAGTACAGGGAGAAAAGGCCAGAAGTGGCTGGACCTAGAGATGGTCTAAAAAACCCTCAGAGTTAAAGAGCTTGTCTTGACTTTGACATGTTTCTTGTGTTCCAAGTGAGTTATCATCAACTATTTTAGTGAGTAGCCTGATTTACAATAATGTCTTTGGTACTATGATTTAAAAACAGGTGAGGAATGCCTCAGCCAAACCAGCAATAATAATGGCATTCCTCTTTCGGAGAATGTAAAGCTCTGATCCTGGATCAGCTGCTGCTGCTGCTACAGGAAATATGTATCTCTGGTGCTCCAGGGGTAACATCTCCAAGGCTTCTTCTAATAGCAAAACCCACATATCCCAAACCACTTCTGAACTAGTGAAGGTACAAGCCTTTCATATACTACTGCCCTTTAACATCAACAAATAATTTTGTTATATAACATTAAAGGAAATAACATACCAGAGATCGGAAGCGAATGGATTGGATTTGTCCATACTTCTTAAAAAGAGATTTCAGTACCTAAACAGATGATGTTACACTCAGTACACTTTTCAACCTGCTAATTAAAATTATTTTTTAGTATTTATAAGTGATACCATTCTTACACTGTTTTCCTTTTACTTATAGGAGGTCCCTTAATGTGCTACTAAAACAAATGCAAGTAATTCATAACTATTTTTGTGGCAGCATCTTCTTCTACAGATCGCCAAAACTGAAGTCCTGCCTCTTACTACAGAATAAAGTATACACTTAACTTGTTTAGTGTTACAATCTGAAGCACTGTTTGCATGCAAAATTAGAAGCAGAGTAATTTTGTAAATGCAGTTCTCATTTATTCAGTCATTTTTTCACTGACAAGGAACTGACCAATTCACTCAAGAGAGAGTCACTGCATCTCCTGCTGCAGAAGTCCAACTGCAGGAAAGCAGAGATTGTCTATAATGGTTTCTGAGAACAAGCACCATTCCCTGCTTTCCCAAAAGCAGTTCCAATCACAAGTGTCTGTGACTTCCCAGCTGGAAACATCCTCTCAAACTGAGGACTGCTGCACCTCCTTTCAATCCTTTAGCAGACAGAACCCACCCACGCACCTGAAGAGTACAGCTGACAGGCAAGTTTCCAACAAAAACCGTTCTTCTGTCTGCTGCTTCATCTGCCACCCTGTTTATCTTCTGCTGTTTTGCCGCAGCACTCGTGGCTGAATTAACAACACTTTTGGTGATGGCTTGAGAAGCCTTTTTCTTTTGCTTTGCTTTGTTTTGAAACAATTTTTGATCCTCCTCTTCATCTGCCTGCTGTAAAGCGTTCTCTCTGACCGGAAACAAACAGGCAGGTTACAATTCATGGGAAAAAAAGCAAGGGGTTTGGGGTCAAAGAACTGAAGCCTCCAAGATATTTTAACTTACATTTGAAATTATGCTTTAACTCTAAAATTTCAAACATTATTTTGCTCATTCTGCATTAAACAAATGTATCTGACCATTCAGTAACATGAAAAACTACTTCCTGTCCCCAGGACACCGCATTCACTGTTTACCAGGAGTAATACAGAAATACTTCAGGATTAAATAATTTGATAGCCTCTAAAATTGAAGGGGAAAGAAATAATCTTTGCATTATATTAGAACTTAGAACAGATTTAATCCTTCTCAGTATGCAGGAGACTCAGAACAAACCTCTGGAATACTGCCATGCAGTAACAAGTCTCTCTCTATCCCAACCTGCCATAAGAGCAGAAACAAGGAGCAGATCTGAAGGAGCCTCTGGAAGGCTACAGACACAAACACAGCAAACAGGTTCCATGGGCCCAGTGCCAGGGACAGGATGAGGGGCTCGCCTTGTGCTACAATCCAGTTCACTTTACTATCCGAACTGCATTGTAGAGCGAGCAGCTTCCAGCCTGCTCTGAAGCACCTCACTTCAAGTATTTATAAGAGAGTCACAGAGAGCTTCTGTGTCACTGCAGAGGCCACGGACAGCTCACTGTGCCTCGCACCTTGCTCCTGCTGAAACCACCTCTGCTGGATAAAGCCAAGGACAGCTAGAAAGCATCTCCCGAGCCAGAGAGAACTAGATCCATGTGTTTACATCTCCAGCCGCTGGACCTCATGGCTCTCTAGCAGGGCACTTGCACTTCACAGACCTAGAGTTTCAAGAAGCTGCACTACTTTCTCCTTCAGGGGAAAACTACAGAAAATTTGCACAATCTCAAAAATAATCTTACACACCAAGCTGAAGATGAGTAGACGAGAACTTCGTTGTTTCATCGAACTCATATTGCAATTAATGTAGATGCTAGGGAATTTAATTTTACTATAGAATGGTGTCACCTACTCACCTCTCTGTCAGTTTTTTCTCTGCTTCTGAACGTTCCTTTTTTCTGGCCTTCTTCGCTTTTACCGGAGGTTCTTCTATGACGGATAAGCTCTGGTCTTCTGACACTTTCTCCCCTTCTTCTGCACGCTTCCTTTTCTTATTTCCCTTTAAAAAAGTGGTAAGAGAAACAGACTTGAAGGACAAAATCCCAGGAACGCCCTGAAGTTACTTCACATACCGCAATTTATTTGGAGCGCCGCTGCCGGGCTCACTCACCCCCGGCACAGCCACCAGCACCGGCGGGGCGGCGGCGCGGAAGAGGCGAGCGAGGGGCGCAGCGGGCGCCGCGGCCGCCCCGAGGCTGCCGGACACCTGCCCCAGCACGTAGGGCTCGCCCTGCTCCCGCTCCTGCCCCCGCTCGGCCGCCGCCGGCCGCCGCTGCCCCGCGCCGCCCCGGCGGCCCCGCATGGCGGACACCGAGCGCGGCGGAACGGGCGCGGCCGCGTCACTTCCGACGCGCGGGGCCGGGAGGTGTTCCCGGGCTGGGAGCCGCTTCGCATCCTGGAAAGAGCCAGCATCAGCAGCGGAGGGACACAGGCTGTGCCAGCGGAGACTGAGGTTGAGCATGAAGAGGAACATCTTCACAGGAAGGATGATCGGATACTGGAACGGATTGCCAGGGAGGTGGTGGGGTCAGCATGCCTGGGTTAAGGAAAGACTGGACATGGTCCTTTTAGTACCATGGTCTAGTTGACATGGTGGTGTTTGGTCATAAGGTTGTACTTCATGATCTCAGAGGTCTTTTCCAACCTAATTGATTCTGTGATGAGCGCGCGATGAGAGGCGGTCTCACCAATTTCCCACGACCCTCAGTTCCAAGGGGAGCTGAAGTAAACCTGACAGTACTTTGGCCGTCTTGTTACACATTTGATGCACTCTTTGAGCTGCCACTCTAAGCAGCTCTGTTGGCACCAGCATCCAACTGAAGGCTAAACAAGCAACCCAGCTGTTGAATGGAAGTGTTGGTCTTGACACGTTCACCAGGAATCGCCCCTGCCTTGCCTGCTGGGTGCCAGGAAAGGTGGTGACCCTCGTGGATGGGCTCAGCCCAAGAGAATACACAAATCCTTGAAAAGGGGCAGGTGGCTGCTACGTGATTTGTAGTGGCTTCTCCAATCTGCCTTCACACAGGAGAGCGGCACTGTAGTGACACAGGAGGGGCAGAACGGGCTCAACCATCATCCAGCCCACTTCAGAGACTCATGGCCAGTGAAACTCAGCAAGAGGCATACAGCCTCCAGGAACTCTGCCCGAGAGCAAGTTCAACCCCTGTGCCAACAGGAAAATTCCACAGTGGGAACTACCCAGTCATAAATATGGGCCAGTATCAATGGAAACTGCAATTAAGGGGAGGTGGGAGCACTGCAGAGCCTTCAAATAAGGCGTTTTCCCTCAGCACACGCCAATCTCAGCTATTCCCAACACGATCAGTTGTGACACAAACCTGTCTGTCCCTCAGCTAAGGTGTAGAGAACAGAGCAGGGGGTATTTGCCTTGCTTCACCTTTGGGATCATGATCCAAGCAGGCACTCAGGAGTACGGGCACAGCCCAGCAGGCACTGCTAGTGGCAAACTGCCTCAGCTGCAAGCAGAGTGCATGTGCCAGGCAGGGGACTCACACACAGAAAGCTCGTATAGTATGTTCCCTGAAAAGCAGCTCAGGTTTGACCCACTGGAGCATGGGCTAACAGCTTGCCAAAGGTATCTTCCTTTCTTACTTACGAGAGACAAGTGGTTCCACGTATCCGGAGAGGAACATTTACAGACTACTTCACAGAAGAGGTGCAACATAACGTTCAGACAAATGTTTGACTAGCTGCTAAAATGTATCAGAGATGTGATGAAAATTAAATAATCTCTGTATTAAGGAAAATGAAAAATCCTATTTATGCAAAAACTTGACTTGAGAGAAGGGAGCTGACCAATGATCCCTGTTTTAAAAAGTAAACAAATCCCCCCCCAGATCCCAGAGTAACTGTCACATCAAAGCAAACATGCTGGCACTAAAACTGAGAGGTGATCCAGAACTAGTAGCGGGTGAAGAGCTGAATTTGAATCTTGCTTGCCCAGATGTAGCCCACAGTAACATCCATACCCCTTATGCCTACTGAAACCCAAAAGCAGAACTGAACTACCATGAAGCTGATTCCACTGAACTTAAACAGACGAAAATATCCTCTTAGTATCTTCACTGAAAATATTAAAATTACCCCTGTCAGTCTTGGATCATTGTAATTTTTAACACAGTCATTGTTTCCAAAGCTCATTTGTCATGGATTGTTCCTGTCAGTTTCATCAGTAATCTGTCACCTTGCAGGGGTAACAGTATTTTGGTCACCTGAACTACAGGCAGTAGCTTGTTTCAACTGGCTCTGCCTAAATGATGGGCCACGCTTTCGCCTTCTGCTGAAAAAAGACGATGGATTTGAATTAATCACTAACAGGAAAATTAGGCAAATGCACGTGCTCTATCTTACCTTTGTATGTCCATTACAGCACAGCAAAGATCATTTGCTAAACTGATTCTACAGTTTGATGTAATTTTCATGAACACACTACAGTTGCTTAATTGAACTGTTAGAAACAAAATCAGGGATTCACAAACTATGGCATTTTATTTCAGAGGCCTTTGCTTACATTTGTACAATATATTACATAACTCTCCATTTTCTGCAGAACCTAATATATATTTTATAGCTTTTTTCTATAAGCTTTTCCTTCAATGTCTGTCAACAAATTTTTACAGTCCTGTACAATTCTGAATACTTTGAAACCATTTTCAATAAAATCAGTTATAACCTTAAGCGCACACTACGAAGACTGAAAATGCTTTTCTTAGAAAAGTCAAATGAAAAGGATTCTGACACTCTAGCATCTACAAACAAAATGCTTCAAATTCTTACATGTTGTATTGCCAGAAAACAAAGAAAAACATGCCAGCCCCTATTTCCCCAGGCAAAAGAAGTACACAGAACTACAATTAAAACAGTAAAACAATCTGTACAATAAAGTACTGTGTATTAACAGTGCCAGGTATTAAATAGCTTGAATGAACACTTCCGCAATATACAAATGTCTTACAAAGGTATAGAATTAACAGGAGAGAGCTTGGGATTCATTCAACATAAAATCAATACAAGTGAAAACATTTTGAAGTTGGTTTTGGAATTTGTACAAGGCATTTAAAAAATTAAACATCTACCACTCGGCTAGCTAGTTATTTTAAAAACAACTACCCTTTTGTGGCAGTGTTGGTATCAGTAACCACAAATTATAACCTCACACCTTACTCCCTCTCGAAGTCCTCTCCTAGAAGCTCGTAATAAAATAAGCATTACAAATGAAATATTTGTTGCTTTAAGGGGAAAAGAAACATTTACAAGAAAACACAAAAATATACCTGTTATAATCCATTATGAATAAATATACACTTTAAACTGGCTGAATACAATCTTTATACATTAAGATTTAATACAGTTTGTTAGCCATTTTCTTTCTTTTTCATAATGTATTTTATCAAAATTAAAAAAAAATACTGTTTTATAGAAAAATGGCAAAGTACAGTAGTTTCATTCCAATTAATGGGTTCTTAAAACCCAGAGTAACCTATTTAAGCCTAATTCAAACCTGTAAACATTAGTCAGTCTTTTTTTTTTTTTTTTCTTTTTTTTTTTTTAAAAGGAATCCGCATATTTGGTTATCAGGACTGATGTCAGACATCCTACTAACTGCAGGTTTTGAATAGATGTGCTTGACGTATACAATTAAAGCCACTATAAGGTGACTTAGCAGTTAAAAAACAATTAGCTTGTACAAATGAAAATATTTTCAATATTTGTCATAAATAAATGGAAAAATATCAAATGTTCCAGCTTTAACAAAATACCAGGGAATACAGTAAGCCTTACCACATTGATTTAGATCACCCCAACAACTATATACTTATTGTCCTGTCTCTACAGGCAGTGAACAGCCTCCATTTGCCACAGTGGAAGGCCTTCAAGTCACTAGACTTACAATTCCCAGACAAGTTGGAAACAATTATTGCTTGAGGAAAAGCAGTTTGTTGTACTTTTTCTTCATAAAAGTGCACTTAAGTGCAAAGTTAGCTTGTCAAGAAACAACTTTAAATACAAAATAGTGCTTGTCTGAATTTTGTGCCACTGTGCAGTATAAAAAAAAAACAAAAAAAAAAAAGGAAAAAAAGAAAGAGTGGCCCTCAGCAGCCATTAAGTGCAAAGTGCTTTGGCAAGTCCTGCTGTCACCTGCACTCAACTGACATTCCATTCTGTGATGAACTTGACATAGATGGTTCTGCTAACGTTAACATAACTGCAGCCGTAATGGAACTAGAGGAAGGTGATGAGGAGGAAGATGATGTAGTAGCAGCACCTGCACAGGGAAAGGAAAACACAAGTTATAGATATTCATAAATCAAGCAATAAACATGTTTTCCCATTCAGCAGCAAGCATTGGTACACACTGACTCCAGCAACCAATGCCTTGCAATGGAAAAAAAAACAGCCTCCAATGCCTGGTTTGTGTAGGAAACACTCAATTTAACTTGAAGTCATAGAATAAACCCCTTATTCTAAGGGGAAAGCACTAACTAGGCCCACAAGCAATACTACAGTAAATTTATCTGTAACTTGAAGAAAACTCAGAAGTTATTAATATCCTTTGTACGCTGCTTAGAAGTTTCTTTTCTGTATATTTTTTTCCTGTAGGAAGTAGTTATGCCTCACAAGCATTAAACAGATTGCACACCTCGGTAACGCCCTTCCCCATCCACAGTCACTGGGTATTCGATCCTCCTAATGCTCATCAAATACCTGCACACAGCATTTCCCAAAACCCAAACAAAAACCACGCTCCTCATGACACACCTCTCTCTGCAAATTATCCTGAATATAACATGCAGTTAAGCCGTCTAAAAGCAGAATTTAGTTTCCAGCACTTACTTTCCCGCTCTTTTTTCTTTAAGCGCTTTCTTCTTCGGTCAATGGAAGCCACCTCAGATTTCAAGGACAGGTAATGTTTCCTGATTTCTTGCAATTTTTCTTGGAGAACTGTTATGCGCTCAGCACTGGTCAGATTTTCCAAGTCAGCTGCAAGTTAAACAATCTCTGTTAACTATTGTATTGAAGCATTTCCAAACACTTCTGGATGTCAGTGAGGTGGAAGGTACTCAAATCTTAGTGATGTTATTTGAGGTAGTGAACAGCAAACCTAAGAAACAACAGCAGCAACAGCTGCTCTTTATCACCCCAAATTTGTTCATTTTTTATTATTCTTTACAAGATACCACCATACACTTTTTGGGGACTTTTTAAGGAACTGTGAGAGGAAAAAAACTGCATTCTTTTCCCCATAAGGAGAAAATGGATTAAAAAAAAAAACCCAGAAGACCCCCACAACAGATGAAAACATCCGGGCAAAAAAACTAGCTCTGAGCCTGCTGCTTTCAGTCCTTCCTGGAGCTCAGTTTGACCCCAGACACTGTAGAGGTCAGCCTTACCTGACTTGTGTTGGTACAAAACAAGCAGGTTACAACAGGAATGTGCTGTGGGGTGGCTCTGGTGGAGTCCCTGGCATTTGTGCCATAAAGAAAACCCATACAGGACAACCTTGCTGGACATGGCCAGCACAGGAGCTGCCCCTCTGGCTGTTCCCAGCTGGGAGCTCTCCACAGTCTGGTATAAGCAGGAGAAACTCCTGGTTCAGTCCAGGGAAGCCACACTGGAGACACTCCATTCTAAAGCATTTAAGAATCATTTAAACTACTGTTAAATGCACTACACATCAACCTTTAATGAGGGCAGCACCAAAGGACCAAAAGACACAACTATACTAGGCTGTGGGAAAAAGCTCAAGTGTCTGACTCGGCTACAAAAGGAAATGTGTCAAACAGCACTCCATAGACCAACTTCTGCCAAGCAACTTTAGCATGTGGAGTGTAGCAGGGTAAAAAGAAAGGAAGGAGAAAAAGCCATTCAAATGTGTTCAATGAATCTCAACAGGACAGTAAGTGACAATAAAGACCTTCTACATTACATACTCCTGAGGAGCACCAGAATGTAACTGGATTGTGAAGAACTACTGGGAAAAAATACTTTTAAAAGTAGACTAATGCTGAGGTGCAAGGTTGGGGAGAAAAAGGAACCCCAAAAAAACAACCCAGCAAAGTCAGATTCAATTGGTAAGTTGCACTAGAATCAGGGAATTAATAAGCCACTGATCTGTTTTTCAGATAGGCAAATGTGGGAACTTTTCCACACTGATCACCCCTGGCTGGAACACTAGCCTGACTGAAACAGAGTGGAAGTTCAACATGTGCTGGTTCACTAATGCAAAATGGATGGGGAAAAAATTACAAATCAATCACCTAAATGTCTGAAAAAGAACTAGAGAATGAGGAATAAACAGCAAAGAAATATCAACAGAAAAAGCACACAGAGCAGGTAATGTTCATGCCAGAATGACACGTATGCACACCACAACAAAAATAGCAAGGCAGCTCAGGAGTCAGATCTAAGAACAGTCCAGGAAGAGTGTGACATAGGCATTTCCCTGTGTTGCAATTGCAAAAACAGAAAAAAAAAACAAAAACCCAACCACCTTTTTTTTTTTCTTTTAAATGAGGATTTATCACAAGCTTAGGCAAATTCAGGATGGGAACAAAAAAGCCAAAACACAGAAAATTCAAAAAGCCTTTTTACACTATGCCACAAGCTGATACTAGGTGTGTTTTCAAGAAAATACTTACACATTTGAAAACTCCACTTGTAAACTTTGGGCAAACGATTATTCTGTTCTTTGAGATCAGACTCCTTCTCTCCATTTTTACCACATTTTCCTGGAGACTGTGTTCTTGTGAGTGATTTGGTTTGGTGAGATTTCATGCCAGTAGAAACTGATTTTGCTGACTGAGACTTGGACACACTTTCACCAGCAGATAGTTCATCACTGTCGCTGCTGTTTGCTGAAGAAACAAGAAGACATCATTACAAAACAAAGCCCAAACTAAAGCTTGTCACAAGCAACTTGCGCGCTGATTTTCATACAACAGGAATTTATTTGACCCAAATCCTTTACTTTCAAACAACAGAATCCATCCTGGATTCCAGCAGCTTGGCTTGATGCTCTCTGCATCACTGAAGCACAAACCGGGTATAGAGCAGGGCCAAAATGAACCACATCATGGGGCTGTGCTTTTTCTAAGAGTTCACAAGACTGATCATTATGGTCCATCTCCTAATTACATCTAATTTCTAACATCAATTTCTAATGCAGTATTCAACATATATATAAACCTCCATCCCATTTTAGAGCTAACAGTTACAGACAGATCTTTAACTGCATTTTTAGGACATGTATAGCAGAAATCAGAGCAAACACAGCCTTTTCTTAGCCTTATGTCACCTTTATTTTAACTCTGCTCTACTAAAATCACTATCAATAATCTGAACATGTGTGACATACTCTACAAATTCCTCAGATATGATGATAAATTTTTTTAATTTTGGAAAAAGATCTTGCACTGACACAAAACGGGAGAACTTTACCTCATACTGAAGAAACTTTTAACTATAAAGCAACAGGCTGAACTGAACACAGGTTTTTAATTAAACCACTCAAAGGAGAGTAACAAAATATTCTATCTAAAAGACAGGATTTATGAGTAATGATTGAAAGAATGAAGTTTTTTAGCATTACTAAAACAGAACTGAGTTGAAAGCAGACACAAGAGACTGTAATTCAACACAAGTCTAGCAAAGCAGTGGAATAAAAAGCCTAGGAAATCTGCAGAACCTCAGTTCTTACAGTAGTTGTTACAGTAGTTTTTTAAAAACACACTGAATTTATGTTTATTAATAAAAATGTATGCCTTAGTTGTACCTTGTCAGGGTTCAAGCAAGGCTGGTACCCTGGCTGGAACCAGCACGGGCGGCTATCCTCAGCCGCGCGGTCCACATTCCACTGCATCAATGTGATGGATGGCGAATATGGCGATTTATTGCAGGGAAACTTAACATTTTATAGCCTGGGGTCACTGTGTTACTCCCATCTGCTTACATCATCGTTAGGTGCTATTGGCTAATTGCAGGGGGGCCTTGCTATCCTAACAGAGAGGGGTCTACTATCTTTCCGTAACATCCCAAAATCTTCAGATCGCCAGGCCTTAAACTACAACAGTACCTGCCCCAGGTGTTGACAAAATGAGCCCTGAACTCTTTGGCCTTTGTGATCTGGTGATCTGCACAGGAGAAACTGAATACTCAAGACATGCAGTGTGAAAGAGCTTGGCCAGTTGCTTGTTGCGTGTTGGTTTAATGCAAAGGCAAGAGCTGAAGCTGCCACAAAAGCAATTTAACAGAATTTTGCCGAAAGCTTTTGGTTTTTTTTTGCTTACAGCTGAATCACATTTTATCTATTTATTTTGCTTATTACATTCAGTAGTGCCTGAAGTCTAACAAAAAGAGCACACCAAAGAACTACGTGGTAGTAACTCTGAAGCTTCACATCCTGATGAAGACATAGTTTGAGAAAAAGGGGTAAATTCACCAAATCCAAGGGTGTCGCTCTATTAGGAACGGCTGGGAAGAGACGACACAGACTCTCTTGGAGTCGATCAGGAGAATTTCTCTCAGTTTATTGCTTCAGGTCTTTTTTATAGACTGATACATGGAAAGTACAGAAAGGAAACTCTTATTGGTTAGTAAACTAATCACATCACCATCATTGGCCAGTGGGGCACACCACCCCCTGACTTTCTCCTGCAAAGAAAACAGGGGACAGAAAAACAACACCTGCAAGGCTGTTTTCTGTCTCTGAGGATTGAATCCTCCTTTGAATCCTCCTCATGAATTCTCAGGCTACTTTCTCACGCTGGACTGAGAAAGCTATGTGGCCTGCAATTCTACAGGCACTTTGCTGCCTGCTTCAGAGTTAGCATCCACACAAGGGAATAAAGGCAAGGCTAAAAATGGTGTATTTGTTCTGAAAATTCAGTTTGTTTTGTTACTTTAGTTTCTGGGATGAGGGCAGGAATAAGGATTATGAAAGGAGGAGATCAGTGAAACAGAATTAAAAAGGATGAGAAAATATAAAGAGGAGATCAATGAACATGAAAGACAGCTGGGGTGAAAGCAAATACCAGAGCACCAAATACAGACTTTTAGTAAAAGCTGTTAAGAGGGGAGGGAAGCTGGCCAGAGAGGAAAAAAGGCATGGCATATGCTTTTTAGCCTTGCTTTAACTCCATTTTTTACAGTTACCCTCCAGACTTCAGTTTCTAGCTGTTTCCTGGTATTTTTTTATTAACAGTGAAATGAAGCAGTAATTGATCTTGTTGTCTCCCAACGAACCCTAATACAACTCTTCTTTTATTATGCTTCCCTTACCCAGTACAGTGGTTTCTATTCCAATTAGCTTCTACAACTACAAAAAACTGCAAAAGCTGCATTATTTACCGTAGATGTAACAGACAGTACAGGAAGAAAACAAGAACCTATATTCTTCAGGAATTATTCTCATATTTGGCACAGCATACAGATATTAACCTCTAAAAATTAATCTTGCAGAAAATACAGAGTATAATTTCCTTCAGGTCCCAGTCTCCCCTCTAAAGCAGGCAGCTATCATGATACTACAGAGATACCTGTCCCAATTCTGCCATGTGTATAATACCCTCTCTTCTTGGCTTTTCTGAATTACATAGTACTAAGGAGCTCTTAGAAATAGGCCCAGAAATAGTACAAGACATTTAAAAACACTTTGGTGTTTAGGTAGAGCAGTTTCTTCATTTAAACAGTGTTAAGAATTCCCTGATAAGAACATTTTGTCCTAATGCATTTTTTATTTACAGACATTTTTTATTACAGACTTCATCTCCTACAATCAGTTGAACAAATGACACGCTACTTTCACACCTTTTATTTCACACTAAGGTCCTGTACTTACTAGTTTTATTCTTCTTTTTGCTGCTCACAGATGTTTTGTGGCTTCTTTTCTGCTTTTTTGAGGAGCTGCCTCCTCCCTGAGCATCTTTAAGTCTTTTTTGGCCTGTACAGACTATAACTGGGAGAAGAAAATAAAACAGAAAGAAACAGAAATTAAATAAATGCTTGCACTCCTCCCACAAAACACTTCAAAGCTTAAGTTTGTAGACAACAATGCAACTGTTCCTGCCTAACCTTAATGCAGCTCAGTTTTCTACTTATATTGACAAGAGGAGTTGAAAGACAATGGAAGGCAGACAAAGTTTCTTTGCAGAGTGCACACGTATGATGATTAAAAATTACTTTCCCATATGCATCACCAGAATTTCTCTTGAGCCACATAGATTTACTATTTTTTAATACAGTAAATTGAATAAGAATGCATTTATTAAAAAAGTTATCAAGACCTACTGGGACTAAAAATTGGTTTTAAAAGTTGGCTGTACTTGGAAGCTGTGAGGAAAAAACCACAAAGCCATAATCTGTGATCAGTAATTACATTGACTGAATTGTTAAAAAAAAATCCTAGATAATGTTGAAAAAAAACCAACAAGAAAAGAAAGGCAAACAAAAAACAAGGGAAAAATTCTACTGGTATTTGTGACTACAAGGGGAAAAAGTAGAAAAGGAACAAGGAAGGATTCTAGTACACCTGCTAAAAGAGAGTGGCTTAGGACTTCTTCAAACGTTGTTTCAGAACCATGTGACTTACAGATTAAAAAAGACCCCTGGAATAAAGCAATTTAAATTAAGGAGCCAAATTTTCTGAAATAGGTGACATGCTGACAAAATCAGAGAGAAAGTTAAAGTCTAATGCACATAAAAATACTCTTTTACAATAGTGTAAAACTTCTTTTAAGTAGCAATAAACTACTTTCATATAAAAAAACCCAAGCAACTTAAATTCTAAACTAACACAGCTCTAATTAGCAAAGCAATACAGGTGTATTTATTGAGAGCAACCTCAAGAAATTCACCTCAATTCACCTCTTCCCAATTGTCTCCTTTAAGGAAACATATTTTGTTGCATACTTTCAGAAGAACATTTCCAACAGAAAGCTGAACACACCTTTAAGGGCATTTTGGAAAAAAATTAGCTAATTGTTAGACAAAATCTACTGAGATAAAAAAAAACCAAAACACTTCTGTCTCAGGATTGTAGACAAAATGTATTTTCATCCTCTGTGTTCATAACTTTTAGCCACTACAACACAGTGAAAGTAGCTATACTTTTGATAAACTGCAAAACAGCCAGTCACTTTCAGAAAAAAGCTTTTGGATCTTGCCTTGCCAGCAGTTAAAAAGAAGGCAGCACTACAGCGACATCATGTGCACAGGACTTTATTATCCCCCATTGTCTAGTGGTTTCAGAAAAGGAACTTCAATCTGAAAAATCACATATGAAAGTGAAACATAGCTGAAAAGGTCAATGTTTCATCAGCTTGACTTGAATCTTATGAAGTTAATGTTCTAGAAAAATACAGATTAGAAATGACTGCTTAAGCACCTGAGAAGCAAGAGGGCTTTCTCCAAAACAAACAACTTACAGAGAATCAAATTTTATGCAAGGAAAGCAGCTCCTGCTTCTAAGGAGGGTGCTGAAAATGTTTCCCTCTTGCTACAATAAATGCTCCCTACACAAGCTATTACAGTTTGCTCTGGGCTTTTTTGCCATATCTAGTATAAACTTCATTCTTTTATCCTTTGTCCCTCAGTGAAACCACCACAATTGCTAACAAAAGGCCAATAAACTTGCTAGCAGATTACATTTTCGTGACAGATTCATGAGATGATTATGCCATTTCCACACATCTGAAATGGACAGCAGGCTACTACTTCCTGCAACAACTAACTCCCCTTCACCATAACCAAAACAGCATGAAAACACATCAGCAATATTAGAAATAAGAGCTAGTTAGGTTGGAGACAGCTCTGTTCACCCTTTCCTTTATTACCTTTTTCAGCATGCTCTGGCTCTGGTTGATTACTACTACTGGAGCTGACGCTGGCATCAAAACCTGTTGGAGAAATATTTCCCTCAGACTGGAGGTCTTGGAGCTCCCCTGCCACACTGTCCACCTCTATTGTGCTATCTGTTTCACTTTTGATGCTTCGAATCTCTTCTTGATTTGGTGGCAGTGTCTCAGAGACAGTGACACTGGACTGATGTCTACTGGACTCTGTCACAGTTACAGAGGAAGGTGACTCAGGAGTTGTAGGAGGTGTATTTAGCACTGAATTGCTGCCGCTGCTTGGAAATTCAACTTTCTTCTCACCCACTTCAGTTGGTTTCTCCTCAACAGGCTTAACATCCACACTTGCCGGCAAAGATTTTTCAAGTTCACAGTTAGGCAAAGAAATGCCTTCTTCTGCGAGAGTCTGAAGCTGCTGCTCTGCCGCAGCATCCTCAGGAGCAGCATGTGGAGGAGAGGCAGCAGCCTCAGTATCAGAGTCTGAGAACAGCTCCTTCAGCGTTTTCTTCGGCCATTGGCCTTGGATACTTGACCACACATCTTTTCGATCCTTTGCTCTGGTGTTCTGAAGTCTTTCATCAGAGTTATTTAGAAGCTTTATTCTTTTCTCTCCCACTTCAGAAAATCCAGAGTAGAAAGTACTTGTCCGTAAAGATTTCCTTTTCTCCTCTAGTCCATTGTACTTTTTCGTTGGAGTGATTTTCAGTTTAGATTTGTCTTCCTCATCTTCATCAGAGGAGCTGTTACTGCTATTTTCTAAACTAAGGGAGTCTTTGTTTTTGGACTTCTCATCCTTTCTATTAGGTGACACGGTCTTTAAGGACTCCTCTGCAACACAGTGTCTTCGCTTACCACGCTTCACCTGTGGTTTTGCTGTTTTATCCACGATCTCCTTCTTTCCATCCTTTCTCTTCTTTGTGGCTTCGTCTTCTCCATCAGAGTCACTATCTTCAGATAACTCTTCCATCTCTTTCCGCAATCTTTCAGGAGATTTGGATACAGACTTGGGTACTACTGCATCTGTAAGAGCTTTCGTTTCTTCTGGGAGGGATGAACCACTCTGTTCTTTTAGACGGAGTTCATTTTTATCTTGGCTTACAGCTTCAGGCTGAGATTCCTCTTTCCCATCAGCATGTACATTCAGGGCACTTTGGTCATCTTCTTGCTCACTATCATCAGAACTTTCAGAAGCTAATTAAAAAAAATCCAAACAAAACAAAAACAAAACAAGAAAAGTTTGTCTTCATTCTGGTTACAAAGAACTGTTAAAAAGAAAAACCAAAAAAAACAACTAAAGGAAACTGTACAGATATGAAGACATGCTACACGGATCTCTAGCAGTCTCTCTCTTAAATGGTACCTCCTAAAGAATTCAAAATTCATGGTACAATGGCTAGATTAGAAATTATGAAGATTCTCTGTTACACAGTACATCTCCAAGAATCTCTGAAGAGGTAGAGAAAGCATAGAGTGCACTAATCCATAAAATACAAACTTCTCCACAATTACCCAGACCAGGAACTGAATATATGAATATGCCCTTACATATTTCTTATGGGTTACAAATACTACCATTATCTGCCTTTTTTCCAAAGCCCATAACACAGACATCATGTTCCCTGGAAAATCCAGAGTCTAAAGGACAGAACAACAACACACACATTGGAAACTCTCTAACAAACCAATGATGATCAGCCTGGAAAAAGGAAATGAAAACAATACATAAAGGCACTTAGGGAAACAAATGGACAAGAAGAATGTAGGACAACTGCAAGAAAATTCAGGGTCAGCAATAAAGGAACTGAGAGAAGAAAAAAGATATATAATCCAGAAGGAATCAATAGCAATCTCATACAGTGCAAAAAGATACGGATTCAAGGAGAAACACAGGAATTGGCTCAAATATATATATATATAAATATATATATGTAACTCCTTGATTTGTAAAGTTAATTACAGATTAATTATCACACTAATAAAAGTGTCACTGCTAATTGGGTTTTTTTTGTTTCTCATTTCCTAAGGAAATGAAGCATAATAAATTACGTTGATTGTTATTCTACCTACAGCTTTGGAACTCAGTGGCCAGTGTCATCCAAGTTCAAATAAGTTGGAATGATTATTAAATTCACACAGTTTCCACAAAAGTTTGTGGTTACCCAAACTACCTACACCATACATGATTTATTTCTCTGGAAGCATGCTCTAAATTAAGAATGAAGAGAAGTAAATAGGTATTAAAATGCTGCTGTAAATGTGTGGGCAGGGAAACATAGTGCTAGCAACAACAGACATGCATTAATAATGGGTCCTATAGCTTAGGTAAATTGAAAATTAAAAATTTAGAAATTAGATAGGGACTAAAAATGCTTTGCTCTATGTCAAACAAACAAACAAACAAAAAAGGATGGCAACACAAAATGTAATTGACCGTAAAAGACTGTTAACACACTGAACTCACAGAAACTGCCAACACTGCTTTTGTCCAAGGGTTACTTCTGAAGATGATGTTATAATTAGCCAGACAGACTCAAGCATTTAGTTGCATCACTTATTCTACATTGTCATTTACTCCTGTCTAAAGTCCATTTACAGAACCAGAAAGAGCTTTTAAGTGCAATACCTTGTAGCCCATTAATGATAGAAGTAATTTCTATTGATTTAACTGGAGCTTGTTCAGTATTTTTGGCTTCAGTGCTTTCAAGTTTGGACCCAGTCTCTGGTGATGTGCTGGTGTGAAAGGGGGGTTTTGACAAACGTCGCAATTTACAAGGTTTAGGAGAATACTTCTCTTCCTTCTCTCTGTCAGTTTTATTCTAGGTGGAAAAAAAAGATACAAAAACTCTTCTCAATGGAGCATACATCTTACCATGGATTACAATTACACAATGCTTACAGTTATCTTAAACATTGAATCTGTATAGGAAAGCTCTCCTCTTTGTTTAAAGGACTATAAACACTTTTCTACACTCCATGCCAAGGCCTTTCTACTAAAGACAGGGACTTTGTCAACACTAAAACAATGGGAAAACAAACACAACCAGTGCTCCAGGAGCAGTGGCACTGCAGGATGCCAGGCTCAGCAGTGGCAGAAGGAAAAGCCTCCTTGCAAGCCCACTGTCCAAAAAATACGTCATCATCTAAGCCTAAGTATCAGTAGTGGAAGAATCAATTTTGAAAGAAATCTTGACAATATAGAGTCCCATGCACATGGACTGGTCCATACGTTTGCTCTGCAAAATCAGAGAACTCTAAAATTTAACCCCCTCAAGCTGGCTCCCAACACTGACAATAATCTGCATCCTTCTCATTTGTTCTTTGTAAATGACTACATGCATTTAATTAAAAACTCAGGAAAGAGAAGCTTCCCCTCCTCACCTCAAGGAGAAAAAGCCAAAACCATGATGAAAAGGAGTATCCATGTTTACAAGGCTATGAAGTTGCTTTGCCTGATAAGCATTTGTAGGCCAATCAAAAGGTCAGGAAGGGAGGCAGGGATTACTTAACTAGGTATCAAACCAACGCTGGGAGCAACAAGAGAGAAAAGGGAGAAAAACTACCTTTATTTTCTTTCGATGCTTAATTTTTGGTACATTTTTATCAGCTGGTCTCACTATCTTGTCTGCCTTTATCCATTCATCATACCTAAACAGAAAAAGAAATAGTACACATTTAACATTTTAAGAGAATAATCACATCACAAGAGAAATTTAACTGAGGAAAAAGAGAATTAGTAGCCATATAAAACCAGAATTGGAATTTGAATCAAGTAATTTGTGGAATTCTCAAGGCTGTGAAGTTTCAGCTAAGGTTCAGAGGATTAACATCTTTTTACACTGAAGGGCAAATGCAAAACCTATTTTCCAGTCTGCACAGAACAGCAGAAATCCATGTATGCAGATAAAACAAATTACCTGAATGAGAAATCTGTACACACTTTTAAAAGGCATACTTCCTATTTATACACTGTAAAGCCTTAACAATAAAATAAATCCTTTCACCTACATAAAATGTGACCAGTTAATAAAAATAAACTCTTTTGATCCCAAGTGACCGCAAAGAGTTATCTGGAGTGAGCAACCCTTGGGAGTCACCAACTCTGAGTCACTGACTTCACAGTGATGTTTTTCAGTTCCTTTTCTGTTAAAGGTTTCCATTTTGTATCAGGGTGATACAAGACAAAAACATACTAAATAGCAACAAGATATTAACAACAGACATCTTGTTATTCAAGACTGGACCTGTTAAGTATTAATCCAAGACCGAAGAAGTACATTCTTAGTAAGAATATACTGTAACTACAGCACTGTGCTTGCCAAATTGTGTATTCCTGAAAAACTCAAGAATCATTTAAAACAATTTTTTTTTTTACTCCTAATAAGAATAAGTTGCTTTGATACTTAAATTGTTAATTCAAGAACCATCTTCATAAGAAAAAGTTCAGTTAAAAAATAGTTGGTATTAACTTTGACCTACATTTACATACAAACAAATTCTGATCCTCCTAGGCAAACATAAAAATAGAGGGGAAAAAATCAACTTCAAAAAACCCAAAAAACCAAACCACACTCAAAAAAAATTGTACAAGATGCAGTTGAGCACAATCACCATGCTGGCTTTCCAGTGGGGCTTACTTGGTCATCATTTTGATATATGCAATGACTACTGATACAGTCCTAATTCAGCTTCTTCACAACCACTGCCAATTATATCCACAATATTAACATAAATTCAAAAGATTTAGGGAAAAACATGCAAGTTTCCAACTTCCTTTCCTACTTATTATAAGTTACGAGCTATACAAGGGATTTCAGAAGCTAAATACTGTATTCTACTAACTTAAATTTCACATAATAATACAGTGAAAAAATAAATAGCAGCAGTCTGAAAAACAGCTTCCCAAAACAAATTGTTCTGGCTTTTTCCCCTCAATGTGATAATAAAAATCACAAAACCTCACAGCAGGCCATGCAGACTGTGATGTACCAAGACTGCCTACACTGCTGCAGACACCACTGACATTGTACTATTACACTATCATTACCAGGTGAACCATCAGTAAACAGGTTCAAAACTGAAATACAATTCTGCAGAGTACTTGATCACATGGAAAAAACCCATATTCTGAGACTGTGGGAAACCCTATTTGAAACAATCCTTCTTGAAGATAAAGACATGTTTTGCACAAGAAATACCATGAAGTGCCTGCCAAATGGACTTTGTGACCCAGAGAAATGCAGGAGTGTTTTATTACATCTAAATACATGCAGGAAAACAGCACAAGGACCAGACAAAACACATGTTGAAAAGTGAGGATTCTGACAGTGTCCTTTCTGCCTCAGCCACATTGCTAGAATACCAAATTCGTATTCACTCATTCTTATGCATCTCCAATAAGAAATTAATCTTCCTCCTATGCAAAGTCTGTGCACAGCCCACACTGTCTGAGATTCACGGCAACTGCAGTGCCTGTTGGGGCAGGAGCTGATAGACATGGGGGCACACTGAACCAAAGGAGAGAAGTGCAGAATCTGAAAAGAGAGTACCTGCCCAAACCACAGAGTCCTAAACATCATGTATTAGAAACGGTGGTCAAGCAAGCACTCATCTGAAGGAGCACAAACTGGAACGCTAATGTGTGACAGTCACAGTTGCTGGCCAGAGCATTTCCTGCTTTACTCCTGACTGCACCCAAAACAGCAGACAGACCCTTCGAGGAAGCCACAGAAATCTCACATCTTTTCCAGGCAATCAGCTGCCCACTCTTCACACCTTTGCATCACACAGCTCCTTTCACTACTCACATATTGGATGCATATGGTTTACCTAAACCTGGGACAACTGGACCCCAGGCTGAAACAGATTCTGCAAAAAAGATACATTCTGAGCCACAGTTGACAACCTGACCCTAAATTAAATTCTCCACTGCAAGACAGAAGCACCCTGAAAGCGGCATCTAA
The DNA here is from genome assembly GCF_030490865.1 of Poecile atricapillus. Taxonomy (NCBI): domain Eukaryota; kingdom Metazoa; phylum Chordata; class Aves; order Passeriformes; family Paridae; genus Poecile; species Poecile atricapillus. The sequence goes on along the minus strand of NC_081251.1, from coordinate 70,553,956 downwards.
AATGGGGTGTATGACTCAGACTAGAGCCTCTTTCCAGAACTGCACCTGTTAACATATGAACACCTACCTCACCACTAATCTTACTTTGGACAGTCTGTTCACAAAACAAAATTAACCCAAAAATATTATCAAAAAAGTTTTTCAGCTCTCATTACAAGAAGCATGTCCTTTCAGAGGACATGCTTTGTTTTACTGCAGTGCTGTCTTTCACATGTCTTCACCACCCTAAAGTGAGCAGATGAGAGTGGAGAGGAAGGAGATAATATGGGGAGCTGCTCCTAAAAGAGGTTACACAGATTTCTTTGAAAATCAAGACTGGGGATTTAATAAGGAATTATTATTTACTTATTTTTTTTTAAATCAGGTTTCATATGAAAACCTGTGATGCATTCATAAAGAAAATCCCCTTGCCTTACCAACATGAAGACAAAGAAGAGCACCTTGCATCACAGTATGTACTGATACTACTACATTCCTATGTGCTGCTTACTAGGTAAAATGCACCACAACATACTCTCAGAGACCGCACAGTCAACCTCCACAGAAGTGCTAGAGGAGAAACAAGGAAGAAAGCACACTTGTCCAGACAAGATTTATACTAGCAAAGGTACTACTTTCCTCAGGAGGACAAGTGACCTCAAGGAGCTAGCAAGCCTTGGCAAATTCACTGAAAAGGTCCAGTATACTATCTGTAGCTGGTAAAAAGACCGAATGATTATTTTTTTTTTTTCCCTGTGATCAAAGAAAGGAGAAAAACTAGTCTGATACTCAAATACTGAAATATTAGATGGGGATTCTGGGATTCTAGTTTGCCTAACTTCTTTTTGGTTTTTTTTTTTTTGTAATTCCTCCCCTGCACCCCCATGACACACATTACTTTCCAGGACCCAAAATTTTGCTGCACATTTAATTTCAGTGGTTTACTGTAAAGTATAAAATTTGTATATGAAGTAATGTTTCAACAAACTTAGAAATTTGCACTTTCACATGCAGATTTCTGAAGGAAAAAAGTTTTGAGACTAACAAGTCTTAGCTTTAAACATTTGAAACATTCAAGAATAACATGTCTTGTGATGTTTTACCATCATGACACACACAGTTTCAACAATCTAGATGCTTTTTAAATATGCACCCTCTAATTACTGGGAACGCAGTGCAGAAGAAAGTCACCTCCAACACTTACACAATGAACTGTTCTTTGCACTGGGAGCTGAAGATTAAAATTACAACAGAAGGAACTGGCACCATAGGCCCCAAAGAAGTTTTAATTACATACAAAGCATACATAATTCAGAACATCACTGTTCTGTCAGAAGAAGCACAGTTTCTCTGTATTTCTCTGCTTCTTCTGTTTAACACGTGATACCATAAGGAGTAACCTCTAACAGGCTAGAGATTTCTACCATTCCCTTTGACTACAAGTCAGGTTCCACTGAACACTACCATTCAGAGACCTTTATCAAAGACACACATCACCTGAATCTCAGGAGTTAACAACACGATCCTTTAGCATAATGCTGTAGAGCTTCTGCACTTTCTATTTATTCTTTAAAACAAAAAAAAGTTCCACAGTTCTTAATGTCACTGTTCCAGAGCATTTAAAAAAACCAACAAACCGAACTAACGAAGGTGAGTATCAAGTTTAACCAACTTCATTCCAGATACCCTAAAGAATGTGAGCATGCACACACAGAGTTATTCTGAATTCCAGACTGATACTGAAATTACCTCATGATAGGAACCATTTGTAGTCATTTAGGATTTCTGCTCAAACTTACGAGTTTAAAGAACATGGCATACTTGACCAAAAGGGGAAACAGGAAAGTCAACTTTAAGGGGCAGAAGAATGGCAGAATTAAAAAAAACCCTGGATGATTAGCAAATCCTAGTTTGGTACATTGCCTGTACAGTACATACAGTACTTGTACCCGCTGAGTAATCTACAATGAATAAGGAGAGGAGGGAATTGCTTCCTACCCAACTAAGGCAGCTGCTTTTCCAGGTTGTCACTGACTGAAAGTCAAATCAAGCTATTACAGCCTACAACACTAGGCTTCACAACACTAAACTCTCAAAGTGCTTAGATGCCGGTTAAAGCTGAGGCTAACACACTCTTTCTGTCAAATCCATAAACTTAAGTAATTTTACATGTATGAAAAAAATTAATCACATTTAGCAGAGTCCGTGCACAGTCCCACAGCTGAATCTCAATCACTGATGTGTTTTTCAGTGAAGAATCCTACTCCCCCCTGCCCCCCAAACCTTTTCAGAGAGCTCTTTTGAAACACCAGGTAAAAATATAGTCCTGCTGCCAAGAAAGACCAAACAATCAACAGTCCTTACTTCCCAAATGAGTGCAAGTTAACTAAAAATGCTTTTATTATCAAACATATCCTAGTCACAGAAAGAATGCCTCTGACATCCATCTGCAGATTTATTTAAAATGCAGAGTTAAAATTTTAGAATCTTGATTTCTCCTTTGAGAACTGGGATGCTTGGATCTCCAAGGTGAAGAAAACTCATTTTTGACTTCTCATTTCTTCAGATTTGAAGTGGCACTGCTCAAATAAAAATGTGACCATCTCACCTCACAGCACGGATAATAGCATGATACTTGCTCAAAAAGAAAAATAACTTCTATGCTTACATGTGAATTCCAAAATAAGAGTTTAAAAGCAAGAAACCTCTTGGAATGGTAGACACAGTAGTCTTCAGTGAGTAGGATGAAAACTTCAGCAAACTGCACTCCAAGGGAGTCCTCCTCAATAAGAACTGGACCAAAATGCAAGTCACACCCCAGCTCCCACCTTGAGCAGGCTGCATCTCCCCTCATATCTTGACTTCACAGCCCACTATGCTTACAGATGTTGCCTGAAGACAGTTTATGTCAGATCCTATTCCTGTAGATCAGTGTAGACCAAAATTCTACAGAAGATCAGTACCAAAACTGGCAAGAGCGAGATTCCTCCTCAGCAGCAGCTCAGGTGTGGCTGGAAATCAGCAGGCCTTGATGCAAAGAGGTGAATTCAAGGCAGCAAGAGAAGCATCACACTTCTCTGTTACCTTTGCTAGCAGATCTTGCTAGAAATGAATAAATGATGTTTCTCCTGCCTTCTTGGTCACAGGCAGTATGCCCAGACGACAGATGAAGGTTACAAGAACCTCAGCTTTCCCAGAAAAGGAAAAATAAGAAAAAAGTACCTCAGACTTGTCTCAGACTTGTGGGATTTTTTTTTACAGACAGTAATATTAAAAAGGCAATAGCTAAGGACAATGAGCAGTTATGTTGAAACGGAGGAAAGAAGCAGACATGCTTATATGCTGTTCAAAAACTTTAGTTTTCTCTACTATTTTCAAAGTTGCTTCAAGTTTTAAATGGCAAAAAAGAGGTCTGAAATTGCATCAGAAATACTTCAACTTATTTCTAATAATGCTAGACTAAAGATAGTAAAAAGCATATGTTCCTCCTTGTATTAAAGAAAGCATGAGAAGCCACTAGGCTAAGAAGAGTCTGGCTGGGAAGTTTAGGGCAGCCTCAGGGGGAGGTGGGGTAGGAAGGACAGATATCAGATCAGATGAAATGCAGTTATTTGCCGTGCACTTATTTGCCACTAAGAATCTTGTTGGTTTCCAGTTAATTACACTGTTGCTGGTGTACTCTGTACTTCACTGACAGGAGTGAGTTCACAGCCTCAGCTACTACTCTCTACTAGAACAATGAATCGGAGAAAATCGGCTTAAGAGAGCCAGAGGAGGAACCTGAAAAGAGTGACGTGTCACTTGCATGGGAAGATCTAAAAGAAAGATGGGGAATAAATGAAGCCTTCTTTGAAAAAGCCATTTTAAGATGAGTTGCAAAGTAACTAAAGCCCTGCATTTATATAGTGTTAAAAATCTAAGTTTCATACAGTACAATGACCTTCACAGAACACCAATACTGAAAGTTTAGGACTCCAGATGTCTATTAATTTAGTTTTTAAAATTCATAAGTGTATTTGAGAAGTAATTCAAGAAGTAATCACTAACTAAAACTCAAGTTACCTCACATTCCATCCACAGTAGTGCACCAAGTAAAGGACTTCTCCACCTTCGATGTCAGAATCTTTAATACTAGCTTCATACATTTTTTGATTTTTCCCTCTTCCATACCGCACTTGGACTTTCATGCCTGGTGGATAGCATTCAAACTCTTCTTCCTCATTGTTATTGTTGTCTTCTTCCTCCTCCTCCTCCTCTTCCTCCTCCTCTGCTTCTTCTTCATCTTCATCTTCTTCCTTATTCGTGTCATCTCTTGAAAGGTTTAAAAAATTGTAGAGTTAATATGAGATACTTCATAAGCTTTTCAGTTCCAAACCACATATATTGATAAATATTGTGGATGCATTAGAGAGTGGGAAACAGGAGGCTCCAAATATGTGAAACTGCACTACAGCTGAATAATATCAGCAAAATAGAATATAGCAACACACACAAAATCCAGTGACTGTAAGATGCAAAAGTGACTAAAAGAAAAAAAAAAAATCCATCAAAATCTGTATGAGTAGAAGTTGCTCAAACTCATCTTTATATGATTCTTGCATGCAGTTTCTTTGTTTAAATATAATTTTCTCACTTAAAATTCTTTTCAATATAGAGAAAATTTCCTAAATTCTATTTTTCAACCTACAAGTTTTACAAATGCTTCTTGAAACTTGCTTCTCAAAAAAATCCTTGCTTGATTGCCATACATAAACTCTATCTCAACAGCTTAAAATTACTGCAACTAAAACCAGATTTTGGACAAAAAACCCCAACATCTTATGTGACCGTATTAGCAAATTAAACAACCCGTGCTAATTTATGACCTTGTCACTCCTTGCCAATTATGCCAAAAGTATTCTAAATATGTCAAACTTACATTTAATTACCATATAAATACACAAGCAGGTGTTCACTGCTTTCAGAAGCAAGCTAATTTTGAACATATCTTTAGATATTTTGGACCAATTTTCAGAAGCAGTAAGAACCCACAAATCGTGCTAGTTTCAGTCAATGGTAGCTACAGGCTGCTCAGTTATCTGAAAATTATCTGCAATCAGCTTAAAGAGGCAGAGTACATTACCAAAGTTAATGAGAGAAAATATCTTCTAATCTTAATTAGACTTATAAAGCAGTATTATTGACCCTCATATCATTCTAATCACACACTCTGCAACACAGAACAGATTTAGTTGCTGACTAAATTCACAACAACTGCAGACTGCCAATAATAAAAAAAAACTGATATAGGGAACAGGTATGTTTGGATATCTGGATAAGAGAACATAAGTACTGCTCCAAGTCTGATTCACACCAGTATTTTAGTTAAACTCACAAAGAGAAGTCTGTATTAATAATCTAAACCATTCCATAACATTTTCAGTAAAAAATGCTCAGATAAACCAAGCTACTATCTCTCTGTGAAAGGATGCTCCTTTGCAGAATTGCAGTAGTACTATCTAATTAGCTGACAAAATTCAGACCAAGATGCTAAATTCAACTGTAGTATAACCACACTGATTTAATAAACTTACTCCAGAAATTAATGTTGTCACACTATATATATATATATGCATAGGCACACTAAATATACAAACACATATATGTATATACACACATGTGCATACACAATGCAACAAAGGCTAAAAAAATCCACGTTTGTCTATTAAGTACACCAAGTCACAGATGTTGTATCTATTCAGGTATATATGGCATGGACCATACAGTTTAATTCTAGAAGGCCAAGATTTTAGTTTTATTTTTTTATGTATATATATGTATGTATATGTATAAATACACACACACACACACACACAAAGTCTTGTCCTTCCAGGAGGTAGACAGACAGATATAACTATATACTTTTAGTGAACCACTTTGCTAGTGAAGTTAAAACCACCAGAGTTAAAAATGCAACATGAATAAACAAGCTTTGAAAACTCACAGCAAAATTTACTTCCCAAGGAAGTCAGTAAAAAAGGTGCCTGAAGATTCAGATGAAAAATTTCTGAGTAGAATTCCACAACTAAGTTAAACTCTCTGCTGCACTAAACAGAAATTAGCCAATTTCAGTTCAACAGGTATTATCATACAAAAGCTAAAAAAAGGGATCAGAAGCTGAGCTCCTCCAATAACAAGATAAGCTTGTGATTTTCCATTACTAAGTATGCTTCAAAACTTCAGTGAACCAAATTTTGCTTGCTTGTTTTTTTTGGTTTTTTTTTCTCCCCCCAAGATCTAGGGGCACAATCCTTAAATGCTGTCCGCAAAGTAAAGTATGCCTATGCTGGAGAGTCAGGATTTTCCAGATACTGGCAATTACGGTACCCGTGGCTTTTCGAAAGCTGAACAAATCTGGAGTCTTTCTCATCTTAATCACCCTATGGCTTTCTTGGTGTCCCAACATATCCTACAAAGACTCCATGAAAACACCAGAAATTGGTACCTTCTGGAAGAGATGTGTGAAACCATCATTGTGAAGTTGAGTAACTTGGATGGTCAAGGAGATTGCGAACAGCAAGCTGAACAGAGGTGTAAGGGCATATCAGGAAGCAAAAGCAAAATGGAAGCAGAGATGGCTGCAATTAAAAAGTGTTCTAACGAGTGACTTAGTTAGTAATCATAAGCTCAAGATTTTAGGAAACCAAACACAAGCAAAGAATGTTCATCATTTTGGAGCAGAAAAAAACCAACGCACTCATAGAGCTCCTGGAACAAAAAAACCAACCAAACCAAAAAAACAACAAAAAACCCCCAACACAAAACCCCAGAACACATACCAACGGCTGCAAGGAAGGTATTGTCTTATAATGCCATAAATAGTTCAAATCTGGCAGTGCAGACAAAGGAGAAGTCGCAACTGCCACAAAACTGAGGTTTCTAAGAGGAAATTGTGATTGTAGGCATCCAGTATTGCACAGTCAGAACTTCATTAGTCCATGTATGTAATGCATGAGATCACTGGATTTTCTTCAATGCTGTTTAGTCAAAGTCCCATTTGAGGGGAGGGCATGGGGAAAAGGAAAATAAAGAAAAAAAGAAAAAAGAAACAAACCTCTTGGCAGCAGGCAGTAATTGTCAACTTAAAACCAGTACCAAGCAATATCTACCACAAAGCTGCAACAATTTGAACAACCCAAGCAGCAGCTGATGAAACAAGGCAGCAGCAGATGTGCATACACAGTGTACAGGAGACACAACAGTACAAGTGGAACTCTGTTCCAGAATCCAAAGTATTACCAGAAAGCTTATCAGGACTCAAAAGCATTTCAAATTATAACCACAAATTAAAAAGAATACCCCCACCCCATCTCACAAGGTTTGGGAATATAAACTTCAGAAGCAAGAAATGATTGAATTACAGTGCAAAACTATGCATTAATAAAACCATTAAAATGTTAAGATCATACAAACATTGCTTATCATTAGTTTCAAAGGGCAATGCAAAATCCTCAAAATGCTAAACCCACACACACAACAGGTCATTCTCAGTCAATATAAAGACTTAACACCAACAAACCCATAATTAAGTGTCTTAACAACCAGATGTAGTTAACAAATGAAACAAATACTGCTGCCCTTATACCACTCAAGAAAATCCAGCATCATGCAAATCTCTTTCAGCCCACATTCTCTAGCATGAAACATGAGCTGTAACAAAGCCCAGGTGAAACCTATGAGACAGAGTGTGATTTGGAACATTCTATCTGCTTCCTAGGATTCCTGTTTTGCAGCAAACCCAGCCCTACTCCAATACACTTCCCCTGATGCACCAAACTGGTACACACAGCAGGTGAGCTGGCACACGCAAAATTATTTTTTCATGCGTTATTCTAAAATTTGAGGAAGCAAGATTATTTCAATTATTGGCTCAATTAAGTCATTACAGTTAATTGAGTCACTAGCAGAAATAAACTTCAGTATAATTGACGCTTCAAGTTTAGGAATTAGCTTCTATTTTTATTTCCTGCTTATTTTTTTCCTTTTTCTCATCCTAGAGAATAATTTAACCTCTACTTCTCATAATACAGAGCTGAAAGACGTTCAGTCTCTCTTCATGTTGTCCATCACAAATGTATTACGGTGACCTTACATTTTAAGGCAGAGAGGTCATTAAGACCTTTACTTATGCCATGACGATGGAATCTCACCTTTAATTACACAAAATAACACCTCCCCAAAAAATCACCAGTATTTGTCTTCCCTCTTGTCTTGGTTTTGGCTGGGATAGAATTTGTTTCTCCTCGGTAGCACAGTGCTCTCCAGGGTGAGAGGAAAGTGAGCTACTGGTTGCATGGTACACAACTGCCAGCTGGGTTAAACCACAGCACACCTGAAGCTACAAAGAAAATCTGAAAATAAAATCCCCAAGGACTTCTGTCTGCACACAGAAAGTTGGAATAAATGCAGTTAGGGTCCCCTATCCAAAGGGAAGGGGAAGGCACTGCCTTGATCTGAGTCACAGTGAGTCTAGTACAGCAGACTTCAATCATGCAAACACGTAGTCTGTAATCAGTGTGTTCCCTCTGCTGCCACAGACAGGTGAGAGGACCTCATGTTATCGCTTCCCATCATTCAGCCACATGTGTTGAAACATGCCTCAAAAGGATAAAGGGTGGTTCCCAAGTCTGACTAAAGAGTACAGCCCTTCCTCTTTTTACAGCACTGGGTCACTTTCCCTTCGGAAGCCTCCAGTATCTGATGAATGTTTAAAGACTCTCCCACACATGTAAGCCTTGGTGACCACCAGGATTAACAACCTGCACAATGACCATTTGTTATGTAAAATATGATGGCAGAACCACTTTTCCCAAATCAGATGTCTCCCTTCCGTTCAATACAAAGAGCTAGTACATTTACACTGCCACTCTGTGCTTTATTATTGTGTCATTTGCAGCTTATTTCTCTACCAAAAGCAATTATTACATGTATGTATCAGTCTGTACTCCATATTAAGAAAAAAAAAATCAATTAGACTGTTTCTGAAAACATAACTACACAAGAACTTCTTTCTTCATACAAAGACAGCTGAAATACATAAATAGAACGCATATCACAAATCAGAGAATTTAAATATATTCATATAAATAAAATTACTAAGTATGGTCCTTATAAGCATTTTTCTTTTGCATACACACCGAGAATCTCAGATTCTGAGCATATGTTTATACTACACAAGCATTGAACATGACACATTTCTCCTTTTTCCCAAGCGAATCAATTCCACATAGCTTTCTCCAGTTTGATTCAAGTTGATCTCAATATATAGTTCTCAACTCTTCAGAAGCTAAGACATATGCCTTTTATATCAAATATTCTACACTCCAAAAGAATTCTAACCTCCTTGCTACCAATTCAGATTCACCACCACTATGATGTGTCATTTCAACAGATAAGGAACTGAAGAAAACCTTGCCTCTAACAATGTCTTTCTCCCGTATGCGAAATGGAGCGTTTGACTATTATATAAACCATTGTAAACTGCATTCAGAAAATCCCTAATAGGTATTATCAGAAAATGTAACTCTTGTACAAAAAGTTTCAACAGGAGCCCAGGCACAGCAGGTAATCCTCTTACCCCACAGGGGCAATAAACCTTAGTAAAATCCTTCACATGAAACAATGCCCATTGTTACTTAGTTTTCAATTACTGCTTTTATTAATCCTACTTCCCCCCTACTGCTTACAGGAGGGGAAATGTTACTACTGCGTGAAAGATGCACGTAACAGCTTTAAGATTTTTTCCCCTTGCACGTGAATGAATGGTTGATAGTCTTGAACATAATTAAACCAAAGACAAAATGTTTAGCATTTTCACTTTGTGATATTGTCAAAATATGACAGTACCACCTGCCAGAAAACCACACCATGAAGACCTAAACCATCAGTATCAGACAACAAGAAATGTTTAGGTTTCTAAAGCATTCCTTAAAGACATTTGTTCATGCATTCCTCAGAGGATATAGAAAAATTAGACTGTTTTCAAGAACAAGAAACAAGTAAATTCAAGAAGTTTCCTAAGGCCAAGGAAGGACTTATGAAAATGACAGATTAATGAGCAAGAACAAGGTAAGAACCAGACATGGCAGCCATTCCTGGTGTTAAGGCTGCACCTCAGCTACAAGAAGGAAAATACAAGAACAAAACCTCTTGCAATGTCTACGTATTGCAACTGGGATTCTTAAAAGAATTTTGCCTGGGCACCTCAAATACTACCCAAATACTACTATCCAAATACTACACATATAAAAGTCTGCTGCCAATTTTTGTTGAGAAGCAAAAATTACCCAGATTCTCAGCACTTAACCTTTCATTTCAGTATGAAGCTCTTGACAGTGGTCTGTCCCAGGTGCCTTAGAGCAAAGTGTTAAAACCAAAATAAAACACAAAACCAACCCAAAAAAATTCTCAATAAAAACTCCAAAATCAACACAGAAACTTGGAGTTGAATTAACTATCTGGGGAAAAAAAATCTTACTAATATTGGATATAGCAATTAACCTACACGTCATTTTCCAAACTGCACCTACTATGAAATTTTTGAAGATTTACCTTTTGTTTTATTAGCCTGTATTAAAAAATCCACACCTCCTAAAAACTCCACTAGGCTCCTGGCCTCAATCTCTTTGGAACATATTCAATTGTCTACGCTGTTCACTGTGCAGGAAAACACCTCAGATCTCAATTTGCTGACTTTGACTCAAGCATGCCAACAAATTAAAACAGTTACGATTGCACGCTACAAAGGAAACAGCACACCAACTATGCAGTGCTACAGTTGAATATCATGACTTCCACAACGGTGAAGTTTGCAGTAACTTCTAAAGAAGAAGGATTTTGAACTTGTTGATTCATTGGCCAAGTATAACTACTTTTTTTTAATTTATCAAAAAGGATGATTTACAAAGTCAGTTTTGTAAAGGACCCTCTGGGACAGACACTTGGAACGTAACACATCACAGTCCTCTTTTCTTAAACTTGTTTTAATGACCACAAGTTGTAAAACCTGTTATCTAGTACAGGTACCTTCCACTAGCCACAGAAAAAAACAAAACCAAAACAACAAAGCAAAAAGTGAACAAGTAAAGCATGTATAGAATAAAGGGCAAGGTGTCTTTGGAATCTTCACTCTCAGTGTTCACAGATACACAGGCAGGCAAGAAACTGGCACTCTGGGGAAGAAGGAAAGAGAGAGCTGAGCCTTTCTTCCTCTTTATCATATTGTTAAAATCTGTGTAGATGGGACCATACAATTCAAGTGGTAGCAATCTCAAAGGTTAGAGACACATGGGATTGCACAGAGAAATAAAAACTGTAGAAAATAAACAACCGTAGCTTCCAGTAGCATTTCCTGAGATCTGGAAGCTGGAAGTTACATCCAGTCCTCCCACAAGAAAGTCAGGCAAGAAACCCAGAAGAATTTCCATCTTCATGGTTCCTTGTGTCTATAGACAAATAATCTACATGAAGATGTCCAAAGTCCTACAGGTATAAAAACCAGAAAACTGCAAGTTTGCCGAATATAATATTAATTTGTTCAGCTATTTTGTTAGGACTGTGAAGGACAAATAGTCCGTAACTTTAAGTTCCAGGAAGACATTTTAAATAGACCAAATAACAAAATTTCAGTCTGAATTTCACATTGATCTATTTTGATTACAATTCAGGTATTGGTGTGTGTGATCGGTTTTCTACCTCAAAAATGCCTATTTTCATTTTGCATTTCAGTTCAACAAAGAGCTCCAACCACAGCATTTCCACTTTTGTATAAATTCTGCCATTCCTAATCCATGAAGTTGGGTATAAGGAAGTACAACATCTAATACAACGCACCATGAAATTCCTTTAAGCCTTTATGAAATAAACGCTAAAAACATCATTTAGCATTTAAGATGACAGTGACACTTTTCAAACCTCTTTAAAGCTGATACAAATGCATTTTGTACTCCTTGTCAATCTGAGAGGGTAGAAAGGAAAACTAATCATGCTAACAGTGCTACTACAGTAACACTGCTTATAAATACTCACAATTAACTGCTTTAAGTGTTCCATTTTTGTAATTTAAATTATTCCTTCAGACAGCATAGCTCCCAGCAATGACCACATCACCGCCTACACCTCTTTTTAGAGTTATGCTTTCTATTCTAAGTAACTTATTACAATCTTCCATGAGTCATAATAGCAAAATACTAGTTGGAAGAGTTTTCCACTGGGATGAGTAAGGAGAAGCAGAGGGAAAAGAATTCACTCAGTTGCTATCAGGTGAATTCAGAAAACTTAAAAAGGAAATACAGATTTTCATTGTTTCCATAAATAAAAAACTAGGAACACTTGTAAAATTTTTCTGATGTCATAAATAATGCAAAGTGACATGAATTAGGATTTAAACATCCCAGGCTCAAAAAAAATAAAAATAAAGGATTACTAAAAAGCCAATGCAGCTTCTAACTCCTCATGTACCATTTACTACTGCAGCATGGTAAGCATGAAGCCACTATACTTTTCAGGTATATAAAGTAACATCACAAACATACACAGGTACAAATATGCAATTTTGGGAAATTTAAGAACTGCTATTCTCTAAGTATTGCAAAGTCTTCCATCTATTTTGTTCTATATTTTAAAAGCAGCATTGTAAAATCAGTCTTTAATAATTCTGAAAATCTTGCAAAGCTGTTAAAGTACAACTTCATCTAGTTCATGTTAAAAATAGCAAATGCAACAAAGTCCAGCAATTAGTATTTTAAAAAAAGGAAAGTTTACACAGGATACAAATAAAATCACATCCATAAAGAAAAGGCTCTTTAGCTGAGTTCAGGTAAACTTGGTTTTTCTGTTTTCTGCATTTCTGAGTTACAGAAATTGCCAGCAAAATCTTACTGAAAACATTCAGGAGCACAAAAATATTTTATAAAAGGATCATTCCAGAATCCACTAAAAAAAAAAATCCAAATCCTTGATAAATAAAATAAAAAAAAGTATTACCAGTGAATCAGAAGTCAATATACTAAAGTATAACATTCTGACCACAACTTTTAATGAGACAGAAAAAGCATGAAGAGCTAATGATATTTAAACAGAAGATCAAGACAACTGATCTACTAAACAACAAAACTGATGGAATGAACAAGGGAATTACTGGTCAGGCAACAGATGGCAGTAACTACCAAAAAACCCAACTAAACCCAACACATCCCTGATATGCAGACTGCTGTGAAAGCATAAGGAGGTGTCATTATCTGCTTTCCCTCCTGTAACAGCTTCTCCCTTAAGCATCTGTTACCAGGTTTTATTGGAGACAAATACTGTATTAAGAGATATAGCTGACCTCTAAGAGGAATTTTTGTGTTCTTAAAACTAGAAATCATATTGTATGAGGGTTTTAACTGTAAGAATACAAATTGTTAATACACTGGGAATTAATGAGGATTATATTCTGGTTCTATTATTTTTCTGTAGCTGCTTAAAAACACTTGTGAGATTTTCCTGCACTGAAACAGGAAAACCTACCCATTCCATGAGCCAAGTGATTCTCACACACTCATTGATTAGATGGCCCTGAGCATCCCTATTATTTCCATCTCCTACTTTTAAACCACCTGTGTGAAGATTTGCAGCAGAGACTCCTGCCAGCAGCAGGCCTATTCCACAGCAAGGCTGTTAACTCAACAATGCAAGGTACTTCCACCTTTTCCCATGTTACGCACCACTGTCCAAAAACAAAAGCTGAAAAACCACAAGTTTGCCATATACTTGTACCAAAATCAAGTGTAAAAACACTCTTGGCAATGACTGCAATATTTTTGTATTAAATCAAATAGTCACCTATGCTTTGTATATTCATTTCTCACTCAGCTTACATTTAGGCCTGGAACCTGTAAAACTTAAGCTGCCTTATCTATCAAAAATAGATAGATGAACTTCAGTGGCCTAACCACAATGAAGTTATAAACACATCGGTCTCTGGAAGATTCAAGACAATTAACAACAGTATGTCTGATTTGAAGTTCAAATTACAAGAGTAAAATTTAAAAAGCACCTATGTCTCATCTGATTAGAAACAGCACAACTTACCCTGATTTTTCTTTTTCTTCACCATCTGCATTTACTGTAGGATTTTCCATTTCTTTGATCTTCTCATCCTCTTTATCTTCCAGTTTGGTTTCATCTTCAGTTTTGATTACATTTAAGTCTCTTTCTTGATCAGGTTGAGTAAACACAGAATCTGGCAAATTTTTTTTGTTTCCCTAGGATAACAAAACATTTAGTTAACTCACAAGGTGAAAACAAAGGGTTTAAGAAAAGGCAGACTAAACACACTGATGTTGTAAGAGCAAAACAGTGCTACAGTGTGGGGCTTGTCCTAAAATGACAGCACCTCTGCTGCTTTTCCTTTCGAAAATCTTAAGATAAACCTAACAGTTTAAAGTGCAACCAGCGTCCTAGCTTGTTTTATCACAATGATATAGGCATGTAGCTCCTAGACCTGGACTGCAAAGCAATCCCCAAGACAAACACTTCACAAAGCATGTTTCCACTTGGGATGCAGGAATACCAGTACTGGCCTGTCTGCCATTCCTCCCAGAGAATACCAGCACACAGACCAGAGCTGCCTGCCACTTATATGCAAAAGTATTACAGCTGAGTTGCACACTGACTTGAGGAGCCACACTGCTTCCACAGCAAACACTGAGGCCTGTACACTGCCACACATGAGTTTACAGCCCGGAACTTCCTCTGCTAAAGCCATTGAGTCAACAGTGGGTTTTGAAAGGCCATAAACATTTGTCTCTCTGGACCACCACCATGGTCTCTAAACTACATTGGATCATGTGTACATAATATGGCCCAGGTCTTTGTAGAGCTTCACTGATTACACTGGCACACAGAAGTAACTGCAGAATTTATGAGGGCTTACAAGCATAGCTAAATGAAAATATCAGCATACAGTTATATCAGCAATATAGTGAGCTGTGAGCATGCATTACCCAGATAAGGGTAAAGCTGGACACTAATTAGTCTCCATTTCACCCAGGATGCCCTCAACCAAGTGGAATGATGGAGCTGTTTTCTAACAAGTCAGACATTTTGACATCATGACCTCCTAAAACAGGCATCTAGGGTAAATATAGCTGAAATGTCTTTTCCCGAATTTCCTGAATTAGGTTTACAGTGAGCTTTTGTCTTGTTTTAAATCCAACAGAAATTTCAATCTTTATATTAATTCACAGTTATTAACACACCAACTGACTTTATAAGCTGACTTTCTAAGATATAAGATGAACTTTAAAATGTATTACCAGAACAGAGGGCTTATCATTTTCTTTACTTTCATTATCATTCTCAGCCAACTTTTTTTCTTCTTCTTGTACTACTGCTACTTCCTCCTGCTTGCGCTCGTCCTTGTCCACTTTTATCTCTTTTGCATCCTGCTCTGGTTCTTCACGCATCTTCAATTCTTTTTCTTTTTCACAGTCTTTACAAGGCTTGTTCGTCACTTTCTCTGGCAATGCCATTTGAAATTCAATGTTAGCTGATGTACAATACTCTTCAAAACCATAGAGATATCTAAAAAAAGAATTGTTTGTGATAAGCAAGTTTGATTCAAGAAGGAAAATCCAACCTAGAGATGTTAAACATGGGCAGCAGGTTTAAAGGCTTAAAAAATGTACTACAACCAAAGACTTATGGATTTATATATATTACTCCTAGCACAGGATCACTTCAGTTCACTGTAGTTTTAGCATAAACTTCATGGTTTTATTACTTACTTTCTGTATGCACATTTAACATTATATCCTGCAGCTGAATTTAATACAGGGATTCCGAGATCTTGATAAACTTGCTTCCACACCGCTCCACTTTCAATCTGTTAAAGACAATGAAATCATTGTTTATGAATTAATTCACTGACAAAAAAACTAAAAAATTGACAAAGTTTACAGCTACAGAAAATAAATGTAAGTAATTTCCTCTGATCTATAAAATTATTATTTATCACACACACAGTATTTCACTGTAATGCAAACTGTAGTCTAATGCAATTACTTCAAGCAATTTAGCATTTCTGCAATGCAACAAGCCACAGCAGGCTTTCCTCTCCAGGTGGCAATAAAACAGAGGAAAGAAAATATAACTATCAGAAAAAATCAGTACATCATTTTTATTTTATAGTTAAAGTAATTCTGAACTATCAGAGCTAGAATTTTAATTAAATTGGAAAGAAAAAAATAAGTCAAAGCATTAACAATACTCAGCCGTGGTAGTACTGCACCAGACATAGTGCCTACCAGTCTTTCATTATGTCCTTAGCGTGCCCTTTGGTGACGAAGTGCTGTGATGTGCCCATTTCTGACCATGTGTGAAGGTAAAGCAGATGTACTGCAATACCCAAGTACCACATCCTGTCTGTCAGAAAGGCGTCACTGCTCAAACAGACCTCCTCAGCTGACAGGCTACATTCATGGGAAGCAGTTCAAAGCATGAACAGAATCTGCTTGGCCATGAATTCAATATGTTTCAATTACTCCTCCCAAGACCGGTCTCACTAATCCCAGTCAGCAAATTCTTCTTTACACTGCCCAGAATAAATAGTAATTAAGGGCCTCACATCAGGCCACTAAATTGGTTATCTTTGAGATTTTACTGAGCAGCGGCTCCTTTCACTTGGAGGTAACAACTTTATCAGACAAATGGTTCTTGAAGTATTACAAAAACACACATGCTGGCTGATTTTATGCAACAATAATTAAACATGCTGAGTGGATGTGTAATTTATTTAGCATCTAACTAATTCTGGTTTGTGTTAAAGCATGGTTTTTAGGGCTACAAGGTGTCTTGCACAGTCACAGTAGAAAACTTTCATACATCTAAAGGTCCTGTGTTACTTTTCAGTACTTTACGGAGTAATAAATTATTTCACAATAATGAACAGCATCCTCAGGTTTTATGGCTCTGGAGTACTGATCAAACTAATACTCACGTTATCAAATCCTCCAAGCTTGTGTACAAGTCTGAATAACTTGAAGAGATTCAAATTTCTATATCCTAATACAGGTCGTTTGTTAATAGGAGTCCCTGGGTAACAAAGACAGTTGTTAGGGTGCTTTGAAGTCTTTTTTTCAGAATAATATGAAATTCACATCATATGCACTACTATTAAATACAGTATTTTAAACTCCACCTCCTGCATCTGGTACTTTCTTTTCATGAAACTAAAACTCTTGAGTCTTACTGAACTAGAGGGAAAATGGGTTATGTTATTTAATGCATATATATGCATTCTTCCATACATTACTGAACATGCAGAAATGATGCAAATTTTCTTGCTAACTATAGTATACATGGTTTCATTTCACCCACTGAAACAATTACATCTAAAAATACAATAGTCCTTTCACTGATACTAAAAACAACCCAATTCAACCCTTACCAGGAGCAACCCCACAATGCTTCAAGAGCTGAAACATCCTGTGCTACTGTACTAAGCAGCAGCTATCACACTGTCATCTCTTGTGAACAGTTTAACTCATTTCATATGGCATTAAAGATACTCATTTAACCAGTTATAATAGTAATTTAAATACAGATACCCTCACTCCTGCCTCTACAGACACTGCACTTTTTTTGCAGTATATCAAAACCTGGTAAAGATTTAATGTAATGAATAGTACTGGTTTTAAAAACACCTCAATCTACGGATAATGTTAATGCACTTATGTGATCAGGATTCACAAAAGAAAACTAGTAAATGCATTTTTCCATGACCCAAAAGGTGTGTTGGTATTTTAAAGTTATTAAACTGAGAATAAAGATTCATATGATTTAGAGTATTAAATGTTTGATTTTATACACTGTAAGTACACTATTGCAAATACAGTACAATATATGCAAAACATAATAATTTTTATACATCCATTTAATTCTGAAAGGAGAAATATGGGACTGCATTTTAGGAGATGAGTCAAGTGACAGACTCATCTTCCAAACAGTAGGGACGTCAGAAGGCATGAGTACAGTTTCCCTGTTTCCAAAACTGTACTGCAAAGCAGTACTAATTTACAGACTCAATTTTTCACAGCACTGGTAATTAAAATGCCTACCTCTGTCTTCCATGAACTTGTACAATTGCTGAAGAAAGTTCTCTCGTTCTTCAGGAAACGGCTCTATTTCCTCCTGTTTAAAGCAATGCATGCAAGAAAACTGTCACCATTTTGAGTTGCAGTCCTTCATTAGGAAACATAAGGCAGTGATAATTTAGGTTTAAATGTTTAAGTTTGTTTTACTGTAGTCAGCAACAGGATACAGCACAGAGCAATACATGCTCTCAGTGTTATGCCACATGAAGCCAAGTTTTATAAACTACAGTGTTTCAAAATATATAAAACATTGACTGTAAACATACATCGAAATTGGATTTTTTACTGATCACTGCAGTATCGTAAGTAATACCATAGATCAAGATGTGTTCTCAATTTCGTCCATTTATGCAGAAAGTCTGGGAGACAGCACTATTAATGACCAAGAGATTATATCTGAAATCTCAGCTCTATTTCTACTGCAGTTAAGTGACTCCTTGGTTCCTGGATAGACTACGTCACTTTCAGAGATGAAGTCAAAGAGCAAATGGTGCTTTCACTTTCTTAGGAGTTCTAATCCACTGCACTGGCAAACCGCAGCCAATGGCACTGCATGCGAACTGCCATGGGGTACCAGCTGAGCACGTGCTGAGCAGGATCAATCCCAGAACTGAAATAACAACGGATATTTTGCAAGTTCAGTTCATTGCACTAATAAACCTTTGTATCAGATTTACTTAGATTAATATACACTGGAGTTTCATAACAAAGCACTATGGCTTACTTTATAAGACCTCATAATTTCCTTCGGATATGGGGCTTGCCACATCTAGTAGCAATAAGATATTAATGTATCAAATTCTGAAGAAATTCTGATGACTGAGCTACTGCAAAACAATACACCAAGTATGAGCTGATTAGTTTTTAATATACCTGTAGAGTTTTCAAAATCAACTAGTTATTCAATAATCTAAATGAAATTATTTTTCTTTAGTGTATTTGCATTCCATGTTCATCATTTCCATTCTTCAACTGTCTCCTTGTACTAAATATTAAAGCTTCACCTACCCTGAAGCAAGGGGAAAAATCATACTGTCTTTAAAGTCATACTAAGTTGAGAAAACAACAGAAACAGAATATCATTACTAAACAGAACTGGGAAAAACAAACACAAATAAAAACAAACCCGAAACCCACCAACATCTGAATCTATTTTATAAAGAGATGGATGGCTGAAAATAAGGTCAGGAAAGGCTGTAACTATTATCAAGAATTGGAGATTTTTCTTATTCTGTACTTCCTCTTACCCATTAAATGCACTTGGATGACATCAGAGCAAGCAGGCAAAAGAATTAAGAACCACTATTCACAATATGCTGAAGCAGTTGCCCTTCAGGTATAATTAACAACAGAAATGCAATGAAAATACTCCAATCTTGCAAAGGCAATGCCAGAGGAAAGTCACTGCAAGGGGCATTATATGATGGGCATTTGACACCCAGTGAACCAGCAGAGACCAGAGCAGGCAGCTTTGACGGGCAAGGACAGGCTCGGTAGAGAACTGCAACCAGTATATTAGAGATCGTTTTCACAGGGCAGGGGCACCAGAAACTGGCACATACAGCCCAATTCTTCTCTGACAGGCACAAGGTGATGCTGCAGCCCTGGGTGTAGTACAGATAAAAGCCTAGTTAAGAACACTCATATTGCACAAGCCACGGAGAACAAATTATTTGGGTGGAATAAACGCCAAAACAGGGTAAATTTTTTTTTAATTTTTTTTTTTTTTTTTTAATCTCTCATAGCAGGTACTTGGAAAGGACTTTTACCAGATCATGAGCAGCTACTTGGGTTTCTCATGCTCCTCAGCAACAAGAAAAACATGCTATAGACATTAGTCTCACAGAGCATTTGGGGGAGGGGTGACAGATGTCACTGAACAAAACGTTCAGGAAACCAAATAAAGTTTTGAAGGAATGTATTCTTTTTAAATACAGGGGAAGATAAGGTAAAGGTGATGAAGATGCTGAATAAAACACTCCTTTCCTACTATACAGTCCAATGCCTGAAGGGTACTCCTCCATCTCAAACGTGATAATTCAGAGAGGTGCCAGAATGGCAAGTGAATGAACACTCCTTATTCATTTTTCCAGTAGAGAACAAAGTAACTTTCTAAGAAAGTGTGCTAACGTGGAAAGCTTAGGACCCTGCATGCCTCTGAAAGGCGTTTCTCAGAATTTCTACAGAGCCAATATGTATTATACTATACTAATAGTATCTGTTAATAATCTCTTAATCTGGTTAGACAACAAGGTTTACTTGATAATCGTTTGACGCAGGTATGTCACACTGTCATAAAGTGTCAGAAAGTGTCATAAAGTGGCTTCTACACAGGATAATAAAATCCAGGAAAACAACGTGTTTTTTGCAACACAAATTCATACAGTACTACAGCACAGCACTGAAAGAGAGGGTCTTTGACAACTCTTTTACCTATCTATATTAGATTTCGTAAAGAAAAGGAAGGCCATTTTCCAGTCTCTTCCATTAGAGGAAAAAAACAAACAAGGCAGCAACTACTCTTCTTAGAAGTACAGAGGATTTGCATGGCAACTCCTATTTATATATGATGGAAGCAGGTATAGAGATATGACATATAGAAGAGCATTTACGTATCCACAGAATGGGATGTGAACATACATGTAGGATAGAAGTATCAGTTTTTGAAGCCTGTAGTAACATCTTTAAGAGCTTAAGTTTTCTGCTTTGTTTTGTTCTGGTTTATGGGTAGAAGGACCACATGGATGGCCTAAGGGCCACCAGTGAGAACTTTTCATGTCTTGGGAAGCAGTAGAACAACCTGCAGGTGGATAAAGTCCCAAGAGCAGGCCCACAGTTCCTGTTTGGGAAGAGATGCTGCTTGATAACCAGGAGGCTGTAAGCACAAAATAACAGAAACAAAGAGAAGAAGCTGCAGAAACTGCTCAAATATGGGTGGAGAGAAGACATGTGTCACTGAACACCAAGGAGAGAGAAGAAAAAAGGGAAGTGAAAAAAAAAAAAATTTTGCTTCTGTTTTTGAAACTTCTTACAAGTGACTGAAATCACTGTTTACTAAAAAAGATGATACAGTAAATTTCAAAATATTTGTCAGACATGAAATCTTTATGTCTAGCACATGGAAAGATTAGCTCAAACAATGTCACAGGCAGCTAAGTGGAGCTCAAGAGGTGTTGAAAGAGTACAAGGTCAAATGTTTACAAACGCTGTAGCTAAAGGCTCTGTATTTTTCACCTAAAAATAGTGTGGGAATGACCACTATATAAAGACGATGTGTCTTTCTGCATAGACACAAACCTATTGACATGTATCATGTTCATGGCTGGATGTGAACCTGCTGAGAAAGTTCAGAAATTGTACTGAGCCCAAGGATGCTCAATTCCTTGCTTCTCAAAATCCTAAACAGAGTATCATCCTAAAAAATGCCCCTTGAAAACTTTTGATCAGAGCTGGATAATCTTCTGAGAGCTTAAAGACAAGGAAGAAAGAAATTATAAGTATGGAGAGGTGGCAAAGTCATAACTTCACACTTTTGCAGTCTCCCAACACATTTTCAAGAAATGAATGACTGAAAGATGAAACACTATCTTATGGTATGCCAGAGCCACAATATCCAGGGAGGATGCACTGAGAGAAAGACCCTAGCACAGCCATTTAAGACCCAAACCAGTTCAGTTTCTTATTTACAGTTCCCTTACTAACATGAAATTAAGTCTGCTGCACTACTGGCACTTGCTTAAAAATTAAGAAAACTCTCAAACCCTGGCAACAGAAGAAGTTTTTGAGAGAAAAGTTACAGCAGATACAGCAGATTTACAAATTTAGAGTTATACAGCTGATACAAATTTAGAGTACTACAAGAAGGTACAGAGAAGTAAAAGCTTCAAAAGCCTCTCTTTCAGCCTCTCAGCCAGCTGTGAAATAAAGTTCTTTCCACTAATTTTCTTCTCATCTTCACTTTTTTTTGGGCTAGGAGGCTGGGAGTAAAGAACAGATGATTAGAAAACCAAGCATGAGGTGGGAACTCCATACTTGCAGAACAAAAAAGAGAAGAGAGGTGGAAGTGGAGTGCATGGGCTAACACCTTGATTGAAATTTCTTCTGCTTCTTTACACAGGATGGCCAGAGAAACAGCTTGTGATGAAGCAATTCTTCAGCAGACCAGGGAAAGAGCAAGTTATTCAATAATGCCTATGTTAACAGCATTGCCTTTGTTAACACGTTCCGTGTTCCCTAATTTTAAAAAGGCCTACTTAAATATATACACTCCTGCTAATTTTTATCAGCTGTGCATCTATGCCCTTTACTAATTTCACTTGCCTCTTCCTCACTGCTGTTATCCTCTTTTTCTTTTTCATCCTCTTCCTCTTCTTCAGCTTCACTGCTGGAGCTGTCTTCTTTCAATTCTGTTTTCCAGTTACTAGGAACAGTTCTGTTTTTACGGAATTCAAGTGCTTGGTCAAAAGCTGTAAAAGAACCAGCCTTTGTTAGCACTGCAGGAAGTATCAGTTTGCACAAATATTTCAATTAAAAAAACAGTGATCAGGGGTGATGGGGAAGAGGAGAAGAAGGAAAGACCGCTAACCAAGAATTCCATTCCCAATTCAAAGAACCTCAACAACCACTCCATTTTGTCCATCCTTATTTGTCTTATCCAGTCAAACTGGCCTAATATTCTCTGCACATCAAGGCACTCAGAGCTATTACTAGTATCTTTACCATGTTACTGTCTACAGTAGGATCTTCCACATAGGGCATAAATGAAAATTTAACTGAAGAAACCCCTATCCAACAGGTTTACACTGCAGTTTCTATATATCAAATAGGGAGGGCAAGGAGGAAGAAACAATCACCAGCTAATTCTCAGAGTCTCATCACACAAGCTTAACCTTTCAAATGCACCCACAGTTCCAGATTTTCAAAGTTCATTAAGGCAACTTACTTAGAACTATTAGGGCTCTACTGTGAGAATATTTCTATAAAGTTCTAAAGCAAAATGAAAAATCTATACAACCAACGTGTGCATGTTTGGCATGTCTACACTTAAAGTCAGTGCAGAGCAAATGAGCTATTGTTTTTGGGGGTTTTGTTTACTTAGGTTTTATTTGTTTAAAGAAAAAGTTCCTCTAACTTTCCCTACGTATTCTCTTTCAATATATTATTCTGTAACAAAAGAGCCTATATTTTAGGATCTTTAAGACATGAATCAATCTGCCATAGATTTAGTGAAATTCATGTAACTAAGCAAATACATACAAGTGTTTCTCACAGAAAGTTATTTTTACCTTGTTTTAACAAAGCGTCAGGCTTTGGTGAAGTTTCATTGATTTCCCGGACATCTTTTCTTGGCACAGAAACGCTGGATAATTTAGAAAGTGTTAGAAAATTAAAATATTTTAAAGGTAAACTAACTATACAATACAAAGCTACCACTAAGATTATAATACACTTACTAAATATACATAAGAAGCACATGAAGTATATCTTCATTATTCTACAGTGTTAGTCTGGTACAGTATTAATCAGTAGATTAAAACCAAAACTTTTACATTAAATTAATTTAACTATATGCATTCATTGTGTATTATAGAAAGCATGTTATTTCCACAAACATGTAGTTTCTGGAATCTCCCATATATGTATTACTTTAAGCCCTCACATTAACTTAACATTAGTTTAGAACTGTACCTTGCTTAAAACATATATGAGTATTAGTGTAAATTGTCAATATGAAATTAAAGACTTCCAAATTGAAAGAGCAAAGTACTTTCTGACTTCTACTTTGTCTATAACCAAGGAAGCAATAAATTGCAGCTCTGAAGGATTGAGGTGTAGGTATGTGCTTGCATGCACACATCTTATGTGTGCTTCTTGGGTGATGTGCACTGATGCCTGAAAAACTATCATATGTAAAGCAATACCCTAGACTTAGTAAGTAATTAAACCATAACAAAACTGTTAATACTTCAATATGCTTCCTGCAAAACATTATGTTAAACTGAACTAAGCACAATAAATAGCTGCAACTTTTGAAATAAAAACTAAAACCTAGAAAAAGAATTCTATTGTTGTGAGTTAAAGAACACAAAGTTCTTTATTTTGTTGCAAATACCAGACAGTCTGGTTTCTATGTTTCTCTATCCTTTTTCCCACTTTGAGTAGCACTACTCTTTGCAAGGAGCATAAGATGCAGTTGCAAGTCTAGATTGAGATAAACATATGCCTTACTACCTTCAAACAAGAAAGAGGATTTCTGTGTGTGTGTGTGTGTGTGTGTGGTGTACGTGCAGGCATGCACACATCCCCACCGACCCTTCTGTAGCTGGATAAGCTTACAGCCACTTCCCTGAAAAGCACTGCTCTACTCCAGCCACAGCAGGGAAGAGTTTCAGGCCATTCTTGAAGTCATGTAATGCTGCTGTTTGCCACAATTTTAACAATGAAACTAAGACAGATAGATTTATGCATCCCATTACTAATAATGATAAAGTTCAAGACTAATTTCATCACCATGTAGGCTGTTAACAGTTTTTTTTAAACATTAGAAAAATCTTGGCAGGAACTTACTGAGCTTTATGATATATTAATACTTTACCCAGCACATCTCATGCTACATTTCACTTTAGGTATACATTTTGTTCAATTATCAAACTCTACTACATTCCTACTCACAATTTGCCATCCTTGAATGAGCGAACAAGAATATTGTCTTTTTTCACCGCAATATCATCACTACAGTCGGGACAAACCACCTGCAAAGGTATTACAATTGCAAAGTTTAGAGAGAAAAAGCTAAAACGAGAGTCATAGTAAATATCAGTGTTTCTCTAAAAGCTTTTGTGCTCATTTATCTTTGGCAATCCTGAGATGAGAGCAAGTAAGATCCCTCAAAATATAGGAGTCATGACCTCCTGAAATTACTGAAATTACATGCCTAAGGTCATGCTTGCTCCTGGAGGGAAACTGATGGCTGCTACCAGAAACATAAGAACATTCTGACAAAAGGTCAATTTGTCATGCCTCTACAGCTCATTCTACTCCTCATCCTAAAAGGACAGAAATTTCACCAAGTGCTGCCACCTGACTTAGAGACTTCTTCTGAAAACTTCTGGAAATGGCAAGGATGAGATTACACACAGCATCAAAACCAAAAGCTAACAGGATTTATGAAATGCAATTTTATGAGGGAAGACTTAGAAGTAATTTAGGAGAGAAGATCACCTCAAGTACAAGTATTATGATAGGTTCTTTAACTCAAGAAGTTAAAGCCCTGAGACAATATATTAATTATTCGTTGCAATTTTAAAAGCTATTTAGGTTTTGTTAAACCAGTGTACAAGTCACTAATCAAAAAGCTTCAAGAATTTAATTTAAAAAAATAAATATAAGTAGCCAGAGATATAAAACAGAAAAATAACCCCTCTCCATCACTCATCTGATGTCTCATAATGTGCACAGTTCCTTGAAAGTTAGGAAAATTCTGGCTGCTACAAAACCTCAAGGAGTAGCAAATGACTGTAGCCCTAAGCTAGCCCAGATAAATACCTCTTTTCTGTTAGACCAACTTTTGCCTTTCAGTCCTAATTTTCCACCAAATACAAAGATAGTCAATGGCAAAAGTTGAGTTTTTTTCCTGCTTACATATGTCACTGCCTATGCAGCATTTCAGGAGCTGAAGTCAAAAGCTCCAAGTGATTTGGAAATAGATTTACATATCACAAAGCACAGGCAGAATATGCTCCTCAAGACAAATAAAATTTAACAGAAGTTTCAAAATTCAATGCATTCTACGGTCTGCAAAAAAATTACTTTAGAAAACTACAACATTCTAACTGAAATTAAGCTTGAGTTATAGTTTACAGTGTCAGGGTAAAAGATTATGATTTTCATCCTCTATTTTAAAGTGACAAGTGCAAACTCCTAGCTCTTTAAAGATGGAGAAAGGCTCTTCAGGCTTTAGCTACTGGTTTTCTAGAAGCATCAAGATTTTAG
Organism: Poecile atricapillus; assembly: GCF_030490865.1. Lineage (NCBI taxonomy): Eukaryota > Metazoa > Chordata > Aves > Passeriformes > Paridae > Poecile > Poecile atricapillus. Next base: position 70,527,809 of record NC_081251.1, on the reverse strand, counting down.
CAGTCAGAAACCTATTCAAAGGTTGGAAAACAGCTTACTATAACCTCATTTAGTGCCTTTACATCAAGCAATATCACCTCAATGTTGCCTGAATCAAGTTTTCTCAATTTCCTTGCAAAACAAACTCCACTGGAGTCATAGGAGGATGAATAAGATGATCCTATGTAAACTCAATTTTCTGAAAATGCTGCAGGATGATTTCCTCACTGCACCTTTTGAAAGCCTTTAAGTACACATAAAACTAAGCAATGCTATAAGGCTTACTAAATCTCACTCCTTGACATAAGGAGCAACTCTCAGATCCTTTTACCATTCCAGTTACTCACTGTACTCACACCTTCCCCACAGAACTAACAAAAACAAGCAAACAAACAAACAAACCCCCCACCAACACAAACATGTGTGCAGGATTAAAACAATGCAGTCAATCACTGAGTCCTCAGAATAATTTTTACCAAATTGAGACTTCTACAGTTTTATATTTCAAGTGATAATCTATCTGGTTATAGGCCTGATATGCAAAGTACTTACTAGTGGTTTCCACTACTAATCTTAATTGTTACTTGCTGTAAAGGTTTAGACTAATCCCTGAACTTGTTTTCACATAATAAAGCTTGCAAAATGTCCTCTGTGCTTATATACAAAGCATCTGTATATAGTATCATTAATAAGAAATAATGCTGAGATACACATTCTTCAGCACATTAAACCTGAATTTTCATTACATTATTCATGTAATTACCATAATACAAAGTTAATGCAAAATTTATCAGTAATAAGATAAGATTACTTTGTTGATACAATAGAGGTAACCTGCTTACACAGTAGAAAACACAAGAGGAATAGCTACTGGGGAGGGGATTACAACAATAAAAACCAAGCCAAACCAAAAACGCAGCTATTTGAGGTATAAATCTGTCCTTTGGCTCAGCTGTTCTGGTTAAATGCAGCATGATGTTTGTCTGCAGAGCCATAAACCTGATTACTAAATTAAGAGTTAATCTAGGATAAGCTATTTCAGAGTTAACAAGCTTCACCCTCAAACTTTATCCCCCCACTGCTTTTCATTTGTTGCAGGAAGTTTTCCATGAAGAGAAGCTATACCAATCTTCAAAGGAAAGCCAAATAAATAATTGTGTATTTTTAGTACCTCTTTGGAGCAGAAGCAACAATTCAGCTCCTCTTTAAGGTATGACACACAGCTGTTCTGAGCAGCACTACACGAGTCACAAGCAATGCCCTCTCAGAGAGGAAACTGCCATGGAAACTGGTATCTGTCATGGGCATGACCAGAAAAGCAAACCCAGCAGTGGGACACAAAACTGCTCAAGCCAGTTTCACTGACCACTTCTGAGTGAATTGTGAGGCAGATGATACTGCATCATCTTGATGACAGCTTTCAGCAAACATCTCAATTATTCTTGTTTATCACTAAAAACTTCTCTTAAAGCTATCTGCTGTAAACATATTACATCTCCTTGCTGTACATTCTGCCCTCCCCCTTGCAAAAAACATTTCAGTGACTTCTTCTCTTCTACAAACTTCCCCAAAAGAATTCCTACTGGAAAGCTGCTGGACTGCATTACAAGACACAGCAGGTGACAGCCAGAAAGCTGCAACTGAGAGCTACTGCACATACTAAGAGGAGTTAAATGTTACTGCATGGCATCATTTCAAAAGCAGAGCACAAGTTTCCCTAAATGACATAAATGTGTTAAGCTTTCATTGCCAGGAATTAATCAAATATTACAATTAAAAATAAAGTAAAAATTTAAAAGCATAGTACTAGAAGGCACCACATACAGAAAGATATTAATTTCCAAATATATCAGTCAGTGAGTCTACATGCAATCACTAGCTGTGATATCTATTTAGAAGTTAATTTCTTAAAAAGCTCCTTTAAGCCAGAATAAAGGAAGAGAAAAAATACTAGTACCAAAAGGCTACAATGTAATTTTGAAGTAAATTTATTGCCAATATTCCACTACCTACCGTAGTGACTAAGAAAAAAAAACATTTGATTTTATTATCCAACGTGTTTCTATTGAATGCTGAAGAATCATGCCTATGTAATCACTACATTTACCCTCCCTTTGTACTTCATATTTCCTTCCTTGATAAAACTCAGTAATTTGGAAAATTGACATGGAATAGCCTAGGAAAAAAACCCTGAAATTCTAGTCCAATAGTACTGAACACACTGTTGAGCTAGAATTAGGTCAACAAGCTCTGGCTGTTTGGAAAAACTCAGGCCATGTCAGCAATCCCTTTTTTTTAAACAAACATATCTAGATATATTTCACTTGACTGTTATTCTACAGTCCAATTTGAAAAAACATACTAATTTCTAATAAAAACCACCAAAACGAAAAAACCCCACACCTTTCTTCAGTGCTTAGAAAATTACAGTAGCTGTACAAAATTATAATAAAGATGGAACTCTTACCAAGGCGGGAAACCACAGAGCTTTCTTCTTATCCACACTGAAGCAGTCCACACACACAACTTTTCCTAGTAACTCATCACTTTGTTTCCTTTCATCCTCATCTTCATCGCTGGAAGAGGATGAAGATTCTTCTTCAGGACTAAACAACAGAAAGAGACTTAAAACTTAACTATTCAAAACTTGCTTATTATAATTACAGGAGATCCAGAGCTAATTATCAAGGAGGCACAAATAACAGTGACTTGAACTGCTTGTTAAGTGTTTCGCGACAAAATGAATGAAGTATTTATAATTATATTATAGAAACAATTCAAACAATTCAAACTCAGAAATGCACATTCACTAGTAATACATGTAAAACCCAATGAAACACCACCATGCACCCATATGGAGGAAAAGAAACACATTGTCAGGGTATTCAAAGTGAAACCATTCTGCCCTACATAAACACTGTTCAAAAACACTGTTGCAGTTGTAGTTTTGCACTAATGTTAAGCTTAACTGTTTTGGTTTTCCCTCTTAATCTCTCTGGTTTTTCTTTAACAACCACACAGAATGGAAAGCTATTTTGAGAGAGGACAAATCTCTGAAGAAGAAACATCAGATACAAAGATGAATAGCAAGGAGAAAGTCTATCTATCCTTAAACAGTTCTTTAAAGATGTGCAGTGAAGCACTTCTATGACTATTTCAATTTCACACTGAATGAAGTGCTGGAATGTAAGTAGATGGACGAAGGTGCAAATGCATTTTAATTTAAAAGGGTTCTGGCTCATTGTTTTGACTGTTCAAGTACAAAGTTGCTGGTTTTAACCATGAGGAGTCTAAATGCACAAACTGGTCCAACTAAAATTACTTGCAACCCAAAACAACCCTCTCTTGATGCTCTCTCTATATCTTTTTTATAGTCACTTCAAAGGTTAATCCTCAGAAAATATACAGCATCTTCAATGAGCACAACCACCATTACTTTAAAAGCTATCTTCCATTTGTCACGTAACTGCTTTTGAATACAAAATACAGTATTAATAAAAAAGCTCACAGTTAAAATTTGTATAGCAAAAGGCAACTAATGTACAGTTTAAGGAGAATTTCCTTTTCTCCACATTAAATTTATGCTATTTCCAGTGACGATAATTGTTTTGGTTTATTTGTTTCCTTCAACATTTTTTTTTCAAGTAATGGTTTCTTTTAGAATATATGAAAGTCTTTCAGGCCGCTTTCTGGGGCTCAAGAATCTCTTGTACGAAGAGAAAAAAGTCAAAGACTAAAGGCAGAACTATTTTGTAGAGACACTTCCTAATTCAAATTGCAGATACTGGTATAAGTGTCTTTAAACTCAGTTAACTCAGTATTAATGATAAGATAAAGGTAAGAGTGTTGCTTCTGACATAATAATATCCTCTACAACTCAGTCAGAGACACCAAGGATGCTACAATCATTCTCTGTGGTATTGCCAGCTTTTTACCTTCACTACCTCACAAATTAGTAACACAACAATTTTCTGAGTAAATTTATAGCTCCTCTACATGTACAGGGCAACATTTATTTCAAGCTACTAAAAAGTGCAAAAAGGTAAGCCAAGCATGAAAACCACTACACCCAAAAATGTTAAGCAAAAATACCCCACATAAACACTACCCCCATCCCCGCCAAAAACCTCACAACCCACCCACAAACAATGAAGAATAGGCAGTGGACTATGTAACACTGGTTTATCAAGACCACAGCTACCAAGAGCTTTGGCACCTAAGAAATCCTAAACTTTATTTTTGTATCAGTAAGCTTTGTTGCAAACTACACTAGAAGCAGTGGGAAGAAACTGTTGCACAGGAAGTTCCATCTGGATACAAGGAAGAATTTCTTCACTGTGCAGGTGACTGAGCACTGGAAAAGATTGTCCTGAGAGGTTGGAGACTCACTCACTGGAGATGTTCAAGAACCATCTGAACATAATTCTGTCCCAGGTGCTCTAGGATGACCCTGCCTGAGCAGGGAGGTTGGACCAGATACCCCACTGTGTTCCCCTCCAACCCGACCCATTCTGTAATTCAGTAATACTGTTCATCTATTTCTAAAAGCCTTTCAGAGACCCTGAATTGAGAAACCAAAGGTCTGTAGGAGGATTCTGGGACCTTCCACGAAGACTTCCTGTCACCTGGACAAAGACTGCATTGTAATTATTTTAGCTTGAGTTCAACACATTTACAACACTACAGAGATGTTTGTCAATATAATTTAACATCACATTTCCATTTGAGATGCCACCTTTTTTTTTTTCTTTTAAACCAAGAAAAAACTCTTGCCTATACCTGGTACTATTTTAAATATTGATTACATGAAGACTTGAAATGTTTGCATGCAACAATAGATATGAACCTGACTTTCAAACTGAGTGCTAAACAACATTTTTCATCCAACCTCCTGTTTATTTTAATAAGAGAAGCCTGAACATACAAACAATAAAACCTGACACACACTGAAAGCTTCAGAATTGATTACACACAGCACAGATATCAAAATATTTAACTTACATATGATTGGATCTCCTTCCCCTGTTTGTTTTCTTTCCTATAACAGGAGTCCCAAAGTGTTCAGGATTGGTGAGTGGAAGCTGATCTAATGTCTGTTGAAATGAAAAAATACATATGCATCTACATAAGAAAAACTTGGCATAAGTTATTCTCCAAGCCACCTTCACTCAAGCAATTTTTGTCAATAGAGGTTTTCTCATTACAAAGAAATACAGAAGTACATCATACATGTCATGCTAAGATTTTAAAAAAGGAATGTTTTGTTTTGCAGTTCTTTCCAACACTTTCTCTGCACCGCCGAATAATTAACTTTTGTCGAACACACACAGATAATTCTTCTCAGAAGTCTTGCCTTTGGACCATCAAAACACAGAGAAATAAGTATCAGGTATTCTGCTCACCTGGCATATTCCATCTCTACCAGATTAATTTTCTGTCTATCCTATCATTGGACTAAATACTGAATCATCTACTTAATAATGAACAAAGATCTCCTTTGAAATGAAACAGCAAGACCACTCAACAGCAGCAAACATGATAATTTAATTGTATTTTATGTTAGTAATTCATACTTGGATACGTGAGAGAGATTCTAAAACAATTTAAAAGAGGCTGCTATATTGATAATTGGGAGGGTGCTAATTGATGCTTTATCAGCATCAAAACAAAAAGAGAGGGAGAGAAAAAAACTTTCCCTCTTTAGGAAGAATTCTTCAGAAGGAATTAATGGACATTCAGTATTATCTCTCCTTAAGCCTGCCATTACCTGTTCAAATGATAACGATTCCAGATTCAAAGACTCCTGGTACACAAGATTTTTTTGTATAGCCACTTATTATTAGTCTTTGAAAGAAGGCAGAAAGCCCTCAGAATAAAATATAGTCCTCTGACTTCAACTTATTTGTCCTGTATGAATTTTTCAATGTGTAACACCAACAAGCACCTCAAAAGTATTCTGTCTGAGAGAGAGCTGACTTAGGGACAATAAAATTGGCTTTTTAGAATCTAAAAATAAATGTATGACTACTTCTAAGTGTGGTGGACATCCTACAAGATTCTACACCACACACTTGGGAAGCAATATCAGAACAAGCCAACTGTGGGGCACTGGCCTAATTACAAAATAAATTTGAGATGCAATTTCCCCTGCTGAGTAGCTGTGCAATCACAAGGTAATTATTAGAAATGTACAACATGTTTCATTCAGAGCTGGTGACAGTGAACTGCAAATCAGTGACTTCTGGCAAAACATCAGAAGCTTAGATGATAAAAAAGATGATAAAATACGAAGTACCAGTCATCTGAATGTAAGGTTTCCTTCAATCTTACAGAATAATCCAAATTACTCTCATTCAGCCAAACAGGTCACAAAGCAATACACGTAGACCAAAATTTTTAATCTGTGTACTCTAAGGTAATACTCCTGAAATCATATTAAAATAGTGTTTATGGAAGAAAAGAAATTTAATCTTCAGTTGTGCTGATCATTAATAACAAGGAACTAATTGAAGGAATTCCACAATCTTTAAAATAATAGCATTTCTATGTGATGCTGGATTTAGGCATCTAATTAGGCTCCCACCTTTACATATGTTTAGTCCTGATTTAGGATTCTAGAAGATACGTGCATCTTCCCAAGAAGGCAGCACACAAACAACTCAGCTGACTGCAATAACAGCACACTTATGTAGAGCAAAAAATCCCCATCTTCAGAAGCTGTCCAATAAACAAACATCTTTACGCAAATCTGCCCATCCGTCCAGATTGTCTTATATAATATGAAGGAATAACCCTCATTCTGAAGTTCCAATTGGAATGTGCTACAAATGTTTGCATACTTTAATGTGCAAGTCACCTCAAAGACATGAGCCAGCTGCAAAAATCCTGGTAGGTGTTGTCAAGTAAAGGAGTAACAGCAACTTATTATTGGCCATTAAAAAGAAAAGCATTTGTTTCATCAATTATTACAAATTGGGTTTGACCATGAAAAATGCAGCATAATTTTATTATGTGGAATCATGTACATGAGTTTTTTTATGTTATAAATTATATTACTTTTCATGTTATAAGTACATTTTGATTTCACAAGTAATACGCTTTTATACTTTTATAATTTAAATCTAAATTTTATAATTTAAATTTATCATTTTTTATTCAATGCAAAGTAGTTGTGCAATTGCAGGTTTTTTGTGTGATCTACAGTCTACAAATTATCATTAAGAGAAAAATGAAAAACATAAAATGCTGATTTTGTTTCTTAACTTACACAGTTTAGTGAAATCTAACTGTAACTCTAACTTTCTTGGTTGTAAAAAAGAAAAAGATCCTGTGGACCGCACTTTGTATTACCCCCATTTTTAGTAGCATGGATACAGGCAACATAATAAAAATTGAGGTGATAAAAGAATCACTTTTAAGTTTTTCTGAATAAAAAGTTGTAATATAAAAACTCTTCAATTACCTCACTCTCAGCAAAATGTCTTTCTCCTTTTAAACACAGGGAAGAGCGTCTCAGAGTCTTCTCATCACCATCATCAAATACTGTCACCAGGTAAGAAGTGAGGAAAGAAAACATTTCTTTTTAACTCAGGATATTAATAAGCAATTCATTTACATGTCAGAAAGAACTGAATATATATCCCTGTAGTCAAACCTATGCCCAGATAATGCTGCAAATCCAGTAAAGCATTTCACAGATCAACCAAAAACAAATACATAAATTGCTCTCTCACCATAGCTACTTTATACTTGCATACCTTAAGTACTTGAGCAAACAATTCATGGTGTTATGAAATTAAATTCAACATGCTATTGAATGAATTCAAAAACTATTTTTTCTAACATTCAAAAACAATTTTTCTAACATTTACGATTTTTAAAGAATTTAATTACACAAGTCCTGTGATATTCCATTGGAAGCTCTGCTTACCATGGAGAAACATAAATGGATGTTTATAGAAAAAAGCCACAATTTAACGCTGTATGGAATTTCAATGTCTTTCACTACTGACCTCTTGCAACTATGCTATAGAATAACAGTGATATCATCCTAAGGAAGATGGCAATAGTCAAAGTGCTGACAATCATCAAAACCAGCTCTCCTGACAGAACTGTGGAGCTCCCAGTTTGTAAACATTTTGGTACCTCTGCTACCACTAGGTCAACTGGAAACAAGTTCCTAATACAGTTCATTCAGCTACATACATTATCTTTTATAATCCTGAAATGCACTGCACACATTTAAGGTGGGGTCTTCACAACATGATAAACTGGTCATATAAAAAGTAAGCTTTTGTCAAGTCTTCTGCAGGTACTTAACAGATGAAAATCCGGTGACAAATGTTAACTCTTAGGCTTTGCTTGCACTGTTTAGTGAGACAAGAATTTATCTCTTCTTCCCTCTTGAGCAATGGTAATGATTATATTCTTGCTCCCACACATCAATGACCTTGAAGACTTTTGTGGGCACAGAACTACCCCAAGATAATATTAAAATATTACATTAAAAAAAACCCAGAAGTTTCAGCAACTTCTTAACATGTCTCTTTCACCTTCATTTAAAAATCCTCTTCTGTCCATCAACAGATCAAAGTAACAGTGTTAGGAGAATGGCTGTTGACCAACAAAATTAGAGATTTTAGCCATTTCAGATGTAGGGTGCTCTACTCTTCAACATTTACTAACTCAAATAAAAATATACAAAAAGCAACAAGGTACATCAAAATTCTTGACTAATATTTACTTGATATTAAAGAAACTTTTATCTAAGAATTTTTCTCCCCCATATAAAATTGAGTACTGTTGATTAAGAAACTTCCTCTTCTACTGATGAAGAAACTTCCCCTTCTAACTACAATGCCCCAGCTTGTATTATAGGCTATAGTAATTGTTGAACACTGTTCCATTGTGATAAAGTATCAGTTAGAGATGCAAATGTCATTTCAACACTTGTTGAAAAGTATCAATGGCAAGAACTGCACACAAACCATGTAGATTTGGAACATCTCAAATGGTCAACACATAATTAAGCCCCCCTTTGTTTAAGTGAAGTAGAAATCAGCAGGCTCCTAATCCAGTTTGTGTTAATTAACAAAACAGTCTCCTTACATAATGAGAGACAAAAAAAAAAAAAAAAAATCTATCCACTTCAAGAGATAAGCTGACTACAGCAGAGGTAAACCTATTCAGAGCTAGGCAGGTAGCCACATAATGTGTCCTATGTGGTGATCTGCTTGTGGCCTCTTCCCTGCCAGAAGGAATCTTAATCTTGTTCCATAACATGAATACTTTCAGAAGAAAAGCTTGACCTCCCTCAAAGACTTATGTGGCCAGCATGGCTCATATGGCTTAATGAGCAAGACATTCTGATCTATTGGAATATCATGAAAACAATTTACTGAGCAGGCATCAGGAGTGTAATGTATTTAAAATCACATATTCTGAAACTCCAAGAGAAAAGCTGGGGAGGGCAGCAAAGAAAAGAGACAATTTAATGCAACCAAAACCACCTTGAGTTCTATGAAAAAGCATTGTAACGACAAAGAAAAAGTGCAGGAAATAAGATTACTTCTGAACATGCATAGCTCTGCATTTTTAGTAAACAAAATAATTCTGCAATTTTCTTCCCCCCCTCACAGTAAACACAGACTTTAAGAGATATTTATATGAATGACAGAACAGTATCTAGCTATCAGGACTTAAATACCTGGAGCTCTTTGAGGATTTTTTACAAGGCAGGCAAAATGAAGGACACTTATGTATGTGTATGTGTGTGTGTGTTTATATATGTATGCCTACTATATTTACAAATTTTATGCCTATATATACATACATATATATGTATGTTTATTTATTATATTGAAATATTTATTATTTATGCCTGTACATACGTACATATACGCAGTGCTATACTATTTTTAAAAGACTATACTAGCTGGATTTTTATTAAAAAAATTATTTAGTTTTTGTTGTTCTTTTGTAGGAAAGCAGTAGCAATAAAAAAATCATGCAAGCAAATTGATGAACAATTTCTATTCAGACAACACCTTAGGAAGACAAGATACACAGGGATGCTCAAAACAATTTTGCCCATAGTTCAGTATTAAAAGAGGTCTCAAGCAGCCCTCAAAGGATTATTCTTCTCCAGATATTGCTGCAATGGCATATCTGGTCTTGGGTAACTTTTGGAAAGGTATTATTTCAGATGGATGCATGCTTTCACAAAGTTTTTGACCAAATCATAGTAATTGTATTCACAAGATCATTAACAGTGCAAATAATTAGATGCTTCTCGGCAAGTGCTAGGACAATATTAGGTAACTGCTTGTTAAGATGTGTGCCAATTCTAGAATCTGGTAAGTGGCAACTATATCTTACAGTAGGACTTTCATTCATATCTGCTAAGTCATCACGGTCTATAAAGGTAATTTTCATCCCATTCCACCCACCCTCCTGACAAAGATAAGAATTATCATCCACAGCTAGAGTAAATTCTCTATCAAAGTGCATTGCACTGCCAGCAGCTGTGCTGCTTTTACCAATTCTGCAAGGTCTACATGCTTTTGTCTGTTTTTATCTACAAAACGCAAGAGTTGAGACTGAAACCCATACTTCTTCCTACTTCCCAACTTCAGGATTTTTGACAGACATCTCCTTTGACTGCAACTCTGACATCTACCTTCAAAATTTAATCTGCATGGATTCCTATCTTATTCTTGCTGCTGAACTGCTAACCTCACACTTTCTCAGAAACATAAATGTAGGCATACAACACAGCTCTAACACTAGCTATACTGTTTGCTTCTTAAAAGCCTTCATATCTGATCCACTTCTGTATTAATTACCAAAACACGATCTATAATGTTAATTCTTGTCTTTGAACCTTACGTTTTACCCCATCCTAACCCAGTCTCACCTTTACTAACAGATTCTACAGCTCCAATGGGAAAACAGACATATTTTCTTCAACACTTACCTATAAAGTCCTAGCTACATTTAGAGCTCTATTCCCTTCTGAAATGACTATGACTAGGGAAAATTAAGTCTTTCCCTAGTTGTTCAACATCACTTCGTTAACAACAACCCATATCTCAAAAGAACTAAGCCTCGCAAAAGTTCTTCCAAGATCTAGTCTTCATCTTCCCATATTTACCCAGGAGAGGGCTATGTAGTTTCTCAGGAATCAATACATTTCCTGTAAGTAAAATAATGAAAAACTCCACCCTCTATTTGCTAGAGATCATGTGGTATATTACTGAACATCTGAAATATCACATTATAACAAGCTATATGTATTTTAACAGCAGCTGTTGTAACAGCTCAGTCGGGGAGTGGGGAAAAGGAGGTGCTTCAGCTTGTGTTTTAAAAGCACTTCTTTGCTCCTTTTTTTAAGGACATGTGACAGCATACCTTGCTTCAAAATATTTAACAACAGTGTATTAAATTATCTAAGGGGCAGTCACCAGTTATAGAGCAATTCACTACGTCTTTATTTGGTGTCCCAATTTCAGATCGTAAAGGGTACAGTTTCTTATAAATACCCAAATTATGATGTTCATCTTTAAAGGTTTTCCATAAAAACTCTGAATACCTAAGCATCTCCAAAAAAATCTCTCTCACCATGTTTAGGACATGTCCAGGTCACAGGGTTATTTTTAAGTAATAAATTCTATTCAAATACATAAATCTTTCTCTTACCTACAGTATACCAACTTGCATCTGTTAATTTGTTGATAACTGCTTCCTGGTATGTTCCATCTGGATTCTTCACCTCCACAACAGTTCCTACCTAAAATAGAGAAGTCACTTAGCACTGGAGACTTTTTTGAAGCAGGCAATGAAATCAACACTTTCATGTTAGCTAACAGAGATAATTTCTAACCTATTCCATGTCAAATGTAAAATGTTTTTCCAGTTTCACTTGAATATACTTGTATCCCTCAGACTTCTTTTTTCATTCCTCTAAAATAAGCCAACTAACTGAGCTGATTATTTCCTGCCAGCAGGTGGGGAACAAGAACCAATTTGAGTGATGTCATTCTCTTGTATAAGAGCTTTCCCATCAAATCCTCCTGCCGAGTTCTCTAAAGGAACAGTGACTAAAAATCACTGCCAGCCAAACTTCTTAGCTTTAAGGCAAAAAAGAACAGAGGCTTGCACCAGCCCATGATGCATCCCCTTTAACTACAAAGAAAAAAGCTAACATGAAGAGTATAGCTAACTTTGTAGCATTACCTTTTATGCTTTGTGCTCCTATCTAGCCTGTGTAATAAGTTGAACCTTCTACATACCATATATGCACATTTATGTCAAATATTGGAAAGAAAAATGTTTTTCAAAGCATTAGCAAGATATAAACCAAATTTATTACCTTTAAGGGACCCTTTATGTGGTCATCTTGCACTTCCACTGTTGAAGAATCATGCCTAAAGGTTACCTAAAAAATATAATTCAACTGACAATCACTTGATACAATTGAGCAGCATAAGCACATGTAAACGTCAATAGCCCTTCTCTTACTCTCATTTTACAGTTAATCACCATCATCATTCCACTTCTGAAAGCTTTTTTATTCATATATTTTAGAAATATGAGGGGCTAATTTTTTAGTTATCAAACTCCTAAAATATTTTTTATCTTTCACAATAGAATCATTATCTCTAAAGGAAATGACAGACAAGAATGTAACAAAATTGTCTAATGGCTCAAAATTATCTCTGCAGTTCTCTTAAATTATTTGAAGTTGTCTAGTATCACAGCAAGAAAGAAAGTTTCAAGACTTCTGAGAACAACTTTAAAGAAACACTTATATTTCAATGCTTTGAAATCAAACAGTTTTAGCACCTTTATCTTTTGCTGATAAAAGTGCATTTTTCACCTCATGGTTGAAAGACTCACACAAATACAGGACACTGCTGTCGACTAAACAAAATGAACAACTCAAACGGGCTCTCAGTTAATGTCAGTCTAGCCTACAAGCAGAGTTAACTGGAAGAAAATGTAAAAACAGCAAACCTTTCAGTCTTTCAAAACAAGAGTAAGTAAATCCTTTAAACACTTAAGGTGTTTTCCCTTGTCATTCCCATAAAGACACAAAGGCTGTTGTCTTTAATTCTACACACTCTATAGAAGTGAAGAAGAAAAAATTGGCCTGGAAACTCAAAAGTATGATTAAATTAACTGTACCAGGTGCTATAGACATTCACCATTCATTTCATTCACAATTTACTTGATTACATTGAAAGTCACAGGATCATCCTATCAATTACATCTGAAGTTTTATTTCCACGCCAGTTTTAAAATTATAGGAAACTGAGAAAATTCTGGAATTATATTTTATGTACCTATGTACATTTATTAACACACAAATGATGTTCTGATGGTCACCAAAACACACTCTCTTGGTACATTGATTTTGAAGTGTTTTACTGAGTATTTGAAGTAAGTAAGAATGTAACATGAGATCCAGCAGTGTAACACTAGCTCTCAACTACAGCAATCCTACCTCAAAAGTCTGGACTTGTTTCACCCATGATCATGTTCTCACTGTTATTGAGAGCTTCACTGTAGCACACAGTAACAGCAAAATTTCCTTCAGAAACACAGTGTTCTCTTACCACCAACTCTCCTACACAGCCTTCCCAGCAAGGAGATTTTAAGGAGTTTTGCCAAGAACAGCACCTACAACCCGAACTGAGGACAATCTACCTTACAGATACAGGTTAATTCTCCCTGAGGGGGAATTTATCTAGAAAGCCAAAATTCAGTTAAGATGCAAAATAATCTGAAACCAAGAGTCACTAGTGGCTCATACGAAATATCCAGTACATCAATTCTGATTTAGAGACATCTGTTTCTATTTACTTTCTGTAGGTATCTTAAATGTATTTTGCAGCACAAAGGAACTCTATCCAAAACCATCAGTCAGCCACAATGTACTCTGATGAAGGTAAACAAAGCAAATTGCCATTGTGTATTCCAGAATGGTTTGTCTTTTTAAAGATGTCTTGGGGCTTTGACTCTGGGGAGAGAGTTTTGATACCAACAGATTTTGCTTTTTGATACATTCATATTTGCTCAAAAAATACTGCTTATTAACAGAAATATCCAAATGGCAAACTCAGTCTGACACTGCTGGACTTTCTGAAGCTGAGAAAAGTGATGCCAGTATTTGCTAGCTATGGGTTTTAATTCTTATAGTATTTAGCAGTGTGGAACCTTTCTGTCTCAGGCAAAAGATTAAGACATTCAGCATCAACTTGGTTAGACCCAGCTGGAATTTCTTTTCACCATCCTAAAATGACAGTCCTAGTAAGTCCTATTACAGCAGAAGCTTTACTTATTTCTGTTTAATAAAGACCTACACAGAAAACAGTTTCTTCTGAAACTGCTGTGCAGGGTGCTCAAATGCAACTGGTGGTGGATGATGCCGCTAATTGTTTTAGGAGATGCTGCCAAAACAAACTGGCTTAAATAAGTCTCTAAAAAAAGCGGTAACAGATCTGATAAAGTAGACTAATGCTCTTGTAACACCCAAAATCTTGCCCTTGAGTAAAATTTGTACTGCCTTTAGCACTTTTGAGAAGTCCAGGCAAGTCTTAAGTTCTACTGCTTTCCACGAGCAAGTGTGCAATGCTGTTACATGTAACTGTAGAACTCCGTATCACGTACAGAATTTGCCAAAGACTGCTAAACTGGGAAATACAGTATCCATTGGTACTGAATTTATTAGTACATAGCACCTGCATTAAATTGAATGAGGTTATTAAATTATGCTGTGATGGGAAAGTTACTGTGAAGGTATCTCCTCAAAATATTCCAGGAAGCAGAATTCAACAAGAGGAGAAAGCACATAAAAGGAGACACAATTAAACATATTTTACTTGTCTGAAGATTACAATATTCTGCATCAGAAGAATTTTGTTGCCATCCTACTTTCTCAGCAGAATATCTAGTTAGAAAACTTGAATGACTGCTTTACATTGAAATTGAGAGTATGAAGTTAACTGACGTTTCTTCTCCTCTAGTTCTAGAAGACTAAGGCATAAAATACATACTGGGGCCAAAAGAATCCCATTCAGCAAGTGAAAAAAATAATGCAGCAGATAATACACCAAAATTCCAGACAAAGCACAGCTGATTATGAGAATCTTTGTTAGATCTAATATTGGGGAAAGTATACATGTGTCAGAAACAGCTAAACAGATGTTCAGAGAAAATCAGAGGGACACTCTTGAGTTTAAGGAATACACATTCCTGGTGGTGAAAAAACCATGTAAACAGATATGGTTACAGCACCTACACACAAAAATCTCAAACACAAATCACATTACTCTAGAGCAACAATACTGGGGGAGAACTGCTCTTAGTGATATAGTAACAATGAACACACACACCCACACACACCCCTCTATATCCAGAAGGCTATGTACAAAATCTCCACAAACAATTGACAGAAAAATTCCATTTCATGTCAAGATCTTTCTGCAAACCTTGCTGTGACCAAATTCCAAGTGATAAGCCCGTAAGAAAATACTTAGCACTGAATAATAAATAGTCCCACATCTAAGGAAGTGGACTGAAAGTCCCCGAAAGAACTGAAATGAGTTAAGATTTCACTGATCTAGGCACAGCAAAATTCCGGTACTTAAATACTGATGCTTAACTGCTTAAATAGCAATACTTAATCACTTAAACCAAATGGTACTGTAAAGCATAGATCAGCTGATGCTATTAAAAGTTTTGACTAATGAAATGAAAAGACCACTGATTTGCTCTTCTGGCAGATTTAGGACTAAAAACTTCTTGTTGTATTTAACATTACTGTCAAATAAGTAACAACAGACCTTCCCAGCAGGGTTTATGGAGAGTGCCAGCTCTCTCCCTCAGACACACTATAGGCAAAAATCAGCTACAGCATGAGGGCAGAATTAAATAATCCACATTAGTTTACAGTGTGCAACAGTCTTCAATAATAGGTTACTGCCACTCACATTTCACATATTTTTCACTTAAATTTACAGTAGATATAAGAAAAATATTCTGCCACTATAACTCTTGCAGAGCAACAATCTAATTTGTATTTTCTAGGTGGTTTTGACCTTTGCTCTGTAATGTTTCTGTGTGAGGTTAAGAGGCAAAGCAGAAAAATATTATCTCCTCCCAAATCAGAAGTTTTTAGGGCAACATTATCCCAACAGAAATATACAGCTATTTTGCAGTGTACTGTTCTCTTTATTTCTAGAAATGATACTTTAAATTTTCAAGGAATATTAAAATGTATATCTTGCAATCCCTCTGCAGAATTTTTATTTTTCTTGCATGTGGCTTATATTGATTCAATCATTAACTAGCTATCATAAAGCTTAAGTGAGATCCCCTGCTTGCTATTCTGTAAGACTCAACATGCCAAGTGTTTTTTTGGAAGGCAGAAGGGTTTCAGCTTATTCCCAAAGCATTACCTAGTTGCCACAGCTAAATGGCAGTGACCTGTGCTCCTCAAGTAAAAGAAACCCTATTAAAGCCTACTTTGAGCAGTGTTAGCTATTTTCTGGTAATATTCTCCCATACACAAGCTTACATTAGTCACGTTTTAATAATTTACTTTAAGGTCAGCCTATGGCATTGAAGGTCAAAAACACATAGATGACAAAGTAGTGACAGGAACAGAACATGTTTATTTGTGTGGGAGTGGGGGAATCCCTCCCATTCCAACAATAATAAGTTTACTGTTATTTCAAAGATCGTAATGCCAGCCTCCAAGGACAGGACAACCTCTCAGCTGTCTTCTGAGACTAAGAAGTTTCACATTGTGCCATTTTGAAATCAATCACTTTTTTACTCCTCCCCTCAAAAAAAGTCTTTGCAGGAAAACCACATACCTTGACTTTGACAAGCCTTTTTGCTGTCTTGATCTTGGCTTCACAGAAGGCTCCTCTATACTTCGCACTCACATCAGTGCCTACTGTGAGATAGGGAGGCTCATCAATTGCCTGGAACAGAAAGGAAAACAGCTGCTTTTTATTTACTGACCACTGGCAATACAGTTACCATAGTCCCACCAATTTCTGTGGACAAAGTATTACAAAACAGCCAAATGAAACTTAAATTGACAACAGCAGAAACACAGAACACAACACTAAGGTAATACAATGAATAAAATTACAATCTCATAATATACAGATATAATCTCATGATATAAGATCATAAATACAATAAACTGATACCACAGCTACCTACAAAAAGTACCACATAAGCTTCCAGCCTCTGCACCATCTGAAGACACAGCAAGTGATCAATTCTGCTGCAATGGTGAAGGCCAACCAAGTGTTCTCCTTAAATTACCTTAAGAGCTGATACATCACATGAAGACACTGGTGTTTATTTCCCTCAAATTATTAAGGTTCATTTTTCATTAGTAAATAGAACAACTCTGAAGAGACCTTGCTTTTTCACTTTCTAATTAAGTAAATGATAAGGGTGTTCTCCTCATCAAGAGAGCAGCCAATGGGCAAGGTATAGTAGGAGACTGACAAGAGACTAAACAGACAATGAAGGGTCCAAACAAAAGACAAGGTTTTGTGACATGAAACACAGGAATAGGTGACACCCAAACAGGGAAATAAGAAACATAAGAAACAGAAGAGGTGGAAAATAAGAGAACATAGGTCAAATCAGTATCCTGAGTAAGATCACGAAGGCACAGTTCCTGCAAAGGAAGTCCATCTTCTCTCACACAACCTCTCCTAAAGCAGTCTGGATGAGGAGATTCCAGATAACTGAACCACCTATGAAGTATCACTTCATAGACTCTGGGTCAGAAGAGGGAAGGCAGAGGGTGTCACACAAGAGGAGAGGTTTGTTTTCAAGAGCTGCAAGCCTCCATGGAGACCCAGACAAGAGCAGAGCAAAGAGATTAAAACTCTTATCGAAGTCGCATTGCGTTTCTGTGCCCCTACAGATTCAAACACACCTTACAAGGGGCATCTCTGGCACATCCAGGTTCTCTGGGGGAAAAATATAGAGATAAATCTTCACAGACATCAGAGACTGATACTATTTAAGACTGAGGTGCTTGCACTCAGCATTAGATAATTCCTGCTAGCTGCCTCCAGTTCTGATACATCAGAAGGCATGGAAGTGTGTACTTGAATGCTTCAATGCATCATTTTTCAGAAATTTAAGTTTTACAAAACTTGAAATTGAGAAACATTAGATGTTACAGGGTTTAATCCTTATTAATGATGTTTTTTACAGTGACTCTATTCCAGCCTCTCTCTCTCACTGGCAGGCAATAGAATATATTTCTGAGTACTATGAAATTGTTATCAATCTGCACTTCCTAAGATCATCAGAAGCATGAATGCACTAATGAACCCCTCACTCTCTCCCCCTGCATGTGTGGTACGTGACTGCATGCAGAGTAGTAGGATATACTACGCTGGTGGTAGTATATCCATGAACACCTATCCTTTCCTAATCCAGGCTTACTAGCAATAAAACTCCACTGAGATTAACAAGGACTCTGTTAAGCGTGTTGGGATTCTGCAATTCATTCCCTCCTTGCTTGCCCAGCAGTACTTGCCTCTGAGGCAGGCTGCAATGCTTTTCTCTTGCTGTACTTGGATGGGTGCTGAAAGATGGACTCAGATGGTGATAAACTTGGTTTTGGCCAGCACTCTTACTGAAGTGAACCAAGAAGTGGCTGTTTCACACAATATGAATCTGAGCAGAGGAAAGACGCAATGTATTCTCTTGGAAAGACAGTAAAGCTCCAAAATGGGAGCATCCCTCCTGCTCCACTGCACTCTTAGTGAAGAAACTCATTCACCACTACAGGGATGATAGCATTTCATGCCAGTTCATCTTCCAAAATTAAAAGGAATTGTGGAGTGCTGAGATTACTTTAACAAGAGAAAGATTCCAGATGGGTCCACACAGATGCACACAGCTACAATTCTTCTATAAACAAAACTTTAAAAGCTGGCTGTGTCAGTCTCAGTGTCAGTCTATACTTCCCTACACAGACAAAAGAATTATCACAAAGACCAATCCACTATATCAAGGTGAACTTCCAGAAAAATATAGAACACTTTTTCTTCACTGCTACTGACACTAACTAAAACAAAATATTTTGAGCACCAAGATAATCTGAAGCTCTACTCTTTGAAAAATTTATGGCATAAGAACAGGCAAGTTAACAACCAACCTTTAAGCAGGACTTTAAATTCTTATAAGGATCATAATTACCAATATTGTGATTACTTTATCACTACTCCAACTTATTCTTAATAACCTCTTCCAGAAAGAATATCCTTTCAAAAAAAAAAAAAAAAATCTGTAAGAACTTCAGTTACTAACACACAAGTTAATTTCAATCTCCAGCATAAATCCTTTGAAATTACTCTGATTCCTTTCACTGGAATTAGTTAGTATTTACTACTGTAAAGAACTTCAAAGAATAGTCAACATATGGACTATTTGATTACCAGTGTAAGTATGTTTACTAGAAACAGTATTTTGAAACACTAGAGACAGTGGCTTTTGAGAAAAAATGATGAAATTCATTTATTTAACTACCACTATAAATCATTATACACTTTAAAACAGTATCTAAATTCTTCAATGGATATGTACTGCATTTTTTCCTGCAATTTCATTACTCCATTGAAAGACAAATTACATGGGCTTTCCCCCCTCCCAAATCACTTAACTGAAATTTCCAAGTTACTTCTTTCATTGTGACAGAGAAACAGCTGAAAGTGGCAAGTTAAAATAATTACCAGAATGTGATGCAACATAGTGAATGCAAACTAGAAAAATAAAAGTAATGATCAGAGTCTGGCATTAATTTCAGATAATTGTTACCATGACTTTGTCATTCTCACCAACTCTGAGTCACCTGTTTTCAAGCAGGTTTTATTCAATTCTACCAACATTAGAGAGATTAAAAATTAGTATACAGCTATTTTTACCTTTCTGTTATCTCTTCCCTGCTTTGTGCTTACATCATTTATTAGATGTCCTTATGTTCAGACAATGTATCTCTGCCTATTTAATTTTGACATGTTTTATCAGGATTTGTGTTTACTCTTTTTTTTTTAGGATTTTTAGAGCAAGTTTTCAGAAAAGAAAAAAAAAAAACACAGTATGCTAAAATGCAGCTAGAATTTGATAGTTCAGTGATCTTGGAAAAGGTATTGCAAGCATTCTGAAAATATCTTAAGAAGAACCACTGCAGTGGAATTTAAAGAGAAGGGGGACTATAGGGACTACCCTATAATACAGGAAGTTCTGGGCTTCCTAAAATTCTTGAAGGCCTATTCAAACAAAACTGTACTAGTCTCATACATTGCTGTCTCAGCCTTTATTTTAAAAGATAATGTGAATTGGCATTTAAATTTTATATGTGAACATAACCACCTGCACTTTATAATTTAAAGATAAGAATAATTGTTTCAGGAGCATATCACAATCAATCAGTAAACTTCTGTCAACAGCAGAACTGACAAGTATGCCCAGCACACGCCATCATCCATGTATAATGAGATCATGAACTTCTTTCATTCAGAGCAGCTTCAATACACACCCCAGGATATCCTGTCAGTGTTTCTACGTCTCTACATGTAGTCTTTCAAAAATCTCAGAGTTCACACTGGAAGGAGAAAAGTGAAGCTGATGGAAGAATCTCAGCTTGTTAGTTTGGTCGTTTTACTGCTGCCAAAAGACTGGCATTAAAGATCTTCATGGAGACCACTCACGCAGCAGGCGGTTCCAAGAGGAATCAGGACTTGGTCTGCATGAATGACCGAGGCCAGGCTCCCGAAGGGGAGCCGGCTCTGCGGGGTGACACCGGGAGACGGTCACCCGTCCGCACCTGGATACCAGGGGAAGGCCGGACCCGCGGCCGCAGCCAGGCGGGGGCTACGGAAGGGCTGTTTTGGGACGAGATGGGGATGAGCCCTTCCCCAGCATCCGCTGCAGGGAGTGCTGAGCGCTACCAGGGCGGTTCGAGCAGCGCCCCGAGGAGCTTCGGCAAGGCCGCCGCAGGAAGACGGCGCCCGGGTGACTCGTTCCGCTCATTCGGGTGGGCGGCCGAGCACCGGCGATGCTCCGGGGAGCTGCCGCTTTAAGGGGAGGGGCCGGAGCCGGGAAGCTGCCAGAAGTTTCTGGCTGCCCGAGCCAGCCCCGAGCGCAGCCGCCCGCCCTCGCCCTCTCCGCGAAGGCGCCCACGGCTCCAGCAGATTAAGCGCGGATTGCCGTAAACTAAATTTGTCCCCTTAAGGCGATTGCCGGGTTAATCTGCACGCAGGGCTTCCCGGGAGCCTGCGGCTGCTGGAGTCGGGCACGGAGCACCGGCAGTGCCAGCTCCCGGGATCCGGCCGGGAAAACGTGCGAGCGCTGCCCGCGGCCCTGCAGCGCAGCTCCTCCGGAACGCCGCTGGAATGCGCCTGGCGTTGAATATCCTAAATCATTGGCCAAATTACTATAAAAAATAAGTTCCGGCGCTCTCTTGGGTGAGCAAGAAGGGATAAAAAGAAAAGCACTTCCTGCAGTTTTGCACTTTCCATTAGGAAAGCCAAACTAATGGACAACCGCCGTGCTACTACTAGCACTTTATTTTGTTTTATTAATGAGAGTAGGATGAATAGTTTTCTCTGCTATCTCAATTCACAACTGCTGTGTGCGCAGAGGAGTTGCAGCACAGGCTGCCGCTGCTGAAAAGCTGGTTTACCGCGTAAATAAGAAGCAGTCTCTAGGTGACCAGTCAGCAATTTCCACCAATTCAGTTGGCGGAATTTTCTTTGGCAGGAAAAGCAGGCTGCTGGAAAGGGTTCTGCTCCAGCCTTCATGCTGCTTATACCTGGAAGGATTGATAAATGGCTAGATGCCCACATAATAAAACAACCTGCACGTCTTCTGAATTTGGATATTTACATCGGTACTAATAGTCCTGGTCTTCCGCGTGTGAGGGAGAAAACACACAGACATCTCTCCAGGGCACTGTGGAATACACATTTTAACACTGCAATCTAAAATCACACTTTTACACACATTTTAAAGCTGTAAAGAAGTTGGTTTTCCAGCTTTTTTTTTTTTACACACATTATTTTTTTCCATCTACGTGGGATGAAATCATCCTCACATCCCATTTTTCAACTGTGGTGCATTACTATATTCAAATTCCTTTGTAAAGTCTGTCACGCTATACAGCAACTGATAAAATTGCTTTACATTGTGCTTTGCCCATAAGCACATCTAATATGGCGTGTGTGAATGTATTATTTCTATCTCCTAATCTGTATTCTTCTGTACCATGCACAGGATGTTCCAAGTAAACCACATGAAAACAAGATTAAGTATTCAATCTAGAAACACAGCAGACATGGTTACTAGGAAAGCCTGCAGGACTGCTTTTGGAGTAATACACAGAAAAAAATACCTTCCCTCAGTCTTTCATGTATATGAAGTCTGAAGAGCCGAGATTTCAGTTTGCATTAAACATTGAAAGTTCAGCATTTATCTACTCTACAAGACTCTTGAGTCAATAAACTAGTGATACATTTTTAACAAGCAAAAACTACCTCAGCTATCCCACAATTACTGAAAAGAAAGGACTGGTTTTGAAATGTAAATATTTGTTTAATTTTAATAACCAAGGTTCAGGGAAATCTTGTTAAAGATTCAAGACCTTCTCCCTCTGACCCCACCTGGCATCCAAATTATTACTGAGTTTCAAAAAGAAACATCGTAAGGCTCAAAATCTGATTTCTTTTCTCATCCGTAGTAAGCATGAGGAGCAGTGGCAAAACATTTTTCCTACTGCCTATGGTATTTTGAAGTTATTTTTCCAAGGGAAGGGCTTTCTCATTGTTTGCCTATAGTCCATAATTTAAGATGGAAACACCGTTTACAAGTGGAATCATTACACACATACTTGATTATTGATCTATAGTCATCCCAGTCCCATAATTTAGTAGAAAAACCCACAATTAATACTCCACTACTTCAATCCAAAACCAACCATATCTTAAAGTCTTCTAATGAAGAGCAAAAATTTCACATAGCTGGAACCTTAAATTCCCTTTCTATCCTGCAGAATTAGCAACCACCTCTAAGTCATTCAATAGGCTTTCAGAAACTTTTGGGACAATAAAGGCTTAAAAAGAGTAAATTTTAAAAAAACAGTATTTTTTTTTTTAAACAAGAGTAAATTCAACATCTAGACAAATTCTGAAAAAACATTTTCATGAACACAGGTGAAAAAACCACAAAACAGAATAAAATTTCCTCCCCAAATAATAATGCATTTAACTTATAGATTATTACCTTAAATAGTCTCAAACTGCAGTAAGTTCCACCCAACAGCAGAGATCCACCTACACACTGCAGAATCAATCTTTTAATAAGCAAAATCACAGTATAATTAGGAGTGCAAGATTTTGCTTACAGCTCAACCTGCTGTAGAGTTCAGAAGATGTTCAACTTTATAGTAATAGCAGACATCTTCAGGAAAAACTATTATTATAATTCTTCTAATATACTCAATTTTGCAGATAATATCTTTATAGTTGATTTCAAATACATTCCTCATGTATTTTCAGAGCAACAAAGCTAGGAAACTTCTAAAACCTTTCTATAAACTCTATCACCAAGGCACGCAATTTCTCAAAGGCAAATGAAGTACCTGAAAAAAAGGCTGAAACACAGAAAATAAAAAATTCCTTTTAAAGGAGTAAATCCATTGGCCCATCATCTACCTTCCAGAAATGAGAACACCACAACAGGAAGCAGGAGGAATTTTTCTGAAACTTGCAAACTACAAAACAGAATAAAAGGCAGTGATGTTTTCCACATGAAAAGGCTATTACATGAAAGCCCAAGAGTAAGAGTGTGCTTTGAGCAAATCTTCTTCTGGCTGAAAACTCAGATTTTTACTTGCTTTTGTTACTGTTGTACATTTCACAGAAAGACAGAACTATTAATTTTGAAATTCATGAAGGAAAATGGTTCAATTTTATCAATATTTGTCCATAAATAAAAACTATGGTAGGAAACATCCTGACCAAACAAAACATTTACAAGTTATAAAGGGGGGGAGGGGAGTTCTTGTAATGAAACCTCTTTCCAGTTTCAATTTAAAACCTACAGGAAGTTTCAAGTAACACCTCACCAATCTTGTAAGCAAACATTATACAGCACATAACTGTGTCAAAATGTCATTGTTTATCCCCTCACCGAAGCTGGAAGTTACCAGAGCTTAGTGCACTGATGTCTGGAAGCATTAAACCAACTTCTGACAGCTTTAGCCGTCCCTACAGGTGCAAAGCGGATATATTCTTTATTTCAAATTATTCAGTTAGATCAGTCCAGTGCCAAGCTTATTTAAAGTTCTTAAAGACTTTAAAGGGTTCAAAAGCTGATTTTCCTCTCCAAATGAAAGTGAGCTGTGGAAAGGATTTACAGGTTCTAAGATCCTGAAGGACCAAAAGATCCAAAACAAGAAATTCAATTCAGTAATCACAAGTAGCACTTATTTATTATATCTGTATCAAATGCAGAATGGATTTTCATAATTTTTACTTACCCATATGAAGTTGATTTTTTATGGAACTAATTAATTTTCTTTTTGGAACTTTAAATTGATGAATAAAACTATAAAAATATTTAAACTCTACTAAGAAAATGAGATGTAATAATTTAAAGATTTTAAAAGTTAGTCTATCCTAATCACTGCCAAAGAGCAATTCAATTCTCCGTCCAGAAATTTACTGAGTAGTGTAACTTCCAAACATCTAAACTGTAATAACCTCATTTCCTATTCAAAATAGCAAATCCAGAAAGGTGACTATGCTTTAAAAAAATACAGCATTTAGGTATTTTTTCTCCTACCATACTGAATAAAACCCACTGAATTCTGATTTTGTTCCTAATTTGGTCACAGACTTGCTGCACCATGATGTGGCCCAGCAGGCTTGTACCAACTTTCAAGTCTGTAGAATGGGTGTAATGCACACCTTACTCAAAGGCAAGTAAGTATTTGATGTTTCTCTATAGCATTTTCAGACCTAAGAAGGGAAATCCGTATATCTATCAGTATAGCATATCACTTTATAAAATCACTTTAATAAAAACACTCCAGAACTGCTGATCAAGCTATCTAAAAATAAAGCAAATGCTTTACAATTCCTTCTGTAGGTCTCTTGTTCTGTATTGCTGAAAGACTACATTAAAAAAAGATATTTTGAATGCCTACTCCTGCTGTTTATCCCCCTAAATAGAAAATCTTTCTGGAAGTCAATTATTGCCATAGCTACCAGATTGCATTTTTTTTCCAGTAAGGTTTAGCTAAATATTCAAACTATTTAACATTATAGCTTAGTACTGTACAATGGTACAACTTCATTAATTTTGGCCAGACTATTCTGTACATTTCAAGCCTGAACTCTGTTTCTACATACATACAGATAAAAAAGTAACAATTAATTTGAAATAAGGAGCTTCTCAATGAAGGCTTTTAATCACAAATATTTTAAAGAACTCTTTCCCATTTCCTGTGTTCTGTGCAAGAACCAAAATTCATTCTGGTATGGAGAAATATAAATCAAAAAAAGTAAGCAATCAATAAAGTGTTTGTTCTTAGAGGGTAAAATAATTCAGCAAAAAGTATGTTCTCAATTCCTGTTTAGCACTTTAACTAAGTTAAATTCAATTTTTACACTGATAAACACCTTTTTGCCAACTAAATGCTTCAGATATTGCTTAGAAGCATTATCTAAATTATTAGCTCTAGAAAACTTGCTTCATTTTAAAAGATGTGCCACGGTTCTGTCTAGAGATATTGCTATGAAAAACTTGGGATGTTTCAAAGCACTGAAAAGAATGATATACTAATGATATGCTTACTTTCCAAACGGATTGGAACAAAGATCATTTGATACTTTAATCAAACAAACCAGTCCAGGCTGTTCCTGAGCAAAATGATGATGTGACTATGTAAAATCTGAAAAAACAACAGTCAGTGAAATCTCAAGAGAAAAAAACCCCAAACAAACCTATTTTTTAAACAATTTGATAATTCTTGGGCATTACTTCTATTTCCAGTCAAAGACAATTTAATGATTGTTTTCTTTTTAAAAAGTTAGTTGCAAAGTAAATTCAGCATAACAATATACAGAACAGGAAACAATTCTATGTATGTGAAATGGCTTTTCTGTATTCTAGATAACTGATAATAACGGCATTTTAGTTGAAAGAAAAATATAACAGTATTTTTAGATAGTAAAACTGATAGCAAGAGCAAGAACAGTGAACAGATACTCAAATCAGATAATTAAAAATGTTGGGGTTTTTTTTCACTGAAATTGCAGCATATTAAGATTCTGTTTATTATTTTTAAAACTATTTTCTATTGTGTAAAACTTAAGAAGCAAATTAATGCTAAATTGAAAATCTGAACCTTAAAAAAGACGCCACCAAAACTCAAAACCAACACCCAAAAAACCCCCAACCATAAATCATGACTCCTTTTTCTGCTGATACAAAATAAAATGTCATGCCTTGGTTTACTTCCATTCTTTGTACACTTTCTAAACTGACTATGAGGAAGGAAAAGAGGGGAGGAGTTATTTTTGTTCCTACATTAGAACAGAAAGGGAAAGCTAAAGGAATGACATACAATTCAAAATCCCCAAGTAGAATGAGATTTCTGCAACACTGACCCAAGTCAATTCACTAAACACAGCTATGATCTTATTAGTCTGACAATGTTTCAATATGTACTGATAAAATTGTATCCCAAAATTCTAAGCATTTAAGATATTATTTTGTGTACTTGTATGAAATCACAACTGTATCTGATTTGTAATTTAATACACTTCTTAGAATACGACATTAAAACTTTAACATAATAACATATTAAATCACATCATTAGACTGGTAAAAAATTAATGTGTAGCCTTTGAATTTGTTTTTCACTATTGTTGCTACCTAGAAGAATGATGGGGGAGTACACAAAAGTAGTGCCAAACCTACACACAACTGTAAAACATACAAAACAAAAAATGTAAATACAAAACAAAGTGAAAAAAGAAAAGTCTTCTTAGTGAGAATCAATCCTCCCTCAAAACACATTATTTAGTAAGTTAAGCACAACCAATCTGCACATGAAGGCTATGCACAAATCCAGGCATTCAAGAACTAAGAACTTGTACAGTGTGGTCTGGAGACAAAATGAATTTGTAGCAATAAGCCAACTGTACACAAGAGTGTACCAAAAGCATTGTAGTATAAAATGTCTAATGTCATACAGTAACACAAATTTTAGACAAGAGAGTGGATTTTACATCTGCCATGCTCCCTCCATTGCTGTGTAGTAATTCAGTGTAAAGCTGCTGGTCAGGGACAAGACACTTAGAAAAAAACTAAGAAAATTAGTTTAGAAATCACCTACAAAGAGACTGAAATAACTTAATCGAACCACTTTATCAAATATTAAATTACAATGGATGAGATTCCTGGGAAAAACAAAGAAAAACTTAATTACACAGAAAAAGTTATCAAGGTCGTTCTTCTCAGCCGGATCATTTTAAATGTATTATTCCTAACAGGTGTCTATAATACCTGTTCTTACATTTAGAAGTCAATATCCCACACGCTGCAGTGCTTACAGGCTTTTCTATAACATCTAAACACCCCTTGCTACTGTTATTACTTGTCTTATCAATATTGCAAATGGAAACAAGCGTACTTCTGTTTTGTAGCTTTCAAGAGATGCAACTTCTTAGTGTAATTCTATTTCTAAAAGAAAAAAAAAACAACTTATGGTGTAAACTTTATCTGTAGGAAAAAAAAATAAATATATATATATATATGTGTGTGTGTATATATATGTGTGTATATATATATATATATATAGACCCTGTATTTTGAACTGTCCCTCTGGAGTTCGATTTAATTACCTCATATATTTCTCCTAGCTGGTGCCTAAAATTGGACAGAGGTATGGCCTAGTTAATTGCAAGAGAAGCAAATATAATTTCACACAATTTTCAAGTAATACTTTAACATTCCAGTATGGCATTTGCCTTTTTGGCAGAAGTACGACATTGCCTCATGTTCCATTTATTTTCTGGCTATTTTTCCGAGAACTGCCCCCTCAGGAGGCAGGGATAGCATGCAGCAGGTTCCATTTTCAAAGGCAGTGAACTACTAATGTGGCACATAGCACACCATGAAACCCTGGCAAGTGTTGATGGCTCCCCAGCTCAGCCTGTCTTCAGCCCCAGACGCTAAAACCTTAGATGAGAAGGCAGCAAAATTCTCAATTCCAAGTGCTGGGAATCTTGACTCATTGAATAAAGCACCAGCCTCACTTCTCCAGAGGATCTGGACTACCACAAATCCATGACACGAAGCACATTAGAGGAAATGAGATACCTGAACAAGTCATGAGTGCTTGCAGATACATTCTGAGCCAACCATCCACCATAATCTACCCTACTTTACAAAGCACCATTACCAAATTCCTTCCCAGTGGACAGAGCACCCAGTGCCACATGCCCACGTTTATGATACAAAGGAGACTTCCAGAGTGCCATCACTTGCACTGAGAAGTATCAAGAACACCCACAGGTTAGCTAGAGTCCTTCACTGGATTTGGCCTACAGTGTCAGACTCAAGTGCTCTTTCATTGCAAAGGAAAAAAGCGTTGCAGGGATCTTTAATCTTACAGTCTAGGGCATTAAAAATCCCATAGCTTCAGTATGAACAGAGTTTTTAGGTTTAAAAAAAGGATGTTAATAAGCTGTGTAAGTAGTTGCTTGAAGAGATCATAAGATCGATTAAAATACTCCATCACGTCGAACCTTTAAATCAACAGTCTTGCTAAATACACATTAAAGGGATGATCAAGCAGCTTTTGAGGTAGCAGTTCAAACTAAGCCTAATATGGCTGTAGGTATTCACACAAATTCTGAATCAACAAGGAACTCCCACAGTTAAAACAAAATATTTTGATAAAAGGCATCTACAGAACATGAAGTCTTCTAAACAATCACCTGTGCTTTTCAAGATTCTGTGAATTGCCCCATATACAAAACAGCCTATCAAAGTAATCAGAAAAATCACTCACTCAAAGAATTACCAGCTTTACCACTTCTGATTTGTGCTGATGTATGTCAAAACTCATTTTGCCACCCCCAGGCACTTGTGCGATGTCTCAGACAGACAGGAAGTATGCACATGGTTTCATCTCTGGTTAGAGCTCAACTTACTTACCATAATACTAATTTTAAAAATACTCTGTACACAACTCCACTCAGCAACAATCTGTTCACTTCTTTAGTTTTAAAAGCTCAACTGTTGCAGTCTGTCCCCACTTCCTCTCAACAAATTATGTAGGCCAATGCTGGCTGCCTTGCCTTGCACTTATATTCATTGCTCTGAAATCCTGCAATCTTGTGGCTATTATGGCTGTGGGGTTTTTAGCCTTGAAGACATCCCATTATAATGGATTAGAATTTCATAATGCATTTTTCTTAGTGCTTACAAAAAAACTGGTAACATAGCTTGTATTTAATACAGTTGCTTATTATATTTCTGAAATGGTAATAGTCATAATGCTTTATCTCTGCAAAGAAACAGATGGAATAGGCCCTTTAGTTAAGTTCAGGAGGGGAAGAAGAAAAATGGGACTACTAGAAGAAAAAAAAACAAATTTTAAGCGAGAAATTACTAACAGTTTCTGCTGCATTTTCAACCAAAATATACAACTACCTGTACAAGACTCACAACATTAATGTTTCATGTAGAATTACAAGCTGACAAGTGGCAAGAAGCAAAACAGCCTGACTGCTACAGAACTCACAGGAAACTTCTGAAAATATAAGTGCTTTAAAAACTAACTGGTGCGAAAGTATACAGCTTCTTTATGGTAGAAATCTAATCAAACAGAACTGTTCTAAATGCAAGTCACACTCATTTATTTGTTTTTTCCTGGTTCTTTTGAATAATCATCAGGAAGGAGTTTGGATCATTATGCAGAGTTAGAAAATCAGCCTAGCAAAAAAGGTTAAACCTATTCACTCCTCTGAGAAAGCCAGGAATGCCAAGGTAAATATTCTAAAATCTGTCTACCTGCAGAAAACAACAACAACAAAGTAGTGATCAAAAATAAATCAAATAAAATGGGTTTAAATAATCAAAGTTGGTGACACATACTACCTACTGCCAACAGTTCTTAATTTCTGAAACTAGGAAAGGTGTGGGGGGGAGATGTGTACTGCTAGATGCTCACCAGCAGTTAAAACAGATGGTGTGTTCTTTCATACTTCTTTTGTGAGTTAAATTAACAACTCAGAAGTGTAAAAGAGGAAAGCCTGGGCCCTCCAAACTCAAATCCACATGAATGACGCCGCTGCTCCCTTGTGCATCCTTCCTTTTGCATCTGTTCTGACTCACCTTTGATTAACAGCTAAAGTGCTTCAACTCACCAATTCACTTGTTCCTGTTACTTTTTCTAAACTGCTATTCTTCCACTTTAGTACCTTGTATCATTTCACTGCAAGATCACACAGCGGAGTTAACAAAGTAGGAGTGGATAAATCAATGGGTGAATTGGCAGCCTGCCTCAACCTACAAGATGAGGTAGTACTCCACAATAATTTAGAACTTGTAAGGTTCTTGCAGAAAAAACCCACAGAAATTTTAAAACTTAGAAAATAATCCTCTTCTTTTCCCATGGGTGTTTGAAAGCATTTTCTACATTTACCTTTTTATTGCACACTCTAGCTCCTAATTTTTTATTTTTTTTTTTTCTGAATTCCAAACATTAAATGTACAAGGCCCTTAGCTGGATGGGAAAGATGACATTTACCATGCTACTTTTTTTTTTTCCTTTAGTAACTTGACAGTCAAGCTGTCTCTTCTTCCAATGATCTGGATGTCAAACAGCTTTTGGTCAAACATTTCCACTAAAACCCTAAAGTGGCTTTAAACTGGAGTATATGCAAGGTCAAATACAAGTTTGCATTCAAATCTACTTGGATAGCACTCAAAAAAACAGTTTTTGTTAAGTTTTATATCCAGCACACATTATTTGCAAACAAAGCAGGTATTAGTGATTCAAGTCACTAGGAATGCTCCATATTTTGATTTTTATAGAGAACTAACAAAGTACTATTAGATGACAGAACAAAAAAATATTTAATTAATCTGCTTTTGTAAAATAAGAAGTCCAATTGTAAACTGAGAACTAACTTCAAGATTAACTTCAAAAATTTCAGAATTTACCACAAAATAGGCACTTTGCTTAATTCAATTTATAAATGGGATCAGTCCTGTCCAAAATCACTGCTTGGTTTGACTTTCCTGAAGAATGCAATATTTAATGATTGGACTACAGATAACTTGTACTTGATGATCCAGTGCTGAGGCAGTCTTTAAAAGTCCAAGGAGCAGAGATCCAGAGTAGAACAAGAAAATTAACCAGAGCCATACACCTGAACAAGCAAGATTGCTCCCAAGTCACTGCCTTGCAGAGGGTAACCCCATTAGGTTTAACAGCAAATAACAGACACTAAAGCACACTTGAATCCAGAAAACCTGTTTCAGGTTACACCACACTGGCAAAGAGATCAAAATATGAGAAAATATTCTTTCAGTCCTCTCATGGTCCTGCACGAATTTAACCCAGGGATCCCTTTAGCACTGTTTGAAACACTACATGTACTCAGAAACACTGCAGTTAGAGGAATATGAATATGCAGACTTTCTCCCCCTTCACAGAGCCTGACATTGCGATTAAAAACATCAACCGAAGGAAGGTTCAATAGCAATGCAAAGATAATTTCATTAGATTAGACCTATGGCATCTAGTTTCTTCAGATAAATTCAGACTTGGTGGAGATACAGTTATCTAAGTCTCCATTTCAGACCATATTAAATTAATAGCATGTAGCACAAAGATACCTTACCTACAGAAAAGATTCATGTTCTCTCTACCAACTTGCCTTTTGCTTTTCTCCTGGCTTTTCCAAACAGTAGTTTTCACCTCAGACAAAGTGCAAGGCTCAGATTCACTAAGATATAAATTCAAATAACAGAACCTGAAGATGCACTTCAGAAGAGGCAAACCAGGCTCTCCTCTGCTTCCCAGTGACTTTCTCTGAAAAAATATCCTCAAATTTCTCCACTGGCTTCAGGAGATTTAGCATGCACAGAACAACAGTCTTGTCTTCCTTTTTAGGTCAGTCCCTTTTAAGACTCTCATTTTGCAAACTAGCCAAACTAAAAATACTTCTCGCTTGTTTTGGGTTTTGACAATGTTTGACTTCAACTAGATACACACTAATCCCTACACCTTTCCTTAGGTTTTAGCGTTAAGTGAATCCTTCTTTTGAACATTTTGACAGATCTCCACTCCTGGTCTAAACTAGCCATTTACTCCTCACCAGTAACCTGCTATGCTATTCTTGAGTCTCCAAGGGAAACATTACACAAAAGCTAACAAAACACATCTCAATTGGATAAAACAACTAATGCACCAAGAGTGGAGTATTTTTGGCTTAAAAATAGCAAGCCCTCATATTTGGCTTTCCTGGAATTCCCTATGCCACAATTATGCATCTGAAACATCTAATAGAATAGAATTGTAATGAAATTCAAAGGCAAGCTAGCCAACAAATGGAACCTTTTAAAGAACTGTATGTAATTTCTAGATATTAAAATATATACATATGTGTATATAAATAAGTGTAAACTTGACCATTATTACCCTTTACAGGTATATATCTATCCTGGTCTCTTTGATGATAGACTCTAGATATATTTTTCAGTGTCCTGATGATAAACCTTTCCTTTCTTTTTTTTCCTCCTTATACATTTATCAAATATTCATTTTTCTCTCCAAGTTTCCTGTGAAGAAAATTCTACTCCCTAATAAAAAATTGTTTTACATTACATTAGCTAAGATACAAATAGCATACAATAATTACATGCATGTAAAGTATCAATATTGCTTCAGCATTAGTCCATGCAGAAGCTCTATTTTCTAACATCCGGAGTATAGTCTTACAATCTTTGAACTGCCATTAAATTATATTGCAATATAAATATCTATGTCCATACTATCTTTCTTTTATGGAAACATGGAGATATATCTTTATAGAAAGATATTACACCTTTCAAAGCAGTAAAAAAAAACTTTTCAGCTTCCTCTCCCAGTAAAAAAGAAAAGGAAAAAACCCTCTCAGAAAAATTTAAAGCAACTACAACTATTGCATGTGCAAAGAAAAAGGTGACTATATGTATGGAAATAAATAGAAATACATAAGAAGAGTTGCATTAGCCAAAGCTTTTCAATGTTCTGATTTCCCCCTAAAATTCTAATGAAGCTATAGGTCCCTAAATAATGAACAGGACTATTAACAACAAGATTGCTTAACTGTATCTTCAACTCTCCTGAGAAACAGGCTACAGAACCCATGGCACTATATTAAAGACAATGAGAGACAAGACACAAATAAGGTTAAAGAGAAGTGAAGTATTAGCATTACCATACACACACTTGCACTATGTAGAAGCAGCCAAGCAGCACAAGAAACAATTAAAATTAGGTTTGGTCTGCCACTACAATAAAATAGTTGGTTAAGAGGACCAATAGCTTCCAGTCAAAAACAGCAGATTGGTTAATATTTTAGCAACATAACCAATTATCTGGGTAAGAAAGAAAAAAAAACAAAAACAAACCCACATTATTTTATGTTAAATCTCGTATTTCTTATCAGCACCGATTGGGCCACTGCTGTAAGGTAAAATATACACATCCTTGCAGAACACAAATGTTTTAACTAAGCTGGACACTGGTTAGCTGGGGCAGCAAAGAAATTTGTACCACAAATAATTTACCAAGGAAAACTGCAGTAAATTATAGTCATGCTTACAACCAGACTAGTTCCATCATTGAACAAACTTCATTTTCTCTAATGTAATCCTCTTCTAGAAAAATATAAACATTTTCCACAACACACTTTTCTTTCAGATTGGCAATTCCTCAAACTATTAAGTAAATTTTAAATCCTTCCCTCACTCTCCAAGTTGAAAAAACCAACAACTTATTTGTATATCCCACTTTCCCCAGATTAACAGAAATAAATTCCTCTACTGAAGTAGGGCATATGTAACTCAGTACAACTGCATATGGGTAAAAAAAAGTGAGGACTAAAATTTCAAACCCACAGTTTTTATTTATCTTTTTTCATTGTAAAAACTACAGTGTCTCTTTAATAACATTCTTCTATGAGCTAGTTTTACAAGTATCCTAACTTGTAGGAACACAATTCATAACTTGCAAATAGTTAACAAATATAAGTACACATGCAAACTTCTTTCCCATCTCAATTCATTTTTGGAGAATACTACTAGTCAAATAC
The DNA here is from genome assembly GCF_030490865.1 of Poecile atricapillus. Lineage (NCBI taxonomy): Eukaryota > Metazoa > Chordata > Aves > Passeriformes > Paridae > Poecile > Poecile atricapillus. The sequence goes on along the minus strand of NC_081251.1, from coordinate 70,493,400 downwards.
TCTTGCATGGTCAGTAGCAAGGGTAATAAAAGACAATTATTAAATTCTATTTCTCTTTCCTCTCCACAACAGCATTCATCTCGCAGAGTAAGAGTTCAGTACCCATATGTAAGAATTCAGTATTTAAGTTTGTGGAAAGAAGGTTTGGTGGAAAAGGGCAAAAAATGTAGTCAATGTGGCAACTATTCAGAACAGTAATGCGATATTTTCCTGTTCAACTAAGTTCTACTTTTCCATCAGAAAATACCCATAGCCAACCAAGTCTGCAAGCATTAAAAATAAAACAGGTATTAAGAACACAGAAATACCCAGCTGAAGACAAGTTTGGAGATTTGTCAAGTGCTGCACAATTATGAAGACATATTTTAGATGCATGCTACACAGAAAGTCTAAGTGCCACTGTGGTAACATTACACAGTAGTAATATAGGGAATAAGAACAATATATTAAAAATATTCAGCTAGGTTACCTTTCAGACTTTAAAGAACCTAAACTACTTGTTTAATACCTTTTATCCAATTTATCCACCCAGAATACTTCAGTTTCTTTGGCTACTCATTGCTGCACCTGTTTCTAAAACATCTTCAGCTGGCTTAGCCTGTGACTAATGGCAGTCATTTCCAGGGAGTGACTATTTAAAGAAAGATCCTTACTCAGATTCCACAAAACTCTTCAACACATTGAAGAACAGAGAATAAAATTTTTGAAGTTACATAGGTAGTGTAAGAGTCTGTTCACTGCTTTCAAGTGTGCTGAAGCTATTATGTAAAGCCCAGGTTTTTTTCTTAAAAGTCTTTAAGCCTCTTATACTAAAACCTTCATTTTTCTAGCCTCTTTTCAAAAAGTAACATTTAGGATTACTCAAGTGAAAAAGTCTACCTTAAGTTTTACTTGATAGTCTTTTGTATGTCAACAATTCTACTGCTACTTTCCACATGAAACCTTGTTCCATTCTCAAAAGTTGAACAAGAGGTACCTCAAGAGGTCTTCAGTTCCAAGACACAAGGCAGGAGTCTCACAATGCTTCTAAATAAAATATTGGTGTTTCCATCAAATCACCAGGTTACAGTAACAATTTTATGTGCCAGTGAAATTCTAATTAATTATATGTTTATGATCAATGTTTTTCCCTAAGCCTACGAAGATAATTGAAGAGAAATTCTGAAATACCTTACTTAAAGGATAAACTAAATCTTCCGGTACCACTGTATGACAAACCAGCCCAATGTAATATTTATTTTCACAGAAATACTGTTCATTACCCTGCTAGAAGAGGAATAACCAGTTAAAGCATTCACACTGGCCTTACTAAGCAACTGATGTGCCCACGTACTACTTGGCTGGAATGTTGTTTCAGTGGACACAAAAGCTGTTTGAAGAGAAACTGCCAGAAAAAAAAGGAAAGATGGTGCAGTTCCTTAGGAGCTCTTTTGTAAACCCAAGTCCCATCTGCACAACACATTTAAGTATTGGAGTGGCTTGGGTTTTTTTTCCCAGGTTCAATTCTGGGCAAACATAGTAAGGATATCCTTCCTATGCTACAACAGCAGATAGCAAAGATCTGGAATTGCATCTGGATTTGTCTGGAATCAAGTATTGTGGAAGAAAAATTACCATTTCCTTTTGGGTTTTTGTTTGTTTGCTTTAAAATATAGATAGATAGATAGATGATAGATAGATAGATGATAGATAGATAGATATTAATATTTATATGAAGATTTTAAAAGCTGCTTTGTTTCCTCAAAACTCCAACTGAGTAAATACAATACACATAACTAGAGAAACTTGATGAGGCCAGCTTAAATATCATCGATCATTTTTATTCCACATAATAAATGCTATGTTTAATATTTATTGTAAGACCATAATTAGGATTTCATTACACCATTTCAAATGTTCAAATAAGCGCTGTCACATAGCCAGTTACTCCAGTGACAAAAAGGAATATTGACCTTTATTTTAGTGTAAAAAAGAGTAAATATAATTTTCCTGAATTGAAATCATTGTCACTTGAGCCACAAATGAAAATATTTCACTAATTTAAAGTTGACCTACCACCACTTGACCCACCACCATTGCTCTCTGGATGCTACCAATGCCATATACACCAGCAAAAAAGTCTGTCATAGCAGGAGATACACCTATCTCTCTCATATATATTACTGTGCTGTCACCAAAAGAGCATTTGTCTTACAATACAGAATGTAACAAAAGCAACTTATTCACTTTACTTGCATCTAAAAACCTAATTCACCCTATGCTGGCAAGTGTACATATAAACATGTACTTTTTTATGTACCACGTATGCAATAGAAGATGATTTTTTTTTTTTTAATAAAATGAAATATATTTACCTTGTCCAACATTTTGGTTTGCATCAGGCAGAGTAAAATGAAATCAGAGTATTAGCTCAACAGCCAAAGAGCTACTAGCAAGGAAAAACTGAATTAGAGTAGACAGGCATCTAATATGCATACTAATACTTTCTGGAACTTCATGTTAAATTATTCCAGGGAACATACTTGGCAGGAGCTTTGGCAGTCCAATTCTAAAATGGATCAAGAATATCAGAATATATTTGAAGAGTGAGACCTTGCAGGTTTCAATCCGTGTAGCCAGTACTGTATGTCATCAAGTGACACAATCTTTTGTACTACTTGATTTTTAGGAATGTAAAAACTGCACTAGTAATCTGTGAGTAAAGGAATGAATCTAAGATTTAATGTCTTTTAAATTGTCCAACATTGCAGGAAAATAGGCATGAAATTCTGCAAAGAAGACAAAGACACCACACGGTTACCCAAATCATGTTCTATGTGAAAAGGTATGTGGATTGTCATTGTGAAGTTCTGGAAGAGCACCTCTGAATGAATCTGCATTTAGAAAATGGAAATGACTCAAAGTTGAATTATCGTCTCCATTTTTGTCTCTGTTACAGGCAGCAAGGTATTGGTACAAATCAAACTAATTTTCACACAGTACTGCAGTCTTACTACTTATGTCTAAGTATTTTGCTATCTCCCTTGATTCCCATCTAGCAGGACAACCTTCTAAAAAAATGAAGTGGAAATTTATGAAAGTATTGCTGTGTTTTAAAAAATGCATTTATATTTATTGAAGCACAAAGATTAAGAAGCATATATATTTTATTTCTAAGTTTAGTGATGTAATTTGGAGTAACATTCATTTAATACTACAGCAACATCCATCTTTTAATAAGCAGAGCAGTAAAATAAGTTAAAAAGTGAGAACACATTTCCCATTACTAATTCCTGAATTCGGAAATGCTGGGATAACATGTACTCATTTAAAAAAAAAGTCTCAATCCCTTATTATTTCTCCCGGGAAAAGAAGTTAAACCAACCTAAGTGTCACAGCATTAACAAAAAGATTAACTTAACACTCTTCCACTTAAATGCTCATAAAGGATATTGGAAAGTCTCTTTCACCATTTTAAATTTATTTAAAATCTGGAATTAATTAAATTTAAAATTAATTTAAAAATTTGAAATCTTAGAAGAATGTATTCCATATTTGTTTTTAGGAAAACACAAAGTGGACTATTTTAAATAATATTTAGCGCTTGCAATCTGCTGATGAGAGGATAACTGAAAACAGGAAGGAAAAAAATTATCACAGTGGATCAGGTTGCTCTGCCACAAACTGAAACATTTTTTTTTTTCAGATCAGAAGAGAACATGAAAAAACAAATTACTCCCTACTACATTATTTATTACTAGCTGAAACCTTGCATCAGATACACTTGGATCTGAATTTTGCTGAAATAAAATCCCATTTCCCAAATCCCATTTAGAAGGATTGTCTTAAACGATGAGGAATACTATGTTAGAAGGGCACTTAAGAGGGAAAAGGGAGAGGATCACAGATAAAAGCTCAGCTAGAACACCAAATCTTTGAAAAGAAGATAACATATCCTCCAAATATCTACACTAAGTTTATGGTAATAAGCAGAAAACATCACACACCTCACTCTACCACCTCCAACTGGCATTAACACCCAACTGTTACCACGTCTCCACTTGTCTACCTATCAATATACAGGCCTTCTTAACACATAAAAAAAAAATAAAAATTGAAAGTTTTACTTCTACTCCCTTCAGTTTCCTTGTCGAAGAGTGATGACATTTCTCCACAAATTATCATTTCCTATTGTTTTAATCTGGAATAAAAGTAGCACAATTGCTTACATCTTCCACCCACTGGTAAAAGTATCTATTGTCAAAATGTATTACAGGCATATAGAGATTGTCACTTTCATAGGCTAGAAATCTAATATTTATCAATATCTTTCTACATGAAATTATAATACCATCTATTTTTCTAATTTAAGCAGAAAGAGACACAATTGTTATTAATGGTATTCTTTCCAAATACTGAATAAGAACTTGAAGGAGGAGGGAAAGCAAAGCTTATATTGGCCTCCTTAAAAATGAGGGTTTCCATCTGATGCAATCTCTTCTTTAAGAACTCTCCATTTTTTTAAATCAATGTTCATCATATTTAAAATTAAATTTTATTCATTCCTTTCAAGACAGCACATCAATTCAATTAAATCTTTTCACTCAATGTCATCTAGAAAGTATGGACTTCAAACTTTTAAGGAAGTCTTGTGTTCTATGAAGCAAGCAAGCACAAAAAACCTTCTATGGCAATTTCACCTCCAGAGAGTTTACAAAATGTTTAGCCTAGTGATTGTAAACTGCTAACTTGGCAGAGGGATGGGGAAGGATGTGTGCTCACATGCAGTTTAAACCAATCCTAATCAATCTTGGTGCACTTCTGCTTTTGCAGCCCTTCTTCCTCTGCCAGGCATCAGCCAGGAAAGGAACAGTCTGCAAGTGAAGACTACATGTATCTGGTTGTTCTTAATTTCAGCTTAGTTCCATATACTCTGGCACCACACGAATGGACTGTTAGCATGGAAGACATCAAGAATAAACAGCCAAGAGTAGAAGAAGACTGTTCTTCCGTGACCATACAACCTTAATTTGACAAACTACTTATGAAACAAAATCCTTTGCCACAGGTTGTGGAGGGACAAACCAACAGGTAAGAACAGTAACCAACACTAAGAACAGCAAACTCCTCTGTCCAAGAAGAGTGTTACTCACATTAGGCCAACCTGGGTGATCTGTTCTGGAACAAAGCTCTACAGATGTTTGCATTCACGCTTAGCTTAAATGACAACTGATGAATGCTGTCCTTAGTTACTCCTTAAGGGGATCTGAATAAGTCACAATCAAAGACTACTTAATCTGGGAGTTCTGGATGCTAAAAAGTCTTTTCTTTGGTGTACTGACTACCATCTTCACTCTACAGCAAATACAGGCTCAAAGAAAATAGCAATGGGAGCAATTTACTCCATGTTAACTGGAGTGATGCCTTCTCCTACTGCTTTTGCTCACAGTAAGGAAAATGCCTTTTCATAGTTCAGCACAATTTTCTTCATAGTGAAGACAGGTTCAGGAACCCCCAAAATAGTATTCCACATTCAGCTAATGAATAGATACTCAGGAAGTCATTGTCACACAGTGGTCACACATAAAGCAGCTGGCTCATCTCAAGTCCTAGTTTTCTACAGGTAATTCAGCAACACCCTCCACCACCCTGCTCTGACATTCTCACAACTGGCTTTCAGGGCTTGCTTACAAACACTTCTTGCTAAACAGGTCATGACTGCTTTATAGTCTGCCAAGAAAAAAAAAAAAAAAAAAAAAAGTTTATTGAATTTCTCCCCTGGTTCAAACTAATCTTCGGAAAGAAAATAGATGTATTGTCAAGTATTGAATATCAAACTGGTCTTTTCCTCACTTGAATTCCCTTAAATATCCCCTCATCTGGTAACCCCACATTAACAGAAAAAAAGAACAAAAAACTCAACTATCCAGATTTATGACTTCCCATCAAAACCTTTTAAAATAATTATTGTAACACATATTAAATCACTAACATTCAGTTTATGCTAGGGCTGAACAATTTTCCTTAGTTCCCTGGTGGCCTTTTGAAGTCTTCTAGAAGTCTTTAAAAATCCATTCTATGCACATATCCAAGCAAATATCCAGGGAGTGATAACTGACACAGTAACTGGACAACACTAAGTGCTAAGTGGAAAAGGCAAAAAGCAGTATTTTTTACCAAAGCACATCAATTAAAAAGCAAGCAGCCACAATATCTGACTTCCCAATATTCCTCAACTGTGACCTGAATCACATTTAAGGCAGAAACACTTCAAGATCCATGGTTTTCAGCTTTGTACATTTCAGTAAAAACAGCTGAAGGGCTGATTAAGTAGAAATGCAGAGAATCCAACTGTTGCATTTCACAACAGGTAGTGAACAGAAAGTGGGTTAACTACTTTCAAGTAAGTATGAACTAAAAATTAATGAAGCATTTGGATGGCTGTGTATCACATTAGGGTGCTAAGTAAAGTTAAGCTCTAGGTTTTTTCGTAATTTTTTTTACCTTTTTTAATGAGGATACCTCAAACTCCCTTTTATTCTTCAGCCTATTATAAAGCACATGTTTCTAAGGAAAATGTGTCTATCTGTAGGATTTAAACATAAAATTTGAAACCAATTTGTGACAACAGTATCATTTCCACCTTTCTCAAAGTTAGTGCTATTTTTTAGCATTATTTTTTTTTCCTCAAAGTTAGCACTACTTTACTCAATCAGCAAAGCATTCAGATTAAGTATTTGATAGTGATTCTATCTATCTATCTCAAAACCTTTGCAATTTTTCCAAAGGGCTTTTCAACTACAATGCTGAATTTCTTTGAAAACAGACATGCAATGTGTACCACAGCATGATTCTGCTCTACATGTATACAGTTCTTGTTTTGGATTACAAAGTGAACTGAATAACCATCTCAAAGTGTTCCAGTGAAGATATGCACATTCATTATTCTGCCTACTAACATTTCTCTTAGACAGTACGCTCATACAATAGTTATGCTGCCGTGAAAGCATTGATCCAAAAATCCTTCACCAACTTTGAAGATAATAATACAGGCAACTTAACTGTACTAATGCTCACAGTTTATTACAACTTCAGTCTTCTCAGTTTAAGACAGCCTTTTTTTCCACTATGTGGTCTAATTAACTTTGAGCCCTTATCAACCAATACAACTATTCAACAGCCACATACTACCCATGCAGATTTGAGTTCAAGACTTCCATGCTGTTTAGCCACTGTAAAATGTACAGACTAGCATTTAAAAAGTGCAAATAAACAATTTCAAAATAACATAGATTATTCCAACATGACTTGTAATTGCTTGGTGCAAGTGGTGTTTGCTTTCCTTTCTACATAATTATGCAAGCATGAGGAAGTCAATAACTGCCTCTGATCACTTGTTCAAACTAGAACATCAGGAAAGATTTTAAGAAAATATTTTTTCACAATGTAGAAACAAGTTAAAGGGGAAAACCACCTCTAAAGACTTACCTGTTCTCCTGCCTCCATCACAAAAACTATTCTAATGGTAACTCCTCTTTTAGAAATCTCCATTTCTGCTGTAAATTCAAATAGTTAACCAGAAAGTGAAAGGTCACTACATTCCATTACTGGTTTCCAGCCTGCATAAGACAAATGGGATTTTCTACTGACTTGTGCTCAAAGTTGGAAATTAGTGGCTGAAAAGTTTACTAGATATTTTGCTTTTGTTTTCAGCCATAGTGGCAGAGAATATGAGCAATTGTCTGGCACACATTAAGGGAAAGCAGCTACAGCATCAGTGTACACCAGTGATCTCTCTGGGTAGCTGGAGAGGTCACTAGGACAGACTACTGAAACAAAAATGTAAATTCAGGGTGAATTAAAAGCAAAACAAAACAAAAATCTACCATAAACCATAGGCGTGGCTTTCCTAATTTGTTAGTGTGGCAACTTTGAGCAGGGATCCAGGAACATCTAGGATTACCAACAAGAAGTATCAACAACCATTAAATAGTTTGTACTTTACAGAATGAAAAACATTAACATGCAAATAGTATCAAAACATTTAAACAATCATTTCAGATCTCTTAATTCACAGACCATTGCTCTAGCTTCTGGGACATCTATTCTTTCGATCCCCACTCAGTAGTGAACTTTTTAACTACAGTGGGTATATTACCTTCATTCACATATTTATATATCAAACAAATGCCATGATACATATTAAAAATCTTACGAGCATTTGCAGCAGTTCTTAGTACAAATCATTGGTGAAACGAGGCTTGTGTTTATTCCTCTCTTTAAGCAGACACTTTGCTTTCATGGGGTTTATTTTCTGATTTTGGAGCTAAAAAAAACACTATAAGAACGCTTTTACATATATTGCTACCTACTTAGTAAGTAGTAATTTCATGGCATGCAATTAGTTTTTAAATCATCAGACAGATTCCACATTCTTCTGACACATACTTAATGCAAAAAAGGCCTTATACAAAAGGTGCTAAATTAAACAACAAAAAAACTTCACAACATGCAAGCAATCCTAGTCATTTATCTACACAACTGTATTATCTATCAGAGGTCAATCAAGACAGGAAAAAAGCTTGATTTAGTAGAATATCACAATAATAAGCATAATTCTGTTAAGACTTGAACACTTCTCATAAGGCATATTTCAAGTCTGTTTTTAAGTGGTCTTTGTAGTCCATGGGAAGACTGCTTAATAGGCTAAAGTTACTGGCTTATACAAGGGACTTTATTTCCTTGGATTAAGCTGGGTTATTACAACAAGAACAATTATACCAACAGCTTTGGTAATCTCTTAGCAGGCAGCATACCTCTCTTGTGTCAAAGTGTTGCAAAATGAAAAAAACATGACTGACTTACAGTTTTGTCAATACAATTCTTGGTGCTGTTCCTAAATATACTTCATTGTGTTTTACAAAGATCAACGTTTTATCCCTACCACACAGGTGGGAGAAAAGAGGCAGTAAAGCTAAATGGGTTGTTCAAGTTCACGTAAAGAGACAAAGATATCAATAAGGAATCCAGTTCTAAGGCTCTGTGCACCAGAATCCACAATGCTCTGCACTTGAAAGAATGACCAAGGAATAAATCAAAACACAGGCCTTAATCATGCAGTCAGAAGCAAGTCTGCAGTCAGCAGACTCAAAGCAAGACTAGGTCTTAAAGCATTAAATCCTCTATATGCTGAAGTGTCCTTGAGGCACACTCTTTGGTCAACTTAAAAAATAAATGCACAGAAATATACTCCTATTTAAACAGTATCTTGATCTAGTACAGTCAATGTTACTTTGAAGTGATACAAACATAAAATAATTCTCTTAAGCATTGTCCCTTACTGCCTCTTATTGGACTAGCTTGTATCCTTGTAAACTTAACTAATAAATTACAAATTTAAGTCAGCCAGGACTGATGCACTGTATCACTCCCATAATCTTGGTTAGGTTGTTGAATCTCAGAAATTTCTTTGGAACCACAATTCTGTTAAAAGTTTCCCTGTAATAGCTAAAGCTTCAAAGTAATGACTTACAGATTAACCTCCCTTAACACTACAGCACACAGTAAATAAAATACTGGAGTTATCTCAAGCACATGTTAAGTTTAACACTATACACACGCACAAATTGCAAAAATTACAGACTTAACACACTCGACAGAATTTATCCCAACTTCAAAAATAAACACACAATAGTAGCACAAACCTTACTGAAGAATAAGTAAGCTGTGAGAGTTTTCAAAAAAAATACGGGTCTATTAACACATTTTTGTGTTTGTTACTCTATATTTAATCATCTGCTATACATTCAATTCAGCCTGAAGTGGATCTATATCACTATTTCACAGAACACTTTGCGCTCTACTTGTGATCTGACCTCCTCATGCTCCCAACTGTCTATCTACATATTAATACGGCTCCAAAAACCACAGTATCTGAACCTAATCTCTATGGTAACTGTAAGATTTGTTTACATTGAAAAAGAATATTAGAAATGTATGTAAATTTAACTGCCATTTAAATAAGTGTTTTTTCCTTCTGGGGAAAAAAGCTCCCTATACTGCCTCCTATTTATCTTGCTTCCATCTCCTGTATCCCCACCAGGCAATGAGCCACATTTGGAAAGCTCCCTATCATACAACTTCAACAGCCTGTTGTTGTAAATTCATAAATAGTTTACTTTTAATAAGACAGACATGTGCAGCATTTTAGATCTTAGCACTTTCTAGAGAAAAATCATAGGGCAATTAAAACAAGATTTTTAAAAAATACTGTCATAAAGTCACCAAAGTAAAAAAAAAACCTAAATCTTTAACAGCTATACATAAAAACTTTGCTGCTTGGCAACTCAGATCAATCTAGAAATTAAAAGAGTCTATTTCATTTCCCAGTTCCAGCAGTGAATATAGTACTGGGTACACGTTTTACATAATACTCATTCACAGACAGTAGGCAAAAACTCTGATAGTGGAAGAACCCACATACGGACTGCTCTTTTTTATTAACAAAAAACCAAAGAATTGATGCATCACAGGTTTATAACAATTGTTTCTTATGAGATTTACAGTATTTTGAAATGAGATTTACTGCTACCCAGCAGGACCGGGAGCTGAATTAAATGGGGGTGATGGTAACCTAAGTGGCAGTTTGAGCAAGACGTATCAGCAAAACGGTAAAAAAAAACACCCTAACAAATGCAGCTGTTAAAAACTACTTTTAGATACACAGGTCTTGGCCACACACAGAAGAAATCATACTATTCCACCGATAGGATCTTTTTTTCCATAAAGCTTGCATAATATACCAAACATAAACAGTCTAGAAAGGTCTAAGAGGAGGAAAATGCATGAGAGTGAGGCACATGAATACTACAAGGCACCGAGAGGAAAATTAGAAGAACCTGTTTGAAAATCTTTCCGCACCTTACAGCAATCATTTCACTGCAGAGAATCTCTTACATGCACCCTCCCCGATCACATCAAGATTATTCATTCAACAAAACTCCTATTGACGAATAGAAAGTAAGTAAATCTAACCTCTATTCAAGTAAACAATGTTGTAGAGCCAGCATTTCCCCCACAACGTTACTTTCTCGAGCAGGGTGACTGTGCCCTGCTCCTCCATGAAGCAAGCTCAGCCCAGGCAGCCATGTCCTTATTCTCCTACAAACAATGTTTCTGAAGGAGAACAGCCCCTGCTCGGGGAACTTACAGCTTCCCCCAGCATAACGCGGCGGAGCAAAGCCCGCCCCACGATCAGCAAACGAGCCAAGGCACCGAAACACGGCAGTGGGGGCGAAGCTGCCCGCAGTCTGGATCTGCACCAGCACCGAGCCTCGCACCGGGGTCGGGACAGATAAGACTGACAGATAGGACAGCATTTCTCCATGCAACCCTCCCTCCTTTCCCCTCCCAGGCACACGAGCGAGTGTTTTACCTTCATGATGAGCTCAGGCTGCGGTAAAAGCCTCGATCGTGGCTGAGCGGCCGAGGCTGGACCTGGAATTTAAAACAAAGCGCTAAGGCACCGCACCAGCCGCTCGCACCGGGCGGGGGGAGGGGAGCCAAGGATCGGGTGGGGGCGCCGGGCTCCTCCCGAAACTACCCCTTTCCTTCCTTGGATCCCCCCTGCTCCCGCGGCTAACCCCCTTCCCTCTCTCCTCGGCCGCTGTTTCCCCCCCCGGCTCCCACACGCCGCGGCTTCCCCTACACTCGCTGCCATTGACGCCATTTCTGTCAGAGGAGGAGAAACTTGCCACAACAACAACCCACCCCCGGCTGCCGCGGGAGGGGGGAGGCGCCCCGGCCGCCTCCCCGGGGCGCTGCGCCCCTTCCCCGGGCACCGAGCGGCGGGAGGGCACCCGCGGGGGTCCCAGCGCAGAGAACACCCCCCTCCTCGCTTTACCGCGGGGAGCGGGAGAGAGGATAGAAGGAGGGAGAGAGGCTCTTCCTCCATTGTACGAGGAAGAGTGCCCGTGTGCGCGGCGGGGGAGCGGGGTGTCGGGAGCAGTCCCCCCCACCCCCGACACACATACACACACACACACACACACGCTTTTGTAGGGGCTGCGGCTCCGGATCGCGGCGGCTCCTCCTCCCTCTGTCTCCCCCCCTCAATAAAGGAAAGCGCTGACTCCGCCGCAGGAGTTTCGGCAGCAACAGCCGCAACTCCCCGGCTCGGCGCAGCGGGTCCGGGCGGGGGGAGGGAGGGAGGGCAGGCAGGAGGCGGCGGAGGAGGGGAAGAAAAGGAAGAAGACGAAGAAAAGAAGGGAGCGGGGAGGGAGGAAGGGAGGGGGGCGGGGAGAAAGGGGCCCGACCTGCTCGGCGGGGACACGGAGCGTGTGTCTGCGTTGAGTGTGGAGGAGGGGGCTCCGTCCCTCCGGCAGAGGAGCTGGAGGAGAAGCCGCCGGTCCCTCCCCCCCGGGCCGCCACTGGGTGTCTGGGGCGGGGGGGGGGGAAGAAGAAGCAACGGCGAGTCCCGCCGCAGTCTCGCTACCAGGAGAAAAACAAGCGCCCCCCTCCCTCCCTCGCCGCCGCACGCCCGGCCCCGCGCCCCCACGGGGCCCCTCGCCGCCTCTCCGCCCGCCGCCGGCGGAGCACGGGGGCTCCTTCTCCGGGCTCGGCGCCCTCACCTTTGTTCCGCGGCGACCGCCCGCCCGCTACTCCCCCGGCCCGAGGCGGAGGGCACGGAAGGGAACTGGGCGAAGGCTCCTCTCAGCTCCGGGCACCCCGAGCCCCGCTCGACGCTGCTGCAGCGGCTCCGCTGGCGGCGGCCCCGCACGGCGCGCGGAGGGGCCGATCCGTCCTGCGCGGCCCCGGCGGCGGTGACTGCTCGGCTCGGTCCCCCTCCCCCTCCCGCACCGATGACTGACTGACGGGCGAAGGGGAACGGCCACGCCCCCTCCTCCACCTCCCTCATTGGGCTGTGCCTCTCAGGGCCCGCCCGCCCCCTGGTCCCATTGGCCTTCGCGTCGGAAATACTGACATCATTCTTCTCCACTTCTATGGAAACTGAGACTCGGCGCCGAGGGTGCTCACGGGGAACGCTGTTCTTACTCGCTGCTCGCAGCATTTCCGCCTGACAGCGCTGCGCGGCTTAGCGGACTACAACTCCCAGAGTACATCGCAAGCGGGGGGGCGGGGCCCTCCAGTGAATGCTAACGAGCCATGGGGCGGGGCCTGCGCGTGCGCGGGGGGCGCTCGGTGGCGCATTTTCCCCCCAGGAGGGGAAGGTGGCGCCCGGCGGGGCGGAAGGAAGGAGGGGGGCGGCGCTCCTGCTTTGGGCTTTGCCGCCACCAGCGCCGCCACTCCCGGAGCGGCGGCTGCTCGGAGGCGCGGCTCCGGCGAAGGACGCGGCGAGGGGAGGTGAGGTCGCCTGCTCTATTAACTGGTTGTGGCTGGGGGGAGCGCTGGCATCTGGGCGGCGGAGAGAGAGGGAGCGCCCCGCTTAGAGGGGCTGGTCCGAGCCCGGCTGCGGGGGAGCGGGTCCTGCGGCCGCCCCGCCTCGCCCAGGAGGGGCTTGTACGCTACCCGGGAAGGGGCCGGGGAAAGGGGGCCGCCGGTAGTTCTGGGTGGTGCCGGCGGCCGCCGGGGCGGGCGGAGTGACTGACAGAGCGCTCCGGGGCCAGGGCTCCGCTGGGCTGGCGGCGGGCGGCGCTTCCCGGCCCTGGTGGCTGAGCCCGACAGCGCCGGTCAGAAAATGGGGGGGGGGGGGGACGGCGGGCGGGGGGAGCGATGCGTCCTCGATTCTCGATCTCCTAAAATGGCGCTGAAGAGCTGGGCCTGCTCGTCCTGGAGTTATGGAGGCAGCTGAGAAGGCTGCGCCTGTCGCGTTGAACTCCGAAAAAAATGAGCCTTATTTCCCTCGGTCTGGCTGTGGCGGGAGTTTGGCAGCTGCAGACAGGGCGGCAGCAACTTCGTGTTCTCTGTGAATTGTGAGTTTCAAGCGCGTAACGCAGCGCTCGAGCGGCTGTCGCGCGTTTTGCCGATTCATGTTCTGTGTTCGGGTCAGCCCGCAGCTCAGAGACCCCGGCCCCGTCTGCCTGCGGGGACTTCGGCCGCCCAGGTATTGTCCAGCTTCTGCGGCGTTCGTGCTCAGTTTTTCCTGGAAATCCCATTAAAATGAGCCGCGATCCCAGGAGTAGTATGCTCATGCCGTTCTGGCCTTAGTGTTGGAGTGGCGGCTATGGAAAGCTATTGTTTACTTAGCTGCATCTTCGGGGAAAATGTGTGGTCTGTGACTGCCCTTCCACCTGTGGGAAGCTTGCCTGCCTGCAGCTTGAATGCGAGGTGTTGTTTGGTGTCAGCCTAGGAGGGATTATAAACACGACTCTGCTAATTAGAATGGTAATGCGGACTGGTGTCCCAGTTGCATTTGGATTAAGACTTCTGGTAGTCTCTGTTTAAAAAAATACATATTCACTATGTTTTCTGTGTATTCCTTTTGAAACTCCTTCTCATACCTACTCCCCCTATCTGGGGCTTCTTCCCCCCAGTGGTTGCAACGAAGTTAGTGCCTCAGTGCACTGAATTCTGTGATGGAGCTGTTTTGAGAACTTTCTGAATGGTTCATTTTATACTGCAGCTCTTTTCTTTGTTATTTTATATATATTTATCTTTTATTTTTTCTGTAATTGCACTTTGACTGCAGCCCCTGAGATGATGATACTTCTTAAAATACCATCTGTATATTTAGCCAGGACTATTTCAGACTATTATACTCCCTCTATTTGGGAGGAGAAGAAGATTCTGCAGAGTGGGATGAAACAGGATAGTGTGAGAAGCTGTTTTGCAAAATTCCAAAGGGAAACTTTTTTCTTGACACTTCACCTAGAATTAATTATCATTGCTCATCTGCTTTCATCCTCTCTAGAAAGGTCCTAGACACAGATCACAGCTTCAAGTATAGCTTTAGAGTAGTTCCACATCTTGGAGGCCCACGTCACCATCTTATGTTTGTCATGTGTGTTTTCAAAGAGGTCATCGGAGATAAGGTTTGATGCAGTCCAAAAGACGGCTGTGTGGGCTCTCCATTGTGTGTGGCTGTTCTTTATGCCTTTGTGAAGATACTGAGAAATAACTGGAAAATTAACTTTGTCATGCAAATGAATTGAAATGCAGCAAGTTTGTGTGCTGGTTTAAAAGGTAAAATGGCCTTAACTGCTTTAATCCTATGAATAAGCATCGATGTAATCAATTCTTTCACTAACAAAAGGCTTTACGTTCCCTTTCATTTTTTGTTTAACTGCTGGCTTTTACGTTTTCTTGGGAGATGGTGACTTGAGATCTTGTGTCTAAATCACTGAAAAGTCTTTCTCGGTGCAACAGTGTAACTTCCGTAACAAATCGGTCAGTCACCTCGGCCGGAAACCCTTAAGATCAAGCATTTCCCAAGTGTGCCGTATGTGATAATTTTGTGAAAAGAGCAGTAATATTACATATCTGATATCATGGTATTTTTGCTTAGAGGCTTTTCTAACGAATTTCATTTACACATTTCTTTATCAAGTGTCCCATTCTATGTATAAGTTTTTGGGAGGTTCTGTTCACTGTTTATGTGCCAGTGGATGTGTTAAGTGTGTAGCTGTCTGATGAATAGTCAGACTTTTTTTTTTTTCCTTTGGTGAGGATTTACCTAAAATTTCATTTAATGGTAGAATAGTAGTATAGAAAATTCTAATTATATTGTTTTGAGATGAGTTACTTTTGTTGATTAGATCTTTTTTTGCCTGGCAAGAACTTTTCTAGGAGAAGACTTTAAATCCTAACATCTCAGCCTAGCTGGATAGCTATGCACTTTCAATTCTGTCACTGGCTTGTTGACAAATAATAGTCACAGGGGAGTTGTTAGGTTGATAGTATATCCTTATATCTATCTCTACTAGATTCTTTCTGCTTAAAACATCTGGGGGTAGACTCTGAAAATCTTTGATTTTACCTCCTCACTGAAGTCCTTTGAGACTTTATATGTAAGGGTATAGTTTGACAGCTGACTCTCAGTGGCAGTGCTGGTTGAAAGCACTTCAGTTACAACAACAAGCTGGCAACAAAATAAGGAGTCAAAGGTGTCAAATCTGGTTTTGATTAGTGTGTAGCCTGATGGTAGTTGTGCTGGCACATCATGGATAGGATGGAAAGGCTGTACTTACACATCACTGCCAGGAAACTATGCAAAGCTTTCCAAAAGGTGCAGTCTTATGAGCATTTTGTTGACAACTGTATTTGGTTAAATAGCCTTTCTTGCCCTTGAAGTGCCAATACATTTGATGAGCACACACTGTGAAGCAAATAAAGGAATTGATCTAAACCTAAACTTGGAAAATACTTATTAACACAGGTCAGTTCCCCAAGTACAGAAGCTTGTGGGTGTGGAAGTTGGGAATGGGAATAGACAGGAACTGATTGAGCTATACTCTCTCAGCTTTTTGTGCACCTGCTCCCTGGCAGAACTTGGGAAACTGGAAAGTCCTTCACTTACAATGAGCATTACTTAGTAAAATCTGAAACAATACTATGTTATCAACAGTGTTCTCATACCATGTCCAAAACACAGCACTGTGCCAGCTACTAGGAAGAAAATTAGCTCTATTCTAGCCAAAATCAGGACATTAATTTACATAACTATTCACTTGCTTTAGGAGGAAAGAAATAAATCCTTTGCTGGATTCTAGTGAAGTACATGAGAAGTGATGCTGAAGTAGCATGAGACTTTATGATACTGCTGCTGTTTGTCTTAAAACTACATGAGAAGAATTGTTTTGAGTTGCTGCATCTGCAGTGCAGCAAGGAAGGCTAGAGGTGAAAGGATAGCAAATCTGTCACAGAAAGCAGTTTGAAAAAAAAAATGCAGATGGAGATGACAAAAGTTTGTGAATTGAGGCTAATCAATAGAAAATTGTTGAGTTCTGTAGACCCTGGATCCTAAAAGATTATTCATAAGAGTCTGTTATATTTATGGTGTATGGGAAAGTGTGTAGAGCTGTCTGAATGCTTGAACAGTGGTAGGAAAATGGTATATTTCTATTTTGACTTACAACAAAAGATGGAGGAATTGTATCAAAAGACTGAATTAAGTATTTACTTCTTTAGGTTGCCTTTGTCTGAGGTGTATTTTCTGCTCTTAGACATTTCCAGTTTTGGAATGTCTAATGTATGGAGAAAGCATTTAGAGAGATCTAATCAGATCAGCCATGTGGGGTATGTATGAGCTTTTTTTGAAGACTTGCAGTGGACCCTCATTGTGTGAATGGTAAAGTTTTAAATACTTCATCACCTAAGCAATCTAGTACATGCAAAAAAGTAAACAAAGTCTAGGAGTTTGCTTAAAATTCATGAATAATTAAAGAAAACTGTATTTAGCAGGTATTATATGTGTTTCCTTAGTAAATGACATCTGGAAACCTTTCATATACTGAAGGTGTCATGTGCGAAATTGGAATATTTGCACATAACCTGTAAGTCAGCTCTTTAGTTGTATGCATCTACTGTTTACTTGCATATTTTTAATCTAAATAGTGCTAATAATACTTTCTTTAACAGTGAATTACATCTTAGGAAATAAAGAAATGGATGGGATGGATGAAACATCTAAAAGAATCCTAGAGCCATACCAGTATTTGCTTCAACTACCAGGCAAGTTTCTTTGTACTGTGTTGTTTTAAGTATCAAAATTGGTTTTATAGCAACTTTTGTCTTGGGAAGTATAAGCCAAGAAGTTTTCCATTCTTGATTTGTGTATTTAAGAATAATAAAAGGTAACACTTTACAGAGCTTCACTTTTACTTGTTCTTTTCTTCCTCTTATGGAACCACCTTTTTTTGTGAAATTGGTACAATAGCTCTTGTGTCTGTAGTAATATTGCCGTATTTATATTGCAGTTGTAGTAACTAATATTGCAGTTACTCTGTTCTCTAGAGTAGCTGACTTACTGCTTTTAAAAACTGATCAGGGCAATTACTGAAAACTTCATCCTGGTTTTAAACTCAGGGCTGACAGTGCTTTGTTCCTTAGTTGCTTGCTGTACTAAAATCAGTGGATTGTGGGTTTTGTTTTGGTTGAGGGGGAGGGCTGTTGTTTGAGGGTTTTTTGTTTGGTATGGGGCTCTTTGGGAGTTTTTTATAGGGTTCTTTTTGTTTGGTTTTGTTTTGGGGTTTTTTTGGTTTTTGTGTTTTGTTTGGTTTGGGGTTTTTTTTGGCCCATTCCTCTCATGTAATTTATTCTCCTTGATGTGTGTAAAGACAGGTGCTCTTATGGCCAATTTCTGTCCATATTTATGGATTACTTCACCTGTCAGAGGTTCAGGCAGTCCTTGTGTAGTACCAGGTCACCAGCAATGCATTCACATGAAGTTTCCCAGTCTTGAACAGTATAGTAGAATTCAGGAGGCAGTTTGGAAGCAAACTACTGTGTTGATATGCCCCTTGGAAGCCTCTTTGACTAAACAATCAGATTGCTGTGACTTTTGTTTGTACACCTAAAGTGTAAGAAAGACTATCAAAGTGAGTAATTTTGTAAAAACAGTGGAACAACTTTGTCATTGGAACTACTGCATAATTGCCCTGTTGCCCTCTGTCCAGCTTATATTTCATGGTGAAGGAGTTAAGAAAGATACAAAATTCGGGTAAATATTAAGGAAATATTTTTGATCAAAATTATATCTGACCAGGGTAGAAGACCTTCTGCCTAGACAAGTAGCATTATAAATCACAGGCAGAGTACTAAGTGGCTTTTGCACATCTACAACAAGAGCTGTATATCAGTAGGGTGGGTCCTTTGAGTCTTAATTCATTATACCTGTGTATAATGAATTTCATTATTAACCTCTACAAAATATCCAGGAATTTCTTGCCAACATTAGTGATTTCATTTGACTTGGCAGTTAGCACCCGAGTTGAAAACTAAGAAAAGGGAAGGATTTGGCAGTTGTGCACCTTTTTAATGCCAGAAGGCTTGTTTCCCATTTCCTCATGTGTATTCCTTTTGGCTATATTGAACTGGGTGGTGGTCTTTCTAGAGAACTACCTTGAAAATGAGTCTGTGATAGTACAGAGAGCTTTCTAAGCCCTGGTTCTGAAGAAATTTGCTTTCCTCAATCATCTTTAAGTCTACTTTTTATTTGATTAGATTATCTCATTACCAAGGAATGTTGTAACACCTCTGCAGCTTTAGCTGCTAATTGTTTTTGGAGCTATTGTAGATAACAGGAAGAAAAGCTCCTCTTCTTAGTAGGAAGTAAACAACCCCCAAAAAGTGCCCAAAAAAACTTCTATGGGCAAAAGTGCTTGACTAATAGCTCTTCAGTTCCTTCCACTTTAAATCATGCATCTAGAATATATGTTCAACCTTCTCACCTTGATTCCTGTGGCTAAATTCCTTTACTTTGTGGGTTCAACTGTAATAACTCTGTACTGTGGCTTATGTAACACTACACTCACTGGCAGTACAGGTGTTTTATATCCTGTCCTGCTAAAGTATCATAAATCTGATAGTCCACTTTACCATGTTGACTTCTTGTTAATTTATGTATGTTTTGGGGAAGGTGAGAGACAAGATACACTGGTCTCTATACAGCAGTAGCGGTGTGATTCAAAAGAGAAAACTTCTCTTAAACTAGACAGGTGAAAGTGGTGTACTTGTGGGAAGCTTGTAGTGAGTAACAGGTGGAGCAGTGAAAATTCACAATCATAAATAAACCATGTTTACTGTGTTTGAAACACTGGCTTTGCCTAAGGTCAGCTATGCCAAGTGCAGATCAGTAGGAGCCAGCTTACATATGTGGGTCTTGAAGTCAGTATGAGTACTCACAGTACCAGTGCTCAGTAAGGGTGGAAAAAATGGGCTTATAGATGCTGTTTCTACCTAGAGTGGAGCTCAAATGAGATGCCTGAGCTTATCTAACAGGCTCTTGTTGAAAGGCAGTTTCATTCCATCCTCTTAGCTTCTGGCAGTACTTTCCTGCTGCTTAACTTGTACCGGTTCTCAGGTTGCTAATCAAATTGTTAGGTAGTATCAATCACCTAACCTGTTAAAAACTTGCCTGGTTAATCTCTTGTCTTGTTAGTGAGCAGGCATAACATTAGGGACAAGAAGCTGTTTCTCTGTTGGATCAGTTTGAGCTCTGAGGGGCTTTGCAGAAAGCTTGGCTGCATGTCAAGTGTATACACTATGGCTCTACAGTAGTCCAGTTCCTTATCTTGTAAGACTAGTTAAACTCTTCAAGCAGTTTAGTAACCTATGGTTGAATAACTTTAGGTACATATCAAAGTTTGTTTGCATAAAAAGAGATTGTATAACTGTATTAAGGTACCTGGGTAGCAGGGAAGGGGAAAAGCCTGCAAATACTGTCAATAGTGTAAGAACACAAATTTTTATAACTGCTAAGGATTTATTCCTCAGTACAGGAAATGGATTACTCTGCTTTCCTTTGCTGAAATAAGACTTTTAATGCGAACAGTCTTAGGGTGATACTTAATGTAACCTTGTGTATTTCTTTGACTTCAAACAGTGCTAGGATAGGGAAACAACTAGGCTTAAGGTATTTTTAGTATGGTGCTGTTTTAACTGCTAGTATAGTAATTAATGTTCAGTCTGGTAATTAATGTTTATTCCTTCTTGAGCAGAAATTAGTGCTTGAGAGAAGAACATAGATTCTGAAACGGTAACTTTTCTTGTAAAATCTCATTGTAGTGGAACATTGCCATACTAGTTTTTAGCGATGTTCTGCTTAATCTAGTATTCTGTCACTTTGTATCATAAAGTGCAGGACTGACTTTCGTAGATTGTTGTGGTTTGTCTCAAAAATGGCTTGATTCACACACATGGTAAATCTTCTCTTTTTGAGAGTCTGAGTTAACAGCAGTACCTGATTTTGCAGCGCTAAGGAGTTTATGGAATTTCAGTTGTCATAACTGAATGGTTAACTGATACGGTTAGTAGCTTGCTGTTGAAAGGGGAAGATTCTGATTGCATTAATGACTATGCATCTTCCCATTCTTGTCCTGCTGGTCTTGGCCGCAGTCTTTACTGGTCTTGTTTAGCAAGCTAAACAGTCAAGACTGGCTTTATTGTTCAGCTTTTTCTGCTGGGTTATTGAACTTGATCAGCCTGGTGAAGGAGTTAAGCACCACAGGCCCTGAACCCTACCACTGGTACAACTACACTTGGCACATCCGAGGCTTCCACTTGATCCAAGTTCCTGAAGGAGGCTGCACCTCTCTAGGTTGTGAGCTGCAGGGATGCATGGGGGCACCCACTAGCCAGGAGCAAGTGATGTCCCTGCTCCTAAAGGTATGTAGTTGTGGAAAACCTGTGTCACCAAGCAAAGGAATGGTGGAAGGGGGTCAGCAGGCTTGCACAGCATCAGAAATAACAAAAATTACAAGACTCTACAGATTCAAGAATCTGAAACCTCCAAGTATATTGACGGGGGCAGGGGGAGCGGGGGTGAGGGGCAGAAATAGTCTGTGCATATCAGGTTGGGAGATGGATACTCCCACAGTGATGGAGGCTGGTGGCCTCTGACACCAGGAGAGAGATTCCAGTTCCTTGAGCAGATGTGCAATTGCCAAGTAGGTTCAGTGCACTGAATGGCTGGAAGCTCTTTATAGGCCTTTTGTAACCTAAATGATTCTATGGTTTTATACAACTAAACATCAGAACAGCGCCTGGGGCAGCAGCAAGCGGTGAGATTGAGCAGATAGTGGCAGAACTGACTCCTGTAGGGAATAGAGGCTTCCACATGTGGTTTTGTGTTAGGGAGGTTTGCTGCTTCTGAATACCCCAATAGGGATGTGAGGGAGGGACTGCCAAGTTGTGTTTCACCTTTAAAATACTTAACCTTACAGCCGTTCTACTTGAACACTAATGGATATAGCAAGGAGGTGCCTGAAGCTTATCAAGCAAGACTGGCCTTTGGAATGAGGGCTGAGGGCACAGGAAGTCAGGTGGATCTTCTCTGTGATCCTCAGCCCCCTTCTCACCATCAGGAGGAATAAACAAATAACAGCAAGTTAGTTCCACAGCTCATTCTGATAGCAGAGCTTTGGCTCTTCCAGACTTGAGACCATCTTTGCAGAGCAAGAACTACCAGGAGGAAGTGTATAGGCTGATTTGAACAAGACAGTAAGTAATCTACAGATGAGATCTAAAGGCAAATCATCCCAGCACTCCAACAAGGAAGTATGAACAGAACTTGATAGGGGAAGCTCTTGTTTTTTCTGGGTATCTGCAGGTTTGGGTGCTTCTCTGAAGTGCCTTTATACAGATGCATACATTATTGGGAGTAAAAGGGAGGAGGTAGTTTGGCATGCAACTGTAGGGCAACAATTTTATTGTTGTATAAACACACAGCTAGAGTGCTGCAATGATGGATGTGGATGGCCTAGGAAGACAATCTGGCGTAGCGAGGAATGGGAGTTGCATTTTATGTGAAAGAGCAGTTGAATTGCTTGGAGTTCTGCCTTCAGCCAGTTGAGCCTGTTGAGAGCTTATGGGTTAAGTAGGATCCAAGGGCAGATCAATAGGGGTGACATTATAGTGGGTGTTTGCTACAGACCCCCTAAGCAGGAAGAAGCAGATGAGAGCTTCAGACACCTGCAAAATGCTTCGTATTTGCAGGTGCTGATTCTTATGAGAGACTTCATTTACCTCACAGTGTGGTAGGAGAAGCATCACAGCAGGACACAGGCAGTCCAGGAGGTTTCTGGAATGAATTGATGACCTTTTGCTAACACAGGTGATGAAAGAGTGGATAGAGGAAGGCATTATGCTGGACTTCCACTTAAAAAAAAAAAGAAGAATTGGTTAGGACATTAAGACTGGAAGCAACCTTAGTTGCAGTGACCATGGGATAGTGACACTCAGGATTGTGAGAAGGAACAAGGCAAAACTCAGGATCACAACCCTGGACTAGTTAACTCTATTTTGAGCAGAGGAGTTCTGCTAGAGCATTCTATCAGTGACCTTAATCAGGCACAAGTGCCTGCACAGGTTAAAAGTGTATGTGCTTGCTCTCTGCTTCTCTTCCTGCAGTTCACTTATGCTGTTTGTAGTGTTCTTGCAACTGCTTGGAGAGGTCTACTTGGGGGCTTCATCAATTTAGTTTTAATCCATCAGAGGATGCAACTAAACGTGCAAGTGTACAGTCAGCTGAGGTAATACAAGAGCTTTCTTCCTCCAGAAGGGCAATGCCCCTTCCCCTGATCCTCAGCATCTCCTGCTCACTCTGTACTGGTTGTGGCAGATCTGCTGCATAAGCTGACTCAGTACATACAGCTGGCAGAAAGCAAACGTAGCAAAAAGCTGTGTTCTCTGCTGGGCTAATGAGTTGAATTAGCTGTAATGGGGGCTAGGTTAATAGTGCCTCTGCTCTTTCCCATGCTGTTCTAGCCTTTCATGTACCCTCGCTGTAAGTGGGGTGCTGCCTTAAGGGCATAATTTGTGGTTACGTTAATACAGCAAGAGTGAAGCAATACTAGCCAGGAGCCTGTCCAGAATGGGGGTCTGTAGTTTTTCAGTCTGTGCCCTGTCACAAGAGCAAGTGTGTATATAAAGAGTAAGTTGGCTGATTTTTTTCTTCATCTTTCCTTTAGATGAGAAGTTTCTCATCTGAAGAGAAGATGGGAATGTCCTCAGTACAGCATCTTTAATCTAGCTGATATTTGTTTTGAGGCTAAAGCTTTAACATTCTTAGCTGTAAAAAGAATTTCTGACTATTTTTATCACCTATTCCATGCAGCATTACTAAGGAGAAAAGCTTTCCATAGTTGCTGTTTGATTTGGGTAATAATTTGGGATCTTAGGCAGGTTAAACCAAATGCATTTAGCAGAGCTTTGATAAAAGCTTAGTGCAGTAATGTCTATTATTATAGCTCTATACAGTAAGTAGAGCTTCTAATTTTGGATGTGAGCCCTCTATTCTTCAATTTTACAATAGCCTGCTTAGAATAATTAACAGAGTGGTGAAATATGACAGTGAGGAAACTGGATAATTCTGGTAGTGCTCCTTTTAGTTTTGTTCTAGTGTCCCTGTATTGTTGTCTTGTCTAATTTGGGGAGAAGAGCGGTGTGGCAAGGAATGGACTTTTCTGCATCCAGGCTTTACAGACCGGTATTGGAGGGGTTTGTTCTTTTGCCATCACAATAGGTCTGCAGGCATAAATTGTGCATGAAGATTGCTGTACTATCACATAGACCAGGTAAGACTGACTTCAGAGTCAGGTAAAATGGCATTCATGTAGTAATAATGTTCCTTTAGAAGACAAGCAAGTCTGCATCTATAAAAGGAAAGATAAATGTCTCACTATAGAGGTAAGTTTTTTTTCCTTGAATAGCCAGTGTCTAGGAAGCCTTGCTAGTCAGGGTAGACAAGTCTAACAATTCAAATGCTGTCTGTACTAAGGAACTGAAGTGGCTTAATCCTTTGTGCATGTTATAATCCATTTAGAGTGCATGCTAGCAGTCAAGTCCCTCATGATGAAATAATGCTTGTTGCTGAACATCCAGCATTCTTTAAGTGTATTTTCTAGGAAGCACATTCAGAAAAACAGAATTAGCTGCCTAGTATAAAAAAGAAGGCAGGTGTTGTCTGCATCCAAATAATTTGAAGACAATAAACAGCTGTAGATAAGGTACAATTCCCTAATGTAATATTATCTGAGTGATTTTCTTTATGAATCTGGTGAAATACTTGTTAATCCTTGACTGGTAAACCATACAGTTTGGCAGATATTTGTAACAGTTATTGTCAAGGAGACACAAAACAATCCTTTCCTTCTGCAGAAAACTGTTAGTGTCTAGAACTGAGCGCAGAAAACAGAAATGGAGAAAAGCCAATGGCAGTGTATGTCCATGTTCACATGTGGCAGAAGCAGAGGATAGAGCTGCTGGGGAGAAGAAGAGGAACATTTTGTTAATCTTGTTTAGTGAAAACCAAAATACAATGGTGACAGGAAGCAGTGGAAATCATTGAGAAATGAGACCAAGGGTGCACACCTCTGGTCCAGGGAGGAGGGTTATCACCCTTGCTACAGAGCCCAACTCACAAAGCTATTGCTTACTTGGGGGTGACTTAAGTAGAAGGGGAAAAATTCTCAGTGCACTTTCTCCAGGGTCTGTCACTGCAAGTGAATTTACCCATACTTAGTATTCTGTTCTATATATGCTGGTTGCACAGTCATAGAGAAGCCTTAGGGGGAGATTCAAATGTTGACATTTCTTTGGTGCTATGGGCAAGATGGAATTATCAACATGAGGTCTAGTATTGCAGAATATCTCAAGTTACATCTCAGTACATCTTGAGTCAAGTAATGTGGGTTCCATGGGTGTCAATGCTGCACTGATTTGAAATTTATTTAAGGCTTTTTCCAAATGCTTGTTTATGTGAGCTATATATACAGAGCTGTTTTTGTAAACCTGTCTTGCAGCTATTCCAAGATATTATACATAGCTGAGCTTCTCAAAGTTCAGAGCAGAATTGTCTCAGTGTGGATAGAGGATGACTGTTTCATATTGAACATGACTAGATGCTGAATGGATATTTATACATGGAAAATAGCAAATTTCTGAAGAAAATTGACATCAGCAGTGTATAGGCGTAAGGCTAACTTCTATTGAAATTCACTCTCTCATTTAGAAAGTATCTCTATTGAACAGAACAACTTGTTTTAACACTAAACTTGGTCATTTGATGTTGTCTTTCATTCCTATGAAACAGGGTGACTGCCTGGCTCTGACAAAGTAGATTTTACCAAAGCAGACCAAATCCTATTTGTGGGTAGATTTCTTGAGTACAAAAAAAGTATCTGAATTCTTGGAAAGTTCTATTCTATTCAAAATGTTCTGCTCAGACTTTTGTTTAGAGTTATTTAGTAAGTGTATGAAATGTCACTTTCCTGCTTGACAGATTGACAGTAGCAAGTGAAGAATAATACTACAGGAGAAAGGCCTAAAAATTGAGAGAAATAGATATTCAACAAATAGCTATACTTTCAACTAATAATCATAGTTAAAACTTTTTAGTCTTAAAACTAACGTGCCTTGCAAACTAGCTGATCTGTACAGGATACTAACATGGTCAGGACCCCTTACTAATTAAATTGTGAAAATTAGGTATAGTAACCTATACATTTGTGCTTTACATATTCACGTGAAGTGTTTAAAACTGAAACTGTTGCTAATTGATGTTTATTCAATGAGAAAACAAGCCATGCACTGATACATTTTCCACTTTTGTGTTGTCACACTGATCAGTTTTTATTATTGCGTCTCAAATCAGCTATAGTTGAGACAAACTGTTGTGCCTAATAATGAACTCTGTTATTTTTATAAATACCTATAATATTTTTATTGTAGGTAAGCAAGTGAGAACCAAACTGTCACAGGCCTTTAATCACTGGCTGAATGTTCCGGAAGATAAAATACAGGTACTGGCTAAATATTTTTAAAAGGTTGTTATCTTTCTTCCAAGACCACTGGTAACAGATGATTCTCTTACATAGCATAAATTAGCAGAAATCTTAAATGCACTAATTTCTGAATATAAAGTGAACTTTCATGAAAACAACTTCAATGCAAAGCTTTTACTGTGATGCAATACTAAAGAAATTGCTTCCATGTCTTATTAGAATAGTTTTATCTTTCCAACTGTGTTCAACCTTTGAAGCTGTAGATAAGCAGCTATCATTGTTACTGACTTAACATAACTGTTATTAACACTGAGTTTTTAATGATTTACAAAAAAAGCTAGACAGTTACCTTGTAGACTTCACAAATACAGTGTTTGAAAATAAAATCTTGAGATTTTGATACAAGAATATCAAAGACAGAAATTAAATCAACATTACAAACCTAAAACTGAGAGGGACTGATCATAGAGTCTATAGTCCTTACTTTCTAATGAGATGCATTACCTAGGAATTCTCATTCCCTTTTCTCTTGGACAAATTGTGCAAGATGCATGGCTGTGTATTTAAACACTGGCTTTTCAAATGAAAAATCATCCTCCTTTTTAGGTTAGACTGCAGTTTTGCTAAACTGCATACGGAATGTGCAAAATATTTTCTGTCCAAGGCAATGTAAGGAATTAATATAATTGGTTGTGCCTTTTGACACCCAGCTGGTCCTTTGTTAATTTCTTTAATTGTTGTCAGAAGTATCTTTGGAGTTTGTGAAGGAGTCATTTTTAGGGTAGCTTAAGAGTGACACTTCATAGCTCTCAAGTAGCAAAGTGATTTAAGTGGTTTAAGAGGCTGCATTTCATAAGAGGTTTCATTCCATCTAGGAACTCTTCTATATTTCAGCCTGTCTGTGTCACTGTCTAGAAAAGTTTATTCTGTCTTTCAGCTAGACATGTCTTATCCTTTGTGCTCAGACAAACATCCAACTAAAACATATAATACAACAACCTGTGCATTGTATGTGTGGGTTTAATCTAATATCACAGATCAGAATTCAGATTGGAAGAAGCCTCTGGAAGTTATCTGGGACAACCCTGTAGCTACTTTAGGCTTCTGGGAGCACTGTTGAGTTTTGAAAATGTGGTGATGGGGTTTCTGCAGCTGTAGCTCTGTAGCTACTTTAGGCTTCTGGGAGCACTGTTGAGTTTTGAAAATGTGGTGATGGAGTTTCTGCAGCTTCCCAGGGTGTCTTCTCATGCTGAACCCCTTGGATTATAACAAGGGGTTATAATCCCTTCTATTCAACTAGGATTTTTTTATGTTGCAATCTGACTTTTTTTATGTTGCCTGCTGCCCTTTTGCTGGGCACCCATGACAACGTGGTCCATTTTTGCTTAGCACTATAGTAAACTAAAGCTGCAGTGCCTCTGTGTGAACAGAAATTACCAGTTCTGTCACTTTAAAGTGATGATCATGTAACTGCTATTCAAAACTTGGACCACTTGTTTTGATTATCTTGATGAAGAAAACCAATACTTTAATGTCTCCTTTACCACTTACGTTGTCTGTAATGGCAGGAAAAAAACAAGACCATGTCATCTTTTAGTCTTCATCATGATGCAATTATTACAACTTCTGTGCATTTTTGCTAATTTTAATAACGGAAGATGGTTGAAGTTTGGAGGACCACATCTGGTCATCTTTTTGACATCTTTCATAATCTTCATAAGATGTCTCCTGTGTCTAGCAGACTGATTAATTTCCAGCTATTTGTATTTCTTCTATTAAAAATTGGAATTCTGGCACTAATTCTGGGACTTTTTTTCTTATCTTCGATTATTTATGTTGTTTTAGATGATATATTGGAGGCTACTGTTCCTTGGTGCTTTATTCTACCATTAACTGCCACTGTATCGCTTTTTGTGCCAACCAAGTGATCTCTTTTCCCAACACTTACTGAATTTCTAGTTCCCTTTTGGTGCTGCACTGAGACACTTCAACTTCTTGAATTAGAGAAGAGGTCAGAGCCTGGGTTTGTCAGGTGAACTTTTTTCTGAGAAGTCACTGAAATGGCTTAGCAAGAGTCAAGCAAATTTTAAAGCTATTGCAGATAAGTAGTGGAATAAACGTGTGTGTTGGACTAATAATGCAACAGATACTGATTAGATAGACGTAGATTGTAAGAAAACATAGCACTCTACTGGGTCTTAAGTTTTCATCATGGAGACCACTGTTTTTATTTTCTCAGGCTACTTCCTGATGTTTTCTAAAATCATGTTTTTCCAATATCTGAACTGTTTAAGTCCTGTCCTTCACCTTTGAAGCACTTTTGACACTGTCTTAAGTTCTCAAGGTAATTTGATAGAAGCACAGAGTCAGGAAACACTGTTTTCTTTAAACCATATATATGGAAGTTCCAAGAGGTCATGAAACTGACAGTGATATGAAAAAGAGAAATACTAGAATAAGCTTATCCAGTGAATTCACAGAACACAGGGAAATGTTCCTGATAGTACTGAGAATGAGATAATTGACCAAAAGTATATTTAAACAAGTAGGTGTGTGAAGTTGCCTTCAGTAAGTACTCTATCCTTTGATTTCATGAGTGTTTAAGTAGGTTGTTCTTGCAGTCATATCTTGGGAAAGGGATTAAATTGCTGGGGTTTGAGTTTTAATCTTTGGGACAATGTTCACTGAACGCCAGGTGGCTTGGTGCTCAAGAAAATGCTTACAGCAAAGTCCTTATTTTGTCCTACAACACCCACCAAATAAGACAAGACTAGATATTTGCTGCCATTTTATGGTGGTCTTAGTATTTTTTAACAGTTGTTTTGATGAATGTTGACTGAATGCAATGTTTGTAGCTAAAGAGTATAATTGGTTCATTAGTGTTAAAATCATATCTTAATCAGATGTGTTTTGCAGTGAGTTTATACAGTATGCAGTTTTACGTGCTTAAATTTATTTCCATTTAAGCAGCTGCTGAGTATACCTGTTGCTTGCATGGCAGCTGTGGAATAAAAGCAGTGTATAGTGTTAAGACTCTTCATTTTTTGTTGAGTTGTTAAGGCTCTGTTCTACTCAAATGTAGTCAGCAGCAAGCCTAATGTTGTGAATGGTTTGTTGTGCACTTCAGGTGATGTGTGATGTTGGTCTACCTAGTAACAAGCAGTGTGTAGGAAACTTCTCAAAAGAAATTGTGGCTGTTGTCTTCCTGCCAAGAATTTTCCAAATGATGTTTCAGAGGGAATAGTCTGTCCTTTAAGAGCTCAGTACTGAATATAACCACACAAAGTGTGGGAAAAGAAGGATGAACTCTCCACTTATCAAAACACAGTTCACAAGAGATGTGATAATGGATGATACCTGACACTCTCAAGAACTGACTTTGGGAAATTTCAGATTTGTAAATCTAAACATTTCAAAGCATTGCATTTATTTTATTTTCCCCTAGTCACGTTTCAAATAAGTTATTCCATGACTCCTAGACAATGGCTTGTTTTAGAACTGTAGCAACAGTGAAGAGGAATATGCAAGTGGAAGCACTTCAGGGAGTAAGTTAACTTTGAATCTGGAAGCAAGACTATGTGATCCAGGACTTACAGCACGCTGGATAGTGAAAAGAAGCATAAATCTGTACTAACAGTAAAAGCAATTTATCTAAAGAGGAACCTCAGTGATAGTGTATATGGTTCTTTAAAACATTATCCATTTTAAATACAGTCTTGAAAAACTCATGGTTGAATTATAGTGACAGATTTAACAATTTTCTCTTCTTGTAATAGGTTATCATTGAAGTGACAGAGATGTTGCACAATGCAAGCCTACTTGTGGATGATATTGAAGATAACTCAAAGCTACGACGGGGCTTTCCAGTGGCACACAGTATCTATGGAATTCCATCTGTAATCAACTGTGCTAATTATGTTTATTTTCTTGGCTTAGAGAAGGTTTTAACCCTTGATCATCCAGATGCTGTTAAAGTTTTTACCCGTCAACTTCTGGAACTCCATAAAGGTCAAGGCTTGGATATTTACTGGAGGGATACTTACACCTGTCCTACAGAAGCTGAGTATAAAGCAATGGTACTGCAAAAGACAGGTGGTCTCTTTGGATTGGCTGTAGGCCTCATGCAGCTGTTCTCAAACTATAAAAAAGACTTAAAGCCCCTTCTTAACACCCTTGGTCTCTTCTTCCAAATAAGAGATGACTATGCCAACTTGCACTCCAAAGAATATAGTGAGAACAAGAGTTTTTGTGAAGACTTAACTGAGGGCAAGTTCTCATTCCCAACCATTCATGCAATTTGGTCAAGACCTGAAAGTACTCAGGTGCAAAACATTTTACGTCAAAGAACGGAGAACATAGATATAAAAAAATACTGTGTACATTACCTTGAAAATGTCGGTTCCTTTGAGTACACTCGGAATACATTGAAAGAGCTTGAATCTGAAGCCTATAAACAAATTGAATCGCTTGGGGGAAACCCTGAGCTTGTAGCACTAGTTCAGCAGCTGAGCAAAATGTTCAAAGAAACTGAAAGTTAAAAAATTAACTTCTGGGTGTGGATCAAAACTTTTGAAAACGGGAAAATAACCAGATGGAGAAGTGTGATAATCAGTTTCATGTAAAACTTTCTCTTGTAGCCATGTTACAGAAGTTACTGTTAAAAATAACTTGTCATTGAGTTTTGAAATATATACCCTATAATCTCTAAAGTCTTAATTGTAATTGCTTACAGTTGGTTTTGTTAAAGCAGATCTGTAAAGCAGAACCATAACTAAAACTAGTTTTGAATGTAAATATAATAGTCTTTACACAATCACAGGCATTATTTCATACCTAAATCTCTTGTGCCCCTAACCAGGCTTTGATAGTATTCTGGTTGAAATTCTGTGTTAAATCAGGTTGACATGTATGTATTGTCATTTTAAACAATGCTCTTGTAAACCTAAATCTGTGTTAAAAAACAAAGGAAGGTACTTGCAACCACAATGCACATAAAATTGTTGTGTGATATTTCTATGTGTGACTTGGGAGTGGAGGTGGATCAGTTTACTATGTCCTAGGGTGAATATCCTATCCAGCTTCTGTAGATATTTTCAGGGGAATGTAAATTATGAAAGATATTATTTCATATGCAAATAAGACATGCTCAGTCTGAAATTGTGACTTCATAAAGATTTTGAAATACCTTGGAGGAAAGACTTCAGCACATCAGCAAAGTGTAAATTTGCTGCTGATTCCAGCTCTGCAGTGAGTAATTCTGGTCACCTGGTTTTAGATTCTGAAATTGTCAAACATTCTGTAGCCAGAAACTTAAATCTATGCATTAGAGTTCATATATGTACCTGTAAATAGCAACATAATGAGCTGCTATTAGAAATGGAAAGGAATTCACACCAGGTAGCTTTAGGACACCATAATTGGTGCAGGTCTCTTTAATCTCTGCTTGTAATTGAGGGGCTTCTCCAAGACTTTATTCATAATTCATATTTCATTCCTGTACTGAATTGCTGTCTGGAGGCATGTTCTATATCTCTCCAAAGAGACAAGAGCTGTCATTTTTTTGTTAAAATGAAGTACAGTATCTTGTTTCACAAGTTACAATAACATTTCAGTTTTGCTAATTGCTTAAATAGAGCTTTAAAATTATAGACATACCAAAATAAAACTGGGACTGAGAGTAAGATTTAGGGGTGGGGCTGATAAGTAACAAAGTTCTCTGCTCATATATATATATGTATAAATATATATATAAATATGTAGAAAAATGTTAATAAAATGTAAGCAGAGATGTTTAGTTTTTTCTTGCCTGGGCTAGCTTTAATCAGGTTCTGTTCCCTTGGTATTCACAGGTATATTAAGTTATGCTTTGGGGTAGCAAGGTAATGGTTTGGAACTGGTGCTATAAGCTGTGGTGTTAGCTCAAGCATATTCTGAAATGGATGTAGAGGTAGTTGGCTTCTGATGTCTAAAGGATAGTTTTATGCAGGTGTTCATTTACTGTACCTGAAAAACAGGGATAGCTGTGATCTCAGCCCACTGAGAAAACTAACTGGAGAAGGTTGCTGTAATGTCTTCCCTGGGCAGCCTTAATGTCTTTCTGAAAGTGATCAAACATGACAAAATTGAGGATGACTGCTTTCAGTCTGAAATATTATGTAGTTAGGGATGATAGCCTATCCCTTTTATCTGCATGCTGAGGAGAAATCTTTGTCTGATTAGACACAGAATAATAGGCTTTTCACTGAATGGACCTGGTTGCCAGGACTGAATAGCTTAAAGTTGGTGAAAGGCATCTTTAATGTTAATGAAAGAGAATTGTAATTCCATTTTCGTAACTTGCAGTGCTTAGTAAGCCTGTAAATTTTTAATGTGTTGTGTGAAAATTCTATCTGCAGCAAATTACATTTATTTTGTGCCATGTCTTGGGAGTTTCTAAGCACTGTTGCAGTTAATGTCGAATAGGGGAAAGCACTGAAAAGATTATTGTTGTCAGGAGAATCTCCTCGTTTTACTGTGAAATGTATCCTTGTGCCTGTTAGGATATTGTAACTGCAACACAATGCAAAGTGCACTTAGTGCCATTTCATTTCTGTTCTGTTGCTGGATGCAAACAATTCTGTGTAATCAAACTTTCATAATGAAGTAGCTTTTCTTACTCTTTGTATGAAGTTTTTATACCATCTGAGATTTCTGCAATGTCATCTCTCCTTTGTTTCATTCTGGCAATTCAGCCCAGTATTTATTCTAATTCTATATCTTGTTAGCATGTGCCTTCATTAGGCGTAGGAACATGGATGTTTTCCAGTTTCAGACCATTTAAGCTACAAATGGGTAAGAAGGGAAAAGTTGGTCCAGCTTTCTTTTCCTGGGTTACAAGAGGCCATGCAGCTCTGTCTTACACATCTGCCTTCAAGGTGTCTGATGTCAGTATTCAAAGCATATGCTGGAGGTATGTCTGAGAAGTCCCACAAGTAGAGCATTGCTACTCTTCACTTTGGTTAGCATAACCAGGATTGTGAGAGCTTTTCTTGGTGTATTTGAGAGTTGGAGGAGGCTGGGCTATTTCCCCTTCATCTGTTAAGGATGCTCTGGTAGAGCATCCTTAAGTACTAAATGCCAGTAGTAATGATGTCCCTTAGTCAAGGTAGATTTTATATTTGGTGCCATAAGATCAGTCTGTGCATTTTCATCAATATTCTCCAATGTTATCACTGGTACTGGCTCCTGAGGTTTAAGCAATGTTAAGGGAAAACCCTTCTTTAAAGGAGCACGTGAGTTCTTGTGACTGCAGAATTAGTTGTGTAAATGTCCCTCTCTGTTGCTATGCCTCCCACAACACAGGGAGTAGGGATTTTTCCTGATCCTTATCAGGATCAAGTTGCAGGTGGAGATGCCCATGGGGAAACAAAGCAGATGATGATTTCTGTGTCAGTCCCTTTGAGCCAGAATCATTCCCCTTATGTCCTTACCATTGCCAACAAGTTCTACTTTGATCAGGTTATTAGTGCATATCTTGGGGGTTTAGTTCTTGCAGTTCACAGAGAAATGCAAATACTTATCTGTCTGGAGCATTCTTCACTACCTCAGTCTGTTTTCTGATTGTGTGCTTGCTTGCATATAAATGAATGCTGTCACCTGTCTTAGTGTAGCCAGCCATTGGATGGGACATCTGCCTTGCTTTTGCATAGGTTTATGTTTCCCCATCAATTATGATGAAAATTGCATCATTTAAAGACCTTCCTGAGGAGATAGCTTACTCCTCTCGTTTTGAACTCAGGGGATTCAGGTACCCACTCAGAGCAACTTTGTATGTATCAGCCAGTTGTTGATACAAACAACATAGAAATGTTAATGAGGAAGAAACTGTTGGCGTTTCTTTATGGTTCTGATTTTTTGTTCATTTTACTAATCTGGCTGCATGTGCTATGGAAATTTCCTATAGTAATGGCTGTTTTCCTCAGTTAGTAAAATGCTAGCAAGGTATAAAAATGTGAGATTTGTGAGGGGGTTTGCATTTCTCATGTAAAATTGGTTTGAACTTCAATATGCCTTTATCACTGAATTGTGTCAGGCTTTTATTCATGTACAAGAGCCATATGGCCATCTGTTGCTCTTCTTTGTCCCATCTTAATCATTTTATATTTCAGGTTTGGTATTTACTATGTTCTTTGTATTATTTGCTCAGTACTTTCACTGTAATTCTTCTTTCAGCTATATTTCTATTCTGCTGTTAATACCAAGCACACATAATACCATCAAACTCGGTTTTGATCCTGTACAAACATAATAGTCTGAGTCTGCTTTTGAAATGTTGAAACTTGGCTCATCATTCACCTTCAAAAAAGTAATCCAAGATTAATAGAAGATTTTCTGCAACCTCAAAATGCCTGAAACTTTTTTTCCAGGAAGGTAAAGCCTGTAACATTTTATATAACCATAAATTATTTTTGTCTCATGTAGCTTGAGCTACTTTCCTTGCCCTACCTGCTTGCTTTCAGGGTCCATTTTGCTTTGGTGGTAATGCCTGTTAGGTCTTTTTATGAATGGACTTAACTCACTAGCCCTGAGGGAGAGAAGTTAATTTTTCTCCAGGTTAATGAATTATCCCACTCAGCAAGAGCCTGATGAATGTCAGAGCTGGCAGGTGGACAAAGGCCAGGGAAAGGATTTGAGAGAATAAGAACTTTTTTTTCCTCCTGAGGCTGCCTCATGTAATTTCACCTTGTTTTACAGAATTTACTTGACTTTGTTAGGAAAAGCTAGAGTGCATGGTTAGTTTCTCTGAGTTTTCCTTCTTGCTTTCCAAATGGACTGTGAGAGATGCTTAAGTTAAAAATTATTTATTCTGATAATTATTTATGTAACTTGCATATATCATCTGAAGTTTTTGATTAAAGGTACATATATAACAGAGTACATTGTTTCATTATGGTATTTTTCTTTCTCTTAATTTTTCTATCCTTGAAGTCAGGGAAACATAATCTGCCATGTGCGTATTAGAGTTGATTGCTACCTCACATTAACATCCTTCCTGAATAAGTTTTATCATAGCTGAGCATCAGTGTTCAACCTTTTCTGCAGCACTTACTTTGAAATTACTTCAGAGGCACCTTGTTGAGGTGTGGCTAGGAATAATCCATGAATCATTAACTCACTTCAAGCATATAATCTGCAAAACTTCTAATAAAGATGCAAGTTAAACCACATTAACCCTGATAGTGTTCCTCCCCTGTGTGCCCTGTGGAACAAGTAAGCTCTCAATTAACCTTCTGAGAAGGTATTTACCAATCATCCCTGTTTAGTACAGCGTAGAGAACCATGGGAGATACACCAAGAAGGCCTAACATGACATTTCCAGGGAAAACACTACAAAACCTGACATGAATTTGTGAATGACTAAATCTGAGGTGAAGGGAAATCATAGATAATTTTCTGCTTTTGAACTCCATGAAAATGCTCTACTCATTGGTATACGAATTACATGCTGATGGTTAAGCAGCTGCATCATCTCTTGAGCACAGTAGGTCATTTTCACTCTCTTCATAATGTTTCAGTTGCTGTTACTAGAGCATACAGTGTGAGCTACTTAATCACTCAGTAATTACGGAAGTCTGTAAAATGGCAAATGCATACGATTTGTTTGTGTATTTTGAAATACATAAAACATAAAAACTCTTCTATTCTCTTGCAGACTATGTTACTCCACAGGGAACTTCTGTTGGCTGAGGGAGGCATAACCTTTCACTGACTGAAGTTGTTAAAACCAGGCTGATACTAAGCATGTGTGAACAGATTAGAGGAGAAAAAAGGTTTTCAAGGAAAAAACCCAAAGTTCCTTAAAAGTAGAATTTCCTATAATTGCAGAGTTAGTATATGAAGCATGGAACTAACTCCCAACATTTTTTCTGTGGTTTTGACTGAAGAACCTGTAGCTGTTTTCTTTATTGGGGTGGGATGGAATGTACAGGTCAAAGTAAAAGCCATATGGAGGAATTGTCACAGAAATACAAAAACTTTGCTACAAACATTATCTTTTATATGAACCAGCATGAATGTTGAATAAATTCAGAAGCTATATCCCTTTTTACATAAGTGCTTATAAAATACTGAAGTTGTAATTTGAGGTAATGAGGTGAAAATGTTAAATTTGTCTAGTTGTTTCATTGGCATTGGGACTGTCCTGTTCCTTGTCAAGTACAGATCATGAACTATGGCTACTGAAGCAAGAAGTGCAAAGAAGTAGAAAGAATAAGCAGGAAGTTATACTATTCTCATTATAATTTTAGAAATAATACATAAAATGGACAATATGCATGTTAGATTCTGAGAATGGCTGGATTACATGCCAAACTAGGAATATAACAGGAGCAGCTGGGGTCAGAAAGATCACAAAAGTATTTCTTGTTTTCAATGCCTTTCCTGTCAGGCAGTACACAAAGTGGAGGATGCTCTCAGCTTTGACCTTGGGAACAAGTGGAGGAGTCAGAAAAGGAGAGCATGAGGGCTCACTTGTACCACTATCCATGTGGCTTCAGCTACATGGCTTGAAACTGGAGCAGATCATTCCAAGAGTGCCCTCTATGGGAGATGAGTGGGCTTAGGAACCCAGAAAAGACAGCACCACCACCAAAGATGTGGAAGAAGGACCAGGGTGTCTGTTTTCCCTTAATTCTATTAGTGGGCCTGAAATAACACATTACCTGTGGCAAAGGAGTACTATAAAATAAAGGCACAGAGTTCTTTGCTGGATTGTCCCTTTGGGGAGCAGCTGCATTATACAAGACAGTGAAGCACACCCTCAAAGCCTGTTGCTTGAAGTTGCAAGCTATCAACATGCTAAAGAATATAGAGTATCCAGATTATTTTGATTGGAATGTACTAGTGTTACCAAATACGTGATTTCTGTACTAAGTATCACAGACTAGTGAAGTAAAGAGTAAAGGAGACACAGGAGTAGAGTACTAATATGCTGCCTGCCAAAAGAACAGACAGATTTAATGGAATGAAGCCGTGGGACTGAAAGGGCTGTTTGATTATTTACTGTCATGATTGTTCCAGTCTTGGTGGTGCCAACGTTCAAATGATGTTGTCTGCATTAAGCTGTTATGAGACATTGAACTATGAAACACAAGAGAGTGAAAAACATCAATTAGGATACTTTGATTTTTATAACCACAGCTATTAGATCTTGCCGTACCTATCTCTTTAAAACTGAAGTTCTCTTAGTCAATTTCTGTTCCTCACCGACTGGTACTAAAATACAGTCAGGTATTTAATTTTTTGCTGTTATTCTACTCACAGTGGACACTTCGATTTGTACTTTTTATAAGTTGTGTTCGCTAATTATTACGAGTCTTCTCTGGATTCCCCCCGCGGATATTCTTCCCAAATACTGAAAGTTGAAATAAATGCAGCAACAAACGTAGCAGCGTACAGGGGACTACAGCTGTGAGTTCCCCTCGCCCGGGGCTGCTGCGGGGGAACTGCTGCTCAGCGAGAGTTCTCTTCAGCCGGTGCTCCCGGGAGAGCCCCCCAGCTTTGAGTTACGGACTCTGAACCATCTTTTGCTCGGTGTCGTTTCACCGGTGCCGCAGGGCTTTACAACACGGCAGCGCTTCCCCGGGCATCTTTCCTCTCCTCACAGCCCGCCGCCGGTCTGCGGCTTCTCCCACGAGGCGCAATTCCCGGGGACGAGCCGGACACCCCGGCACCGCCCCGCGGGCCCGGCTCGCCCAATCAGAGCGCCCTCCTCGCACCCCGCGGCATTCTGGGAGTTGTAGTCCTGGACCGGCACGCCCCTGTGCCGCGCCACCTCGACGAATGGCATTACCCAGAAAGCTGCACGGCGGCGACGCCCCGGGCCGATTTGCCCCTGAGGGCGGTGACTTGTGCAGAGTGGAAGGCGGGGTGGGCCAATAGCGGGCCAGGGCAGGGCTGTCCCGGGGCTCGCGGCCAATCGGAGCGCTCCGAGAGGCGGGCGGGGCGGGGCGGCGGGTGCCGCGCGGCGCAGGGCGGAAGTGCGGCAGGGGAGCCCGCGGGAGGTGCGCCCGCGGCCCCGCGCGTGTGGGCCCGGGGCTGAGAGCAGCGCCACAGGAGGCTGCTCCGGGAGCGGGGAGCGGGACGGATGTGGGAGCGGCAGGCGGTAGCGCCGGGAGGGAGCCCGGCCTGGAGCCGGGCAGCAATAAAGCGGCGCAAGGTAGGGGCGTTGTGAGAGCAGCGGCTTGCGCGTGTGTTCAGGGCGTTTCTGGTGTCCCCGCAGGTGTGGGAGCAGCCCGGACTCCAGCTGTCCCGGGATGGCTGCTGGGGTGCCTCCCGATGCGCTGGGTCGGCGGGTCGCCTGTGGCACCGACTATGGGACTGTGCGCTATGTGGGCAGCGTGTCTCGTACTGCAGGTAAGCCCCACAAAAGTAATAATCTTCACGTTTTATGGTTGTTCTCTACTTAGGTTCTTCTTAGTTAAAAAAAACCCAACATTGTCAAGTAGAACGAAGCAATTTACAATTTTATTTTTCTTCATTGTGCTTGTGTATATATGGCGACTTCTAATCTGTGTGAGTTGTTGGGTTTTTTGAAAGAGTTGTCAGAGTGTAAGGAGTGTAAGAAGAACTTTATAGTCTTTTCCCTGATCTCTGTGCTGGCATAGTCAGGGAAGGTAAGAGGCAGCAGATCACCAGAGCAGGTGCTCCCTTGATAAAATATTGTATTGGGTTTGTGTGACAAGGCTCTGATAGTGGCAGGGGCTACAGGGGTGGCATCTTTGAGAAGCTCCTAGAAGCTTTCTCCATGTCCAGCAGAGCCGATGTGTCCTTAAAGGACATGGAATGATTCACACGGACATATTTCAGTGGTATGGCAGGAAAAGAAGAACTTTATTTTTTTGACTTCAGTATTTGTAGATTCTTTACAATGACCAGGGATTGGATAATTAAGTTACCACCTTCCCAATCACACTGGTCATGCGAAATGTCCATCAAAAGAAGTTTCTTAGAAGGAATGTGAGAAACATCTATGTTTACAGTTACTTTCCTGGGAAAGTATCTAAAACTATGAAAAACAAGATCAGAAGGCTTAGTTTTCAGGGTGACAATGATGCCAGCTGGCTCCAGGGCGAACCTGCCACTGGCTAAGGCTGAGCCCATCAGCAGTGGTAGTTGCACCTCGGTGAGACCATCTTTAAGAATGGGAAGGAAAAGAGACTTTTTGCACAAAAGTAGCTGTGGCCAGAGAAGAGCTGAGTGAGAATATGTGAGAGGAACAGCCCTGCAGACACAAAGGTCAGTGAGCAAGGAGGGGAAAGAGGCACTTCACACTCCAGAGAGGAGATTCTCTTGCAGACCTACTGAGACAGGCTGTTTCCTGGCAGCCCATGGGGTCAGCAGGGGTTCAGAGATCCACCTGCTACCCATGGAGGAGACACACACAGATGGATGCCTGAAAGGAAGTGGTGACCCTGGGGGCAGCCCACACCAGACCAGACTCCTGGTAGACCTGAGAACCTGTGGAGAGAAGAGCCCTGCTGGAGTGGGTTTCCTGGTAGGTCTCGTGACCCTGTGTGGGACTGACACTGGAGTAGCCTTTTCCTGAAGGACTGCACCCCATTGAAAAAAGGGTTCCACACTGGAGTTCCAAAGGAAGTATCCTGTAGCCCATAAGAAGGACTTATGTTGGACCAGTCCACGGAGGACTGTCTCCAAGAGAGGAACCCACACTGGAGCAGAGGAAGGACTTCCTTCTTTGAGGAGAAAGCAGCAGAAATAAGGTGTGATGAACTGACTGTAATCCCTATTCTCCATCTCCCTGGACCTCTCATGGGGAGGAGGTAGAGCCCAGGAAGGAGGGAGAGCTGAGGTGGGGGTATTTTTAAGATTTTATTTACTTCTCATTATTCTACTCTGATTTTGATTGGTAATAAATTCAGCTAATTTTCCCAAGTCAAGTCTGTTTTGCCTATGACAGTAATCAGTGGGTGATCTCTCCCTGTCCTAATCTCAGCTCATAGCCTTTTGTTGTATTTTTTCTTCCCTGTTCAGCTGAGCAGGGGAGTGACAGAGTGGCTTTGGGTGGGTACCTGGTATCTAGCCTGGGCCAACCCACTACAGATGTTCAAATTTATGGGAAGATTCCTGATGCTTGGAAGAAGACTAGCCTTGCATACAGTTCTAGAATGGGCAAGAAGGATGACTAGGAACTGTAGACTCATTAGCCTCACTTCAGTTTCTGGAAAGATCATATAGCATATGTTTCCTTGGAATCCTTTTCCAAGCCTGTGAAGGACAAGATGGTAGTTGGGAATATTTGGTACTTGGAAATTAGAAGTGTTTTGTGT
Organism: Poecile atricapillus; assembly: GCF_030490865.1. Lineage (NCBI taxonomy): Eukaryota > Metazoa > Chordata > Aves > Passeriformes > Paridae > Poecile > Poecile atricapillus. The sequence continues at coordinate 70,452,695 of NC_081251.1, read as the reverse complement.
GCTTGGCAAATGTAATTACTTTCTATGATGATATGACTGTGAATGTAGATAAAGGGAGAACAAGTCAATATTCCTTTACTTCAATAAGTCTTTGAATAATGTGTCCATAAAGAATCTCATTTGGAAGCTGAAGAAATACAAGGTAGGTGAATGGACTGTTAAGTGAGTAGAAAGTCAAGTGAAGAAGTAATTAATGGCTTGATATCTGGTAACAAGTGAGTACTACAAAAGTAAATGCTGGGGTGTGTATTTTTTCATGTTTTCGTCAGTAGTTTGGGTGATGAACAGTGTTCACCTTCAAATGGCTTCTGTGATACAAGACAGTATTGCAATCCATGTCCAGCTGTATGAACTTTAGGTTTGAACCCAAGAGATTCAAGAAGGATAAATTTCCTCATCTAGTATGGACCAGGAAGTGCTAAGGAAGTGCTAGTGACTCACAGAGCCTGCTGTCAAGCACTTGGGAGTTAAGTTGGATACTGTACCAAATATGAGCCAACAGTGATCTCCAGTAGCAAGCAAAGATACATCTTGTACTGGGTTACCTTAGAGTGAAGGGATGAGCATGGCCTGCAAGTTAATGGAAGCTGTTATCCCTCTCTGGGGGCAGGGGTTCTTCACAAGGTTACGTTTGGAGTAATGTATCTGGTGTGGACCCATTCCAGTTCTAGAGGCGCTTGATAAACAGATAAACTTGAGAGGATCTCAAAGATCTCCTCTCGAGGAGTCTTGGGGGACTGCCAGGGTGATTAAGGGCACAGACCGTACACATGTTGTGAAGAGGTTGAGTGATCTGGGCTTGGTTATGAGAGAAAAAGTGACATCCAATGGCTTCCTGCAGCTGTTTGACAGGTGGTTACAAAGATGGCAGAGCCTAACTCTTCTTACAAGTACTAGATTATTTAATAAAGGGTAATGGCCACAGCAGGAAAACCTTCTCCATTACATTCCTACATTACAATGCAGCTCTGGAATATGCTCACCAGATGTGTTGGAATCTTTCCATGGAAATTTTCAAGGTGTGATTAGGCAACAGATTACCTGACTGACTCATTTCAGTGCTGATGGACTGACTCATTTCAATGCTGATGATAATCTCCTGCCTTGAGAGAGAAGGTTAGGCTAAGTGAACTGCAGAACTGATTTCTATGGATATGATGCCATAAATTTGAAAAAGTATCAACCATTTTTTTCAGGAATTTGGCTGGGCGTGGAATGGGATGATCCTCAGAGGGGAAAGCATGATGGCAGCTATGAAGGAATACAGTATTTTACATGCAGGTAAGTTGATTCACAACATTGGCATGTCATATGTGGCGATGAGATGGTCATGGGAAAAGGCCCTTTGGCAATTTTTAGGGCATACCCTTCTGTTATCAGCTGGTCAGTATTAAAAAGATCATAATTCTGAGTGCTCTGACAAGCTAATCCAGAGAAGTTCTTACATTTATATTTATCCAGTTACAGGTATTAGAGTATAGTAAATACTTAGAAAATACAAGTCATGTTTTCAGAGGTACATTATAAAATAAGACTTTTGGATGTTAGTAGGTTTTAGACCTTCTACTTTAGTTAGGAAATCAATATTTACTAGTGACCTCCATTAGGTAATTCTGAACTGCAATATTGGTCCATATTAAGTATCTCAAATACAGCTTATATTTGAATTTAAGGTGACTTGAATATAACTTAAGGGGAAGTACCAAGTTCCTGTTAATGATTTGGGTTATATTTGTATCTCTAAGGATTTGTTAAATATATTCATTGGATTTTGTACATGCAAAACATGGTGCAGCTGTGTGGGGTTTTTAAATATTTGCATACATTACTTTTAAGTGCAAAGATTTGAGCACTTAACATGTTTGAAATTGCAGAATGCAGGACTCTAGGATGGATATTAACTGCAGCAAGCTGTTGATTTCTCTGTTAGAACACATGCAACATCTAAAAGTTTTTAAGTTAAATAGTAACTGGGTGAATTCATACAAGAAAGTCATTAATAGCTCTTAAATACTACAGACTGCTAGCTCTGTAAGTTCCTGAGCATGGAAGTGGTGAAGGATGAGAGAACAAAACTTATTCTTCAGAAAAATAAGTAAAGAAGAAAACACCCACCTGCGAGGACTGGGTATTTTTTCCCTTGTATCAAAGAATAATAGAACAGGGCTTGAGGAGGCTAAACACACTTAATAAAAGAAAAAAAATTCAACATTGCTGGATTTCTTGTTTCAGCTGAAGTACTGGAAATTATGGTTTTAGAACAGCCATGTCTTTTAAATTAATATATTAGTGGATGTTGCTTCCTAAATGCTTTGAATTTAATTGAAACAATTTCCAAGTCAAAGCTAGCTATGTTCTGCTGTAGGATTAAAAATATAAATAATTGGCTTACCATTCCAAATCTCTCTGGACAGAGAAAGTAATCGAACATTTAATGAATGTTTTTTAGAAACTTGACTGCTTTACATTTGTGTATGTATGATATTTCTATACACGTGTATAGACTTTTGGATTTCAGTGGCCATTAGTGTGCTTCCAGGAGATGACATCTCAGTAATCTTAATTCTTGATGTAAAAATCAATGTTTTGAGTGAAGCTCAATACCCATAACAAATGTATATGTTGTGGTCTTTAAGCATGCTCTTTCAATACCTGTTCTTTTACTCTGCTATTTTCCAGTCAGAAGAGGTCCTGCTGGAGTCTAAGGGAATACATAGTTCCAGCAGTCCACCAAGACACACAGACATAATTTCCTGTGTGCAGACACATTTGTAGTTCTTGTACTGACTGTGAAAATGTAGGCAAACTTCAGTAAAAAATAGTTACCTTATTTTAGCAAAAGGATGCTAAAAAAACAAAACCCTCCCACAACTTAAAACATCACCTCTTTACTACTACTGATTAGTAGGAGGGAATAATGTTTCTTTGTAGATGAATATACACATCTGAAAAAAAACCCAAACATATTTTTCCCCTTACAACTTATCATGAGTATCCTTTGCCTACTTTGCTCACGCCTTGAATTCTGATAAGCAGAAGCAGCTGATCAAGTAGCTTGTACAGTAAACAAATGCAGTGAAAGGATATTTTGAAATTGTTTGTAAGGCAATTTTGAAAATAACTGCTTTAAAAAATACATCTTTCAGAGTGGCATTTGAAAAGAAGATCGTAAAAGGAAAATAAAACTGATTTTGAGATTCTCATTACCAGAGAATCTTCTTTCTAGTCCTTACTCAAAACAGTAGGTCTGCTTAGAGCTCTGTGTGATCTCTGTAGTAGTTTTTTTGAAAATATGACCTAAACATTTATGTTTCATGGCAGTATGTTTATCTGGGTCATATATTATGTGGTGATAATTGAACTTCTCGAGAATATGAATACCAAGGAACAAAACAGCCATACTTCAAATTATGCTGACATAATCAGCATGTTCATCAACCTCGTATTAGCTAGAAATGGCAATGCACAATCTAGTGGTGTTTTTTTTCCTGATAGTAGGACCTTGTTTCTTAATAACTGAGCTTAATAACTTTAACTATCAGTTGCAGTAGTGTATAATGTAATTAAATTATGTTCTGCAGTCCTTCAAGAGAAATGAGGAGAAATCAAGTAATAAAACAGAGTTCAAATTTGTATACAGCTTTTGAAACATGAGTGTGTTTTTCAATAGGTTCTTGTCTCACAGACCCACTCACTTGTATGCCCGTGTTCCCCTGGGGAATGTGGGTTACAAGCACACCTTTCTCCCCTGGTTGTCCTATACTTGTTGTGTGATGGCATTCAAGATGATCTGCTCCGTGAAAGATCTGTTTATATTAAATTAGGCCATTTTTTCTTCAAGGGTGACAGATTGACCTCCAGGAATATCTACCTAGAACACAAACAAACTCTTTAAATACAGGAAAAAGTTATCATTTTAATGTCTATGAAGAAAAAATTATTTTGCAAAGGCAGAAAGCATTCCTAGTATTCCTGAGAAGGTTTCAGTTAAGAGGTTTTGTCCATCAGAAAAGAAGTTTTGTTCATCAGAAACTCGTGCTCTTTTCTGCCAGTAGAACTGTGTTGAAACAGAAAGTTGTCCCTAACCACTGCTAAAACATGTCTGTGCACCAGCAGAACCCCAAGATAGCATCTAAAACTGCAGGTGTCTGTCTATCTTGTTTTTTGAAAGCTCAGAGTCAAGTTTCATATCTGTTTAACTAAGGTAAACTTTCAAGAACTTGAAGTACTTGGTCATGTTTGTAAAGCTTCTGCTGTTCAGTCAGGACTTTGATACACCAGGGCAGGTTAGTGTTAGGTGTCATTCATAAGCATAGTTTGGTGCCATGGCCAGTCCTAAAGCTTGAAGGATTTTCTTCACTGCGTTGTGTAGATTCTTCTAATAAAAGTTTTGTTTGTTGAACACCTTCCCCTAGATGGAAGAGATCTATTCAGTGCCTGTGTAAAAAAGACATGCATGGCTTCAAACAGCTCCACTTTATGACACCTTATGAGCCTTGTAGTGCATTTGCTGCAGTCATGATGGTAATTGCCTGGAGCTGAGCACTGCAAACAGACGGTACTGGGCAAAGAAGCCCTTTGATCCGTGTTTACTGCCTAGGCTGATAAAGCTGACATCTCTTTCTGTGGCTCAGAAGCTTCTGCAGTCAGACAGCTCAAGTGTGTAGCTGTTATGATTTATGTACTCCTGCATTATTCTTCAGTACTGAGAAGTGTATGTGTGATATTTCCCCAGCATATGAAGAGCCATCATGTACCTGTAATGATGAGCAGTGCCATGACTTTGTTTTACATTAGCAAAGAATTATGCCAAATTCCCTCCTTATTCAGTGAAAGCTGACAGCTAATCTAAATTTTAATGAATATCCTTGAAGTGCCCTAGGCATGCCAGCAGATGGGTTGTGTGCTTCAGGCTACTGAATCATGAATAGGAAGTGTCCTACAAGATGACTTCTGAGATTGGGGTCAACCTCTCTATTTCAAAAGTCAGTAGGAAGTGTCAGTATTAACTAGAGCCACCTGCTTGCCAGAGCCCACTTGAGCATATTCCACATTTTCTTGCTTAAGAAAATTGGGCCAAATCTTCTACCACTCTATTTCTATACAGTGTTTTGTTCTGGCTGCAAGACAGTTTGCATACATGAGAACAAAATCCCTGTTCTCAGACTTCTGAGTGTTCAGTTTAAGTCAGATTGATCATAGGTTCTTCCATTTCATAATATGTATGCTGGATGGCTCTTTGGATTAGGATTTATCTGTTTAGTTCCCAGTTATGGAGACTGATGGTTAATAGGTGTGGTTTTGTCTTAGTCCAGGTGCTGTACATTATTTGTTTGATATGTACATACAGCTTGTACAGTTCATATGTCCTAGTGTGAAATTTAGTACAGGAAGTGTGTTTTAGGGAAAATGAGTTCCAGTGACCTCTCTCCTTGAATGCACAATAATTTTGCCTGAAAATTGGTTCCTATTGCAGTTTCCTTTCTTGTCTGTTGTGACAGTTCCTAAAAAAGTAGATCAAATAAATAGACTGGAACTGAAAAAGAAGCTTAGGCTGTGGAATGGGTTTAAATATACATTATGTAACTTATAATAGTGTACAGAGTAATGGAAAGTGATAGCAACAGGAGAGAGAAAACCTATGATCTTGTGATCAGGACAAAAAGAGGAGGGTCTTGAGAGATAAATACCCTAAAATTTTCATGTAGCTTTAAATGACAGGCAACAGGGTAGCTAGGTTCCTCTGCTTTTTACATTTTTTTTCTCCCTAAAGATAGAACTGGTTCCTGTACAGAAAAGGAGGAAGGAGATGCCAATAGAAGTGGTGACCTGAGAGGACAGAAATGGGCTTAGGAATGGATATGGTGATGGGGAAACCCAAAGGTCTTGGCTATGACAGGGATAAATGGCATGAAAGGACAAATGCAGATGTCAGGTTCTGGATTAGCTTTGGTGAGAGGGCTGAGGAGAGCAGAACTGTTTAGTGTAGAGGGATGGTGATGACAAAATCATGGTGATAGGAAATTGGACAGTTGTTGTCAGAATAAACTTACAGCAGGACCTAGTGTGAATTACAGATAGAAAGGAGTACAAGGACTTTTTCCAGAGCCCCAAGCAGAATCCTATACTATCTGCCATCTGTTTGACTTAATTAAATGCAGAAGTGATATATTTGCTGGCAAGAGATGTTCTAGTCCAGGTCATAAAAAGGTAATTTACTGTTTTAAGAAGAGGTATTAAGAAATAATCACATCATTTTTACATTTGAGGAAGTTCAATATTTAAATCAGTCAAGTGTTTGCAAGCTATGAAGAATTTCAAAGGAATGGAAGAAATTACTTAAGAGAAGGTTACTGGGTTAAAAATGTATTGAAATGCTTATCAAATATGAAAAGTTCGTACCAGATTTACATTTATTAGGAATTTGCCTTTCTGCTTCTTTTGTAATCACTGCACTCTAAACTTAGTCATTACAAAACTAGACTTAAAATACTTTAAAAGTAAATCATATTGAGTTTCTATCCAAGTAGTTTTAGGATATGAGAGTAGAAATGTTAATGAATGAAACTGGCACAGGAAATTTCCAGCACATATTTTTTAACAAAAATGTGAATACATGGTGTCCAAGCTATTCCATCTACTTGTAATAGGTTCAGAGGATTTGGGGCCTTTAATTACTGGTTTTTCCTATGAGAATTTTGAACTTTGTAGCATTGGTGGTTTATACTATGGTCTGTTAATTAGACACTTGATACTTACATACTGTTTGGAGAAGTTTTATTTAGATAAGTGATGTCTTCCTCATGGGCACTTTCCTACCAAAGCCTGTTGTCTTCTTAGATGGCAGACAGATATTCACGGCTACCAATTTTCTTCCTCGTGCTTCCTGGCTGATGCTCCTATCAGATCCCCATCTGCTCTGTGATACCATTCCCATTAACTTGTCTCTGCTAGTTCTTCCCTGATACTGTGTTTCCTCACTAACTTTGATAGAAAATGTCAAAACAATTGCATGGCAAGTAATGGGCATGCAACAAAGTTTTTTCCGTGCTCAAGAAAAAACAAGAAACTTCATAGGATTGTGTTGAACATACATTATTAGTTGGATATTTCTGTTGAATATTCATAATCGTTACCATGTGGGCATCAAGACTTTTGAAAGTTTGTTTTTGTATAAGAGTTCTGAGTGCTACAATTTGTATGTTGTATTATTTGTGTGATAGAATTACTAGTGAATTATGCAAGCCAAATACAATGTAGCAATCACTATCTGAGTATTTCTGAGGATTTGGTAAAACTCCAGGCACATTTATTGTATTATTTAGGTAACTTTGTGTCTATCCGTAGGCAGAAACTTCTTTTTCTGGAGAACCTGAGTTCATAATGAGTTTGGAAATAACAGAGCAGTTATTTTTAATAGTGGCACTGACACCGTAATTTTGATGTGTAAGTACATTTTGGGGAGCCTCAGTGCTCCAGTTCTCATGGTATCTCACTATGTGAACTTCTGTCAAGAACTATCAAAGCTACTTTGAAAGTCCCTGGCTCGCTGGGACAAGTGATGTTTACGATTAGCCTGTAGCATTGCCTTTTGACTGCTTTGGTTCTCAGTACTTTTGTTTAAAGTAGTAATTAATTAGTCAGTCATTGTTATGATAACTTTGTATTTCAGCTTTTCCTGGCTGCTCTATTCTAGGCATCCTAAAGGAGGATCATTCATCCGGCCAAACAAGGCAAATTTTGGAGTAGATTTTCTTACTGCAGTAAAGGATCGGTACGGATTGAACGATCAGCAAGATGTGCAGTATGGGACAGGGGAAACAGTAGTATTTGGAAAGAAGACTGTGGAATTTGTTGGCATGGATTCTGTTGCAGAACAGCAAAGGCAAGTGTAATATATGAAAATCTAAGATATATTATTAATGATTGATGAGTCAAGTAGTATTGCAACTGTAAGGATGTGACTGCCATGCATATTAAATTGTTATGTGTTTAAATGCAAGCTAGACTGCACAATGGTGGAAGAAAGACAAGAAATCTCCCAATTGTGGGTTCATAATTTACAGGTTTTACAAATAGGAACAGGGATTGTGTGATGTTTGAGTGCTAACAATCGTCATTCTGGTTTCATAAAGTAGCAGATGATGGTACATGGTGAGAAATGAGAGAGAAATTATCATGATATTGGCAGTCATCACACACATGCATGGTCTTTTTAAAATAGATGTTTTCTTAATATTGTACAGTGTTTTTTAGTTTTTGTTTACTCATATCACAAATGACTTTGTAAACAAGAGAGGGAAGGCAGAAAGTCACTGTACTGCTAGTGAAGAAGTTTTTCAATCAGTTCATGTCATGTTCATGTACCTGGAAGGGTAGGAAAGGAAGTAACGTAATGATGTGTAATAAATTGCAGTTCTAATGGCCTCCAGCAGAAGAGACATATTAGTTCAGTAGGTGGCAGTCTCCTTCTGAGCTGATATTCCACAACTGTTCTCCTTGTCTCCCAGAGCATACTAAGTAGTCAAAAATACTTTCAATAAGTGATACAAAGAATGCCCAAATAACTCTGAACCTCTTGCAAAACATGTTGCAAGAAAACTTTTTAACTTGGAACCTCTAATTAAATTCCAGTTTGCACAGCTATATTTAATCTGCTTTACCACTCTTTATTTCAGTTGAATGAGGTTTTTTGAGGGGGTGTGAGAACCGTGGTTCAACCAGACTTATTTTGTAGTAGTGATGTAAAGGCAAAAAATAGAGATGTGTCTGTTTCCCAGTGCGAATGACAGTGCAGGGTAGTAATCTGCACATTGCTAATTCCAAAGGAGAGATACGCATGAAAAGGGTGTTATGTAGTTGTAAAAACCAGGCATTTATGTAACATACCTATTTCTGTTTGAAGATTACCTAACAGAATGTTCTTTCTCATGTAGACAACTGAACAAACTGGTGGATATCTCAGTGCGTGAGTGTGCAGTGAGCCATGCTGGTCAGGAAGAGGAAATCAGCAGAGTGTGTGCCAGTATCCTTTTTTTGTTATATTGCATGTTGCCACAAATAAAGTACATACTTTAGCATTCCAAGTGCTTATGTCAATGAATGATACTTGTATCCTTTTATTAAAAAAAATTAAAATTAAAACTGAAGTTTATATTTACAAGTTTAATGCAATGTTAAAAAGTTAAAAAGCCAGACGCCTACAATTTTTGAGAGCAAATGCAAATTGTGTATAAAAATAGAAGTATAGTCATAAGTTGTTACTGTGACTGCAGTTTCAGAAGTCTCCAGTAATGGTGTTTTAAAAAATTCACTAGACCAGATAAACCTGTAGAAGTGATATGTTCTGTAGGCACCAGTGGTTTCCAATATATAACAAATAATGTATTTAGTATACTGCATGTAGTTGCAACGCTACAAAACTATAAAGCAGTTATTATTTGTTAATTTATAAGGACTTATAAGAGTTCCTGTCAGTATAGAAATTAATCCATTAGAGAATTTGTATAGTTAAGCTCTTTTTATAAAACTATAAGCCATTTCCATATCACAAATCAAAATAAAATTTGCTGTAACTGAGCAGTAACATCCCTTAGTGTAATCTATTTCTCTTTGATTCAAAACAAAACCCTAATTCTAATTCTGAAAAAAAGGAAGTTCAGTTTTGAGATAAGTTTATTTTTCTTAACAAGAAATTAAAGATATGAGGCATATAAACCTATCAAAAAATCTGATATCATCTTGGGAGACAGTAACAGCAATTGCTTCTCAAGTTCAAAATCTGGAAACACTTAATGTCAGGTATAAATATTCATAATTTGGTTTCTCTTCCTTTGGGGTAGGAACAAAAACCAAGAGGTTCAGAATTCAGCTTTGTAAATGTAACTGGATACAAGAAGACTCATTCTAATGGGAGCTAGGTTTTTAAATACTTTTTTTTTTGTTTTTTTAAAATCTTGTTCTTAAGCAACTGCTTAAGTTGTGGGCTGTATTTTTCTAACATCTGTATTCAAGAAAAGACTAGAATCCTAGGAGTTCAGCTTCTGTGTAAAACTAAGTTCTGGAGAAGATTTTTCTTCAAAGTTTTAAGACTTGATCTTTGTTTTTTATTATTTTTGATTCATTCTGGCTGCTCAGGCAGGTCTGCATTTAGGACTCCACTTTTGTTTAACCAACCGTGTCTTGACACTAAACTTAATTGTCCATAATGCTTTAACCAAACCTTAATTATCCCAAAACTTAGTCTACTTCTGTCCTAAAATGATGCTGATAAGAAACTGGTAAGACCACAGTGACAGATCTAGGAGAAAATTTCTTGTACAATGATGACAGTGGAAAAGGAGGGAGGATGTTGTTAAATAAAGTTACAATTCCATTGAAACAAGAAAATTCATAAAATAATTTCAAAATAAAGAACATTTCTAGTACAAAGCTATACAGTGTAATTGGCACATGCCACAATAATTTTCTGGTGTGAAATAACACAATGGATTAGGTACAGCCTAAATCACCATCACTTATCATTAATGTGACAAAAACATATTTTTAAAATAGTTGTAGGTGTTCCACTTTCTACAATTATTTAGCACTGAGCAGCTGTTTGCAACCTGGGTGCTATTTTAAAATCTAACTTTGCCTAGAGCATATAATGATTTCTGGTTATCAGCGTGAATGAGAATACAGAGAATTTATTTTAATTCACCCAGAATCATTTTTTCATTTTTTTCATTGTTGAGAAGTATACTCTAGACTGAAGGGTTTTCAGAAGTTATTTGTGAACAAAAAGGAAAACAAAATGAGATTGATGCTGGAATCTCATGCTTAGTACTACCAACTGACATAGTCTGAATCAGAAAAAACAGTTTTTTATTGTTTTGGCCTTCTGTTTGCTTTAAAAAAGAAGGAAGGTAAATCTGTCACTGTTTCAGGTTTTTTTGTGCATGGAATGTTGGAAGACAAATAAAAGTGATTAACCATCCACCAGCTCTTTATGTGGAAATTTCACCCAAAAGTATGTAACTATAAACTACACCGAGATTTTTATGAGACTATGGAGGTAGATTTAGCCTTACGAAAGAAATAAAAACTTCTTTTTCAGGGTGAATAATGAAAACTTATTTGAAGATAGCAGATTTGAGAACCTTTATCTTTTCTTCTTTGTAGTGATCCTTAACTATTGAGAGTTGATTTTACATACTTTTGTTTTACTGGGGTCTGGATAGTCATGTAGGCTCTTCATTTTCAGTCAACATTAAGGAATTTAATCCCAAGCTCTGGCTTTGTTTCATTCAATATTAATGAAAATAATTCTTTTCATGTTCAGAACTTAGTGAAAGAAAAAGAGGCCACAGATGAATAAATATGCATTTTTGAATAAATATGCATTCCTGAAGCAGGAAAGTAAATTAGGAAAGAGTATGTTTGAATATAACTAGAAATATATTTTATTATATTTTAAAATATGTGACATCTTGGCAGTGATTTTAATTTTTGCAGGGTGTAAATTTCTTTTTCTTTAATGTGTAACTCCAAACTAATGACTTAAATAAATGTGATTATTCATTATGCAAACAATTATTCTTTTTATGCAGTGAAAACAAAATGAGATTTCCATCTACATCAACTTTTACATCCAGTGGCTTTCCAAACTTGAAGATTCTGGCACTTACTCAAACTGAAATAACATGGACTGAGGTAATAGCCTTTCCTGATTTTTTAAAAATTTAATATCATTAGGTTTCTGAGGCAAGGAAAGCACAATAAACATTTTTGCAGTGTATTGTTCTACTGAAATCAAATCATCCTTAGAAAAGGTGCTGTGGGGTAACTGTGTTACATATTAACTAATGTACTTCCTACATAATGAAGGAAGTAATATTGGCATAGGAGTCTAATAAGAAGCATTTTACTTCATCTACATCTGTAAATTGCCAAATCAAAATAAAGCAGTTGGAATAAATAAAACAGTTTCATGTCCCAAAGTTTAAGTGATAACTTTTTGGTTCCTGGTAGCTGTTGAAGATTTACCTGTACTTCTCTGCATGCAATAGAACAAATGCAAATGGAAAGAAAATATTTCCTTATGATGAGGAATTCTTGTTTTGGCATCACTTTGCATCAGCGGGAAACTGGATTCATATTTTTGCCCATACTGATGGTTCTTGAACCACATGATGCCTGGTTATTGGCAGCACAGAGCAGAGGAGAAACAAAGCTCTGACTTGTTTCAGGCACTGAAATGTGTGACATTTAAATTACTCTCTCCTGGTATGACATCTTATTAGGAATGAAGTCCCATTGTCAACTATAGTTAGCAGTGGGCCTTTTTTCAGAGATGGGGCTTAGGAAGTGCATCTCAGTGTCACGTTACTTATAATGGCTTCTAAATTCCAAACTGTTATTTGGATTTCTCAGGGTCAGATTTTGTAGTACTGCATTGTAAAATTACATGACTTTTCAGATTTTGGCTGCCAGCTGCTATCCGGTAAAAGAGCACTTAGCAAAACTGGGGCTTGAGTAGAAAGAAGCTTCTTCATTCTCTTGTCTTGCAGCAGGACTAGAGGATGGTCACTGCTGTGTTTTTGTTTAGTGTCCATTCACTGTGCTCTTAAAACTGCCTGTGGGATTTATGGTAGGACAGTTGATAATCCTTCTGTAGGAGCAGCAATATGAATGGTGAAGGGAATGGAAGAATTAAGTGGCTACAAACACTTTAAATGCCATCCAGTCCTCATCAGACTAAATCTATGCATTGTGGTGTTTAAAATGTTGGCACCTGCCAGCAGCTGTCCTTCATTCCTCCACTGGGTGACTGAAAGGCTGTTTGGAGCCATGGCTGCAGGCAGATTAGAGTTCTTCAGGGCTAACTAAATTGCAGTGAGAAAGCCTCAGCTTAGTCAGAGCAATTTAAAATGATGCAGCTTTTGTATTTTTTTTTTTTTAACTGCTTTAGTTAATGATTCGTCATTGGCCATAAAGACATCTTTGGCTCCAAAATCTGCTTTATTAATTTGTTCCAATTCATTCTCTGTAAGTAGGGAGACATAAGCCTGTGCTTGAAAGTGATGTTCCAGGGCAGCCAAACAAAAGGGGAAAAATAAAGGCATGTACCTGACATCAGTACTCTGTGAATAAACAACTTGAAAATGTCACTGCTTAAGCTCTGAGGGGAGTTACTTGAAAAGCCAACTTTTAAATAGAAAATAATAATGAATATAATCCAAGCAAATAAGAAATACATTTAAATTGTCAATGGGGATATAAGCAAAAGTCTTAGGAGTGTTTTGATTAAAATTAAAACAGTTTAATGCTGAACAGCATTTCAAAATTACTTGCTGTTATATGTAAGACTATATGGCATTGAGACAGTTATACTTGTAATTTTTCTTTAGTTTGTTCCTCTGTTTTGAAGTATTTTTCATAGGAGAGGGACATGCTTAACTGTTATGCAATAATACATAGCTCCACATTCACATGCCTTGAGCATCAGTTTTCAAAAAGAATTCTTTCATTAGTATATGATTTGCATATATCTAAATACTGCTGAGATTATTATTATATCAGTAAAAGAGCTTATTACTGTAGAATTGTTGATTGATTGTTCAAAACAAAACATATAACTTTCAAAGGGGAAAAATGTCTATAAAATAACTTAAAGTTAGCAGCCACTGACATAGAAATTGAATTAATACGTTTGAGTGTAATGAATTCATATTTATGGCTCCAAACCCTTTCTTATTCAGCATTTAAATCATAATGTTATATTTGTGATTCTGTTTTCAAACTAAGATTTTATATTCCTAATACAATCTACTATTATACAGGGTAAAAGAAAAATCTGAGTTAGAACAGAAGTGCAGGATCATGCCTCTGACACTAGCAAATAGAAGCAGGTAGTTGGGAAAAATTCTAGGCAAAGGATAAGCACATGGTAAGAACTTCTCAGAAAGTAATCTGGAATTGTGGGGCTTTGTAAGCTCAAGTCTATATACCTCTAATTAACATTTGTGCATTTTTTGTTTCATGACTTAGATATCTAACTGTATTAAGAACCCATTTGAAAATTTTGTTATACCTATAATTTAACATCAATTTAACCTTTTTTGGGTTCTGATATTACTGCCTGATAATTTTATTTAGTAAGTCCATATGTGTTAATATGAAAGTAACTGAGAACAGCTATTCTCTGCTTCGTGGCTTTAATTGTTTAGCTTCTTTGTGCCTTTCCCAATTATACTGTTTGCTTCCTGGGATAAACAGACTAAAGATACAGGAACATTGTGGACTTACATGGTGACAATTGTTTCTTGCTGTCATCTTTATTTCTTTTGCAATAGCTCTTGCATTTCCATTCTTCTGGTTTTGAGCATCAGTAGCTCTCCTCTGGGGGTTTGTTACCTTCCCATCAGCTATCCAAATGAGGCCCCAGTCTTTCCTGAGGGTTAATTCAGTGTCAGGTCTGTGAACTTCTGTTTCTAAGGAAGCTGTTTTAAGCAGTAGCTGGAAATTTGGCAATTTGAGTTTCTTGGAATTGTGCTGTGACCATCATTTGGCAATTTTCTAGTCATTTGGGCAGCCTATTGAAAAATCTTCAGATATTTCAGGTTTGTGCAGTTTATTCCATCCATCCATCCATCCATCCATCCATCCATCCATCCCAATGCAGGGCTGTTGTGGGGCAATCTCTGTCACTCAACATGCACCTCATTTCTCTTGACACTGCAGGTTTCTTGTCATGCTCCTTCATCACCACGGGATAACTATTTTGGTCTACCTTGTTGACATGGGGAAACACTACCAGATTAAAGAGATGAAATATCGTCATTCCCTGCTCTTGCTTTGGAACAGGAAAAGTTGTTATATCTGAACTTTGTGTTTGTGTGTTACAGATATGGCAGCAGGTTGATTTTTCGTATTTTTGGGTGTGAAGCAGTTGAGCTCCAAATCAGAGGCTGCCTCTGGAGGAGATCTGTGTTTACCCTTGGCATGGTGTCTGAGTCAGTTATACAGACCTGCAGCTAAGATGGGCTCGTGCAGCTGTAACAGAGAGAATGGTGCCAAGGAGAGGGGATGATTACAGGAGAAGGGGTCAGCTGTGCACAAAAACAGTTGAATTGGACTGTCCAGATCTCTGAATTCCACTGCTTGTAACCTTTGTAACTTCCTGTATAAACAAGCTTTCAGTGACTGCTGCACACCTGTCTGTCTGTGTTCTTGCATCTCAGAAACTCCGAATCCCCTAGTCAGTTACAGTCACGTTTTGGATAGTTAGGGGCTTAAAAATAATTTGTTATCTACTAATTCCCTTAAAACAGGAATGTAGATCAATGAAAGAGCCCCTGTAAATTTCCCAACCAAAGAAAGGGTAGCAAGGTGAGCTCACACTTATTTTGATTATGGAGAATACACACCAGAAAAAAAACTCAGCAAAAATAATAATTTGCTACTCACAGGCACCAATTTGTAGAAAAGCCATCAGTTCCAGTGCTTATGGAACTCCATGTGCTAAAACTGCACAATTTTTGACACTTTCACAATTGCAGAATAATTTCACAATACAGAACTATTTTATGCCATCAATTTATATCATCTTGTAATAAGTGTTTATTTTTAAAAGTTGCTTTACCTCCTTTTTCTCCTCTTGTGAATCAAAAAACAGCATAAAGAAAAAGTATCTTTTATGCAATTTCAGGGCATAAGATCTAAAACAAAAGTATCTTTGTTCAATTTGTAGCCCTTTTTGAATTTATTTATTTTCTTTAGAGAACTTGAAAATTTCAGGATGTGTTGAATTAATGGAGTTCTTGGCTTTTAGTGGGTTATAGGCTGGCACAGTCCCAAGACAGAAAAGGCTTCAAGCTCTGATAAGTTAAGATATTAAAAAATATTGTCAGACGTGATGAGATATGTGTGTTAGCTGGTTCTGGAACTTCTGCATATATATAGAGAGAGTTTGTACAGCCAGTTCCTCACCTCATCATAGGGAAAACCTGGTCACTCCAACTCACTGAATAAATTAACTCAGTTTCCAGGTCACTTAGTTTCCAGTCTCAGCTGTGAGGGTGGCCACAAGCTTGGGACTTACAGTCGTGACTGCAGAACCCCTTTGATGTCATCTGTGCTGGTAGATCCAGGTACAGGAGAGCAATCTGGAAGAAAGGGAAGACTAGGAAATCTTTAATAATTGTTCCTCTGGTTTGGGGAGCCATAGCTTGTTCTGAACCCATTCACAGCAAATTCGCATGAAGTATAATTTCTGAAGTATTTTTCCCATCTTTTGTTATATTAAATAAAGTTTTGCTCTTAGGTTCTTCTTTGTGCTCAAGGATGGCCAGTACTTGAAGAGTTGTACCTTTCTTCTAATAATATTACAGTTTTGGAAAGGTGAGTAACATGAGTCAGTCAGCTGTTAGCCACTGATGTATCACAAAGTTACTTAGAACATGAAGTTACATTCCTGTAACATATATATCACCGTGACAATAATTGAAGCAAATTTCATGTTATGTACTTCAGAACATTCATAAATGTGCACAACTGTGTGCATGTGATTATATACTTAGGAAAACAGTGTTTTCGTTGGCCAATAACTTAAAATATTCTGTGTTTGTGTTTGTTTTTTCCAATGTGTCAGGCCTGATAATGTCCTGCAGACCCTGAAGTTGTTAGACCTTTCAGACAACCAGTTGCTGGATGGAAATCAGATGCATCTAATAGCACAGCTCCCCAGGTAGCTGTAAACAAATTTGCTGGAAATTCTTTGTCCTACATATTCATCTCTGTAGTCCTTGTTGGCTGAAATATGATAGTATTGATGTTGCATGAAAGATTCATGAGATCTTGAAGTAGAGGCATTTTGCCCTCTTGAGGAGAGTAACTGCATTATTTAGTTGAGCTGTTTTAATATAATCTTGTTTTTGTTGTATAATAACACATTCTTCAGCTGTGTGTTATTAGGTTTTCATTATACACTTATGAAATGAAAGTGATTTACCACATTTTGCTAATTTGCAGAATTATCATCTTTCCCTGTACACCAAAACAGCAGCCATGATTTTCAATAGCCACAAGCTATTTAAAAAAAAAAATCATTTAGAAAAATCACACATTTTAAATCCAGGAGCCATTCTGAAAGCTTGAAATTGTTGCACTTACTCACTGAAAATTTTATTCCCTGAACACTGCTGAAGTCTGGGTACTGTCTGTGAGGCTGCTTTTCATTTATCAGTGATGCTGCACCACATCAAAAGCTGCAGATCTTTATAAAGAAAAGAAAAAAAAAACTAGGTTGTATTTCTTTGCAAAAAACTTCCTGTGCCACATACAGTGATCATTGTATTTATTAAATTTCAGATTAGAACAGCTAATACTTAGAAACACTGGGATATCTTCTATACAGTTTCCTGATGTTGCATTTGGTATGTAAAAGAAGTAATTTATTTATACTTTTAAAATTCTGTTTATTTAAAGTTTTCACTGTCATCTTCTTACTCTTTTCCTAGGATGCAAGACTAAAATGTTTCCTTCACTAAAACGCCTTGCAATAAATGGCAATAAAATATCACAGGTAGGTTAGATTGTGATGATTTCACATTTTGTAAGTACATGTATCTTTGTTACAAGTAACTTGAAGTTCTGCTTTTTAAAATTTTCTTTGATTGTAAGTGTAAGATTCTGAGGTAACGAACACTTCGGTCAAAACAGAGGCATAATTTAAAAATAATTAATAATAATTTAAAAATGTAAAAACATTTCTCTAACAGTTTAAACACATTTATGTTATAGCAGCTGCCTCATAATTCCTCTCACAGAATTCTAATCATCTAAAATTCTGACTAATTCCTTGGTTTGCTTTGGTTTTTAATTAAATGGAGTGCAGTTCTTTCCTTAGCTAAATGAACAGCATCTAAGTACTTGGTTCTGATGATCAAAATAATTTTTCCAGTCATGTTTGTTGTACGTGAAAATTCAGTGTTATCAGGAATTGTTCTGAAATGAAGTTATATTTTATATTTCCTCAAAAGTCTCTTCCCTTCCATTTCAGTGGTCATCTATCAATGAGCTTGATAAACTGCCAAGTTTGCGGGCACTGCAGTGTAACAATAATCCCTTCGTGGACACAGAGAAGAACCCAGAGACCCTGACACAGCTCATTATTGCCAAGATCAGTCAGTTGGAAGTTCTGAACAACTGTGAGGTATGTGATATTTCAACAAATTGCATGAGTCTGGCAGAAACTTTAAATCACTGCCTGAGGAATTGTTTTCAGTTTCTTTTAAGATGATGGATTGCTTGGATGCAGGAAAAGTAGTGCTAACTAGTAGCTAACTAGTCCATCCCCTTGTCAGCAGGGCAGTCAGTAGGGCTACAAGACTGAGCCCTCCTTGTGAGCATTGGTAACTCAGTGGGGACTTGGACAAGATGGGTCAATGGTGGTTTTCTCTCAGCCCCTGAATTGTGTTGAAGTTGAGGACCGTTAACAAAAACCATACTCTTAAAAAAAAAAGAAAAAAAAAAAGAAAAAGCAGCTTAGTCAGATCTGTTTCAGTGACAGCAATACCAACATTTGCCTTCTGCAATGGAAAAATACCATAATGCACACCAAATCAAAATTTCAGCAAATGTTTGTCGTAAAGGGGAGCAGAGGCAGCATCTGATCCATTGCTACAGAAAACATCCTTGTACCATGATACACAGCAAAATCTTTGCTTAGATACTCATTTATGGCTCAGTGAGTACACAGAGGGGCTTTAAGACTCCTAATGGCTCTAAAATGTACTGAATATATGGATCAGTCAGTATTTGGAGCATGGTTTGTAAGATTCTTGGTAGCATTAAAACATACTGAACACCAAGTAAGACCAAGGAGTCTGTGGCATTGATTAGATTTTATTCTCTGGAAAGTTATATAATAGAATTATGTGTCATTCCTGTGTCAGTACAGATCCTTCCCGTTGAAAGAAAAGGAGCAGAGCTTGATTATCGCAGAATATTTGGAAAGGACTGGCTAGAAGCTGGTGGGCACTGGAACCCAGAGAAAAACAAACCAAGTGAAGAATTTCTTGCTGCCCATCCCAGATATCAAGCACTCTGTCTTAGTAAGTACAAGCAGAGTACAATAGCATTTCCTCACCTCTGGCATTGTGGCAGCACTGGTTTGGTCTGTTTTCAATTTCTCTTCCCCTTGGTCCTTTTTCCACATGGAAAGCCCATCCACTGGTGAGCCTCTGTGCCGGTGGGCTTTTGCTCCTGTGGGGCAGCTGCACAGAACTGCACCCTTCAGGGCACTGCTGCCTCAGGAACTCGGGCTCCCTGCCTTGGAGACCCCAGCACCTGTGAGCATCCACTCCCCCACTGCTGCTGAGCAGGCAGTAGCTCTCTCAGCAGTGGGAATGTTAAGCAGCTCCCCCATGTCCTGAGTGCTGCAGCAGCTGAAAAAGACTCACGTCTGCAGCGCTGCGTGGTGCAGGAGCTACCACGTCTGTGCTGAGGGAACTCGTGCCTCATTCTGCACCACAGTGGTCTTTAGAGCTCAAGTTTTAGTCTTTGAAGGGTTCTACATGCACTTTTCTTCCAACAGAATATGGAGCACCTGAAGAAGGAGAACTGAAGGGACAACAGCCTTTGACTCTGAAAAACCAGCTCCTGAGTAAGAGGCCAGAAATGGTCAAAATTGTTCCTTCTGCATTTAGAATATTTTATGAGTTTAGTGTCTTCTGGGTGTATATGGAGAAGAAAAAGTTTCAGCTTGTAATTTTGCTTTTCTGAACTGTCTCAGTGAGTTTGGCTGGAAACCTGATTCTGTGTACTCTCTTCTCATTTCCCCTCTAAACCCAAGCCAAAGGATTTTCTCAGCTGAGATTTAATGGAGAACAAACACTATTGATACTCCATTCTGACAGTGTGAATGGCTTCTTTACAGAAGACATCCCAGATTTTAATCTCAACAGCTGCACTGTTTTCTGATACTAACTTTTTTATAACTTCTTAACTTTAGGACAGACAAGAAAAATATGGGTAGCTTTGGTTTGGGGTTGTCTACATATTTAATCTAGGTTACATCTTGCACTTGCAAATTCATGTAGCTGTGTTTCCCAGTTGATAGAAGAACTAAAACTTTTTACTCCATGGGCAAAATAGTATTTTAAAGCATAACATTCTAATGCATTTAGGTGGAAGACTAAATAGAACGAGGAATCTTGTTGGCTAGACATAATATAAACATTTTTTTAAGGATAAGTCTTTTAATCTCTTTAAAATAATTAGGCTAATAATGTCCTTTCAAACTATTTGTATGGTGCTTTTGAGAGGACCAAAAGCCTGTTTTAAACTGAATAAGCAAATTCCATTCTACTGCAGGTTATTTTTAAAAAATGAAGTAGAAATTAAGCATTGTTACATAAATACTCGTTTTGATAAAAAAAACCTATCTTTAAGCATTAGGGAGTCACTTCTACAATAATTTACCAAAGATGAATAAAAACTTGGCTATTTTAATTAATTAATCTTTCAGATAATGACTAAATGCTATCTTAACTGCTCAGATGCAGGCAACCTGCTAATTTTTGAGATCAGGCTGAGCTAAGGGAAACAATTTCTAATAAAATCAGACTAGAAAGACTATGCTTCTGCCAGAACAGGGCTTATCATTCTTTCAATAATGCCTCACCTTTCTTCCTTAAGCTCTGACAATTAAGTGTCCTGAGAAACCTGAACAGAAACCAGTGGAGAAAAAACTACCAGGTATGAAGTCTTGGCTTATATTCAAGCATTTGTTTCATTGCTCCTTTTCAAACAACTGTATGAAAGAATGGCAGCTGCCTCTGGCTTTGTCAGCTCCTGAAAGCTTTTCCTCTGTCATATAAAGAAATGACAAAGGAAGAAAATGTTTGAAAAAGTCATTATTCTTCTGGCCTTCATGCTTACTTTCAGTCCAACTTGAAGATGGAAAGTTGATGCTTGTCTTATGACCTCTGCTGCTGGTTTCATGACTAATGAGTCTGAGGCAATTAAAGCCCAGTTAAGAGGGATGAAAGCTGGTGGATGTGTTAACCAAGCAACCAGACCATGAAGTCTTAAAAGGCAACCACATAGTGTGTAAATCTAGATATTGAGGTCTGGTATCTAATACATGAAGTTAGAAATCTAGTTCTGACCTCCATCAAATTTGTCTTTTGAAGTTTTAGTGCCTGTAGTGAGACTAAAATGAATTAAGACCATTGCAAATTGGGCTGTTTTCGAAATTGGATGTTTTCGAAAGATGCATCATAATGAAGTCTGAGAGAAAAGAAGTATTCAAGCTTTAGTCTAAAATAAAAACCACATTTATTACCACAAGTTGCATAAAATCAGATAGATACAGCTTTTACAAAAATGTTTGATAGAAAAATATTTGTCTAAGTACAATGTGTGGTATTACAGGAATAACTCACTATTGCTGTGCCTTTAGATAAAGCTTCAAAAGAAGTGAAAGTTCAACCAAAATACTGAGTTTATCTATTGCAAACACAGGTATCACCCCTGGAACAAACTACATCTACTCATTCGAGATCCATTACAAAAAATACCCCTTCCTATTACAGACTTCATAATATAAACAACTCTGCTAACAATGTGTTTGGGACTATTAACTCAATACCATTCCTATGAATACCATTGGTTCCACAGTGCCATTTGCTTACTTGTGCTGGGAAAGCCAATTCCTGGTAATAAAAACTGCAAGGAACAGTTGCCAGATGCAAGTAGTCAGAACCTGGCTGGTGTGTGTCCCAAAGGTCACTTAGTTTAGCACGTAGAAATACAAACAAAACACTTTAATTTGGTATATGGGATCTGTAGTAGCACATCCTGCCCTAACCACCACAGGTTAAACCATTTTCCACTTGACAGTAGCAGATATTTCAGGTACCAAAGACATTATTGCAGTGTTAGAACTGAAGCAGCAATACAGCCTTTCACTGTTGGTATAAGCAAGTAAAGTGAAATGCTGGTACTTTGCTACAGCTCAGTGGCAGCAGCATTTTTCTAATGACTTTTCTTTCCCTCCCCTCAACAGAGTCTATGACTATTCAGAAGGTCAAAGGATTGCTCTATCGACTATTTAAAATTCCTGGTTCAGAACTGAAACTGTCCTACGAAAGTTCTAAAGTGAGTTAAAAGTGGGTATTCAACAACAAAATATTTCATGCTGCTAAAGGTCCATAGCATGTTTCTAAAATACTATCTAAAGAAATTCATTTCACTTGAGGAAGGCTGTCTTCATGCTGTAATTTAGGACCTAATTTCATTCCTGTAATATGACTGATTCTCTCTGACTGCAATTGTCTGCTATTTGGTTTACATTAAGGGATTTCAGTTTAAGTCTGATTAGGTTTTTTTTTGCTTTCTTATTCTAGTTGGAAGGAAAAGAAGTCAAACTAGACAATGACTTAAAGCCTTTGCAGTTTTACTCAATAGAAAGTGGAGATTGTGTGTTAGTACGGTGGTAAGAAGGGACTCTCTTGCTGGACTAAAGGAAAAGCTGACACAGAACTGCAAAAGAGAGACACATGGACAGCCTGTGCCTGAACAGACATATAGGTGAATATGAGTTTCACATGTGGCACCAGAGGACTGTGCAATTGTACTTTCAGCTCCTCAACTTGATCGTCAGCCTCCATGAAAACATCTGCTCATTTGTCCTACTGGAGAGATACCAAATAGTGCTTAAATGCTTTAATTAAATAAAACTCAAAGACACCCTTTTGCCAATTTTATACTGCCTTCCCTCAGCAGTGTGAGAATTTGTTTTACTGAACCAAATACAGGGTTTACTGACAAGACAAGATTAGTGCAGCACTGAGAGGCCACCTGCTCTTTGCTTTCACCTACATCCAATGACCTTAAAGTGAACAAAACCCAGTAGTAATTTTAGAAGTATCTACCTTAGATGATTTGGGTCAAAATCTGCCAGACCTTTCTTCTACCCTACAGTATTAACATACCACATTATAAAGAAGTTCTCAGCACACTGCAAGGCATTGCTAATTATTTTATAATCTTATGCGTGCTGTTCTTTGATCTTATTTTACTTTTACTTGTGTAACCTCAGATTCCAATCTAGTAACACAGTGAGCTCTAAGAAATCCCTCCTAAATCAGGCCAACTTTGTAGTACTTGAAGATTTGGTATAAGCAAACCTTGATTTTATTTCTGTCTAAATGACAGTGGTATAAACAAACTGATCACAAATCCTGGCCCCCATTGCTGTCCCCATCCCTGCACAGATGAGGACAACTCCTTAGCACAGAACCTGCTGCAGCAAGACTTACCAATTGCCCTGGTGCTGAGCACAACTCTCCACAGGATCCTGGAACAGCCCTATACTGAGTCAAATCAGTAGTGCTTTAATTTACAAAAGACAGGCTAGTTGGCATTCTTATGTGCATTTATTAATTACAAGTAGGTCTTTGACTTTTTATAAAAAGGATTTTTTTTTAATATTGAACATTTTGGTTTTTGTCTGATCAACATCTACACTATAGAAAACGAATAGTATCAGTCCACTCGTGATTATCAAAAGGGATGTGCAAATATTGTTATACTTTAGTTGAAACCCAACATTAAAGGTTACCTTAATATTTCTTATTCCATGAATGAATCCAAATGTACACTTTTCCATGATCATTATATACTACCCTGTTTTCCAAGGCAAGTCCATCATCTTTCCTCACATCTACATGGATCTCCACACAGTTCCTTTAATCTCCAGAGCTCTCCCAGTTCCTGGGGAGAGTACTGGGGGGAAGACAGCATGCCACTCTCACATGTCTTCTCACACAACCAGAGATCATCCTGTTAAGAGAGAGAACCATTTCAACAGGTTTTCTTAGAAAGTATGTAGTCTCCAACAATCTTCACTTCCAAGAATCAATCAATTAAGTGTTAATTGGTTCTAGTAACAAATGTTGCACACAAAGATCCCAAACTGATCTGCTAGACCTGTTCAGAGAACTTGGGGGTAGGGATGGAGTCTGCAGGTGCTTTTGTGGTTTTTCTTTTAAACACATTTTAAAAGATTTTTTTTCCTCTGGATTTTTAATTCAATGGTTATTTAAATTCCTTTTTAAAGAAAAAACATTTATCCTGTTTTATGCTGCTTGGAACAGCAGGCATGTCCTCTTTCTGTAAGGTCAGACAATTCCTTCAGACTTACTTGATATCGCTTGGGTCCTACAGCTGCCATCCAGATGCCCATGCTCACATCTTCACCCTGAGATGACACATCAGAATAAAACATACAGATATGAGCACTAACAAAGCACAAAGCATGACTGTGACCTGGAATAAGCTGCATCATCTACCAGCAGTAAAGAATGGTTACTAAAAACCTACACCAGACTACTGCAGAGGTGTTAAAATAATCCTCCCACCTTCCTCATGATAATACACTGTTCTTACAAAAACAGTATAAAAAACAAGATTATAGCTTCAGAGG
Source organism: Poecile atricapillus (assembly GCF_030490865.1). Taxonomy (NCBI): domain Eukaryota; kingdom Metazoa; phylum Chordata; class Aves; order Passeriformes; family Paridae; genus Poecile; species Poecile atricapillus. The sequence goes on along the minus strand of NC_081251.1, from coordinate 70,428,220 downwards.
TTCTCAGTGCAAAACATCTGTGCTTTGACCTAGAACAGGCACTAAGCATAGCAACCAAAACTACGGCAAAAGCCCACATTAGCCAGGAGAGCCCAACACTAACACTTGAGCAATGTTCTTTCTGACTCACCCAGTACATGCTGTTCCCCAGACCACTTTAACAGAGAAAAACTGAACCAGTCTTTATTACCTGGTACGTTTTTAATCTTTCAGAGTTGCTTGCCAGCCACTGCACAATGTCTTTGGAGATTACATAGCCAGATCCACAAGCAAAGGCTGGGTATGCAGGACTTGGATACTCCAGTTCTTGCCATTTCCCAGTTCGATCAACTGCCCAATTTAGTCTGAAACTGAAGACCATGTTAGACATGAGATGTTTCTAGAGAGTCCTCTGTGGAACCTATGAACATTGATAACAACTGAAATAATACTGGTAACAAATGACTGAGAGGAAGAAGTAGGTGATCCTAATTATAGTTCCTAGTCTTATTTCTCTAAGGCATAAAGCTAAAATTGTAACTGTTGTTTGGTCTCAATCTTGGATAACAAGAGAAAGTTTTCAAAACAGAAACAAAAGCAACATTGCAAGTCAGGTCTGCAGCGTCTGCACCTTGCTGTTGGGTTTTGAACTAGCCTTACCTATTTTCTAACAGGGGCATCTGTGTCTTGCTAATTAATCCCTGCAGTTAATCAACATGACACAAAGGCAGTGCCTCCAGCAGGGATGCAGATAGCGATGTTATGCAACCCATTTTCCTGTTAAAACTAGTGGCTGCTTAAAAATCAGGAAGCAGTACCTTCTCTAAGCTGTTTTCCAAATGAAGCTCAACAAAGGAGATGTTCAAAGGCTGCCATCACTGAATTACAAAAAAACCTCTTCCTGGCAGTGGTGTTCTCTAAGGAAGGCTTCATGCACTCCTCGAGGCTTGCAGGAAGCAGTCTCTGTTGGCATCATCTCCCCACACGCTCCCAGTGTGGCAGAGCTCGCTGCCGCACTGTGCAGTGCTATGGACCCTGTCAAATGCCGAGTGAGGCACTGAGAAGCATCCTGCTTTTCCTGTTTGGGAGCAAGCTGCTGTTGCACTCCTCTGGCCTCACAAATACCTCATGCACTCATAGCTAAGAGACCTAACTGTGTCAATGCAGCAGGGTCTCCTCGCTCCTGTTTTACAAAGAGGTTCAGCATTGCTGATTTCTAGTCATCAAGCAGCTGAAAGCTTCAGTGAGCTACCAAGAACTGTCACCTCAGACAACAGCCCTGAAAAGGAGGAATTAATTACAGCTGAGTGGCAGATGTGTTACCAGATTCTGCCCATACTCAACTGAAGCTGACATCTTAAAGCACAAAGTAAATAAAAGTCTCAGCTGATACCTGAATTCACTTTAGACCCAGTATCTTCCACTCTGTGGAATCACAGCACGAAGGGTTTAACCCCCTCCAGGACCGAGAAACATCTGCTTTGATAATAATTTTATACTTTCCTAGTTATTTCTGTGCTGTTCCCTACACATAACTTGCCAGACCTGAAGACTGTGATTATTAAAGATTTTACACTCAAAGATGTCACTGATACAGATCTTTGAGATAATCACAAGATAACCAACTGTTTCACACACTTGACCACACACCTTATTAAATTACTTTATGAGTAAGCAACAGGCAGGACCAGGTTTGTGAAACAAAGCAGCAAAGGCCTGCTATTCTTCAATGCGCAGAGGGCAACATGAAGACACACTGTACCATTATGCTATATTGAATGCTACGTTTCTGCTACACTGGATGTCATACCAGAGCTGCAATGCATTCCATGGATGGAAGGGAAGATATGGGCTATTTGGATCATCGTGGTTATTCACAGTTGTAATACAGGCTGGGGAAGTTCACTCAAAAATTTATTATTCAGTTCTGCTATTTTGAACAGCAGAAATGGGTAGCAATGCCTGAAATTCACAGATATTACAATAAAGTGTAAACCATAACCAAAATCTTGTTTCTGCTTTTTACCCCACTTCTTCAAGCCCACCAGAAAAATCACATCACAAGAAGTAATATTTGTAGTTCTGTAGTATGTACTTTCCTTTTAACTTCACTGTAATTGCTGGAAAATTCTTAATTACTCAAGTACCACAACAAAGATGTCCATAATACAACACATTTTAAAACCAGGTAAGATATTCAGCAAGTTTAAATCATTCTAAAGCCATACTCTGGAAAGTTCTTGTAAAGGACTGATTTCTGATTCTGACATTCAAAGTTCTAACATACAGAAGTCCTGCTTCTTACAACTAGCTTCCTTAGGCATAGGAGGGGAACCCACATGAAAACACCTAAATCACTGAACCATTCTCTAAAGAAATGGTATCTATCTCTTAAAGATAATTTTAAAAAACAACTTACTTTCCCCACCAAATATTTGGCCTGTCCAATTTTTTCTGCATTATCCTGTTAAAAACAGCTTCCAAATCAATGTAACAGTCATCATCAGTCTTCAGCAACAAGTCAAAACTTGTTGATTCAACTGTCCTGTAGCCAAAAAGAAAAGTGATGAGATGCTGAGCTGCACACCACAAACTACAGACAGTACACTCTGCAAGGGTTTTTTTGGGATGCAGGGGGGGGTAAGCAAAAGGGAAGGAATGTCTTTCCTGCCCTTGACTTCTAAATGTTTTCTCTATCAACCACGGCTGATTGTTTGTCCTTCAATGGAGATGGAGCTGTATCCTATGATGATCTTACAACATGGACTTTTGTATGAGCAGAAGAAAACAAATTTCAAGTTTTGTTCTCTAGGACAGATAGTGGATTTACTAATGAAACCATCTTAAGCAGTATTGACCTCAGAGGGATATGAATCCCTGATGTAGGGACTGTGATGCAGGAATCACAGCTGCTAAAAGCCACTGGCTACACGTCAGTAGCCTACTTTCAGGACAAGACAGTCAGTTCAAGGGCAATGAGAAAGTTGTAGGTGGTAAAAAACATCTGTGGAAACAACTCTGTACTTACTCTGTCTCTGTAAATGCACCCTTCAGATATGAAAAATGTTATCTTTAACTGTCTGAAATGGCTGAATGTGACATGCATAAATTTACCAAAAAAGACTAAGATTCTAGGGATCATAGCTGGGTTGGTTACAAATATTTGTAAGGGTAACTCCTTACAACAAGAAAGGTATATTTAAAAGCCTTTTATTACTAAATCTTGAAAAATTGCTAATCTCTAAGAAATTATCACAAAGATCTAAATCTTGACATGCAAACCTGCTTTTTAGAACTGAAAGCATGGTTCAGTTTTTCAGTTACATCCATAGCTATGGAGTTTGTGAAGTAAGTGCATAATCTTGCAAGCAATTAAACTGAATTTTGGCTAAATTACAACTGTCAACTATATTTCTTACTCCACAGCAGCATCAATTAACTGAAACAGTTGTCTCAGAGTAACAGAAGTCACTGCAAATTAGAGATAGAAACTTACTACCATTCAGATTCAGCACACACAATGCATTACACTATGAAAATTCTTCCTGTCAGCCTTCTGTCCTCCCTGTACAGGAGCTTCCAACCCTTCCCCTCCACTCAGCACTGGTGTGGCCACATCTGGACAACAGATGTGCAGTCTCGGACTCCTCAGTACAAGTACAAGTATGGGATACAGCCATACTGGGTGGAGAGTGCAGCAAAGGCCCATCAAGATGATTATGGGACCAGAGCAATGGCCACAAACCAAAATATTGAGTATGTATACTAACTGGCCAAAAGACATCCTTTCAAATACTAAAACTGCTAGCTTTCAGTTAGATACAAATGAAAAGAAATTACATGGAGAAACACAATTTTTTACACCTGGACTCTTAGAGCAGAAGCCTGTCTTGCCAGCTCTTGTGCTGATTTAAGGCACCAAGGGTCAGCATTCAAAAAAACTACAGGCACTGCCACTTTACTCACTACATGCACCCAAAACTGTGAGAGAGAAACGCAACTTAATGGAGTAAATCACATAAGGCATGTGTTTCATGGAACCTATAAAATAACATAATCTGCTGAATCATCTTGCCCTACAAACAGCACCATTCCTAAGAGAAAATAAGGAAATACTTTCTTTTCAACTTACCATCGGTAGAAGTTCAGCAATTTGGAGGGAACGTTTCTGTAAGTGTCAATCACATCCACAAAAACAATGTCATCATAGGTACTGCTTTCTTCCTTCAATAAAGTGTCTTCTTTCTCAAGGTTTTTAATGTGACTTGTAAACCTTTCTGGGCGAGTATGGAGGCTTTTTAAAAGAGCATCACCTTCTGAAAGAAACAGCACCCATTATTAAACAAAGATGCATACCTACATATTATTTCACATTTCTCCTGGATCATACAGGGCACACATTGACAAAATTAATCTGAAGAAGCATTCAAATTAATGGGGTTATGAAAATCCTGTACTTAATTTTAAAATTTCTACAAAATGGTAAAAGTTGCAGAACTACAAAGAAATGTATTTTTGTGTAAGGTCTGACACTGAAAGCTTAAAGTAAAAAAGTATTCTCTTCCTTTTCAGTAATAAAATAATTCAACTCTTTAAGGTTCCTTAATATATGGAACAGTCTGGGACTTCTCTATTACTCTTACCTGTAGAGTAAAAAGGCCACTGTCAATTACTCCTAAGTATATGTACCTGGCATAAAAAAATAAACACACAAACAAACAATGCTGTGCTAAGTATAATCAAATAGGCATTGCTTTGATGTAGCACAGATGGCCCCTGCTGAACCCCCTCACGTAACTGCAGGTAAAAGCTAAAAATATATTGCAGATAAGGTGGTAGTTTGTGGTTTCACAAAGATGGAAGGGCTTTAGCACACAACTCATTTCAGGCTCTGCCCAATTATATCTGCCAGGCCTAGCTACAAAAACACAGCCAGAAGACTCTCAAAACCACTGCTTATATTGGCTTTAATGGACCAAAAAGAACACATTGACTCCAGCAATGTGTAGCCAAAATCTTAGAAATTAGAAATAGCTCCTATAAAATCTCTGAACATTCTGCTGAAAAAGGTGCAAAAGAGCAACAATAGGGATGGAAACTGCTTGTCCATATTAAACATTGTGTACAGTACCTCTAACTGCAGCAGAACTGGAAAGAAGTGTGAAAAATATCAGGGAAAGATTTCTTTGCATGACATTTTTTAACTTGATTTTGGATAACGAAAAACCAAGAAGAGAGTCTGGATAAAAAGACAAAGGGATGCAAAGGAGTGGCTGACAAAAGGCAAGCAAAGCAACCACATCAGGACATTGACTTTAAGCATAAAAGAGCCAGGAAGAAAATGTTTCTAATAAAAGAAAACCTAGGGTGACTAAGTTCATGGAGACAGCACAAATACTCCGAAGTGTAATTGAAATTACCTGCTTTACCATAACATCAAGTGTCATGCTATGTTTTGTGGACTTACCTTGAATAGTGTAGATAAAACCACCTGCTATTCCCTCCACACCTTCTGTGAGTTCATGTGGCAGTGACCCTTCCCCTGCCTGTTAGGAACAGATTAATGGAAATTGATAGATTAAATCATCTGTCCTTATTGATGTGTTTCCGCTCTGATTTTAAGGTGTGAACTTTTCTGGCAACTAATAATTAAATTAATTTAAAGCTCTGCTGGTTTAGGCACCTGCATAATCCCAGAATCATAAAACATCCCAAGCTGGAAGGGACCCACAACAATCACTGATGTCCAGCTCCTGGTCCTGTGCAGGACCACCCCAAGAATCACACAATGCGCCATGAAAGACTTAGACTAAGATTTTTAACTAAAGTTTTGTGGCATTTTTTTAAAGTTTCACCCAAAACTAGCAGTAGCACTGAAACTTTCAGAATACTAGTTTGAAAGTTGACAGTAAAATGCAAAATTATTCTGGCTAAATTATGACGACACAGGATGTTTAGGCAAGCAATTTGACACGAAAAGAGACACACTGTCAAAAAGCAAATAACCAGACTTTCTCCCATCAGCTGGGATTTTAGCAAAGGATTTTTGACCCACATTTTGCTATCTCTGATATACTGACACTGCTTCACATCTGACAATGAGAGCTTTATTCTCCTCAAAATAAAATGCCACTTGCAAGCATATTTTTTTTGCAAGAAGGCAAAGCAAAATTTTTCTTTTGAGACAAAAGGATAAAGCCAACTGAATTAATGATTTACACAAAGAAACACAGGAAAGTAAAATGCTAAATTCTCAACACTTATAGGAAAAATAGAAACATAGTGGAAAGGAAGATGAGGGGACTTGACTCACTGTAATGACTCTGAAAACACCTCCTCCATCATTCACCATCACTCTATGAAGATTTCTTGAAACCAAGCCCTGAAGATCCTGGCTCTCCCATACAATAGTACCTTCAAAACTCTGGTAAAAGAGCAAAACACTGTTATGCAGGTATACAAAGACTTAAAAAATGGAAGTCAAACAGCTTGGGCTCTTTAAAGTTATTTTAAAGGAGTCAACTTCACACAAGATTTAGCTTGAGTGCACAACATAAATGTTTTACTTATACATGAATAAAAATAAGTTATGTATAAATGAAACATGTCCATGAAACTCAGTAACACATAATCATTCTTTTAAGACTAATCATGAATCTCTATATTAAACTTTTAACAGAAGCCTAGTGTAAAAGACTTTGGCTTTCTAAAATCATCAAAATAGCATTTAAAGGTGACCTGAAGTGAATTTTCAAAAATCAAATATAAAATCCTACATTACAAAGAGAATATATTAAAAGAGATTTGGAAACAAGTTCAGCTTTTATCATTATCTGCCAAACAGAGATCAGAGACTTGATCCTGACACCAGCAAAACTCAAAGAAAAATATGGCCACCTTTACCTCAGAAGAAGTGCCACAAGCTACTGCAGGAGTGACAGAATTCTTACCTCACATCTTGGTTGATAAGGAATAAAAAGACAAGTGAATAATTTCAAAATTTTCTGGTTTTAACTGTCAAATTAGGTTATACCACTCCATGTTTTACATATATATGTGTGTGTGTGTGTGTAAATTCTTCTGAATTTCAAAGGACTTAATCTCAACTTTAAACTGGAGACCCCTAAGAACATACAAAGGAACAGGTGGTAAGTTGTACAAGAGTATTGGTAGAATTTTATTTTTTAAAATTTTTAAAGCAATTTATCCCTTATGAAAAGGTAGGGTTGTTATACTCCTGACTCCTAGATGAGCATATTCCATTTTGTCTCTCCCAGTTTCATAGGAAACACACCGGTTGTTAGTGTGGAACAGAAAAACAATTTGTTTGTAGATGCATCTCTGCTGCTGTAGGAAGTCTATTTACTTATACCAACCTCTCATCTCGTCCCCATTTTAGCTTACCTGTACACTAGAAACCTTCTCCAAAAATTCTCCAGTTACTGAAACACCTGTAAGTCTAGATTAGAGTTCAGCTTACTTTTTTGCTTTCCTCTAGAAGCAGGTCTTAACATCTGCTGCAGTCTCAGTGTTTAATGACAGCTGCGTGTGTATTTCAGAAGTCTCTCATCTATTATTTAAAATGCCAGCTTTATAAGCTAATAATGAAGCTGGCCAGTGTTTATTCAAGCCTGACTTCCATGCTCAATACCTTCCCCTTGTTTCACAGAATCACAGAATAAGCTGAATTGGAAGGGACCCATAAGGATCATCCTATCGAACTCCTGACCCTGCAGGACCATTCCCCAGTCACACCCTCTGCCTTCAAACATTGGCCAAACTATTCTTGAACCCTTGGCTTGGTGCTGTGACCACTTTCCTGGGGATTCTGTTCCTGTGCCCAACCACCCTCTGGGTAAAGAACCTTTTTCTAATGTCCAGCCAAAAACTCCCCTGACACAACTTTAGGCCATTCCCTCTGGTCCTGTCCCTGGTCACTACAGAGCAGAGATCAATGTTTACCTCTCCACTTCCCCTCAGGAGGAAGCTGTAACTGCACTGAGGTCTCCCCTTGGTCTCCTCCAGGCTGGACAGACCAAGTGACCTCAGCAGCTCCTCACACGGCTTCCTCCCAAGGCCCTTCACCATCTTCATTGCCCTCCTTTGGACATTCTCAAACAGTTCAATGTCTTTCTTATATTGTGGCACCCAAAACTGCCTCCAGCACTCGAGGTGAGGCTGCCCCAGCTCAGAGCAGAGTGGGACAACCCCTCCCTTACCTGGCTGAGGATGCTGTGCCTGAATGCAGCATCAGGACATGGCTGGCCCTCCTGGCTGCCAGGGCACTGCTGACTCACATTCAGCTCTCTGTTGTTTGTTTAATTATTTCTCAGTTATCAAAATAAATGGACCAATATTAAGACTTCTTCTAGTGGCTCAATTTTTCTTTTTGCAGTGACTGTCATTTCCCATTACAATGTTTTTTACTGTAGTGATTGGGCTCTAATCACACTTCACTGTCCTGTTCATAGACACAACCTTTGGGAAGTTGTTTAGTGAACGGGAGAGTCCTTTAGGAACAAGGGAGTCCTTTCATGCCTCAGCAAGCAGAAACATTACAAATCTCACCACTGACTATTACTGATACTGACTTCAAATGTACCAGGAGTCTCCTAAACCTCAGTGTAAGGCATCCTAAGGCTGCAAATGATCATTATTTTCCAGGTTGAGAGACTTGTAAGCAAATTTTCTAATGACTTCAGCCTTCAGCTATTCTTACTGTAAGCCACTTAATGAAAGCTGAGGCCTGAAAATGCTTAAAGCAAAAACATTAGTGGCACACCTGAGACTACATCATCTGTTTTTTCCCCATTTAAATTCCAGCCTTGTTGCTGCCAGAGCGCAGTGGCATTTACAGTGAATACCGAACAGGTGAACTGACATAATGCAGCCCTGCCAAACTCCTTTCCTAATGTTGAACACTGCTGTGCTTTTTGTTCCTCCAACTATTCCCCATTAGTAACACAGAATATGTGCAGTACAGAGCCCCATCTTCATGCAAGGGGCCCACAGCTTTTTGACAAAATAAGCACATTGCTAAGACTTGTCTGTAAGAGCCCTGTGTGTTTTAGTTATCTGCTGGCGCTTCTGCTGCTCTGCGCTTTCAGTCGTTCCAAAGCTGAATGATCGATCCTGTCTCTCACAATCTGGCCTGCCAGATGCTTATTCTAATACTGCATTTCCTTTCCTTTCCCCAAGACAAGCAGAAAGAGCAGCACTTCAGCTGGAAGATGAATGAAGCTCTTCAGCAGTCTGTACAATCCATTACTTCTTCAAGGTGGAAAGACAGAGAATAGACGCTGTCTCAGACACCATCCTATAACAATTAAACAGTTCACTAAATTTAGTGCTCTTAAACAAGCAGACAGGAACACGTGGGCATTGCCACCTCTTCTGAATCATCATGTATGCTTCAGCATCCTGAGCATCACAGGAGACTGCATGCTGTGCATAAGCCCTATTCATCTACGTTAGAAACATTGTGTTACCCTGTAAGCATTCAGCGCATGACATGCATCAGACTAAGGAAGCCCACACAAAGAAATATATGAATACTAATATTCTCTCTCTCAAGGAAATACTTCCCATCTGCCTCTCAGGAAAATTGCAAGCTTTTATAGCAAAATTACAACTGCCTGGAATTTTAGCATCTCAAAACAAAGTCTTACAGGGAAAAGGCTCACACGATAGACTACCAAATTACTGGGTAACCAATATTCTTTTTAAAAACGTAAAATAAACCCTTAATCATTTTAGTATGAAATTAGATTGCCAAAACATATGCACAAAATACTGCAAGTGGTCTGCTAACCTGAAAGGTCTCCTGCCAACACTACAACTTACACAGCATTCAGTAAACACAGTCTAAGATGATAAACCAATCGGCCAGCTGCAGATTCCCCTTGAAATTAACAGATTTCCAAATGCATTCATTAGTATAGAGCCAGGGGAATAAATCAGGGAATAAACTGGTCCAAATTGTCCTCTCTTCCCTCTTCAATCTTCATTTGCCTCATTTTTTTGAAACACAATTTCTTTAATAATAAAACATCCCAGACTAAAGACAACATACAGAAACAGTAGCAAGAGTCCAAGAAAATATTTAAATTAAAGAAAACTGTCTAAAATGGTAGCTGAGATATCTATCAAGAGATCACTGGTCCACTGAGAACAATTCCCTGTACCTGGGAGGGTCTGCTAAATAGGATTCTCCTTCTGAGACAACCTTTATTCATTAAACCATTTATCAAACACAGAGTATTTTCCTACAATATTCTGTTCCTTTTGTGTTCAATCACCTTCCTTCCTATACAGCCACAAGTAGGTTCCATATCCCTATGCCAAAAACAAATAATACTGTGCAAAGATAACACACAGTATCTTGACGTTATGTCCCAAGACATCAGATGCAGAAACCACTTTTTCAGCTGCCCCCTAGAAATTTGTGCCATGCTCCCCTCCCTATCTTGTGTGCTAATGACTGATAAAGCAGAAGGGAGAAAGAGGCATCACATTTTTTGGTAAACTCTCCCACAGAATCAAAGCAGGTACAGTTTTCAATCAGAAATAGGTTAAGTTTTCTGAAGTTGCTACTATTTGACAATGTAATTTTTTATCAATTTGTATTTTCCAGGCTTATGCTTTATAACTACTTGTGATAATAAGATTCTGTAAAACAAATATTATATATCCATATATCCAAATACGGATTTCAGCATATCCCTGCAACTACTCATCCATTCTGAGATTCTGTGAATTAACATTCTAGAAGTTTTCACTTGCCCTTTTCTGCCTCAAGCAAAGGTCAGTTTTATCAGTCAGTTTGTCCAGATGACTTAAAAGAACTGCTGACAGTTCTGATACTGCACATACCTCTGGCAAAATAAACTGCTCTACTGGCTTGTACCACAATCTGTTCACCTGCACTCCACAGCTTGGTGGACTAAAGCGAGCACTGAAGATCGCTTCCTGTGAACAAGAGGTGGAAAAAAGCTAAAATTAAAAACCCAAAATAAACATTAAAAGTGCTACTGTATTACACAGGCCATCAAATGGGTCTTAGATAATAACAAATTACATAAGGATGCTGCACTGCCAAATTTCAATCTTCAGAAAACAGTTTCCAAGCTCTCTTATGATACAAACTTTTCTCCTTCGCTGGAAGTAAAAAGCTAATGCAGATAAACTCATCAGACATTGAATATATAGAAACTCTACAATTTAGGAAACATGAACTTGATTACAGTATAACTTTATTTTTATTATGGCTGTTATAAACCAAACTCCTTGGAAGTTCATCATGGAAGTCATACTTACAATTCTTTCTACTGTTAGCATAGGCAGAAGTTGTGAAATTGGCATATCAAGTTATTGGTTGAGATAAATGCAATACATCAAATGCAACAATCTTGCTCAAAAAAAAATTCCCCTCCAAATCACAAAGCTAGTCTATCAAACCCATAATAGCTTTGGACTGGGGAAATTATCAATGAAGTCAAATTATTATCAGTAAATAATACCAGTATCTAGAAATTTTAAAATGTTTTGCCAGAAGACAGACAAGAAATTATAGCTGTTCTGCAGCTCTGCTTGAAGACACCAAATGTATGTTTCTGCATGCGTTCTAAATATTTTTGATAGCTTATTTTTTTTTCCTTAATAACTATCAATATTTAGAACCCCAAATACAAACAAAAAATTGTGCATTGGAATTAGATCTAAGTGCTCTTTCATAACAGCATCTAGATTAACTCACAGCACTTTGTGACTTTCATCTTTTTGTCATCCAGGATGTACCTCTGTATACATACATGAGAATTTAAAATGCAACAGAAGAAAAGTATAATTCATACACTTGTCAGTTAAATACTTCTAACTCACCAACACAGCATGTCACCTTCTGTAAGAACTTAATCCACAAAAAAGAGACATCATCCTTTCAAAACATAACTATAATACTCTACCTCATGTTCTGCCTGGTACAGCTTTACAGTGATGTTCCTCTGGAATCCCACCCCATCAGCCTCATAAAATACCCCAAGGCTGGTAATGACAATGGGGTAAAGTACACGAAAGTTCACACTGACGATTCTGTCCTCAGACAGCACAGAAGGTATGTCCTCAGGGAGACTGAATGCTTCAATTTCCTGATTCAAAACTGTATGGAAAGGAAAGGCCAGAGGTAAGGTGAGAGAAGCTCATGGTTCCTGGATACACACAAAGCACACTGCCTACATGCAAAGCATTCTGGAAAATTAGCATGGCTCACAAGTGCACAAGGATAATCAAACACTGGAGTCGAAGAAAATACAATGGGCTGCAGACTGCAGCAAGAAAAATTTCAGTGATACAGCAATCTGCAGGCTAATAGCAGTTGCAACTCAGTGCCTACATATCCATAGGGAAAATATTAGAAACAGAATAAATCCACAGCAGGAAGACAAAAATGACTGCTTGACTGCATGAATACCTGCATATTAGCATAATAAAATAATTATTCATGTATCAAAATGGCACACACCTCCACTTAATTCAGCTGCCTGCTTTTTGGCATTATTGCCTACCTAAGCCCTGAGGTACCATTTATACTTGGGAACAGTGGATGTTGTCATTCAAAGAGAAAGCAACAGAAGTTACATTTTGTGTTGAATCATGGCTCAGGTGCCTAGCAGCTCTTAGTTAACATGTGTTAAAGAGCAAAAATGAAATAAAATCCAAAATGTAATTTTAGTTAGGAATTTTTGTACGGCATTTAATTTTTTCCTCCATTTTACATTTCTTGATTGTTTTCTCTCTAAAGCAGAATCTGAAAAACTCATCAGCCAGACTCACTTAGAGGATTCACTTTGTCATCAGAGAAGTCCATCTGACACTCAAGACTGTCACCTTGCTACTTTCTTCACATTTGCACTATGTCAGGTCATTTTTTCTCTCTCCAACTTCATTTAACACATAGATCAAGTAAAAATGTATGTTATATGGGAGAGACTGTCTGGTGACACAAGGGAAATGCAAATCCATTTAAAGTCAATGGCCTCCCCTTCACATGCCCAAATATCTCTCCCTTTCTGGCCTCCACAAGGTACTTACAGAAAGGTTATGCAACAAGTTCTAGGAGGTACTTGTTTTCAAGACTAACTATCTCAATTAAACTCCCCAAGCTACTCTCAGAAAACATGACTAGCTCTAGCTCAGACCACAAGATTTTTAGAAGTTAACTTCCATACCTGGGTTACTGATGTTCAGAAGTTTGCAGGAGTAGGGGTCTTCTCTGTCCTTCACTGGCACAGCACAACCATGCGCACCTATTATAAACTTCACAAGGACACTAAAATAATTTGCTTTTATTAACACCAGTTCTCTTCCCTCCTCCCTCCATCTTCAATAAACTCAATTTTATTACCATGGCCTGTCTTTCACATGGTTAAGATTTTGAACCTCTTAAAAATCAGCAGTGACAGTTGGTATGCAGAGCAACCACATGAATCCCCTTGTAGGAGCCCAATTCCAAATCCACATTAACATTTTACATTTTGAGATCACAAGAAGATTGGCAGCTAGAAATGAGATTCAAGACAGACAGCACACTGAACAGAAAAAAAGACCTAAGGCAACACTGAAGGATCCCAGAGACCTGCCCCTCCTGGCCTGGGTTTGTTACTTAATTCAAGATTGTTTAAATACTAGGCATTCAAAAGTCAATGAAAAAAACAGTAAGAAAAAAAGACACATAGCATCAAAGGAGGACCAAGGATTCTGGGCTATCTGGTACAACGAAATATTTCAACTTTGGGCTGTTACAAGACAAAACAAGAGGTTCCTCTCCAGCTCTAATCACAGTTATTCCACAGTAGGGAGACACCAAGCAGTACAAAGAGCAAGGATCCACCTTAACCTATCTTTCACCTAGCAGCTGAATGTCCTCCCAGAATTCCACATAAGCTATGCAAGTTCATAATTTTAGATGACTGAAGTGGCTATGCTGCACTCCATGCTGCATGCTGACACCAAATATGGGAACAGCAAAATGTTTTCAATGCAAGGCAGGTACCAAGGTGTGAGGATTGGCAGCATTTCCAGGGATGAACTGCAGCAGAGCTTCTCAGCAAAATCAGACCTGTGTGTACATGTCAGGTCTGTGCAAGCAATCAGGAAGGGCCACTCACACTGCAGCAGTTTGGTGCACCTGGTTCAGTGGGAAATGAACCTGAACTTCAGAGCTGAGGCTGTTTGCGAGAGTTTTGGCGATTCTCCCACCACATGAGATCCTGACTGCCTTCAAGAATCCTGGATTACCAAGGATTCCAGCTGCACACCATACATTGCAACACAAAAAAGAGGAAGGCTTATACATCACTAATGAACAGTGGCAAGTAATTGCAAAAGCAAAGAGCAGTGTATAATAAGCAGTTACAGCCCAAGGCAGTAAGTATTCTTATATACTATCAAGCAGACTTAAAAAAATCTATCAGAGTACAAGATGCTCAAAAACAAACAAACTAGGAAATACTTTAATAGAAAAAATTATTAAATCAAGCCATTTCAGCACTACTATATCAAGATATTTCAACCCTGTCCCCCAGGCCCAAACTACAAAACAGTGGAGGTTACCGTTGGTTCAGGGCAGGATGTTGCTTCAGGTGCTTGACCCAAGTGTTCCTTATAACACTGCGTAGCTCATGATTGTGTCGAGCTGACAAAACACCTACAATAACATCATAATGTTTCAGCTTCCACTGAGGAAAGAAGGACAGTGGACCTAGAAGAAGAAAGTGAAAAATATTTACTTTATGCACATATTACCACAAGCCTGAGTTGCAAGCAATAATTAAAATTCCAGCCTTCCAGTACTTAAAAGGGGCTTACAAAAAGGAGGGGGAGCCATTTTTTGCAAAGCAGATAGTGATGGGACAAGGGGAAAAGGTTTTAAATTAAAATAGGGGGGACTGAGATTAGATATTGGGAAGAAATTCTTTACTCAGAGCATGGTAAAACACTGGCAAAGATCGCCCAAAGAAGTTGTGTCTGACTCATCCCAGGAAGCATTCAAGGTTAGGTAGAATGGAGCTTTGAGCAACTTGGTCTGGTGGGAGTCATCCCTGTCCATGGCAGGGCAATTGAAATTAGATGATCTTTAAGGTCCCTTCAACCCAAACTATTCCGAAATTCTGTGATTAAAGGACATCTAAAAGCAAGAGAACTGAAACACGAAAAACAAACAGCAGGATTACTTTCATATTCTTGGTTCGGAATCAGAGAAACATTTTCAATATGCCAAAACCTTCACTAACATGCCCATTTCCCCCCTTCTTTCTAAAGTTGCTGGCACCACCTTTCTGCCTCCCAATTTCAGTGTGGGATCTCAAGGCCTATTGTTTCTAACCCTTTGAAGTGGAACACCAGTCTGCCTTCACACAGGATGCTACATCCCTACACAGGGACTAAAGCTCTGGCTTTATTCAAAGCTGGATGCCACTGCCAATACTTGTAATCCAGGATTTAGCTTGTGCTGTTTTAATTTAGAGATCACGAAACCTGGACTTGATTTCCAGCGGGATTATGACCGGATAGAGACCTGAGAAGCTCTGATTTAGAGCCTGTAAACAGTCGTGCAAGTAGCTAAAGTGAATTTGCTTAGTTTAATCTATCAGACATCCTAGAGTTAAGACAGATTTGCATTTAGTTTTACCAAAGGATTGCTTCCTTCTCATCTGACTATGTTTTTCATTGGGCTGCAGATAAAGAAAACAAATCTGAGTGCACTTTAAACTACTGCATATAGCATAGACAAGATTTTTTCGAATCTAATTAGGAGACTAAACATACTGCCAAGTCTGTATTGTGAACTCCCACTAGAAGGAGTCGAATTATTAACCAGACTCTACCTTCTGTACCAGCATCCCCTTTCTCCACTTTGAAGATGAATAGATGGGTTATTTTACACTGCTCTCTAACCTAGGACCTCACAGCATCTGCCACAACAACTGCTGTGCCAAATCCCACCAGACATCCATCTAGCCTTATATCCCACTGTCAGTGTTCAGCATGCAGTGGAGAGGCCTTGACCTTGCTCTGTTCCATGTTGAATCAACATCAAGATTTCAGAACTTTTGTTGCTGTTCTTTAGCGCCATTAAAAACAGCCCTGACTCCAAAAGCCAAATAAAACTGCTCTGGAATTGGTTTTCGGAAAAATGCAAAAGCAGAAAAACTAGAAGGTGGTGTTTACACAGGTAAACCTCTCCCAGTCTACTTCCCACTAAATATTTTAGCTCTAAGTATGCAAACACTGATTTTTCTACAAGAAAGTGAAGTTCCACCACTACTTAAATGAATCTGTACTGTAAACAGCTACAAGATTATCAATTATTTAAGCTGAACATTAACCTATTAAGAGAAGCTTTCATCATCTCAGGCTCAGAACAACTTAAAACTCCAAACAATGAGCCATTAGTTCCATTCTTCATTTTTTTCACTGAAGTCAACTGTTGCAGCTCTTTCAACAACCATGATTGAACTGGTGGTGAGAATTAGGAATATTATTTGTTTGCTAGAGAACAGCAAACCTAGTGCCCTATGTAACATCTGAAGAAACTTGTAAGCCAAACACACTGTTCAATCGAAATACCAATTTAGTTTTCCTTCATGCTAGTAAATATCATTTATCCAGAGGCTCTGTATGTCCTCATAGGTCATTATATAGGCAAGAATCACCAGCTCTCCAAGACAGCAGAGATACATGGGACAGACATATGTTTATAAAGTACAACACTATGGAAAATTCCTGTGTAGCTGCATAATTCCTGCTTACACATCCCTTTTTTTCCCTTGTTCTTCATCCATCCTTTGATTATTCTTCAGCCTTAACTCCAAGCTTCAAGCCTTCCAGTATAAAGTTCATAGGTCTAATATGCTTGTAGACTGCAGATGAAGTACTGCTTACACAGATTTCTTTTTAAAAAATATTGCTTTTAACAAGAAGCAGAACTATTCCATTAAATCAAAATTAAAGAAAAATAAAACTAAGGGCACAAGTCTATGGGGTGACTTGGCTCAGAATAACGTAAGCTAGCTTGAATGAACTTAAAAAAAACCAACTAAAAATAAGCTACTCAAATCAAATATACATACTTTTAATTAGTTTGTTTTAAAATGAGTGAAGCTTTTCCTTATGAACCATCCACATGGGAACACTGTTAATGTAACAGATGCTTCAGAATTAATATCCAATTGCTTTTAGAACAGCATTGCAGTGGTCTATATTCAGAAGATCTTCTCTGTCCCAAGAGTTATGTCATTTTACTATCAAAACCACTAAAAATTTGAAAAAAAAAAAAAAAGAAAAAAAAAAAAAAAAAAAGGAAAGCTTACTTTGACAAAAAATTTTTTTGCTTGTTAGTAAAGACTTCTACTTCCTATGGAAAAGTAGGAATAATGCTAGAATTTCAGGAAAATAGATTCATATGTGTTTCTCTGAACTCACACTATTTTAAAGAAGGGAGCTAAAGTGAGAAGTACAGGGAAAAAATACTAAGGCTATTATTAATTTATAAGGATAATTCCGATATGTGCATAAATATTCTCTGATGCATCATAATTTGAGAGAAAACACTGCTGTCCTCAAAGTCAATAATGACAATTTAGACAAGCAATCAATGCTTGCCACTGAGGACCAAAGCTATTTATCTTACATTCTATTTTTGTACACTTTCAGGCCAAAATTTTAAGTGTCAGATTGAATCACATCATATACATCACTCTTACCTGCAACTGCTTGTGCAAGATAATTACGTTTTTACATTTTCTGATTTCAAGTGAAAAAACTAAATTTTGTGATTTGTGCAGGGAGTAGAAAAAAGGAAAAAAGCTATATATCACATTCTACTATAAACCCTAGAAGTGCTGCAGAATGAAGGTATGGAGAAGGAGAGGAAGCCTTCCAATCCAAAGCTCACACTACCACTGTCCACCTTGCTTTTGAATTCTTACTTAGTCAAAGCTGCATCTCGGTTGCATTACTTAGCCCAAGACTTCTCAGCAGAACCTGAGAAAAATACACAAAGCCTACCTGTTAATCCACAGCAAAACCTACAAAAACATGAATGCGAGCATCCCTCCCTCAGCTGCTGAGGTTCATTTAATTCTCTGCAGCAGCTGTCAGCAGTAGTTCTGTCAGCTCTAAGTCTACTAAGTCCAGTCTGCCAGAACCTTGTGTCACATTGTTTATGGTAAGCTCCTAATGAAGCTTTCTTGGGCTCTGATATTTGTAAGGACTGTCTTACACACAATTCTCTGATATCTGACCATACTTGCGCTTTTATTGGTACAGATTTTCACCTCAACATCAGCTTCAGGAAGGTTTCACAGGATTCTCAGTCAACAGTTTTCATGAAATGGGTGAAAATGCTGGACAACCTCTACCTCTCTGTCAAGCTTGACTGAGAGCTAGCAACAGATCAAAGTTTAGGAGAGATACAGGAAAAAGTAAACAAGTTTTTATGTAGAATACAAAGCTGTGCCTTTAGAAGACACAGCTGAAGATGCAGAGGTGGGTGTCCTGCTGAGCTGGACATGGAAAGAGATCACCACTGACAGGCAGTCTGCTGACCCTACTCAGATTTTAACCACCTCAGCAGCAGTCAACAGCTCTTGAAGTTTTTCAGAATTCCAGACTACAAAGATGAACATGCATCTCTTCTTCCCATGAGACAGATTCTCAATAAAATGTCAAATTAGGCTGTTAATTATATTTGCTTCATTATAAGGAGATTAAAAGAGTGAGAGATCATTTAGCTTGATTTTGTCAACAAACACAGTCTTGCTAAACATATCTCTATTGATGAGTCTCCAATCAACTACTAAATTTGCCAGTCATTTTCAGTGAAATTTGACATAATATGCAGTCCACAAAGTAAGTCTCTGCATTTCATGCAACTGGAGTGGACAAAGAAAAGACTCATCATTAGTGCCTGCACTGATAAACACAGCAGTGTAGGCTTACTTGCAGTATCAGGCACCAGAGCACCTCCACTGGACGCTGCTAAAATAAGTGAGCTCCACAGAAGGCTGGGCTTTATATCTTCTGCTACCAATGCAGCTTTTTTACTTTTTTTTTTTCCTCTGAATAAATCAATGAATGGAACTAAGTAGGTCAAGCAGAACTTATTTAGAATATTTTCAACTAATCCACTTCGTAAGATAAGACTAAAAAGGAACAACACTCCTCCAAAATAAAAAACCCCACACATTTTTATCTCTGCCTATTCCTGTGATTTTACAACCATACTCCTGAGGTTTAATACTTTTTTCTTCTCTGCCGCTTCACAAAAGATCCAAACAAACACAAAGGAAGGAATTAACTCAATATAAAGATTTGTATTCACAGAATGCTGACACGCACAGAAAAAGAACAAACCAAAGAGCAAAAGCAGCTCTTTCCCCCTTTTAATCTACTTCACTTAGAGTAATCTGCTACAGCTCATCTGCATTACATGTTTTGGTGCAAGCAGAGCTACCTGACCTTCCTGCAGTACCTACTTCACCCCAGAGCTAGAAAGCACCAAGATGTGCACCCCTGGTTTCTGCAGTACTCTGTGAGGCAGACAGGCTTTTATACAAGATTCACAGATTCAAAGAACAAAACTGCTGCAGGCAGAGGTTTCTGTTTGTTTTACATCAACAGCATTCCTTAAAAGAAATAGGACAGCAGGGTCCTTCTGAATTGCCAAGTGGCAGTAGTAACAGTGGTGGAATGATGATACCCTAAACACCTTAATAATATAATATTTGAACATTTATAGACAAAACTGGGAAAAAGTAGCCAAAGCATCAGAAGCAAAGTCAAAAGAAACAATGCAAATTTGCAACACCAACTGATGCCTCCTTTTCTTTTTTTATTTTGTGGAGGTAAGGGGCTGCGGCAGGGCAGGGGAAGCAGAGTATAGCACCTTTATCTGATGAAAATTGACTACCAATCCCTGCTGCCAAGGAACAACAGCCAGCTCCCAGGGAAGAATACTTGCTCTCTTCTGGCTGTTCCACTCAGTGGGCAATTTAGAGGATAATTGTTGAAAACCTTAATTCAGCCAACTCTGGCAGAACTGGTCCTCTTTGACCCCCTGCTCCAATGCCAAAATACAAAAATGCAGTGCCAGTGTCACTCATTAGTAGCTTGCAAGGTCTCAGACATCTGTCTACAGAATAACTGAAAACCCAAAAAAATCCCAATTCATTTGAAAAACAGCATCAGCTTATTTTGTGTATTCTTTGTCAATTATTTTGTGTCCATCAAAAGTCAGGAGATTGTTTTATGCTGGGGGTGGCCTATCCATGAAAAACCATGTCATACTAAGATCTTACAGATGAAAGCGTGAAGGACACGGATGAAGGGTGGGGGACAACTGGCATTTTAGGAAGGACTGCACATCTACTGCCAATGCCAAACCTGACCTGTCAAGTTTCAGTTTCCCAGGCCACCAGTCTAAGTCTTTACACACCTACAAAAAGATGAAATAACTCTGTCACCAAGCATGCTACTCCCTGACAGATAGGACTACCAGATTGCAGACAACATCCTTTCTTAAGAAGGTCCCATCTTTTAGCAAAACTTCATCTCATAGCACCTCATAGGTTGTTCCCATATTTTGGTTCCATTAGGCCAGTGCCTGAAGAAGTACATGCTAAGCCACAGGACAACAGATGGCATACAAGCAGACTCTAGAAAATGGTGGGTTTTAATCTATTGCATAATTGTTCACTAGTAGAAGATTGACTCTCACAAATCCAAAAGGGCCAATTTTTAGCTGCCACCCCCCCTCAGAAATGTAACAGGAATAACGACTTAAAGGGCATTAGCATCAGCCAAGTAGCAGAAGATTACACAGAATGTGTGGGGCTTTCTGATTAGGCCCTGTAGCTGAAGCCTTACAGTGAGTAACTTCCTACTCAATAAGATTTGTGCCATCAATTAAAACACACAATTAGCAATGAATCCACCTGGAGTGCTAAAAGCAGGTCTGTCTGTTCCTTCTCAAGTTTCTGAGGTCATTTTATAATTAGCATCTATCTAAGACTTTTACAAAAAATTAACTAAGCTTCCTACTCACGAACTTTCTTTGGATAGCACTTGTTTGTAACCAGTTAGACAAGGATTTCAATTAAACCTAGAAGCATGTTCCTGCACAAATGTGATTCAGAAGTGTGAATTAGAGTCTCATTAACTGATTAACAAAAAAAAAAGCAGGAAGCCACCAAAGTCAGGACATTAAAACAAAGGCCTTTGGTCTCAAGATTGATCCTATTTAATTTTTTCCAATTACTGAGTACTGCCTCCAAGAAGTGTACTCTATTTTCTGTGACACCAACGTAAATGTGATCATGAAAACAGAGAACATCTGAATACTGCACAGGGAGAGACACAACTGAGGGCCAAGGATGCAGGCAAATTACATGCCTTTCACAAGGGGTAGTTAAAAGGAAGACTTTATTACAGAAGGTACCAATAGAGGAAGAAAAGCAGATGGAACGAGTGAAGACTGGAACACTGTTTACATTTAAAGCCATCTGACCTACAGATAACAAAACCAAACTGTTTTCTAGAAATGGAAAGTCTATTTTCTACTAGAAGTTAGAAGCACCTGAGGTGCTCAACTTAAGAAAGCAAAGGTTTGAAACAGACACCGCTGATATCTATGGTAACATGCTTAAGATGTACTTGAAGCAAGAGAAACATCCTTTTCACTGAAAAGCTTAAGAATTAAAAGGCATGAACTAGTTGCAAGTAAGCTTAGGCTAGAAATGAGAACATATTTTTAATCAGGACAATAAGCCTCTGGAAGAACTGATAAGAATCCAAGTGAATAGACAAAAAGCCACCCTGAGCCTTCACTAAATAAATGTAGGCTGTCCACCTGTCATTTGATGACAGAGACCTAGAGTTGCTTATTAGAAATAGTAAGCAGAATTGATGGCTGGGGATGTCTCCTCCAATCTTGTGTTAGTGAATCAATGAAGCCAAGGGAAATAATCATTAAAACAGGTTATCAACTTTTTGATAGATTTCCTTTTGAATGTGTGGTGATGATTACTCGGGAGGGTAATTAATCTCCTCAAAAAACAGAATTGCTGTTCACTCTGTCTTTGACCTCTACTGGTAGCTAATTCTGCAGCTGTTGAGATAGCACACAACTATGGTACATAACTACACAGAAATATAAGAGAATATACAAATTATGCATTTTTATGTCACAGCTGCTGCAAAACACTGCCCCATGATAAGATTTACTTTTTTATTCACACCAGGGATTCCAGGTGATAGGTCGTAAATAGCAGCTGGAGTAGTAAACAAGGGAAAAAAATTACTCAAGTGAAACAAGACTGGCTTTATCAGGCACTACCAGAACCTCTTAAGTAGTTTCAGATTCAAGAAGCCTTTTAATAAATAGGGACATTTCTTTCTCTTGTATACAAATTCACTAATGTTCCTAAAACACCCTGAATAATACAAAACTACAACACAGAAGACATCTGAGGTCCCATGGCTCATCCTTCTTTCTTCTGCCAAGGCAGCCATACCTACATCTTGTAGACTTTGTGGTACTTTGAAGGCTAAGAGACAGACTCTTCCTTAAATACCATGCAAGGATTGGGCCTACAAAAAGACAACTCATGTACAGTATGGAGCATTTTCCTACAGATGACATATGTTCTCATTTTATAGGAGGCATGGTTATTCCTCCTCAGTGTGAATACATTACTCAATAGTAACTTTACAATAGTATTTATTTACAACTGAATAAACCCCGCACAAAAATCATACACTTGCTCTTTCAGTATTAAAAAAATCCACTTATTAAAAATCCTAGTTATCCTAGCATTATCCAATGCAGCATGGTTTTACAGTAATGAACACCAACTCCAACAATAACTGCTTGAAACAGGGAAACTATGAAGAGCAAAGCTACTTCTCTCTTCCCCCAACTTCCAAGTGGTGCCTTCCTTCCCCTCCTTAGGGCTGCTCCACCTCAGAAATTCCCATTAGGCCTTTGTGTAATGAGTTGGGCAGTCCCTTGACTGGACCAGAAACCAGCCCCACCACAGCTAAGGTGAGGGTGACACTGACCATGGGAAGGAACTCCTGTTGCCTGACCAAGGAAGGAATGACAGCAGGAGCAATCAGTCATCCCGTGACAAGCCTGGAACATTTCTTACCTGAACTGTACCCTGAGTGGAACAGACTCCATAGTTACTGGATTTTTGAAAATTCCAGCAATTACTAACCAAAATTGTGTTCAGGATCAAAATTCATGGACGACTAAAGCCAGACATCCAAACAACCCTAAAAACTAGTCCTGAGTGAAGCCCTTTGGCTTCCCTGGACCACAGCGATTCCCTGAGCAGGATGTCTCTCAGAGCTCACGGACTCTCCAGTTTGCAAAGTTCTGAGGATCGGCACCCAAAACTGATGACAGGGCCTGGGCTGAAACCTTCCATTCCTTGAGGCTCGACCCTTTCCCACTGAGAAATGCCAAGATATTTCAAGTGAGCATTTCACTCAGCTTGAGGGGAATTTTTAACAGGCATACCTCTACACACTTATACCCATTTATCCCTGTATATAAATATATCTCTTTGTGTCAGTGCACATGCACGTGTGGACTGACTTAGATACTCCTCTGCCAGTACAGCATGAATGCTGCTGTCTCCGATGTATAATAAAGTCACTGTAGCAATTATAGTAAATCCTATTACTTTGTATATAACTTTGTAAATGTTAAATTAGTCAATGATTAAGTGCTGCTAAATCCTTTAGATGCTGCTTATTGACCAAGTCAGAGTCTAAGACTGGACCTAGCTGCACCTCAGCTCCATGAGGAGTTTAGAAAGTAAGGAGGTCAACTCAATCTCATGACTCAACAGGAAGGTCTCCCTTTCCCTTTTGTGTTTCCAGCCTCTGTGTAAATCATTTTAAATGAATTGTAATTTGGTTCTTCCTTTCTCAGTCCATGAAGGGTTTTTTTGGTTGTTTTTTTGTTGTTGTTTTGGTTTGGGGGGGGGGGGGGGATTTTTTTGTTTTGGTTTGGGGTTTTTTTTGTTTTGCTTTTGTTTTTTTTTCCCCTGATCCATCTCTCCATCCCACTGCAGGAGACGGGGGCAGCAGAAACTGAGTTGGCTGCATGGTGCTTAGTTCAGAGCTCAAGTTAAATCCAGGGGATACCTGTTTTTGCTACTATCTTTGACCGTGATTCTTTAAGCAACCTAAACCACTCATTTGTGACAAATTGGCATATTTGACTGGATGTCTTATAGAAGCACAGATTACTTAAGAAAGCACAGAATAAATCAAAGTTCCAAATTCTCAGAAGAACAGAGCTGTGTTAACTGGCATGACTGTACAGCTGTTAAAGGACAGGTAAAAGTGGCCAGGGCCAGACAAAGGATGGAAAAGGAATTATTTGCAAAATGCTAGGAACATGGTTAGAAGCTGCTTATCAAGATAGTAAGAATAACAGTAAAATGGTACTGTACCTAACGGAAGAAATAAAACTCCTAAAGGCAACTGAATTAATACTGTCCTTGAAAATGGAGCAGCTGCAAAATCAGTTAAAGGAAGAAAATGAGAAAAAAAAAACTTGGAGGAAAACATCAGATTTATGTGGGCTTTCCATCCTCCTGATATTGTAAAGATTAAGAAATTAATTGTATCCTCTGAAGAATGGGATGGAAACGTACGGGATGACCCTGATGACAACAAACTGAGGAAAGCTGATTCTTTGTTTCCCTCAGATTCCTCTGAATATGAGCTCAGACCCATCACTAAAGCAAAACACATTCTCATTCCTTTTGGCCCTCAACAACTGACAAAATTCCACACAGATATAGGAGCACAAATTTCAATATTAATGCAAGAGGATGCTGAGAAGCTGGGTGTACAACTTGGACGGCACAGAGTTAAAACCATTGCAGTGAAAGGAGCAAGTGTTATTCACCAAAGCACGAAAGTTAATTTATGGCTCTGGGCAAGAAGTGAATGTTGTATACTTGCTTTGCAGTGGAAGATCACAATGGAATTACTTTGGGTTTTGATATTTTGAATACCCAAGCCTGGCGCCTGACAGTCGGCAGTGTGCGTCCTTTGGTTCAAATCTTGCCCCTAAGCCTGACAGAAACCAGGGGGTACAGTGCGTGTGCTTCATGCAGTCCCTGCACTCCTGATCTAAAGACTACCCAGGTACTGCAATGCCTGACTCCTGCTGTGGCACGAAAGGGAAATAATTCTGAGGTAGCAGCACGTTATTTCCAGAAACCACTGTACAATTCACCCACTGGGCCAGTCTGAAAACTGGGTGGGAGGTGGCATCTAGCAATTGATTATCAGCTCTTAAATGCCAACACGGCCCCACAGAGCTCTGCAGTACCCAATACTACAGCTTTAACAGCTACAAGGAGCCACATACCATGGACAGCAGCACCGTGTGTGACAGATGTGTCCTTTATTGTCAGTCCCATTGCAGGAGGATAAAAAGAAACTTTCTTTTACTTGGAAAAATTCACAATATACCTTTAACAGACTTCCACATGGGTATAAACATTCACCCACAATTGCTCATTCCGTATTTGCTGAACTTTCACAGACAATCTCACTCCCTCAGAAAACTGTACAGATCTATAGGTGATATTCTAATTAGGGGAAATTCCCTTGAAAAGGTGGGGCAAACGGCAGCAGCAGCGCAGCAAGTGCTATGCAAAGCAGAAGCTGAGACAGCACCCGAAAAATGTCAGGGACCAAGCAGAGAATTAAAGTTTTTGAGCACCTGGTATACAGGGGGTAGTGTAGTGATTCTTCCATTTATCTTAAGAAAAACAGAACGTCTGCAAATGCCCCATTCTAAAAAAGAGTAACAGCAGCTTGTGGATACTTTAAGGTAATGGAGGAAATATATACCTAGATTTCCTATCATTTCTCACCCACTGTACTCTCTTTTAGGAACGGAAAATCACTTTGTAAATGTTAAATTAGTAATTGATTAAATACTGCTAAATACTTTAGATATAAACCTCTGCTCAAGTTGGAGACCAAGACTGGACTTAGCTGCACCCAAGCTCCATGAAGAGTTTGAAAAGAAAGGGGATCCACCCTGAACATTGTGACTCAACCAGAGGCAACCCTTAACCCTTTGAGTCTTTGATCTCTGTGTAAATCATTCTAAATTAATTCTAGCTGGAGTTTCCTTGGGATGTTTCATCCATGGAGTAAGCAACAGAGAGAACCTTGATATCCAAGTCTGTTAACCTGCTCTTTTACAAATTTGTGTTACTCCTACTTTTGCTAATACCTTTAACAGTGATTATTTAAGTGACCTAGGCCACTCATTCACACCAACACCAACTTGAGAGACTTCTGGATTTTCTTTAGAAATGTTTGTTAGTGGAAAAAACATTTATGCGGGAAAGGTCATCACAAGATTCCACACTGCCACTTCTAACTCCAAATTAATGCTCTGAAGCTCCAAAAAGGCACCGTGAAAGATTAACAAAACCAACCAGGCAATTCAAATGCCTATCAGGCTAGAAGTTCAACAATTAGCTCTCCCATTCTTTTATAATTCATGTGTGACCATGGCTGATGTGATATGCTAAGGCCAGAATACAGACAGAGAGACACCTATACAGCTCTGCAGCCTTCAGACCATGCAAATGCACTGACCCTGCTTCTTGCGTATTTGCACTATTAATTGCCACTGGCAATCAGCAGACTCTTGTTTCCTCACAGCTGTGCACACCCTGCACGGGAAACAGGCACCAGTTGCAGAATGTGGCTCTATTAGTGAACAACCTACCGGGTCACTAAACTGTTCTAAGCACACCCCAAGGAAAAAAAAACACCATTACGTGTTCGTGTACAGTATTTTTTAATCTTGTCAAACAGCACCTGTGGGTAGCTGACAAAAGTTTCTGTTCCAACAGACGCCCGTTTCCTCAGGCACGAAGATCTGTGGCCTGAAAACTACACCTCATTTTATAAGGAGCACGGGGTAAGCCCTCAAGGATCGGATTTCACTTGTGTTGGATCATACCTGGTCCTATGAATAGCTTTTCGCAGCACAGGGGTTTTAAAGCCGGCTGAGGCAAACACAGCGCAGTGCGAAGAGCTATTCCTAGGACCGGGAATGACGCGACACGAGCGGGCTCGGTGGGAATTTCTCCCCGACGTGCCTCGGTGGGTGCGGGAGGGCAGCGGTGGCGCAGGAGGCGCTCGGAAGCGGGAGCTGCTGCTCCGCACCAGCCGCTCCGCACCCGCGGCAGCCCCGCACCTCCGCTTCGGGCGGCGGAGCCTGCGCTGCTCTCCGCCGCTCCACGGTACGAGACGCTCCCTCCGACGAACGCCGCGGGCACCCCAGCGCTGCTCCCGCTGCCCCGGCCACAGCACGACCCCGGCCCTCCCCTCGCCTCGCCCCCGTTACCTGCCCCCTGCCCCGACCCCTCCTCGCCTGGCCAGAGAGGGTGGAGGAGCCCAGCCCGCCCGGATACCCCAGGCACCCGCCGCCGCCCGCCCCTCTCCTACCTGCCGGGTGGCTCCCGGGGCAGCTCAGCAGCAGCCAGAGGTGCAGCGCGACCCCGACCACACAGGGGCACAGCAGCACCAGCCAGTTTCGCATTGGCCGCCGCAGCCGCCAGCCCCTTCTCCTTCGCGCCGGCCTCTCCCAGCGGCGCCGGCGCGACGGCCCGGCTCGGCCGCCCGCGGCTCCTCCCCGCTCGGCCGGGCCGGGCTCGGCTGCCCCGCGGCCGCCGGGAGCTGCAGTCCCGCCCCGGCCCGGGCGGGCGGCAGCGGCGCGGGCGGCGGTGGCGGCCGCCTACAGCCCCCACAATGCCGCGGGGCGCCGAGGGAGCGCGGCGGCTCCGCGCGCCTCACATGGCGGGGGGCGCGGGAGAGCGGCCGGCGGCGGCGCGTCCCCCTCACGGACTGAGTGCGCCTCTGCGAGCCCGGCCGGCTGCCCTCGGCCGCGGCACCGGCTGCGGGGAAACCCTCCCCGGGTAATCGTTCTTCGATAACCCGCTGAATGCCCCTTCTCAAAAATCGTTGCGTTAGGAACAAAATAGCTTTCCAGAACAATCCTGTACTAATTCAATAAAGGGGAGAGAGCGCTTCGCCTTGGCAAAGACCTGCTACGGCGCTCGCAAAGTGCTTGTGGAGTATTTTATTCCAGCAAGTAACACGAGCTTTGAAATTCCAGGAGGTTGTTAAACAATCAAAGTGCCCTTAATTGCGGCTGGATCACGGCCAAGAATCCATAAATTAGTTATGAAATGTCAATAATCCGAGCTCGGCTTCCCCTGTTACCTTCAGCCACCACTCGGAAAAACTGGGTCCCTAAGGACCGACCCGCCCTCTGCAGAACTCCGTCCGGGCTGGGAGGGTTTAAATGCGATCGGATGAAGAGATGCACAAGGATGGAGAGCACAATACTGTCAGCACCTTGAGAATTTATTTGTCTCTGGTCTCCTGCACACAGGTAACAAGGAGAAACTTGTTTCCGCAGACTGTCCCAGGATAAATCTACCTGAAAAAGTGATGTGGATAAATAAGCAAAGGCTTCTCAGGATCAGAGGTTAACAAGAGTGGGTCAGGCTGGAAAGGACCACAGGGGGTCATCTGGTCCAACCTCCCTGCTCAAGCAGGGTCGTCCTAGAGCACATGGCACACAGGATTGTGTCCAGATAGTTATTGAACACATCTTGAACACATCCCTCTTGAACAGAGGCAGACCCCGTAATCTCTCCAGAAAATCTGTTCCAGTGTGCAGTCACTTGCACAGTAAATAATTTCTTCCTCGGGTTCAGGTGAAACTTTCTGTACATCATTTTCTGCCTTTTGTCTCTTGTTAATGTATAAACTAGAAGATTATGTGTAATAGATGTAAGGTCTAAATGAATGACTGCTGGTGCTAGTCTACTTGAAACACATTTAATTAGTAACAGAACCTGATCTGTATGAAGTAGAATGGAAATAAATGATTTTTTTTAAATACACAAGCCATGAAAAGTGTTCAGAAAATGCCTACAGTCCTTTCAAACTGCTTAGTTAAGATTAATTTTTTATCAAGTGGAGTGAGATACTAGAAGGCAAACCAATTATTTTAACCTTTATATATTAGGTTTACAAGCAGAAGGAAAATGTGTTGGAAATATATCAGTTTTAGGTTGCTGCATACTTAAACCATATTTAATATGCAATTGAGTACTTGTCACCACATAGTAGTACTAGGGAAAACATTTACATAAAAAATTCTATGATTAATCACTATTTACATTTGACGTGCCTTTCAGGATGTTCAGTTGCAGAAATAAAAACTGGTCCAGCTATTAGTATTTATCTATATTGGGCTACGTTCCTTGTACCCAATATGTTAGGTTCTCCTCCCGTGCTAGGTGATCTGACGGGGATTGAGTTTATAAACGTACTTGGGAGTGAGTGATTATTTCTTTGTAGGTAAAACAGAGCACCCAATCCTTTAATATCTTATTTTCCCTATGGTATTATCTACCATCTTCAAGGATAAGTAAATATTACATACAAACCAGGAGAAGCCTGTTTCTCCATATTATACAAACAGGATATCCAGGTCAAAAGGATGATACATATGCAGTTTTGTTGGTTATGTAGGAAATGGTTACTAACACAGTTCAGTGGTAGAGGAATGGCCTTTCCTATTCCATTTTTTTGTTGCATCTCTACAAGATTTTTAAAGCCAAATATTTTACCTAAGCCTCCCAATTTCATCACCATCTGTATGATACCAACAGTGTGCACCTGTATGTAAGTCATGAGGTGATCAGACCCAGCTACTAACCCAATTTCCAGAAGTTCCCATAAGTAAAGAAGTTTCAATTTGCATTCTTGAGGGCTTTTATGAGGACTAGTATTTTGGCAAAGCAACTGATATTAAAGTGTCTCAACATGGCTTCAAGCAACTGAGTTTTAAGCATGCTTTTTAAAAAGTGCCCATATAAAATTTAGGTTTTTCCCAAGATTTAAGAACCATGACTATATATACTATGAAAAGAAAAATTGATCTGGAATATAACTTCTAGATAATCTTAAATTACTTTTCTGAAAAACTAAAAAGTTTGAGTTAAGTAATATTTTGATTTTGGTTATAACAACTCAATTAAAAATACGCCATTTTCATTATGCTCTTTCTGAGCAGATTTACTCTTCTTACAGTACAGGCTCAGGGGGTACCTCTGGCACACAAAGTATATTACAGGCACAACATGTTGAGCACAAGAGCTGGAGACAGAAGAGACAGAAATTTTATTCCCCAGGCTGCTTGCAAACTTAAGATGCTTCTGTTCAATTTGCAGAATCCCTCTGGATAAGCATCTCCTGTCTGACACAGAGAAGACATGATGGATACCAGAGCTGTACTCATATACCAAAGCCAGCCAGTCCATAGCAGTCAGGGGTTTTTTTAATGTTTGTTTGCCTAATTGTTGCCCCGAGTGGGCAGCTGGGGTATTTTTAGGACAGCAGCAGCAGCAGATGAGAAGAGCAAAAATCAGTGTGGAGCTGTGTATACTTTAGCAGAGTTTGTTCCCAGGAAGTTGTGTTTTATTGATCTCTGCATGCTCCATCTGAAAGCAGGGGAAGGTCTCATGAGAGACTCCATTTTAGGGGTTTGGGGCTTAACTTTCTCCCCAGTTAGCAGTAACACTGATATATTATTTTTCACGAAATCTTTATGCCTTTAGTTTTTTAAAGAAAAAATATTAAAAGAGATTACAAATCAGGGTATGAAGGGCTTTATTAGTTTAAAGGGTTGTAAATTTGTATCCCAAGAATGTGTTTTATTCTTTTTCCAGTGTTCATAATCTAAACAGATTCACTGTCCATATTGAGGATTTATCAAACCTTTCCTTACCTTGCTTAGGGTGTTTACAAGAAATAGATTTTGCCTATCTTCCCAAACAGAAGAAATGTCTTACTGCTTCCCATTTTGGCTTTCTGATCCAATGAAGTGCAGATGCAGGGAGCTCCCAGACTCCTTTGGGAGTGCCTAGTGCTACTCCATCCCAGGTGCAGGATCTGACATTTCAGTTGTTAAATTTCATCCCATTAATCACTACCCACTGTTCCAATCTATCTAGATTCTTTTGTAAAGCCTCCTACAGAGTCAACAGCACCTCCCAGTTTGGTGTCACCAGCAGATCTGTTAATGGTGTGCTCAGCTCCTGCATCCAGGTTGTTGATAAATATATTGAACAGAACTGGCTCCAGACATGAGCCCTGAGAAACTTTCCTGGTCACCAGCCAGATGTGGCCCCTTTCTGTAGCCCTTTGAGTTCTGCCCGCCCTTCAGCCAGTTCTTCACCCAATACATCATGAACCTGCTCATCACACTGTTGGACAACTTGTCCAGAAGGGTGCTGTGAGAGACAGTAGCAATAGCCTCACTAAAATCCAGAAAAGCTACACCCATCTCCTTCCCTTCATTCACTAGGCAGCGACCCTATCACTGAAGCAGATCAAATTAGTTAAACAGAACTTTCCTTTTAAGAACCCATATTGACTGTGTCTGATGACTGCATTATTCTTTAAATGCTTTTCAGTTGTACACAGTATAATCTTCTTAATTTTTCCACGTAGCATTTTATGAATTAATTTCCAGTTAAGGAAGTTTTGTTTAAAATTATTTGTCTATTATTTTGCTGAGCCTTTTATGATTTTATTTTTTTGCATCTTCTTGTCTTTTTGGAGGAGTAGCTTTAAGTTTTGCTGAATTAGGTCACAGTTATACAAACTTACCAATATAGCAATAATAATTTTTACAGTCTAAGTTGACTCCTTGACATCTTCATGACAATCAAAAATAGGAATGGACTCAAAACTACCCTTATGGCAGCAGCTAAATCTTGACAAGCACATCTCAGAGAGCAAGCAGGAATGTCTCACAGAGATTTGGAACATCAAAAATCCAATAATCAAGCAGCAGCCAGCTGGTGGGGTTAGGTACTTCATGTGCAGTTAGAATACAGTTATTTTTAACAAGCTGCACAAAGACTTCAGGATGCATGTACAGAGAATAAGGTTTGTAGAAAGTCCTACAGAAACCTACAATACAAAAGCAAATACACTTTTTAATCACATGCCTGGTAAAGAGATAAGATATTGGGAAATTGCAAAGCAAATTTGCCACAACATTGTTTATAATTTCATTATTATCTATCACTGGATAGATAATATTCAGGCTATATTTCAATTTAAATCATTTACATGACCGCTTGCTATTTTCCCATTGTGGTGCTTACCTTGCTCTAGGATGGATGTGCTCTGCTGGAGAAAGCACCAGGTGGCTGCTTCATTTGCTGCAGCAAGTGCAAAGTCAGTGAGGTGTGATCACAAAATAGGGGTTACAAGGCTAAGGGTCATGGCTGCCTGGGAGAACTGACAAGACCAGGAAAGTCACGAAGCTAAATCTTTCATGTTACTTTTTTCCCCCTGTAATTTCTGTGTGTTCAACTTGCAAAAGGCATTCCAGTTTGTAGAGCTGAGGACTCAGAGCTGGTGGCTGAGCAAGTGGGAACATTGTGTGAGGTGTCGAAAGAGCTAACTCTGGAGCAGCAGGTACTCACAATCTGTCCAGGCTCTGCCTCAGCTTCCCACTGTAAGACGCAAATAGTTCCACCCTCATATTCCTCCAGGATACTGTGGAGAAACTTTGTGAAGCAACCCATGATGAGCACCACGAAGCAGCTCATCAGGGAACAGTAATACATGGAAAGCAGAATTTGTGAGTAAATCAGGCCTGGGGCTAAACAATGAATAACAGCACCAAAATAGGACAGACTAACTGCTCATTAACTGAGCACTGCCTATACTGTGCCTTGTGGGAATTCCTGCAGCGATGGTTCGGGATAGTAGTACACACAAATGAGAGAAGCAAATGGAATATGCATGAAAAAACCTACCTCTGACATTTCTTAAACAAGTGCTTAACTTGGCCTCTTTAATGATCTTGTAATGTACTTTTTTTTCATTTATTCAGATTCTGTTTAAATATCTTCAAATATATTCACACCCCTGTTGCAAGTATTTGTTTAGCTGGTATGAACAGAACTGTAATGAAATGTAATCACTTTTATGGCCTTCTAATTTCTATCTCATCGTTGTTTTCTGTAGTAATTTTCCAGAGTGTGAAGCAAACTCTCAGTACAAAAAGAGCACGTGAAGGCTGAGAAAGAAGACCTCAGAAAGGTTACTATCTATCATATTCTTTAAATTCTTAAAGTTTCTATAGAGGATTTTTTTCTCAAGAATCTTTGCACCTGAAGTTTTGTCATTTGATCTTTTAAGGGTATGACTGATATGTTCATATCAGCACTGCAGGTATATATATTGGAAATCTATTTATGTGTATTGTGGTCTGATGAGTAGGATAAAAGCTGGTATGCTCTCCAGGGAGGAGCCTCTCAGACAAGAATCCACAGTAGTGAAGAGTCTTTGCAACAAGAAATTTAAGGATAAAAAGTCATGTGAGCCACACTTTTGAGAGACAGATTGCTACACTGTCAATATCTTTAAAGTTACTCCTACTTGAAAGGTTTTTTAAAGTCACAATGGCTCTTTTCTATAAAGTATGGCTTATTCTTTCCTTTTGCTGAAAATCTGTGCATGTCTTCAGAGTATGCCAGAGAGAAAGTGAAGGGTGCAAGGATGCCACCTAAAGCTAAAGGACGCAAGAGGGCATGGTGCAGTTAGAAGCTACACGACAAATACATTTTGTGGAAGGGGTGATCTTTTGAAACACATCCTTATGCCGTGCCTAGTGTATTTTTCATAAAATGACATTCTAAGCATAAACAGTGGCCTAAGCTCTCTTCCTGCTGCATTATTATGCTGTGGCATATGAGGAAGTATTTGGCCCAGACTCCAGTAATTTGAGAACAGCCTCCACCCCCAAAATAAAAAACCCAACAGGCAGGAGTGAAGTTTGAGTGTGAAGGAACAGAGCAGGAGTCAGTGAGATCTGTTGAGTGCTCTCTGGGCTGGGGGCTCACTCTGGCCTAGAGCTGAGCCTTACTGCTGTTAGCAGCCACCTCACCTGCTCCAGGGAGCAAAGGGCACAACTGGTGTTTCAGCAGCACTGAGAAACAGGCACCCGAGTAAAACTGGAAAATGAGCTACAACTGATACACACAACGACTCCCCCAACTTTTGAAGGCATTTTTAGCCAGCCACCTGACCTATTTAGCCAAATAATGTGTTTGTCTTTTGTGTCTTCCTAAACTGAGCAGTCTGGAACTGAACTTAGGTTTAACTGCATCCCAGCAGTGCAGCAGTGCCCGGCGCCAGGTGAAATCATACACAGTGCAGCCCACAAAAACAGGAGTGCTGGCTCTCTGATTCAGACAGTTTGTGTATTAATTGAGAATCCACCTTTTGGTCATTACTAGTTGGTATTGGTATTTTTTTCTCAGTCAGCTGTTTATCACTTTATCAGTAGGTGGCAGTAATAGACGAGCCTGTGCAGCTTCTACTTGTAATAGGAATTTGGGAAAGAAAACACCCAATTTTAGGGTAAAGCTGCTCATTTTGTTTGTTCACAAGCGTGAGTGGTGTAAATGTACTTGACAAACTCAGACATACATCTTCCTCTAACAGACAGAGAAGTTATTCCCATACCAGTTCTGGTATTTATGGCTGTACTTAATTTAATAGTGCTATAAAGCTGGATTCAATTAGATGCAAATGTACATTATTTACCTAAAGATTAAATGTGCAGGTGCCTGTAAAATTTTGTGTAACACTTATTCTGGTAAGTTTGCACACTATTTTTCACACATTACTATTTAAGTCAGTCTAATGACTTTAAGTATTAGTTTCCTGTAAAAGAAGCCTGTATTTCCTGTGAACCACTCCTCCCCCAAGTTTTCTTTAGTCTCCTTGAAGAGACAAATCCATATTCTGATGCAGACCCAAAGGACAGCCATAATTATGGCATTTTCTAGGAAAATTATGTATACAGACTTTTATCCCTATATAATGAAAAGATAGGAAAAACTATATAATCAGGTCCTCTCAAAGCACATATTTTGTTACTCCTTTGATATCAGAAATCCAGCTGGGTAAATGACTGCCTTATTGAAACTTAGGCTTTAATATGCACCTCTACAGACTGTTGTTCCCAAAGTGTTCTTTCCTTCTGTTGGAGCTGATCCTGCTGTAAGTCACTGCAAAAATGCCTGGTTACAATATCATTATGCATAATTATTTACCTTAGTGCCACTGACAGCAACGGTTGTATTTATTTTAACCTATGGTGTGGTGTAGAACAGCTTAATGTAAACTTCCCTCCATATTTTTCTCCTTCTTTGACCATAATTTCATAGAGGTCATCTTAAAAAATTTGCCTATCAGCATCAGCCAAGTACCCTGCTACTAATTTAATACATTATATAGGAAGCAAATAAGGGGAATTTAGTATTTAATAGAGAGAAGGAATATAGTTTTTAGGATTGAAATGGAAGCATCTTAAATTCAAAGTAAACCAAGGAGATTAATCTGATGGAGGCAAAACAGCCAGCCCCACATGTGCTACCAAGATACTACAATTTACCACCAATCCACTGGGAACTCTTATTTCATCAGAGCAGCAAGCTGGGATATGAAGAAAGGATTACTCAAAATGTGTCAAACCCCCCTTGAATCCAATTCTGTTCTGAAGTTCTCACTCTGTGAGATGACAGCCCCAACTCACACAGTTAAGAGAAAGCACCCATTACTTTCTGGGCCTGAACTACAAATAAACAAGCATATTTATGACGTATGAAATAGAGAGAGAGAGCAGTACAGTGTTAGGATGGCAGCAGGTCTGGTTTTGTTTTCATTGAAATTAGTAGGAACCAAATCAGACTGTTTGATGAAAACATAAACTCATTGCTTCAGCCTACAGGAAGCCTTTCTGTTAGATAAATTCACGTTTTGGAGAGCTTTGGGGGTTTTTTTATATCATTCTATACTTCATGATATAATATGTATTCATTATTTAGAAAAATGTACAATATCATTCAGATACTTTTGTGTAGAGCTGGGGCAAGATGCTTAAGCATGAAACTCAAGTATCATTAGCAGATTATCCAAACTGCCTCAAAGGTCAAAGCAATAAAAATATAATAATGGCAAAGACATTTTATGGTTTGCTGGGATTGGAGGAAAATATATTATTTTAAATTTCTTTTAAGATTTTTGGATCAAGCTGGCATTCAAAAAAAAGCTAACCAGAAGATGCCATTCTCCTTCAGAGAGTAAATTTTTTGATGGTGTTCTTAAGGAAAGTCATATACTTTTATGCAATCCAAAGCTGTTACAATTTTATTTGTAGTGTTGATCTTCTAAGTTCACCTCACCCTCTTCCCCTTCAAATTGCTAATTTGACAACAGTATACCTTCATTCAAGGAGCTGGTAAATAAGGCCCAAGGATATTAGAGAAAGATGTTTTGTTTTCCAGTAAGGAATTATGCTTCTACAGTTTAACCTCTTCAAACACATTATAGACATCTCCTAATATAAATACGCACTTTATGGTAATTCATGTATATATTTTTTAAAAATTGGAAGTATGAAATCATCTTAATAGATACATTTTCTTTTTTTTGACTTCATGAAATTTAAGAATTGATAAAAGAAGCCACAAACATGGGAACCAGCTGTTTAAAACATAACTCCAATACATTCACAACTCCTTGAAGAAAAATTTTGGAGAAAAACCTGATAATCAAAAGAATTACATTCTCCTCTTGTGAGTAGTAATTCTGGACTTTTGTAAATGTAGCTCTTATAACCCCAGAGGATCAAAAGCACTGAAATGTTTCAATCTCAGGATGTTAGACAGTAACCCCAATCTGAAACAGACAGCAAGTTGTTTGCAATACTGTAATAAGCTGCAGAAATTTTGTTATTTTAGATGGGAACCTTAATGATGAGCCTCAAATGCAAGTTGTTACAAAGCCTTTGAGAATAAAGCTGTATGCCCTATATTCTCCTCCCATGCTGTTCCAGTTAAAACCATACATGCGGAAGGACAAATGAAAATGTTGCCATGGTGATCAGAGCAGTTACCAAATCATGTACACTGTAGGAAGGATTCCCTAAAGAACCTTATTAAGCATTTTGTTGCTCTTTTTTTTAATAAATATTTTCAGAAAGCCTTTTTTTATTTTGCTGTCAATAAAATAGCTACTCAGTTAGCTAAACCCGATTTCTCTACCCTCAGAATAAAAGCACACCATACATATGGAAATAGTCTTGTTAAAAGTTAGGAATGAGATTCTTAAGCTGAAAACTTTGAAATAAGAGCCAAGAATGAGCCTACTAAAAATGAGATCTGTTCAAGATGCTTGAATGGTTTTCAGCATAGGTATGTCAAGCCTGATAAGATACTGATGTCTTCAGCTGCCCAGTTCAAAAACCAAATCTTTAAATGGAAGACATCCCAAAAGCCTATTGATTAAAAGGAATATGGTTATGTAGGGTTTTTTTACAATAACATTGGATGTGAGACATGAGGTGAGCTCTGCCAGCAGCAGCAGCACTGTCCAAAGTCCCCTGTCTTGTGTGCCCAGACTAGTAGCTGAAGACAGTCAGGTGAGGCACATTATCCAAGTTGAATGGCAAAGAAAACAAAACCTGTACAATGCAGACATCTTGTATTTCCACTGCACAAAACAGTACAACAGACATTGATGGAAATTGCTAAAAATAAGCTGGAGAAGGTACATGCACTTCGGGGTAAATGCACATGGCTTTGTTCACCAAGCAGCCCTTTATAGCATCTAAATTCAACATTTAAGAACATCCCAAAGCCCTCAGTTCCTCAGCTAGTTTTTGCCTTGCAGGTATTTTAGACGTTTATGGAATACAAGTTTGTGCAAAGGACGGGGGGAAGCTTCATCTTTATTGGTGGCTGTTCAGAGTCTCAGCTCAGACTGGTGCAATTCTCCAACAAAATTGTCTCCTGCCTTATGGGGCTGGCTGATACACTGTGCATATCAGGTACTGCAGTGGGACAACTGTCCCAATGCATCAGATTGGAAAAGAATTCACTTTTTTTTTAAATGAGAAGAACAAAAAAATAAAAGTCATAAAATACTTTACATGAAATGTAAAGTAACAGTTGCTTCCATCAGGTGCCTTGCATGAGCTTAATTTTACTTCATGAAGAAGGCAGCCTTGTTTCACACCTCATTCTTTTCCTCTCACTGCACTTTAAAGTTGAAATAAAAAGAAATCCCAGAACCTCAACAAATTAATTGCTGACAACTTAACTACTCTGTGGCCACAAAATATGCAAACATAGTGGCTGTCAACACAGTGGTCTCGCTGCATATCCTAGAACAACATTTATTTACCATTACTCTCCATCCCCATAAAGTCCTCCTCTCATGGGCAAAGCAGGTAGGTAGAGAGCTGCTCAGAAAATGTAACTCTTCCACCCCTGTGCTGTTCAGGGCAGTTTTACACCCCCACAGTAAAACCCTCAGGAATACCTATTTCACAGTTCAGTTTGCTTTCTAAATAATTTAAATCATTGTAATTCAAAATAAGATACAAGAAACCACATTTTTCTACAGTTTTATTGATGTAATCCTGGTGTGTGACTATACATCTCCATTCTGCTCATAGCTACAATGGCACTTTACTAGGATTGTTTTTGTAGTCAAGTTTCTTACAGTCTTCAGAAAACATATTTATAGACACCACTTACTGTATAAGTCTGATCATTCTAAACACTGTAAATCACTGTGACTTTTCCCTAGATAGTGCTTCTTGACGCAAAGGTCACACTACTCTCTTTAGATAGAAATTTGTAAAGGCAATTGAATTGAATTCACCTTCCAAAGAAAATAGGATTGTTAAAAATAGCTTCAAGAATTGGTATGACTCATTTAAGTCCCAGAAAAATCTATGACTGGCAAAGACATCTACAATTTGATACTGTACTTGATATTTTCATTAAGACCAAAAGAATGTTTATGAAGAACTGAAATTAAACTTTTACATTGCTCTGAAAGATAAGCATTACCTTGAATTTTTTAGTTTAAAAAAAAAAAAATTCAGGGACTTTTTTTAACAGAAATTGCACTACCTTCCAAAAATATTGTAGTTATGGGGTGTTGACATTTGAAGAAAAAAATGCTAAAAGCATGCAACACTGATACCAAATTTTAGCAGACGACATTTTTAATTGAAAACTGACTCAAAGGATAGTACAAAAGAGTTTCTTCTCCCTAAAGGGATTTTCAGATGCAGGTACAGGAATAATAAGGGGATCTTCTCCAATGTGTGCATCACAATATGCCAATAAATCTGCTGCAGCCTTGGATACCTAATAGAGGTAGAAGAGAAGAGAGAACTACTGTAACACTTAATTCTGAACCAATCTAAATTGCATAAATATTTTTTCATAGAACAAATGATAATGGAACCTATCATAAAACAAGGAGTAGATTGCTTTATCCTTTTAAATATTAGACACATCTCTCAATTTGCTCTTCCTAGGGCTAGTAATCCTTACACACTTTTTATCTAACATAGTGACATAGATGGTATCAATTGACATCATCCCATCAAGCTGTTCCTCTCCATCAGAAGGAGGTCAGGAGCACATAGTCATTAAAACATTTATATGTTATTCACCCATAAGCAATAAGGATTCTCCTTGAAGTGTCTGTTTCTGTAGAGAAACCTGCTTCAGCTCTTACTCCCATTCATAGGTTTTAAGGTTTTCCACACACACTCTCTGCCCTTTGCTCCTCTGGTGGCAAAATAAAAAGTTCTTTAGACACATGATCATGGGATTA
The DNA here is from genome assembly GCF_030490865.1 of Poecile atricapillus. Classification (NCBI taxonomy): domain Eukaryota; kingdom Metazoa; phylum Chordata; class Aves; order Passeriformes; family Paridae; genus Poecile; species Poecile atricapillus. Next base: position 70,388,383 of record NC_081251.1, on the reverse strand, counting down.
AAAAGAAATAATAGATCACGAACAAAACTTGAACACCATGATTCATAGCTCTCATTTAAGCTAAATACTGCTCTTTTCAATGAAGCAAGACTAATGTCTTCTGCTCAGTAAATTACTATAAGTAGTCTTTTATTCACAGCATTCATTTAAACTTGAGCACTACCTTAATATTTTTTAACTTTATATTTTTTTACTTCTAAAATAAATAATTCTCAAGTCTCCAAGTTCAGAACATGGGTTTATGCTTACTGAAAAGTCTACAAAAATACAAATACATACAAAAATGTAGCAGTGTGTTGAATATTTGCAATGTAAGCTATGAAAAATGAAATATTAAACCTTGTAATTTTTTCAGCTTTGTGCTGTAAAAATATTGGTGGCAGAAGGCCATAGTGATTCATTTATTTTTTCAAGAATTTAGAAAGTATAGACAAATTTTTTTTGTTCTGCTCAGTCAATAAGATATTCACAGCTATCTGTATCTTTTTACTTTGGTGAATTATTGGGTTTTCAATATTCTGGTAGTTGAAAAAATGAATTCTGGAGTCTTTACAAAGAAGTCTTTTCTTTGAGCACCATGACAGCTTGTCCCCCTTCCAACACCAAGGTCAGAATGTCTGCACAACTAGAGTGAAGAGAAGAAACAAATCACATTTCTGATATTTTTCTAGCAGGTGTTTCATCAGTGTTAGCTTTAAGCTTCCTCATGCCTTGCTTGTTTTCACATGGACCCAGCCCATAGCAGGCTTCAGATCAGACCTATGAAGTCAATGGGTATTGAATCAGAATTTGCATGAAATTTGAATGAACTTCTGAAGACAGTTACAGACTCTTTATTTCTTAATTTCTTTATTTTTAATTTCTGTATGCCTTTGTAGAATGCTTAAGCCTATGGAAAACCTGTGGTTGGCACCCCACAGTGCCAACTGTAGTATGGACTATCCCCCTAATGGAGGATATAAGAGTGTTAAGGTTATTTAAAATTAGTTTGTCTTTGAACTGGCCTGTAAGACAAAAGGGTGGCAGAGACACTACATGTGAACAGAAGGCTGCTGGGCACAGGTGAAACAGAAAACATAACAAATCAGAAGAGATGTTCACAAGGACCAGTGCTTCTCAAGAAAGAAGCAGGTAAAACAAAAATGCATGGAAAGTTACAGACCTCAAAGTACAAAGGATTGTAATGATTTTCTTGTAATGATCTTGTTCGTTCCATGCATGGGTAAACAACATCAGCCCAAGTCTATTGCTTTTCATTCAATGGAAGAGAAGTATGATTTCAGACTTCATTCTTAAAAGGGATAAACCCAATAATATAATTTCCTGTTTCTCTACATATTGTTGTGCTTTGATACAATATAATAAACAAAAGGGAGTTTCACTAGAAAAAGCTCTACATACATTTTTGTATCTAACTTATCCTGTAATGCTGGTAGGAATGTTGTGAGGCAGAGCAATGCATTCACAGAACCACAGAATCGCCTGGGTTGAAAAAGACCTTTGAAATTATCAAGTCCAGCCTTTGACTAACTCCACCTTGTCAACTAGACCATGGCACTTGGTGCCACATCAGGGATGGCAACTCTGCCATCTCCCTGGGCACCCCACTCCAATGCCCTCTCACCCCTTTCTGTGAAGAAAAACCCTTCCTTCACTGTCACAGTGTTTAAGTCACATTTCAGTTTGCTTTTAAACAAACCATAGTACACTTTATTTAAAAACAAACCTGCAACAAGAAACTGAGGAATATGATCATTGTCACAAACTAAACCCACACTAGACCGTATATTTTCATCCTTTAAACAAATAAAAGATTTTGAGGGGACAAATCCTCCCACTGGGATTACAGGAGTGATAAAAGTGAATTATAACCATTTCTTCACTAAAAGTAGAGTAACTTAGGCCTGCACAGCGGAATAATGACCATTCACAACAGGGAGTTAAACGAGCTGATCACAGTCCAGGAGCGATCAAAACATGAGTTCCTGCGGCTGTGAGTGGTGTTGGCAAAGTCAGACCTGTGGCCCAAAAAAGAGCAAAATACAATACTGCCTCCAGCAAGTTTCCTGCTCAGTGTCATTATTGGGAAGAGCAGTGGTGGAAGGCCTGGGTACTGACCATAGCACCAAGGCTCCAGCAGGGATGGCTCCTTTGGCACAGGCAGCACCCAGAGGTGTGGGCTGTGCTGTACATGTTGGTGTGCTGATTGTCCCACTGTGCTGTGGAAGGAGTTAAATGGAGCCCACTCTAGCGTAGCTTTTACTCGCCTTTGGGGTTATTTGTAGCCCAAGGTTACTGGACAGCTTCAACATAGCTCTTCCTAAGAATTAAAATAAATGCATGTGATTTGAATATTCAAATGAAGCCTACACATTTATCATGTCAGCTCTCCTACTCAATACGGCTTGGTCTGCAAATTCAAAGTAATTTATACATATTGCAGAAATGGCTAAAGAAAAAAATCAGACTCCAGTTTGATTGATGAATTCTATCAGGAAGTTAATATTTCATTCTTAAAAAAATCTTTTAAGGTGTATGGATTAGAAGAGATGGAGTACATAGGTAGCACACTGATCTCACATTTTGTAGAATTACTTTTACTCTCTATAGCAAAAACCACATCTGGTTATCAAATTAACAAAAGGGAAAAACAAATCTAACAAAACACTCAGTCCTGGTGCTTTAAAGAATTAGTCTCAGGAGGACTGTGAAATTTTACCATTACATTTCAGATTAGCAGAGGTGATTAAAAACTGCCATAGTTAGAACATCCTGTTAGCTGCACTAATAATTATAAGCTTCAGTGACAGGGCAAAAGGCTGCAATTATGATGTCTTCTGCCTTGTCATGGATTGTGACTAATTACCATCATTGCTACAACACCCACTCTGCTTATCCTTTACATCTAAAACAAAGAGATTCACACACATTTATTGGCATTCTCACTGTTCATCTCCCAACACTATCCAGGACCAGTTAGGAATACTTCCTATCTTCCTAAGGAAAAAGAAAACGGAATGGTAACTGATATGCCAAGTATCTTAAATGTCAGAGCACTCTTGCTTTTCTGCTTGCAAAGAGAAGATTAAGTAGTGCTTTATTCTGAGAACAACTCTGATAAACACCAATACTACCTTTGCTTTCTCTATTTTACTGCTAGCATCTTTAGAAGACACATCACTGTACTAGTCACAAGGCCACTGTTCATCTGATTTACTTTGATTGTTCCTAGCTAGGAATCTGCATTTCCAGCTTCCTTCTTACTTCTGTTATAACTCTAGCTGTTCTTTTGCCAGGTACGACAGGTTCAATCATGATTCTTCTGGGATTCCTATGGTTTACAAAAAAACCCATAGTAATCCTCCTACCAACTACTGACCAATAACTCTGTCCTCCTCTTTTGAGTCATCCTGTTTCTTTCTCACCTCAGCAGCGAGTTGTTTGTGGAACTTCAGAACACAGCACTGCTTTGGTGCTCTGACTGGCTAGAGGACTTAAGAGGACTTCTTAAATTAGTTGAAAAATCCAGAACACAGTGTGAAGTTGGCAACTATCAACCTACTTTTAACTACAACATTCTAAATGTGCAGACCCAACTCTTGCTGGTTACAGCAGCTACTGTGCTTGGGAAACAAAGTGCCTCTGCAGTAGAAAAATAAACAGGAACTTCTGATTTCCCCAGTCAATAACACAGACACCTCTTCAATCTTGGCAATGTGGTCCTGCCCATTGTGGCAATAACAACTTGGCTATAGTTATTTGCAAAAGAGGGTTTAATTAAATTATTTGGAAAGCCCTGATCTTTTATTAAATGTCAAACTAGTTTAATCAGATGCAAAACACCAGAAAAAAAAAGGAAGCAAGTTCATTTATCTGCCTTTACAGTGATGATTTGAGAACTTAAAATCTCCTGCTGAAACCACTGGAAAGTCTCTTGGTAAAATTTGGCTGTGCTGAAACACACACTTAAGTGATTCAAGATTAAAAAGCCAAGCAGATTTTAAAGGAATAAAAAGCCAATCAACTGCTTCTCACAATCCCTCATATGCTTGTCCAAAGAAATTCTAGAAATCAAGGCATTTTGAAAAGCTATATTTATTTTATATTAGTATAGGAACCCTCTGAAACGTCAGATTTTCTTTGGTGTGCTCTTGGTCCCAGGCTGTTTCAAAAGGCAAACTAATTGCACTTTCAAGCTACCTGTTTTTTAGGTCTGCCACATTTGCTAATAACTGTGTTCTTTTTAATTAAATTGACTGTAAAAACAACCTGTGTCTTTCTTGCAGCTATGTCTTTCTTACATTTGTAATTAGGAATGTTATACACCTAACTAATGAAGCTATTTGCATAACTGACCTAATAATGTGGGACATGACAGTTACCACTGCATATGTGGAAGCAGGTTTAAGACAATCCACTAAGTATCAACAATTTCAAATGCCAATAAACTGGGCCATATTTTTCCAACCCTTTCCTCTGCTACCCACACCCTCCCTTGCCAGCTCTGTTCAGGCAGCTGCAATAGGACCTGAGTTGGGACTGACCAAGGCAGACCTTCTTTTACTGCAGAAAAAAACCACCTGTCCCTGTGAACAGGTTATTTGGAAACAGGAATTTGTGACACACTAAGAAATAGAGAAACTACTTTTGCAAATTCAATGGTCTTACAGACATTGCTAAAAACTGCCACAAAACAGAGTGACTGAAATTTCTTTTTTTATATGAGCAAGACTGACCACTCATGGAATTGCACTAATATTTATGAATTGTAAATACTGCTTTTCCAGCTGGTGAGTTTGTGATCTGAGGTTATTTTAAAAATCCTAAATATATACTGTGCCTGCAGTGACTACATGCAGAGTTTTAGCACACAGGATGGATGGACAGACTGCATTAAGACTACATGAAGATTTTAATGTACAACATTTGTAAATTATCCTACTGACATAATAATCTTAGTTATAGTTTGCAAAAACTCAGTTACAGTTTGCAGAGAACTGGGTCATTTCAATGCATTACTTTTTAAAGATGGAAAGACTAAAAACTTCTTCCATGTAAAGACTGGATTTTTTATCAAAATAAGTATTCCCTATATTCAGAGGCAAAGAGCAAAAGAAATGAACATTGCTTTCTTAAAAAGTTCTGTGGCATTATTAGCTTCTAGGTGCTTGGTATTTCACAAAATTTTAGCCTAGTGGAAAGCCGAATGACATGCAAGAATAACCCATAGGATTTTTTGGTTAAAAAAATTTAAAACTTCTGTTTAATAGTGCCTTTAATGATAATATTTAATCCGCATGTATTTAGAGGTATGATGAAACCAAATCTTCACATACAACATGTTATCAAGTGTGAAGAATCATAACTTTGCACACTGCAATCATACACATTCTTTGTGCAATGATGTGTGCACTAAAACTAAATAAAGCAAAGCAATCCAGCTTGTGTCATCATTATTCAAATATTTTGCAATACCTTAAACACTTATTCCAATTCTTAAAGGAGAAAAACCAAGAAACCAGAGCTGCACTTAAATTCAGCTACAGGGGACCAAGAAGAACACCTGTGAACCTGCTGGCTGATTTTAAGTATTTCACAAAATACCACTTTTGACAAATGTAACAGACACTCACACAGAAGCAGCCTTGAAGCCAGACTTTGGAAATCGCTTCACTAGAACCCACCAGTCAGTATGTAACTCACAGTACTGAATACTGTTTAATTGCTCAACACAGATTCTTGATTTCTGCATTATTGAAAGCATGCTGTTCCACAAACTAGTCAGTGAATTAAAAATATCAACAATAAGGCCAAGTTTACCTTCATTCTATCCATGTATGCTTCCATTTTTAATTGTTCCACAGCTTTCCTGGCTTGAGAAATACTGGTTGTACTGTTTGACACTAGTTCCTTCATTTTGTTTTTCCTGGAAGAGACAAAGTTGAGACCATTTAAAGAAGGGGTGGGAAATGCAGCAATCACTGAGAGGAGTTATCTGAACTCTACCCAACCCATTGCCCACCACATCAGCACTGCCAGGCTGTTGATCACGAATACACATCAGACAGCATTTATTTCTGGTTCTCTTGCTCCATGGCACCTTTTTGCATGACATATTTGCATCCTCAATCGTCAGCATTCTGCCTGAATCCTGCAAATGACATACAAATGCAGAGCACATGACCATGACTTCAGTGTGAAAATGGTTGCCCTGGTTCACGTTGCCAACGCAGAACAGCTGCTCACAAACAGACCTTGCAGGCATTGCACCGTTTGGCTCCACGCCCCAGTTACACCTAGAAACATCAAAACAAGCTCAGAAATGTGTGCAGTGGAAACGAATACCACACCGCTCCCAACGAGCATCAGAGAGAAATTGTAAGGTAGAGAATGAGTCAGAATTCTGACTATCAATAAAATAGGTTTAGAAATGAGGTAACAGATTAAGAAGAAATAATGCAGTGATTTCCAATGTTTAGTTTAGACATCTCCAGCAAAGTGCAAAGGTGACTAAACCCAGTATAGTACACTGTACAGGATAGGAATGCTTTACTTCTTAAGGGATTTGCAGCTCTTGGGAAGAGACATCTAGGTAAGGTATGTCAGCGTTTTGTTCTGTTGCACTGCTATTCCCTGAGGGATGAGGTGTAAACCAGCTCAATATCCAGCAGTCCTCAGCACTGTTACCAAATGAGTAGAGACACATTCAGACCTTGACTAACTTACAATATTATTCATGCCAGAGGTGGTCTGCGTGTTAGACCCCCTTGTGCTGACACCTCTATGCAGCACTGGCCCAGCACAAGGAACAGTCACTATTTTGAAGCCACTGGAGGTTGGACTAAGGCCACATGGAAAGATGATGGGCTACAGATATCCTAGGCAGGTCGCAGACTAGTTGTACTACCTAGTAAGATGATGCTGAGGTTCCAATCAGGCAATATTCTTCTGTGGTCCTTACCACAAGTGCCACCTGCAGCCAGATTAGTCTGGCACCAAGCCTCAGAAGCCAATGCAAAGTTCAGCAAAATGCAAAGGACACAGGGTGTGAGAGGCAGATGGGACACAGGAGAAAAAACACACACAAGGAGGCATTTTGCACTGCTGCTAAAGCAGTTTTAGGCTCAAGCCTTTCAAAATGAATACTTCCAGCTTATTTCTGGATAAGAAGCAAACACCTAGAACCATAAAAATTTCCTTTTTCGAACCTTGATAGCTTACCTGATCCAGTCACTGGGGTGTAAGATACAAACAGGAAATAAAGTAGGATGCTGGAAATGCTCTTGTAAAAAACCTGTATGTCAAATGTCCCTGTTAGATGCAAGGGAAATACACAATCCATAGTACAGAAAGAATGGAGGAATAATTTTTTAACTACTTTTATTTTGCAAAACACAAATGCTCAGAGACAAGGCAAAGCCAGTTGTTTCTTCTCAGAGCCTGGTATGAAACAGGCTGTTTCTAAAAATCAGTAACCTGTACTGTAAAACAGGATGGTGGAATACATATGCCATAGTAAGCCATGCTCAACACTAATTTGAAGAAACAATGGAATCTTTTTCTTTCAGGTCTAGTATAATTCAAGGCAGGGAAATGCTACTTTAAAATATGTTAATTGTGCCAAACAAAACAAGAGCTTTAACATATGCCAAGACAAAGAACAGGTTTTCTGCCTCTACATGTGTCATTTGAATGTAATACAAGTTTCCCCCTTGCGTGCTCTGATGAAATAAAATCATGTCAGAACACAGAAGGTTCTTTGTCTTCATCTTTGTTTACCATTTTTTAACTCATATTCCTCACAAAGCAAAGGACTGAATACATGTGGAGGAACTGGCTTTGCATAAAATGCCATGTACCATAGAAAATCCACAACCAAGCCAGAGCCTCCAATCAATTTTGAGATGTGTTTTGACTTGCAGTGGAAAGTCAAAAAGCAGAAAGGATACAAGACATTCACAAAAGAAGAAAGTTCTGAATTACAGCTCATCTCTGAACTTTATGTTTGACTCAACCCCCTCACTTTTAAGTATCAACCTACCCATAAAAATTAGAATAAACACGTCTAGCTTTGTTTACAAAATGATACCCCCACAAGAGTGAATCATTTAAATTTTATCATCTACACATCTACCTTACTAATGATCACAAAGTCAAAAAAAGTCAAAGTAGAGGCCCTTCTACATTTGCTACATACATTTAAGTTAAACTGAATTAAGCAACTGCGACTCCTTGAACAGTCCAGAGAATTCCAAATCTCCTAATTTTTTCTGGCAATTCATTCACTCATATTGTAAAAGCTACAAACATTAGTGTTAGACAATTTGAACTGTCACTGACTACAACAAAGTTGGCAAGAACACAGGTCATAGTACTTCCAGCCAGTGTTTAAGCATTTACAGAATAAGGATTGAGTTAAGTCCAGAGCAGAATTTTGAAAAGGCTATTAGGCATAAAAATGCTTCTAAAAACTCAAATCATGTTTCTAAAGCAATGCCACAACGATAATATATCCTTACCTATATTCTAAAACACCAAATAGGAACATTTTAAAAAAGAAAATATGTATCTTGCCTAGTAAAGCATTTCACAGTATCAGAAAACAACCAGAATATGAGGCTTCATAAAAAAATAACTTTAAAAACAAAAGAAGTCTGTCACTAGGCATTTCAGACACTGGAGAAAATTTCCACTTACCCCCAGCAAGAAGTTTGTTTATATTCTGAAGCATAAACATTTGTTCTGTTCCAAATCCTGTTCCAACCTTGGCCTTTACATGCATTTAAATATTTAACTACTGTATCTCTGGAAGTGTTTAGCATCCGTTTAAGTATTTAATTTCAATTTTTTACAGACAGGCCTGGTTCCTTAACTTTGTGAGGCTGACTTCTCCTCACAAACCAAGTTACACATACCTCTACCTTCTCTCTGCAAACACATTACATATCTGTGCATCATTTAAGGCCCTACTACATATGGTGTGATGATGAAAATGAGATTGCACTCACTTTCAAACCAGGCTTTGATAAAGGTCCTCATTGCACACAAAGCTTTGTAGTGACACTTGATTCTGCTCTCCTTAGGATCTATGATAATAACCTTAAACTTAATATTCTTTGATGAAATAAAATTGTTACTTAGAAATAAAGCTCTGGAGAGAACAGTAATTTTAATTACAAGAGAATCTATTACACACCCATCCTCTGGAATGTGAGGAAGCCTCTCCTTCAAACACCCTCTTGCAGGATGTGTTTCGTGTGAGGCTGCAGCCTGACAAATGGATCTGATCCTCTCTCTTAAGATGACACCTCTTAAACTGTCCAAGTATTCTCTAGGCCTTTATTCCCACAGGAAGGCACATTTATCTTTATACTGTACCTGGGTGGGCAGTCTACAGGAGCATGGAATGGTTTATATTGGAAGGTCCCTGCAATGAGCAGGATCATCTACTATAACAAGGTGCTCAGGGCCCTATCCAGCTGACCTGGAATGTTTCCAGGGATGGGGCATCCACCTCTTCTCTGGGTAATCTGTTACTGTGTTTCTCCACACTCACCATAATTTTTTCCCGCCTTCTATCTAGTTTGAATCAACCCTCTTTTAGTTTAAAACCATTACCCTTTGTCCTTCCACAACTGGCCCTGCTAAAAATTCTGTCCCAGTTTTTCTTTTAACCCTCTTTTTATTACTGAAAGGCTGCAATAAGGTCTCCTTGGAGCCTTTGTCTCTCTAGGATGAACAACTCTAACTCTTTCAGATATTCCTCATAGGAGAGGTGCTCCAGCCCCTTGATATCCTGGTGTCCCTCCCCTGGACTTGCTCCAACAGGTCAGTGTCCTTCCCATGCTGGGGACCCCAGAGCTGGATGCAGTGTAGAGTCACACCAGAGCTGAGTAGAGGGGCAAAATCACCTCCCTTGACCTGCTGACCACATTGCTTTTGATGTTTAAAAGGAGCAACTCCTCCCCATCGTTTGAATTACCAAAACCCCTTGAACCAGAAATTCTCAGCTGGGTTTGCTCATTCCTGGCTGTTTTTACTTTTTACGGTGGATCAATACAGGCACACACACAGGTCCTGATAATCCCTGTAGTTACAGTAACTGTGCTATCGAGCAGCCTACTTGCAGTCTACATGTTACTGCTGCAGCCAGCGGACCTGGATTATATAGGAGCTCATTTATCCAGCGCAGTTTTGTGCAGCACAGCCGGTTCATTGACCTGGTCTCTGTTGACTCCTCTTTTTAGGAGAACACCAACCACGCTAGCAAAGAACAGTGACAGCAGCTACACAGCCTTTTTTAGCCAAACAGTTTCTGCTGACTGGCACCCCACACCGGACAGCCCTTTCCTAAAGCATCACTCCTGAAAGCTGCGCATCGACAGCCTCCCTGCCAGCTGCATTTTCTGGTGTTTTGTTTACCTCACTTCATCCTTTTTCTGGGTGCACGTAACTCATGTGTGCCAAAGTTCCTTATTTCCCAGGCTCCTAAAAATGCTTGTGAAGAGCAGCTTTTCCTTTTTTGTTTTTACAATGGATGATTGTACCCAACAGCACTTCAAAGGCAAATTTGTCTTATGATAATGCAGAAAGCTGCATAAATATTTGCAGGTATAGCTTGATGCTGCATTGGGGTAAGGAGTGCAACCTTCACTTACTAAACATTATAAATACTTGTTAGTAAAATGCAGAAAAAGTCGAAAAACTTGAGTAACACAGAAGCAAAACTGAATTTTCAAGCTCTTTGGGATGGATTTCTATAAGTATCAGGGAAGAAAAGATGCAATTTCCCCCCATCTAGCTCCGAGTACAATCTTAAAATGCCATACCATAAAAGTGACCTCTAGAATTCAATCTAAAAAGCCCTAAACCAAATTGCCGCCTTAGCCTAAAGTGATGGACCTGAAATTACTAGATTAGAAAACCTAGGGTTGACAACTCTGAAGAACACCTCCCACACAAGCTCTGTACTTCTTGGACCACACAGCCCAATAGGAAAGTTAACCCAATCATTCAACTAAGTCCCAGGGACATTAGTGGGAATCATCCCTGGATAATGGCCTGCAAATCACATCCTAAATTGAGAAAAGATCATCACATTTCATTATCCACTTACAGGAACATAAACAGCAAAATTTTCAGCCTCGAGGCTGTTCAATGCCAAACTGGTATACCGAAGAAATTAAAAGAAAAAACAAACTAACAAACAAACAAAAAGAAATTGAAAGAAACCAAACTTCCCCTGCTATCTCAGTTCTTACTCTAAGATTTACAGCAACTGATGTAGATTTGTAAAGAGAGAGGGAGGCTAAGGAATCCTTTTCTTTCTCTATTTCATGGCTGCACAAAGGAAAACAAGAAAATTACTACAGCTTTTCACTCCATCTCCTAAGGAGAAGCTTAGTAGTACAAGCAGAAATTATTAAAGACAAGAACGATTGTTCACGATAAGGAAAGAATGCAATTTTCATACCATAAATGTGGTGACTTTGAAAATAACTTCTCCTCATCTAACTGCAAATCAGCGAAACTTCAACAGCTCAGTTCTCATCTAATACATCCAGTCCTATCGAGTCTATTGTCAAGTTCCAAAAATTCTTGCCGTCATACCCAAATTTTTACTCAAAAATATGATCTTGCTTCTCAGCATTAAAAAATCAAAGGAAACAATGGTCGAACTAATGTGATATTTCACATAGACAATATTTTCTTGCAGTATTATTTATCATCAGCATACAGGTTACGTGAACATATAGCCCAGCAAACCATCAGATTTGGAAAGTCTGAGGCAGAAAGATTATTCCTGGCTACTGTTTCACCCCTTTAGCTAATTTTGAAAGATAGCTGTGAGCTTTCAAAGAAGTACACTGGGAATTTTGATTATTCCACTCGAACCCCGCTTAAACGTATTTGAACAGAATTGTAACCTACAAGGTAGGGAGAGCGCCTGCGGGAAGCTCGGCACTGCATCTCCTGCAGGGCAGAAGCGTTTTTCAAGTTGTTATTCCGAGTTTTCTGTCTCACTGCACTGCCCTAATGGCTCTGCTGTGCAGCAGCTCCCAGCGCCACACACCAGCGATTACCGCCAGCAGCAGCCGGGCAGCGGGAGTTGTTCCTCCGTCAGCGCCAGCCAGTCCGCAGGAAAAGCGGACACTTCCTTGAGCCTTCGCCCCAGGCAGCTGGCGGAGGAGGAAGGAGCACGCCGGGCAGAGACCCCCTCCCTGCCGCCCGCGGGATACCTGGGCTCGGGGCGGGTTCTCGGAGAAGGATGCTCCCCGCCGGTGCCAGCGACAACGGAGCCCAAAGCCCGACGCCGACTCCTGCGGATAACCGGGAAACTCCGGCTCGCGCGGCCGCCGCCTGCCCTCGTCTATCCGCAGCAGCCCACGGGAGCACCGGGGCGCGGCCCCGAGGGTTTCCCAGGACACCGGCGCCCACAGCGGCCACGGCGAAAGCCCCGCGCGGAAACCCCGAGCCGCCCTGCGCTGGGCGCCCCTCCCGGCACCTTCTCCCGGCCGGCCCCCGGGCACTCCCTCCCGCTGTCCCTCCCGCTGTCCCTCCCTCGCCGTGAGGGGCGGCCGTGGCACATGGCGCGGCGGGGCGGGGCGGCCGCAGGCCCCGCTGCCACCGCCCTCACGCTCGGCCTGCCTCCGGCCCTCCCCATTCCTGCCGCAGCCGTCTCCTGCCCCGGCTCCAGCAGGCGCTAGGGAGCGAGGGATCATCCAGCTATTCTCAAAGAAAATCACAGATCACAGAAACAAAGTCAATTCGGGTGGAAAAGACCTCTGAGATCATCGAGTCCAACCTTTGATCGAACACCACTGTCTCAACTAGACCGTGGCGATAAGCACGATATCCAGTCTTTCCTTAAACACATCCGGGGACAGCGACTCCAGCACCGCCCTGGGCAATCCATTCCGAAGTTTAATCACTACTGTCGAAACTGAACCTCCCCTAGCACGGCTTGAGGCCATTCCCTCTCATCCTATCACTCCTGACCTGGGAGAAGAGTCCGGCCCCTACCTGGCTACAGCCTCCTTTCCGCTGGTTATAGAGAGCAATCTTTACTCTTCTCCAGGCTAAACATGCCCAGCTCTTGCAGCCACTCCTCACAGCACCCGAGTTCCCTTCACCAAGTTAATTTCCCTTCTCTGGACATGCTCAGCACTTCAGTGTCCTTCCTGAACTGAGGGGCCCAAAACTGAACACAGAATACTCAAGGTGTAGCCTCAGCAGCGCTGTGCACAGTACAGTCTTACTGTCCTTACTGTGACACTTACTGTGTCCTTGCTGGCCACACTATTACTGATCCAGGCCAGGATGCCATTAGCCTTCCCGGCCACCTTGGCACAGCTGGCTCACCTTCAGCTGGGTGCTGACCACCACCTCCAGGTCCTTTTCCACTGGGCCATGTCCCAGGAATTCTGCCTCCAGCCTGGAGTACTGTTCCTCAAACAGCAAAGCCCAAATGGCACTGGGGTTTGGGGTGAGAGCAAACAGAACCTGTCCTGCCCTCACACCAAACAACATAAGGATGACATAAAAAGCCTGCCATGAGGAATAGAACTGCTGTGGGAAAGGGGCCGCTTTAGACTCACCTTGTCAGGGCTAGTATGTCAGAACAATCCTATTCAGCTTCATAGATCAATTTTTATATGCTTCTCCCTATAAAAGCTGTATGGGTCAGCAGCATTTAAAAGTGCCAATTAACATTTTTAACTGAAAGTTTTGTCAGCCGTGATAACCTGTTGGCAGGATCACCAGAGTCTTGTTAATTTTTTCCCTAGTAAGATGGCTGTTCCCTCTGGAGGGGTGTATGTTCTCTCCTACCTGCCCTTGGCACTTTTTCTCATTCCATCATAATGGAGCAGAATTTCCAAGTAACATTTGTTTTCCATATGGAAGAGATCAAGGAAGATCTATTTTTAAAAGGTGCTCTGGAACAAGGGCAGCCTTTTCTGAGTCAATGGCTTTTGGGGTAGGAGATGGAACAGGAAGAAGGTAAACATCACTAAATATGCATAGGTATGTTCACAAGCCTCCCATAACTAGAGTTCCAGAAACCGATGGAAACCTCAGTGGCCTACGCTGCTGCTCTTTCATTCATGTTCAGCCACATCATCAGTCAACAAAAAGGCCTCATTTCATAGACAAAGGATTTACATTCTGTTAGACAACGGAACATTGGATGGTTCCAATTATGAGACTGTTGTCATCGTTTTTTACTACTGGATTCTATCAATTTTATGACTTAAGCCAAAATATAAAGGTGGGAAATGGCTGTTTTAAAATGTATTTTCATCATATACTACACAGATATTTCTTTTAAATATTTTCTTTTAAATCTGAAAACTCTTACCTTCCACCACAACCAAGAGTCTCCCCTACAGGTTCTAGAGGCAATACCCATACAGCTAACACAAATCTCTATTCCTTGAATTTACATGAACTTGGCTCTAAACCACATTTCATTTTTAATCCTTTTTCAAAATTATGAAATACAAAACAGAGCCTATAACAGAAACCCTGATGCAGAACCAGTGCCTTTCTGACCCCACTCCAGAGCAGCAATGGCAAATAAATCTCTAAACAGCAGTCACTTGTCACTCGTTTGTAACTTAATACAGCAACAAAGTAAAAAAAGGTATCTGTATGTACAGAGGCTTAAATATTCCAGTGGATATTTTTCAAGGTAAGCAGAGCTTTTAAATAGTAATTGTTTGATTGCTTTTGTAATAGAGTAGCAGCATAAGGAAGTGACTTCCATTTTCAGATGCAAGAAGGAAAAAAACCCAAGACAGTTTTAATCAAAAGAAGTCATGAAGAAATTAAAAGGTAAACTAAATATTTGTTAGTAGTAAGCCAGGTCCTATTTCCCCCACCACTCCATGGTTAGCTTTTACAATTATTACAATATTTTTGCTTAATTCAGTTCAGGCTTTTTTCTTTTTTTTTTCCTTCTGTTCATTGTCATGGGTTCGTCTAAGCAGTGGATCTCTAAATGCAAGATCAGAACTCCCTTTCAGTAACGAGTTGGAACACACTAGAAGTGAATGTCCAGCTATTGCCTCCCCTTTCCTTTTTCTCCATGTCTCTCCACTATCAGAACATCAGGGTCTGGATTTAACACAGAATCCTGCAATCAGATAGACAGGCCTTTCCCCATGAACCTCTCCCAAACCCTGGCTTCCAACAGAAAGAGCCTCACATACTGTCAGATGCCTCCCCGAGATCCCAGTCTACCAATTTCCACCCCTCTTTCTGAGAATCCAGAGAGAAGTTGCTTTTCTGCCTTTGCAGCTCAGACAGGTTTTCAGTGAGAAGGCAGATGGAAGGAAGGGGAACGTCTCCGCTTTGAAAGCCATCATTTAATCCAAATTCTAGTCATGCATCCTAGGGGAAGGAAGGACATGTGCACACATGTGCAAAGTGGTATGCCTAGTTTCCCACTTCCCATCTCACACTCCCCCCACCTTCAGTTAGACAGACACAAGATGTAGTCCATAAACAGAATTTTTCCACTCCATGATTTTTAAAATATGAAGGACAAGGGAATCAGCAGAAACTGATCAGGAGCAAGGTGTGAAAGATTCCCTAAAAGAAGAAAGTTGCAACTAAGCCAAAAACATGTTTCTAATCATCTCAAAATGGTTTGATACAAAGATCTGTTTATTACCCAACAATGTGACAGCGTATATACAAATACAGTGTGGAATGTGACATTTACAGGAAATTTAAGTACATCATGCACAGACACTATTGCAATGTTATTTTAATAGTTCCAGAATATTAAGCTGAATAAATATTCCTTGCTTCAAAAAATCATTTTTACTTTTACATAAAAATATATAATATTGCACTCTTTACAAGGCCAGCAGTTTTGCATATTGGTTTGTAACAAGTGGAATTCTACTTTATAAAAAAATAAGCCTTTGTGAGCAACACCCCAAAACAGGGAGCACAAAAGCACCCCAAAACCACAATGTTTGTCTTTTTCTCTTAAACAAAGCACATCACATTAACATGAGCCAGGAAGCTTTTCAGTCTGTATGTGGACCTTACATTAACATTTAGACAGAGAAAAATATGACTACAGCCATCCCATACAATGCTGCTACAATAATATGCAGTTTAAAACTCAATCCATACAGTGTGCAACCACTTGCTTAATTGAACCAACGATGAGCCTTTGTGTCTTGAACTATGAGAACATTTTTCTTAAGTTTTTCTAGTTTGAAAAGTTCTTCAACCAGGAAGTCTCAAGAATTTCTGAAGACTATCTGGAATTTTCAAAAGAAGCGTAAAGACTGTGTGTGTGTCACCTTCGTCATAACCTGACAATTTAATGTAAAGTGTTCTGAAAGCAGATGAGCCTTAAACATGAGAAGATACAGCAGTTTGAATGGCAATAGCAGGACATGCCAGTGATAAAAAAGCAAAGCAATTTAAAAGGAAAATGTAACTACATCAGACTTGCGTAGCATTCTTGCTTTACCATTCGCATGACTAGTAGGCACTCAGTCATGGTGCCAGATTTAGAGGTCTTCAAATCCATCAACTGAAATACTAATTTTTCATGTGGCCTAAGATGTCAAATTTGTTAAGCCGTTCATGACAGAGGCTTATTTTTTCCCCCTCATAAAATAGCACCCAGGAACACACAAGAGATTTGCACAGTGTATCTGTGTGAACCTTTCTGGATCATCTGATGCTTATGAACATTGATTATTCAAGCAGTTAGATTCAAACATTTTACAGTGTATTGAACCTCAATGACACTGGAACAGGAGCACATCTGTGCCTTCTTTAACACCTCTTTTTAGAGCTCTGGAAGATAAGCTGTGCATGTACATAATAGATGTTTTGCCACAGAACTGCGAGAGCCAACTATCACAAATAAAATTAGGGAATTCACACTGCACTGTGATCTAATCATTGTTTCACGATGCCATGAGGTGTCTATCCATCACTAAGACAAACATTTTATTGTTGTCTGTCGCAAAGACTATTCCACTAACAGAGAAGATGGCAAAAATTACAAATATAAAGATAGCAGAAATTTGATTTTTAGCATTATGATACCATAAGACGGTGCAAAAAGCACCTACTAAGTTCTTGCTTCTCAAAAAAAGCAATTTTAAATGGTTGTTGATTTTTAAGTTTTGGATTGCTTATCCCACAGCTAACCATATCACGCTCAACTAATCAGATATACATATGCTGACATTTGAATAGATATTTACAGAATTTGATGCTGCTGATATTTTACATACTAAGAGGGGGAATAAGCATAATAAATTTTTTTAAATACTTCTGCACAAGAAGTGATTTAAAAAAATACTGTTGGTGTTTTATATTGCAGCATTGAGCATTTCTTAGTCACTTTGCTGGCATTGGATAACATGACCAGAGCTTCCTGCTGACCTGGATATGCTTCAAGTTTGTGCATGCACATATGCAATCTTACAACCACCTTAGGCTGCTCTTTAAAAACAAACCCCACCTGTTCGGTCATTCTAGGGACATTCGAAGTACTTCAAAGTCCAGTTAAATAAGAGTTCCTATAACCTATTTGGATTAAAGTGCATCAGAGACGTGAGTTAGCAGCAGGCCCTGCCGTCACCCAGCTGCGTAGCTGCTGAGGAAGGAGTAGAACATGGGCAGCTTCAAGCGCTGCTGGTCCTTGCGGCACCAGGCAATGACATTCCCGTCACTGTTAGCCGTGAACAAGTGATGGCCATCACAGGAAAACGTAAGGCTGCAAAAGAAGGATTTATATTTATACCAAATGCGGCTATTCATAATGCTAGAAGACATTAAAAGCCCACGAGAGTTCAGCCAACAAAGATGAGCTGTCAGGGGAGGCCCAGTGCCTACGTTAACACAGCAGTATATGCTAAGTTCGCATATACCTGCTTACCCATTTGTGGGCTGAACTGTAGCTTTGGCCAGCACTTCAACATCCCCTGCAGTTTAACACTCATTTCTTTGCAGTGTCACAGGGCAAAGGGCAGGATTAGTAGCAAAATCCTACACTCTTCCCTTCTGTTTTTGAAAGGAAGGATTTTCTGCAACAGAGCTCTGTGCCCTCTGAACTTGCTTTGCTGACAAAGGCAGAAACTAAATCCATCAGATTTCACGACACAGCACAGGACTTTTGTTCAGATGGGCATTTCCTGAGCTGTAACAGGGCTAGTAAATCCCTTCACAGTCATGCCATGGGTAATGTTAGAGAGCATGAAGGTCAGCATCCATTTACTGTCACATTTAAGCAGGAAACTTTAAATTATTCAATAGCTACTAAATCGTTATCAAGAAGCTTTGTGAAATATGCCACTTAAAGGAGGTAACAAGGACAATAACTGCTATCAGACAATCTTTTTAATTTCTAAGATAAAATAGTAGTTTGGATTTTAAATGGTACTTTGCCAACAGTCAAAACAAAAATTTTCAGAGTAATTTGTTACTCTGCTAATATTAAGATAAAATTTTGGCATAACTCTAAGACCTTTGTGCAGACTACTGTACCACTGGGGATATCAAAGACTCAATCCTTTCACCACGTTCTGAAAATTTAGCACGAGAATTCTGCTCATCTAAGTCAAGGGGACTCAGAGGAAACTAACTACACAGGCACTCCAAAATGGTAGTTTCCAGGCTACTCTGAGTTTGACTCCTTCTCCAACATTTCCCTCTACCACCAGAAAAAACAGAAAAGGCAGTATTTTCATTTAATTATGAGGAAGAAACACTCTGTCTATTTGAGTCTGGCATAGTTAAGATTATTGAATTTTAACACAGATTCTGAGGAAAAATAATAAATTTAAAAATTAAAAAGAGGATAGCTATTGTTCAGTTTTGAAGGGAATCCTGCTAATTTCCATCTGCCAGCAGCAGAAGCTGGTTATTACTGTCATTACAAGTACAGTACATTTGTGCTCACTTTGCTTTCATGAATAATTAGTGGGTTTGCATTGCTCCTTTTAGACATGGGTGTTTACCTCCTTTTTTCCTGGTCAACACTCAAGACTATTTTGTTGTGGTTTTGTTTGTTGGTTTGGTTTTTTTTCCCCTAAAGAGAAAAATATAATTCATTGTATACTTAAGATCTTTTTACCTTACAATAGGTTTGGCTGACTTCGAAAATGTTATTTCTCGTACTGGCTTCAAATCCCACGTACTCCACAGTCTGAAAGAAAGAGCCATTTTTCTTCACACTTGCTTTTACAAATACTTCAGTGATAAACAATCTATTTAGCAACTGCTACGACTGGGAGCTGAGTAACAGCTTGTCCACCTTCTTTAAAGCCAAATACCAGCATGATGTTTGGCTACATGCTCTCAAACTGTGAGCCTAAGTGATAGAGCATTTTAATAAATAAACATTTCAAATGCTTACCTTACAACTCCATTTTCAAGGCCCCCTGCAATCACATTGACAGACACACCTTCAGGCTGGTTAGAGAAAGCAACAGAGCAAATACTTTCCCTGCAGTGCACGTGTCCAACAAGATCACCATTAACTGTCCAAAGTCTCAAATCACTGCCTCCTCCAACTGCAACAGAACATAGCATGGGAGTATTAAAAAAATAAATCTAGACCACAGTTAAGTCGATAATATTTAAATATTCCGTGGTAAAGAATTCAATTTCTTGAGACTTCATAAGGTTTAAATGACTGAGTGATGTCTGCAATTACTTCTCTCTCTCTGAGACAGGAAGCACGCAAACCTCCAAGTCACTGCAGTAATTTAGAAGCCATCACATCCTATTTCTGGAACATTTTACTTACAAAGCATTATGTGAATTTACTTTTAATGACCAGTTTTCATGCACTAATGGGGAAGGCACTAAGATGGAATTCATACTAGCTATCTAAGCAGTTGGTTCTCATACCTTAGCTTGCATTTTCAGCAAAATACTTAAAAAATAGCAAGCATAGTTCTCTTATCTGGTTATCTGGTGTTATTTGATTCTATTAATAAACTAACAACCCAATTACTGCTTTTGTCTTGAAAGGAATTGTCTTAAAAGGAAATGTAATGTCCCTTACAAATTAAAGAAGACAATGTTTTGCAGGACAAAAATTATTTTGTAAGCTATAGAAACGGACTTAAAAAATCTAAATATTAGTTTTCTGAACCTGCCAGAAAAATGTCCCCTTGTCCTTTAACACCCCTTGCCTGTGCTCTGTAATACATGATACATTCAGGTAACCCCTGAATAATTGTACCTTTGACAACAAATCTCTGTTAAAATGATAGCACCCAACGTCACAAAATTTGAGTCTCCCAGGCATCTTTGGAATTTAAAGTCTTTTTATAAAGAGACCAAGGTGTTGGTCTTCATATCCCTACATCAGATTTAAACACCTGCCTAATCACTTCTGGAGAAATTTGCACGTTACTATGCAAAAAAAAAGCAAAATGTTGTTCCTGTATGACTGAATGCATCCTCAGATGATTCATACACACTCAGTAACTAATTTAGTTATAAGTCTCATGATTTATTTGGTCTGCAAGTCAAAACAGCTTTCTTGACTGACAAATATACCTGAATCACAAACTGTTGCAATATCACCAGTGGTTTCACTAGCTGACACTGCAGTCACAGGACTCTTGTGTCCAGCCAGACTCTGGACATAGCACAGCCTGAAGAAAACAAAGGGAATGAGCCTAAATTTCAGAATCAAATGAAGAAAAGGTCTTTTGAGGAAAATATTAAAGAGTTACATTAATTTCACTCAACATTTTGCAATAGTTATGGTATTTTTTTATATTCACAATAAAATCTTAGCACTTTTTAATGAGAAAAAACAGTAAGGATTTGATTTCACAATAAGATATACACTGAACAAATTAAACTAACTTCAAAGGGAAAAAGTTACCTCAAGAGTGGGAAAACCTGTATTTATAAGAAAGCTGTGGGGAAGAGTTACATATATACTTGTACCTGTTCAAATCCCATATTATGCAGGTTCCATCTTTGCTGACACTTATCATTATACTGTATGGTTTGCACACAAACAAGCTTGTTATTTCTGCTGTGTGTCCATACAGATGGACTTGCGACTCCATTTCTATCTCTGAAGGCTGAAAAACAGCAAGATAACAAACTGTCATGAAATAGAAAATTCACGTCTCTTTTTCTAAAAAGGATAAGCCTAGTTTAAGTCTTGGATTTCAAAGAATGGTTCCCCACTGCTTTTAATAACATCATCATTTTGGCAACTATATTCATGCTTTATTATATTGACACATTATAAGGTGATAAGACACAGCTATCATTGATGCTCAACTTTTTGCTTCCAGTGCTTTAGCCTCAGCAAACATATTGATGTGATCCGATGAACTGGAATGAAAAACTATCTAGTTCTGTCTCAGTTACACAGCTTGAACTTGGCTGATTTGTTTTCTGCAGGACTGCTTTTTCCATACAACAGTGAAATGACAGTTCTCAATATTTTAGCATCTAGTGGAAGCATTTGGAAACATAAAAGGAAAACCCAGCTCAGAAGCTGTCACTCTGTACAGCAAATTACTAGAAATTCCTCAGCTTAGTGCCAAGTTCTTCAATGACACCAAGCTGGAAAAACATGCAGGAAGTCTAGTTTAAATACGGAAATTGCTAGGTAAAAATTAAAGCAGCAAAATTTAACACCAAACAACACACTGTATTCAAGTTATATAATTTGAAATTATTCAGACTTCCAGAAAACTGGCTAAGTTGAAGGAGCTGCTTAATCAGAATGCTAATGCTTTACTTAAAGACAACCTGCTGTACAGAGATTAGAATAATCTTTGTAAAGGAAGAGAACAGTTTTCTGCTTGTTTCCTCAACCATGTCAGAGCACATTATCTGCAGTTTTTATGCTGGTACAGGATGCCTACCTATAGCAGGTCTACAAAAAAACCTAGAAAGTTCTAACAGACAAGATAAAAGTATACATATGCTCAAGTCATGGGTTGTAGAAAATTTACATCTTTGCACAAAAAGGGACAATCTAATCTATGTAATATAGTAAAAGGCAATGCACAGTCTGACAACAGTAAGAACTGCTAGTTTGCTCTTTCTACTGAGCATCTCATCCATGTAAGACATTTATGAAAGTACCCAGGTGTCATTCTCAGAGACACCTCACATATAAAAATCCTTCTTTAACCCTTTCTTAGTTAAGAGAAAAAAATTACACCAAAGTTTTCTGCAACAGCAACCAAAAAGACTTGTGTTTTTTTAAGAACTGATTCCGATAACCTTTTTACTGTGGTCCTCCCACTTCCTTTGAAGTGTTTCTTCTTGATCTGCATTTTGACACTTGAACTGAGAGCAGCACCCAGCTTTAGCAGCTTCTCTACCATACTAATAGCAGTGGTTTATTGATTCTTATAGTGATAAGAATCAATATTGCAATGAGACAACCTGGAATTCTAACACCAACTGTATTATGTTATATTAAGTTCAGTAAGTCATGAAATAGGTATTTTTCATGCCTAAAACATTTTCCCCTTCTTACTTCCCCCGTTTTTAGGTGAGAACCCCTAAAATGGTAGCAAGATGTGGGAAAACACACATATACATATCTACCTTTAAACAGCAGCTCTTCCTGCCTACCTCAAGTAGGGAATTGAAATGATCACTTCCCAGTATTACCCAAACAGGTCCTTTAAGTGCACTCTCTGTTTGCAAGACACCTCTAACAATCAGCAAGTGAAGGCTGAAATAATGTGTACAACCAGACACCTGTGGCTGAGGGGCTCATGCAGATGTGACTTATTGTCAGCATAGATCACAGTATCAAAGCAGTACTTCATGGGGTTTTCACCATCATAAGGCAAGGATAAACAGAGCACCTGAAGCACAACATGGAGCCATTTTTAAATTCTCATAGTATGCCTTTGAGTGCCCATACACAATTAACAACATTAATATCTACTTCATGCCCATGCACTGCATTTATACAAATGTGAAACAGGGCAAAATATTCATGTTTCAAGCACTGCATTACCAACTGTTCACTTTATCACTGATCAGCTGACAAGATGGATACAGAGGAGATGTCAGGAAGCACATTTGCATTCCCTGCAGCCCTGATTTGGGTAACTGACTCAACAACAGGAGCTACAAAATTGACACAATGTCCCTCTGCCTGGGGCACGTAAAACTGTCAGTGCTGAGAAATTCAGCAAAGATGGTCTCAAAGAACATCATCTGCACAGATGAAAAAAAATCACTTTTTTCTAGGAAACAGAAGGAACTCAAGAACCATAACCCCACTTAACTAGAGTTTCTTTTCAGCTTTGTAGAAGGCAAGTATATTTAATTTCTATTAAAAAAAAAACAACTGGAATCCAAGTCTCAGTACAGGTTTTACAAGTTCACTATTCTGGGGAGCAGTTAAGGTACCTAACTTATGATCCAACTAAAGCTTGCAGGCTTGAAGCTCTACTTCATTTTCTATACTCAAGGTGCTGCTGAGCTTTTGGAAGTATGAGTGGCAGATCACCAGAAACTGGAAGAAAGCCAAGGGGAAAATTTTAAAAATCACTGTGTTTAGGTTCTTCCTAGCCTAAGCATCTGCTGTTTGCCACTGCTGAAAACAGAAAACTGGGTAGGCATAGCAGATCATTCCAAGGTTCTCTCTAGCTCATGCTAATGTAGGGATTCAAGAGCATCAAGGAGTACAACACCAAATATGTTTGCCAATACCTGTATCAAACTACATCTAGGAAATCAGTTTAGTTCAGTTGCTGCTATGGGTAATAATGTAGACACACCTAAAATGAGCTGTTAGGAAAGTTGCCTATTCTTTGTTAAAACTATGAAGTTACTGCTAAAGAAAGTATAGAAGATTCAGATGGAAGCTTCAAAACTCAGTCAGAATCAGATTTTAAATTTGGAGTTCTATTTATGCTTTCTATTTTTTCTATTTATACCACATTTATTAGCAAAGAGTATCAAGGGACTTTCTACTACTCTCAGTATTTTCCACTAACAGATTAAGTAATCCAAGTTACTTTCTCCCTTCCCTACTTGCAACATTTCCCCTTGGAGAATATGACAAAGTGAAGAGGTTTGGTGGTTAATGTATACTGTCTGAGAATTCATCCTGGCTCTCTGTAGTTTAAGTGCCTTCTGCACTTAAACTATTGTTTACTTTGGGGAATTGCATTCCACAGCCTCAGTTAAAGCACTGAAAGGCTCTGTCTCCTTCACAGAAGGAGTTAATCCTTAATACAGGGAGCTTCACTATGCCAGAGAGCTTCAGTTCCAAGCCCTGCCCTGAGCACAGTCAGAGCACTACATGCTGTGCACTCAGGCAATGAGGGCTGACTAAAGGCTAGCTGTATGTAAACAGCAGCTTAAGAAAAACATGCAAACAAACATGCTGAGATGTCAGAGGAGCCTTCAAAAATAAATACTAAAAACTCATGTGATTCTTTTAGCACTTATCCAGAATATGGCTTTTTCTTATTTTTCCTGTTTAAAAAAAAAAAGACTGTAATACTGAATGCTCTAAATCCTTTATTTTAAGTTCTATCCAATGTAACTTACCGTATTGCTGGTGAATCTGTTCATATATGCTGTGATGACACCAGATTTACTACCTGTGAACAGCTGACAACTGTCTGGCACCCAAGCACAACTTGTTACCTTGAAAAGACAAAACAAAACCAGGAAAAAATTAGAACAGAAAAACTATTCTAACTGCTGCTTTCATTATGCCACAGCATTTGGTCAAACTGATTCTTTATTAGTTGTCCTATGAAAAACCATGTAAAACACCCAAACTAAAGAAATACAAGAGATAAAATATAACTGCTCTAGGTTGTATTTGTTACTATGTCAGAAACAGAATAAGGAGGGAGTTTTATGTAGCCCGGAATTGACAGCTAAAGAGCAGTGAACTAGTACAGACTTAACATCACCCACCAAAATCTTTTTGGCAGGATCTTACCGGTCACTGGATTGTGCAGCTTTCCCTAACTGCCTTTCAGACAATCTTTTTTTCAAATAGATCCTAAACTATAGTTGAATTTTTCTTCTAATCTATATTTTTCTGTATTGATTTTTCTTGACAGAACTTAAGCTTTTTTAATTTCAGAGCAATATTCTATAGGAAGGAAAAGCCATCAAATTAATTCAAAAGGAACCTTTATCTAGCACAGGAAAACAACAAGGAGCAAGATACAACAGTGAAGCCATGAGGAACACATTTCAAAGGAAATCAAAAAGATTAAAAGGAGTTATGATTGGATGCTCATCTCCAAAAAAAGCAAGAATACACCGCTGCCAAGTCAAGCCATCACTTAAACTACCAATATTAAATTGAAGAGCAAGAGACTGATTTTGTTTTACCTGATGGAGCTGTGAGCTCTGTATAAAATTCACTGGAGGTTCACTTTGTTTGCTTTTCAGTCGTAAGATGTTATCGGAGTATCCCCAGCTCAGGATCGCTGACCACTGAATGTCCGTGCTGTGCATGCTCCTCACCCCTGAAGGAAGGCACATAGGATTTTGTCACATGCACAGCAAGATTCAATCACTTTAATAGTCAACAACAAAAGTCTCAGCTTCATGTTTTATCACAAGCTAAAATATAACCCCCCCAAAGTTTCAAAATAAGGTATTGTCTGTAGCGTTATTATAAACAAACAGTTTTCAGAGACCAAATCAACATTCCATCGTCTCCAAAGACAATTTGTGATCTGGACAACACTTTTTTGAAGAAGAGTTGCATCTTTTGATGATTTTGACAACAGGAAAAAGAGATAGACAATACTTCCCACCTAGAGAAATGAGTGCTTGTAACTTCAAGCAGAGTGTTAGTTGCTTTTACAGATTCCACTGTGATTTATTTTTAGAAGGTCTGCACTAGTATATGCCACCAGGAAAACAAAAGATTGTAGAACTTGTTTGTACATTCTCAATAAGAATCCCTCCAAGAAGTTTAACTGAAAGCAGAAGATTCTTCTCCGCTGCTTTTTTGCTGTTAACGTTTCTCATTATCTGCCTCTAAATTCCATTTATTAAGTTTTCTTTTCTGTTGCCACATGAGATTTTTCATCTCTTCTTCAGTTCTTGGACCCAATCTGCTGGCAAGTTCTAAAGTTACATTCTCATGCTTCAGTCACTTCAATGAAAAATATGAACTCCATTACAGAATGCCTCTATTGAAAATTTTAAGTAAAATCCATCCTCCAGTAAAAATGCCACACAATGTGGAAGCTGTTAATGGAGTTACAATTTAATCTCTGGCAAAAGCAACTAAACTTGAGAAGTTTGCTGAAGAACAATAATAGCATTAGATTTAAGTTTTTTTATGGCTCATTTCACATATATTGTGCATATAGAGATTAAGCACAGATTCATACCTTGCTCCTTGCTATATACCATCAAAAGGCAAAACTTGCTGGACAAACCACAGATAGCTTTAGTTGGTAAAGCTTGGAGAGAGCCAAACCTTTCTCCATGTGGTTGGCTAAAGCAGACAACAGGATCTGGAGCACTTGGGGAGCCAACGTATTCTCCCCACTTCAAGCCTTTTATCCATGGTAATGGACTCTAAAAAACAAGCACAGATAAGGTTCAAATTATAGAATTTTCAGAAAAACATAATTTCATTAGTAATGGAGAATGACTAATGTCAGTTTCCTGTAAGCAATCACATGGTAAGGACAGCTGAAGTCTTTAGTACCATCAGTTAAACTGTTAATTTTAAGGTAGTTCTATTCCTTCTTTAAAGGTATAGGCAGCAAGCTTCTCGTTCAGGTAGTTTAGTGAAAAATACAGATCTCTACATCCAAGGATGCAGTTTTTGACTGAACTTCAGGTAAAACAAGTGTCTGAAGTGAAGAAAGTCCAACTGTCCTACAGGCAGTGAAGAAGCTGAGGATGGAAGAAAGCACACTATGTGTTTGCCTGCAATAGATCTGCACAGATTCCACAATTCATCACTGAAAGTATAAAACTGGTTAACTGAAATGCTGTCCAACACCTATTTGCCAAAGCCAAGGTAAACTCAGATCTTAGTTTACACAAAAAAACCACAAATGCATGAAAGTAATTTTCACTATCACTTACTAATTTTGTGTATTTTCTTTACAGTACAATATAGGAAGTAGCACTTTTAGGAAGACAATTCTAAACCAAAGGTGC
Organism: Poecile atricapillus; assembly: GCF_030490865.1. Taxonomy (NCBI): domain Eukaryota; kingdom Metazoa; phylum Chordata; class Aves; order Passeriformes; family Paridae; genus Poecile; species Poecile atricapillus. Next base: position 70,361,227 of record NC_081251.1, on the reverse strand, counting down.
AGGGTACAACAATTGCAGCACACAGATATTAATTAAACCATCTTGCAATTGAAAATTACATACTGGATAAATGATTTCTTTAGTGTGTTCTCTGGTTTCTCTGAAAGCAAACTGCACTAGCAATCCCATGGCAGCAGGAAGTTCTCCTTCCATGATAAGCCTGGATCCAGGTCTACTAACATGTGCTGCATGAAACAGCTGGCGAGGTGTTTGCCCGTATGTTTTTATCATTGTTTCAAGGGCTCTTCTCTGAACAGGATCTTCAACAGCAGAAACATCCATCCCAAAATAGGTCTAGAGGCAAAAAAGAAAGGGGAGGGGCAAGAATAAGCTTGTCAGGTTTGTCTTTGGGAAAGATTTTGCAACACACACACAAACTCTGAGGCAGACTATTCAGTTGTTTGCTTAAGGTGTGGATCAGAAGCCATCCCACAAGGACTGTGCTGACTAAAGAGCCACAGAGAGCAGTAACCTTGTCACCTCCTCTTTACTGGAATAAACACCACTTTAAGGATTATCACGTGAACTGCTCCTACATATGTGCTATGACTAATTTCTGTCCAAGAGGTTTTCTTTGAGACTTTTACCAATCTATGCAAAACTGGAAGGGTTGCTGATGATAAAAGAATTGGAAAGAGTTGGAAAAGTTTATTTTCTTTACCTCTTTTTAATGAGCATATTAAAACTCTCTTTTGGGGTAGGGAAAAAGAAAGAAACCTCATACTTCAAGAGAGTGGAAATTATTTCCTTCTATTTGTCTTTTTCATGCTTCTTCAATTGTGCACCACACACTTTTCCTCAGACACACCAAAGGCCTTGACTTTTCACGTTAAAAAATTATTAACATGCAAACTTAATATTTGAAGCTCAAGTTACTAAATCAATACTGCAGCACAAAAAAGAATAAAAGAAAGGGAAATATTTGGATGGCTACTTGAAAAAGCCATCACTGCCATTTTATTAGCTTTTCTATCCATAAAACAAACACTAAAAAATATGAAACATTTGAATGCACTTAAAACCAGGGCTTCCTGCTGAGCAAACCTTGTGATACTAAGGATTGAAGCTAAAGAACACAATTCAAGATATCCATATGGCAATTAAGCTGTAAAACTCTGGAATTCTTTACATTAAATGAAGACTTATTTGAAATCAAATTTACTGTAGAGAAAAGTACTCATTAGAGGGACAGAACACAGGATGTGTATGAAGGAAAACACCATGAGCTCAGGACACACAGAACTATTTTAATCCTATCAAAAACTGCAGCAGCACCTGCCTAAATTAAAAGCTTTTGAATTAGGTAGAAGCAGATACATACAGTTACAACAGACTGCTGTAAGGCATTGCAAACAACTATCCACAAGGTCTAAACCCCAGACCTGATCATCCCCCCACAGCTAGCTCAAGGCAAGAAAGAGGAACAAAAATTCACTAAGTCTCACAATACCCCCTGGGATCTTATAGTTCAACATTGAAATAGTTAAAGCCTTTTCTTATTCGTCAACACTTCATGAGCAAGGGATCTTGTTTCATGCTTGATGTTTTTCAAGTAAGTAAAATCAAACTCTCCCCCATTAAGTTACCAAGGACAATGAACAAACACACTGTTTAACAAATACTTACTGCAGGATGAAAGACATTAATAGCCTGAACAGAGGCCTTGCCTTTTTGCTTATAACCAAACACCAAGTCAATCCAATGACAGATTGTCTGGGAAACATGATCAGACTCCAAAGCCTGACGATGAATCAAGATGAACAGACGAGGATCATTACGGGCCCAGGGTGGAAGATTGACATGGTTAACTCTGTCACCATTTTGACGCACTCCAAAATCAAAACCTAGAAACAGTAGAGTGAATATTCCAACATTTTAGTTGACAATAACTCCAAAAATGTCTACAGGGTTCTACAAAACTCAACGGTTATGCACAGTGATTAACAATCAACAAAGCAGCATCACTAACAAGTCCCTCCAAAACACATTCAGCTGTACATACTCATTCAAATGGGAAAATGAGAAAACTGCAAACTCCTTTGCCCTGCTGACAAAATTAGGGAAAAACTTAGCTTAACTCCTATGTAATAGCTTTTTTACCATATCCCACAAATTCGTGCCAGATTTTTCCCATACATCTACTACTCAGCATATTCAGCCAAGGGATATAAATGTTCTCAGTTTCAACCCATAAGTTCAATCATACAACTCTTTTGGGTATATAGCTCTGTTGTCCTCTTAGTATACCTTCTCTGTTAACTAGAAAGTCGGGAAGGTAGAAAAATTCTGGTATAAGCTCCTTTACGTCAGTCATTGATTCATACGAAGAGAGGCGCCAGGTTGTATTGGTAGAGTGAAAAGTTCTGTCTGGGATGTCAAAACTTTGATCTGTAAAGAAATCCAAACTCAATTGTTACATTGATGATGGACACTAACAGTTGCACATCTGCAACTTCATGTAGTTAACTGCTCTCTAGTTAGCTGAGAACATTTAGAATTCTCTTATCTCAATTGCTATGTGTTACACATGGACTGCAAGTCAAACAGAGGTCAGCTTTTTATGCTCCAGAAACTAAAGTACAAATATCAGATGACCAGCTTTATGGTCTAGCTTGATAATTTCAAGAATGGATCTACTGTTAAAGCATACCAGATTTAATTTAACCAGGTTCAGCTATCTGGAATTGGAAAACCTACGCTAAATAGGGTAACATACAGCATTCCCGGGTTATTGGAACAAGGCCCAGATGTAAAAGGCAAGGACAAGCAAATGCAACCTTACCTTGATAAGCTAAAAACATTTTAGTAAAAGGTGGCAGCCTAACTAGGAAATGAAGTACAGTTCCACTGTTAGAATAATGAGATCCATAGTGATATGGTTGCACAGGGGGCATTGGATCATCCTCTCGTGCTCCTTTACGGTACTCTTCTTCTAAATACTAGAAAAATAGGAGAGAGTAAAGAAAAAAAAATCAAAAATCTCCTTAGATGCATTCCAACAACAAAAATAAGAGCTTGCCTAAATTCTTTAGGAATAAACTCTCAAACTTTTCAGAAACATGCATTCAAAAGTGATCTGGAATCAAATACACTTTTAAATGTCTAAAGACACACAATCACTTTTACAATCCAGTTAGGTATAGAAGTCTTTAGCCAATTTAAACGACCTATTTTCCATGATTTATTACTCTTGCTTTTCTCCACTCCCCCATCTTGTTTTCTAACAAAGCAGAGTCATGGAAAAAACAGTATTTGCAAACAGTACAGTAGACCATGGTGACACAGACAAGTTTGAAAGTCCAGCTGCAGATGCTTTAATTCTCCAGTATGGTGGTGTTTCCTACAGCCTTTAAAACATTTTGAAGGGGAAAAAAAAATTAAAAAGCTCCATTATCATAGTAGGGCATGTTAAAATAACAGAGTACTTGAGAGAAAACAGACTTTCTGTTATCAAAAAGAACAAATAGCTACAAATTCCACCGAAGTAATGTCAACTAAACAGCAGTAAATGGTCTTCCTGATCTTTAGGGAATCTTATGATCTTTAATGTATGCACATTCCCATATATGGTGGAACCCATTTAAATTCCTCAACAGTACCACATGGATGGGCTAAATTGATTTGTGATTTCAGGTATAGGAAAAAACACAAGTTCCAAACATGTTATAAAACAGTTCCTAGAAAATGTGTCCTGGAAAATATACTGGAAATAAGAGTTCTGTAGCCATGAAATACTGTATTTGTGGTTTCTTCTTCACCAGTAAAAATATGTTATAAAAACTAAAGCCACTATGTCATTTATACTGGGGAAAAAGGCAAGAAGAAAAAACTATCCAAATTACCTTGTAAGTATCCACATAACGATCCTCTTTTTCTTTAGACTGCACAGCTATTGGTTTGACCAGATTTCTGCAACAAAAGCAGTACTGATGTGTTGTAATTTTTATTACAAATTGATTCACATCATTAAGAATAACACCTTTAATATAATGAAAAGGACAAGGAAAACTTAAGACTTTTCAAAAAAATTCAGAAAATAAAAAAAACAAGTTTCTGTTAGTGCTAAAGGCAAACTCAGATCTACAGCACAGTAACACGCAAGCAATTGCCAAGCTCCTCAGTCAAATCAGAGGCATCCTATAAAGGTAAAGACTTAGTACACACAAATGTTAAATGACCGTAACAGAAATTTATTGGGGTGGGACAATTCACTCAAATCCATTCAAGTGAAGACTTATCTTGTAACTGGCCGAGTAATTTATGATATTATTTCCTTTTCTATTTAATTGTTTCTAATTGGCCTGGAAGTCTGTAATCACATGAATTTAAACATACAGCTTCTATATAATTCTGTGAATTATCCATAGCCTATTAAGTCAGTGTAGGTCCAACACATTGCATTTGAATCTACACACCTGTTTTATTCCAATATCCCAGGCAAAGCAGCCACTTACTGTAAAAGCTCAATTAGAGATGAGGCTTGTCCCTGTATAGCTCCATTTGTGTGTGTGTGCAGTTTAGTACAATAAAGCTAAAAAGCTATATAGGATGATCAGTTGAACTATATGGAAAAAAAAGTTTAAAGCATTTCATATTACCTATATACCGAAGGATCATTTAGGTCCAGCGTTTCATTGGTGTAGTCAGAAAGTATAAAAGGAAATACTGGATATTGCATGAGATCATTGAAGGAACGACCGGCATGTTTGTTTAAATGAGTCAGATATTCAAAGTTAGTAATCTGTCCTGTGCACCACAGGTGGGTCAAAGCAGTAATGTTTCCATATTCCAAAAGGTTAGGCAAATTGTTAGTCAAGATGTTGTGGTACACATCATCACGGACCTAGAAGAAAACACCATAGATTTAGTCATACAATTTAAAAGTTTAAAACTACCAAGAGTAAGTTTCTCTCATTTTGTATATTTCCAGATATCTGCTGTAATAGAATGTCTAGTACCACTAAGATTTTTTAATGTCTTAAGATATTGGATATGTGTTTTACAACATGCCTATGATCATCCAGAAGCCCAGCTGAGCCAAGTTCTTTCGAAGGTATTAGGCAGAATTTAATTAGTCCATGCTAACAGGTCTCCTTAAAAACCTAATGCCTGAATATACACGTTATAAAGACACAGCAAAATGATTTATGGTGTATTACTCTGCATTGGTGCCACAGTACCTTTGTATTATCAAAAGCCAAGAGCAAAGTTCTGCCATTGGTTAGAAAGATTTCCACAGCATTGTCTCTTAACTGCCACCAGCGCTTATGAACTTCCTTGATTTCCTCATAGGTCCAAGAAAACGATGCTGGTTCTGTTTCTCCATGAAAACTCTGTAGAATTTGCAATTTAGAAAGTAATTTTAAACAGTGGATTTTCCAGACAAGAAACCCTTCAATGCAGCCAGTTTATAACAATACAGCATATCATAAGGCAAAACTTAATTTTAATGCTATGTCTTAATATGATGTGAATTTCTTTAGCTGCTTTCCCCATCCTCCACTCTCCTCAAGGCAGTGGGTAGAACATGACACATGCTCCTCAGCTGCTCCAGTTCCTTACCCAGCACTAGCAAGCAATGCCACCTTTTCCATGGCTCTTAAGCTAAAAATATTGGACAGCCAGTCAGAGCAAGCAAAGCTTTGTTGTGAATCCCAGCTCTGACAGCCCTGTGAAGGACAGAGCAGCTGCTAGCATCTTAAACCACAGGAACTGCCTGTTCAGTACATGCAAGGAAGAGCTCTATAAAAGCAGTTTAAAGCTTTCAGTAATACAATCCGTATCTTGATTACTTTTACGTGTCTGTTGGATGTATGAACAATTTACATATTCAAGTCTTTGTACATCAGAAGGATTAGGTCAGCTCCCTTTTCTTTCATGAAACAATCCTCTTGTACAAGAAAAGGAAGGAGCTAGAACATATATAATGTAAAATTCAAGAATGAGATGCTGTGGAGCACAATTCATACACCTGTGACTTTCTGCACTTCATAGTGCCCCAGCTTCCACTGAGGCATGTTCTCAGGTGTAGACCAAAGCAAACTCTGTGCACTTTGCTGATAAACTCAAAGCAATGGACTGCAAGGTGCAGAAGCCTCTCACATCACCCGTTCCTCATTCCCTCCCAGAATCAGGCCCACATCTTTGTTTTCTTCTATCACCAAAAATTCCATAGCCAGGGTCAACAGAAGCAACACAAACCAAACTAATTAGTTTGGCTAGCTTTATCCAGAGATCTCTAGTACTACCGCCACTGAATTTGTTGGAGAAGCAAGCTACTCACAGCCACAGTTTGGTAAAATTAAAGCTGGACAATATGTTCTAACACTTACCGAATTTTCAATTGTGTCTGAAGCATTATCTTCAACAAAATACATGCCACATTTTCCTACAGCAAAAATAGTTATGAAAAGGTACATGATATTGCACAATGCATCTTTGGGTTTTATAAACAGTATTCAGGAGTTAATAATGCTAAGAATAGCACCAGGGGCAAGACAGTACTTCACAGAAATACATTTATCATCCCACATCTTTTAGCAAGTGGTCTTAAAACTTACTGGCAGTTCAAACAGCATTCATGAAAACAGTAGAGAAGAAAGGCAAAATTTATATATCAAAGTATGTAATCCACAGAGTCAGGCAACAACTCATTTACTTCTAAAAAATTAGCCAGGTTTATATATACAGCAGACTCTAACAACCAAAATATATTTATCAAGACTGAAAAATCTACTTACCTAGCAATAGTTCACCAGCAGTCTCTCTAGAAGGTGCTACACTTACACATCTTCGATTAACTCTGAAATATTTCGAAGTGGAAATGCTTATGGATTAGGGAAACGCCTGTCCTGTCCTTATGGATTTATGTACCTTTCAGGAGACCTAAAACCAACCTAAACCAAACACCCTCCAAGGTTACAACTGAAGAAAAACTGTCCAACAACATGACTAATGGTTCATATCCCAAAGAGGGAAAGAAAATAGAACCTCAACTTTTTAGATGTGCTTATGAGTGTATTTGCACTTATTTCTTTCCATGTTCTCTGCAGTTATTTTAGGCTGCATTAGTGCCTGTAACAGGTGGAAAATTTACACAACTGCGGAGTTGAGTAATGCAGTGATAAAAGCAGAGGACTGAAAGACAATTTGCTTTTGAACTCTGATGGAAAGACCCACCAGATCTTAGATATCTAGGACAGGCAGTGCTACTAAGTGAAAATAAGAGATCTCACCAGGTTATCCCACAAGTCCTATCCACAGCACACCAGATGGTATTTGGTAGCTCTAGTCTTTTACTTTTGAGTAAAGCAAAATGCCTACTATTTTTGACACCAGTCTCCTTTCCCACTTGATTTTTTAAAAAATGTTTTTAAGACAAAAAAATTGTTTTTAGACAACTGTTTAATTTGATTAGGAAGACAGGAAAGGGAAGCAAGTGTTATCCAACATTTACCTTATATGTTCACTTGCAGCTTTGTCCTTTACAGTAGAGGAGTGAGAAGAATGTGTTTTGTCCTCAAATAAATAAGACAATGGAGTTTTTATCACACCTATAAAGATATCACAAATAGTAAGGTAGTAACAGTCATTACAATTCAGACATTATGCTACATTCAGCATTGAAGATGTTTTAATTACCTTCCTGTTTTTGCCTGTCTGGGAGAAGGTATTTGTTTGGAATAGTTAGGTAGCACCTCTGCAAGCGGCGCCTCTCTCTGTTTGGGCCCTCTGTTGGATCCAGTTGCCAAGAAGTTGGGTAATAGACTGGGTCATACCAGAGTGCTCTGATAAAAAAAATATATGTTAGGAGTATGGCAGCTGAGGCAGTATATACGCTTATTAATTCAGTTCTTTAACTAGTAGAAAGACAAGTTGCAGAGAAGTACGCTGGGGAATTTTTTCTGAAAAAATATTAAAAGACTGAATTCTGTAGTTTATTTCCATGACCTATTCCACCAAATGACTTTTCACGAGCTGCTACTCTAAGACTGTTCTTGAAGTTACTCAGTCTAATGAAAACAGCAATACAATGCATCGAACACTATTTTGAAAACTCTGCTGCTGCAAACATGACATAATACTAGTTCTGCAGTGGTGAAAATACCATAGATTGATTTCTTATTAACATTAACATCCTCTGTTTTACACTATTTAGTGAACAGAGTACATAGATACTAATGTGAGTAACATTACCCCAAAAATACTTTTTCTACTCCATCTATGTTGTGCAAAATATGAAAACTTCAGGACATCCTTCATTGTATTAGGCACAGCAAAATGTTTATGATGAAAAAAAAATGTCTAAATGGGATGGAAATACTACTTGGCTACTGACCCTAAAAGATAGGGTAAAAAAAAAAAATCTAATCAAGTCTTTCACAAGTGTAACTATCAGATGGTTAGCAAGAGGAATTCTTATTTTAATATCTCCGTTTCGTATCCCTCTAATTAGAGCAAGAAGCACGTGTCAGGCATCAAGTCTCTCTCACTTTTTCACTGAGATGAGAGAACTCACCGATCATGGGTAAGCTGCTGAACAAGTTCCTGCCAATGTCTGCTGGCACTTAGCTCTGCCTTATACATCCCCCTGATATGCTGGATTACTTTCTTCCTCTCCATTCCTTGTGACAGCGACACAGCTTGTGTGATGTCTCCAGCTATTTTAGAAATGTCTTTAGATTTTGTATCTAGACGCTGAAAGAGACTGAGGAGAGGAGCTGTGTTTTAAAATGCCAAATAAACACACTGAAAAAGGAAAGACACCAAAACGCCTCATAAAATACAATCAGTTTAGCAGTAGGTATGTAGAGTTCCAGTTACAGCAAAAGTGGAGCAACTTAGCCTACATAATGAGATTCATGAGTACCTTCTGCTTCTTAGTCATCAAAAAACCTATTACTTTTGGCCAAAGACAAGACAAGCCAGTCAGAAGATCAATGGCTATGCATTAACGTGCTTGACTAATTCATGTATACTCGTTACAATAAAAATCTGGAGTATGGACACTAATTTACTACTGATTAAATCTCCTAAGTCATTCAACATAAGAAAGTCTTAACACTTGTCTGCCATGGACATGACTAATCTGCCCTTTACAGCTACTGCACTTGCCTACTTAAAAGCACATTGTGTGTGCATCTCAAATCTGATTTTTATGGCAAAGCCTGAAATTGAAATTAATGGAAAACTCAAACTACCACAATGTACTGAAATTTACAATTACGCCAAGGAGCAGTAGTCTACATAGTTCACAAAAATACTCAAATTGTACATTGAATACAATATTTCATTTGTTGAAAATCAGGGTTAGTTGCAGGAACATTTAATTGCACAGACCACAGCAACAGGAGAGGTGATTGGACAGATGCAACAGTCATAAAATTAAGGGTGAAATGCCAAACGTGCAAAAAGCAATTCACTATTGAGGTTCACACAATGACATTTATTATGCAACCTACCAAAATGCATATGCCTATAATATAACAGTGTACTTAAAATCCTGAAAACTAGTGATGGTGTTAATTTGTAAAAAACCCCATCCATAATAACCACACAGGCAACTTCGCAATGGGAACTGCTGAACAGGGAACATTTCTTTAAGTTCTCACAGCCCCTCTAAGGCACTTGCCTCTGCCGATTATTAGCCATCGTCTTCTCCCAAGCAGCTTTGTTTACACCTTCTTCCATCTCATATTTCTTCTGATCCTGAATGGAAGTTTTACACATTACTTTCTTTTCCAGATAGATGAAAATAAGGAAGGGGAGGCTACAGGATATACCAGTTTTAAAAAGGAAGAGGGACAAAATTGTTAAACTGAGATCTCCACAGCATTTTAAACCAGCAAGGCTTCATTTCAGTTACTGTCATTTTTATTATATTTATATGTAATTATTCTCTTTGCAAGAAATTGAAAATTATTTTCTTGAAAATAAGATACTAGTAGTTTATTATGAACTCCCATCTTCCTCTGGATTAAATATGTTTAAGTGAGAAGCTTGTGAGCTTGCTGTGAAGAGCTGAGCGTATGTGACAGAAATATTGAGAACCCAAAGAGATTCCCAAAAGCATAAGCCATGTGCCAAAGAACACCACAATCTGCAGTTAAACCCTGACCCCATGTAAAACAATTGTCTCAAATACACCCAGTTTTTAAAGCAAAGTTTTTATTCACAAACCTCTTTCAAAGCTTTTATTAAATCTGGCTTTGGTCGTGGGCTCAGGGGAATGCATTTATAGCCACAACTCCTCAATGTATTCATTAAGTCTCTTGCTGCTCTTTGTTGTTCTTTGGTCATTCCATCACCGTGATTGTGCATTAACTCATACAAATAGAGCACTAATTTAGGCCCATGCTAGAAGATGAAAAGAAGGAAAGAGGAGAATACAAATGTATGGTCACACTCATTTCCACAACACTGAGCAATATTTCCCTCTCCACTTTTATACCCTTTTCTAGTCAGACTGTGCAGATTTCTTCTAATTATTCTCTAATTTAAAGAAAAAGACAGCTTTAATGGTTAAACGTAAACTTATATAAAATTAGAAAAGCATGCTGAATTTTATCCTCACATGATAAACTCTGCCCCAGCATCTTGTGACTTGTCAAACGGCTTGCAAGAAAATGGAGTCCCCCAGTACTCATCTCCTGAAGCCTTATTTATACTTCAGGAAATATGTGCCAGAGACTTCTAATTTTGCCTGCCAAGAATACTACCTCATTTGATTAATGAAATTAGAGCTGACAGATAATGGAGTTAAGCAGACATAAGCCATAAATACACTTAAAATTACACTCCCACACAGAAGTCACTGCTAGTATATCAGCTCTTTTCTACCTGATAAAACTCATTTATTTTAATAACGTATACATGATCAGAAATATATACTATATATTTCTATATAATATATATATTATATAATCTAATCCAATAAATACTTTCTCTCCCTAGTATACAGCAACTCAAACTGTGGCACGTCTTTTACTTCATTCTTGCAATTCCTGAAGATCTCAAACAGCAGCATTCCTATCTAATTTCTTCCTGTGACTCTAAGACATGATTGCTCTTAAGCTTGCACTAACATAGTACAATTAGAAGCTTTCTTCTGACAAACTCAGAAAATCAGGGAGAACATTTTCAACTTTTTAACTCAAGAACATGGAATACACAATCTCCCTTTAAGAACTAATAAAAGTGAAGTAAGAAGAGAGAGTGTACTGCTTTGGCTTATGATTGACTGCTTCTTAAAATCTAGTTGCAATCAATTCTTACAAGCTTCAGGAAATCTACAGTTAAGAGCTCCATAATAAGGTTAATTCCTTCCTTAATTTGCTTTTTTAGAGTACTTTAATTCCCAGCTTCCTCAGTAAAATCCTTCATGGTAAGACTAGTATCACCTTTTGTCTCTGCACTGACAGAGGATATGCTTGATGCAGAATGGCATCAACATACCCAGACTTAAAGCTATCTGTCCTCAGGATAGTATAGCAATTGCAGAGGTACACACAGGTGTTTTGCTTGACAATTGTCATACTAAAATAGGAGTGAACAACTAGCCACATACAGTTCTAAATAATTGCAAAATGTAGACAAAAAATTGAAAACAGGTTTTAAAAACTTATCTCAAAAACTCTTGAGCTTACTTGCAAAGTTGGGCTTAGACAGTCACGCAGAATCTCTTGCTGGTTTACTTCTTGTACCATTTCCAAAGCCTGCTTCCTCTCCTGCAGAGGCCTTACAGGAGACAAGCTATGCACAAGAAGCCTCCCAAGCTGCGTACGGAATGTGTCCTTACACAACACAAGGATTCTGTTCCACTGCTGTTTTGGAGTGCTCATTCTGCTGGTGCCCTAAGTAATGGAGACAACTTTTTAATATTGCAGGGTTAGGACTTCCTTCTACCAAGTTTTTCACATTTTAAAATAAACATGGTTAATATGATCAAAATGCAAGATGAAGTTTTATCTACCAAAGTAATTGTTTTGGTTTAGTACAGCAATTATTATTATGGGTTAAAAGGCATTCTACTAAAACAATCCAAAAAGTGAAAATTGTGATGTAGAGGATTTAAAAACCAGAGTGGTATTTTATTGCTCATTTTAATCAACAACCCTTTTACATTAATCACCAGTTTCTGAAGGATTACCTCAAAAGATAAGAAACCAGGCATTGAAAGGAGGTGTGTTCACAAGAAAAAACTTGCCATCTTTGAAAAGTACTACAGGTATGGCACAATGGAAAGATAATACACCTATCAAATATAGTTTTTCTGAGCTAGAAAGTAGGTAGAACTACTTTTACCAAGATGACCTAAGGAAGAGTAGTAACACACTTTGTATTATCCAAGCAAAAACGGAACACCTTGGAAAGCCTGACAAGCTAACTAACACCTGTATGTTAGAAGACTTTCAGCGCTTTAGCAAGAATTGAAAAAAGAGAAAGCTCTCCTTTCCAACTCTAAAATATACTATAAACAAATTGCTCAAAAAATCTAACACCTGTGGATGCACAGAAGATCTGGTTTTATAGGCTTCAGCAAACCTCAGTGTTGAAGTTTAAGAAACCAAACAAATATTCACAGTACAAGAAAGCCTATTTAAATTATGTGTTCTTGTTCAAGCAGAATTTTGCTAAATGCAAAGGTAAAAATCAGAACAGATCCATTTTTTATTTTATAACTGCACAGTAACTGGGAAGCTGAACAGGGTTTTTACTGCCACAGTTGAACGGACAGAGGTAGTAAGAAAAGCATTTAAGGATAGAATACACTATGCCTGAAAGCTCCTGATAAATATGCTTTAATGTAGACAGCATCTATTACTTACAGTGGATACTTTGATTCCTTCCACCAACATTTTGGCCATTTCTTTAAGAAAAGGGTTTATTCTGCTAGTCAGTTCTTGCTGGCTTTCCTCTTCAGGAACTTCCAGCTGGGATGCTGAAAGTCTGCTTTGACTTGTATTTTCTGTTATACCCAGTACATCAAGGCACTCTTCAGTAGAGGCTTAAAATTTAAGAGGTACATATTGATCAGTACCATCTCAAGCAAGACAATCCTATGAACCTTTAGTTGGCATTATATCAAATACTGCCTTTACTGATATATTTACCATACTTACACTGTCCCTTGCTTCTGCAGAATTTGAACTAGCTCTCAAAGTCATCAAGGCTTGCTAACCAATGTAGCCATTTCATAGAAAAATAGAATTTTAAGGGAACAGACGCTCCCTTTGGAAGTTAAATCTTCAGGTAATAATTCAGGCAGTTAACACATGAACGGACTAATATAGAAATAAAGTAACTTGTTCAGTTCATTCAGATAAAAACATTACCCAGACTGCCAGTTACATAACACAGAGACAAATCACAGAGAACGATGCTTTATGGCTAAATCCATTAAACTTGTGTCAGTAGAACAACTTTCCTCTCTAACACTTCTGCATTCCAAAAGCAATAATTCATTTCTCATCAAAACAGAAATAAACCAAAAAGAAATCCTACCTAAATAAATGAGCCTGTTAACAGCCAAAACTGTCAGCCTCTGTAACCTTTGTGCAAACTCAGACTCAGTGGCTTGGATAGGATTTTCTTGGCTCATTCTCCGCTGCATCATCATGTTGAATTCCTCACTTGCTAGTGAGCGCATTTTCACCAGCAGAGCATCAGACTGAGCAAGGGAAAACTTCCTGGAAGCTTTAAGGAGAGAAGTATGAATAGAATTCCACTAAAATGCACAAGAACTCAATCACTCAGCAATTGCTTTCATCCAAAGAGTTCACATCATTTAAAGAAGCGAACATTTGAAATATATCAGTATGAAAGGGAACATATGTGTCATTGGGTGTTTGTCTTATTTTTAAAGCTTTTTGAAAATAAATATATAAATTTCAAATAATAAGTGATTTGAAATGACTTAGTCTCAAGATCAGATTTATTGTATGATTTCCATATCCTTGTGCTAAACATCCAAACCCACTTACTTTTATTCTTCTTTTTATTGTATAAATAGGATAAAGGACTGAAAGTCAGTAATACAACAAAATATTGCAGAGTAGGTTCATCAGCACAAATGATGAGCCAGACATATCAGCAAACACATTTTGTACCATATCTATTGCCACTAACAGAAGCGCAGTATCTAACTTAAAAGAATATTCCTCAGAATTTTCTTGAAATGAACTGGGAGGTCTTGATTGTGCTTCCTTCTTTTGGAAATAACTGTTTCTATTTACATTTAGTGCCTCACCAGGTTCACTAATATAAAAACATTTTCACTGTACTGAACATAGATTTTTATATATATATATAAACATTTCACTAGGTTGCTAGGTTGATGGAGAGAGGGTCTCAAAAGCTGACCATTTCAAGAGAAACATTCCCATAGTAAACAGGGAATAGTAAGTGCTTGCCAGGTTTTTAAACTATCTTCTGTGAAGTGTTTAATGCAGCTTTATTTGTAAGAGACATACAAAATCAACTTACATCCAGACAAATCCATAACCTTTACAGAAGGACTGACTAGATATCAAATACAGGGAAAGTATAACTGCTAAAGCTAGAAGTCAACACAGGTTTTAAAAACACAACCACAGTGGCACTTCCAAGTATAAATTTGGAGTGGAAAATTTAGACAACTTCAGGATTGTCTCTAATGAGAAGTTGTGCAACACAGCAATCCCCACACCATACCTGTATTAGTTACAAGCACTAACTTGATTTTGGCATTAACTTATTGTGAGGTTGGCTATTACAAGTATTATGAATTAGTTTAAAAACATCTTTACTAAGCAACTTGTGAATTTAAGAGAATCCCCAGAGAAGGTAGTATCATGCAATCATCAAGTAATATATACAGGAGAAAGTACAAGGACTCTACACTTCAGCTACTCACCCGCGATGCCTTTGCGCTTTTGAAACATTGTGCGATGTGGTGCTGAGGGTGCCGGGGCTGAACTGGCCTGCTCCTGAGCATCTTGGCTTGCTGTGGTTTTTATTAATTCGATGGCTGCTTGAAGAACTCTTAACTGCAGAACAACTGCCATATCTAGGGAGAGAGGCATACAAAGTCTACATGACCTGCTTTACACATCTTCAGGATTTTTTACCAGATGTTTGTAGCAAGTCAAAACACAAAATGTGTCAAGAACTATAAAACTCTAGCTTCCACAGGAGTCACAGAGTCACCTCACTATTCCACAGACACAGACTCTACAGAAATGAGTTCTCATAGAAAAGCCACTGAATTTGATTACTCTAAAACAAGCTAAATGAAACTGTATAGAATGTTTTCATTTAAATATCCTTAAAGAACTTTTACAGTCACTGTTCTTTCAGACTAGCAGCACACAATTCTTGACCACAAGGCAGACTCCTAAGGGAAAATACTAATTTGAGAACCACTTAAGAAGAGAAAGATTCACCACCAGAAAACTCCCCCTTCTCCCTCGGCAGGAATATTAAATAAAAAAACAGTGGGGAAGGAATTTACTTCTCCAGTCCCATGACCCCAAAAATTAGCAGACAACTTACTTTGCATCCTTGCATTTTTACTATTTTGCAGATGACCCAGCAGCACAATGAGGTCTTCAATAACACGAAAATATTGAGAACCTGAGGAGCTGCAGGCATGAATTGCAACTGCTACCAGCAGCTGTTGTATATCGCATGCAAGTAACTTGTAGTCATTCAAGGGAATGCTGCAAACAAAGTTGTAGTTACCAGAAACATGACAATTCTAGTAGATCGTAACTCTTAACAAGACCCATTATTATTCCCCTTGCGACTTCTGCCAACTCTACCTAATATTATGTTGTACTTCATATAAAAATGTCACTGCTGAAGACTAGAAAATTATAATTCAAGACATTGCTTTAGTGTTAATTTGGCAGATTGGATGCCTGCAAATTTTTGAGGCATTCTAATGTTCAGTGCAGCACAGTTTTATTGGAAAAGCAATGTATTACTATCAGATTTTTTAAGTTAAAGAACAACTCTAAAATCCCATATTTCTCAAGAAAATATCAGGATAATATCATTTTATAATCATGCTGAACAAAAACTATATTGAGGTGAAAAGGAAACCTTTCCATTTCTTCAGGATACCAACTAATTAAATAAAATAACAAAACCCTGTCTTTTCCTTTGTTCCCTATATAACCTTTGTTACAGAATCTTTATAGCTAATAAAATCATAGAAGTCACTCAAAATCTCAAATATTAAATCATAGGCAGTACACAAGAGACTTTTCTTCAGTTTCGATATTGGCCATAGATAGAATGTTACCATTTCCTGTGCCTTTATCTTACTGTTCAGTTTTATTAAGAAAAGCACTGAAAGTGCAGACAGTGTGACAAACTCATTTTAAAAATGTCATTTCACTTGACTGTTTAAGGTATGGAAAGAACATTTTATATTCCATTATTTGAACTGACTGAACGTTAACTTACAGGTATAAAGCTGAAAACCTCAAACCCACTATTTTCTACATGGTCTCTGATAATTTAAAAAAGTAGAATACAATACAGTAATTTCTTGCTAGCCTTAAGGCTGTGCCTAGAATATTTGATAGCAACAGAAACAATACTCACTTTGTTTCCAGTCCATTGAGAGCAGCCAGTGTATTACACAACACATAGAGCAAACCATTATCAAGCAGTAGGTCTGCAACTTTTGAGCAGGAACTTATGATTTGCAGGAGGAGACAGAAGCAATTGTGGAGCAGAACATTATCATAGAGAGAATTCTCTATTAGACCCAGAACAGGAATGACACACCATTTTCGAAAGAGTCCAACATTCTTGACATCTTCCAGATCAAATCTGTTAACAGAAATATGAGTAAATGGCATCCTAAAGAACAATCTGCTAACAAAAACAGTACATGCAACCGGAGTACCAGTTATATATCATATGCTTATATTTTGGCAAAGATGTCCATGGTAATTTCCTACATTTCATTTTAGTAACAATACCTGTCTACTAAAAAATCCAATAAGAGAAAAATAACTTTTCATAGAGCCACAAAGAAATGAAGTGCCTAAAAAGTATATCTGACACTTCAGCTAACTACCAACTGTCTACAATACTGACTTCATGAATAGAATGGGGGTTTTTAATCAGTGCAGAAAACTGTTGCATCACCTTTCCAATAGTCACTATTATTTTATCAAGATATTAACTTATTATATTATATTTTAATTATATCATTATTATCTTATCAAGATATTAACTTATCAAGAGAACAGATACATCTTGTCACCACTATAACAATACGACTGGCAGCAGGTCTGACACTCTATATCCATTTCTGCTGGATTTTAATTAAGGTTGGCATCTGGCTTGTAGCAATTGCAGAATTCAATGCAGCGCTTCAGACCTTGTTTTATTTGTGCACTAAGAAACTGCATTACTATTATGAGGTTATCAGCCCATCATATGACTATTATACACAATGCTAAAAACTTGATGCATTAGAATTATCTTTCCAGCCCCATAATAAATCCTGAAGAAGTAACAGAAGTAGTTTGCTTTGGGACTAATTAAGCAGCCATAACTAAATATTGCAGTTAAATAAGAATAGTTTTTGAATGGTGAAGATCAGGTCAAGAGGCAGAAGTAATTTGGCTAATTACAAATTACAAATTGGCTACTACAGAGGAAGCAATTGAGAAGGAACTTTTTGCAAGATTTTTCCAATGATTATATTTAAACATGTGACGCCTATACAAGCATTACGTAGTCAGACTAATGCTAAAAAATATAATTTACTTATATAGCTGTCTGCTTAAAGGTAATCTCCTTTTCTGTCAATATGAGGTGACTCTTTGGTTCATAAAAATGGTGTATGTCTGGGATTTTCCCTGAAAGGGACATCCATTTAAATTTGGAGCCAAGACAAGGAAGCAGCTGTGGCATCAAGATTTTTCCTTAGTTACCTACCAAAATCCTAGAGGAGTCTAGTGACTGCTACTTAAAATTTTAAGGATACAAATCAGTTTCAGAGACAACAGAGAGAGTTAAACTGACTATACGACGTTTGAGTTCAAGGCCTCAGACTTGGAGTGCCTCAGAGTTTACAAGATCCCAGCTGACAGCCATCAGACGAAGTTGCTTACAAATAGTTTAAGAGCCAAACAATGGCTCTAAGGATTTTAATACACTTCAGTGTTAAATAAGCAAAACATACCAAAACAGTTTTGAAGGAACCCTTTTCATAGTTGTTGACCAGCAAAGTGCACTGCTTGTAACTCACATACTGTTACAGGACATAAAAGCACAGCATTACTTACTCTTCATCCAAGCCAACAGAGCGGCCAAAAAGCATTTCCAAAAAGCATTCTACAACTTCCTGAGTGCCCTGATGAAGATACAGCTGGTTGGCTAGCAAAGAAAAGCCACGATTCTTTAAGAATTTCTCCTTCTGCTCCCTCCTTGCTCTGTTGAAATATGCATCCAACAACTAAAAATAAATGCATAATTATGGTGTAAGAGTTAAATATTTAATATAACTGCCCTGAAAGTTAAATTGTTGTCTGTGATTGAAATAATTTTTTTTTAAATGCAAACATCGATGCAATTTTTTAAATTGCAAACATCAATTACACTACTGCAGCTGCAATCTACACTGTCCTTATTACTATCAACATCTGATAATATATTTTTAATCTTACATTTTTCATCAAGTTTGGGGCAGAGTAAATCACACACAACAGTTAGCAAATGCATACATAAATACTCAAACTTTTTATACTTGTTCAATCTTACACTTCTTACACTTTGGTGTGCATGCAAATGCATGCATGACATTTGTTCTCAATAAAGCCATACAGTCTTATTCTTTTTCAAATCAAAATAGAAATCTACTCTAAGTTTTTTATCTACACAATGCCATCATACAGAAACACTGTCCTTAATGCTACAAAAATCTCTGAAAACATTTTGAAGCCTCAAGTCCATCTTCAGTCTACAAATGTGTAGATGACTCCTCAGCATAACTCAAAGTCAACTCTGTTACAAGTCAAACTAAGGTGCAAGCACTTTTTTTACACACTGCATCATGTCTTGCGTTACTGACTTTCTGCACTGTTTCTTCCATTTACAATGGCAATGCTGTCATAAGCTCTTAAGGCCTTTGGCTTACATTAGGGACTATATTTATCTGTTCAAGAGTCTGTGTTTATGTTGCTTTGTGATTTCCTCTGTTTTTTTTTTTAATCCATAGAATGAAAAATTGTCTCAAAACTCAGAAATAAATGTAGAAAACTTAAGAAAGCTAAATAAAAATTTTAAAATTTTAATCACATTTCCAAAATGTTAATTATGCTGGTTCACAACTTCTTAGGAGAAAACATTGGATATAGGCCTACTTTTATGACTCCTTGTTGTATGAGAGGAGATGGGTGGTTCACCAGAACTATAAGATAATCAGGTTGGATAAGTTTGTCCATCACATCTTCTAGCATGATATCTGGTAGAATTAGGAGAACTCCACGCAAGAGATCATATAATCCACAACAGATAAGCACAAGGTAGTCTTCTGCACATCTGAAAACAGAGAAATATGTTTTACCACAGCAGGAAAGATTAAAAAATGTGAAATTGAAGTTCTTAAGGGACAGGAAGAAGGTTCAGGTTAGAAACTTGGAAAACATCATTTCTCCAATACTCTTGACTACCAATCTACATTAACACTTATTTTTATGATGGCAGATAGTAAAAAGGATAATCTAATCAGAATAACTTTTTTTGTGAGGAGTTCCCACTTTTACTGCACATAGCAAAAATCCCTCTTTTTAAAATTTGCTATGTTTCAGCAAAAACTGAAACAACAGAACATTCTATACACTAAAAGCTTAATAAATTTCTGTATGACAGCCATTGAAAACATTCCCTTAGTTTTCAGACTTGGAACTTTGTGGAATAGTAATCAAGAGCAAGAACTGTGAAATTAAAGCTCATGTTAATTTATTATTTTATGTGTTTACCTGTCATCAGGGCTTTCAGATGGTTTTGGGGTATTCTCATTAGCTGAAGAAAAAGCAAGACTGTCCCAGTCTTCAGGAAGAACATTCTTGTCAGCAAAGCTTGGCCAGCGAGCAATGGCTGATGATGCTCCAAGAACAGAGAATGCCAAGCCCAGCCCTGCAAAATTACCCTGTCCCTTCTGAAATGAAGGCAGTCCTTTCAGATTGTCTGGACGACGAAGCGATGCCTCAGCTGCACCACCACCACCAGCTTCATTACATTTCAGGTCTGTATCGGCTTCTTTACTCTCTAATGCATTTTCAGATAACTCTACTTCTTTTGCAATATCCTCAAATGTTTCGGCAGATGTTAGCTCTGAGTCACAAACTGTTTTTGCAGACTCACAGCTGCTAAGGAAGAGTTCTTCCTGTACTCTCTTTATAGTTTCAGAGCTTTCTACAAAATCAATTCGACCCTGAAGATCCACGTAGTCACGCTCACCAAGGATCTGCAGGTCATCAACACTGCTTCCCATTCTTTCAGTCAGTCTTTTTCGATGAACTTGGGGTGAGGAAGTAGGTGACGCTGGTAAGCTTTTAGAAAGCCTTCTAGGCTCCTGAGAGCTTATCCTCTGCTGTACACTAGCTTTGGAAGTGCTACCTAGGGAAATAAGGATATCTTCAGCATTCATTCCACACTAAAAACCAGCTTTTCTCTTAATGTTGCATGCTTCATCTATTTAAAATTGTAGTGACCCAAGTTAATTTTATGTGCAAAAATGATTCAGTGCCTAGCATAGCCCAGATCTGGTTAAACAAAGTAGAGACAGTAAACTATCATGCGGCCACATTTTAGCAAGTCACAAATGTGAAAGAAACAAAACACAAAGTAATTTTTGCCAATATACTGGAGTTTCTAGATTTAAGTTAGGATCCTTTCACCTAACCCTCAGCATGAACTTCTATAGAATCAAGGAGGGAGGGCACATCTGGAGGTGTCTACACCAGAATCCTTGCTCAAAGCAGGGTCAAATAAAGCAGCTTGTTCTATTTGGAGCTTTGTGTAAGAGGTCCACTCTGCCCATTTCAGTGGACATCAAATTGCTCCCAGCAACTCTTTTGCACCGAGTTTTTATAGATACTTCAAATTTAGAACAAATAATTAGGTATCTTAACTAACACTTCTTGCTTTTAATTGCACATTTTGACCTGAAACAGTCAAACTTTCAGAGCGTACTACAAGTCTTGAACAAAATATAGCTTTAAGAGAGAAAGATGTCTATATACAAGACAGGTAGAAGTTAGTCTAGGAAAAGAAGAATTTTTTTCATTCACAAATATTTTGAAAACTATGCATCAATTAATACTAATGCAATGATGATGAATTAGGAATATATTTTTTATGAGAAATACATGAAAGAAATACATGAATATCATACACATGCCAACACAGCCAGACCAAGCTGGCCCTCACACAACAGGAGAGATCTACAGCACCTCCTGCCATGGGCAGGACACCTGCCACTAGACCAGGCAGCTCAGAGCTTCATCCAGCCTGGCCTTGAGCACTGCCAGGGTTCATATCCACAACCTCCCTAGGCAACTTGTTCTGGTGTCTTGCCACCCTCACAGTAAAAAAATTCTTCCTACTATCTAACCCTAAACTTCCCCTCTTAATTTGTACCTATTACTCCTTGTCCTATCACTATTATAGTTCCTGATTAAATATAAGATTATATAAATTATACATTTATTTAGATAAATTTGGAAATTCAAATTAAGAATCGCAAACACCCAAATATCCACTTTCACAAAAAAGAAATTAAGTTGAGTAGTCCTCATTCCTCTGGTACACATGAATAATCTCTATTCAAGAACAGTAATTTGGTAATACTGGTATAAAAAAAATACTAAAAGCACTCATTTAGAAGAATGAGATTTCATACATTTTCCATATGGGAAAAGGACTGATTCCATACACAATTTGGTACTGTGATATGTTCTTCATACCACTTCTTTAGTAAAAAGACTAAAAAAACTTGAATAAACATTGTTTCAACTGAAGTAGTACTTGAAAACTCAAGTTCCTTTTCCTAAAGAAAGTAACAACAAGATACCAATTGTAAAAGATATTACATTGTGATACCCAGAATATAGCCAGTCACACATGATCTGACATAAATGGACTATTGTTAGGGATTATGCAGAAATAAAGAAAAGTATCAGCTTAATGCTTTCTGCCCAGATAAGATAGCTGCTTATGGCTCACTGCTTCAACTGCTGCCTGGTCAGGGCACTCTCATACATCTCTGGCAGGTCTGTTTAACAAATGAAATGATTCTGCTTATCTGGTCCACTTCACTGCCTGAGCCATCAATGTGGCAATTTGCTTCAACTTAAGAATGAAGAGCAGTTCAGGTAGCATGTTCTGTTCCATCCTTCTTACTCTGCTATTCAGGCATCAAGCTCCAAGGGATGGGGAACTTTATAAGAAATATCTGTGGGAAAGTAACACTTTAAGGCACTCCAGTCATTTGCCAAAAGATTGTGTCTTAACATCCTTGTTTTTCCAGTATTGTTTTACCTTCCAGTGGTAAAGCTGTAAATCCAGTTGGAGATGTAATCACAAATGCAGAATTGTCTACTGACTTCCCACCACTGCTGGAATTTCTCAGATACCTAAGCGATTCAACTTTCTCCTGGAAAATTTTGCCATCTAGAAAGAAAAGGGTGAAAGTTACATAAAATCTTTTTGTCTGTATGGCTGGTAAATTAGACTCAGAGTAGTCAGATGGTTATATTTTGAGCTGACCCCCATAGGCTAATGAGAAGTGCTGAAGTCCAAACAACTGAGAAAAAGCACTTTTAGTGATATGACTTCAAAATTTACTTTAGAAAAATAAAAATATTATGATGTACTAAAGTAATTACATTTAAAGGTGGTCCTTGCAGACATACAAGCAATGACAACTGACTTTTTGTCATGTCAAAAACAGGTGGGTGTTCTCAAACAGCCTAAAAAGGCTTCAAGTATCAAAACATGCATTCTCTCTTTACTCAGAATTTTACAGCAGTTAGTATTAGAGGACAGATAAAGATAAACAAAACTGTGCTGCCTTTGAAACTGATCATTAAAACTTGAGGTACATGGGTATTTGCTAAAGGAGAAAGTATTTCAAACTTGGATGATGCTTTCCCATGTTTACATAAGTTACAGCTTAGGTTGCACAATGCTAATATTAAAGCATGAACTATACATTGTTTCACATTTTTAAGAGCAGCAAGAAATATATTTTAAAGCTCACATCAGTCATTTTGCCAACACGATCATCCAGTACAAATATATTAAAGCAGCTGTTGTTCTAGGTCTGTACCCCTCAAAGCCCACAAGCACTGCCAGGAGCTTCTATGCAATGAACTGATGAATAATGAACAATGACGTCTTGCAAATCATCCATTGCTAAAAATGCTCCTCAGGCTCTTTATTTTTCTAGGAATTCAGTAACAGGAAACAAGAAAGTAGAAGTGGAGAAAGGACCAAGTACACATTTCTGAAGAAGCTCCATTTACAGGTAAGCTAGATTTTTTTTTTCCTAAATTTGCCCACAGACAAATGTCCACACAGGCAGCTAAATTAAGCACACCATTTAGCAGCATCAAACTTTAAGAAAATTAAAGGCATAAACAATGAGAGAAATTATCTATGAAGAAAACTCTCCAAGTGAACAAAATCTAACTGTAACCTGTTTCAGAAAAGTAAAAGTAATTTACAGTATTAAGTCCCAACCGTTCAATAATTTTTAATATCTTGTCATTAAAATACAGAAAAGGTTACCTTAAAGTATTATTTTATTACCAGATTTTTATCTTATTGTTTATTTAAATGTTGCATATTTACCTATGTGCAGGGAAAAGTAGAAGTTGGTAGGGTTGTGACAAACATATGTATTGGTGGGAGGGTGAACTGCTAAGAGGAAATTGAAAACGAGTGTCAGCAATTCCAGGTCTGGGGGAGAACCAAGCACTTCTTCAATTATTTTCACAAATGACCTGCAAACCTCCCGAGGCAGGGATGCAAGGTGTCCCTCTTTATGCTCCTAGAAAGAAAGAGTAGCACAACTGTAAGGTACTTGCAATTTTAATTTCAGAAACTGTCTTTTTTTAAAAAAAAAATGTCATGCTGCAGTAGAACAGACAAGGAAAAAAAAGCTCAGCTAATAAAGCTGTATTCTTTAATTTTGAGAGGAGGTGCTGTATGTCCTGAACATTATCTAAGTCCATCATGCACCAAATATTGCACCTGTTAAGCTGATTTTCGGAAAAATGGGCCACTTCTCCATACTATACTGCTCTGCCATGAAATGCTGGAACTTTAGGACATGAATCACCATTGAAAGTATAGTTTATTGTCATTGGATTACATTATTTGTAGAGAAATTAATAGTTGCCAATACCAGTAATTCAAACATATTAATAAATTCCTGAACAGTACCACACAGTCTTCTGCATTTCCACTTCAGTAGCCATTTTTATAAACACACACATTTGAGATTAATTGATAATTATATTTATAATGTCAGCTTAATCAAGCATTCTATATAGTTTGACAACAGCTATCTCAAAAAGTCTATTAAAAGAACATGTATTTTAGAACAAAACTTCAAGAAATTTGTGGGAAACCTCACTGTAAGGTGAGCATGGTGATTATCTTGCTTCTTTACAACTTCTCTGAATTTACCTCCTTTTTTGATACCCAAGCACCTTAACTGACACTGCTGTGGGAAAAGACTAAATGAAGTTAATTTAAGTAAGTTTTTCTAAAGAGAATGGCTTATATAATTTCACCTTTGTTTCATCAGCCCCCACAAAATTGCCAAATCATTGACCAATTTGAGTAGTTTTTTTAATGAATAAATTAATTTTTTCCCAATACGCAAAATGACAGGAGAAATATTACAAAACATTCTGTATCTAGGCATTTGCACTAATTTACGATTTTGGAAGTTAACTATATCTCTAAAAAGTTCCAAAAGTAGGGAACACCACATAAAAATGAAGAAACTAAAAATATACAGATACTAAAATGAGGAAGATATTTTTGTAAAAAATCATTGAAAGAGGAAAAAAAAAATACATTTCATATGCTGAAGTGAGAAACTCAGAATAAAATGCAACATAAGATAGAAAATAAGAGTACAGGAAAAAGTGATTACATATTTTCACAAATAGATACATGTACTATAAGCAGGAAACCATTTCAAAATTACGTTCTTAAGAAATGTCTATCAAAGGACTGAAGCATTTCTCTAAAGTCCTTTCTGGCATAGGTATTTCCATGCGAGGGAGGAAGCTACTACTGTACCAAAATTTTGGGATGAGTGCTCAGACTGAGCACTACAGGCAGGCTGCCCCATTAGCTCTGATGAGATACAGCACAGACAGTTTCACTAGCTGCAGAGTATCTGGTTTTCAGTAATGAAGACAAGAACCAGCAAGAGACATCTCAGGTCTTTCTACATAAAAGAGACAGTTCATTTCAGCTCCTGCTGGTGTATGGCTCTGAAAATAACCTAGAGCCTTTCCAAATCACACCAGATGGTTACAAGCTTTTGTTCCTTCTGTCCAGCAGTTAATGGAGCACCAGTAGGGAACTGTACCAGTTTACAGCAACAATGCCTCCTGAATATGGAAGTAGTCTAGAAGCACAGAGGACAGTCTACTCAACTTTTGCTACAGAATTTAGTTCCTTCTACCCCATCCTCCCCAAGTAAAAATGAGCATTTGCCAAGCACAAGGAAGGATTTCAGAGTGGAAGTACCTGTAGAACCTGACAAGTTAACAGGAAGTGATGGACCACTTGAGCTTTCAATAGCTGTTTAATGTTAAACATCTGTTGGTGATGGTTAGCTCTGATAAGGATTTCAAGAGCTGCTAACAGGGTTTCCCAAACACCTTGCTGAAAAACAAAAAACAGGCATGTTGCTTCAAAAAATATATTTGTGAGTCTACATACTGAGAAAAAAAAATCCAAACACAAAGTCAAGTTAGTTTTACACTTAAGATGATAACCACATGAATGCAAGTGGTCAGGTCAGAACAGGTTAGAAATTAATCAGTAAAGTCATGCTCATAGAAAATTACACGTTTTAATGATTAGGCTACAAAAAAATTACTTGTCTAAAATTAGCTTTGTACATTCTTAGCTATATTAACCCTGAATAGTTATTTTCAACAGCTCAACTCCAAAAGAAAACAGGTCCTCCTTAGTTTCTCCACAAAAAAAATAATTATCAATTCAATTAAGAAGTCATATGCATACAACACATTTACAGAATTTAATACACTAAGGCTACCTCCATCACTAATCAGATGAGACTGATATTACAAACAGCTATTCAAACAAAAACAAGGAACATTAATTTTAGAAAATTGTAGTAATTAACTAACTACTACTCCTCCATTTACTAACACATAACTGGAGAAATTAATTCCAGACTTGGTAATACTTTATTTTTTTTTTTAGATATTGACTTTTTGACCTGAAGAATTTCCAAAATTAAAATATTTACCTTTGCTTTAGACCATATCTTCCAGTCAAGAAGCAGCTTTTCTAGCAACTGGACATCCTGAATAACTGCAGTAGAATCAGGGTCAAGCTGGAATTGCCCATTTTCATTTATACAGAGAATCTCATCACTGCAGCATCCTTCAAGGAGAGTCTTAAAGAGGGAGGATTTTTTTTTTTGAGTATCAAAAGAAAACAATACAGTTGTTCTATCCAATTTATAAAAAAATTAAAATCTTTAAAGAGACAGCATACTCTTGACAGGGAAGACATATCTACCTGCTCAACACCAATCTTGCTTCAAATCACTGTTCAGTCTTTGTAAAAACAGTTTCAAATGCACAATTAAAATCTCAGAGAAGTTTCTAGATTTAGATTTTAGATAGTGAACAAAATATCAGGTTTAAAAGAGGACTTTACCTTCAGCATGCAAAATCCAACAATGCATTTTGGTTTGATTAACACCCGGCGAATCATAGAATAACCATTACAGTTGTCCATCTCCTGTATTCTCTGTTGATTGTATTTTGTTAAAGATAGTATAAGTTGTAGTGCTAAAGCTTGAGTGTCTTCACAGCTGCTAATCTCTACTACCTGAGGAAAAGGCAAATTTAATAAGACAGTTTAAGTGAGAAACATGTAGAAAAAAGCTTTGTTGCACTCCTAAATAACTACTTATGGATTAAATCTCTTCTAAAGAGATTATAAGAGATTTGAGATTATGTAGATAACCTTCATTTTGTCTGTGTGTACATTTAGATATTATACTTGAAGTGATAATTTCTACTGTGCTAAATTATGAGCTGCTAAGGAAATCCAAGTCCCATTACAAGAATCCCTTTCTAAGAAAGAAATCTGTTTTAAGTAAATTTTAAGTACAAGGTACTTGCCATACTACAAA
Organism: Poecile atricapillus; assembly: GCF_030490865.1. Classification (NCBI taxonomy): domain Eukaryota; kingdom Metazoa; phylum Chordata; class Aves; order Passeriformes; family Paridae; genus Poecile; species Poecile atricapillus. The sequence goes on along the minus strand of NC_081251.1, from coordinate 70,333,797 downwards.
GTCACAAGGTTGTGAAATACATGAGCCACTAATAAGAAACTGTTTGCCCTGAAAAAATATTTTTCTGAAAAGTATTTTTCTGAAGCATTTAAGCTACAAAAAAAGGTTCCTGAAGTTCTAGACTAAGTGACTGTAAATGACAAACATTAAAGTTCTATTTTATCCATAAAGAGACCAGCAATTTTCTAAATGAAGACTACAAATCCTTTTCCCCTCTTTGCTTTCTACAGTTCTTTAATCCCAAGAGCAACTAGTTTTTTCACCAGAAATATACAAGAATGAAATCTCACATTAATGGGATTTCAGATCCTATGGGTTTTCTTGACATGTACCTATTAATTCTGCTGCACTTACACATTTATACACCTGTATTATAAGACCTGTATTGTCTCATAGCTGATCTGTTTGCTGGCCTTACTGATGCAAACAGTCTTCAGCAGGACCTATAGCAGATACTCAGCATAAATTTACATAATAAAATAACACAGATTAGGATTATCACCTCAGATTTCACTATCAGTGGTGAAATTACAACAGGCAGTGTCTTTATAACCATAATCTAATGTGAATTTGTTACTACTCTCACCAGATCTTTCAGAGCAATACCAGAGGCATATAAATCAGACAAGTCTTAGACCTAGGGTAAAATTTTGATTTAACTGTAGTACTTCAGGGACTGTTAGCACAAATATTAGCCTCTCCATGTACAGGTCACAGTTCAGCAGTAACTAAGTTAAGGCCTTACTATTTTTCAAATAGCAATTTTTCTTAGGATTAGCCTTTAAACACAGCTGAACAGTTATCACCAACAGGCTCTCACTATTCACTAAATAAAAATAAAGTTTTGCACACCATGTAGTTTCATATTTATTCATAGTTGCATTGTGAATATTCTGTGGTTAAAGATACACAATGAATGTAGGTGCCTCAAAATCAGAGACAAAAAATATAATCAGTTCTAAAACATCTCCAAAAATAATCTCTTTTGATATTTAAAAGCACTATTCCTAAATCAGAATGTAACAGCCCATCCTACATACTGGCAATATTATAAAAAACATAATGCAACAGAATTATAATTACATTTCCAATTTAAGACAACCTGCATGATGCAGTCTTATGCCACAGGTATTTTCCACAAGTTTTCTTTAACAGAAAGGCATCACGCAGACTAGAGCAAGGCAGCTAGAATAATGTGATTTTTATCCCAAGATACAATGAAAATTTCATATGGGAGAACACAAGCATACACCTTTCTCCCTACAGCCCCCTTACCCTGGCAAAGAGGAAAACAAATGCACCAGTGCCTCCAATTTCATGTAGTATACCCTGAAGAGTTTTATATTCGACTGGCTGAAGTGCTTTTAGGTGATGGGAGTCCAACACATTGCTCTGAACTTCTTTCAAACTGAAAGGTCTCTGAGAAGGTACAGTTTTCACTTGACCTTTCAGTCTAATGACAGGCTCATATATGGTGTACTGACCAGGACAGCTTGTGGTATAAACAACAGCAAGACTCTCCTGGAAACAAAAAAAAAAAGAGTTTAATTTTTTTCTAGAAATTTAATACAAACTGCCCCCCCCCCACCCCCCCCACACACACCAAGGATGCAAAAAGCCAAACACAAAAGTTACCTAACAGCCAGTAGTAAAAACTTTGGCAGTTCATTTCTACTTTACCATTAACATGCAGTGAGCGGATGCATGTACAATAAAATGCAACAGGATTCCCAAATCTTTGTCAACTCATGCAATAACTAAAGAAAATTAAGAAAATGCTAAGAAATTTCACCAAGGACCGTCCCCCTCTCATCACCTGACAAATTATATAACTGTTCTGCATAAAAAACAAAGTTACTGACAAATTTAAAATAAAATGAACATATAAAGAGTTTCCTTTTCTAAAATGGCAAGTCCAAAATATTGATGTTTTTTAAAATCTTCTCCAGCTTTTTGTTTTAAATCTGTTCTTTAATCAGCTTTGCCATAAGAGAAACTCAACACAAGTTTCATTAATGAAGACACTTAAACCAAAACCAAAGCTCCCATGGAAAACAACTTATTTTCACATAAATGTAAAATGATCTTATTTGGAAGGTTATTTAAATTAGAGAAATAATTTAATTTAAGGAGCTTGCATTCTATGCAAAAGTGCAAAGATGAATTTATCACTTAAGCACATGGTTCTTCTCTCTGCCTATCCGGTGTTCTGTAAGGCAAAATAAGCTTATAAATTGCATGACTGATTTGTTAAGTTCTTGTCTCATTCATTTCTTCTTAACCTATTCTAAACCAAAATTTAGTACCATTGTCTACAAGAATCACATCCGGACAGAATGAGCCTTTGCTTACAGCTACAAATTGAAATCAGAAATCCCTCTAGTGGGAACAATTCATACAGCAGGAATTACTAGTGTATGGATTCCCAGAATATAGCAGGCTTCACTGATAAGCAAGTTTTATTTTATTCTTCTTCTAGCAATAAGTATATTTACAACTGCATCTGGCAGGGATGTTTCAGTCAGGAAAGATGAGAAAAGCAATGTCTGCCAGCTGAAAAATTAGTTTTCAGCCAAACGTGATGCAAACTTAGTTCCTCCAAAACCTTCAAGGAATTTGTATTAACTCTTTTGCTGCTTAAAGCCAGAAAAACCATAATTTCTCTTCTCAGTTTTAGTCCTAAAAGGTTAATTCAGCAGGTCTTTCCTACTTTTACACTAATGGAGGGAAGAGCTATATATCCATCCTAGAGCTTTTGAAGGTACCTGTTTATCCACTATGATACATGTTGATCCACTATGATGCTGGAACATCTAGAAATTTTCAGAACCCAACCTAAATCAAGATGAAATGGTCACCCTGTGTGGAGTTCAGCTCCCATTAAAATAAGAAATTATAAGAAAATGATCTTAACGAGAAGAGTATTTGACCCTCTCTGCTTTGATTAAATGAAGCACTTTGGGAGACAGCAGGAAACATGCTCCAACTTTCTTAATCAGTTCTAAAGGATTAAGTAGAAACTTACAATTAAAAGCCCAACATCCACTTCCTTTTTTGTCATGAAGAGCTCCTTAATTTGTTCACATTGTAGAATCTCTTTACTTATGTACTTTGAGCAGTCAATCAATGCTTTGCCATATTTACAAGGCATTACAGATGTGAAGTCCGGGCCACACGTGTATAAGTAAAATGCTTCCTCTGGTCCAATATTTGCACCTAAAATCCAGAAAATAATCCAGATATTATCTCTTTGCAATAAAGCAAAATTCATACATACATAGTAGGATCAGAGACTTTACAAGAAATATCATCAACTGGATTTTGTAGGCTCTGATAAAACAATCAGTGCAGCCTAATGCTTGCTATTAGCTACAGTGGATCAGTGACTTCTGACACATCACAGGCCAGATTAGTTCAGTGACAAAGGCAACTGAAACCAAGCCAGGAAAATGACCTGCATGAACTGAAGATCAACATCTCTGAAAAATTTCACTTTTTAAAATTAAGTCATCTATCCAAGCCTCCTCAAAGCTTACAAAGCATAGCAAGATTACAGATAGCAACAACATGCTGCATTGTCTTGGAGACTTGGGCAGCAACTAAGCAGGATGCAACAACAGCTCGCTACAACTGACAGAAGGGAAAAAAACCCATAAGAAGTAGAAGATCAAATGGACCTTCCTCCCCTTTCTGGGCAGCACAGCTTGGGTCAGCTGTGACCTGAGAACACAAACTCAAAAAAAGCATCCAGAATGACCCAGGTCTGGTGTGTGGGTGCATGACAACTCTATGGCAGCAAATTCAGGGCTCCCTGGATACATCAGTTATGCAGGCAGCAGGCATATGGCAGCCAGATCATGTAGATTCTCTAGGTTACTTTTATGACAAGTTTCTTGCTTATGGCCCACAAATAAACATCTAAGCACACAGGACCTGCATGCACCACACATCCTGGGCAAACTGATCTCACTTGTGTAGTCCTGACTGGGCCACAGCATCTGAAATGCCAGGTGACAAAGCAGCAGGGTTCAGCCTTCAGCTTTAAGCAAACACCAAGAAGCACTAGATAAGACTGCCCAAGGAAGGAGAATTATACACCTAAGAAATCTCCAAAGTAACACTACAAGTTCCAGAAATAAACCTGCTTAACTCGGAGCATTCAGTGGTTCAGAGTTTGTTAACTTCTTAATATTAAGCTTTTTATATTTTAACTTCGTTAATATTTTTAATCAATAAAAAGATATAATTTGAAGCTAGCAGGTTAGCAGCAGGTAAGTGAAATCAAATTTCCAGGTAAGAGACTGAGTGCTCTAAGGAAAAAAAAAATAGAGCAAATATCACTATCTCCACCCCCTACCCTAAGGTATTATTTAAAAAAATTCTAAGAATATTGCCAATTATGGCACTAAACAGAAAGCAAGAAAATATGGCAGAAGAACATATTAGTAAGTATCCAATACTTAAACATTTGCCTACATTCTCTCTGATACATTATGCTGCTAGAGGGTGTATTGTTTTTACTGTAAAAACTTGGCATGTCAAACAAGTTATTAATATAAGCCTTTGATCTTGGAGGGGAAAGAGGAAATGAGCAGTCATTCAAGAAAAAAAGCATACAAAAGTACCATTAAATAGAAGCAGATTTCCAAGATCCCATCTACCCGACAATCGAAGCAGATCTTCTTGGGATGATGTGCAATGGCCAATCATGCAAAATGTTTTGTTACTGTCAGATGATAAACTTGTTTTCCTTGGTAGTGCAAAATCTAAATTGATCTCACATTGCCTAAAAATACATACAAACAAACAAGTTTAAACACAAAGAACTGATCAAAATTGCTATCTAAGATATTCAGCTTAGGTTTAAAATTCATTTTAATATTCAGTAGGTGCAAAGCCATGCTGTAATCAACACTAAATTACTGCGGCTCTCTTCAACTTCCAGGCACCTTAAAACTCAATAACAATGATATATGCATTCCATTACTGCACAGGACAGATGAATAGAGTCCCATCTAGGGTAGCCATGAAATCAAGTTTTCCTAGCTCTGAAATTCCTTCCTTCTTTCCTCTGACCTCAAAAAGGAAGTGGTATGTAACACTATACAAACTTCTAAAATAACACAATTTTTCAATCATTTCTACTATTTCTAATAAGTCAAAGTCCTTTGAGGACGCTAATGTACACCATGAAAACCGTGGTTCCCAAATGCAGGAAAACACCATGTTGAGGATTTGCTTGTATCAGAAAACATTTTCAGAAATGCTGTGCTGCACAGCCACAGGCAATAAGCCTGATGCTTTCAGAAAGCATCCAATTAACTTTATGTGCCTTTACATAAACAGACTGATTGGACTGTAAAGGTCAGTCACAGCTTCCTGAAAGAGCCTAACTACTAGCAAACTACCAACTAAATCTATATATAGTGAGGCCTCAAGAACTACACATGGGGGGAACATTGTGGTATTTTTTGCTTTCCCCTATATCTCCATATTTGGACTTTATTGAATACCAGCATGCACAGATTAACACAGCCTTCACCGACTGGACTTGGAAGGAAGAAAGGGTAAAGACCGGGATATTTAATAAATTCCTATTTCTCTAACCAGCAAATAATTCATACAGGCACAGGTCCACTCAACCTGGTATCAGCTCATTTAAGAGCACGGACCTTAACTTTGCAGTGGAAGTAGTACTTCTCAGTGTCAGTTCTTGTCTGAAATACATTTTAATTTCTTCCCTGTTCATTTTTCTCAGTGGAACAAAGTGACTGCCTTTTCTCCTACTCCTTTTAATTCCTACTTCCAACAATATTGCCAGTACCTGACCTACACCTCCTTAATTTGGATTCAACCAGATACATTATGCCTACCGCTAACTTCATGCCATAGCTTATTTTGCATCATACTGAAAATCTTGTACTTGCCTCTTACCTATTTGTGATACAGAACAACATTGATGTCTGCACATGGTATAAACTGTCAATTCTCAAAGTAATCCATGAATATTCTGGATATCTTTAATATTCTAAAGAATTCCAAACAGCATAACATACTCCCTCTCCTATTCTCCTAGAAGACTACTCAATCTTAACTGCAGTTTGCACCAAAATATTGCTGATTTTTTTTTACCAGAAAATATCTTCTAAAGAAGATAAGTATCTAGGTACAACTAATGTGTTCTTTACCTCTGACCAGAAACCCACAGCAACAGCTTTCCATGGAAATTTTTCTTGCCTTCTGGCTTCTGCAGGTATTTTAATGCCAAATGCTGCCACCTGCCCACATGGAAAACATTCCCTGGAGATTCAGCCTGTGCCAGCAAACCAGCTTTCATCTCGTCATTTGGATCCATGCACATACTACGAAAACAACAGAAAAGGAAAAATGAGGGTGTGTGTTTTCATACTTGCATGTTAAGTCCCAAATGTGCACATTTTGGCCTCAGTTAATTTGACATTGTGTTCCTTAACTATGACAGGTAACTTTTTTGATCACAGCTCTATTTTTAGAGTGCTCAACATAAGCTAGGGAAATAATCACAACACTTTCACCTTAGTTATTCACTTGTCTGCATAAATCTGCTTACATTTAAGATAAAGGTATCTCTATTTTAGAGAAAAGTTGAATTCAATTCATTGAAAAAAATGCGGATGCTTTGAACACTGAAGTGAAGAGTTCTAAAGTTGCAGTTTTAGACACATTCCAAGGATACTTAAGGATTATTTATGAGAACTAAATTAGGGCTAAAATGTGCTCAGAAGATTAAAACCAAGACTGTCCCAGTAAGTATTACATAGCAGCAATTTTCACAGCTGAGGTGTGAAAACCTACAGCTGCAAAAATCTTTTCTATCTTCTCACATTTATTATGTCATTTTATTAGAACTTGAATTGCTACCTTGTGGGCAGTTATTTATAAATGACTACATGAAACATGCAAGACCAGAGCTTAACATTTGAAGCTGATAAGCCTGTAGAACTGTATCCAATACCATTACCTGATGCCGCCCCATCAGTGTGCAAGATGTCTCTACTATAGAAATTAGTTCTCTACTCTCCATCAGCATTCTCTGCAAGTTGCTACTAGAGATAACAATACAATATGTCCACAGGACTGCTGCTGGACTAATACACCATACCGAAATATGAATGCTCCAGTGTTCAAGTCTGCCCAAACTTGTATCATCAGAGCTTTGGAACCCAGTGAAATTATATGAATACAGCCATCTTCAACAAGTTTGTCTCCCAGGCTTACATATTCCATTCCTATAGACTTTGTTTCTTCTAGAAATATAAACATGTTGCAATTACAATATAATACAACAACGCCTTTCACAACATATATCAAGTGTGAAAAGAAACAGTTCGGGTACTGCTTAGAATTGGTTTTTGTTTGGTTGAGGTGGTCTGGTTTACTTGTTTCAAGTGGGTTGACTAATAAGCTCAATTCTCTTTACACAGCTGGATCTCAAACAGCAATAGAGGAACTTAAAATTAACTCAGCACTTTACATGTTTTTGTTTGCAATATATAAATGCACTGAGCTGAATATACTCCCCCCAAAACGATGCTTTTGACATATCATTTTACATTCCTATGTTGAACTATCAGTGTGCACCAAGAGGTCTTCAGATTTTTCTTCACAAATCATCCTACCCTTTAAGCATGATCAGCATTCTTAGTTTACCAAGCAAATGCACAGACCTAACAAAAGCAACTCTAGTGAGTTCCAAGGTTCAGGGTTGGGTTTTCCCTCCTATTTAAATACAAAAAGAATAATAAAAGAATAAAGGTATTCCAAGCATTATGAATAGGAGACATTTTAAATAAGGAATTTTCCCCTTTACAAATTATAATCCAAAAAATTCTGCTTAGAACAGTTTGGGAACAGTTGAGTCCCTACAAATTATAAACAAATTATTGTAGAGCTATTGGCATTTACATGGTGCACACAGAAGGAAAGTTAGGAGGATTTATACTGAGTCAGCCTGAAACTTGATCATCAATACATGAAATCAAATAAACTTGTGTAGTTCTTTACATAACCACAGCTGCAGATTGTGTATTATTTTCATCATAACATGAAGTAGCATAAATGTCACTGAAGTTACAAATTCAATGAAAATACTACATTTCTAAGGAAACAGGCATTAATCTAACTCAATTGGGTTGGAAATGTATCTCTAAGTATGTGGTACAGTAGTAATAACAAAAAAAAAATCAGAAAATACTACCACTGCTGTTTAATATCAAACATAAAATTTTAAACTTTTGCATACAGTACATAGATTAATAACATTTGTAACCAGAATCCTTCAGTGCCACCTAAATCAAAACAAAGCACTATATCCTCACCTGTGCTGTCAAAACTGTTCTCTCTTATAGCTATGAGTCTGCTTCTCCTCTTGACTTTTTTCCCCTTTTCTGCTGAATTTTCTGTTTCATGAGCATACTCCAGACGAAACCACAGTGAGACACTGAAGCCATCGGACATGTGTGGCCAACAGTTTTGCCCAACTAAAGGCAAGTGAATTGGGGCTACATGCCAAGAAGAAAGCAGCTGGTGACTCAAGTTTTCACCATCTGCCTCTTTCTTACTCTGTGACGATTTTGCTCTTTTTGGTAATCCAGCATTTTTATTGCTGGAAGTGCCAGCACATTTTTGTGAGGAACTGCTACTCAAATTTGTGCCGTTCAGCAAAGGAAAGGCAAGGTATTGTAATGGATTCATATAAATATTAGTGTCTACAATCTTCAATACACCCTTGAGTAGTACCTCCTAGAAGAAATAAAACAAATAAATGAGAAAAAAAGCCACAACAGCCACAAATGTTTACACTGTGTAGTCAAGTATCATGCAGCTAAATAGAAGCTTACTCCTCATTTAAACCTGGATTCATGTTTTTCCAAGAGAAGTGAGCTCATCTATCCAAACCTACACACATTGGCAAAGCATCAGGTAGCAACTTCAATAGACTATGGTCCAAAAAAGGTTTGGGGATTTAGTCTGGGCAGATGAGACTTCAATTTACCATGCTTAGTAATCAGCTAAAACACAGCAGGTGGTCACTGCACAATCTTATCTCACTTCTGTTATGTGCATAAAAAGACTGCACATTTTACCCTGTGTTTTGAGGCTGGTTAAGAAAGGCCATGACTTAGTTATTGCAAAATGAGCAACAAAACTAGTTGAGCCTTTAAACCAGAAAGTTGCTTGTTATTTGTCTGATAATTACAAGCCACCATTGAAAAATTGATTAGTGACTCTTTGGTTTGGTACTTTTTCACACTGCACATTAATTTTTTGCACACTGCACAGTTATTACTTTTTTCCTTCCACTTATATTTTTATCACAGAAACCAAGAGAATTATTTCAGCAGTGTATCCCACACAAGCAGTAGATTCCAGCATCACACCAATCAACTTAAGACACTTTTGAAAGTAATTCCTACTGCTAAAGCATTCTCAAAATAGTGAGATGCCTCATAACTTTAAAGGTTCAAGTGTCACAGTATTATTGTTCTGTCATTCATAATCACAATGTCAGTCTCCTTGAGAGGATTCTTGGTTTCTTGTGCTGAAGAGAGTTCCCAGGACCTACACACCCTTCAAAACCCTTCTCATCTCCTCTTTCCTTTTCCAGTTTTGAGAAGGAACTTTTCCTACACCCAAATTTTATTTACTCTGATCAGTTCAAACATTGCTGTTCATCTCCTCATTTCCCAAAATTTCTTGGACACAAAAGGATTTTCTTTCTGCTTAATTTTTCTCATTAGATGTCTGAATTTTGCTATGTGCTGCTCCATACATACCGTACAAGGTGTCTTCTCCAAAAATATCCTCAGAAGAAGAGTCAGCTCTTCTGAACAGGTCTGTGAACTCATCAAAGAAACTAGCAGATCTACCAGCACCATCTGACATGCTAAAAATAAGGAGACAATAACATTGTTTAAATGGATTTTTTTAAGCTTTAAAAATTCATATTCTATACTGTTACGAGGAAGGATTAATTTGGAATACAAACGGTTTTTCAAAAACGTTTCAAATTAAGGAAGCAATAATGATTACAAGATGAATTTTAGAGAGATCCAACAGTACTTCCTGACACTATCATTCAGAATTTTGTTGAATCAATCAGGGCTATGCTAAACTTTGTCCCAGGTTTGCAAAATAGAGTCAAAGCCTGAGAACCAAGTGTCTGCCTTGTAAAGGCCCACAAAGCCACCATAGATCCAAGTCCTGGGATGGGTTTACATCACTTCCTGTTGTGAAGCACCCTCATGATGTGAAGCTACTTTAGTGCAATCGCTTCATCTGCTTCCTCATTCTTGGATTAGCTAGCTGCTTTCCAGTTAGAAATAAAACTTAAGGCATCATCAAGATCTGGGTTACAAAGAAATTGGAAACACAGACGTGTGTTGTGATGGAATGAGAATTCATCAGCTGCTATTTTTTCCAAGCAATGTTTAACACTGTCATACTAGTATTTATGGTTTCAACTATCATTTTCAGATCTGCCAGTATTTCTTTAACTTATTTCTACTACCTCCTATGTGTAGTAATCCTATATTTACACTACAGTTGGGCAAGTTTCTTACAAGTTAAAAAAGCAGCTGCATAAATTCACACACCAATGAATTTCCTTTGTCAATTTGGCATTTGCACTGTTTGACTGTGTATATGCTGAATTTTAAAAACCAATATTTAAGTTACTTGGCTCTTTAACTTACCATGAAAACTAGAATCTGTTTGTGTCAATATGTTCAGAAATCCTCCCAAAAGCTGTTTAACAGCTCCCTGTTGAAAAGAATAGGTAGAATAAATATATCTGAAGAATATACAGCAGATCAAAGATCTAAGAAATAAATTCTTTTAATCAATTTCTGCCTATTATTGATTTTAATGATAATTCAAATTATTTGAAATTACAGACTGTTTTTATATTTGCCAATGAACAATCTTTTGTGTTCTGTACAGTCCAGTTGCAGAAGAGATTTTGAATTTCAAATTATCATCTTTTGCAGGAGGGATACTCAATTCAGTTATTAAGAAAGGTAACTATCAGAAGCTCCAAAGGATCATGAGGGCGTGACCATTTGCAGAATTAACTTTTAATACAAACTTATGAAGAAAAAAAAAGCATGGAATATTTTTGAGGTACGTGGCTCACAGTTTCTAAAAGTACATATTCAATAAAAAGTTTAGAATGCTTACATATTACATACATATGAGCAGATATATGTCCTTTCTTCTTAAGGCCCTGACACTCATCAAATCTATGTTTCAGGATTGAACAGCCTTGATAAAAAAAAGCCCTGAAAAACTCAAAAGCTTTGTGGGACAAATACCTTTCAAAAAATTACTTAGCGCCTGGTTACTTAAATGCAAGGCAGTTGACAATATCACTCATTTACATTGTTTCACATCTTATTAAATCCCATGTCCCAGTCTCACATAAAAAGAGAATATTCAAGATCACTCTAATAGGCACAATGAAATTAAAGATACATAACTGCTAACCTGTTGCCTCTTAATAACATTTTTACCTGTTCTATAAGGACAGCAGCATTTCTCTCCTTCTGGTTGATGATATTCAGGCAGCTTTGGAATACATGAGCAAGCACATCTAAACTTGCATTACCAGTTGAGAGCAAGTTTAATTCTAGCATGCAGATTTCAGGATACATTAATTCTCCTTGATTGATGTTTTCAGCTAGACCATTAAAATAACCTGAAGCACCAGTACATCCTGGTTCTGTCTTAGTGTCTGCTCCTAAAAAGAAACCACACGTGTCTTATTGAAACTTACTGAGCAGAATATAGTTTGCATGATTTAAGCAGAACATCCAAGGACATAGCTCCAAACTTCTCATAGGTACAAATCAAAAATAGTCACTAGGTTATAAGCAGTTTTCAGAAATTAGCATGATTTTATATTCTGCTTCAGATTTTTCTATTTTCCTGCTAACAGAAGGGCAAGGATGCTGTTTCTCCCATTACATGCTCTTAAACTACCTGGCTTCATTTCCTGGGAATTGGACACACACAGTAATGGCAAAATATGCTGTTCATGAAAGACAACAGTAAAATCACTGTAACAGAGCCCCAAGCTTCTATAGAAACATTGAGCCTGTCAAGGAAGGAGATAAATTTAAATAATTTCATATTAAAAGGCTGGAGGAAGAAATTTGTTATTTAACTCTGAAAATGCACATGACAGAATATCTGCATGACAATCAAAGAAAGAAAACCCAAACATGTAAGCCTCCCCAGTTACATTTTGGAGAGACTTGAAAATACATTACTTAAAATTGGTACAGGCATATGTTACATGCAAGTGTATCATGGAAGTAGTTCTGATTATTTTTCTTAATTCAGAAATGTTTTTAAAATATTATAAATCTATTGATAAAGCCTATTCACACAGGTGAACAGCAGCAGTTTGATGCAGTTCTATTAAGGGCTGTTGCTGCTCATGCTAATCTCAGAACATAAGCACCCAGGTGTGCTCAGCACAAAGGAAGAAATTAAAGTGAATTCATGTTTAAAATTAATTACACAAACAGAATACAGCAAGACATGTGCATATAATTTTTTTAGAATAAATAGATATGCTGTATAACAAGGGGACTATCAAGTCAAATGAAGCATGTGATTGGGAAAAGCCAAACAGTGCTTGACAAACCTGACCGCCTTCCACAAGCAAGAAACCTGCTGGGTTGACATGGAATGAGCAGTGGATATCTACCTGGATTTCTCCAAGGCTTTTCAAAGTTTCCCACAGGCTCCTCCCAGAGAAACTGATGTATTAGGGTGGAGACAAGGGGTCTGTGCAGTGCTTGGTCACTGACTGCCTGGACACACACAGAGGGAGTAAATCCTTTTTAAACTGGATCCTGCCACCAGCAGGGTCCCCAGGGATTGATACTGGGCCCAACACTCTTTAATACTTCATGAGTGATCTGTGTGATGGGATCACTCCACCCTGATGGAGTTTGCCAACAATACCAAGCTGAGTGGGGAAGTGCACACTTGGGAAGGGAGAGCCATCCTGCAGGAAAACCTGGATAAGCTGTAAGAGGGGGCTTACAAGAACCTTGTGAAGTTCAGCAAGGACAAATGTAAATGTCTGCACAAAGGAAAATAGAACCCAGAAGTGCAGCACAGGCTGGGATCTGCCTGGCTGGAGAGCTGGGTTCCCAGTGGACAGCAAGCTCAGTATGAACGTGTGCTGCTGTGGCAAAGAAAATCACATGGAGGAGGGCTTCATCTACAAGGACATCATCAACAGAGATAAAAAACCTTTACCCCACTCTATTCAGTGCTTGTCAGGCCACACTTGGAATACTGTGTTCAGTTTTTGCCCCCACTACACAAAAAAGATGAGATGAAAGGGTGAGAGAACTGGGCTAGCTCAGCCTTCAGAAAAAGCAAATTGGAGGACATCTTATCACCATTTAAAAGATGTCTACAAAGCAGGTAGACTCCTCTTTTCCAAGGAGTCACACAGACAAAGCAAAGGGTAACGGGTACATGTTACTTCTGGGGAAATTCCGTATAGACACAAGGAGAAATATCTCCCTAATGAGAAATCAGACATTGGAGTAAACCTCCCCAGGGAAGTGGTACATTGGGCACTTTAGATTCAGATGGACAAGGTGCCAGGCTATCATATCTAGACAGTAATTTTCCAAAAAAAGGTTGGACCTGATGATCCTTGGGGTCCCCTTCAATCTGGTATTCTACAACACAATTAGACTATTTAATTTTCATCAGATGGCTACAATTTTAAAGAAAAAAAAAATTGAGCACTGATTTTCAAACAAACTACTGATACGTATCTCTGGAGTTTCTAGATCACGATAACACATTTGAGTTACATGACTTTGGAGCAAGAGTCACATAAACCAAAACAACCAAGGCAGAACAATTTCTGCAACACTCTGTAAGAATATTTATCACCTGTGCATCTGTAACTCCATCCTACCAGAATTAAATAAAGTTAATTATTTCTATCTGTTAAAGGTGCTTTCACTGTTTTGGTACATCACAAAAGACAAACAAGCTTTGCTATATTGTAAAGACAGCTTTTTATATTCAGAAAGTTCCCATTTACCTTCATTCTTGGTTTCACTATCATCAGGGTTACTTTCACTATCTGCTTCATATCCTTCCTCTTCAGCAAAAAGTTTAAGACTACAGCATTGTGATTCTTCAGTTTCTTCAGAAATTTCTCCAGGTTGTGACACAGGCTCCTTCTCAGTGTAGTGGATCTGTGCAATACAACCAAATAGACTATCATCGGTCAGAAAAAAAACTTTGGACCAGAAAAACAAATAATTTAGAACTCTGCAGAGGCCTATTTTCTCCAAGCCCATTGGGAAAATAAACAAATCAATCATACACTTCCAAGAAACTTGAGATAGGTTAAAAATACTTAATTATTTTGTAAAAAACTGAATCTGCAAAGAGGGATTTTTCTTACTAACTACTTGATCAATGTTTTAGCAAGCAGCATTAAAACCATGTTTCTAAATCACTACCACCATCAGCATGCACCTTGACATTCACTCAGAGGTGAAGATGTCTACAGCCAATAAGGTCACTCAACATTCCCATTTGAAGCTCTTCCTTTAAGAGTTCATCGCACTGTTGTGAGACGAAAGAGTAAAGAGAACATCAGGTTGACTGAGCTTGCTACTTTCTGGGGCATGACTCATTTCTGAGCAGTAATTGTGGAGACCGTATCAATAAACAGCGTTCCACTTGTGTATGAGAAGCAGAGATTTCATCTTCAACTCTCACAATAATCAAACACATATAAACATTTCTTATCAAGTTAAAAAAGACCTAGAGACAAAATTTGAGAAAGTCTTGCATTACTCAGAATTAGACTGTTTAGCTGGTGCTTCATACCTTTTCAATTTTTTCTTCAGAATGATCCAGATCAGCAGAAAAAGTGCCCAACGCAACACGAAGCAGTGAATCAAACAGAGGCTTTGCCAAGTCAGTTTCTATCACTTTTGACTGAGCAAGCTGCTCTCTTATTTCAAGTAGGATATCATCCACACAGGTATTCTGTGTTTTGGGAGAGAAAAACATTTTGATTTGTGTTACCATTTCTAGCTAACAGAAATAGTCTAGTGCTATCATTTAAGAGTTTCTCTTTCCACCTACACTAACCTGACTTCTCATCTAAAACCATCAGAATTCATCCAGTCTCTCGAAATAAGAAAGATTCACCCTATATGTCATGACAGATTTCATTGGAACACCTTTTTTCCATTGTGCACACTGAAAAAAACTGGCAAAATACTGTAATCTAAAATTTGCAGGTGAAAGTGCTGTTTCAAAAATAAACATCTTTGAAACAGTTTCAGGTATGCTGTGCATTCAAACCACACCACATCATTACTAGTAGTTAACAAGACAGAGGATGACATATCAAAGATCATAAAAACAGTGAACGCTCAAGACAGAACTCTAGTTTCGAGTTCTTTCCCATACTTAATGCCTCCTGCTTTGCAACAAATTGCCAAGTAAAATTCAAGGTAGCAATTGAAACATTTAAGAAAAGTAAAGGTGCCTTCTGTGAATGAACAACTTCTTGTGGAACACTGAATTACTCCACCTTTAAGGCTTAAGGAATAATTTTTTAGGTGTCCTTTTAGTATCTATGCCCTTCAGTAATCCTTCCACAAGCACCATGCTCTTCTCAGAACCATCCTCAAAAAACAATGCGAGTCATTGGGTATAATGATGACATCTTGCTTACACAGCTTTCCTGCAGCATCCCTTTCACACACATTCTCCACTGAACACTCTTTCTAAAATGAGTACTACTCAAGCAGACCACTACTCTGACTACTAAGCTCATTATTTAGTTGTACGCTTTCAGTACTACACAAAACGTGGTACCATAAAAACTACAAGTTTTTACCTCCCTAGAAGAATTTTTAACTGAATTACTATTAAAATAATATTGTATACAACAAATATGAGCAATGGAAGCTAGGGAAGTTACACAGTACCTGGTGAAATGTCTCCACTTCTGTCTTCTGCTGCATGGTTCTTGCACTGTGTAGACAGATGGTCAGCAGAGCTTCTAGAAGTCTGATGCCTTGAAGCGCCCACTCAGTCTCTTCTCTTGCAGAAGTCCTTACCCGTTCAAGATTGGCAGCTGGAGTAACCAAAGTGTGTTCCATACTCACAGCACTGTCACAGGAGACAGAGTCAGGCACCAGCTGCTCAGCACCAGCAGGACTGCCAGAACTATCAAGCTCCAATTGCATCATCTCTCTGCTTTTAGCCAGCTGAACAGAGTCATCCTTGTTGAGAATCTCAGTTCGAGGACTCCCATGTGAACTTCTGCTACTTTCACTCAATACTCTCTCCCTCTTTTCTTGCTCCTTTTCCTTATTTTTTGCAAGTTTCTGAATTATCAGGATTAGTAATCTCTGGCATGCTTCAAAGCCTCCAAGTCTATGGAACTGTCTCTGGAAAACTGAACTATACAAATAGATGCAACGACACATGGACCAAATGTCTGCAGCCCTATGAATATGTTCCAGGGAGGGCAAAGTAAGGCTTTCCAGGGACAGATAGGGTAATTTGTGGCCTAATGGCTCACTAGCTGTACTATCATATCCTGATGTATCTTCACACTCATTAGCTGAATCCAGATCACCATCTGCTTCTTTACTTATACATAAAAAAGCAACACAGAGGAACAGGTTTATTGTGTTGACGTGAATGTCTTGGTTCACAAACTTTTTCTTTTTTGGGTAAGCCTCTTTCAAACCAGCATAAAACTTGCTCAGGCTTTGAGGAACCTCTGAAACAGCATGCTGGCTACAAAGAGAAATGGGCAAGTCAGACACAGATTCCTTTTGTTCGCTGCTCAGTCCTTCCAGTTCTGGTGTTGCTTGGTCTTCCTGCTGATCATCAAGGCAGAATATCAAAGTCTCTAACACCTTCAAAGAATGGCTTCTTAATCCATCTAAGTAATTTAACTCAATCATTTGATTCACTCCATTACAACTCAGAAACAAGTCTCTAATTACTCTGCAAGAGAAAGCATAAGAAAGTTACCTCATAAATCAGCTAAAAACTCATGTAACTCAGCAACTGCTATACATTACTGTAAATTAAAGAGAAGAGGAAGTTCTCTGCAGCACTCTAGGATCCTAATTTAGCATCATCCAACTGGTAGTGGAAGACTCAACTTTTTTATGAGCTACAAAGTTGGAAATACCTCTCTCTAAAATGCAGACCACAAAAAAATATGATGTTCAAAACACTGAAGGTGGTTAATTAACTTTATTTATGACATTCGCTCTTTAGTGATATTTCCTTGACCCAATTTTTATTAGCAATTGAAGCTAGTAAAGATCTTTATTTCTCTGTTCAGTGATTTCACCAGAAAGGAGAGATTCCTTCTCAAATAAATTTGATGACATATTCATAGCTGTCTACTAATTGCATGGATGATGAATTTCAGATAAATTCAAGAATACTTTTCAAGCATAAGTTTTTGTGTAATTGTTATGCCAGAATATCCAATATCAAAAAAATTGTCCATATATTTACTTCCAAGTCTATTTTTTCCTTTCTTCTACTCTCCAAGTATTATGTTAAGTTCATACAAAATTTAGGTTAAGGATCTGTAAGTTTTCAGCACACTATGTTTGCTTGTAGATATCCACCTTACTTACCTCCCATCTCCTTCCCACAGGATCAGATTTACTCTAAACAAGTTACTCTAGAATCTAATGGATCATTTACTTATTTATTCCCACCTTTAAGCCAGTAAAAAAATAGGACATTTCAGACTTTTTTCTTCATCGAAGTTTTATTTCTCTTGCCTCTTTGCCACTAAGTACACTTTGAATTAATAGCTTCTGATACAGTTTAGGTTCGGATATAAGTTAAAATTGTGTTAGATAATCCCTTTACATAAACTTGAGTACTAGTCTACTCTTTGTCTTGGATAACCCCATTAAATTTACTTCAGGACTCCAAGAGAAATAAAATCAATCTTTCCTGGACAAAAGGACACATTCATATTCTGAAAAAAGTTCCATATATTTATTAAACAATTATTTAATCAATTTAACAATAAATAAAAAGTATCTATTTTATGTCTGGGGACAATGTTTGTGCCTTTTCTGTGTTTCGGGGTTGTTTTGGTTTCTGTTCTTAAATTATGCTTAAGTGAATAGGATTTTTTAAGTTAGAAAACAGTTATTTCAGGAAAAGTAAACATTAAGACTTATTTTTGAAAGGTGGTTTCTATAGTGACTATTCTAAAAGGAAAAGGGAAACAGATCAGAGAACTATGTATTCTAATTCCCACATCAATCTGTTTAACATTCCTGACTAATTTTAGAACAAGGAATGAAGAGGCAGAGAGAATGTCACACTGGACAAAGATTTTATTTGTTGCTACAGAGTTTGGCTTGTTAAATACCATAACTCATGGGTAGAGAGCCCTCACTTCCTACGGTTTATGAATCTAGGCTTCCTAAGTATCCTGTTCCTCAAGCATTTATCTTATTATTATCTACTGCAACAGCCAAACATCGCCTACAGTCCAAATAAAACTTATATTCTGATCAGTAACATACAGACAAAGCTCTGCACTTAATTAGCACGCTTTCCAATAACAAACAGAAAATCAACTAACCTGGATTTTAGCAACACAGGGAGCATCTGCAAATAAACCTGAAGCACTTCAGAAGGCAAATCCTGGCTATGGTAACTGCACATGAGTTTATCAGCTGTACTTAGTCCAAGTTGCTGTTGAGCATGGCTAGCTAGCTCAACTCCTCTCTGAAGCACTGGATTATAGATACAGTTATACAGTTTCCATTGGACCACTGCATTTCCCTTTTGAATTAAGTGGCAAATATGGCTGGCGATCTGTGCGCCACGTAGTTTGTCTTCTTCAAAAATGATGTCCTGATAAGCCTCCAGTGCATGCCATCTCAACAACATATCTTCAGATCCAGTGCTAGGCAGTATTCCCTGAACTCTGCAAGAGGAACTAGATGTGGGACTGGCATCACTGGAGCTGCCCTGCAAGGCATCTTCCAGCTGAGCGAGCTGATCACAGTCAACAGTACATATATTGCATGATGCCTGTATAATTTTTTGAGAGACTTCTGCTCCACCCAGTTGATCCAATATAAATTTGTTAAGGATGTTCAGTATGTGCTGTTGAAAATTTTTTAATATTGGCAACTTGGAAGCATGGAGCAATGGGACAATCACAGACTTTGGGTCCATACAACAACATATTCCTACATTATGGACACCTGAGAGAATCTCAGCACAGGTACTGCTCAAAGAAACTTGTTGCAACAAGTGCAAACACTGGTGTGCACAAACAGCAATGCAACAGCATCTCTCGGGATAATCAACTTCTCCGTCAGCAGTTTCAAAAGGGTTTTTGGAAGCTTGGTTTTTAAAAGCAGATACAGAAAGTCCAGAGAGATCTCTGTGGTGATTCATGAAGTGAGAGTACTCACATCGTCTGTGCCGCTTTCTTGTACACATTGATTGATGGAGCTGCTCTGATTTCACTTTTTTGACAGTGCTGATTATTTTCATGATGCTGTTAATCAGTGCTTTCAGATGCTCTGGGGCTTCCCCAGGTACTCCCTCATTCTTCATACACAGCCATTCCATTTGAAGCACCGTTACTTCAAACAGCTTAAACCCCTGCTGCTGTATGAACTCATGAACCAGATCTATAGCTTGGCTAAAGTAGAATGGATTGGAGGCTGCACTTTGTAGGCAGCAGATCAAAATCCGCAAGACCCCTTCTATAACCTCAGGTAGAAGCAAGGCTCTGTGACGGTATCTTGAAAATATATAATCATCCTGAGCCAGCTCCTGTAGTGTTCTCTTGTATCCTGGAGCAAAAGGACCAGGTTGCTTTTCCAAGCAAATTCTGATTTTTAATGCTGCTTTAAGTAAGTCTGTTAAATTTCTTCGTAAATTGTCAGGCATTGTTTCTGTATTGCTAATGTCTAAAGACATAAGATGCAGCACTGTTCGAAAAAGCATCCTTTGGATCAGAGCCACCGGTTCTTCTGTCCACCCTGCAGAAACAACTTCATTTTCTGTGTTGCTACTTACATTGCAGGAGTCTCCAAATCCTGACAAGAATTCTGTCAGTGTGGGCACGACACTCGCTGAAAGAGCAGAGCTGTGATTCAAAGTAATATCAAATTTGCACACTTTCTCTAGGAGAGACAGTAAGACATGGCATAAGTCAAAAGGAGAGTTATCCATGCTGCTCTCAGAAGTTCCTGCAGCTGGCTCATTCAAAATCTCATGTGCTAGAATAACGTTGCTGGAACTTTCTAGATTAGGGGCATCCGTATTAGAACCTGGTACCACTTCAGGAGGTCGGCAGTCACTTCTACCTCCAGGGTAGCTGTCCCTAACAGAAGAGGTTAAAAAGGGCTGCAGTAACTGGGAGCGTCTGTGTTTTGTTATTACAGCAGTCTTTTCATCAGAATTGCCTTCGGAATCTGATGTGGACAGCTGGGACCTCCTCGCATCTCGCACAGAGTAGCGGTGCGTGGTTTTGCGCAGACGGCCGCTTTTTCGAGATCGAAGACTGAGCTTTACAGAAGTCTGAAGAGATGAATGAGTGCTTCCATCTAAGTTTAGTTTTTCCTGAGTAGATTTCACGGAACTTATGTTATTCTCTTTGGTCAGGCATATGTCTACTGTAAAGGGTATATTAAAATCTGTTGAAACAGAAAAATAACAGAATAATATTAAAGTAACATTAGAATATGTAAAGAATTTTTCCTAATTTTGCAGTTAAATACTTCGAGATCTAAAATACACAGCAAATTTATATCTTAATAGGTCACGTTTTTTGCATGCACCTGTGTCAGACATTTTCAGTATAAAACAGGCAGCAACAACTCATGTTTAAGGGGCATACTGGCTATTTTTAAATCCTAGACAGATTATTTCATTTTCTATTTAGGGTTAAACAAAAGTGTGCTAAAAGGTTTCCTAAAACTTTTTGTTGGCACAACTATTCTCAAAAAACCATTCTCAAAAAAAGCTGTCATCAAGGTAGGTATACGGACTTTTTGGTTAGCAAACTAAAGGGAGGAAGATGTTCCATTGTCACTTTTTGCAACTCAGCTGCTATAGGAACCAGGTGTGTTAGCTCACAGCCCTCTTAGCATGCATGAGAACACTGCCAGTGTACTAGTAGTAAAAAAAAATCAATTCCTCTACTTATTATCAATGCAAATATTCAAGTATACAGACCCCAGTCTTTTTACTTCAGCTTTAATTATTCCAAACAAGCAGCAGAAATAAAAGCAGGGGATTTTAAAATAGGGAAAAGAGAGACAGGAATAATGCTTAGGGTCCTGAATACTCCTACAAAAGCCAAGACAAAACCCTCCACCTTCAATTATAATTTTTTTTTTTTACACTTTCAGTATAAAATTTAAATCTGATTCAATGGACAATAACATTTTGAAGAAAAAAAAAGAAGTAGTACTGCCTCATTTGTATCAGTAAGCTCCGATTAAACTATCAAAAAAGCAAGCAGAGAAGCAACTCTGAATGTCCTTGGATTTAGTCCATTAGTATTTTTAAGCAGTGACAGAACTGTAACTAGACGCTTTGGGCAGTAAAATAATTACCATAAAACAGTAATTATTTTACTTATTACAGTAATTGCAAGTGTCCTCCACCCTGCAAATTCAGTATTTAGAAAAACATCATAGTTAACAACATCAACCCTCCCCACCCAAAGCCCCAGAAGCCCACATAATAGCTATAAACATTATTTAAGATGAAAGAAAAGATGTTTCAATGTACAAGCATGACTGTGCCATGCAGTTTCAAAAGTCATAGTTGTGATAATTAGGGAAGAAACATTATCTGCTTTAAAGGCAGGAAATTAATCAGGAGTCCTTTATCAAACAAAGGATATTATCTGCACAGAAAGAAAAAAGCTGCCTAATATAGGGGAACTCATTTAAGTCCAAGAAAAAACTCAACTGCTTAGTGCACAACTGGATACATCATGCTTATTCTTTCAGTACTAAGAGAGGGTAATTCATAGAAGTAAAAGCTGTGCATTATGTAGTGTATAAACCACAACATCTTAAAACCTATTTATACAACAGCCTTTTAAACTAACCCTGGAAAAGCCACTAAGCTGCCACAGAATAACCAAAACATTTCTTTAATTCCATCATGCTTACAGAAGCATGAAAGAATGATGCAAGTGAGCAAGCAGGAAAGCTTATTATATAAAACTTCTATGAAACTTGCCCTTTAAAGACCCCAAGTCTACAAACATTAACAAAGGCCTTCCGTTTGGAGGAGTTTCAAATAGCAAAAAAAACCCTGGAAGAGCTTTGGGTATGAATCTTTAGAAACTCTTTCAAACACATAATTTCATTTACTTCATTCTCTTTGTTTTATCCTCTAGTACGGAAAAGATTGCATCAGACGAATATAAGAGCCCAAAATGAAACAAAAAAAATCTGACTCAGATCACTGCCATTTCCTCATTCAGTTTTTACACAGCAACAAAAGCACTGCCTTTCACACTGACCAAAAGCCTTTACCTTCTCTGCACAATTTTTTGGTATTTTTAAAATTTAAATTCTCTGCAGATCTGCAGAATCCACATCCTCATTCCATGTTTGAGGATATGTACTACAATGAGCTACTCATTAGCACAGAGTCTTAGGCTCTGTAGTAAAACACAAATCACTTTTTTCAAGTGCTTAATACTGTAAGTGATAAAACATACCTATTGCTTTTTCTTCCTGGACAGGGATTTTCCAAACCAATGGCAGAAGGGACAGGAGGAGGGTCAGAAGTTCTTCTCGACATGTCAGCTCCTATGTTAGGAGCAAAATAAAAACAAAAGATCTTGTACTTTAAAAGAATAGATTAACCTTCTTTATTTTACCAAGCAATTCAGCATTTAGTTCTATATGCCATTCTGCTGTTTTTAAGCGCTGAAAAAATAACCTAACTACAAAGACTGCTATAATCATTAACTAGAGCCAATCAGAAAGCATCCACGATATTTATTACACCTCTGCAAAAAGCTCTCCTAAACCCCCTTGCAGAAAGAATAACTCAAGAAAGAAACTCAGAAAAGTCAAAAGCACAAAACTTAGTGATTTTAAAAACATGAAGCCCCAGACAAGTTTGAAACTTTGTTCCAAAAATGTAACAGCAAAAAAAATCAAAACCACAGAATGACCTCTAAAAAACCTCCACTCCTACTGGGATTCTATGACTTACATACTAAGAACTTCAGTGCAGGGAAGAACAGTTGAAAGCACAGAATTCAAACACATTTCTTTTATGGGATACTGGGCAACACTATCAGAATGGTTTCAGTTCTAAAGATCAATAACTTTTCAACACAAAAAGCTGACTCAAGCATTTTGGCACTTTACATGGTCCTGGGTCATGCATATGAAGTCTCCTTCCACCCACCTACTGCACTTGAGCTTCACACATGCCTTAGTCAAACATGAGCTGGCAAACAGGTCTGTGATTATCTAGTTTTCCATTCTCTGCTCCTGCTGAAGGACAGAAGGCAACTACAACATATCTTTTTGAATTTCTAGTCTTCCCAATTAACTCATGCACTCTCCACAAAAAGGAAAGAAAACCAGCACCAAGAACAATGTAAGCCAGACAAATCCACGCAGTCAAATCTCAATACAAAAATTGTAACCACTCAAGAAAAGCTACTACCTGATCAATTATTGAGTTCAGAGTGGTAAGCAAAATAAACCCACGGCCTTGAACTAAGTATTGTCCCAGTGCTGCCATATGAGTTTCTTCTTCTTCATCTTCCTTGGCTTCTGTCCTCTGTACCACTGCATTGCACAGTCTGTTGACATCAGTCAAAAATTCCCGTGCCAGTGAGTTACTGGCACTGCTCATGTCTGAGCTGTAAGTACAGGAAAGGACAGAAATTAGCCCCATCAAAAAACACATTCCTTATAGACAAAAGACAGAGAAAGAAGGGAGCACTTCTTCCCTATATCTCATCCTCTCCAAAAGACAGTGTCTGTTGAACTGAGGAATCAATATACCCACGTAGGGTAGAAGGGAAAGAAAAGAACAAAATTAGAGAATCTCAGTGAAACTTTAGCTAACAGCCCAGGACCCCAAACGCTGATTTCATAAATCTAACAAGTAAAAGCCTGCAACAGAGCATTCCCTTCCACTACATAAATGAAAGTTAATGACATTGTTCCAGCTTTTTTTTGTAACCTCTATGCAAGCTTCAACATTTGTCAGCTACTAAAAGCTACTTGACCTGAAGCATAAGGGCAAAACACATAGCACTTACACAACATCGTAGAGAAAATATGCTCTTTAATAGTTTATTTGAACAATACCATGTTATGTATTCCAACAGAATGCAGATTGTTTCAAGGGGAAAAGAAAAAAATTACTGAGTTCAGATAATTTTGGGAATTGCAAAAGCACAATGTTTTATATTTACAATTAAACCAGACAGTGTTTCCCTTCTGGCACAACTGTGTGGGTAGCAGTCACTACAAGTGTGTGCTGAATTCAAGAGACGATTCTGCTGCCGTTGTTCAGGAGGAAATACCAAAAATATTGGTTCTGCTTCCCAGAGTGATTAATTTTGCTTTGGATGCCCAGCAGTAGTACATGGAGAAACATTTAACTCAAACAAGACACAAAATGCAAGACTCAGCTGTAGAAAACTCTCAAGAGAATCACAGAAGAAAGCAAACCAAAAACAATAATCAGTGATGGCAGCTATGGAAACAAGACCATTTAATCCACACAAACCTAATTTAATGAGTGCTACAGCACATTTAACTCCTATTTCTGTATAAACAACTGAAGTAAAAGCTTCAAAAGTCAAACAGTTTCATCATATCCAAGCATGGAATGTGAAAAAAAAAAAACCAAAAAAACCACCAAAATAATTTTCAATGTAACATTTAAATATAACAGATGGATTAATGTGTAATTATTAGGTAAAAAATAAGACCTTGGAAGTAAAAGCAAGTTTGTTTGCACTAATGGCTCAGAAAACTCCTAGTAGCAAAATTGTGAACACTTATACATATAATGTCAGTGTAGAAGTAGCAAAAAAATTCTTACCAGAATCACTTTGCCAGCTTAACACATTTATCTCCTATCTCGAAGAACAAGCAAATATATTCTGGAAATATCACTCTTGGTTCACCTGTTTTTAAAAACAGAAAAATATAATGGTTAATGTTGTTTTAAAAAGTTATTTCATGACAGCTATTTGAAATTTAGGAAGAGTCCTTGAGGGTTTTTTGAGCTTTAAAGCCCTGGTATTCACTTTTAGCTTAAGATTGTGCACAACTGAAATCCTATTACAGAGAAAATGATTGGCAAACATAAGTTAACATAATAAAATCCATTAGTTTGTAAAGTCCAAAATGAGCTAGGTACAAAAGTTGAAATAATTCCCTCTAGAAACAGTATGAGGTTTCAGTGATCACTACCTGCATATAATAATATTTGAAGAACTTGCAGCTCCAGGTACAAGTGAAGGATAGAAGGAGAACTAAATTACGCAGTCAGGTGTTGATGTAAACTCATCTTAAATCTGTCCTAGTCTGTTCTGACAAAATACCAACTCTGTTACCCTAAGCACCAGGGAAGATGCAGTTAATAAAAACTGAAAATTTGTCAGTGGGAAACTCATCAATTGGAAATTTATCACTGGGAATGCAAAGGGTATTAACCAAGAAAAGCCTCAAAAACATTAAACTACTAAAGGTCTCTAGGAGAGCACTCAAAAGATACTTATAACATCCACAGTTAATTGTGAGAAAAAAAACCAAAACACAAGAGATGGAGACAGAAAAAAAAAGGAAAGAAAAACACTAAATTGATTGGTTTAGTATTCTCAATGAGAAATAAATAAAAAATTTCAGCTTAAAGTTATGGTGAGCATGAATATGACATAATTCCTTAAGGAAAGAGACAAGCACTACAGGTTACCCAGGCAAGCACCTAACAATTGGCCTCCCCTTGACCACTAGGAAACATGTTTCCTCCACAGCCTCACAATAATCTACCCATTCAGCTAATAGTCACAATTTCAATTCTATTACTGAAATAGAATAGCTTAAGCAGCTAGTGGTTCTGCTGTTGCACCAGACTAATAGATGTAGAGATAAGTTGTCCATCATGTTTTGTGTCCTTCCAGCTGAAGCTTCAGTCTCCAGGTTTCCTGCACTGCTTGCCTGGTTACATGGATTTACCATACAATGCTATATTCTATCAAAAGGGTGGATTCCCAATATCAGTAGCAAGATAAAGTACAATTTTGTTGCCATTAACACAAAAATAGGTATATATTCAAAATACAATAATTTAATATAGAATGGATAAGGAATTAAGATGCTCTGATTCTACAGTGCAGGAAAAAAAATTGTAGGGAGATACCATGCTGAATAGAGGGGCACTTCTTTTAGGATTCTTCAACAAGTGCTAGCTAGTTCTGAGTTGTACCCATTTCTTTTTCTGCAACGAAGGTTTGAAACAGACTGACAGCACAAACATATCTTTGGGAACAGCTGGTGCTATAACCTAACTAAGCTGCTTGAGAGAAGAAAGAAACCTACTAGAACATAGTATACAGTCCCAGTGTGACATTAACAGTTTCACAGTTCTGAAATACACTACATGTCAGGGTTTCACATAGCCGGGTCTTTAAAAAAAAAAAAAAAAAAAAAGAAGAAAAAAAGTATTTATTTATAAAAGGAAAAAACTCCCAAGTTAAAAAAAAAATCACTTAACTGTGAATAATTCTGGTATTCTTCTGCTCTTTTCATACCCATTTTTGCTTCATACTCATAATTCAACCTGTATCATGTCTGCCCTCTGGCCCCTTTCTGCATCACCTCTCAAGGGAGTTACTTCCTATTTACTATTGCGGTAGAAAATAATTTCTTGCAGCTGAAAACTGTATTTTTTCTGAACTTCTTTCCATTTTTGTGAAGTTGCTAATCAACTGAGCATCTCAAAGTGTAAGACTGTCCTCTACTTCGGTGGACTTCGAAAGAAAATATCAAAATTGTCCTTGAAAGAATGGAACTCAAAAGTAAGATCAATTTACCTGTCCTGAATACTGAATCATTAATACACTAAATTTGCATTGTGCTAATGACTAGTTGTTATCTCTAACAACAGCAGAATTTGTGGAAAGAAGAAAATGGAACAAAAACACAGAGTCAGAAACTAGCAGTGTGTATATTAGAGTGAACTGGGCCTTTTCCTTAATTATGTTTTCAGCAATACATTGCCCAGAAAGGCCTGGGATGCCCAGTAAACAGCAGCATCATAATGAAATACAGTACTAAGTCAAAAGCCCATAATACTAGTTTATTACTTTCAGAAACTGTTGCCCAACAGCTATAGCAGGAGGAAAAGAGAACTAGGTAACATATAGCCACATGAAGTTGTTAATTTATTTACCTTCCTTAGTTTTCTGTTTCAGACAAGATATAAACATTGACAGCTATGGCATGGCTACAAGCCCTTTTAAGTACAGACTGCAATGAAGTTGCTTTTTCAGCAGCTATTAAAATTAATGCTTTGAAAAAATACCCTTCATTTCTATGAGACATTGGGCAATCAAGTTTTTTCTGGACTCCAGTTCAAAACTTGCAGCCTTCTTAACCATTCTGTAGAATGAAGTATATATACAAGTCACCTCTGGCCAACAAACACTACATTTAGTTTATACAGTGTTCATTTCAATTAGCAAATGCTTATCCCAGCCTCATTGCTTGTACTTAACATTTATGCTCTGGAGAGCATGCTCGTTACCTTTTCAAGGATTTTAACATTAATCTATCAATCATTATTTCATAAGACTTAGTCTGGGGTTCAACTTTCAATTTAAGCTCAAGCTTTTATTAGCAGAGGATACATACATAATAAAGAGCATCAGCACATTATTAACACTAAGACATTCCACAAGAGGCTTCTGCTATTGTAGCAAAGATTGTCAGGCTTATTGCAGAAACTAAGTTTAGCTTATAAGTGGCAGACAGCAATTTAATTGTCTGGTTAAAGGAATTCACTAACAATTCACTAACAATTAGACTAAGAATTAAATCCTCTGTGCAAACTGGTGAGGAAAAGAAAGTGCAGGAGGGCATGCAATAATAGAGAAATAGATATCTAGTGTGGCCTGGAATGAAAAGAGAAGCACAGTGCTGCCTTGAAATCTATATGTGGTGGGAAAATACAAGTAAAAGCTCAAAGTAATGCGTCACTGAAATCAGCATTCTTCCTTTTCTCTTCTTTTGATACGATTCAAAACTTCACACAAGCTGGAAAGAAATACCCAGCTGACATTGCCAAAATAGGTTACATACACAGCAGGAGCAACACACAGAAAGAAAACAGGAACCTGCCGTTTCAGCAGAGCTTCTCAGAAAGCCTGAGACACTTTGATGCTTTGCATTGCTGATGCAGGGCAATCAGCCAAAAGAATAGCTTACAAAACACAGTGAACATTTGCTAACCATCCAACAACTCATTCAAAAACATGAGCAAATCCAAGACCTTTAAAGTTTGGTTCATTCTCAAAACAGACATACCAGACAACACTCCAGCTCCACAGAAGACCTCCTGCTTAATATTTTGAACCACTTTCTGCTCTGTCCTCTGCAAATATTTATTAACTATTTGTGGTTACAGAAGCATAAAATCTATTCCATACTAAGCGGTATGTATGGAGCAGACATACTGCTCCAACCATGACATTGCACATGAAAAAAATATACAGGTATTATGATAAATATAATTTTTTTTTGACACAGTGCTATTTCTGACCAAGTCTTTGATTTCATCAAGGAGTCCAGTAACCAGCTTTTAGCCTTGCATGTAATCTACTAGACCATTATTTCTGAACAAGCTATTCAGAGTCCCTCCCCCCAGAAAAAAGAAAAAGGTGAAAACAAAAAATGCTTGGTATGTTTGGATAAACAACACATGCACCGTCCTTTTAACAAGCCAGGGAAGTATGTCAAGTGCACAGCACAGTAAACAAGTATTATTTTAATGAACCTCAAAAGTATGGTGAGACCATCAGAGTAATGATGTTTCAGTATACACAAGTGTGTTTATGGCCGTATAATACTCATATTGACACCTCATGTATTAACTCCCATCTCGCTTAAGAGGGATGTTTGTCTTGCAACAACTGAATTTGCTTTGCAGAGTCCTGCTTCTCCAAGTATTTTAAGACCTCTACAAGTGTTGTTTATTTGTTTTCTACTGTCATGGTATTAAAAATTTAATCCATGAAGCTCAGTGCTTATACAACCTGAGAATTAGAAATATTCAGTCTCTTGTGGATGTGCAAGCATTGTATCTTACACTGAAAAAAAAAATAATTAAAGGAATTATCTGTGCTTACTGAAAAAAAATCGTTCTTATAGAAATAAAATACGCATTTTCATATTGTGTATGGTCAGGGAACACTGACATGAGGGCTAAACTAGCCCTTCCTCGTGCAGAATAGGAATGCCAAGGGAAAAACCAAATGAAATTAGACAAACAATAAGCCAGGTTTGTTCAAATAAAAGAAACTGGTGCTTTCCAAAATACTTGTCATATGTGTATTTATAAAAACAAGTCAGCAAGCATAGCCAAGGCTACAGACACTTTGAGATACACAGAGGCATTACAGCAGGTGCAGGCAGGTCACCTTCTCAGAAACAAGTTTCAGAGCTGTCATCCTTCTGATCAAGACCCAGACCTGTGATGTACCACACAGTGAAATAAGAAAGAAAAAGCCAAACCCTTGCTTAATCCCAATTTATACTTTCCCATGGATTTTCAGGTCTCAGGTTTTTTTGACAGCTTGAAATCAAACTCCTGGATAATGTATTTGAGCACAAAGATTGTTGCAGACTACTCTTCCAAAACTTGATCAGAGTATTCTTTTAAAATGTAACATATAATGTACTTGCTAGAGTTTAATCAGCCTGCTGTGATATATTCTGACCTCCAGGTGTTTACGTCTGCTCTCCCCCAACATGACTGTTTCTAGACTTTCACTTGCCTAGCACAAGTATTGGTGAAACTGGCTCTAAATGATAGAACCATTACTCACAGGTATCTCAGATCAACATGTACACATTATTCTTGCACACACACACACACCACCCCCCAGCTCGTGTTTTTCTCTTCAAGTTTCCAAAGCGTCATCTTGGGACATTTTTTCTTGCGAAAATTTGGCAGGTTCTCAGGTTCTGCCTTGAGTTATGAAAAACAGTATTCCTTTACAAGTTAACAGATTAACAATAATTTCCTCCTTCTGAGCACTGAGACAGAACCAATGGCAAGGATTGCCACAGTCTAGCTGCATATTAGACAAGTGCTTTGAGACAGCTTTTCAACTTCATGTGGAATTTTATTTAGTCATCAAACAATATGAAACACCTGTGAATACATTCTTGTCAAGCCTGAAATCAAGAGGAAAAAAAAAAAGATGATTCATCTAACAAGATAAAAAGTACAACACTAATGAAAGACAAGCTCTCAAACAACCACCTACACTCAAGTTATACATTAGCCCTGTACATATGCTATACTCAAGTTCATGCTAAGATTGTGGTCTTATACTATCCGAAGTCATTAACTACAACGTAGTTGTTAGCCAAATTAAATCCATTCCAGTTAACTTCAAATTTTCATATTTCAAACCACTGCATACAGGCATGGAGAATAAGCATTCCTTACAGGAGGCATGGGGAAAGCTGAGGGCCTTCAAAGATAATCATTGCAGAATTAACTGCGTCAAAAACAAATACGCCTGCTCTCATGGACATCAGCTAAAAAGCACTAAAGGATACAATGGTGCTACCAATACCATGAAAACAATGGCAACAAGCTTTGGTAGCAGAGTTGAAGACCTCTTTCAGATCTTTACCTAGAGTGTCAGAGGCCAGCACCTCTGCAAATACATGGTACTAAAGGAAGGACAAATACTCCACCACAAGGCAGAATTTATGAAAGACCAGTAAGTTCTTACAAAAGAAAAATGAAGGATGAAGATCATCTGTAAAAATTTGGCAGTGGCAAGGCAATGCTCCTAAGTGAGCCTTGTTCTGAACACTACTCAGAGTGTTAACAAGTTCTTCCCTAAATTAAAATATATACAAGTAATACTCCCAAATACCTTCTTCCATATTTTAGCTTTGATACTTTAACCGCAGAACAGACTACAAGCAAGCAGTCATGGCTGCACAGTAACAACTAAATCTAAAGATCCAGACTACCCTCCACAGACTGCAAGCAGCAGTCTACTATGACAGGTAAGTCACAAGACTTGGTGATATGGTCTTACATTAATCCACAGTACTGGAAACAGTGTGGTCTCTGGGACTGTAGCTCAGCCACACTACAAGCATGCAGACCACCCAGCATTTTGAACAACAAATGTCTGCACATTTGAACAACAAATGTGACCTAGAGGATCACACAAAACTTTTTGTAACTTATGATCTTATACACTTTGATTGTACCAATACCTGGGGAAAGAAAACAAGTAAAGATTTGAGCACTCTTGAGTGCTTGAGGCACTTTTACTGAAGGGATATGAAAGAGTAAAAGCTATACTAAATGAAAGCCTAGTAGTTAGACGATTAGTAGGTACAAAGTGCTTAAGATAAGTTTTGACATTGTGACTAAAGTACCCACTAAGAGCAATTAAATAAAAGGGGAAGACCAATGATCAGAGTTTTTTTTTTAAAAAAAAAAATCAATCATAAAAGGGCCGTAGACTAATCCCACTTCCGAATCTTTAAAACAGGTCAGTGAAGTTGGTATTTTCTATTAGCAATCAGATGCAGACAAAACAGCAGGTAAACACTTCTAAAGTGGCAATTTCAAAAGTCACCTAAATATCTGAGAGTTACACACACACAGCTATTCCTGTTAAGCTCAGTATGCCAGTTTCTTTACAAAGTGAAAACTGCTTTGGTGGTGTTAGGGAAGCACACCCTGTATTTTTTCCAGGCTCTACAGCAAAGAGGCATTTGTTTCAGTTGCCCCTCTTGCACTGAGCTAGACCCAGACGACCCAGTCAACATTCCAGATAAGTACAGGCAAAATGACTCACATCATCTCACTTTAGATAGCTTTTCTCTTTTCATTCAACGGGAATGTAAATAAGGAACAGCTCAGATTTGTAACTTATTTTTGAAGTTTAAGCAGCACTCCAAATTAGTCAAGGAGTACAGACTCCAACAGAAAAATTATAATTAATAATTACATTTTACTACATATAATAATGACCAAAAACATGACGTTTTCCAGTGTACCTATTACAAGATAGACAAACATTTAACAAAATGCTGAATCACCAGAGAAAACCTTTAATCCATCCACAATGCAGAGAAAAAAATAGTGCCAAACTAGGAAGTCCCCAATTATAAATGTGCATCACTCATGAATACACACAAAAAAAGATTTTACACTACTGAGATGCATGAAATATGCCAGATGAAGGTTCCTATGCAGCCAAGTAGCATTTTCAGTAAGCAAACATCATATGATAATTTTTGCTGCAAATGCTAAGGACGTAGTGGGACTCTAATAATCAAATTGGCTTTGCAACTGATGTAATTTAGGTTTCTAAAAATAGTTCTGGAGTAATTAGGAGTACCTTCTGGAGTGGAAAATACACCCACACTTCCCCCCCAGCATTTCCTCTATATATTCAGACACATAAAGGAACTTTTCTGCTTTCCTTTGAACTCTGCTTAATTGAAACATGCAAATAAAAAATGAAACTACACATTCCTCAGTGACTCAAATCTCCCCGTATCATTGAAAGATGCAAGTAATACAAAGAAAAATGGTAATAATAATGTAGCACACCGTTTTACACTCGAGAGCTTTTCATTTATTTTCTCTACAGCAAATCATAAGAACATTTGATCTCAGTTCTTGGAAACTGGGATTGTTAGACTCTCTTGCCTTCCAACAGAAAGACTAGTACTTTTTTAGTTCATTTTAAGACTGTTTCAGTGTCTGTTTGAACTAGTGAATCAAAGCAGACTGAGGTCAACTTCTGAAATCTGATAATTATTATATTGCTGGATTTTTATCAGGTCCTGCAAGAGAATTAAAAACTATCAGGAACATTTCTTGCTCTAAATCTTAAATATTTTCCTTACTAATTCACATTTTTCAAGAATTAAGGCATTGAGAGCTATTCATCCCTTCGCTGTTTCCATTATTCATTCCCCATCTTTTAGTTAATACACTAAGGTCTAAATCAGTAGCTTAATGAAATTAACAGATCTACATACATTCTTTTCGTCATTTATTCCCCCAAGAACATGAATCTTTGGAAAATGCCTCCACAATACTGAAGAGAAATAGATGATGTCAAATGTTTGCTGAAATAAAACTGCACAGAAGTTAACATTGGTTTTAATACTTCCAGAAAACCCTTGCATTTGGCATTACCTGACAGTAATTTCTAATATTTCATCTTCCCAATTTTCTCTTGAGAAAACAGAAAGGCTTTTCTTTACTTTCAAAAGCTGAAAAAAATCAGAAACCCCCTCCTCCCACCTCACAATTAGTACTTCATGCTCCCATACTTTTCCATGGAGCACGGTGATAACTTCTACCTGAAGCCAAGGAGCTCAACTTTCTGGGCATAGGAAAAGAGAGCATGAGCAGAAAAAGAGAAGAATTCATAAAGACGAGAATTAGCTGAGATTGTCAGAGTGGCTGAGCAAGCATCTGACAGACACAATCTAACAGGCGGGAGTCTTCCACCATCTTTTTACTCTTGCACTATCTTTGGCAAAGCACCATTCATGACTTGCCTTCCACTTTTCACCTTCTAAATTATCCAGGAAGAGCAGAAAAGCTCTTTCATCATGTAAGTGAGAGCAATTCCCACAGTGCCTCAGCACCACATGGCTCAATAAACCCATACAAACACAAGTGTCCCAGAGCAAGCCCCAGATGCCTGCAGGAAGCTACACAAGCTCAGAAGAGCAGAAGACAACCCTTTCAGTGCTTCCCACTGCGTGGTCACTGCAAAATCTCACCCACAGTAAGAGCAGGCAGTAGGGAGTTACTTAATGGGGGAGAAGCTGACCAAGAAACAAAGACAGAAGCAGAAGAATAGAAACCCTGGCTCCTTTGTAACACACCAAAAATCACAAAATCCATGAGGTACAGAATGTGAAGGAAGATTAAATGTGCAGCAGTGATTAAAAAAAAAAGCTAGGGGAACTTTAGAGAACATCCAAAATAAAGAGACAGCAGAAGTTCCAGCAGGTTCAGGCACCCAGACACAGTGCTATTCCAGGACTTCACTACATGTATGACAGTATTACCCACCTATCCCTTCTTCAACATACATAAACTAGGAATTTCACAGGTTTTTTTCCATCTTGCTCTCTTACTCAGCATCAAATTTAATCTGCATCTTCACACAATATAGTTACCTAAAAATCACACCAAGAAGATTCACACGTCTATTTAAATAACTGGTACAAAAAAACCTGACCTCCCAGAAAAAGATTTTAATCAGATCCCAGGCTACAAACATGAATCAAAGAGCTAATAGCTTACAGCTAGAAAAAACTTCAAGACTACACATAGCCTTCTCCTTTCCAATCACACATTCCAGTTTCACTTCTGTATAGAGTGCTCCATCTGAAAGCAAGACTTCACCTTGCACTAGTTTCAAAGTCCCTGAGCGTCATGTTCAAATGCAAGACCTGAATCTGAACAGAAGAAAAGAAAACCTGATATGGCACATACCATGCTGCTTTGTTAGTTCTTCTCAACAGACCATGGCAGCTGGATCTGAAACCCCGCTGAACCTCAGTAAAAGCCCCCATGTCCCAAAATGCAGCTAAGGTAGAGTTATACAAGACAGCTCAGCCCACCTGACAACTCAAGACTAGCATGAAGGTGCTTCTGTTCCTCCCCAGCAACTCTTCTCCTCTCATCTCCAGCACTGCACTCATCCAGTTACCTCTTCACATGGCCCACTGTGACAGCTTTGCAGAAAACTAGCTTTCACATCTGGATTTGTTGTTGTTAAATTGCCATATTCATTGACAGTTGTCACTGTCAGTGAGGGAAGGCTGCAAGAGGGAGATTTCCTTCTTCAGCAGTAACAAGCTGCTCAATCAGCTTAGCAAGCTCAGACAAGCCAGTCCAAATCACACAACAGAAGGAACCTCAAGTCTCTTCTACCTGAACTCGTCCCAGGTGTACCATCCTCAGATCAGGGCTGTCACAGGAACCAACAGCTGACATGACACCAGCTCAACTACTTGATACTATCTAAAGGCCTGTGAACCTTCAACAAGCAATAATTTGCTGAAGTACCTGATATTCTCACAACCATTTCTAAGTGGAAAACAAAGCAAGAGACAAAGTAATGCCAGGCAAATATATAAAGGCCTCCCTCCACTGCATATTACAGTCCTTTTCTAACAATACAATCCAATTTTTCAACAAGCATAGCAAGAAAGATTAAGTAGCGACATCTCATGCAACAGCTACTACAGTTCTTAGCTATGGAAGCCCACAGGGCCTGACAACCCCTCAAAAAGGAATAAGACAGGTATTAGTGTGCTTTGTCAATGACAGCTGTTCTGGACGGTGCTTCCAGGTGCAGCAGAACCCTCTTACAAAGTAATCA
Organism: Poecile atricapillus; assembly: GCF_030490865.1. Lineage (NCBI taxonomy): Eukaryota > Metazoa > Chordata > Aves > Passeriformes > Paridae > Poecile > Poecile atricapillus. The sequence goes on along the minus strand of NC_081251.1, from coordinate 70,298,042 downwards.
TTTCACCCTACACTCCCCCTGCTCCTTTCTGCCCTCAAAAGACAAGTATCAAAACTAGTTTTGCTTCAGATTTCCTCCACAGGCAATATTATCTTATTTGAAAAGAGACCACCATGGCAACAGCAAAATTCTGCAAATATGAAGGAAATACAAAATGACCAGCTGCACAGGTATACAATTTCATACCAATAAGGAAGCACCATGGTCTGTTACAGAAATCACTGACAATTGAAATATAGAGCTGAGCTTCCTGAAGTGCTTGTTCATAGAATCACAGTGTTTGCTTATGCTCTATGAGCTTGACTGCAAAGAGAACTATATGAAAACAGCAACTTACTTTCAGTAAGTGTTAAGAATGCAGTTTCTCTTTTCCAGTGTTTACACATCCAGTATCTAACTTTCCAACAGATTCTATACTATTCAAAGTACTCACAGACTCTTTCCTTACTATTTTAAGCTGCACTACCAACTGATGTGGCAACACATGAAAAACCCTAGCAGGGATTACAAGAAAGGAGGAAGCAAAAGAAGCATCAAAGAAGAATCCTAATAAATGGTTATTAATCTCACAGAAAGACTTCTTGCAATCAAACATTTTTGATGGAAAGCTGTCTTGGAGTATGGCTAAAAAAACTCACAGGGCAAGGAAAAAGGGAAGGCAGGAAATGAGTGACATCAAAAAAGCTCAAGAAATCTGTATACAGTCTTATAAACCAAAGGACAATTGACTTCCTTTAGCAACTGGCTTTGATTTTATAAGCATTGAAAACTATATGGTTTTAGTTTGCAAGAGTCCCTGTCCAAAGGACAAGGAAGAACAATTAAATTAAAACCCTAGAAAAAAACGGGTTTTTTCCTTATCTAAGATAATATATGAAAGCAGCATTATTTTACATTCAATCTATTCAAAACATCCACCAGAAACTCCCAGAGCCAGTAAACCACGGATTTTTTTAAAGCACCTGAGAGAAAGCTTTCTTCTTTGCACTACTGGTCTGTGAGCCTACAATACAGGTGAAAAGGAGACTCAAGAATATTTCCCTGAGTCCTTACCACACTGTAGCTCCATTATGATAAAAGCTCTATGCGGACATGGTCTCTTGTCCAAGCAAGCAAAATCTGATCCTTCCTTCAGAAAACGTTAAACGTTACAGATATCTCTTTTCCATTACCTAGCACAAGATTACAATACACATGAATAGAACAGATAGTTGTCCCACCATCTCATCGCAGTACACAAATGGTACACAAGCTTGTGTCACCAGCTCCAACTTCCCTGTAGATCCCTATAATGAAGTCTTACTGATTCACACGGCACTACAAGAAGAAAAAAAAAAAGAAAAAGAAAAAAGTCTGCCATCCAGATTTTCTTCTTTAGCCAGTCCTATTTATAACCACATCAGATAGTTTTCCAAGTCCTAGGCAACAACATTCAGTCATCTGATCTTCTTTCTGAATTTCTTCAATTGCTCTGCTTTCTCTTATACAAGAAGTTTTATTTTCACTTCCAGTGATGCACCTGTTTCTGCTGCCTTCTTCCTTCACTGCAGATGTTAGTAAAAGCTAGCTCTTTAGCTCCTCTGGAGATATAAGGCAGTATCCAATTTTGAGATTTTTGCTTTTCTCTCGGATAAGCATCTTTGAACAGTCTCCCCACACTCAAAGAACAGGTAGAAGAGTTCCCATCGCTCCTCTGTCTACTCACTTTGATGCAAGCTTTTCAAAAAGGGCACTTCAGATGCTGAAACGCTGCGACTCTTGCATATTCCACGTCCGCCAGTGTTATCGCGTTTCCGTGAGCAGCCCACATTTGCTTTTCTTCAATCCTTATCTGCAACACACGCCTCGCTGACAGCAAAGGCTTTGTGTTCGCGCTTTGCGCCAACACCTCACACAGCGCTGCCCACCGTAGGCAGCGCACAGGGAACGGGCCGGGCTGGAAGGGACCGCAATGGGGCATCTGCCCCAAGCTCCCTGCTCAAGCAGGGCCATCCTAGAGCACGTGGCCCAGGATTGACGGCTCTTGAACATCTCCAGTGAGGGAGACTGCACAACCACTCTGGGCAATCTGTTCCAGCGCTCGGTCACCCGCACAGCATCCCGGCAACACGGGAGGGGGCGGAGGAGAACTCGCACGCACCGCCTGGACACGCACACGGGGTTCTTAAACGGCGCCTTTCGGCAAAGGCCGAGGCCTCACGTCAGCAGGGACCGCTCCGGGCCGCCGAGCGCCCGCCGCCGCCCCGGCAACACTCGGGCTCCTCCCGCCGCTGCCCGGGAGCCCCGGGCCGGGCCGGGCCCCACCCGCGCCACCTCCGGCGGCTCCTTCCGCCTCCTGCCGCCGCCGCCGGGCTGCCCCGAGCCTCCAGCGGCATCTCCAGGCGACAGCGGCGCCACTGACAGCCCGCCCCGGCGCCGCGGCTGCCGGCCTCGGCCCGCCGAAACCCGCGGGCAGGGCCTGTGCTGAGCCCTCCCACGGCCCCGTGCCGCCGGGCGAGCCCCCCGCCGTGACGGTGCCCGTCCCGCCCTTACCCGCTCCTCTCCCCGCCAGAGCCGACGCGCCCGGCCGCCCGCTCCGCTCTTATCCCGCTGACAGCGTCCCGGCAGCCCATGGCGGGAGGTTCCTGCCCGGCCCCGCCGCGCCGCCCGCCCCCGTCTCCCGGGCAACACAGCGCCCGCCCCGCCCCGCTCCCGCCCCGCTCCGCCGGGCTGGCGGCGCAAGGGCGCTCCGGGAAGTGCCGCGGGCAGCCTGGGATTGCCGGCTCCCCCTGCTCCTGTGCTCGGGCCGTGACAGCGCCCGGCAAGTGCCAGGCGGGCAGCCGGCCGGCCTGCAGCTCCCGCTGGGGAGCCGAGCGGGCGGGAGATGCCCCCCTAAACCGGTTCACTCCACCGCAGCCACCCTGCCCGGCTTTTATGTCAACATTAAAAACGCCCTTAACATGCGTGTCACGTATCCGTGGCCATCCGCCCGCTGGCGCCTGGCGCTGCCGGGCTGCTGCGAGCCGCTGTCACCGCAGCGCTGCGTTGGCTCACGGATGGGTTTGCGCTCTGTTTTGGTGTTTGCTCAGAGTAAATTCCTGGAGCAGGTTTACGGCTGCGGGGCTCGGCTTTGGCACTTGGCTGGAATGCCCTGAAGAAACGGCTGGCCTGAGTGCTGGTCGAACAGCTCTCTGACAGAACAGGTTCGCGTAGGCAAATAAATAAATAGTGAGCCTTGACTGCATGTCACTGCTCCCGCCTGCTTCAGGAGTTCATCTTGCACGGCCGGGGCACTCAGTAATTTTATGAAAATGAGAGCAATACGGTACGGGCGATGTTAATAGGAATATGCTTCATATATTCATGCATGCCTAGGCTTGGCATCACCGTCCTGATTCTTGAAATCAGAAAAATGTACATACGGAGGATGCACAAGTGCATCTTTCTCACATCCTTCTGCTTCTCCCTGGTGCATTGGCCTCCTACTCCCTGACCTTTGCTGCCTTTTCTGGTGAGGACTGTGTAATTGCATTTTGCTTATCATCCTAGGGCCTGCTGGCTACCTTGGTGTCATATTGGCTTTGTAAAACTTAAGCCAGGCTGCCTGCAAGGATTACACGGATGGACAGAGCCAGATCTTGGGAATGCTTCAAACAGCAGGATCCCAGGACCCACCTGCCAAAGTAAGTTTAGATACACACGAGGTAACAGCGTTTAAGTCTTGCAAATATAAACTTCAATCTGCCTGTACACCCTGCTTCTCATGCTTTTTCTCATGGCATCTACTTATGGCCACCTTTCTTATTTTTTTCCCTTGGTACCTGCTTTTGGCTGTTGTTCACGTTTGTCCTCATCTTATTGACAGGGAGCAAGCTATCCCTGTCAGATGGGTACTGGGCCAAACAGATCTCTATTCCAAGCCAAGAGAGAAACTTCCCTGCAAGGACCAGCTTTGAAAACCCCAAGACTGTGCCTTTCTCTGAGAATTAAGCACCTAGGCAACACTTCTGCACTCAAAAATTGCTTAAATCCCTGAAGAAAAGCAGTCCTAGGCAAGTGCCACCAATACTCCAATAGAACAGGAAGGAAGGGAAAGGAACCTGACCTTCTGCTTTGCTGCTAGAGAAGGTTACACAGCACAGTCACAGAGCTGCAGGTGTGGGAGCCCTGGGGACACCACATGTCCCTGCTTAGGTGCCCATCCTTGAGAAGCTCAGAGAGATAAGTGGATTTTGGCACCCGAGCCTCTTCAGTGGCCACAGAGAACTTTGGGGGAAAAGTTGTTCAATCAATGTCCTGGAGTTTAGATGACAGTTGCTAATTCAGGCAGACTAAATCCTACTTTTAAGCCAGTTTATTTTAAAGTCTTGGAGAATGTGATAGGATTCAGTCTAGCCCATCCCATCTGGCACTGCAGTTACTGGAGAGGAAAGTGAGCCAAGATTCCCAAACCCAGGCTCAGGAAGTCCTTGCCCTAATAATGCTCACATAAATCCTCTCTACTTTCTGCAGCTGAGAAGAAAGAGAAGTCTCTTCTACCTCGGAACCAGGATTTCCTGTTTATTGAAAAGAAGAGATATCACTACTTTATCTTTCAGATCTTACAGTTGCCAGAGGATGAATGCATGTGTTTGTCCCTTCTCACTACTGACAGCATCCTGAAGACAGAGGTTTCTATTGGCCTCTCCCATGAAACTCCTGCCTGCCAGTAGCTCCAAGGCTCTTTGCTGTTCCCTCTGCTGCTGCCCAGTGTTCCTCAGGAGCAGATGTAGGACAGAGCAAACGCAGTGCTTGACATTTGCGCATTATCTACGGTTTCTCAAGGAGACCAGTGAGGTTAAGCAAGCTGTACATTGCCTTGTGTGATTGTACAGCAAAACTGTAATAGCAGCAATGAAAATGAAGTCAGTGGCCAACTGCACATCAACTCACCCTTGGAATATTAGATTTTACAGTGCAAAGAATAGGAGCATTTCAGATTTGTAACATAAATTTTACTGAAAATAAGAGCTCGCAGGAGAGAATTTGCCATCACAAATAAACATCTGAGTGAATCTTCACTAGGTATTTACTAAAATCTTTAGAAGGAAAGTATATCATAGCCTAAGTAGAACTGCACTGAATAGTTATCATGTGTGTTAAAAAAAAATTACAAACTGTTTAGACTAAAAATATTGCTGAGAAAGACAAGTAGGAACAATTGAAAATTTTATCAGAATGATAATGTTTTTCTCACTTGAATGCTTCAAAGTACAACTTTTCAGCCATGCAGATTTCTTTTATAATTACAATAATTAAATATTCTGCACAGATACAACACTATGCCTGCTCTTCAATTTCAAATCAGAGTTTTTCAGTAAAGTACTAAGCATTTTGGATTCATTTACATCTACATAAATTTGCAGCACCTCCATGAAGGTGAGTAGAATGACACCAGTTCATACCAGTATAACTTCAAATCAAGCCTGGTTCTTCTGGGCATCATTGGTTCACTGATGTCTCCCTCTATCCTACAAACAGTACCTGAATCTCACTTGAAGTTATTCAGCATAATTCTTCCTGGATTTCTACAATAATTCTTTCTCTTCTCCATAGATGGAGAAGATAAGATGGAAAACAAGCAAGGAGCAAGAATACAAGTGGTATTTCCCTACTGTTCTCCTGAATAACAGAATAAGCCCACAGCACTGAGACTGCACAGATCACACTTGTACTCTAATTCTTCAGTGTCTGGCATTAATGTTCACAGAGAGTGGACTGAGGTCAATGTTTCTGAAATTTTAGTGTTCAGTCAGCCACTGTCCATTCCTGGAATTTCTTAAGTACCCACTAGTAATTTTTCAATACAACTCCATCTACACTCATTATGAAGGTTTCAGCTGAAAGCCTTGCAAAGGTAATGTAATGTAAGGCCTAGATTTTGTTAGCCACTTTTACAGTCTCATTTTCTCTCCTTTTCAATTAGTAGGTACATGTCTTGGAAAACTTACCTGTGTTTTAACAATAACATAATATTTAAAACTGTGGAGTAATTAATATAATATGTGATCTGTCTTAAATCCATGATCTTAAATCAAAGTGGTCTGTGGAAAGGGCATCTTTTGTCAGCTGAGATGAGCAGCCTTTCAGCAGGGAATGAATAACAGTCTGTTTTCCTAAGGAAGCACATTACTCTTTTATTCCTATACTAATTTAAAAAAAAATTCAAGAAGTTTTTTTGCTAGAAAAACAGTTTTGTACTTAGGGAATCAAGGAATGGTCTCAAAAAAAAAAAAATCATACTAGTCGAGGTGTGGGTCTATCTATATCATGAGGAGAAACAGTCTGTGATTATCTACTCACTTCCAAATCAAAGTTGGAAGAGTAAGTTGTTGAATGAACTCAAGGACAAAGAAATACAGGCTGAACACTCTTCATGTTTCCATTCTTCATGTTTGGATACAATGTTATAGAAAGACCAGAGACAAAAGAAAAACATTATCTAGTAGGTAGAAAGCAAAGGTGAAATTAAATGCTCCCAAAAGTGGCTTGAAGCACAGGAATTGTGGAAAGTCTTCCCTAGTTGTTTATAATCCTTGTTTTAGGTTTGCCTACTGCAAGCAGGACTTGATTTCCATTGGTGCTTGATTTTTCATTGCATTTATTCCCATTCAGCACATTCTGACATCAGAATGTCTTTGCTGATGGTTCTAGGGCCCATTTCCAGAACAGAAGAGGAGGTAGCCAGATAGCCTGGTGGAAATGTGTTATATATATATATATATATATATATATATGTATGTGTGTGTGTGTGTGTGTGTGTTACATATATACATATATATGATCCCTAAATTTGTTCAGTGTCTAATCTAGATGAAAGAATAAAAAATTACTTGCATTATCAGTTTTGAATCAGTGAGTCTGATTCAAAGTCTACATTGACCAGCCTTGGCTTCTCCATTTAGAAGGAATTATTCCAATTTAAAGTTTACTCAAAAAAAGCTGAGGTAAATCACTGGTTGCAATGTATGCTGAACTAGAATGAAATTGCCTTTAGTGAAGTGAGTTTGGATGATGTAAGAAAACTTGATTTATGCAGAAATGATTGAGGCTAGAATAATTCCCACTACAAAGAAGGAGAGAAGCCTAATGAGAAATGCAAATGGTTTAAAAACATATAGACAGGACTTTGAGTCTCAATTTGCACCTACTCATGGCTTGTAAATTACACGAGATCATAGTCTCTTACAGTTACACATTGTCATGTGTCTAACAACTCACACCTCTTCTGCAGTAAACAGGCAAAGGATGTGTTCTTGAAGTGAGTCAGTTCAAGAGGTGAAACTGAGATGAAATCTCCTTAAAAGCATGTCAGACTGCAGTTTTCACATGCCCACATTAAGCCCATAATTGCCTTTAGCTGGATCTATAACCCAGAGGAAAATACTATCTTCCTAATCCATTGCAAAAAGCATATCTGCAGTTCTTAACAACCCACATGCTTTATACTATCTTTTCCCAATCAATGCTATGAAATTGCATAATTCATAGAAACTCAATTTTTTTTAAAAATAACTTCTTTTTAGTAGTGGTTCATTTGAAAAATCCTAGCAATTTTCATATTCATCTATTATGCACCATTTCTGAATTTTTGCACTGCTCTTCTTGAAAAATTAGGATTGTATTTGTGAGTTTAGAATGGGTAGATATTTTATAAAGAGCAAACAATACAAAAATAGGAAATTCACAAAAGCATGCTGAAAAAGTGCTGAAAGTGACCTTGTTTCCAGATGTGCATTTCTGACATAATTTGCTTATCCATTCATATCCTAATAAAGGTTATCCCCAAGAATTTGTCAAGATAATAATGTGTTTTTTAAAGGAGCATATCATCAGAATGGTGGTTCTGGGAACTGCAGGTATAAACCCCATCAACTGTATGGTAGGGGCAATAGGAGTATATATTTGTTTGAATAAAGCTTAGCCAAGCTTTCATGTTTAATCCTTTCACCCTGTTTCTCACACTCCTGGTGTATCTCCCCTTTTCCTACTTGCAAGAAAGAAAACGCTATTTATTTTGCCTGGACACAGAACCATCTGATACTGCTCACTATCCTAGTGACAGCTAAACTGTCTTCATTGCTGTTTAGTTTGACACACAGGGACAGTTTCTGGCTTTGTTTCAATGCAAATACTTCCGTGTCTTTTTCACTGTTTCAGTTTCCTGATGGATTTATCTTCAAAATGGCCAGTCTGGATCACAGCAAACCTGTTCAGCTCGGCATCAGTTGCCTGCAGAAGGCTACGTTCTCCAGTTCAAGAACATGCTGGGACAAATGGTTTATAGACTTCCATTCATTTTTTTCCATTGATTTGTCCAGTAGCTGTGTGAGCCCCCAAAACCTCTGGCACCCATCAAGTCCTGCAGTGTTCTAAAGTTGAATTGCACGTCTGGTGAAAAAGCACCTCTTTTAAGTTTTTTGGGACCTTGTACCCACACATTTCTCTTAGTTCCATCTAGTTCTGCCTTGTGAAGGAGGGAATAATGACTCTTTGGTTCCTCTCTCTACACTGCTTATGTTTTTAGGACTCCTTGTCAAATCTCCCATCTGAAGAGTCCCCAGCTATTTAATCATTCACTGTGTACCATTTGTTCAGCTTTTTTGCCCTTTATAAAACTGTCTGTCATAACTCAGGGATCTCTTCTGCCCAAGTAACAGGACTTCTCTCTTCAGCACTTCTCTCTCTGCACACAATGTTAGGATTCCTTTGACAACATTGGTTTTTTTTCTGCCATTTAAACCAAATAACACATAGCATTAAATACTTCTTTTTCCTGGCTTTCATTTTTGCTATCTAGAGGAATTTTCCATCTCTCACCCCAGACTATGCTTCTTTTTTCAGATAACTTCTACGTCAAACAACACAATTCCAGAGGCAGATTTCTGAGACTTCACTGGGGACTTCCATCTCCTTCCTCTGCCCAAGAAACTCCATCAAGCTATGAGATTTTATTCTATAAAAGTTATATCAAATTTTCTTCATAATATCACATATATTTATACACCTGCTAATCACATTATATATTATATTTTCTACCAATTTGTTCAATATTTCTGCAACCTTTGTTTTAAGGCTTGACCTCTTTAAATTTCATGAGTTTCAGTATAGTCAATGTGACATTAGAAAGATTCAGCAGCAAAACTTTGTCTTTCATAAATACAGTCACTCTATATTGATTATTTTTGGTAGATGGTTTTTTAAAGAAAAATAGATAATGCAGGTCAACCACACAGACTATTAATCACAAGACTATGAATAAATTATGAAGCAAACATTACAATTTTCTGGCAATCTGACTATGACTTTTACCAATGTATTAATGCTACATAAAGCAAACAAAGAAAGCTGTTTAAAAGATTTCTGCATAAGACTGATACTGCATTTCTCCCTGTGATTTCTGATTATCAGTCTAATAGTTCTATTTCCAGTCCAGCAATTAATTTCTTTGTGACTTTCCTTTGCTGGAAAAGAAAAGGTAATTCAGCAAAGACAAATGTTCAATATTTGCATACACTTTTTTCCTGGTCATTGGGTATCTCCATCTTCAGAAGGAGTAACCCAGCTGCATGCACGGAATGCCAGGTAGCATTCAGGGTGCTCTTTAGCTGCTGGTGAAGCAGACACAAAGCGATCACAAGGGTGCTTTCAAACACTCCTCTGATGCTGGGACAGCTCACAGCTCCCCCATGGAGGTACAGGTGTGATATCAGGGGAGGTGAGGGGTGGTTTCAGTGCCTGTTCCCCAGCAGTCACAGTGTTTTTGGGTGCTTGTGGCAGCATTGCAAACAGGACATTCCCCTAGAGCTGCTTTAATGGGGACAAACTGTTCTTCCCAGCCCAGCAGCTCCAGATATTTAGAGATGTTTGGTTCCCTGTTGATACATATGCCAGCTTCAGGTTATCCGTGAAGTGCTGCAGTCAAGCAGCCTGAGTGGGTAAAGCCTCTTTGGTGTAGAGGATGACAACTGAAATGTAAGTATGGGGAGGCCTGGCAGGTTGCCTGTATCACACTCAGCCGATCCCATGATGGCAAGTGCCATGTGCTTATGATAGTGGAGGCAGCCACAGGAGGGCTGCAAACACATCCTGTGCCCCAGGCCAGCACCCAGAAATGCTATCCTGGGCCTTGGAAAGCAAATCTTATGGCTATATGGTACTCCAGAAAGAGCTGAGTCAGACAATGGAACTAATTTCTAAGACAACCTTAGAGACATTTGGGCCAAAGCACATGCCATTAAGTGGTTGTATCACATCCCCTGTCCTGAACCAGTCTCTGGAAAGATCCAGTGATGTAATGGACTGTTAAAGACTATGTTGACAGCAATGGGTGGTGGGATGTCCAAACATTGGGGTACACATTCAGCAAAAGCCACCTTGTTAGTCAGCACTAGAGGGCCAATTGGGATGGCCCTGCCCAATCAAAACTTTTACATACTGTAGAAGTGGATAAAGTTGCTGTAGTACATGTTAAAAACACTCTGGGGAAAATCTGGATTATTCCTGCCTCATGCAAAGGCAAACCCATCCATGGGACTGCTTTTGCTAAAAAACCTGGATACACTTGGTGGGTGATATGGCAGGATGTAGAAGTCTAGTGTGCCTCAAAGGGATTTGACTTTGGGTGAAAATAAACAATTAATTACGCTGTGTTATAACTACCCAATGGTAATGTTAGCACTTCCCTGGTGGCTACATGTGCATCACCTCACTGAGCATCTCATGACATCAATCTTAGCCATGAGCATTCTAGGGATCTGAGACTGATCCCTCTGATTGCCACATTCACACTTGGATGAAACAGAACAAGGACAGCAGTGCTGGAATGAGAACTGACTCAAATATGCACCGTGCAACAATCCAACGCCTCACACCATCTTTCCTGCTTGAAGGACTGTTATCAAAGATGGAGGCCAAAGTCAAGGAATAAAAGAATTCAACAAACTTTTTTTTGTGTGTGTCTGTGGATGTTTTATGAACATTTGACAGAGGCATTCCATAGACTAAGAGAATAATATTTGTATGTATATCTATCAGAATAGATGAATAGGGAAGGTGATGGGATATTGGGCAGTGTGAAACTTGGCATGATATAAAGGTATGGAATAAGGGGTGGATATTGTCCTGATTTCAGTTAAGGTAGAGTTAATTTCTTCTCAGTAGCTATTACAGTGCTGTGTTTTGGATTTGTGATGAGAATGGTGTTGATAACACACCAATGTTTTGGTTTTTTCTAAGTCATTTATCCCTGGTCAGGGACTTTTTTTCCCTTGTGCCTTGCTCTGCCAGTGAAAAGATAAGCAAAAGAAACTGGGAGGGAGCACAGCTGGGACAGGGCATCCAAATTGACCAGAGGGATATTCCACACCACAGAATGTCATGCTCAGTATATAAACTGGGGGAGTCACCTGGAAGGACAGCTGATCTGGGTTTGGGAAGGGAGGTCTGGCATTGGTCAGCAGATGGTGAGCAATTACATTGTGCATCACTTTGGATTTTTTCCATTATTGTTATTATTGTTATTATTGGTGGTAGTATTAGTATTAGTATTAGTATTAGTATTGTATTTTGATTTATTTTCTGTTAATAAAATGTTCACCCTAAACCAGGACACTTGCATTCTCCCCATTCCATTAGGTGTTAAGAGAGAGGCTGTGGGGTGTTTCGTCTCCAGCTGGACTTCAAACCATGATACATCTTCAGCTCTGGCACAGTGGGGGAATCCGACAAGAGGAATGATGATCCTGGGCAAGCGAAAGGGTGCAAGAGAGCCAGCCACGGATGGTATGCAGGGTTTGCATTGCCTATTTTGGAATAAACCCAGCACATGAAGTAGTCTCTGTAACAACACTCAGCCATTGTGTTTTTCTGCTTTTCTGTCTCTAGATTAGCATTTTTGGGCAGCTCTGAAAACACAGCAGGGCACAAAACATGCTCTATTTCGGACACTGTCACTTTCTCACAAGGAGCAAGAGACTGTTGCTCAGCAAGAACCTCTTTTACAGTGTTCTGTCAGTTCACCTCCGTTCTCCTCTCACTATGTTTTCAGTTCTATCTCCAAATGTGTTAAGCATTGCCCAAGCCAGGGATTTACTACTATAAAGTAGTGATCAGAAAGAGGCAATACTATTGATTCAAGTCAAGGGAGTGAGCCAGTTTTGCAGTTTTATGTAACTCACTGGAGCTCTGTAGTTATTTAGTTGCATTGAATAATTCAGTGGGTAGGCTGTCTGAAGTGCAGCAGCCTCTTTGTTTCCTGTGAAGGGTGATGCATGCTTGTAGGGCTTCAGACATCTATCCAGCAATCGGCACACACTTTTGCAGAGACATACATTCAGAGAGTACCTCCCAGCACCCATCCAGGCCCTCTGCCAAATCTTCTTGCTTTCACAGTATAAGGCAAAATGCTGTTCACAGTTTTGTCAGTGTTACTCTACTGCTGTCAGCAGAGTCATTCCAGAGTCACACTGGTGCAAATGGGTTTGATACAATCTTTAGTGTTTCCCCAACCCAGCACACACCATCCTAAACCTTCTGCCCTACCTGATCAGTGTTTCTCCCCTGCCTGCTGACCTAGCATACAAGCTGATGCACAGATGCCAAACCACAAATATCCGTCCCCGGGCAAACACCAAGACGTGTGACTCAGGTGCTAATCATCCCTGAGTCCTCATGCCAGACCTCACCAGAGACCTCCCTGCTAACTTGCACCCCAGGCAAATTCCCTAGCCATCTGCACTCAGGTTAATTTTCCTGCACACACCACTACCACCACTCCATGGCAAGAAGAATGACCCTCTTTTGGGGAGCTTTCTTCCTCTCAACCATCTTCCCCATTTGCTGGCAGCTTCCCTTTTCCTTAGAAATTACCCACAACCATAAGGAATAAAAACTGTTTAAAAACCTGTAGAGCATACCTGGTTTCCTCAGAGAGCTGCTACTAAAAAGCAAAGGGATAGAATTACATGGGCATCCACCTCCTGGGCACTCCTCTGTTAGCATTTGACATGGACCCAGCCAGAGGGAGGCTGCTGCATCTGCACAAACTGCTGCAGTGGAACCTTGGATTTTCTGTCAGACTGCTGGATGAAATCACAGCTTCCTCGCTGGTATGCTCTGGCTCCTTTTCAGCTTCACACAAGCAGCCTGTCCTGCAGAGGCTTGGAATTGAAAAGTCGCTTTGGTTTGTTTTTCTTTGAGTTGGTTATGCTGCTGTGTCTGCAGCGAAGCTGGAGAAAAAAAAGCATATAGGAAAGAAAAAGGATTCCTGCAGGCTTTTACTGTCAGTGGTGCAGGAGGATGAGTAAACAGTGCAGACAGCTAAAAAGACTGTGCTAAATGGTGCAAGAGTCTAAAAGCTTTCCAGTGTGCCATTCCATTTTGTTTGCTTGAGTATTGTATATAGGCGTATAAAGAGGGAACAGTTTGGCCTTAAGGCCATATTCATGAACTGAGATGGTTGAGAGAAAAGCTCAAAACTCTGTCCTGTTCTGCCAAAAAGACTCTTAATAAGCAATCTGAGCTGATCTGCAAAAATGGTTTCTGGTCATTTCTCCAAGCACAACATTAACAAAAAATAAAAAAAGGAAAAGGGTGATCAAACCACACAATTCGAAGTCTACATATGCCTCTCAGAGCCTGCAGTTTTAGATGTCTCCTTTTGAATTTCCAACTGCAAGGACAGCAAGACCAAGATCCCCTTATTCTAGTCACACTAAAGAAATTACATTTATTGTAAAATACCAAATTACTTGATCTAAATGTGTGTGATACCAACTGCATAGGCACCAACTCTCTTAAGGCTAATAATGGTGAGCAGGTTTCGGCAAAACATGAGATCTAGAACCACAAACCCTTTAAGACTGTCATCTGCCTTGGCACTGTGAGTGTGCTAAGATTTCAAACAAAGTCACTAAATCTTGATGCACCTCCCTAAAATTGCCAGTGTAATATTTGTGGGTTTTATGAAGAGTTGATGATTGAGACTGCCTCTTTGAGCTTTCCTGACACATATGACCATGCTGATCTCCCTATTAGTCTTAACTCACTGAAATACCTTAATGGCTTCTCCTGTCAGTATAATACGGACTTGGGATTTGTCTCAAGGATTTGCTGGGCATATTAGTTTTTTTACTTTCTGTATAGTCACAGCTACCTCTCAGGGCACAGTTTCACTAAGCTCAGGTGCTGGAACACCACCTTGTCTGATCTTGCAGCCAGCTGGATCAGCCCACTGACCCAGCTGAAAAACAATCTGCTATTTTTCTAGGGCAAGTTTTCAGCTGGATCAGCTTGCTGATCTCTTTGATGGCACAGTCACAAATACTTTGTCAACACAAGGCAGGAGGAAGACATGCACCTGCAAGATGAAGGATAGTGCCATCTATTTTGACTTCAGTCTGCATGAACATCTCTTAAGCCTCACCATGAAGGCAAAAGTCACCACACAGTCGAACAGTACAGATCCTGGCTAAGTGCAGCTCTGTCACGCTTGAGTCTCCATTTATAGTCACCAGACCTACACCACCTTACCTTCAGAGGATTTACTACAAAGTTATAATTATCTGGGGGGTAACTCAGGCAATCTCTGAACAAGGAGCAGCTGGTATGAAGAAAGTAGACACAGATCACTGCCAGTGCAATGTTGTTGAAAACATGTAATCACTATTTAATTTGACTTCTCAGCTTTACTAAGCTTTTGGAAATATTCCAGCTGTAAAAGTCCTTTCTTTTCTTGTACCAAGAGGAATCTTCTGAATTACAAAATGCAGCACAGGACATTATGAAATACTATAGCAAAATTTTCTGTCTGACACCAAGACCTAATGCAATTCCTGCACTGATGCTCTAGTACCTTCAGGTGACCAGGAAATCTGCACATCTGTCTGGACATTTCTAAATATTTTGATGGCATTTAGGGTTTTGCTTGGATTTCAGACATTTGCAGTAGCTAAATGGATCTTGATTTTTGTCTTACCTAACATCTCCCTACAATGAAGTCTAAATAAAAATTCTTATATGGTAAATGGGGAGAGATAGTAACCTCCAGAAGGCAAATCAGTCCATTCAGCAGGTATGCATATGTGGCATGAACTGAATCCTGAAAATGCCACTCTCCCCTCCTCACCTCTGAAGGTAAAAGAAGACAAGGCCTTAAACTGAAGAAGGAAAAGAACTCTTCTGGACTCACTAAGGGATGGATATAAACTGAAGAAAACTCAGTTTCATGAGGATGTAGTGAGCTGTGAGGGTAATCTAGAGCTGTGTGTCAGGTGCTGTCTAAGCAGGGCTCAGGTCTGTCAGAACCTTGTGCAAGCCTGTTTTATTCTAACTTCTTGAGCTATCATTAACCTGTGGAACTTGGGCTACTGGGAGGCAGGGCCAGGGCCAATGCACCTGTATGGTGTGGGGAGAGAGGTCTCTTTTCTCTGGAGGGTGACTCTTGTGGGCACACTGTGTTGAGGAAGAACACTGAGCAGGAGCGCAGAGGTCCAAAAGCCAGGGTAGAGTTTAGATGCTGCTCACCCTGAGCTTGTGCCCACCATACTGGAAGACAAGCACAAGCACTTGATGAAGGTTCAGAAGTCTGCAACACTTGAGAGTTTGGAAATGCTCTTCTGGCTGAGAGTGAGAATGTCAGGCTTATGCATGTTGTACAAAATCAATTTGTCGCTTGCTGGCTCCAGGCCAGGTATGACATAAATCTTACCGTGAGTACAATTTTAAACAGACATTTCTGCTCAGGCAAAAAGGCAAGTGTGTGTAATTTGGGAGCAGAAAAGCCTCAATGCTGCATGCACTCAGTGCTGAAGCAGTACCATTTCCAGGGCCTGTGTGTGTCACTGCTGACGGCAGTGGAGACTGAGTGATGGAAATGGCTTCCTCCAGGCAGAGCAGGTTTGTTGCTATGCTATTTCTGAACCCTCTGCTTACTTCTGTTACTGGAAAGGACTTACGTTTGTTTCTAAATCTGTGTCTATTGATTAGCACTTAGTAACTGGCTGCACAGCTTAATATAATGTTCTTTCTTGCTTCTTTTGTTATTCCTGGTGCACAGAAGACTGTTCTTTCTTTTCTTAGTTGCAGGATGTTCTTGTTAGCTCAGTTTAGCACTGTGCATACTTCACAGTCCAGGGTATTTGGGATTTTCTTTTGAAGCATTTTATACTGGCAATGAAGAGGAAAAAAAGTACATAATATTCATTTTGAATGAAGTTGTGACTATATACCAAAACATTATTGTTTTGGTATACCACATAACTTGTCAGTTTTTACTGCACTAGGTATTTGGTTTGCTCTCTCTGTTACAGAAAACACTTGGTTTTCCCACAAGCATATTAAGTACACTCATAAACTGTACCATTTCTACATGGTTTGGCTGAAAAATAAAATTAATCAGAGGAGTCTGTTAAAATTTGCCTTTAAAAGACACTCATTGCAAATATCACATTATAAATGACCATTACCTGATCTTCTCTGCACTGATTTCTTGACTGGAACATTACACTATATGTGATTGTATCTCTAAATAACTTTTACTTCGCTCATGCATTCCATCTCCTTTCCTGAGGAAAACCTGGTATCAGATGTTGATTATTGGTTACAGTAATTTATTCAAGCATTTTGTTCAGCAATTTCTACTAACTTTCATCCTGATAAGAGAGTTAATCAAAAACACAAGCAATATTACATGTGGTTACACAAGCGGTCAACAGCAATTCTCACCAACATTTGCTGTAGACATTCAGTCAGATGCTCAGCAAGACAGCAACAATAGCTCCAGTGTAGTTCAGTGGAAAAAGGTTTTATGGACCATTATTTTAAGCAGTGTGTCCTTCATGTGATATTCACGCACCAGCCCTACCCACAATAGCTCTTTAACATCTGCTTAACCGCGGATCAGGTTAGGTCATGGTTCTTCAGGACTTGTTGGGGAAGAGGATCAGACTAAGTTCCTGTGGAGGTTTCTTGGGGACCTCATCTATCAGCATTTCTAGGAGTGATGCTGTACCATTCACTTCTGCTTCTAAACACTGCAGCAATGCCCGCTGCAGATCTCCCAGCCGCAAGCCACTGTTTGGGTGATACTGTCTAGAATAAAATAGAAGTTTCCAGATAGCCACCACTGTGATCCTTTTCAAACTGGCAGAGCCGAGGTGCAGTGTTGCCAAACTCCTGATGAAGACTCAGATAGATTAGTTTCCCCATCCAGCAGTTCTACAGTTGCTAGTCTTCTTCGCGACCCAAGAACATGAGTTTTTGGTCAGAGTCTGTATCTAAAAGAGGTCACGAAGAATTGTTTCAGGTGCAGCATGGAGCCATCGCAGCAGGCTGCTCCTAGAATGTGTCTGATGGCAACATCATGACTTTTGGGAGCGGTCTTTGAGACTTTGGTTCTTTCTACACAGCCCTGTCATGTTCTGAAATCAACCCAGACATCTCTCAGCTATTCATGACCAGTAGGAAATGAAAGCTGATCATCACCTTCATCTGTCTACTAAGAAAAGAGCTTTAAACTGGTGTTGGCACTAGGGGACTGAGTGGAGTAGTCCAGCAGACTGTATACACCATCCCCTCCCACTCTACAACAGGGAAAAAACCATTTGAAAACTTAGAAACAGCTACTGCTTCAGATGCCTGGGACTAGTATCCAAGTCACCATGACTATAGACAGAACTCATATGGACATGGACAGAACTCATGGAGACAGAAGAAGGACCCTTGCATCTGGAATAATGTCTCTACAGTGCATGAGATCAGTTTTTCTTACACTGGTGATGTCTTACCAGGTCAGCTCTTGAATACATACTTTTCACAAGGTGATGCTGGAGACCAGAGGCTCTCCCCTGTGGCATGCACTCTACATACCAGCTGCTTTAACACATCCTACTGGTACTGAACATGCTCAGGAAATCCTGCTCTAATACTTTCGATATCACCATAAGCATCACCTCAGTAGCACTAATGCTGTCCCAGCCAGTCATAGCAATGCTAGGCCCTTTAAGAAAGCTAGATGTCTGTTTCTATTAACATAAAATCTCTAATTGATGAATGAGAAAAATTTAAACATTTAGAAGATAATACTAATGTAGACAGCTAATGCTCTTTTAGCAGCAACATCCAACAATTTTCAGTCATTCTTCAAAGGATTCTAATCTTTATCTTGGCAGGATTGTAAACAAAACCACAATCGCAGGATATACAAATTACTCATCCCAGGGGGTTGTGCTTCTTCAGCTCCAATGTAATGTTCCACCTAAAACACAAAAATGCAGAATGTGATTGAAGAGTCAAGAAAGGCTGGGAACACTACCTTTGCTCCAGTGCTCTCACCACAGCCTCCCTCCCAACCCTGCGTACAGTGTAACAGCTCCTACATTCTGCTTGCACAGCTGTAAGAGAAACACAGTGCAACTCAGTCACAGATGGAGGACGTCATTGCAATAAAATGGCCAGAATCAAATCATGTGCCTACATTCAGGGAGATGGCCATTTTAAAAGAAGGTTCTAAGAAAGCTCCCTTCCTTCACTGTGATCTAAAATAATAACCAACAGCAGCACACATCCTTAATCTTAATATTTAAACACTTTCCAACAAAAGAGAGACATTTTGGTCTCATTTCAGACTGGTTTTGTTGTTGCTTTTTATTACTAAAACAGAAGAAAGGATGGTCTTGTGATTATAATCACAGGCTACAAGTCAGGAGATCAACATTAAGCTTTTCAAAATTTTTCTCAGTAGTTTTGGTCTCTGTTTGCCCTAGGAAAGAGTGAGTGACGTGCTTCCTTAGTGTACAGGATTGTAAGAACTTTTAAGAATAAAACCCCAAAATGCTGGATTTAAAGTCTGATGCTTAGATCAAATTTTGGTTTACTAGGGCTAGTTACATTTCCAGCAGAAAATCTGACTAAATGAATGCTCTGTATGTGTCTAAATCAGTGTGGCTGCTTGTCTTAAAAGCAAGCTTGGAGTAAGCATTCAGTGCTGTACTGATTGACTCATGGCTCACCTATGAGATGCTGTTTTCAGGTCATGGCCACATAAACACAAAAAAAAACCAGTTGCCAAATACAATACAGACAGAGATTTTCTGTAGCAATGTGACATGGAAACATTGTGTAGTGTTACTCATGCAGTCTTGTCAATCTACCTGTTACATTTACAGTGCAGTACCCCCTGAAGTGTGGCTGTGGTTCAGGATCCCATTGGGCCAGGTGGGATACAAATAAATGACCCTCTTTCTTAAAGCAGGTTTTGGAGCCAGAGAAGATCTGCTGCATTCACCGCAAAATTATTTGCTTCATCTGACAGTATGGGAATTGCAGAATCATAGAACAGCTTGGGTTGGAGTGGACTTTAATCATCATGTTCCACCCCCGCTACTGTGGGCTTTCACTTTACGGGAAGTTTACTGGGAGAGAAACACATACAGCAAAATAAAGCAGAAAAGGCTGCTGCTTATAAACAGCATTGCTGGTCAGAAAGTAGACAGCCCTAAGAATGAATTCTGGCTGCCTCAAGCTGTTGGAAACTTCTGAGAGGGCAGGCTGTGGCAGGAAATAAAAAAGCACATTGAATAAATCACTTGATGCTCTGATTAAGAGGCATGGGACTGTGTATCATGTGATAGTTAAAGCCATAAGCTCCAGCCTTGAAGATATTATTTGGTACACGAGCAGTCTGAATGGGCAGATGGCATTCATGAGCAGGATTACTATTTCTAGCAAAACAGGTCAAACCAAGTCACCTAGAAATGGAATTAAAATGTAGACTGTTATCTCTGAAGGTGTGTGACTTTTGAAAGAGAGCTAATGAATCGAGCTCATTATAATTGCATCATTTTCAACAACAAAAATATTCTGTGTAGTAGAGAAAAGTTTTGCCATTGTTTCCTTTCTGTCAGCTAACTACACACTCATTTTCCAGCATGGAATTTGCCTCCAAATAGGAATGGATCAGCTGACTAGTACTGACCAAAAGTATTCATTTTCTTACACTACAGAATAAGGCCACAGGCTGAGTGACATCATGTTGTGAGTGAGAGCAAATGCTGCACATGAAGAGTGGTTCACTGACAATAATATCTGTCCTTATAAATAGTAGCCAGACTCACTTCTCCATGGTGCTTCTGTTAGCAGGCACCTTCAAGGGCTGCTGACTGCTCTGAGCCAGGGCTTAGAGCAGGTTGCATAGACAGCTCAGGGATGAAACTCTGCCTCGCAAAGGCACAGGATCACTAAGATTAACCACATAGCAGAAGTGCCCACATTACTTCCTATGGCAAACTCTCATTGCTGTCTGGACTGAGGCAGAGGGTAGAAGAGCTGCTTTTGCAAACAGAAGTTCCAGAGGCCTTTCAAAATTCCTGCCTCCTCACAGTGAGGGAGGAGAAGTGACAGGAATTCCTGGGTTACTTCAAGAGCCAGCTGCAGCTGCTTGCAGGGGTAGGATGGCAAGCTGAGGCAAGGTCCCTGCACAAGACCAGAAGGTGTAAAGGGCCAAGGAGAAGGAGATATGCCTCTGCCTTTTCTACACAAGCATCAGCTCTCTGGGACCATTTCTCACAGACTCATTCCCAGCATTCTTCTTTGCCATAAGACCTCCCCAAACCCCAACACATTAACAGAGTATTAGCAGGAAAACATTATCTAGGTCAACTTAATGGACATGGAGCACATGGGAATTTCAAGTGCTCTGCTTTGTCTTCCTGAGCTTGAGTGGTGAGACCCTGCTCAAGTCCCAACAGTGTGGCCAGATGCCTCCTCAGCCCTGGGGCAGCCTCCAAACCTCTTTGGTGCCGGCTGACCTTGCTTGCCAAGCAAGCCTGGGAAGTCTCACTTGAGCCATGCCTTGCCCAGAAGCCTGCAGACAATGAGAAGCAGCCCAAGGCAGCACGTGGTGCTGGGTGGTGAGAGGCAGTGGTGGCCCTGCAGCTTGCAGGTGCAGGGAAGGCACTGCCAGCCCTGTCTCCCAGTGCTGCTCTGGCAAGCTGGGCCTGCTGGGGCTGTTGGAGAAGGCAGGCAGCTCCCTCACCTCAGGCAGGGGAGGAGGCAGCAGGCAACAACCTCACAAGCCAGAGCAGAAAGAGGCCACCAGCCTGGGACAGCTCTGCTCGCTTGTGAGAAACAGGGTGTCTCTTCCCTGCTCCACCCATGCCACTTCAGCATCACCAGTCCTAGGAGTGTGAGGAAATTACACCTGAGGCTTCCACCAAACCTGTAAAGGCACGGACAAGAAAATACACAGAACCTTGACTCCATTGGTGTTGGAGTTGTAATGTGAAAAAGCCATGGAGCTGCAGAAGAGTGAGAGGGTAAAAGAGAGAGGTGAAGACTTAGGGAAGTTTGTCACAGAATTAATTACTCCTTGAAGAAGATGCTCATCATCAGGCAGCTCCCATTTGAGACGTGATTTCAGATGGGCCTTCAGAGACAGTAGGGGCCAAAATCACCTTGTTACATCCCCTGCACAGAGGACAGTGATTTCCTCATACGGTGTATGGGCCAGCCAAACAACACCGAAAGGGCTCGGATTGCGTTTGTGTGGTGAGCACTGCACAAACTCACAGTAAGGCAGTTTTTGCTGCAAGAGACTTGCACTGCAGCTTGGACCACTAGTAAAAAGTAGAAGAAGAGAGGAGGAAACAGAGCATCACAATTTTATCTGGGGGAGGAGAGGAAATCAAAGCTGAAGGAGGTAAACCATGGACAAAGGACAAGAGAAAGAACAGGCAGTGAAACTGTCTGGCAATGAAGGAACTGGGGAAAAGGGATGGCAAGGGGTTTGGCTTGATAGCCAATCTGCAGAGGAGGTAATCAGGGACACAGTACAGCCCAGGAACAATGGCAGCCAGCTTTGCCTCCCTGCTTTTGCTTTAAATGCCCTTCCTGCATCAGCCAGCTCTGCCTGTAGGGTCAGAGAGATGGGCTGGAATGTGCAGAGCAGATGTTGAGCTGTGTGACCCTGAAGAGAAAGACTGTGTTAGATCAAGATCATACCAATGTATGGTCTGTGCCAGAAGGTGCAAAAGCAAGCAACTATTTTAGCTGACTGCTTGATACATAAAAGATGCAATCTTGGTCACGAAGCAAGGGTATAACAAATTTTGCAGTGACACTTTTATTCCAAGCCTCAGACTCTACTGCAAGTAACCAAATGCTTTGTGTTTCTTCTACCCATGCCCACATACGAATTTAATATGTATGATCAGAACACTTGTAAGAAATGCCAAAATGAGGATTTAGTAAAGTAAAACTGTATCTTTAACCACAAGACAAACCCAGCATAAGCAGGGCCTTTAATGTGCCTCATTCAGGTACAGGGGCCACAGAGATGGGGCAGAGGGGCTGCAGCACTTCGCCTCTCACAGGCACCTGCTCCTTCCTCTCTGGATTCAGCCTGGGTTTCAGCAATGCTGGTGATTCCTGGCAGCTGTGGTGGTCTCTGCACATTAGCCAATGGCTTCCCTTTTTAAGGTTTCACCTTAAGGACATTTATTGATTTTATATTTCTTATGTTTTCCTATTTTCTTAGGATTTTAAAATTAAATTCTTAGGAATTTAAAATTTTCTTTAACCTTTCTTTTAATTTAATTTTATTTCTTTTTTAATCTTATTTTAATAGATTGGAAAGCAAGGTATGGAAACAAGAGCTATGGAGAGTAAAGAGAAATCAGTGACATTCCTTTCTGGGTCATGGAAACCAGAAAGGTTGCCAGTTTGTTGGCAAATATGCAAAGAACTGAATCTAAGCACTTTCATTTGATGTTGCAAACAGGATTTAAATGCTGCACTAGGCTTGTGACTTCTGACTTCTACTATCCATAATTCATTATTCACTGCATGTGACTCATTGCTTAAATCACATGCATTATTTCTGCTATGTAGTGAGTTTATCTAAAACTGGTCTATTAAAAAAGTTTCCCAGAAATGTCAACAAAAAGAAACAATTTTTGCAAATGTTGGTAGAAAATAAAAGATAAACAAAAGTAGGGTAAGTTGAGCAAGGATGGTTCTCATATAGTAAAATACCTGGAAATATTTTATTTCCTTTTTCACTCACATCCTGTCAAGCTATGCCAATTCAGCCAGAGAGAGACCAGGCACAAGGGATGCAAAGGTTATGTCTGATACAGATAAACTTCTCTTTTATCTCTTTATGTTCTCAGTTTCTGAGCTGTAATTTGAACCAGAGATCAAGTCAATGTAACAAAGACACAAAACATTAGTCAGACTTCAGTAGGCACAGGTCCTGAGATTCAGTTTCCAAACTTTCCAGTTTGTTGCTAGCATCAGATGTCATAAGTTGCACCTCTATTGTTTTAAAAGGGTTCAGTGGTCTGAAGGGAGCATAAGAATACCAGTGACAAATGACACTATGCAGGTAGTTAGGTTTTCTTGCTCTTTTTTGCCTCCTTCCCCCATTTATCAGATTTTATTGTAAATTCTAGCTTGTCTCTTCACAAGCACCTTTATTTGACAGTGTGCAGTAGAGAAACAGCATTTGGCAGTTTGGCCTCAGCCTTTCAGAAAGAGAGGGAGAGAGGGAGAAAGAGAGAGAGGGAGAGAGCAGTTTGGGCTTTGTAGTCCATATATTCACCACACAGGTGTATCTTCATATAAACTGAGTGTCATCACCACACCTTAACGCTGGAGTGATCCAGGGAAGCCTTACTTTAGTGTAAGTGTGCACCAGGCACCATTCAGCAAGATGGCCAACATGCAAATGAAAGATAAATAAATGACTAACTGCTACAGCTTCGGCTTGCAGAGTGTCAAGTAGCTCCTGGAAAGTGTTTAGAACTTTCCACTTCAGGTAGTTTCCATGGAGGCTGAGAGATTTCAACATGGGCAGAGTGGGTCTGTCACTTTGTAATATTGAGCCTTAGAGACCAAGGGCAGTGAGGAGCTGCAGAGTCCCTGGGCTGAGGGGGCTTTTCCCATGTGGCAGCTACACACTCGGCAGACATGGCTGTGGCAGTGACTCCCTCAGCCCACTGTTTTTCTGTGACAGATAAATGGAGGTCCCAGGCACTCTGGAAGCATTCCTGAAAAAATCCGAGGTCATCTCTGTCATGCTTAAAAATTGAATTCCCATTTTTAAGTTTAGCTATCCTGAGGAAAACCCTCCTCTCCTCCACCTTCACAGTACAAACAGTGTGTGAGCCTAGAGACCACTTATTGTACAGGTAACAGTATTGTGGCAATAGAGACAAGTTTGTTGACATCTAGTGTGACACACAAAAGGAGAAATTTCTACTTGATACCCCTGCTTTTAATATCTGTACTACTTTATGCCAGATGGACAGGTTTCGTTGAGAAGAGATGCATTTATTAAAGCTGATGTGTTTATCTTAGGGAATATTTACATATATGTGCTTCCATAGCAGCTGTGTACATGACAGACTAAGTAAATTCAGTTTAAAAGCCCAAACAGAGCACAACAGGGAGCAAAAATAATTCTCCAGCCCTCAGCAGAACCCACATCACCCCCTTTTAGTCACTCTGATACCCAGTAACTTTCTAATATCATTATACAAACATGTTACACGGATGTTGGTGCTTTTATGCTGCTCCTCTTCGGAGGTTTATGTGAGTGTCTCTCAGCTTAGGGCTTACCCTGAAGATCCTCAGGGATGTGCAAAGAGTGTCCAGGCTTGCCATTTACTCGTGTAGGAGCTGCCATGGGATCTGGACGCCTGTACAAGAGCAGTGGGGGTCAACCTGTGACCAGGACACTCCTCTCCCCTGCACTGCTGCGCGCTGTGACACTGACTGTGCACAGCACTTCAGGCTGAGAAGCTTGGGAGCTCACTAAATGGAGTTGCAGAGAAACCAGAAACCAGTCACTAAGTATGAGGAGTGCTGAGAGAGAGAGAAAAAAAGATTTAACAGTGCCCAGTGGAGATGTCTTACTAAACTAATACAAACCAAATTAACAGCAGAGCTGCTAATTATCAAAAGAAGTTAAGCAACGAAAAGTGGCAGAAAGCCAAGCAGCAATACTGAGCCTCTTAATGCAAAGAGGAAGCATCCAGCAGACACACAGTTTGTAATACAAAACAAAGACATAGAATCAGATTTTAATAAGATTTGCATTGTATGAATAATCTTCTGTGCATTTTTTCTGACTGAAGATACTTATGTACATCCAGTGGATGAAGGATGATCACAAAAGTTATGTTGTTTTAAATATATTCTTTGAAGCCAAGTGTTTCTCCCTTGGAAATAAAAAACAGCCTCTAAAAGTATTTAAAAATGCAAAGAGAAACTACTTTCCGTAGTTTTTTCAGGAAAACTGTTTTTTCAGGAAAGAGAAGGTGCCACAGAAGAGAAACATAACTCATGCACTTGCATCTCCAGCTCCTGGGACTCCAGGATACTGAGCCCAAGTCACTGGTCACCATGGTTACAGACAGATGTGAAAGCTCCCTTTGAACAGACTATCAGCTGCTGCTGTTAGTGAGGCCCCCAGAGAGGCAGTGAAAGCCGGGAGACTGGCTGCCTTTCCCCAGCCTGCAGAGGAGGATGCCCATGGTGGTGCAGAGGCCCCTCAAACCATGCCCTGTTGATGAGCAGAAACTCTGCTGTAATGTACAGGCTAGCACAGATGTGGCACAGGGAGAGGGATCGTCCCTGAGGAGCTGATCTCCTGCAAAGGCAGGGAACAAAGTAGGCTTTAATAGGCACCATCCATAAACAAAGAAGCCATTTTCTTCAGAGGTGGGGCTGAAATGGAGGGAATGACTGGGTGCCATAGGGCCACATCCCAGAGCAAACCAGTTCTCTTTTTTACCTGTGCTCCACATAATTTAGTGTTTGCATAACTAAAGTGTCCAATCAGCACAGCAAGATGCAGAAACCTGGATGCTCTTGAGTCAGACTCTTTGGCACAAGCTATTACTCTGACCCCAGGTGTGGGCAGGCAAAATGAAATTAAATCCAACAAAAATGGAGTGAATTTCACCCATATATAATGCTGTTTTTTGAAAAGAATCATTCCAAGTGATACTCCCCTGATTCTATTATTTGCCCTGTGGGTCAGGAAGCTTGCACTCCACTCGTGACGCTTTGTCCATTTTTCCCTGGGATATGACTGTGTATTCATGTGGATATCATAAATCATTTTGCAAATTGCTCTAGCTGCACTTCTGGGTAAATGTATCATTAACAGTTTTCCCAGTTTTGTTACTGACTTGGCTAACCATTAACAAAATCATCGTTTTTACAAAGTCCATAAAATGTCTGCAAGCACAGGGTGCAATGTTCTTCTCTTCAGCATGCCAGGCTCTGGTCTTCAAAGATGCAGGTGATGAGTTGAAGACTCCTGGAATGTTCCATTTGCACATGTGAACTACAAATACTTAACTCATTGTTTTATGCAAGATTTACAGACTCCTGGGGCAACTCTTTTTGTACCCCTACATAGTACAAATGTGTAACCCTACTGAATAGGGTTTATCAGTAGGTAAAGAGGGGCTTTGGGTATTATTTTTATGAACTGTATTTGTGCTTCTCCAGCTTCCTGTGTACTGCTGGGCAGGAAAGAGGTCAGAAAACAGTTTATCACTAGTTTTCACTGTAGAAAGCAAATTGTGGGCAAACAGCAGCCAGGGCAGGCATGCTGGTATGAAGTGATCTGTCAAGAGATGAATAGGCTGTTTTCCTAAGGGGAAAACCATCATGGTGGAGATAACAGAGGGTCCAGTAACTCAGGAGGGATTTCTGTAATTCAAGTTTTAAAGGAACATAACATAGTATGCAAAGATCTATTAAGAAGAGACATCTAGAGGGAAAGAAAGCAGCAAGACATTTTCTGGAAAAAGCAAAGTCTGTTGCATGGGTACTCCTGCACCTGTAGACATAATCTGAATTTTGACTCAGCCCTGTAATCAAAGGGCACTGCCAACTATGTCCAGTGAATTAACAAATGTTGGCTGATTTGGAAGGAAGAGCTGCATCACTACAATTATTTCTCATGGTGCTATTTGCCTAGAAGGTACGTGCCTAAAAAAGACTCCTTGGCATGTCAGTGGAAGTGAGTAAGAGCTTGACTCATGGACCTTGTCTCGAGGACCCACCTCAGGAAGAAGCTGCATTCTGTTTTGCTTAAGGGTGGATTTGGGGAGACTGTTTTGAGGAAAAAACTGTGACAACTTCCCTGAGGAAGAACCTAGTGGAGGCCTTCATAGCTCATGATCACCCAGATGCATTTCCCAAGTCTTCAAAAAATGTTTTTCTATATTGTGTGCAATGACTCATGGACTAACCACCCAGGGAGGTGAAAAGTGAAACTCTGGGAGAATCTACATGCCTTATGGCTGTGGCACTAGCTGAACTTAGAACCATCAAAAGGGGATGGAATCTTCTTCCTTGCCTCAGCCTTCTCCATCCTCCTGTTCTGGCCCTCAGGGCTAGCCCAGCCCCCTGGCCAGTCCCACCAGCAGCAGACAGCAGAATGGAGAGCAGGAGATGGCAGTGGGAGGGACATGGAGAGGAAGGAAGCCCTTTTCTGCTGGCAGTGTTGTGACAGCTTTGTCGCCATGTATGGCTTTAGGTGCTGAGACGTGTGCTTTTGTAAACAGTGGTATAAAACAAATAGTTGGGGTCACAGGGCAATCTCTTCTCTAAGTACCTTCAGCTGCCAGACTCCAAAGCAGCATACCAATTGTTGTGAAGGAACTTTCAAGTTGCAGGCTATGTTTCAAGTCCGAGATGATAAACCTTCATAAATTGCATTCAAGAGAGGAGGATGTTCTGCCACCAAGAGACTGTACCACATATGCTTCCTGACTGTGTCTCCCACTCAGAGGGAAAGCAGGAGCCTTTGTCATACAGTGTATGTTCCTAGCCATGGAACAGGTGAAACATTTGTCATTCAGAAAAGAATAAACAAGGTTGAAGGCAAGAAAAGAAAACACAAGTCATAGAGATCCGTTTTACCTCTAGAAGATGCAGGCAATAAATTTATGAGTCACCCTTAAGAAATCCGTCTGCTATCCTGTGATTTATGCATTAAGTTATATAATGCACAAATGTCCAGCCCTTCAGGATTTTACTAAAAGCTATTTGCTGATTTAGGGATAGAGATAGCAAAATGAAGTGAAAAAGCAGGGCCTTTGGAGAAAGGAAAGCAATCAGCACTAATGGATTTATTGTGCAAAAACCCACGTGGTTGAAGAACTATGCACGTACACACACATCTGGCTGCTTCAGCTGTCAGTAGTCATGAATGCAGCTTGCTGATGCCAAACAAAAATCTGTATCAATACAAAAAGTTATCTGTTCCTTTTTATCATGTAGATCTTGAGATATTAGCCACAGCTGTAGCAACAACAAAAAACAAACCGCTAGGTTTTCCAAGAGAAAGTTAAATTTGTACAAAGTTAATCAAAGTCCACACTAAACAACTCAGCTAATAGGCTGACAGAGCTTACCTACTGAGTCACAGAGGCACTGCTCCAACATTTGCAATGAAAACAGCCGGAATATCACTGCCAAAACAGTGGAAAAGCTCGTTCCCTTTCTGATCCACGTTTCTGGCCCCTGAATATAGGTCAGAAGCATGTGCACCTTGCTGCACATACTCAGCACATTGCAATGCCAACAGCATTTAAAGAAAATGTAATCTCTGATTTACAGATGCGTAAGGAACAAATTTTTATTTTAAAAAAACAATAAAAACAAAAGTTGTGAGGAGGGCACATGTGATAAGTGGGTAGAAATCATCAAATAGTTTCACTTCAGGTAGAAAAACTAAATCTCTGCCCAACAATATGGACAAGTGTATGTAAGAGAACCTTTGTCTGTTGCCTGCAAGGAAAAGGAAAAATTAAGTTTATCTCTGGATGCAGGTGCTTGGCTGTTGGGGTGCAATGCCAGGACTCAGAATTTTTTATCTTCCCTTCACTCTGTTCATTAGCACCCAGTACTTTTCATGCTCTAGGGCTGCTGTCTCAGCCATGTCAATTTGGATTGGTTCACCCCTGGTTTCATAATATTTAATTATCTTTCATAAAAGCCCAGTTCTTGCATTTATGTGGTCAGTGAAGAAACTCCACTTCCCCTTAAAAAGTTACTCATATCATCAGAACTGCATGTAGAAACACAGAAAACGAAAGTGCTAAATTCTCAGAAAACAGAAAGCTAAAAAATAAATAAATATTCAGAATTTTCAGAAACATGATGAGTTTTAAAGCAAATGTTATTTTTTTATAGGAAGACTGATGGAAGACTGACATGGCTTTTGGGTCTCTGGTATGATAAGCACAATTTTACACAGCCTTCTTCCCATGAGTTAAATAATTCTTAGTGTTCTGAGGCTGATTGGCATCACACACAATACAGCAGAGTTTTATACAAGAGGGATAGCTGATGGCACATGTCTATTTTATAAAAAATGAGAGTTTACCATAAATATATGATTCCTTAAAAATTCCACATTGAAGATTTTAACCTTTGGTTAGTGATTCTAAAATATAACACTGTATCTTTAAAAATCACACTCTTACAAGGAAATGCAATTTTGGGAAAGCTCTTAGAAAAAAATCAGTATGCTTCAACAATTTATGTTAAGAAAGTATCCTGTTTAACAATGATTTAAAAGCAATTATTTCCAACTAATTCAAAAAATTCCTTACAGATTACACTGTTCTTCTTTCTTGATTATGATCTTACTATGAATAAACCAGGAAATGCTACAAAAAAAGCCCCAAACCTAATACACTGTCAATTTTAATGAGGAAATGGTGTTTTCAGTTGATTATTTTCAAGGAATGGATTAAATGGATTAGAAACCTGTTTTTTAAAGGATAAGTGAGATCATTTTACACATTTCTTTTTCTTCTAAGTAGAGGCACTCTGTGGAGGCATGTCTTGCAAGCATGCAGCGTCTGGTTCTGATAACAGCCCTGGGCACCCACAGAATCTGCCATTTTTAGATCAATGTGGTACATTTAACACAACAGGACCCATCAAATGAGAAGCAGGATATATTCATCTCAGCACAGAGTGGGTAGGTTGAGATGAGTTAAATGAAGCTCTGATTCTATACACGGTACATTTTAATTACGTGTTTTGCTTTGAATATAAAAGAAGATCTGGTTTACCCAACATTTATGTAACATTTTTCCTCATTAAGAATTTATTAACAGTTTCATCAGCACTGAAATCACAAGAAGGAGAGGCAAATAACCACCCAAGTCCATTTAAAACCATTAATTAGCTGGGCAATCTGATTGTTCATACGCAACAGCTGTTGCCTCCTTGGGGTTTCAGTGATCAGCTGTGAAAACAAAAAAATGGAACATATTAAAGTAAGAGAAAATTTGGGGGGTTGGTTTTTTTTGTTTGCTTGTTTGTTTTTTGTTTTGTTTTGTTTTTGTGAAGGAAACAACCCCAAACAATCTTCAAAGGTGGAAAAATTTCATTAAGGCATCAGGTACATAAACCTGCACAGTCAAAATTGAGTTTAGTTTTCCTGAGGAGCATTTAGAATGCTGAAAATGTCTCCTGCTGATGCATGATTTGCTTTCCTAAAGAACATGGAGTGCTTTTGTGAATCACAGCCATGTGGAGCTTTACTGTATACTGCAACTCTTTGTTTGACTCATAATTACCCGATTGGATTTTCAGCTTTGGCCTCTGTTCCCCCTGAAAGCAATGGGAGCCATGTTATTGATTTCAAGGAAATGCAAATGTCAGCAGCTTTTCCATCCATGGCAACTATGTACATGCAAGAACACGCCACTTTGGGCTCCAGTTACTTAGTTAAAAGTTAAATGTACAAGAAAATCTTTATCCACAAGTGCATCTTTATCCACTCCTGACTTCCTGCTGCCAGCGAAGACAGGCAGTGACAACACTGACTGCAATTTCCCTTTTTGTCTTAAGACACCAGTTCTTACACAGCTACTACCTCTACAGGGAGCCAGATGCTTTTATAGGCTCTGTGCTGCTACTGAGGTTGAGAGAAATTCTGAACCAAGAAGGCTTCAAATCTAAAGTCCTTTGAAGGATAATGACCTTAATTTTCCTTTTAACAGAGGCTGACTCATTCCGTTCTTCTGCACGCTCTGACTGAGGAATAGAGGTAATTTCAGCCCAAAACCACTAGCCAGCTAGTGTAAATCAAACAATGTCAATAACATATCTTGCTTTTAATGTAATTTTAAAAGTGGTCTGCTCATGCAGTCCTTGCATTCATGTCTTAGCTGGTGCAGGACTTATTGATGAGGATAGATTTTTTCATGTCTGTTCCAGAGGGAACGTGAGTCAGTATAATAAAACGCAAGACTCTCCTTCCCTCCATGCAGATTATCACAGTTCCAGGAAATCCTTTTTGTCATCCCTTAGTATTAACTCGAGATCAACCACTGAAAACCTCTGAAATCTCATCTCTTCAGGCAAGGCCATATAGCTGGTGAGTCACTTTTTCTCCAAGGGCCTCTAATGAGCAGGGTTAGAACACAGTCAACATATTTGAAAATAAAGTAAGTTCCAAAACCACAACCCTAACTACTGACCTAACTTCTGTGACAACTTCCACAAGGCAAATGTGTCCACTTGTTCCTCCTTCATCACCGAGTAGACAGAAAGAATTGTTTCAGCCTTCAAAGGACCAATGATTTGTCCCCAAAACAGAACTCCAGCTGTTAAAAGCAAGCTTGTAAAAGAGTCTGATGTTTGCTGACATTGCCTAATTTTTTATATACTAAAATCAGAGGCTTAGAGAGCTTGTCAGTCAGTGGCTTTTATGAACTCTTAGTTTTAAATTTCCCATCATCTTACAGGCTGAAAATTTTAAGTAGTAATTTTTAATGTAAAATTGTTCCTAATTATTTTGATATTTAAAGTATAGGAGCTGAATACACTATTCGGTTTCTTTTTAAACAGAGAACAGAAATACCCATGACCACAATTATACATTCTTTTCCTGATCCCTGTCTAATAATGCAAATTAGCTTTGATCTCTTCTAGCTTCTGTAGGTAGCTCTGTAGGTGAGGGTGTTGGGTGGCTTTACCAATTCTGTATGAAATCTGAGAGTTTGCTTTCTGCAAAACAGAAAGCAGCTAATTATGATTTTATATGCCTCTCATATTTGCTTGAGTTTTCAATTCTGAATTTTCAAATTTACTTGGTACTAAACACTGTGTGATACACCTATTCTGTGCAAGAAAACCTCCCTTATAGATCCCTATCCTAATTCTGAGACTGTCTAGAAAAACTGCCTCATCTCTAGTCTCATTATTTTTCTATATTATGAAGAGGAAGGAGACCTACTTTTTCTTCAAAAGGGAAATTAATCTAAGATGCATAATAAGCTGTTGCTACTCTCTTGTGAAGAACTGGAGGTTATTATAGGTTTTTCACATTACCTGATGGAGCAGCTTCTGTTGCTACCATGATTCTGTTACACACTCAGCAGATTTTAGCATTTGTTTTACAAATACATTTGCTTCCAGTTGTCAACCTAATCCCTGAAATAGGATACTCTACAAGTGCAAGTTGCAAAGAAAGCAAGAAAGACAGCATTTTGCTCTCAAGAAAAACAAATAATGTTAGGCATTAACTGGTGTGAGAAATTTTATCTTTTAAAAAAACATTCAGATGTTCAAAGTAAAAAAGAATGACATCCAACAGCAAGAGGAGATAAATTCTTTGGGATTTTGAAGAGAAGGGACTAGACATACATATTACTTTTCCAAGAATGTTTTCTTCTGATAGTGCCCAGTAACCTCTTGCCAGTGAAGGTGTCTAAGGAGGGTTAAGTGTACATGCATATGCAGGTGCATTGACAAGTCATGCTGTGCTTTAATATTTGAATTTTCACTGTTTATCTGTTCAATAATATGCAAATCCTGCCTGAGTCATCTGAGTCCATAGTAGCCAATGAGACCACAGGAGCTGCTCAGGCATTTAATTTTGTTATCCAAGTAGAAACTCCTAAAGTTTGAATCCAGACCAGCCCAACAACAGAAGCTTGGAGTGAACTCCTAACTGAGGTCCTTAGGAGGAAGAATAAAGCAGAACTGAAGACAAAGACCTTGAGAAGATGCTGAGAGGAAACCTAGTCAGTAAGAGAGACAAAATGTGACCTTTTCCTTAAACACTCGCTTCTGTGAATATTTTGTTATATCCCCTTGCAGGGATAAATACAACCTATAGTATTTCAATGGAGGAGAAAAAAGGACAACCACAGAACAGTTTTCAATGAATGATGCAAAACATGAACACCTACTTCAGGTATGCAAGCCTGTAATGGTGCAATCTCCCACTGAGATTGTTAACTGAATCGAGGGAAAAAGAAAACAAGGAGGAAAGAATAAGCACAAGGTTCTGTCTATCAGCTTTCTAGAAAATTGTTGATGAGATAGGAAGACCTTTGGCTGCGAATTGTGCCTTTAAGCCCAGCGTGTATATAATCCTGCTCTCCTGTACATCAGCTAAGCAGAAAGTCACTCACTTAATTTCATTTGACTGATTTAGACAGCCTCTGCAGAGAGCAGGGGTTGATGAAACGTGAGTCAGTGTGTTTGCCGGCTGCTCTCAGCCCCAGAGGAAAAGTCTCATAGTGGCTGAACTTCCTGGAGCTTCTGAAGAGCCATGGTTAGTAAAAAGTGGTCAACCCTAGAGATGAACGCAAGATGACTTATTCTGGGGTTTCACAAAAGACCGTGCAAGAGAGGGAGTGCAGCCCAGAGCAGCCAGTCATAAGTAGAGATACAGATGTGCTTGGAATGGTCTTCTGCCCGGTACAGGAACAGCCCAACAGCAGAAAGTACAGCAGCTCATTTTGCAACGGTCTATGAGTTCCCAGGCTTGTCCTCACTGACCTAGCAGGAAGCGGTCCCATCACCAAAAGATCCAGTTGAAGAGGTTTCCTGCACCCAGAGTCATCCCTTCCTCTCCTGTGGAAGGTGATGCTGTCACCAGTACAGGTTCTCTCAGCCACAGTTCAGAGTCCATTCACACAAGCCCTCGAATCAGCTGCGGCAGGGAGGGAGAGAGGAAAATTTTAAGGCAGATTTGTCATCACATGTTTGCAACATGAGGGTACAAACTCAGCTGCTCTGCAGTGCAAATCCGTGCAGCTCTGGGGTCTTACTGTGTTGACATTCACACTTGACAAGCTAACTCAAGATGAGTTCTCTTGGATAGCAGTTTACATGGATTAGTGCTGCAATGGAAGCAAGCACTGCAAGTGCTCTCACTGGGTTTTCATTCTTCAGCATGAAGTACATTGTGGGGAGGTACACCTGTTTTATTAAAGCATGGCATTTCTTCTCTCTCTTCCCATATTCAGTGAAAAGTATTTGCTTTATCCACAGGCTTTGAACTCCATTTTTATTTACTGTGGACTACTAACTCGTCAGGTTTTACACATTGCACAACAGATGGTCCTATTAAATGTGTTGCGCCCAGCAGCCTGACCACTGGTAAATGAAATTATGAAGGTCTCAGACAAAAAAACAAGTTAAATACACATGGTAGATAATGCTAGTAAACTACTGGACATGGACTGATCACTACACATGGAGTTACATAGAACATTTAAGGAAGTAGAATAATGATCAAATTCTGATAATCAGTCAATTTCTGTAATGCAGGGAGCGGCTGCGACTTTATACTCCCACTTTATAAAAGAACCACTTTACAAGACATACTGAAACCAAAAATATCATACATATTGGTGCAAAAGAGGAGAGTATCATGATATATGACCCATGGCACCATGGCACTTAGCATGCATTAGGAAAACATGATCTGCATCTAAAATGAATAGCTTCTATGTATGACTCCTGTGAATAGCACTTGAAATCATGACACAGACTGTTTCAATATACATGAAATCCACCACCAGATCCTAAGAGTTTCCTTCTGTCTCTTTTCAACCAGACAAATATCAGACCATTAGAAATCAGCGTTCTTCTGTTCTGGTGGAAGCACACAGAGGCTGTGGCTCGCACAAACGGAAAAGCTCCTTCAAGCTCTCAGACGTGCATTATAACATAGACAAAAAAAAAAATTCAAATGCTGAAAAAGTATAAACAAACCCTTGAAATGCTCAGGAGACTGCTTTCACAGGTGTGGCAATTTATACCTGTAAACATAACCTGCAATATTTAGCCAGACTTCTGTGAGAAGGTGCAGTGACAATGGAGAGGAAGTCTGATGGCTCTAGGCAGGTCACAAGGACTAAAGATGCCATTATTTATTTGGGGTATCTGAACTGAGAAGTAGTAATCTAGTTCTGCTTAATCTAATTACTGCATCTAAATTACTATTTAGATGTTGAATAAATCCTTCCCAGCAAAGAAAAAATGCTATTTTTGTGTTTTTTTCATACAGAGAAAAAAACTCCCTCCAGCTCAGTAGAGTTTACTGTGTAATTTTCTTCTGGCCATGATGTTTCTGTGGTGTGCACATGTGCATGCTGACCATGAACTTGTTTTGTGTCATTGAACAGCAAAAAGGGAGTAACAGTCCCCTCCTTTTATACATTTTATCTCTAGTAATGGGCACGCAGAGTTGGACTATCTCTGAGCCAGCTTGTTTTCAGCCACAAGAGGAAGCAGAAGGAATGGTCTAATACTCTGAAGCAGGAACAGAGAACATATAGATTGCCAACTTCTACCACCCACCAGAGGCAATTTGTGCCTTGATGTGGGAGCATGTTGTTGAAGAAATCCTCCAAGACCACTTTTTAAAGAAAAAGTGTGAGTGTGAGTTCACAAATAGTAACTCTTTCCTTCATCTCTTTGTTTGCCCCATACCTGTGTATACCACCACTGACACTCTCCTCACTATCTGCAAGTAGATTTGCATGCACTTTTTAAATTAGGTTTCAGATTAATATCGTAGGAAATGTAAATTTTTAGATCTGAAGTAATAAACCAGATTTGAGGCAGTGTATGAAAAATCCTAAAACTTCAGCTACTGGCAAAGCATGATACTACTCAGGAAGGAACCTTTTCCATAAGGTATTGAGACAAATTTTTAATGACATACATAAATGAAGGAAAGGACCCTGTGGTTCAGTACATCATTATTACTTGTATCTCTGACAGCATCTATGCAGACAGAAATGTTATATATATTGTTCAAACCCAGGTTTTCTGTTCAATATCATGGTTTTCTTCAAGAAAAAATGAACTCTAAAATATGTGATACCTGTTACAAACTCAAGTTATGAACAACTTTAGTTAGTAAAAGTCATCCAAAGCCAATAAAAACCATTAAATCTTTTCCTCCCTAATGATAATAAGCATTCTGTTAATATATGGGACAGGACAAGGTAAAGGTCTGTTTTCTTTTAAATATTAGAAGGATGTCTAAATCTCTGAAGATTTCTCTTTTAAAGATGGTGGCAACTTCATTCCTGAATTTTTTTCATCACTTCTCAGAGTTTATTAGGGACAAACATAGTTTCCCCTCTCTTTTCATAAGCAGCATGACAGTGAGCAGCAACATGAACAATCCACACCCCTGGCTGCAGTGCAGCAGACTGTAAACAAAGGAAGCTGTTGGCAGTGGCTGACCTGACCTGAAGAGAAAACTTATGAGTCATGGAGCCTTTGTTCATTTGAAGATTAAGTTTGTACTCTCCATGAGAAGGATTCTCCCCCATCCTTTGCCTCAGGAGGAAAACTGAAACATGAGCCTGTTGGAGCGTGAGCAGTGAGAGAGGTCCTCATGCAAATGGTTGTTTTAAGAAGAAATTATTTTCACCGTGTGAAAGTGGTTGATTGCAGCTTTTTTTTTCATCTAGAAATTGCTTTTTAGTGCTCAGTTTGACACCTCCAAACACTTTTTGAGACGGAGATTTAAATTTTCACTTTTGCATTCTACGTCTTGATCAATAGCTGCTTGGCTATTTTGTACTGAAAGTTCCCTAGTTTCATTCTCACTGAAAATTACAAGCTCAGTAAGTTATCTAAAACACCACTGAAGTTTAGAAGGCAGAACAGAAGAGCTTTCTGATGCCTCCCAGCTTATAGGAATTTGATTCTTCCTGAGAGTTTGCTATCATATTGGCCTGGGGATCAGTAGATCTGACAGACAACACCAGCACAAGGAAAATGCTCAATTCCCCAGACTAAGAAGTGGTGAATTTTTTACCCTTTACAGAATTTTACTGTTAAATAAAAAAACATTTAGAGTAAGATAGCAAAAAGGAAGTGATCATTGCAAGTCCCTACACATACAGTCAGCGACTGTATGTGTATCCTGCCTGGAGATACAAGCCTTTACAACAGGTGTCCTTCCCACAGCACAAGAGAGCGCTGTGTGATTTACCTGCTGTCAGGTCTTAGCATGGAAACTTAGCAACAGGAGTAATTTTATTTCTATACAGACAGCAAATACCTGGTGATACTTCCACCAGCTGTTAAAGGTTTAGCAAAGCATACATTTTTAGCTGCTTCCCTCTGTTGGTGGATGGCTTCAGAAAGGTTGTGTCATGGGTAAGCAGATTTTTACTGTACTACCTTTGAAGTCAATTTTAGCATTTCTGTTTTTCTCTGTGTAGAAATAACAAATAGCAAATTTCTACCAAAGTGTTTCATCCCCTCCAAGATGAACTTTTAAAAAATAAATGCCACAAGGTGAAAAGATCAAAAGCCCCACCATGCTTTAGGAGCTAAACCAGATCCAGTTCCTAATGCTTAGGAGAGAAGACTGTAATAGAAATGTGTTACCCCCATCTATCTATTGCTGCTCCCCACTGCCAGGGATGGAACAATGGAATAAAGGTGCAACGGGACTGCACTCAGTATGGCGACACTTAGGAGAGGCTTTGCATCTATGTGAATTACGGTTTCACTAACAACTGATGCAAATCAGTGTCAGTGACATCATACAGCCCTAAACGATGTCCATCAGGCTGCCTGCTTTCCTGCAGACACACCATCTGTTCCAGTCGAGGGTGCTAGAGGCTCCAGTCAAAGCCTATTGAAGTTACTGGAAAGATTCCCGTGGATCTTTGCCTCTGTGACTCATCCGGAGCTTATACAATGCACAAAATGTCAGGCTCACAAAGTGCACTGTGCAAACACGACAGCCAAAGCCTAAACAAAACACAAAGCAGCAGTCAGCTCTCTCACACCAACATATGCCAGGACTTGCTCTGCTAAAATCATCGCAGCTGCAGACGTGTATAGCAGAAGTACCAAGAGGAGGATAAAACTCTCAACTGCTGCCTTTTAGTGAGAGGATTTTAGGAGACAAGAGGACTCTCTTAGAGCCAGAGGAATCAATTCTGCATCTTGACTGATGCTGCCATCAGTGGGGGTGATGTGCCTAAAAGGTAAAACATGGGCCACGGTGCCTGAGTAATTCAAACACCACAGGAGAGGTGGGAGGAAAGAATCTGAGAGAGCAATAAGCCTAGGCAGAATTCAATGACAGTGAGTAAAGCGGGAGGATGACATAAAAATAGTCAGCTGTATCTATAGATTTAACTTGTCCTCTCTAAGTAGAGACGACAGTTTTTTTCCTTCTCGAGATTACATAAAGGCACCCCCTTCCCTGCGTGGAGCTTCCACTGAAGTCAGTGTGAGTCATTTGTGCAGGCTGCTGAGAAATACATTCCCAGGAGAGCTAATTATTGCACATATCATAATGAGCTTGCAGAAGAGGCTTTATAAACATCTGCCACAGTTTCATTAGCTCCAGTTGAGGAAACAGAACAACTGTCAGTCTAAATGACACGGTTTGGTATTTTCCACAAATTCTGAAAATAAGGCAGTGAAGGGCAAGTCCTGATAGCACATTCAGTTTTCAGGTTCTTTCAGGTAAAATGTGTATTTTAAAAAGCATGCTAATTTTATCTCCATTCCTCCATCAGAACACGCTGTTGTTAGGACCTCTTATCTACTTTATTTACAAGAAAAACAGACAATCAAAAGGCCACCCCAAGCCCTGATTTTTACTCTTGGACTTGCATAAAACAAAACACTATACCTGTGCTAATTGTTCAGCAGAACTCAATGAGGTGAGTGACATAAAATTTGAATGTATAGATCTAGCAAAACAGAAATGAGGTTTTATTAAGGACAATGCTTATGTGCTGCTCTCCACATATTAGGAAGTCTCTTGGCCTAAATTTTATGGCCCAACAGTTTATGATTAGAACATGTCCTGTTTGCAAAAACTTACCTATATTATATTTATAAACTTTTAAAGCATGAGTCTGCTTGTGATTTAGTCAAGATCTTTAAGTGATCAAACCCTTTTATTGATCAAGTACTGATCATGAGCTTTATGTGTATGGCACTTGAGATGTCTGAACCAGCATCAGCAACAGTAGAGGCTCTATGGCCACCCCAAACATTTAGATCATAGAATAGATACAAAGTTTGTTCTTACATTCTCATTCCAGGAGGAAGAATGGGAGGCTGCAGGCAGGAAAAAGGAAAAGGACTTCAGAAATCAGAGAGATGGAAAATGAGGGCAAAATCTCAAGCAGAGCACCTAATCCTGAAACTAAATTCTGGGATTTGCAGCAGAATCTTTCTGGATTAGTGGGTCTTTATATGCCTCATACTCAAGAAGTCCCTTCTCCTGAGGGACTTTCCTTGGTGGGTGAGAAAAGCAGTTTCACACGATGCTTTCTCCATATGGTTTGCAACATACTGAGGCAATAACATCTTTTACTAGGCACAGCTTACTGAAAAATAGGGTTCTGATAAAAACTCGTGCTCATCTTTATTATCTTGTACAAGGCAGTGAGGGTTATATAAAAATAACAGTTAATAAATATTTAGCAAAAAATAAGAAAGGGAATAGGGATTATGTGATTTCTCCCAGGCTGACAATGTTTCTCTTAGCTGATCAGTTGACTGATTAAGGCCTTCCTTGTATACACTCTCCTGATAATTTTTCAGAGGAAGATGCAGATACATGTCTGTCCCCTGTACAGCTTGCCTTTTAGGCAGTGTAGCCTCACACAGGTAAGTAGCCCTTATTCAGCAGAGCAAGGCAGCAGAACAGATTGACTGGCTCAATAGCTATTTTAAAAAATAATCAAGCTGATCTGTTTATCTGTCATAAGCTTCAGCATCTGGACAGTTTTTTATCTTTTTAACACTTCATTGACTTTTACAAAGTAACAAAACAATTCAAGAAAGAAATGCAGCAAATCTGGAACATGATACATAGAAAGAACAGAAAATAGACTCAAGGACTATAATGGCTCTGGAAGCCATATTTTCCTGATAATTGCTTTGGACTGAGCCACATTACCTTGAAAAAACATGGAACTGAACAAAATATACTGTTTGCTTTTTGTTTTGTG
The DNA here is from genome assembly GCF_030490865.1 of Poecile atricapillus. Classification (NCBI taxonomy): domain Eukaryota; kingdom Metazoa; phylum Chordata; class Aves; order Passeriformes; family Paridae; genus Poecile; species Poecile atricapillus. Next base: position 70,257,729 of record NC_081251.1, on the reverse strand, counting down.
AAGCTGCTCTTGGAGTCCTTTCCATATCCCTGGAGTCTGACTGTGTACCAGTGTAAGTGAGAAGCTTCTCCAAAGGAACCAACCAATATTAACAGGAAAAGGGAAAAAGAGAATTAAGTTCAAAAAAGCAGGAGCTGTATGTACCCCTAGGGCATGTCTAACACAAGAACTTACGGTGTCCTTTCAAACACAGTTCATGGGTGAGAATTACACTTTACTTCCTTTTTATCACAAACTGAGAATCCAGCAAATACAGAAAGGCATTTTCCCAGTTCCAGGAAGGCTGCTAAGTTAGAGCAGGTTTGGGCACAACTCAGATCTGGCTTTCTTCTTTAAATAACATTAGTAGGCCTAAAATGTTCTCATTTTAAAAAAATTCTGGAACAAAAAGTATCATTCAGCATTGTGTAGCAGGTATCTGGAACCCTTTGTTATATTTTTACTGCTTACCAATCCACATGCCTCAAAGTTACCTGGGAAAACATTGGCATCAGACATTATCAGGCCAAACTGGAAGAATTCCAAATTCTATCAAATATATACCACAGGCTGCACCTAGTATTTTAGCCCTGTATTTATAGAACTGGGATATGGAACGATTTAATCAGGGAAAAAACCCACACTCTTATTATGGCTTGACCACTTCAGAAATTACAAGGTCTATATTCACTGCTCAAAGGATCATCTGACGTGTCCTGTTTAGGGGAAGACACCTCAAGCTGAATTTCCCTTTTTGTCCCAGTTATTTTGATTTTTTTTCCCCCTGCAGTTTGCTTTCTCAGCAGAAGGAATGTAAAGACATAGGACACTCAACTGAGCTGGGCATGCCTGTGATGATGGATAAAGGGATCTAGTTGCCAAAAGCTTATACGCAGTGCAGCACTCTTAGAGAAAACCCGGAGCGTGAGTGCCACGCTGTGAGGCACTGCCTGGATGAGGCAAAGCACAGCATCTTGGGTCCCTGTGTTCAGAAAAAAACTAACTCCTATTGAAAGAATGCAGAGGAAGATGCTGGGGATTCAAAACTGTCTTATAAGAGGGGGCTAAACCAGCTAAGCTTGTTTCATTTTAAAAAGTCTGTGAGGGCATATGATTGCTTTCTGTAAAAACACTGGAAAGGGACACGAAGAGGGGGAAAGAAAGGCTTAAAAATGGCATAATGTTGGCACAAGAACACATGGCTGTGAGCCACATACAAATTTAGGCTGGAGTTTGGGGATTATTTCTACCCATCAATAAAGTGATGCTCTGGAACAGACATCCAGTCAGGAATAGTGACTGAAAAAGGCCTAATCAGTTTTAAGATGATGCTTGATAAATCCTTCAAAAGGATAATAAGACAAAGCTGCCTACAGTGGCAGACAGCTGGATTCAGTTTTGGAAGATTTCTTCAAGTACTAAGCTCCCAGACAATTGCTAAATGCTATATAGAATTTACTAAACTCCATGCAATATTAAGCCAAGAAATATCTACTTAATTCAGTTCTTGGCTTAAAAAATATTGCAATTTCAAAGTGTCATATATAAAAATTATTTTGCATAGAGAAGGAAATTGAATGGCACAATAGCATAGAGACAGAATTATCTCTTATTTTCTCAATTTGTATCATCCCTTATTTCCAAATACTTAGATGATCCTATTATTGTAGTTCAACCTTCCATGATTATTTTGCAAGGTACTAGTAACCACCCTCATTATTTTGTGGTTATAATATAGAACACAAAGGGGTCAATGAGTTCATTAATTAATAAAGCATGTTGTAATGCCCAGAACTACGCTGGGAGAAAGATCTTTTAAATCACCACACTCAGAATTTGGAACTTCTCCCTGAAACACTTCTCCCTGGAACTTTTCCCTGGAGTGGAAAAACAGCTAGGCCAGCTACCTCTGAGTTATTAAAACCCTGGCTCAAGGACCAATAATGACCTTCCAGAAGACGTTTTCAAATATTTTGGGGTTTTTTGAACTACATTGCCATTCAATTGGCTCAGCTACATCATTAGTCTGACAATCCCTGCTTGATAAAGGAAGGTGGATGAAAATCTTGGGAGACTTGAAAAACAAAGGCTCTCTAAAGGTGGGACAACATTCATTACAACCGCTTCCTGATAAGCACAGTGGTCAGTCCTGAAAAGATGCCACAATTCCTCTCCTAAGGAAGATTTTGGATTTTTCTTCTCTTATGACTGGAACAAACAATAGGGGGATTTACACAAGAAAAATATATTTTTCAAAGATTCAGTGATTCCAGATGATTCACAGTTCTGAACCTTCTCCCACAGTCCATTCCAAAGGCTTCACTGTGGTCTGGCTAGCTGGTGTGCAGGTACTCCATGCTCTGCCAGGGCTGGGGGATACATTGGTAACCCAGCACACTGATGGCTTGGCATGGCAGCTGGTCCCAAGGGGCTGCCAGGCAGATGGACTGACTGATGGGCAGGAGCGTGTCCTAGGAGAAAAAACAACACGTTGGGGGTTTGTTGCCCATTTACTGGAATCAATTTTCACAACAGGTTGCTTTGTTGGAACTTTGTTTCCACAGGGATCTAGCTGATGAGAGGCTTTCTAACTAGTCCCAAAATTACTGCTGGCAGTTGCTGGTACAGAGCAGAACAGAGTTTTTTTTCCCCCAGGTCTTAGCTCCTCTCTTCCTGTTTGAGTCTCTCAGATTGCCGGTGTTCATTCATAATGTGTTTGTTCAAGAAAACTTGCTGCAATATATATATTACTGACAGAAATGAACTAAACTCCATTTCAGTTGAATTTTTCAGGAGATTTTTTTGTGAAGCACAGCACTGTCCAGGGACCCAAAAACTAAAGATTGCATAGGGCCTGGATGCCTCAATGCACAGTCATCTCAGTAGCATGATAGCTGCTGAGAGCTCTAAGGCAAATTAATGGAATGATAGCAGCTTCCTCAGAACAGATTTTTTGCAATCCTCACAAACTCTGTTTGGGCCAATATCATCCCAAGGAGTACCTCATCAGCATCTTCAGCCAGATTATGGCTTGTCTCTTTGTTCTGCTGCTCTTTAATAGGTAATGGGAAGAAAAGGGTTTAATTCCCAGAGCCGGTTGTTCATCTTTTTTTTTTTTTTTTGTTCCATATTCTACTAACATTTTACTTTCTGAACCCCTCTGTACTTCCTGATGTTATCATTCCAATTCACGATCACCACAGGCTCTGCAGGGAACGCGCAAAGTGCGCAGTCACGGAATGGCAGCAGAGGTGCTGCGGGCCCGAAGCCTGGCCGGCTTCTCCCCGCTCCAGGCCCGTCCCGCTGCCCCCGCCTCAGGCTTGCCGAGATCCCGGCTGTGGGAAAGGCGTTCTGTGTCCGTGCGCTACCACCTAGCGGTACGTGCTGCTCCCGCACGGAGAGCCCCGGGACACGCTCCCACAGCTCGCTGGCTTCCCAGCTCCCAGACTTTCTCTTGCGGCTTCTGGCTGAAGTCTGGAGAAAAGGCCTTGCTCCTGCTCTGCCCGGGCACGGCTCCCGCAGCACCTTCGGGCTGGCGGCGGTGTTTCCCTAGGCCGCTGTGAGCAGCAGCGCCGATTCTCACCATTGCTCTTTATTTATCCGAATTGGCTCTCCGTCCCCCGGAGAGCTCTGCCCAAACCATCAATCCCTCCTGCACAGACAGAAACTTGTTGATCTGCAAGAGGGATCCGAATTTCAAAGCCACTCTGGTACTTTTGGGCACACTACAGCTGTGGCCATCAGCTTCCTAGGCAGACACCCCGTGCCTGCCCTCAGGAGCAGGACCCTGAGAGGACAAAACCAACACAACCCAGCCTGGGGAAGGGACAGAAGGAAGGAAAAAGCAGATACTAGGGCACACCTTCAGCTGAAGAAGGCCTCCTTGTCTAACACAGCACCATCAAAGTTGTTCTACCTCTACTCTTATTTTCAGGCCCTGCACTAGAAGGTGTAGAAAACATATTAGGCTAAAGACACTAACATTTTTACCATTACATGTTTTTGAAGATTTGAGAATGCTATGTTTTACTCTGATGTTATACTGGCCCTGAGAAACCAGACAACAGAGGGTGCTTAAAAGCACTCCTCAAAATACAGAGATGAAGAATGTCCCACAAAAAACAAGTGTTGCAGTAAGACAACACATTACATGTGATTCCACTCCCTGATTTATCAGTGTGAATATGCCATTGCACTCATATTTGATGCTGAGATGAGTCATGTTGAGTACTGACCTTAAATATTTCATCTGACTAAAATTCACCCTCTTTGCTTTTTGTTTGCTAGTTAGCAGACTTTAGAGTTGAAGGTATAAAAGAAATGTTAATTATCCCACCAGCTTAAATATGTGGTGAAAACATGCAATAGTGCAGAACTCTATCTAACCTCAATTTTCTTTGGAAGAAAAGTAGACAATTCTTTACAAAAGCTCTTGACATTCTGTTTCAGCTGATTTTGCGACATAGCAGTTTCTCATCAACAAAGGATCACAGCCCACTAGTTCAGGATTATAGTGAAGTATGGGATGATTATTGTTTAGCAGTTTTTTATGTAATGTGTTTCTAAAAGTTCCTGTTGTCTCTACTATGTATTTCTTGTCCTTGCTTCAAAAACTTTCACAGGCTAGCTCTATCCTAGCAAAGGCTGATTTTCTACTTCACTTCCTGCACTTTTACACTGCTTTCCATGTTACCTCAGAAAAATCTTCCTCTTGCAAGTAACTAAACCCACCACTGGTACAATTTAAAATAATGCTGTTCCCTAACACATCCTTCTGACTCCAACCCAATAACAGAGGAAAGCACTGAAGATCAGGGACACACTTTTTACCAGGTTTCTGTTCATGTGGCCCAGTTCCAGACTGCTGTTTGAGCTCACCTACCTATCACACATCTTGTTTTTCCCTGTAAGCTTCCATGGATGGTGGTAAGTTTTCTGATGTATTTATCTCACATGCATATACATATGGGCTAGAATTTAAATCAAACCACATCAGACAAAGCTCCTCATTGCCTTAAGTTTGAGAACCTTTTTCTAGGCAACAAAGGTATGCTGACAAAGCCTTTTCCCAATCATTAGTTTAGAGAAGGGCTGTGAAGAGTTCCATTTGTTTAAAATGCACAAGGGCCCAAAAAATTCCCATCTTCTGTCCTTCCATCTTCATGAGTCTGGACTTAGCCCCACAACCTGTGTGAGAGCTTGTTCATTCAGGAGTCTCTTGTGTCTAAGTGAGGATCAGACTTACTGAGCAGGTAGCAGAGCTGTGGCTCATGACTGTCATTGCCAGTGGAGCAGCCATCGTGGACAGATCTATGCATCCTTTCTCCTCCTGCACCTCCTCGTGTTAGGCCATTGGCTGCATCTACCCTGGTTCTGACACATGGCAATTCTGTAATCCTTCTCATACTCATGGTCTAAAGTTGATCCTGGCATCAAACCCATGGGGTGAGAAGTTATTATTTTCCCAGTCTTAGAGCAAAATAAATGAGTGAGTCACATTGTCTTCCTGTCTCAAAACTATCAACAGAAAAGGTTTGAATGCAGAGCTTTGTGTTTAAGCTTTGAACTTGGAATGCTCAGCACTCTCTTCCACACTTGACTTGCATAAGAACTAAGACACATAATATTTCTGAAACTGCCAATTATGTCTTTTCAAGCTTGTAAAAGTGTCACCACACACAACTTGCAATTCTGCACACCATTCAAGCAGAAAACGCACCCACGGAGCAAAGCAGAGGAATCAGACAGATCCTCATCCAGCCCCCAACGAATGCTACAAAACTTTAACCCACATTATGACACCCTGACCTCTAGCTCTAATAGGCATTAGCCACAAAACCTTTCTCCTCTCTGACAACTTCTGCTCAGTAGGTGCTAATTCTCCTAAATTCAGAGCAGTTACTTTTAATCCATAATTGAACTATGTTACTTGTATTTCACACCTGTGCCTTTAAACTGCTTCCTCGGAGCTGTTAGCTGTAATAAATCACAGCTTCCCACAAATCCGAGTTCTTTCAAATAACAAGGATTGCCAATGATTTAATCTCTGTATCAGATCAGTCTGCTCATTGAGCTTCTCAGCCAAAAGCACATCAAAGACAACTTGCTAGAGCTGCACAAAACCAGGCAGCTGCCAGCAAGATTGTAAAGGGAGGATGGGTCGAGGGCAAGCTTCCTGATGTTGGCCTGGAAGGAGAGGGAATTGGTGGTGGCTGGGTATGTGAAGACCTGCAGCTGTGTCAGACTGCAGGCGTATTGATGGTTCCTAAGAATGTAGAAAAGGTCATTCAAAGTGCTGGCAGCAAGCCTGGGTGCAGTGCTGATGTGGCCCCTGGGTGGTCTCACAAGGACTGGCTGAGGATGGGCTTTCACAGGTGCCTCAGGAAAAAGTAAGGGAGCAGCAGCATTGGGATGTTTAATACTTGATGCTGCAGATATTTTGTTCCTAGTGCTGATGGGACTGATTAAACCATTTGTGTTTCCTGTATAAAGCAATGTAGAGACTAGATATTAAAATAAAGTTATGCTTGAGCTATACTGAAAAAAAGTTTTAAATTTATTTCACTAGTTACATGGATCTCAACTTTACATGTGGTTCATTAGATTCCCTGGATAAAGCAGGACTACATCTACTGGAATTTCTCATACAGGATTGTTGATGCGAGGTCTATCATTTATTTTGCTTTTATGTGCATAATCTGTCTAACACATTTACTTCAAGACAGAGGTTCATGTCTCAAGTTTTCTGTGCATAGCCTAAAGCTCTGGTAAAAGATAAGGGTCTTTTCATAAAAGAGAATGAGATCCAGCTGTGAAGTTTCAAATTTCAACCCCTCTTTAAACATGGAATTTGGACTGAAGTTCACAGTTCCTAAATTGCACTTCCCAGTTTGGATGCTGTAAATTAGCTGGTCTGTTCTTTAGGACAGGTCTTTTTTGTTCTCAGCAGCTCTGCTATTAAATGCCAATTTAAGACATTAAGGCTTCCAAGCAGTGACCTTGCTTTTCACTTAGGTCTTGAAGAGAAAAGGATTGTCATACAATGAGGTAAAGGAAATACATTGCTAACAAGTGACATCTATTTGTGTTGGGAGACAGGTTCAGTGAGAAAGGCATAGACTTTATATCAGCTTCCTGTACTTGCAACAAATACGTATTTTAGAGATGAAAGGGATGAGTTTCAATTTTACTGTTCTTCAGTTTTATCTTATTTTGACAAATATTTATCCCTGAGACCTTGTAGACCTCTAGAGAAACAAGTACCAAGTACCGCTCTCAGCTTTAGAAGCTACTAGCACTACATAACAACTCTGAATCATGAAGGCTGAGATTTGTTCTTTATTTTTAAATTGGGCTTTTTATGCTAAAAAGAGACCAAGACAGGGAATCTACATTATCAGCCAAGAATCTCCACAACTCATCCATCATGCTGTCCTAGCCAACAGAAAATTAGTTACTCGGTATCTTATTTGCCGTGTACAAGCAAGCAAAAAAAAAAAAAAAAAAAAAAAGTAGTGTCTTGTTTACAAAAAATGGTCAAATGGCACTAAAGCCTTAACAAATGTTTGTTTGCATAAACTATATCCAAAGTAAACAGTGAATTGTCTTGCTTTTTTAAGATGCTGCACTCTCCAATAACCTCAGAACAGCTAATACATGAAGTTTTAAGCAAATATTAGGCAAAACATTTGTTGCAAATACTAAGCAGTACTTTCCTTGCCAAGTTGGTGTAAATACTGCACTCAAATAATTCATGCTTTTAAACCAGAACAGACAAAAGAAAAAACCCAAAACCCCACACCAAACCCAACACTCAATTCACCCCCAAATAAAAATCCCACACACACTTAGGAGCCGACTAGTTTTAAACGCTTTACTGAATTCCACACATCAGACTACTCTCAATCAAGATATTGATTTATCACATTCATTAGAATATAATTTCAAACTGTAAATACCCTCTTGAGGGCTGCAAATTACTAATAGATTATTTGACAAGAAGCTGACATTTAATTTCCTGAGTTTTTGAGTCAGTACAACAAGTACATTTTTTGTCTGTGAACACAAAGGTCTTCAGAAGGAACCGGAGCACCGTAAACATTTGAATAAACCCCAGAGGAGGGATCAACATGATTGTAATCAGATTATTTTTGATCTTCTGCCACTAGATGGTGTCCGGTTACCTGAGCTGTAACCACAGCTGCATTAATCGTAAAACAACCTTTGGACTTGCCGAATTCTTGCACTTACAGCTTTTGCTGATATTTTGGAAAAGCTATTTTCAAGGGAGATTTGGCTTTTCAAGTCTTACTTTTGATCTCTGTATGGTCTTTTAAATGGGAAAAGATGAAGTCTTTGATGAGGGTTCTTGCATAAACAGAAGCAACGAACCACAGAGCACCTTAACTGCAGCAAAGGAAATGTGAGCTAGGCTGGATGCAATGCAAAATATCTTTTCTAAAAATAAGGGGGAGAACAAAAAGGAGAGTAATGCAAAGTCCAGAGGGCAAAAACCAGCACTGCTGTCCAACTTAGCAAGCATCAAAGGACCATAAAAATCAGTCTGAAGAAAAATGAAACCCTTCCTGTGTGTGTTGTGCAGCTTGGTATTTGTGGTGTTTTACCTCTCCTTTGAGAGATACTGCAGAGCTGTTGAGAGGAAGGCCGCAAGAAGAAGAAACGATATGAGAGCATGGAAGAAATGTGGGGTCCAGGCTTGAGTGTGTAGTGGCAAAAGAGCATGATCTGGTTTACCCGTATAATTAAACACGAGGACAAACAGAAAACTGCAATGCTTCACTCTGTTCCCAGATCTGCTAATAAATAAGGCACCAGGGGGCCTCAGTCATTCACTAGCAGGAAAACCACGACACATTACTTGCTGAATTAATACACTTCAAAGACTTCATTTAAGCAAGAGAGGCAAGAGAGAAGCAACAAAAAAGGAGCATTAAAATTCAGCTACCTAGAAAATAGCAGTGAAATTACTAGAAAATGTGTCTCGAGTTCAGTTTTACTGTTTGCATGGCCAGTTTCAAAGTATGGTTTCTTGGTGGAAAAATAACAAATCCCCCTTACTACTATCAAAATGGAGATGAAGTGATTTAAAATTGTGTTTTTAAGAAGTGTGTATGAGACCCTTTGATCAGCTCAAGTGCTGAGGGTGTTTGGAGCTACCTAAGCTTTGCGTGAAGGAAGTCAAGTCAGTGATGAAACTCGTGAGTTCAGGGCTGTTCAGCCAGAACTTAAGAGAGCCCTCTCTGAGCTTTTCCTCAGTGATATTGCACATACAAGCACAAAGCAGACTCTTATTCTATAAGAGTATTACAAATCAGTGCACCCACCACAAGTTGTTTTCACTGATGTCAGTCAGGTTGCATGTAGTCTCTCCCACACATCTGGAGCTTGTAACTTATCACACTTGAACCATTCAACAGCTGCCTGGCAATAAGATTAATTCAAAGCAACATTTTCTACAGAATAGCTTCAATTTTATTTTCTTTTTCTTCTCTAAAACATTAGAATTACAGCCATTTGAGCACTGCAAGGAGACAGCACAGCAAAGCAATAGGGCTGTGGGATCCAGTTACAAGCAGCCTAAAGAACCCCTAAACCTTCTCTGATGTTCAATCTATTTTCCATTTGAGGCAGCTGCAGCTGGATGCATCTTGGGAGTTCAAGGCAGCACAGTGATCCAAGATACAAAGAATAAAACATTGTTCTCTTGCACAACTCTAGGAAGCTTCTCAAGTCAAGAAAACAAACAGAACTGTACTTGAAGGCTCTCCCTTTGGAATTAGTAACTTGCCTAACCACCTGAAATGCTGAATCAGAAATCATGGAATTTAAGTGATACTGGGCAGTTTTGCATTAACAAAATTATACCTGAGCCATGTGCAATATTATGGCTAACTTGAGGATGAGAAATTGTAATTAGATGGCTATTTAGCTGATTACACTAATACAGTACTTAAAGTTTAAAACATTAGTTGTGTTTTACAATTTGATGGTTTATTTTGGCAGTAAGGAATAAATTCTTACCTGACTTGCCTGAAGGTATACTGCACTCAGAAGTATTTTGCTGCTGAATATTTCAGAATCTCATGTCTGGACTGACTGTATTTTAAACATTCCATGAGACCTATGGCAATCCAGAACAGAATGAAGGCAGAATCCGAAATATAGAGAGATACAGGATATAAGAGCTCTCATCTCCAGCACAGCCTTCTGTGATACAGCAGTAGTTCTTCATTTTCCAAACCCCTTATGATACTTCAGATGTATATATTAAAATCATTATTTTGTCCATATTATGTCTTGTTAGTAATTGAAATAACAGAATCTTTAATTTTAATGTATTTCATAAGGCTCCCTCTCCTGTGACAACATTAATCCTGACTTCACTTCAACATAATATCAACCATTTGGATGAAGGTCCTTCTTGTCCTACTGATCTTTTGAGAAAACACAGCTCCCATCCTGCATTTGTGGGACATGTGTCTTTGCAGCAAATTCTGAGGGCTGTGCTCTTGAACTTCATGATTCAAGATTGCAGCCTGACAGGTGAGCTGCTGACTTGATACCTATATTAATAACCTTGCTTTCAATCACCTAAATTTTGGAAATTTTCACATCCCACTAGTGAGTTTGAAGCTGCTGATATAGCTTTATATCAAATATGTATAAGCAGACAGTAATTTGGCACAGAATGTCTCTTGACACTGAGTAACACTGTTAGACATCACTGCTCAGTGAATTGCTCAAAAGGAATGATGAGCAGATCCAGAAGGGGCATTGAGACCCTCATATCCCCTCCTGCACACTCTGCAAGGTCCAAATCTCACCTGGTGCATACCCACCTCAAAAGTTTGACCCTGTCTTGGGCCCAGCAGAACTTCAGAGGAAACATCAACATCATTTTATGTGTCTCAGCATCCTTTCCAGTGAAGCTCCCTCTAACTGCTCCTGCCTTCCTGTATCCAAAAGCCTTTCAGCTGCACTTTGACAGTGTGAAGACTCCTGTGTTCATGTCAGTCCTTCTAAAATTGCAGTTTGGTGGATTGATTCCCCTCTCACTTGGGGTATGAATACAGCTCTCATTTTCCAGGGCTTCTCTAGTCATAGGGCTTTCAGAGAGGGGTTGTAGCTCTGAGAATTCATTAGCTCTAAGCATTCAAACCAGGACCAGAAAGTGCACAAATAGCTATTCTGTGTGCTGGAATAGAGCTCCTACAATACAGAAATGCCAAGTGCCATGAAGAAGAACACACTTTCAGAATGAGCAGGAAAAGAAAATACACCAACTATCCCAGCTTCCAACACACATACTCCCTAAAGGCAAGCTTAGTGTAAGTCTTCTGCCACCCAAAGAAAGGGCCTAGAACCAAACCCTTTTGGGGAAATGACAAGAAGCCATGGCCACTAGTCATTAAAGAAAATTCCCATTGGACTTGGAATTCAACACTGAAGTGGTTCATGGCTGAGATGTTGTCTAGAGAGGCTGTTGCATCCTCATCTTTGGAGATTTCAGAAGCTGACTGGACAAGGTCCTAAGCAATTTTTACATGGAAGTTGTACCCACTTTGAGCTGAAGACTAGACATGCTCCAGAGCTTCCTTACAATCCAGATTTCTCTATGAATTTTCCAAGAGTGCATATAGTTAACAATCTTGAGAAATAGTATCATGTGTGTTTGATTATTTTATTTGCCTTTTGGAGCCAAGGTTATTGAGGGTCATGTGTATAAAATCTGTGGTTCTAGAAGAAAAAGTTATTCTGGATAAAAATCTGTGAAAGAAATTCTTCCTGTGTGTTTCTTAGCTGTTGTATGCTTATTAAAATAATATCTGAAGGAGGTTTTTTTTACTGTAAGAATATGTCCATTCTCCTTTTATGATTCTTCATTAAAGTAAAAAACAAGCTCAAAATGAAAGCAATAAGAACTACATAACTGCAGGAAGATAAATTTGTCACAGAACGGGAGAATGAAAATGAAGCTAAATTTTCTTGCTCCACTAGAAATAGAATACTATTTCAGAACAAATGTACAGTTTACAGAGGTTTTCAGACCCTAACGTCATTTCTCACAGGCAATCAATCTAGCAGACAAACTAAGAAACAGACAGACAAATATGAGTACCACCAAGTTATCCTTGAAAATTTGGATTCCAAGGAACACCCAGTGAGGACTGAACTTTCACAGGGAGCACATAAATCCCACAAGAGAAGCAATTTCCTCCTTTCTGTCTTAATCAATGGGTAATATTAAAAGCATTTTTACTGGCAAATTCCAGGCTCCAGGTCTAGAAAATTGATCAGTAAAACCTAGCAGAGAGACTGGTATCACGGGCAGCTAGGGGAAAGCACATGAAGACCACAGACATCTGTCATTACTGGAAGTTTTCCTGCCATGACAGAGCAGTGTCTGTCTGGAGGAGATACGTCATGCCATATGTTTTTGGCCCTGGACCAAATACACTTTATTTGATAGATACAAGAGGCCATATCAGACGTCATCCTCTGAGATACTAGTTGGGTGTAACAGTACAGAATGTCTAGCAGACATGCCAGGATTTAGGCTGAAACACCTATAAAGCAAAACCCATGGGTTCTTCAGATGAAGGTCAGATAAAAATGCCAGTGTGCATGTCAGCACAGAAATCTAGCCACATAAGCACAGAAATTGATTGCAGCATATTAACCTTTTACTGCTTTGAAGAAATCAGTGCCATGGTTGCATTGTCACTTGAGAAGCAGAATCCTAGAAAGATACTCTGCCTAGAAGAGGATGAAATGTGTGGTTTGCCATCTCCCATATGTGTATGCTTGAAATTACAACAGATCACTAAAAATAACTTACTAATTACAGTGCAATCACTTAAAAATACATGAGATACATTTTCTCAAATGTTAATCACTAGTAAGGCAGCCTGCAGTACAGCTCAAGGGGATAAATCTCATGCTTACAAATGCATCACCAGGGACCTCTGGATTCAAGCCGCTGGATAGGTTTACCAGCTTTTTAGAACACTAGTACTTTGCTGCTGTTTAGTACTAAAGGAGGTCCCTGTAACACACTTGCTGTACACAGTTAATGTGCACAGAAAGTCATATCTAGAGGATCTAGTCCTGGAAAAAGTGGTGCAGGTGGGTATTAGTTGTGAGTACCAACTTGAGGGAACAGCTGTACCATGAAATGCCAGAAGTGGCTCACCAGGGTATCTGGGACTGTGTCACAAAAAGTGTGTCACAAAAGTTTTACTAGGCAGCATGCTCTCCTTCTGATTGAGAGCTGGATGGACTATTACTGTCCCCTGGCTTATCTGGTTAGGTGTCTTGTCTGCATAAAGCAGGGAACAGAGATACGAAAAGCAAAACCTCCTGCTCTTGGGTTCTGCCCTCAAACAGAACAGGATCTGGAATCAATAGCACCTTAAGTGCCTGGGATAGTATGGGTCTAGTGGAAAAGGAAGAGACTGGAAAGGTTTCTGATATTCAATGTAACACAGTTACTCTGCATCTTAGTCTCCCACCCAGCAGCACACTGCTGAACTGACTGAAGACTTCAAATACACAGTACAACCATCATCTTGCTAATTGCTTACCCCACCTCCCAAACTTCATACACTTCTTCATCTGCTGCCATAAAACCTTCAGCTGCCTTCAACAACATTTTCCCTTTCACTATAGCCCTGGGAAGTTCCTGGGAATATATCCCCAACACTGCTATGCTAGTTACTGGGTGAGATCCAGAGGCACCATCTGCCATGGCCCACTGACATCTGTACAGCCTACCATTTTCCTCATGTCAAAGGCCCCTAACTACACAGCTCCTCTCTGTGCTTCCTGTGTGTTCCAGACACCTCATTGAGTTGGAACACACTGCCTGCTTGGAGTGAGCAACACCACCACAAACCAAATGGATTCTGGTGAATGCTAAAGACTAAGAAGCCAAAGGCTGAAACACAGCATCCTGGTTATTTGTGGGAATGGCAATTTGTCCCTGTTCATCAGCTCCAGAATCCTTGTGGTCAAAAACCCCATTGAGTTACTGCAGTCCCATCTGCTTTGCCACAAAGCAGCAGGGAAGGTCACTCACTGCATTCCACTGCCAGCAGAGCCCTCTGTTTGTCAAGCAAAGCTACAGACCCGTCAATATGTACATTTGTAGGATGCTGACCTTTCACCAATTTTACTGCCATGCTATCCTAAACTTATAAATAGGATAAAAGACAGACTTCAACTAGACTAGAATTTAAACAAAGAAAGTGATTCAATCAGTTCATGAACAATCGCCTGCCACATACCCAGCCAGCAACTCAGGCTCTGGTAGTAGTATTTCATTCTTACAGACAGGCCAAGCAGGGGGCTTCTCACAATTCCCTATAGCCATAGGTGTTTCACATCCTGTTGGCTTTTTTTAGTTTGTTTTGGTTTTTGTTTTTTCCTCCCCAGCAAATTCTCCAAGGAATACGTTATGTAATCCTACATAAACCCCCCCAGTTTGCATTTAACCATAGGTTAAACTGATGCATTGTGACACTGCCATGGAGAGGCCATTGTCCTCTAGTAATCATCTGTCATTCTTAATCATATGCTGCCAAGTTAAAAATCTAATATGTTGTGACAAAACTGTGCAAGTGGATAACTGCAGAGTAAGCAGCTTGTCAGCTTGGGACAACACACTGGCCAGGATGCTGAGCTCCAGAAAGCCACACTGGATTTTCACCATGAGGAAGGTTATTAGCAAGTTAAAAAGTGAATAAAGTTGGGGTTTTCAAACACCCTTCAGATGGAAAGGTAGCCAAACCATCCAATTAAGCCATAAGGAAGCCACTCCTACTTTCAGTAGTTTCACTTTTTTGCTACTTATTACAAGAATGGTAAACATCATTAATAATCTTAGTAGTAAATATTTTTGAGTGTGCTGGAAGATCTGAATGGCGGCATTTAAGAAAACACTTAACTTACCTCTGGAATAGCTTTAGAAAGTATTTTGCCATTTGTTTAAACATTGAAGCAATTGTTCTTCATTCCTGGAAAACCTGGGAATCTATAGATTTTTGTAGCAAAAACCTGTTGAACTGCAGTTACACCGAACCTTTTCTTCAACCAGAGACTAGTATGACTACCAGCCCCAATCTATTATAATAATGAAAAATTAATAATTAAATACAAGATCCTATTTTCCATTATCTCTTTAACCTCAAACATAATATAAAAATATATCTAAAATTTACTTGCTCCTGAGGCGAGTCTAGAACAGTTGAACAAGCAACAGTTAGAAAAATGACAGAGTAGGTGAAATATCTTTCTTATAGAAAGATACCATTAACTCTCTAGGATTAGAAGAAGGAAACTGAAAATTCACATTTTCAGCATCCAAAATACTTGTGAGTGTTGAAGCAGGAAAACATGATAGACACAGGAAGAATATCCTCAAATGGCTAATGCTAAATATGTCATCAAAAGCTGACATTCCTAGGCAGACTGAGATTAAAATAAGGAACTCAACACCACAGATCATTTTAGAGGCCAAAGATTAAGCAAGATTCAATAAGAAAGCAAACAGATACAGGAATAGATAACTCTGGAGTGCCAGCACACAGAGACTAAGCAAGCACTAGCAGCTTAGCTGGCTGTTGAAGGCCAGACCAGGTGTGAAGAAAACTTGAGGGAACTTCAACAGAGGCTCGTCCTCAAACATCTCTGTTGGTGGTTCTCAGCGAAGGCAACCCTTTTTCTCTGCTCTTAAAGGATGCTTTTAAGCTGGGGCTCTCACCCTGTTCCTTGCCTGAGCTGTGCCACAGCCAGGCAACTCCATTGATTCAGGTCTTGTCTAACCTCCTAGTGTGGCTGTGTGCCTGCCTCACCTCTGTGCACTTAGCTGCCAATCACTGATGCTGGTCATATGCCCAAACCTGATTATGATCTATGGTCCTGACTCAGTTTCCCAGCTTGACATCAGACCTGCTCTTCCCACTGCAGATTTGCTTGGTGTTCTGGTCCCTGGGCTGAATCCAGTTACCCTCACTGGCACTGTCTGCCTCACTTGGGGTACAGTGGGACTGGTCCATGGCTGGAAAATCCATGGCTTCCTTGAGGGAACAGCTTTGCCCTTGCTGTACTTTGGAATTGAGCTACAGCAGTTGAAGTTAGGAACAAACATTAGCTGAGACACAAAACATCATGCTAGAGGTTTTTAAAAATTCCTCATTTCTAGGGACTGGAATGCTGAAGTTGTGAAAAGTTTGAAGTTTTGTAAACTGCCACAGCTACATCACTGATGTGGATCTGCTGAAGCTTCCCCTAGTTTAGTGCTGCCTAATCCCAGATGATACCTGAATTCCTCAGTCTAAAAACTCAGTCCACACTGATTTTGTTTCTCTGTTTGCGCTACAGACTACTCAGAAGCTCACACATCAACACTGGAGGTTCTGCTGAGGTATATTTTCCTTGACATCTTCGTCATTGCTGATTGATTTGCAGAAAATTAGCTGACTAGTGTTTAGTACATTAATAACCATTATAATGATTGAAGAGGAACATTGTGTTAATTCAAATTAAAAAAAAAACTAGTTCAATGCATACAGTCCAATTCCGTGTGCAGTCTCCAGAACACATCACCAACAATATCCTGCTGTAACTCCAAATGCCACCCTTTGGATCCCAGTAATATTCTCCTTACAAAGCACCCTATCACCCAGAAATCCAGTACAGGGGCATTTTTGAGCATAGGGATAAATTCTACCCCTTTTTATTCTCGTCCTTGTTCTATGTTTTCACTGTTAGAAGTCTGAAGTAAGGGATAACTGAACTATGCTTACTTGACAAAGGCAAACAAGAATTTACAACCAGCAGAAGGACTGAGCCAAAACAAAAAATGCCCTATGTTCCTCAAGTGCTCTCATGTATTTGTTTTGATGCATCCTACTGCTTCCTGAATACAAAGCCCCAACAGCAGTTTTTTCCCCCATGATGCTGCATCTTGGAAGAGAGGTACAATCACTAGATACGAGTTAGCTAAAACCCAGAACACAAAAAAGAATATATTTGAGACACCACATATCACTTCCTTCCACAGGCATGACATTATTTTTTATAGAAAATAAAAACCAACCATTTTTATTGACTGTACTATAGATACCTGTACAGAGTGTAAACTTTAATATTTCACCAGATATGTGAATACTTCTGGAGAAAGAATTATCAAGCACCTTCATTTCAACAAATTTTTGATATTTACAGTAAGACATACCTGATTAAGTGTATGAATAGAATGAATTAAAAGTTATAAAAAGTTATACAAAAAGATCTTTAAAATGTTTATATGTTTTGGTTTTTTTATGATAAATATAAAATTAAAGAGGAAGATGTCACAGAGTTAAGACTCAGAATTGGCTCTATTTAAAACTATGACTGCTGTGTCTGAAGAGGGAATGAGGAAATGGGGATGTTAGCTTACTGCTCTGATCATGACACAGTGAAATGTGCTCTGGCAGGAGCCCCACAAGCCCTCTTTTGCTCTGCCACACATTGATTTGTAGGCAAGCTTCTTTCCCAGCACACAGTGGGGAAACCAAACCACTCCTAGATTTGTACTGCTAATCTGACATACAAGTATGCATTTAGATTTTTTCTCTCCAAACTTACTGGAGATGATGAAAACATCAACTTCACTTTGATTTTCATAACACTGTTTTTGCTGTTACTGAACACTGGCACATAAATGGGGCACAACTACATTTTTTGCTTTTAAGCACCAAACCAGAGGTGCGCTTTCTGAAAATCAGATTTTAACTGCCATGGTTTCTTATGGTCTACAAAAAGGCATGGCATGGTTTGCTAAAGAAGAAAGATTGCTAAGATAAAATTCTGAGTCCACTTTGAGGTTTATAGAATCAAATGTAGAAATACTATTTTAAAACCTCTCAGAAAACAAATGTGACTATCTCTTTAAAACCACTTGTCTCTCAATGAATCAACATCCATTCTTCGATGACCTACCAGCAATTGTTCAAAATAGCTGAATTTTGTTTAGTGGATTTTAGGGAACTACTCAGGAATCCACCTCAAACAGAAGAAAGATAAATCTCTTAAAACCTAACAAAAACTTCAAATATATCCACTAAACAGTGTTGATTATCTATAACAAATCATGTGCTGTAGGAAAGGATCACATGAGCTAGGGTGAGGATTATAATCCTTACAACACATGGATAAAGTACTTCCTTAGTACGGAAGTCAAAAGCTGAGATGCAAGTTTTTGAAGTGAAAGGACTGGCAGTGGGAAAGAATGTGGTTGGGCAGCAAATACGTGCTATTAACTGGGTATTCCCCCTTATCTGTTCATCCTTGGGACCCCCTGACTTTTTCTCAGCTAGAGATAAAGCCCAAACACATATATGATGGGCTAAGCATACCACTTCTGCAGAAAACTGCTGCACACTCCAAGGTACAATTCAGTCTCAGGATCTGAATATTTCCACTTTCTTTACTCTGTCCTGTGTTATGTTACTTCAATTTTGCCAAGAGACACATCCTTCTTGTCTGGGACAGATGCAACTAAGGCCTCCACATTTACCTTTAAAAGCAAAGAGATAATTTTACAAGGAATAAGGTGAAGTTGGACCCAACCTGGGCAGCCCTGTCTTATCTGTTGCACAAACAGCTTCTGCCTCTGTGTGTGTGTGTGTGTGTGTGTCTGCATATGTGTATTGTGGCTTGCTGTCAGCAGCACGGGGCACTTATCTTTAGGGCCTGATTGTGTTGGTAGGAGTGAATTGTTTACAGCACATTTCCAAAAGGTGTCTGCAGCTCTAAAGCTTATTTTAATGCTCAGTTTCTTTCTATGCAATCTACTCCAACTGTGTTGTCAGGGCAGCGGCAAGTACGGCCTCCTGGGGTAGCCAAGCAGAGGTGAGTGCAACCACCATTATTCACCGTACAGTAGTTATGACCTGGAAAAAAAAAACAAACAGAGATGCAAAACTTCAGAGAAAAACAAATGCAAACCCACAACAAAATCTCAAACAGACAAGTAAAAGAGATGTTGAGATTGATGGCTACACTAGGGAAACAAGCCATAATGAGATTAGGAGTGGGAGAATACTATGCTTTGGGGAGATAAGAGTCACTGTATCCCTTGTGTCAACTTGACATTCACATGAAAGAAAGATAAAGATACCAGAGTGAAAGAGGCAACATAAATCAAGTGGGCTGTTCCTGAAATACCCTTCATAAACTGGCCACATGGTCACAGATATTAGAATGAAGAGAAGAGAGTGAGTAAATAGAGAAGTGCAATGTGGGGACAAAGTTCAAAATGCTACAGAACATCATCCTCACATACCAACCATATAAAGACAAAGGAATGATCCATGAAAACAAACAAACACAAACAAATTGGGTGGCTGGAGAATCGTTAACATTAAAGAGTAAAATGAAAGAGAACTCAGTGTCAGAAGCAGTGGATCAGAGAGGAAAGACATCCATCAAGAAAACTACTTGAAACAGACTTGAATAAGACTTAGAAAGAAATTACACCAAGATCCTGAATATTAGAGATATAAGCATATACTCAGAGCACACAGTGTTAATTTTGCACTGCCTATCAAAATGGATCTGTGAATTAACTAGTAATAACAATATAACTGATTTCTTAATTGTGACATTTGTATGTATTTTTAAGCTCTGAGACAAAACTTCAACTAAATTGTTTTTCATTGCATATATTGAGTAATTTGAAGAGAAACTATCCTAAGGGGTTTTTCATCCCAAAGTAAAAATAGCATAACTCCTATAATTCCAGCCATATTGTAATAAAAAACAGTGAATGCTTCTCCTGTGATTTTCTAAGAATGACATAACTACACAATTATATTGCTTCACAAAAACCAAATTATATTTCAGGGGTATCAGCTTTCTCTCATATTTTCAATTGCATATCTGAAAAACTTAACATTCAACAGAGCAGAAGGGCCAGCTCAGTACAGCCACTCTACCACCTGCTGTTTCCTGAATATTCCATTTTGAAAAACACTGGATCTCATTAAGGACATCTGGAAGACCGTACTATTTCTGTAGTTTAAACTTAATAAGTGAATAAAGCTCTAGCCATGAATATAGCATTCAATTCAGAAGACAATACATTGGCATTTTTGTCAACTCCTCTTAATCATATATGTCCTTCCACAAAGGATAAAACAGGACCCTTCTCCCCCTCCTGTTCTGGTTTCATGTGGCAACTACAACAATGGCTTTTATGGAAAAGAAATAAAGTGGCTTTTAATTTCTTACTGAACAGAAACCTAAACACTAACCCAAATCTTCACTACCAAATCATTTAGCAGCTTACAAATGGGAGCTGCTACTAAGTTCATTTATACAGTAAGGTGTTACACAACTGTAAAAACTCCAGGATCATCTAGATTACCTCCTGGGCACTGAGCAAAGGCTGTGGTGATTCCGTAGAGTCGTGAGCGCTTGTGAGGCTGGAAGTTATCATTTTCTAATGAAATTGTGCGATCCACTGCGACAACAGCATCCCTGCCATATGCAGAAGGAAATATACAGAAGTGAAATGAAGGTGAAAGCATAGGGGAAAACAAGACAACACAACAAAAAGCCCCCCCAAAACCCAACAAAAACCACAACCAACCAGTCAATAAACTAAAACAAAACCAAAAGAATAGCTACTGCTGCTGCAATTGATAGAGGCATTTAGGTAAGAGATTGCTGATAGAGCCCATAAAACCATTGACATCAAGTAAAAATATTTGTTTTAAAATGCAGGGACTGTTTTTTTTTCTCCAGAGGTTAAAGTAAACCTCTAAGTGTTGATAATATGGCAACATTTTGGAGTATTTTCAATAAAGAGAGTGTCATCAAGATAGTGAACACTTTTTTTTTCCCCTTATTTTTGATTGAACATTCCTATAATATAGGGCATAGAAAGCCAAGAGTGATGAATGTCTGCCCTCTACAATGCAGCTGCTATAGAGAAGCAAGTTACTGCCCACTCCTTTCCCAAGAATGTTCAGTGTTAAAAGCATTTTCTTCTAGGACAAATCACTGTGCTAAAAAGTGAAATCTCAGTTAACTGGCAGCATCAATAGGTCAGCTCTACATATCCACTCCACCCTTCATCAGCTATTGCCAAGAAAGCAACGAAACAGGAATGTGTGAGAGGTCAGGCATGAGAAATGCAGTATATACTTCAATTTCTACCAGGGAGAAAAGAATGATAAAAGTACTCTGTAATTTCTTTAGCAGATAAGATACCTTCTCCAGTCTGTATAGTACAAATTCTTCCCATAGCTTGTGACACCAAAAGGATACTGAATCCCTTCAACAATCTTTCGTCTACCAAGCTGATTAGGGTTCATGCATTCCAGCCTCTTGGTACCTGGAGGTAGTGAAACAATTAAGCCTTTGAATGAGAACAAGAGAGCTCTCTCTCATCAGGGATGAAAGAAAGGCACAAAAATGCAAGCATGTACAGGGTGGAAGGTCCTGGAAATCTTTCAGTGTGCTGCTTAGTCAAAGCCTTCCTCCATGTCACATGTGTGCATGTACCAAAAATCAAATGGATAAATACTCCGGTGTTAATGCTACTCAGCACAACACTGAAGTTAAAGAAACACAGATGTTCCAAGCAGCCATGGCCAATGCTCACAAGCTGAGATTCCTGCTATGGATTCCAGAATCCTCGGGTTGGTGTGGAAGCTGACAGAAGGCCTCCTCCATTCTGGAGGGGTACTTCAGCTGTTAACTGGTCCCACCTCTGGAAGACATTTTTGCAAACTTTGCTTGGTGAACATGTTTCTGAAGTGTTTGCTGGGTTGGGCCATGAAGGTGAGACTGCAGGAAGAACATCTAATTCATAGATGCCAATAGGGTGTAAAAAGGTCTAGCTGCAAAGCCACTGCAGGCTGGGAACACTGCTAATAAATGGAAACACCTGTAGGTTTTTCCTAAGTTATGTGTTTCAGAATTAGATGAAAAAAGAGAAGATGCAAATGTGAGAACAAGAAAGGAAAAGAGAGAAAGTAACTAGAGATAGCAGAGGGAGATACATTTGAAGGTTGGAGAAAGTGTTTTACAGTGAAAAAGAGAGCATTTTAGTTTATT
Organism: Poecile atricapillus; assembly: GCF_030490865.1. NCBI lineage: Eukaryota > Metazoa > Chordata > Aves > Passeriformes > Paridae > Poecile > Poecile atricapillus. The sequence continues at coordinate 70,235,619 of NC_081251.1, read as the reverse complement.
CAGTAAAATAAATATCCAGTCAAAAAATTTTGAAAGGTGATTTGAAGCGTGAAAGCACTTCCACAGGAAGACATCCCTGCAAAGACTTTACATGGTGAAAGACAGCAAGATGCCAAAAGATAAAATGTAAATGAGAATTAAAAGTACACTTCTCCTCCACCCACTGCTAAGACGCTGTCACAAAACTAACAATGGGTTTGTTGCAGAACTTTAATCCCTTGATCTTTTGGGTGCATTGCTTTTTCAAGACTTGCTTCAGTCAAATATAAGCCAGACTTGGCCTCAGGTTACAGGCCTTAAAACAATAGTGTCAGGATGGCGTTCTGTAAGGCAGATTAGATAAATCTGTGGTTTTCCCCTGGTCTTAAACTAACAACTTCTGCAAAGCCCTAGGCACTACCTAAGAATATAGCCACATACAAGACACACAGACATAGATCTGTTGCACTCCTAGAAAGTTTTGTGATCAGAATTTAAATCCTTCAGCTGGCATAGTCCCATGTGAATAGCAATGAATAAATCATTAAAGCCAAAAGCTATGGCTGTGCATAATTCCAGGACTGGACATGTTTACACTGCTACTATTATGAAGAAATATTTTAGCCCCCCTTACCTGCATCTGCCCAGCACAGCATTGAGGAATAAGGATCAAATGTCAGTCCATTTGGTAACCCAAGATCATCTTTAACAAGAATTCTTCTGTTTGTGCCATCCATGTATGAAGTTTCAATTTTAGGAGCTTCTCTGTTCCAGTCAGTCCAGTACAAGTTTCTTAGGAAGAATAAAAAGGCTAGAGTTAAGACAAGGACTAATCTCAAAAACTGGTGTAGTTAAGAAAATGCTAAGAACACAAAAGTAACACACAGCCCCTAAATAATTTAAATAAATAAGAGGGGCCGTATTGCACTTTGATATTGAAGTCAAAAAAGTGTAGTAAAAATGTAGTAAATATGCTTTCATTAAAAACAAAAGGAGCAGGCACAGACATAAGAAGAAATGCTTTCCTCCCATTGTTTAGCTTATGATCAAAATGCCAGCCAAAAAGACCCATACTGCAACAGTTCTGAGGGCCATTCAAAATGTACATCTACATTTTGAGTTCTTCTGTCTCATTTCCCATCATGTCTGCTCAGGCTAAAGCAAGAGTATTTGGCATACATTTGGGACCCATTTGAAACAGTATTTTTCTTTTCAGTGTACCAAATAAGCAACACACAATGGAATCAGAGTGGTTTATCCTCAGCAGAGATCCCCAGAGAGGACCATTAACTCTCTGACATTTTACTATTAATAGCCAGTTTTCAGTGGTAGGGTTTTTTTCCTTGGATGTACATTCTGTGCCTGAGAATATGCATGGCCCCTCAATGGCACCTTTGTTGTTTACTCCCTAACACACACACAATTTACTGTAAGATGGAAGTCTATGATGAACCCAGAACCCTACTCCATCAGTGGGGTTCTGCATGGAACACAGGTGTCTCCTCAGTCCATTAAATAATCAGATAAATAAAATCAAGCTTTGCACAGGTTTCTTGACAACACATCCATACCCTCTCACAGGATCCACGACAATTGCTCTGGGGTTCACCAAGCCAGTGTCAAAAAGGATGCGACGCTGGCGCCCGTCCAGCCTGGCCACTTCTATTCTATCCAGTTGAGAGTCAGTCCAGAAGATGTTGCGACCTAGATGATCTACAGCTATCCCTTCAGGGCTTCCCAAGTCTGTGGCAGAACAGAGGAAAACATTACTAGGTATTATACTTATTCCCAATACACTGTGTCAGCCTCATAAGGATAACCTTTAACAGAGATAAGTTTTCTTCAGTGTTCTGGCTGTGGTCCAGCAAAAGCTACTTTTGCTTTTTACTTACCACTTGGAAGAGGAACATGCATTTTACCTCAAAATTTAAATACTCAGAACTCTCATAAAGACCTAGAATGAAAAGTTCCATATGAAACAAACTCACTGCACACAGAAACTGTACTTGAAGGGGCAAACACAGAAAGAGTTGATAACAGAGAAAGGAACAGCAGGTACTGTGAAAATCTTATTCTACCATCCTTAGAAGGCCATTGAATAGATTTTATAACCCTTAATATTTCACCTTCTTTAGTACTGGCATACATGGCACCCCTCTGAAAACTGAATTTGTGCTAAGTTTACCTGATGCAGCAATTAAGCAAATTCAAACTCTAAACACTCGAGACAATGACATTAACTAACTGATGCAATCTAGATCCAGTTCTTTGTTTTTGCAGAGCTATTCTTTTTGGAACACATTTTAGCACTGTATGCACACAGCTTTTCTTGGACAGTTAGTTGTTCCAAAAGCAACAGGAAATAGCAGATAATGACCTTACTGCTCTAGCATTAGTAATTTCTAACTTGGATGCAGGATGTCGAAAAAATTTATAAGTTTAATTCAGCCACTATGAGAAACTGCTGTTTTTTTCAAGGTTCCATTGAAAAAAAAGCAGGCAGACCATATGGAATTTAAAGAAGTCAAAGACAAGTTATAAATAAATAAATCATTTTGGTTCAATTTCAGTTCCAAAAGAAAAGAATTGTACATGGTTACCCCTCAATGAGGGGAAATAACCCTTTACACCAGCCAGCTGTTGAAAAAAAGCACCTTTCAAATGCTGATCCACTCATTGAATAGAATGTGGCCTGCTAGCCTTAATTCTGAAGTTTATTCACTGACAGCCATTAAACAAACATTATGTGACACAAGAAACCTTTCTGGAGAAAAGGCATTTGGCACAGAACTTTGGGTAGGGCTCTCTAGACTTTACTACTGTGATGTTGCTGTGAATCACAGTTGCACAATAGTTCAGACATCCTCTGCTCTCCCACTCATATGGATTACGCTTACCACTTTATCTTTAGATGATATTTAGACATTTTAGATTTATATGAATTGCTGAAGAGGTGGAAAGGAACAAGCAAGATGTGTCTTATTGTTTCTGACTCACAGCTCATGGCCAGAGGGAAGGGGTGGTGGGCAAGAAAGTAAATGTTAAGTAAATGTCAGGCATTTCTTTACTCCTTCTGCGGGCTTTTGGGCACACTTTAACTCAGTTATACTGACTTCACATTACTCCTCTATTTCTCTAAGTGCTTCTGTGGAGCTAGACCTGTCAGCTGCAAGAAACCACCTCACATTTACTTCAGACCCTCAAACGTTCCTACTTCTTTCCTTGCTAATGGCAGAGGGTGGCCTCATTTTGAGGTGACAGTGGCAGCAGTCCCCAGTCTCTGGGATCAGGAGGTTACTGACTAAATGTTCTGGAGGAGCTCCCAGACTTTTTTAGGAAACAGAAGACAGTAGCTGGCAAAAGATTTGCTGTCACTGATCCTCAGGAGTTCCTGCTCCCTGACTAGTTTCCTTGTTTCAATTTCCTTATGTCAGCTATATGTTAGGAGATTTATAGAAGTCTAAAGTAAATGTCACTTCTGTGTGGTTGAGCCAGAAAAAACTATCTCCCATGGAGGGAGGGGTAAGGGAATATTTAAAGGCTTCATTTATCACCAGTCTTTCCAGAGGCACAAATGTGTTCCCACTATATTGTCATCAAGCCTGGTACAGTCACAGGCTCTGTCCCTGAGGGCAGGTTTGTACAGACGTGCACAGATGATGGGACTCCAAGCAATTACAGCAGAGGAAAGCTCTCTTTCCTAACCAGCTGCACAGCTGAGAAAGCCTCCACAGCCTATACAGCTGCAGGGATAAAGGAGATCTGGATGGGGCTCCACAATTAAATAGTGTTTCTGCAAAGCAGCACAACTCAGATCACAAGAGCTTTAAAAAAAAACCAACAAAAAATGTAGTACATTCCACAAAAATATGCATGAACTGAAGAAAGCAGCTGGAGCTCACAGGAGGAGGAAGGCAAAGATCAAAACAAAACAAAAAAATTCTCATGAGTCGTTTGAAGGGGAGGAATTTTCCTATTTCATGAAATTTGAAAGTTTCAGTTTTGGCCTGCGTAGAAGATATCAATTTGAATGCTGAATATTCAATATTATTTTGATCTGAATCCTTATTGAAACGCCCATTAATGTACAAAAAGTAAAGTCCAACATCTCTCCCAATCTCTTCAGGAAAAGCATTCACATCCTATGCAACCAGTAGAACAACAGAATTCATGAGAAAGCTTCTTCATACATACAATATTTTATATAGCAGATAAAACTGGTGAAGTTTCCATGTGGCATTGAAGCATTTTGAATTACCTTAAATGATCAATCAAATTCAGCTGAAAGCCTTCACAAATAATTTTCCAACATTTTATACACTGCAAGAATTTAAATGCCTATGCATACTCTCATTAAACAGACATTCATATCCATATAGTTTTTTATATAAAGCATTTAAAATATTTCTATATGTTTTCTTTCATATCCATATAATGTTATATATACTATAAAGCAATAGTAATTTTCTCCATCTTTAGAAGTGCAGATTCTGAAAAAAATTCATTAACAGTGCAAAGCAAAAATCTTTTCCCTGCAGTTTCTGAGTTGCACAGGCAAGCACAGGATTGCACTGCAGGTTAGAGTTGCTTTTATATTAAATATGTTGGGATGGAGAAAGAAGTCTTACAAAATACCTCAGCCATCAAGTGGTATAGAAACATGAAGCTACATAACTGTAATGGTTAGGGATGTCCTTAAGCTCTCCCTTTTTCCTTCCTAGGACAATGGTAGGATTCAAGCCACCCCCACATATATGCTGTCCCTAAGAGCCTGGATGGAGTCTTACAAACTGAGTGTTCCAAAGCACAAAATCCAGGCAGCAATTCTCTGCACATCCAGAGAAAACAAAACCAAATTTATTGTAGAGTTTTATAACTGGCTGATCATTTTTCTAAAATAATTTCTTAAGTTTTTGTAACAATGACTGCAAAGGATTCAAAGCAAAGGTGACCTCTTCCAGTATCTTGACTTCACAGGTGTTCTAGGATCTTGAGGATACTAGTATTTAAAATGTGCCTGCAGGTACTTTTGCTGCTGCTTTTTTTTAATGACACCTCCCCCAACCATTCACTTTGTTCTCTAAACCTGTCCTTCCCCTTAGCCCTTTCCACTTAATAAAACGGTTTATCATCCAAGATGCATGGGCTTGTACTTAACCTTTCTAATGAAAATTAACATGGACTGCAGTGAGTAGCAGTCTTAAAGGAAAGAATGTAAGAACAAGATACAAACTGGATGAGCACAAACTCCACAATACCCTCTAGTCTAATTCTCAAATCCTTGAACAACTATGAAGGGTAAAAACCAAACAAGGTGGCTTTACTCACTTTCCATGTTACAACTGCCAACTTGAGTGGCAGGTATGGGAAAATCACAGCTGAAATAGTTTCTAAAAGCATTTCAGCTGTTGGATCCCCAATCCAAGGAGTTCTCTTCAGCCTCCATGCTCACCAGTCCTTTCAGCTGACAGGCAGAGTTCAGGAGAGAAAAAAATCACTACATTTAACAAAATCTCAGCTATCCAGCACCTACCTGGCTTGCCAGATACAAAAATCAAAGACACCCTCTGATGGTATTCCATGTTAATGTATAAACACAACTCTTAGTCAGCTCAGGCAACACCTAGGAAGTACATATTACCAAATTCAAGTCAAATACCAACCCTAGGGAATAGCAAGAGAAAGAATTTTGGGCTGTTACCTGTTTTGATTATGGTTGTTGGCTCCCCACCATGCAAGCTGGCCCTGCTGATCGAAGGGCCGCTGATGTCTGTCCAATAAACCATCTTGTCCACGCAGTCATAAGCAACTCCAATAACAACTCTGTCCTGTTGGACAACAGGCAAGTTAGATCAGCTTAGGCTGAACAAAAGTTACTCATCAGCAGCATTAAATTATACTTTTAAGTCTCAAGCCTGTGGAAAAAAACCCTTGAGGAAAGGGGGGAAATGGGGAGGAGAGGCCAAGAAAATAATTGGGCAACAGTCATTGTCAAATATCTTAGGAAAATACTTCTAGAGACTAGGTGGCAAGTATTCAGAATCATGTCACCTTCAACCTTATTACACCATTTTTTATACAGCATTTTACTTTTTTTATGTTATTGCAGCAGAACTTTACATAAGGGACAAAACCTTGATTTTGCCCTTACATCACAGAAATTTATGGTACTATTTGATGAAGTGAATCTGTTTAATTTAGCCAGTATTTGATTTAATAACTACTTAGTATAATATGTACATATATATATAAAAAGAGAGATCAGCATGCTACTTGATATTGCCATCCATTAGAAATAAAGTAACACTGGAATGAAAACAGAATTCCTAGACCTTGGACAAAACAAATGAATGTGATGAAACTGCCAGTGAAAAGGCCTGGTATGTGACACAGGTGGTAGAAAAGAGAGGTTCTCAGCATCAGGAATTAATTTTCTAGGAAAAAAAGATTCTCGAGACAGTAGTAAGAAGCATGGGAAAAAGACCTACCACCCACTGGGCTTACGCATGGGGAAGGAAACAGAAAAAAGAAGAAAGAAAAATATATGGGTAGCCAAGAAGTAGAGACAACTGACTGAAAAAAACAGGAATAGATTAAGACTTAATAAAAAACTTTAAGGGAGTAGGAATGGAAAAAAGGGCCTCACCACCTACTGCTATCAGAGGTCTCCTAAACTTTTATACCAGAGTCAGAAAGTCAATGGAAGTGTGAATAGAGAGGAGCTCTTTGTATGAAGAGCTGCTGGAGGCATGTGAGAGTAGATTTTTGTCTTGTGATTTATTGTGAGCCATTCTTTAAAAGGAAATAATAATTTTTTCTCTATCTTCGGTTTAAAGACTTTTGACTAATCAGGTCAGGAATCTTCACTAACAAATTGATGGGATACTGAAATTTTAATGAAGAGTAAAAATTGTGTTTTCAACTTAAATTGTTGAGGTATGTAGACAAATAGTAGCTTTCATCCCTGATCAAGAATCTTCTAAAAAACATGGACTTAGTATAGTAAACTACTTACTGGAATATGCAAGAGTGCTTTTGCACCATTTTTCTTCATACTGTTTCCCTCTAGTGGAACATGTTCAATTTTACCACTTTGGGCAAAAAGCAAGTGTGTTCCCGGCGGCAGAGGTACCGTGTCTGGTCGAACAGAGGGCCCAATAACAACAGGAGGAGCGGCTGTGCTCAGACCTTTTTAATAGAGAAGGAAACAGATGGGGAAAAAATTAGCTTGTACAGCACAACAAGGCTCCTTATTACTTGCAGAGACACAATTAGAGTCAGGCTTCTTAGAAGGAAACAGCCCTATAAGCAGACATTAATAACTATAATCAGATGCAGAAAGCTTCTGAAATTTTCCCCTTGGCTGACAGAGAAGGAGCAATTGACATAATAGGTCTTTTCATGTTTCATGCTCTGTAATTGCTCCTTGCTTCAAATGTTTAGAAAAATCTATCTTATTTTGCAGCTGAAGTGACCAAGTCGTAGGAAGGAACATCCTTCATTTCCTGAGGCAAGTCAGCTATTACAGCTCCCAGAGGGCAGAGACTATCCGGGCCTCTCACCATTTCAAGGCAAGGAAGAAACTAGAAAATCTTCTTGTTTACCAGCTTACCACAGCTGTCCTGATGGCCTAGCTGAAGGAAAAGTGTATGTTGGGATCACTGAAGGGTATGAGACATACCACCACTGGGACAGCAGAAATCTGCATTGCTCCAAGTCACTGCTGTATCTCAGGGAAGGACTAAGCCCCACATTTGGGAGATAATGCACTCAGATGGAGAGATACCCAAAAGAAACCACTGCTTCAGCCACTTACATGGCGGTCGAACTCCTGGACCGCTTCTGGTGCCATCAATCTCATTTCCATCCCTATCCACACACCAACAATATCCACTGCCAGCATGGCACTGAGTGGGCATGTAATTCCCATGCTCATCACACTGGGGAATGAAGTGAGCAACTCTTACATCCCTTGGGAAGAAAGCACCTCCAGTGCCAAGGGCTACTTCACGTTCATGCTGGCATTTGGTCTTTTCTACTTCTGGGGAAAAAAACAACAGAACAGAACAAACCACAGTGACTATTTCTGATTTAGCTAATAACTACAGTCCATTAACAGTTAACATACACTGACCACCTATACACAAAAATTCTTACCTCTAGTGAAACATGACACTGTTACAAACCTTGAAGGCATGTGACTTCAGAACAGCTTCAGCAAGTCTGTCCTTTGTAAATGTGACACATTTGCCTTAAACTTTTTTATCTTTCACTGCCTAGTTTAAACAAGAGCAAACAGGTCCCCTGCATCTTCCTTCACTGAAGTGTCATAAACAGAAGCTGGAAATCATGGTTGTTCTCCTTGAAGCAGATGAGCAAGAACATTCTGTATGACTTTTGACCCTGATGTCTACTCATTGGCAGTTATCCATGGGCCTCAAAATGTGACCCTACGGTGGCTGAAGGTTTTTTTGTAACACGGAAAGTCGAGATTCCCTTCAAAGCCACAAGAGAAAACCACAACATGAGTCAGATGCCAAATTCTCTACAGATCTTAGGAAGTGAAGCAACTCATTGCTATGATATATATTAGGGTTTTAAAGTTCAGTTATGAGGTTTGAGCACTCATTTGATTGAAGAAAGGAATTGGAGACACAGGCTGGCCACTCCCTGGTGAAGCACAGAGAAACATACCATATGCATTGGCTACACAACATGCATATTTTTATTACTGCAGAGACTACAGAGGAAAGAAATTTTCAGATGTCAGATCAGGACATTCAGGGATCTGGCTCTTTAAGTTTCAATTTTACAAAATAGTCTAAATTTACTGAACTAAAATTTACATCTTATTACCTCTCATGCAGTAGGGAAAGCCATCTGGATCAATATATCTTCTAGAAGCCAAACAACATAATAAAATTAAAAGAATACAATAAGAATAATATATTTCCTTCTCCAGACAAAGAAATCTGGCTTTTACTATACACTTGGGATTCCTGGGAGAGAAAGATGTAATTAAGGGAGAGTATCCTTTCCCTGTCAATGATTTCTACAGACATTTAGAAATACTTAGAACAAACTGTCTGCTGAAGTCTTTAACATTACATTTCCATTTATACCTTTCCTTGTTTTTATACTGCCTGATGTACAGGATTAGTTCTGTGTGGCTCAGACTAGACTGACCCCAGCTGAGCAAAAAGCTAATCCCATGCATCTACAGACTGTTGTGTAAATCTATGTTCTGTAAAAAAGTAGCGAGGTTTTTATTAATATTTAAACTAGTTATGCAAGCAAAAGCTTTGGACAAGTTTCATGCACCTGGACATAATTAGAGAAATATAAATGACTGGAGAACAGCTCACTGAACAACTGAAATATTTGGCATTGGTTTTAATGTGGGTGGTGGAGAGCCTTGAATCAACCTACAAAACCAGGCCCTGTGGGAAAGTCTCATTATCTGTCTCAGATTTTGTTTTCATGTATTCAGTGTCATATGCAATATGCAGGTAAAAGAAATGTTGATTCCAGTAAACAGATGGTTCTGACACGGGGTTTTTTATTCTAAACTCTCATTATAGGCACTACTCATGGGAGAAAGCAGGGGGAACACAGAGTATTGATAAACTACCCCCCCACGCACATTTTTGTCCAGTGCAGAAAAAAATTCATAGTTGCATTCCTATCAGCTTTGAGAAATATTAACTCCTCTTCAGTAGGATATAAAAACAAAGGTAGAACTGTTCCTTTTCTTCTTCACATTGGAAACTCATAAAAACAGGGTATATTCCAACATGTTACAATTTTTAAATCAATATTCTATATGAATTATGGAAAGAAGGGTGTATACACTCCCAGATAGGACCCACTGGTTACACCTAAAATGTGTTGGTGTTGCTGGTGACTTGAAATATCAATATCTGTTCAAATTTCAAGACAATGTTCACATTAATATCTGCAGATTTTACTCAGGAATTCTGATAGTATTTTTAAAGAGAACTTATCTTGCAGTGTTCAAGACCAGTCTCACAAATGATCTGCGTATGCACTTAACAACACTAAAGTCAAGAGACTTGTAAAAGAAAATAATTTCTTTTACAAAAATTAGTACTGAATTTCTAGAAGGCAGAGCATATGATTGGTTCTTCCTAAAAAAACCATCAATGCTGAATATTTACTTGCATAAAAGTATTTGTAAATACCCTATTTTCACTAACTTTTAAGAATAATTGTGTATTTTACTACTTCTTTGCTCATGAAAATCCCTTATATTAGTAATCACTTTATTAATAGTATCAAGTACAATAAGTAATCTATGTTAAACAGACATTCTGAAAAGAAATAAAGCCAGTTACCATGTTCATCTGTGCTGACTCAGTAATTTTAACCTGTCTTTCAACATTTTGTTTTGACCCCCTAATATGAATTTAACCAATATTACAATTTATAAACTTATAACTTTATTTATAAACTTTATAACTTATAAAGTTATAAGTGACTAAATGAAAGGATAGTTCAACTAAACACTTGGAATCCATTCTCCATTTTTTATTCCTTATCTCTGAATCATGGCCAGGATTACTATGCTTAGAGTTGGGAAGCACCTAAAGAAGCATAAGTTGAAAGCCAGTCCAGTGTAGCTTGTGCAACAATGAGGGCACAATAATCTTGAATACAGATGACAGTGGGTTGGAATAAATAGTCTGCTTACACTGCTTATACACACCTTATACTCAGGGGGGTTAGGAGAAGATGCTCTGATTTTGCAAGTTTAAAACTGCATTAATTAACTCTCTGAAATTAGTCTAGCTATGACAGAGTTTGAAAGACGAGATGGACACAACAAAATAAAGCACATTTCCTGTCTTGATGAGCTAACAGCACAAGCTAGACAAAGTGGGTAACAAGAAAGGGCATATTTTCAGATAGCACAAGGGCTACTTTGTAAGCCAGCATCCAGACACAAACCTGAGAGTAAATTTCCTTCACTACAGCAGCCTAAATGTGTTTTTTTAGTGAGGCTGCCTTTAACATAAATACTGTAGTATTTCATCCAGTCAAGACTCTTCAAAGATACAGAGCAATTAGCATTAGGAGAATTCTCTGATCTCATGGTTGGCATGAAGGAAAAGTCCATGAAATACAACTGGTAGTGCCAAGAGCAAATAACACCTACCTGGTGTAATGGTGCTGTTACATCTACTACTGCGCCTGATTGTAGAAAATGGAAAACATGCCATGCCTGTTTCAACGCTCCATATACAGGGATAACTAGCCCTGATTTTCAGGAGATTCTTACCATTCTTGAAACCCACAATTGAAAGGCAAGATAAATGATCATGTCAGTGATGATAAAAATGGTGTACACCAGGATTAGCTCATTCTGCCAGAGATGAAACAACTAGTAAAAGCAGGACCTTGGTAATTGGTGGTGGTGAAGAAAAGCAGGGGTGACATCAGCTTTTCATTAACAGCAGGATCAGATTACAGTGTTTTTCAGTGTATGCATTTAAACATTAACAATCACAATTTGCTGTAAAATTAAGTAAAACCCCATCCTCACTGGGTTTTGGTGCAGTTGATGCTTGACTCCTGAAGATAATACACTGACCTAATAGCTTTGTGTTTTCCTTTGGTGCTCTATTTATGTCCACACTGTATAATTTTTTAAATGATTTTTCATTTGCATTTAATTTGGCAAAAAATTAAAAACTGAAAGAAATAGTCTGAGTCAGAAGTCAAATGTCACAAAGTAGTAGTATCTTTAGTAAATTCCCATATTACATATTACATTATTCCCATTAGTCTTGCCTTTAAATTTCCCTATTAAGAAATTTAATTCCATCATTTGGTTTCTGGAAGAAGATAATACAACCATAGGTTGTATCATTTGTGGAAGTGAAACAGGCCACATGAGAAGTACAGGATGTAAATGTGAAGTCACATTTCTTGGAATAAACTGTGTAGACAAGCCTCTAAAGATAGACTAATCTTTGAAACTACAACCCAAAAAAGCTATCAGCAGGTCACAGCTCAGTGCTGTAGGGATTGTGAGAGGGTATTAAAAAGAATTCAGCATATAGCATATACACAGGGAATATACAGGCACAGAGAAGAATATGAGTCTGGAGAGTCGATTTAAGAAATACTGCATCCAGCTCTGGCAACCACAGTTCAAAAGAACAGTGAGAAATTGAATGAGTGTACAGAAAAATGCTTGTAAGATAGAAGCTGTAGAGCAGAACAGAGAACAAAGGCACAATGAAGAATTTGTGTCCTGTGGAATACAATACAATTCAGACTAGATACATAGAATGATGCATGCTGAACTTCAGCTAGATGTATATTTTTCTTCAGAAGGAACAATTTTTATTTGATGAGTATTAAACATTTTTTTCAGTTGATTAATGAGTTACCAGTAGCAATCTGGATTTTAAAAGTGACTGAAATAGATGATGGAATTTATAAAAATGAAAATGGAAGTAGCATGAATATGGAAAGATGAGAAGAAAAACATGCAGGTACACATTTCTTACATGTGTGAAGAAGGAAACACATTGGAAAAAAACTAAACTAAAGCTATATACAAATATTCAAAGTATTTTTTAGTCATAGAGGATTGCTCTTGTAGCAGCAATGTAAAAAATTATTTATGGACTTCTCTGAAAAAAGGTGGAAGCTGAGTAAAAGAAGGAGAAACTGAGATGTATGGACTTCTCTTATTCAAAGACTTAAACTGGCATTTTTAATTGATGTCCTCAGATGTTGGAGAAAAAAAATAATTAAAAACCCAAATGAAAAAGCTTTCCTTTGTCCTTTTATTTTCCTTTGTAATTCCTCACTTACAGTTTTGTCCTGGTAAGTGTGTTTCTCATGTGAAACCAGTTGCACACAGATGATCAGAGAATAGCTCTTAACAGCTCCTAGTTCCAAGAATCCAGGCTTGTTTCTGTTTAGTAAACAGTGTCTGGGGTCTGTAGGGGTAGAAACACTCAGACATCTGGTTTTTTTGAAATGGAAAAATGAAGCGTGAGGAAATAATGAAGTACAGACTTTCTTAATAGCTGGGAGCAGCAGGACATTCCAGCATCATTAACTCTTTCATTAACCTGCCAGTTCACTCTTGCAGACATTCCCATGCGTGTGACGCAAATCCATTTTTCTTGTTAGTCAAGAGTTGCCACTGATGTTTAACAGTAGGTTTCATATAATCATAAAGACACCAAACAAGCAAGTAATTGTACACATGGGTTGGAACAGAGAACAGCAAAAAGAACTGAGTATTTGGATGAATGAAACTTTCCATGCTATTAACAACCAGGAAAAACTTCAGTTACTACATTGAGGCTTATTAGATCAAAACCTTAGTGGGTAAAAAGGGGGAGAAAAGGACTCTAATTATAGCTGAATACAATACAGCTTCCTCTGCAATCTCCATTCTGACACAACTTTACAAATCGTGCTATAGTAAACTAAACTACTTTTGTGAGGCTTCAGAAAGCATCGTTTGTTTCTGTCCTTGGCAATGATTAACTGATGGATCTATCCATCTAGAAGCACTAAACTTTTAGCAACAGATGACACCCCAAGGACAGCTATTGTTCTATTAACTCTAAGAAGGGAGCAGTCACTTAGTTGTAAACATTGGCATTGCTGCAGACTAGCTGAGCAACACAGATACTTTGTACTTCAGTCACAATTCAGCAAAAGTGAGACTTCTTACCTACTCAGATTTTTTTTTTACTGCTCAGCGCATTTAATGAGCAGAGACAATTGATACATTTCTAAAAGCCTGTCTTCTTCTGGTAATATGAAACCGTGTTTAAAAAAAATTATCAGTGAGGCATATGTGGACACTAACAAAACCTGGCAGATCTCCACCCACTAAACCAGTGGATAAAAAACTTTTAAAAATGTTTTGTTACTACTGTTAAAACTGTGACATGGAAAAATCCCCATTCAAGACACAATTGTGTTGAGCACAGAAAGTTAAGAAGTGTACAGGACAAGCAGGAAGAAGTTGCTACAAAAGTTACTTACGAAATAATACCATGTGCTTAGCAATTTAGTAGATACTAACCACTGCATAACAAAAGGTGTTAAGAATAACACAAAAAAAAACCTACTTAAGTAAATCATCACATATACTCAGAATAAATTAATTGTGTCCTTGTAACACAGTTAATTGGTTGACTGCAAATATCAGTCTACCAAACCACCTGTTTCATCTACAAAGGGCATGTGGCAGACATGAAAGCAATGTCTTTGCCACTACAATTCTGCCTGAAGAACTGGAAGCTTTAAGGTTTGATTTGCTTCAAGTTATTCACATCAAGTTCCTCCTCTAGGAGAAATAATTTTGTTTTTATCAGCTGGATAGTTAGCTAAATATTTTGACACAGATCATAAACAACAGTTATTTCCTCATTCATCTGGCACTAAAATGAAAATACACATGGTGATCATGCATGAAATGTTAGCTAAAAAATATATTAAAAGACTGACAAAGTGGTGAAAGCTACGCCTCAGAATCAAACACTTCAAAACCTCCTGAAATTTACCTATGATATAAATATCTACAAGCACTGGATGATTTTACATAATGCATTACTGTGCATTCAGTGAAGTGTCATGTAAATATGATCTAAAATGAGAATCAACTTTGTTAATTTTTTTTTTCTTTCCTCTGTACAATCCTTTGCCTTTTGGTTTCAAAAACTGAGCATCCAATTGTGGGGGTAAAAAAAGTCAGAAATTCAGAATTAGGGAATATAGAGGCAAAATAAAAATATTAAGGCTCAAGTAGTAATATCATGCCACACAGACAAGCATTTTGAAGCAATCACCTCCACTATTAAAAAAAACCAACAAAACAACCCAGCCAAAACCCCCAAACCCTTTCTTTCCTTTTGGCCCTAGGATATTCTTGTTACACTTGATTGTACATTTTGAGTTTCAGTCTGTTGAGAAATGCCCAACAGCAAGAATCTCAGAGGAAGAAGAATTGAATTTGAATATAAACTGAGAAGTTAGGCTTTATTTCCTGAATGAAAGATTCACCATCTACAAAACCTGAGTGCTGTCCCATAGGCTTACCATGATGTTGAATTAAAGTAAAATAACAATACTTTATGTTCCAGTGTTCCTTCCTCTTTTTTTTTTTTTTTTAACCATACCTTCAAGATTATTTTTAAAGCTCAAGCCTCAAAGTACCATGGAGAAACACAAGTGTGATGTTAAAGAACTTTCCCCTGAATAGAGAATAAGCTAGATAAACACAGAAACGAGTGCCAGCTGGAAACTATAGTCTTACTAGGCAACAGGCTGTATGTGGCATAGGCATCTAGATCTCACTGCAGACAAGAGCCTCGTGACTTTGGTATCATTTTTCACTTTTCTCCTGTAAATATTGAATTCATTTGCATTGCCAACAATTCCAGATATTTTATGGTGATTACTGAGTATGCAAACCAAATCACCCCTGTGGTCAAATCTTTACACAAGGCAACTTCAAAAGATAGTATCAGCTTGGGGCTGAAAACTGCTGAGGATAGAATAAACAAAACATAAAATGGGGCACTGAACGGGATATCATGGAAAAGTGATAGCAGTCAAGATACAGTTTTGACACAAGCTTGGTAAAGTCCTAAACTTGAAAGACTTGAGAAGAATAAAGACACCAATAGGTGTCTGTGTAGTAGGCACTGTGTTTCAGAAGGAAACTAAATTAAGATATATATCCTCCAAATCCCAAATTATATTTCTCGTCCAATTTTCAAGAACTATAGAATTTTACCTCCTAACACACATCGGAAACCATCCCCACGATAACCTGCCTTGCAGTGGCAGCTGAAGGACCCAGGAGTGTTGTAGCAGAAAGCATCTGGATGACAGTGACCCTGTTGACATTCATCTACATCTGTAAAAGAAAAAATCAGTCTCAGGTGACTGTTCTCCTTCTGATGGACAAATCAGAGTGATGAATTTAAGTACAAACCTGCCACATTTTCAGGCTCCTATTTTAGGGTATCTGATTAGACATACAGACAGTTCTTTGGAAATACATCTAGTACAGAAATGCAAGAGAGATAAAAAAAGGGGCAAAGGTTCAGCTCTTTAAGTATTTCAGGTTCTCTATCTCAGCAAATCCCAGGGCTCTCCTATTCGAAAGGGAAATAGACATTATTAACTCACACAGTATTTTAGACACATATGTCCACTTTTCCCGAAAAAGTGACTTAACATAGCAAGAGAAGTAGGACTTGGCTAGCCATGTTCCCAACATGTAATTAGGTAAAGCTGGTCCCTCACTGCACTCAGACTGACATGAATGCTAATTTTTTCACATAGTCTGAGCATTTTGTTTCACCACCTTAGTGACTTAAACCAGCACAGTGCAAACAGTTGCAACAGACAAAGGTCTGCAGGTGCAACTACTGCAATTTCTGCACTTATCTTGGACCTTCTATAGATCAAACATTGAAGAGTAAATTCAAAAGTGAGAACAGGAAAAAAGAATTGCGTAATAAAAAAATTCCAGCCTGAGGGACTCAGATTATGAAATTTCCTACTTAAGATGACAAGTAGATATAGGACACGGCAAAGACCAGCCCAGTAGCACAATGAGAGTATAAAATAATATTTTATTTTACCCACAATAAATGGTGCTACCCACCCTCACAGGCACGCCCATCTCCAGAGAAGCCAGGGAGGCATGTGCAGACGTAGGCGGACCCTCCGGTGTACACACACTGAGCACGCTGAGGAATGTCACAGTTGTGTGTGCCCCTCTGGCAGTGGTTTACCACATACTCCACAGCTGCAGGTTAGATGTGTAAGAGAGGAGATGAAAATCTGAACATTCCTTCATAAAGTCTAAGCCTCATAGTAAGTTCATACATTAGAACAACATCTGTGAAAGATTACAGAAGAGAAAGGAAACAAAGAACTGAGGGGTTTTTGTTCTGGGAGTTTGTATTTTTTTTGTTTTTCTCCTCCTGAAATCTCCCTTTTTGGGGGTGTTAAATCTTATTAATGTTTTACAATGAATTGACTGTCCTCAGCCCCTCACAGGGGCCTGTTAATATAGAATGGGGCAGAAAGGCTACCATAGTGACAGATCCCAATATCAATATCAGCTTTGTTTATGAAAAGTAGTCCTGAATGAAGAAATGTAAGGCATCTCACAGAGCTACCTCACATGTTAGCTAAGTGGCCAGCTCACTGCACTGGGAATTATTTAGATAACCTGCTACAATAACCTAGTACTGACCCAGGGCTGCTGTCAATTGGCAACAAACTGGAGCTGTGACTCACTCAATGGGAGATAAACACATTTGTCAACTACTGGAGAGATCTGGGGCCACACCTGCAGCTTTTCATAGCTCTCTCATGTTGACAGCTGTGGCTCTGAAGGCACCACACTACTTTGTACATAAATTGTTTCAGGAAGTTGCTGGGGCTCTGCCTAACCTGTTATGTCAGAGAACAGCAAAGGGAACCACGGTACTTGAAATAAGAAGAGGTAAAATACTCCAAAAATTTTGGGCCTGAAAATAGGGTGTCCAATGCGTACACCTAAGAACAGATTTCCAGCTATTCTAGCAGAGGCTGCTGTAACACTGAGGCTGTCTTTACACAATTATGACAAGGATTTGACAGGGGGCCAAGACAAGACTCTACAATGTTCAGCACAGCACACAGATGGAAACTACCACAGTGTCAGCAGGGAAATAACAAAAAATCTTCTATCAGAGCCATATCTGAAAACATTCATATTTTTTT
This sequence comes from Poecile atricapillus, assembly GCF_030490865.1. NCBI lineage: Eukaryota > Metazoa > Chordata > Aves > Passeriformes > Paridae > Poecile > Poecile atricapillus. The sequence continues at coordinate 70,217,856 of NC_081251.1, read as the reverse complement.
TCTGTTTCTCTAGAGGAAATGACATCATTGTTAGAATCATTAATATCTTTATTTGATGAAACAAGGTTTGGATTAAAAAGAAATTAATTAAGTGCAGTATTATAAATACGTAAGGTAAGAGTTTGAGCTTAAAGGGAGTCCCCAAAAAGGGAGTGCCCAAGCCTTTCTGTTTCTCATCCTACAAATAGGAGGACAAGATTTATTTACAACTCTTATAAAGCTACCCAGTGAATCACACAGCTGGTATGAAAGAAAGTGCTGGTTCCAAAAAAGCTGAGTCAGAACTGGTATCCCAGAGCAACTTGTAAAAGCACAGAGGGTTGCCGTTGCCCTTTTGGGGTTCAAATTCTCTGTAGGTTTTAAGACTCTCCACTGTGAAAAGATTACGATGACATTTATTTTCAATCTGTTGGGAACTTAAGAGTTTATCTTTCCTCTCTTCAGCCTTAAAAATGCAATTTGGTTTTGGCTGAAGGAAGGGATCAAACTGAAATCCTTCAAGCTGGGCAAGGAATTAGTTGGCACTTGCTAAAAGTGGAACATCAGCTTCATGGGAAAGTGGTAAAATGAAGCTGGTGAGGTCATGGCTGGAGGGAAGAATGTTCCCTTTCATGTCCAAGTCAGTGCAGTGTTGGACGTAACAGAAGGAACATAAAGCTGCTCTTCCACATCTCACCCTGTCCCTTCCAGTGGCCTTGGTAGAAGGAGCTGCTTTTTCTGACTGTTCCTCAACAAAGAGACTTAGGGTTCGCTGTGACTTAAGGAACAGACATGAATTGTAATTCTTACTGGAGCAGAGAAATTTGGTTTTTGATGGAGTGCAATACACAGCATGCAAAGTCACAAACTCAAGGAAAGTAATGCAACTCTCTGTTGTAAGGTGAGGACACCTCAGTCTTTGCTGAAGAACAGTCTTGAATATAATGAGCGGCAACCTGGATACATTAACTGATCAAAGGGTAGCTAAACTTCCACCACAAAGCTGTCACAACAGAAGCAAAAAATCCTCAGTTGTTATCACTTCTTCCTAAAACAAAGAGGAACTTCCAGCCGTACTGGAAGTATAAGGCTTCCAGCCATACTGGCAGAGTGTGTAGAGGTTTTGTTGGTACAGATAAAAATTCTAACAAGAAAAAAAAAAACAAACCTAATCTCCATCCTATCCTGACAGTTGCAACTTTGGAGGTAGAGTCATTATTCCTCTTTTTTTTTTTTGTCATTATACCTCTTCTATCTGCCATTTGTGGAATCCTTTTTCCAAAAGGAATTTCTACAACTTGAGTGAAAAACAGGGCAAAGCAGGAAAAGATATCCCTTGTTAGGACAACCTTAGTCTAGCAAATACAGATTAACTCAGGCTTCCTACAGAAAAAAGAAATTAAATTACAGAAAAATAAACTAATTCAGTGACAACTACTGAATTTTATATTTAATGATTCTTTAGAAATGAGCTAAGAGCCAAATTGTAAAGATTTTAACAGTGAAGTGATCTGCAGCTACAATTCCTTTTCATCATAATAAATTATCACTTTAGAATAAGTCAGCAATAGCCAAGACACACTGGTTTAGAACTGTGCACTATCTTGTCCAAGGGATGAATCCGTGACTGAAACCTGTGGGTTTTCAAGCAAGGCGGGCACCCTGGCTAGAGCCAGCATGGGCGGCTATCCTCAGCCGCACGGACCACATCCCACAGCATCAATTTGATGGATGGCGAATATGGCAATTTATTGCAGGGAAACTTAACATTTTATAGCCTAGGGTCATTGTGTTACTCCCATCTGCTTACATCATCGTTAGGTGCTATTGGCTAATTGCAGGAGGTTTTACTATTCTAACAGAGAAGGGGGTCAGCTAACTTTCCGTTACATCCCGGTATCTTCCGCTCCACCAGGCCTTAACTACAACAGAAACCTCATCTGTTAATTTGAATTCTGGATTAGACATATGAAACAATACACAAACTCCTAAAAATTTGAAAGCACAGCACTTAGAAAATTCAGAAAAACCTGATAATCATGAGCTGCAGTACAAACTCCTTATTTCCACTCAAATTAAAAATCAGCACAGATTGTGAAGCACTGTTTTCTGTCCCTGTGGGAAGGATCACAGATCAAAGGCTGGTGGGCAACACTTTCAAGAAACATGCAACTCACCAACACAAGTCCGCCCATCTGCTGCAAACTGGTATCCCTCAAAACACTCGCAGCGGTAGGTTCCTGGCTGGTTGTTGCAGTCTGCATTACTGCCACACAGCCCTGGCTGCTCTGAACACTCATCAATATCTAGGGTATTAAAAGGATCTTGGTTATTACAAAAATGCATTTAATAGAGATGCCAGAAAAACAGAAACTCGGGCACTCTAGGTTAATAACGGTCTTCTGTACTTAGGCCACAGCTTGGATAGATCATACCTCTCAAGAGTTATTAATAACCTGAAAATAAGTTTTGACCTAACTGTGTCCTCAGCTAATCTGCACCAAAAAGAGGAAAACAAACCAGGAGTTCTATCATGGAGTAATAAGGGGAAGGTACAGGAAATTGCAGAGGAAAGAGGAGTCAAAGAAAATTCAGCCTTAGGTGATCAGAAGCAATGATAACTACTGGGGGAGCATGAACTCCAGGAAAGGCTTCCCCTTTCATCATCCATACAATCTCTAATCCATTGCTGCCCAACTCACAGCATAGAGGACTGGAAGGGATAGTGTGATGCCGTTGATTTCATTTGCAAGTTGATTATAGGGTTAGAGTGGAAGGAGAGTTGTGCTTTGGGTTTTAAAAACCCCCAAAACATTTTAAGGTAATAGGAATGACACATTTCATTAATAAACACTTTCACTTCATGAAAACCAGTATTTGTGCTGTGATTTGATTGCAAGGCAAAACCCAAATACATTAGGAATACAGAGCTAGGCAGAACTGGGAAATATGAGACTTTTTGAACAGAAATGTATTTTCAAAGTAGATAATGAAAAAGATGATTTCATTGAATTGCACATATCTGTGCTCTGTCCACACGTGCATTTCCTATTTCTCATCTCCCTTGAGAACTTTTAACCTACTTGACTCATTTTAACCAGAGCTTCCATTACAGTAAATTTCTCACAACCAAGTTCCCACATGTTTTATAAAAAGATGAACTGGGTGAGAAAGATGCTTTGCAAGATAAGAAAACTTCAAGACAGTCAAACTTGCTTACTTTGATCATTGAGATAAATCCATCACCCAGCAGCCTTCTAACCTTAAAACCAGCCTCTCAGGGCAGTTCATTTTGCGGGAATGGCTAGTCCTGAGGGTCAATATACCCCAAAGAAAATAAATTCTACATAAGCTTTCATTGTGCAATGAATTGAAGTCTTCTGATACCGTAACAAACGTGTCCATCTCCACGGAAGCCAATCGAACATTCACAGAAGAAACGATTCCCAGTTCCTGGACGGCACATGGCGTTGGTGTCACAGTTATGAGTGCCAGTGTAGCAAGGATTCCGGTTAATATCAGCAGAACCATCTGGCAAGAGAGACCATATTTAGCCTTGATGACTCTATCCAAGTAATAGCACCCAGTTAAGGACCGGAAGGAGGTTGCTCATAATGCACATTAAACAAGGAAACACACTTTTTTGCATCAGGAAGAAAGGATGATATGCAGATGATACGCAGGTGATATCTCGGCCACGTATTTAATAGCAGTGATATTCCTTGTTACTTGTACAAAGGACTACTGAATTTAAAAAGAGCCACAAATACCTCTCTAAAGAACAAGACAGAAAGAAAATTAATTTTCCAGTCACTGACACTAGGCTCAAAACATTATTCTTAACAACTTGGTTTATTCATTTTAATTAGCAGAACTTTATTTTGTAACAAACAAAAGTGAGCATAGCCTGGTTTTATGCTCATCTGGTGTGCATTTTCAAATTGTCTCTTTGCTTTCTTTCTGATGATAGTGCAAGCTTGGAGAGCTCATCCAAAAAAATACCTTTCATAAGCAGCCTACAATTTAAAGATAAAATGCCAAGTTTCGAGATAAATTATAGAAACTCATCCATGGTAAATCTCTTTCCCTTCTTTTGCTCTCTTCTCTGATAATGTGTCCCCCCCTTAAAAATTAATAGAGGAACTACAAACTAGGTAAAGATAAACAACACGCTCCATTCATCCAAGTGGGAATAGATTCAAGGTAGTGTATTGAGAGTATTTAAAAGAATTAGACATAAACCCCTGTGAATTTCAAGAACAGAACATCCCTTAAATACTCCCTCAAGTAAAAATACAAATTTTCAACAGTCCCTTTTGTCTCCTTCACTGGTGGATCTGGACTGCCACCAAATAACAAAATTAATTAATTTTATTCATTAACACCCAGCAAGGGCAAGCTGAAAAAAAATGGATGACTGCTCTTAATTGCTCACCAAAAAGAAAAGGCAAAGTTTGCAATTGATACATACCACTGATGGGGCCAATGGAATTGCTCATGGCGTATCGCAGGATCTGCTCATCTCTGTTGTACAGGACAAACACACTGTCCACCGAGAGCTGCTGAGTGGCAGGAGCAGAATGGGGGGACTCATCGTGGATGCATTCATCAAAGGAGATGGTCTGGCGCCACTGATAGGCACCCGTGTACGTGGAAGCAACTCCATCCCTTTCTGGCTCTGTCACTGTGTACTCCCTCGAGGACGATGAAGTGATCACTATGACATGACAACAAACACACTGATCAGAGCAGAGATCAAAGCACACTATCACATGCTGTCTGTAGACTTGGGATGCAGTCTGTGTAGTGCAAATGGGAATTTCAAAGGCTAGAGACTGTAAAAGTGGATGCATTTCCATGCAAAGGAGCAAGCACTAATATACTTACTCTGTTCTCAGGTATCACAGCTTTGGGAAACGAGCCATTTGATTTATTTTGACATTTTTAAAAGTTTAACTTTGCCTTGTGGATTTCCAAGTAATGAAAGGAAAATTCAACTCAGCAAACTCAGAGGTTCCTTTAATTGGATTTGTATAACAGATCTCCAAGCTAAGAGCAACAGCCATCTCACCAGCCTAAAGTACACCCACTTTTAGTTCATTGCAGGCTATTAGCCTTGGATTTTCAGAGAGCACAGAAACTGCATGTCTGAGAGCTTCTGTATGCTTCACAACAGTTTTCTATATCAGGAAAAATTGTGAACAAAACTCTTCAAAAGATCTGGGCTTGTGGATCCTCCCACCGAACAGAAAGGTCCTCAGAACACCACTATTCTTTGTTTGGACACAAGAACACACCTATATCAATCCACTTGCAACAGCTGGCTAAAGCTGGATGTCTGCTAAGTTCATTAGATATGCCATGGGATAGCAGAATTGCAGCTGTTTGAGTCCTGGTAATCAAATCCAGCCTCTGGACACCTCCTTCCAGCCTCTGACTTTACCTCCCTGGGAACAACATTTCTGCCAAGTAAGCAAATGTTCTGTAGAGCAGACACTGCCCAAATTCTCAAGCTGTTCAGCACAAAACAGAAGCTTCCTGCTGCTTCCACTTCCTCCTCCTCCTCCCAGCCCAAGACAACAGGCAAAGCACAAGTGGGTTCATCACTGGCTACCAAACCCAGACATTAGTGAACAGAAGGCAGTGACAATGTAACCACACCATTTTCTATCGCTAGAAACCAAAAGTGCACCCTTGGAGGAAAGAGAAGTCTCTCCAGTATTCATGTGCACACGAGTGCACCACAGGCTGCTTTGCCTGCACTGCTCTTTGACAGCTGGTCTGGCTGGCCAGCAGCAACACTCCAACCTCACTTCTTTACCTTCTGTATTGAAATGCCTGTAATTTTATCCAGGAAGGGGAAAGCAAAACAAGTAAACAAAACAAGATTGCCCTGTAAATAGTGAATGAAGAATGGTTCTCTTGGGAAACCTAGGATCTGTGATAAAGGAATTGAGAGAGAGGAGAGAGGAGTATTGAAGAGATGATGTAGGAAACTGATAAGAGAATTAAGAGGTAATTTTCTAGAAGGTTGTTAAAATTCAGCTCAAATAATACTGATAAATGCATGCAGAGTCATTGAAATTAAGTTTACATGAAACATAGTGGTAAATAATGGGTTTAGTCTCATTTAAAGATCACAGCTCACTTAATGGCATTACCATAAAAAGCTATGTGCCAGTACAGCTAAAGGGCTATATATGCTACATGATCCTGCTAAAGGGTTGTGGACTTACAGAGAAAACTTGCAACTTGTACACTGCCAACAACAGTGTAAAAAAAAGGCCAACAAAAAGGGAAACTGAGAGTGTTTTGCGAACAACAGTTCAGAGAAAGTTAAGCTTGTATTTCTTCAATAAAAAGATTAGAAATATTTGCATTTTCCCACTCAAAATCCACCTTCTTCTGAAACCTTTTCCTAAGAGACAAAAAGCAACTTTCTATAAAAGCCAAAGGGTCCTAAATACACTTGTTAGAAAGGGAATAAAAGAATGTTTTTTGGATTGTCTTAGTCTCTGCTTTGTGCACCTTCTCATCACTTCATTCTTATGAAACCTTACCAGAACTAGAAGTGTGGTAGAGTTCCGTGTACGGCTCTATATGGACTGATGCCCCAGGCGGGATCTCGGGTATTCTGCCTTCCATTTCTGTGCTGATGGTAAGGTGACCATGCTCATCAATGCCACTGAACTTCTGCTTCACAACCAGCTTCTCATTGTTACGAAGAAAAGTTACTTCTGTTTGCCGTGTAAACTCACCACCTAAAGGAAGAGAATTAGTAAAACACTAAACTTAATAGAGGTTTCCAATTCCTTCTATTCCAAATATTGCTTCTAGTATATAAAATAAAAATTACTATTGTCTGCAAGTTTTGATGTAGCACAATTACTAATGTCTTGTGTTTCTAATGAAATAACTTTCAGAGGTATACTGATAATATACTTGGATACTGCAAGCAAATTTTTAAAGCACTGAACATGATAAATCACAAATAAACCTGAGGCAGCAGGGTTTTATTAAATCTAAAAAGAAGTTCTGACTAAGCTAATAGCAGTAGGCCTTATCCTACCATTTAAAAGGGCATTTTAGAGAAAATTTCTGTGAGGAGTACAGAGAGTTAAAAAAAATTCAGAATCCAGTGCATCTGTTTCCAAATCAAAACCAAGTGAAATGTATGTTGTAAATTCCAGAACAAGTTTCAAACATACCAAATCCAAGAAGATCCCAAACAAAAAGGTTGTGTTCAACTAAGTTCATATTACATGTCTGTAAAGAATCAAATTTTAAAAAGAAACATATGTTCTTCTAGAACATATTGAATCTACAGCTTGAATTCACAGCAGCACAACCAACCAGATTTGGCCTTAATCTCTTACAAAAAGCTTGAATTGCGAGCAGGGGTTTCCCTCAAATTAGCTAACAGAGTCATTTGCATGTCATGCAGCAGCTGTTTCTGTAAAGTGTTTCAGACTCTCAGGAGGTCAGATAACCATTTCTCTTTTGCTCTGTTGGCACAATCAGGCAATTAACATGTTAAATCTCTTGAAGATGTAGGAGATGCTTTTTTTAGTAACTATGTACACTCTAGTAACAAACCCCTTCCCCAACAGATCTTTTTAATAATTCCTTTCTTGAACAGAAACTGGCCAAGCCAATCTTCTCTCTACACACTTAGTTCTTGTACACTGACAGTAAATTAAGAGGTCCATTGTCTATATATTATAAACAAGAAAAATGATGAGAAATTTGATTACAAAAAAATAATCTGCAGCTCTGAATAGATGTGTGTTTTCTCCCTATATTCCTTCTAAATACACATTTATTTTCTATCAAGACTGAGGGAAGCATAGCAATTTGGAACATTATCTTAATTTAGAAGTTACCAGTAATGCTGAATCCATTTTTATATCCTTGCTGTTCCACAGCAAACATCCATCCTATGATACCTCCAATAGAGGCAAGAGGTAGTAAAGAATACCCCAAAGTCTCTGGGATTGTGCTGATAGCAGTGTAGGCACGCCCTTGGTTCATCACAACATAGGAGTGCAGATCAGTGTTCTCAAATGTAACTGGAACGGGGTTGTTTCCTACAAAGATTCTTCCTCTGACCTTGCCGTTGACTCTCTGAGGAGAACCTGGCAAATCAATACAATGCATCAGAGCAAAATAACAGTACTCTCATACTCTCCAAGAAACACATCCAGAGTGTTCACAATGTTCAGTGTTTAGTGTTGAAATAAATGGCAAACAAATACTCAGAGTTCAGACAAGAAATTGCCACGTGTTCACTTGCTTATGTAGATATGTGCATGTGTGTTGTCTTATGTGGATGATTAAATGGCCAAATTTGCCTGAACAGATGCCCTTTATCCTCACTGAAAATTCTGTCTGCAAGGATAACTTCATAACACTGTTACAGTATATCTGAGAGTAAGTGGCAGACAGAAACTTCTTAAGATCCCACTTCATACCAATACACACCGAATGCAAATTTGATCATTCCCTATTAGGAGACTAACACCATTGGGTCAATAATTGACCTATTATTCTAATCTATAACATTTCTTGGCTCTGACCCATTGGTCATTTTGAAGACTGTCAATGTTGTACAGAAGTAGCTATTTCGGATTTTTAATTATCTCCTGTATATAATTTCTTACATGGAAGTTTAAATTTCATTATCATCAGATCCTTTTTTTTTTCCTATGGAAAATCCAATTTTATGAACTGAAAGCTAAGTATTAAGTTTTGCTTTCCTGGTTTATAAAACACAGTCCTGCAGTAAACTATTTGAGTTGTTAAAAAGCATCTGTACTCTGAGCCAGATCACTATGAGGATTACAAGTGTATACATAAGAAATTCCTTTATGGATTTTACACAGGAACAAAGTTTAAATGGGTATTTAGCAAAAATTTGGCAGATCACCCTTTAGCTAAGCAGCTTAAGAGTCAAAGAGGAGCTATGTTCTTGGGTTCAATGATCAAAGTTAATTTGTTCATCACTTTGAGCTGTCCATTTCTAGAGTGAAGACCATATCAGATCATGTTATCAGACATGTTGGAACTTTATGACTAATTCTAGGAAATACCACTGGATGTTAGGCTTTCTTTTAAACCATGTCAGTTACAGAAGTTTATTTTTACTAGAAAGTCATAAAGCATATAATTGACCACTCAAAATAATTTACATCACTCAAAAAACAATTTAAAAAAAGTAGAGCTCAGTGATTCAAATGCCTTTCACTATATCTCAGTGATAAGTCTTACAAAAAGTTTTTATCAGGTGATTTTTGATTTTAAGGTCACCTTATTCAAGAACACCATATGTAATTGTTACTTATATATCTAAATTTACAACCAATTACCTTCTGCTACACACTGTCTGCCATTTCCTTTGTAACCAGCAATACAGCTGCAACAAAACCCGCTGGGATAATCCTTGCAAATAGCATGAACAGAGCACTGGTGGCGGTTGTTAGCACAGGTCTGTTGGACATCTGTGTGGTAGCGAAACACTGTAGAAAATAAGACCAGACATTTATATTTCTTGTAATTACTGTGGTATTCACATAGCCCTGGACTAGTTTAGAAGTATCTCTGAACTCACTTGGTCAGCTTTTCATTTTCTCTTTAAGGAAAATGAACTATTGCAATTGATATTGGCTAACCTTGCAATATGCAAATAAATTTCTACTATTTTGTAGGAAATGTCAGGGCTTCAGCTGTTTAATTATTTAGTTAGAGAACTGTTTCATTCTATCGACTTCAGCGATCTATACTAACACAAATCAGTTAAAACACCTGTCAAAGCTAAACACACAATTATTTTAATCTGTCCTTGTTTCCAAATTAACACAAAAAGGGGACTTTCCAACTTTAGAACAAAACATATCAGCGCAGTACCGAGGACCATACAGCAACTAGATGCCCCCTGTAATCCTAAGTATTTTACCCTGTTATTTAATGGAGATAGAAAATCTCACACCTGCTTCAAGAAAAAATTAACTTGTAGGAAGTCAGTCACACTACTCTGAATTTTCTAGAAATGTTTTATTAGAACTTAGAATTGCTAATTCCAACCTTCTAAGACTTGAGGCCATGAAATCCTAGCCAAAAAGTTTTACGACAGCTTCTATTCCCAACCTTTATTAAATCACCTGTATTCAGTAACACTTCTGAGAAAAGTCTGTGAGCTTGATCAGGGATCTAGTTTACTAGACTGGCAAGAACTTAATCTGAGGTGATATCCAAATTAACTACCTCAATGATTAACACAAACTTATGATATGTATCCAGATTTTTCAGACATGAAGCTAATGAGAAGGAAACGTTGTTTCTTTTGTAATTAAATTTCTTTCACAAGTCTTTTTTACAGCCTGTCCCTGTCAGAAGAAGCTAGACTGTACAAAAGACCTGACCTATTCCAGTTTCATCAAATTCTTCCACATCTATGACTTGAGGTGGCTGTGGGGGGAACTGCTGGATGCGAAACTGCCGAGGTGGAGCTTTTGCTGTTGGGAAATTTTGAGGACTGTAAAAAGACTCAGTTGAAGGTGTTCCTGTTACATCTTGGTATGAAGTCGGAAAGTCTCCTGCAGCTAACCGAGGAACACTGTATGTGACAAGGTGCTGATCCTCTTCAGTGCTGTCTGTACTGCTTGTGATGTACTGCTGTGTTATTTCAGTGGAACCATAGTCAGATGTAAAGGGCTTAGAAGTCATCTCCTCGTCTTCTTCGTTGGGCTCCATGCTCTCCAAAATATTGTTGATTTTGGCAGGCACAATACTGTCAGATGAGCTACCAACCTCGAACACCCAGACGCCCTGCTTCCCAGCATTGCTGCTTCTGTCAAAGAGAAGCACATGCCAAATAAAGCAAGTTGTGTGGTATTTCTAACCTATACACAATGTTATCCTTCATTTCAAAGTGTCAGGACAAAACTGTCTAATTATCTTATCTACGTTACATACTTGCCTACAGGTACAGTTTATTCAGCTGTAGAACACCCCTGACAGTTTGGGTAACATTTTTTTTCTCCTCACCCAGAGCTCTGTTTCCAACTTTCTTGTCTCCAAAGCGGTGGGAACAGAAGGAGATTTTAGGGCCAGAAAGATCTTTCTACCACTTACAAAAACTTTCTAATTCATACTTTTTCTTGCTTGTTTACTCCTTCTTTCAAAAAAACAACCTGCCTAGGATAGATTATGAGGAGTTGAAGTCTAAGTGGTACTATTTATAGAAGAACTATGTATACAGGAGTTCCCACCAGTGACAATGGGAATATGGACTTTTAACAAATTACACCGAAGTCCTGAAGGGCATGGATATTTATCAGAGGCAGATCTTGTGATTTCTCATGCAATGGCTAAGAGTATCATATTAGTTCTCACAGATTAATACTACAATTAAGAAAACCATGCAGTTCTGATGTTATCTTGAAGAGTTTAAACCAAGAAAAAAGCATACTTGTACAGGTTTCTAATGCTGTCTTCATCATTAGCAATGACATTGTAGGATCCTGGCTTTTCCCAAAAGTAGTAGTTTGTAGAGGCTTGACTAAAGCCAACCATAGCAGGAATATTTTCATCACCATTCTTGGAGTATGTGCTATAGAACTGCAAGCTATCTTCTGGATAAAGGAAAATAGCATAGGAACTGGAATCAGAAGAGGCTAAGACAGCCTGGAATGTGTTTCTCTGTGGAAAAAAAATAAAATAATACACATTTACTCATGTAAAAATAGTCAAGAAAGACAGAGAATTTTTTTTTCATTTTAAACACATAATGAAAATCAGAATTCTCATTAAAAAGAAAACATTATCAAAAGTAAATTAAATCTGTAGGAAATAGTCAGATAAGCTGCCCAAAGCATAATAATTTTAGATTCTGTACTGCTATAGGATGCTATTTCATTTCCTTAAAATAACAGAAGTGATGTGCTAGACTAAATAAAAAATTCTGTAAACAGAATGTTTAAAGTAAAGTTCAAGTTTCATGTTGCTCAAGTCTTTTCCCACAGGAACACTCCTGCCTACTCTAGGAACCACTGGGACAGTACCTCAGACATCATGTTCATTGCTACCAGGGTGCAGAATTGTTACTGTACACACAATGCTTGTGCCAAGCTCAGCAAAAGAAATTAGTTGTTGACATAAAAAGATGTGCTAAGTAACAGTAATGCTCTCATCAGCTTTGATAATTATGCTGTACAAAGTTACATATCCTTGCAGGATAGTACCTGAATGGTTTAAAAAGGGGAAAATTATTTGTGAATATTAGTAAAAATAACCTCTGTTTCTTAATTTAATACTAGCTATAAAACATGAGCTTTTTCTGAATGTAATATCATCTGTTCAAAATGAGCTTAAGATTCTACTAGTCCATATAATTATCTGATTTTACATAGCTTGATGTCAAAATGACTTAAGAGTCTGCTGAAAAATGCAAGCCAGCAGGATTACATTGCACAGAGGGAGTTCAGGATATTCTAGTTCAGTTATTCTCACAACACTTTCAACATTCAAAGTAAGAGTCATTAGGAAACACAACAAAATCAGCTATGTAGTTTCAAGCATTATCTTTTAAATTAATAAAACATTATTAACATAAATTCCAAAAATTCTGGGAACTCCTATTTTGCTACAGCCTTTTCAACGATAATATACATTCTTAGGTCTGCAGAATTCATTTAAACACAAAAGACTTCAAGCCTTCAAAGCAAAAGGTTACAGTGTTACACTATAGCTGAGCATGTGTCCAACATGACTTAAAGCTCTGATTAACATTCACCTTTTCTTCCAAAGCGTGATCTTCTCCTGGTGCCTGGAAAGGAGCCACAAGCTTCCAGGTAACAATAACAACACTGCTGGGATCAAAAGCAGTCTCAGGAAAACCTCTTTTGATATAGTCTGATGCAAGTTGCAAGATATCTGACGATGAATCTTCTCTGTAATACACATTTCCATGTCCATCTGTTGTGTCCAGGTCGGCCATAAAAGGAGCAATAGCCCCAAAACTTACTGGGAATTGACCAAGGTATTTTTCTTCACTTGAGGGCTCATTCACTGCAATAATCCCATTAGTGGTAACCTAATAAAAAGATGAAAATTATAAAACAAACACTATTCATACAACTATCTCCCACATGTGTGTCCAGATCACAATATCTTAATTCCAAAAGAAATTGAATCAAAAGTCAGTTTTGTGTTTAAAAATTAACTGCAGTTTTTTAAGCTTTTGGTTTTTTATCCCAAGTTAGGAGTCCTGAAATTTTGGTTGCCCAAAATCAGAGGTCAGCTTTACAGACAGAACAACCTTTTTTTCCTAGATAAAGATTTTAGCTATTTGAATGTCAGACACCTATTGTCTCTTCCAACAAGGATATACATAACCACCAATGTTTCAGAAGATGATGGAATTTCTGAGCGAAGAGCTAATTCACACATAGAAGACAAGCCAAAAAAACTGCTCCATGCTTATATATTGTAATAGCCTGGGTGAAAGTCTTTTGGGAAGACATACAGATTTCTCTTTGCCTGGCCAGGACTGCTTTAGTTTTCACTTCACTACAACCACCCTCCTAGGAACTTCTCTGCTACTGTGCAAGGCTAACAACCACAAGCTGCTGCTCACTCTTAACACATGCTCAGCACTGAGCACAGTGCACAGCTCTTATTCCAGAGGTCATGGAATCTAGGAGACAGAATTTCCACAGCAGATATAGGCCACCCTATAAATTCCTTTACGGTTGAGTGCCCTGACACAGTCTGATAGGAAAACGGGTCTAATACTTGAAGCAGGGAGGTGGGGGTGGGGAAGGAATTTACATAAATAATTGGAACTCTTGGTCTGAAAATGCACAGATACTGGCTCAGGAAGATTCAACCCACCAGTGAGATGAAGAGTCACAGTCAGCGACCTCTGACTGAAACAGAGATAAATACATACATACAGGTAGGTGCTAGGCACATCCGAGTGTGACAGCCAAACTCCACTGGCAGACCAGAGCTGGCTCTCATACACAAAAGCAGTGAGCAAGACTACAGGTGTCAGGCCTTGAGGCAGTGCCAAAGTGCTCACACACAGCTTTTTGTGCCAGGACCTTCCACCAGCTCTGTCTAGCACTGACTCAGCCACATACAAATCCACCTCCAAGTCTTGGACTGCCTGTTAACAGGACACATCTGACTACCTACAGGCAGCCAGGCACTCACTCTAGAGCTGCTGCCACATACACAGGGGACTCAAAAGGGGACAGAGGTCCCAGAACTTTCACTATAAGCTATGAAATAAAAACTGCAGTCTCCCACAGATTTATCTCACTCACAGGGATTCTTGTGAGTCCAAGAAGAATAAACTGTTGCTGGATCTTTTTACACAGTCAAGATATTCTCAGCATGATAAAATCTTTGCAAATGCCTAGAAATGGGCCAGAATGGCCATTGACTCAGACTGCAAAGCCACCTAGCCCAGTGGCCTGTCCCCAGCTGTACCTGCTAGCTTAGAGATTCAGCAAAACAAGAGGACATGCGCATGCTTCTCCAGTGAGCCTCCAACTGCACCCACCACAAGGGATTCCCTGTTGTTTGACTATTTTATCCTCAGTGGATCTCTTTCACATATCTGTTGAGTCTTCCCTTAACACATATAAACTCTATGCATCCACAAAATCCCTTGAAAAGGAACTCCACAAATTTGTGACTCATATTCTCAGGTCTCTCCTACTTTTGTTTGCTTTCAGTTTGGCTTCCAACTTCATTTGACAGCCCTAATTTTTGTATTGGGACATATAAAAACTCTATCCAGTCTCTCCCACTATGCAATTTCTCCTCCAGCCTACCCTGTCTAAGAGCTGTTCTCTGTTTTTGATCACTCTTATTGTCTCCCCATATTTCTTCACCATTTTCCACTCTATAAATTTGTGAACAAGGAGGCCAGTGGGAGGCCACACATGTTCTTCACAGAGAAATTATGGTCTGTGCAAGCCCATTAAGGATGCTGCCTACACCTTGGCAACATTTTTAAAATCTGGACCACCACCGCTGCTACATACAGTAAATCAGAAAAAGTGTAGTATGAGAACTCATGATACAAATCACTCCTCCATACACAAAAAACTCCTATACTTAAACTCTTCTTTGGCTATCCAGTGGGTCAGAGCATGTCCCTTGCCACGGGCCAGTAGTCAGTCAGCTTGGTGTACAACTGCACAATGCCTATCACAAACCATTAGCTAAAATTAGAAAATAGTTCCCACAGTATATCAGAATTTATTTTAAAAGTGGCTTTACATATGCTGACTGTATTTTCTGCAGACGTATATTTCATTAGTAGCTAGAGTGTAAAATACCAAAGAAGTTAATAATGTAAAGTAATCATGTAAAAAATAGGTGAGTTGGCTTTATGCATGAACACTGTATCTAAGGTATATAAGCCGTAAATAATCTGTGCATACATGTTGGGAAAGCAGGTCATGTTACAAAGGAGAAGAAGCTAAATATTGTGATAATTTTTACACTACTCATTCATGACTTGACAGTGGCCACAGATCCCAAGGTGAACTATGAATCTGAAGAGTAAAGAACTAAAAAGACAGCATGGGTTACCTCAGTACACGCCCTACAACTGCAGTCAGAGAGGTAAGAGAAATCTAGTCCAGAAAAGTTCCCTGAACTCTTACAACATCTATACACTAGAAAATGCTTCATAATCCTGCAAAGCAAAGCTAAAACATGACCTGAAAATTAAAACCCCCTAATTATACTGTACCACTGGAAGACAGGACGGAGAATTGTGGACATTACAGTCTGTTTGCTAAGACCTTTTAGCAAAGAGATGCACTCCCTCTTTAAATTAATAAAGTAAGTGCAAGTTAGAAGTTTTCCTCTTCTTTCTGCTTTCTTACAATTTTGTACACAGACAACCCTACTCTCAACTAAATCCTCTTGTGAGAGATGACAAGTGTTTGAAGTATTGCAAACAAATTCCATGCCCTTCATCAGATTTGGTGTGCATAGGTTTTGCAGCTTCATGATCCCCCATTTATGGCAGAGATAAAAATAGCATTAAGAGAAAATACAATCAGGAGTGGTTAATAATGCAGAATAAACAGAAGCCAGAATAAATGTCCCTCTTCTTTTCACCTCTTAGTGACATGCATCTAGCTATTTCTTTTCTATTTATTAAAAACTTTAATATAAGAAGTAATTTTATTAAAGATATTCAAACCCCATTTTTTAAAGGAAGTTTTTAAGTAGGACAGTTCAGTATTAAATGTTCAGGGAACATTTCTATAACCCAGAAAACATTTGCAAGCCATCATATGAAAATAAATAAACAAGCTGTTTGTTTCATTCTTAAGGCAAAAAAAGAAACTCACCAATAATGAAAAAAATGTTTTTAGCTTTCAAATTTAACAATAAATTTATATTGTCTAAGACAGTGAATACTCCTTTAACTTCACCCTACTTCTTTCAAGGTCACAAACATAGGTTTAAGTGTGAATCCCAAAATAAAGAGAAGTAGTTTGGAGTAAGTACTGGATTTCATCAAAGCATCATTCCCTGTCCAAAGGGAAAGGGGGGAAATGAGGCCTCAGGTGGGCGTTGTCTAAAGACCAGCTTTACAGTACATCTTTCCTTTTAGGGTATAACACTATTTAAATTGACAGGAACTAACACAGATGTATTTTTAGCATGTTAAACTTCTGGATTACACACATAGTTAACATACATTTGTGGTTTGTAGCAGAAGCAATAACACACATACACAATTCTAGGTCCACCTTGAAAACCAAATGAGAAGAGGAATGCAAAGTAAGGAAGTGCTTCTATTAAAAGAAAAATCATATCTCTGTGTGTACAACAAAAAATTAAAGTTTCTAACAAATGAGGTACTTGTTCCCTGTTCAATGATTAGGCATTTTACAGGCTTGAATATTTTGGCATAAAAAAAGTTTTGAAGGTTTGAATTTATTTTTACAATGAAGTGACAGTTAACTTAAAGCAGCAAAGCTTTTCAAATCAAACTATTAATTTAAGAAGTCAATAAAAGTAAGGATTAAAAAAATTGAACGAAGCTTGCATTAGAGGATTCTCAGTTCTTTCCTAAAAGGAGGTAATCCCTAATCCTTCCATTTTTCCACACCAGCCAGTTTTAGTGTAAACTGAAAAAGCCTCAATAAAAGTATGCTATTAAAACAAATAGAGTAGTATGGGTTAGCGATAGAGTTCAATACTATAAACCTTACATACAGAAGCACCATATTGAAGATTACAATATGTAAAATTACAATATGTTTCTGCTTATATGAATTAAAAGCATTCTCTTCAGTCTATGAGAAAAGGTTTTGTTGCCAGGGATTTTATGACAAGTTGGTACTAAACAATCACTTCACAGGATGCCTTGCCTTTCAATTCACATATACAGCTAACTTAAACAACTCAGCTTCTCAACTGCCAAAGAATATAGAAAGAGAACCCACACAAAATTGCTACTTAAAATTATGTGCACTAAATGTTAATTGTATTAGCTTGAAAATATTTACTACCAACTAACAATACCTTGGAAACTCCAGCCAAACAAGTTAGTAGAACTTCATAAGTACTCATTGCAAATATACAATAAAAATGTGTAATGTGAAAATGCATTTAAAACTGCTCAGCACATTTACTTGACAGGTATACTTCTCTCCTTACCCCCATGAAGTTTGTACTGTGCTTCTGTTCTGCAATACTTGTGCCAGATTCAGTGCAAGAAAAAGCCTCTGTATAGTGTGCAGACTGCAGACTGATACTGAAATGCCATTCATTAAAACTGCCCATTCTTAATACTGAGTAATGCTGGCAGAGCCCTGGAAGTGATTTGGAAATACACTCTTCATGGGTATTCTTTCAGGCAAAAACTAATTAGAACTGTTCCTGTTTGAGGGTGGGCAAGTACCAGGATCAATGAACTAAGGAAACCTAGACTGGTTAATCAATTTACTGCTCTTCGAAAACTCTTTCCCATCTCTGTTGCTTACCTGACATGCTGCTAGTCATCTTTGCTTCTCAGTGGCTGAATATACAGCCCACTATCTTTCAAGAATATGTTTGTGCTTTTAAACGTGTATTTTTTTACATGGGTTGACTAATCAGTGACCAAATTAGAGTACAGAAGGCAAGACAATGAACTAAGGGTCAAACTGAAGTCTGAACTCCACTTAATACTTCATCTCAGTCAGCTTCAGTGAACAACATCCATTTTCCATACAAGCATAACCCAAATCCCTCAAAGTTTTAGATTTCAGATATGATTCTAGGATTTATCCAAGTGGTGGCAGTATGGATGATGAAAAGGAGTGTAACTTAAGTGCCAGCACTAATATAACTCATGTAGCACAAGCAAGTTATATCTTCAGTGAATACCCATGAAACAGACTCGTGCATGGGAACTACAGCAAATTTTGAATGACTGCAATCACATAGAGCTCTAGTGTCCCAAGTGTCTCCATGCAGGTTAATCGGCTGAGTTGCATCTTGGATCCATGATACTAAACCACACTGTCTTATCCGGACAGGGAGGTGAGATTTAGTTTACCAGATTAATACACTAAACACATTGTGCCTTGCCTACCAAAACCTTCCTAAATATGTTACTCAGCATGTTGAATTGCTAGCCTAGATGGGGCCTCAGAGGAAAAGAGGCAAAGATAAAGTTGCTTTTGGGCAGCTCTGCTCCAGACAATCTGTTTTCAATCCCACCTTCAAACACTGAACACCCTCCATCAGCTATAAACATGCACACACCACTCTGGGACGCAGATCCAGGTGTGGGACGTGCACACAAGGCTGAGATGTGCTTGCAGCTCAAAGCATGTGATTACTATGGATATGGACTTGCTCTGCCCAAGAACTCTTAAAGCAATGAACACCTGAGAGTGCCCGAGACATTAAGGAACAGAAAGATCCCTTAGCTTTCTAAGGGTGCTTAGAGGTGCCAGTCTTGGACGTGTTAGGCTGCTGATTAGACACTTCCTTTCAGTTTTGTGACTCTGGCATGCTGAAACACACAAATCAGATCACAATGAGGATGTTTCTGAGCTGAACACACTCTGTATGAGTGCAGAAAACGCCTGGGAATGGCATTCACTCTGGTTAATCGATTGCATTTTCTTTACCCTCCTACTATCTGTTGCAGTGTCTTCCAGCGGAGGCTGTGCACCTCGAAGAATCAGCCCCGGGCACTGTGTGAGAAGGGAGTTAATACGGCCCCCATACCTGACTGAACACGATTGGAACAATTAAGCTCTTCGGACCGACCTCTGACCTCGGCACTCCCGGAACCCACACTGAACCCACAAGCATCACCGCGCACCCACCCAAAGCTCCCCGAGGAGTCCCCAGGAGCGGTTCCGACCCTCCGGCAGCCAAAGGGGGGCCCACACTCACATAGAGGGAGCGGACGGCCGAGCCGTAGAAGCGCAGCGCCGTGCTCAGCTCCAGCGCCGCCGAATGCACATCGTCCCCGGGCTCCAGCGCGGCATCGCCGCGGTCCTCGCCGTGCGGCAGCAGCTCCAGCAGCTCTGCGGGCAGCGCCAGGGCCAGTAGCGCCAGGACCAGCAGCGCCCAGCGCGGACAGCTCGGCGGGGCGCGCATCCCGGCGGCTCCCGGCGCCAGCGGCAGCGCCGTCCCGCCGCTATAAGCGCGGGCAGCGGGGCCGTGGGGAGCGGGGGGGCCGCGGCCAATGGCTGCGAGGGGCGGGCGGAACAGCGGCCCCGGGACCCCCGCGGCCGCTCCCACAGCCCGGGCGGGATCAGCCGAGAGGTCGCTCCCGGCCCGCGGGGGAGCAGCGGAGACCGCGCAGCCCGCGGGGACCGAGCGGCGGGAGCGCTCGGGGGGAAAGCTCAGCCGCTTTCGGGATCAGGGTCGCTTGTGGGGCGCGAAAGTCGGGAAGCGAAGTCGGTGCGGGGTCGTAGGCGTCCGGCAGATGCTTTCAAAGCACCGCTGCTCTCCGCCAGGGCCAGTGGGGTCTCTGCCTTGGTTTGGGAAATGTGTGCTCAAAGTGACTCCAGCAACGGCAGTACCTCCCAATAGCCAGCGCAGAGAGACTAAATTCCAAAATCAACATGAAACAAAAATATGAATCCCCATGCTGTCTTCTGAAATAATTTTGATACCAGGTGCTCATGGTCGGGGGAAATTAATAAATACATTGGATTGCGTTTCATAAATGAACGTCATCCATGTCAGAACTGCATTTGGTTGTAAAATAAAACTAAAATATATATGAAATAAATCTGCAAACAAAAAATTACTGATTATATGACATACAGAGAAAATAAATATGGTATATATAAATATATTGCTTCTGACTATGTCTTTTTGTTTTATAGCATAGTCCTGCTCCCCTGGAACACTCAGGAGCAACTGGAGAATGAGAGAAAGATTGTATTTCATATATTTTTCCTAAAACTTCCAAGTTTTTCCTAAAACTTCCTTCCAAGGAGGACAGCAGTGTTTAACGATTAAATCTTGGCCAGTAAAGTATATGCTGTGATACATCCACAGAAGGTTTACAGCAGATAATCATTTGGCAAATCGCAAAGAGCACAAGACATTCCCGGAATGGCGAAACACATCTAATCACCATTATCACTACCAACTACTTACTATTGGGTTCTGTATGTCAGTGAAAACAGTCACTGAGACAAAGTAGAGTGACGGTCTGCTCTCCTTGAGTTCTCGCTGTACTTTCACCTGCAACTTCCCTCCGTATTTTCAGAGCCTCTAAGACAGTAACTGGTGGATGCAAGAAATCTGTGGCTTTATATAAATCCAGGAATATGTGGCTTACCACTGCAGCAAGAGCAGCCTTTTGGCTGGTTCGCCACCATATCTGAGCCCATAAAGATGATTCCGTCTCCAGCCAAGGTACCTTTCTCCTCATTTGGCAAATCAATGCTTAACCAGAAGCCAACTGTAACTTCTTACCCACATTAAATGTGTGCACTGGCATACCATCAGCTGCCTTCACCACAAAATCATCTTCCTATTACAAACCTGCCTCCCCCCAGCAAAAGCCCATTTCCAAATTTGCAGAACCTAAAGGTTCTGTGCTTGTGCAAAACTCCATAGCAAGTTACCCCCATGGTAACACCAGAACCTTATGCACACGTTCACAAGAGCATCATTTCTGTTAGGCTTAATGTTTTCCCCAGTCACATTTACTACTACAGTAAGAAAGGAAGACATAAGAAAAACAAGAAGAAAACTCTGAGAGGCTAACATTTTCCTGTCAGATTCATATGATCTCCTAGTATTACGTCCAGAATTTGAAGGACAAGGACCACTGGGAAGCTAAAAATTAGTGTAGTAAATTTGAAATAGATTTGAAGGCTCAAGAGTTAAATATCTTCCTCTGCATGTTTAAAACATGGGGTAATAGCCATGTTAGGGTAAATCCTTTGTCCATTAGTCAGAATATTGAGATTGTTTAGTCTATACTTAACCTTAAGAGGATTGCATTTTTTCTGTTTCAGTTACAAGTTTACCTTCTGTACAGCTCCTGCTACGAGGAGTATTAAGGATTGTTAGTTGTAAGACAAGAAAAGAAGTTCCCTGTTGTCCTTTCTAGCATCTTCAATAAGGACCTAAAAAGGGTGTGGAAAAGCATGTTTACTTATGTTGTAATTAATATGGAGATATTAATTGCTAACTTGAACCAGAACAGAAAATGCAAAAGACCTCAGCAAGATTTAAGAAGGTATTTAAGTGCAAACTGGAATGTCACAATTGAGAAATACTTTCCAGAAGGTCTTTCATAGCTGGTAAATACCAAGAACTCCACATTTTCATTGGATAATAAATCAGATATGACAGCAATTTACAGAGCAACAGTATTCCCTGAGCAGCCACTGAGATCCTGTACAACAAATGAGCTGGATTTATTTTGTTACAAGAAAGAGAAATTTTCTAAAGGTATATAATGACACTGCTTTTCCAGAGATGCCTTGTGAGATCAGAGGTGTCACAGAAAATTCACTACTGGAGAGAATTCAGACTGAAACAAAACAAAACAAAAAAATATCAGGGGAGAAAAGGAAATTATATACAAGAAATTGCTAAAGAACTGAACATGTGTACTTGATTAAATGATAATGAGGAGATTTGATTAAGATCATGCTTCAAAGATATTGAGCACTTTCAACTCAAATATTTGAAGACTGGTCCTAAACAGATGGAGGAATTAAATGGGTGAGTTTGAGGATTACAGGTAACTAGGACATTGAAATAACTAAAATAAATAACTAAAGAAACCATGTATCAGCAAATGCTTTCTTACCATGGGGTCTACTTTTATATAAATCATAGACCAGGCAAATTGGAAGCAGAATGATAGAAATATTTGAGAAGACTTCCACAACACTAGGTTGATCAGATCACTAAATAATAGACTTTAAGAAATAATTCTGCATTTAACAATAAATTGAGACAGTCCAACATATTTGACTTGAGTTTCTATGTTCATACAGTGCTAAAATAGCTCACAGACATACACACATATATATTGGAGGATTTTACTGCCTAAATATGAGGAGATTTAGAAAAGGGGGTGCAGATATGGAGAAGCCTGACGTTCTCAAACCCCTCTCCAGGTTTCATTAACAAAGGAAACAGAGCTAGTGTTCCCTTTGCTGGCATGACTGGAGTAAGAAAGTAATGCCCGGGGCCTCCCATGATGATGTTCTGCTCTCCAGTGACAACAAAGCATTTAGGCAGATGGATCAAAGGACAGAGTAACCATGTGGTAATAAACTGGAGAAAACTGAGTATTTGGGATACTGGCAGGAAAGAATAGTGCTGAGGTCTGCTGAGAACTAACATTTTTTAGAGAGACAAGGTCATGGGAATCAGAGTCACAAGCAAAGGCAAGGCTCAGAGGAAGATCATGGAGTGCACATCATAAATTTAAATTACTCCATCTTAGAACTTAATGTTCATTGCTCACTAGAGTGGAAAATGATGAGGTTCCTTCTGTAACTCTACATGAGCCAGTATCACCAGGGAGGGTACATAACCCTGGAGCATCTTCAAAAAAAGGTATATTTTGCAGCAGAACTCTACTGAAAGAAATTAATTCTGAGGGTCTCTTAGATGCTTTTGAGAAGAGTTTCACATGAATGGCAATATTCTATCTTGGCCTCTGCATTAGGGCAGAGTATAGAAGATTGTAGAATCCCTTCTTTTTCTCTCATGCAGAGCTATTGCAGGGCAACAAAAAGGCAGCAATATTGCAGGACAATCTCCTTGGAAACTTATATCCTGTTCTGGAGAACAGCTGGGCAAGAAGGGGGATGTGTTAACACTTGGGCAATCACCTAGTCTGTACAGGAGAGATATGCTGCTGTGATATAATGGAACACAAGCAGCAGCAGATTCCTGAGCAGGAGCAGGGCAATGAGCATGGGAGAAACAAGTTCTTAGAGCCTTCCTAGGTCTGGTGCTGGGAGATATCTTGTATTTCTGGGGTTGTCTTAATTTCTATCTCTCATTATTAGAGCTGGTAACAATATTAATAGGGGACAGGAAAAAAACTCAAAGAGGAAGATATACTTTACAGAATCATGAACACTTTCTTTCATCCCAATTTAAAATTTAGGAAATATAAGATGGAAAATGGAACAGAAAAGTATCAGCATTGTAAAATGGCTAGACAAAAAAAAAGTAGTCTTACAATCCTCCCATCTGACATGTAACCATATGAAAAATATTACTTTTTTAAAAAGTATATATATTTTCAAAATATCCCTCTTACATCCTAATGTTTGATCTCTTTCAAAAACAGATTCTCTAATCCAGTAAGAATTCTAGAACTTCTCTGTAGTAAGAGAGAGTTGTAACCAGGCCAGAGGATATAAAATTAGTCTTCTATTTAAATATGCAGCTCAGCACTAACTACTACATCTACTCCAAGTCTTACTGTTTTGTTATTATCTAAAAGTTTTTGCTTTGTGCCATAAAAGTCTCCAAACAGACAATAAAGATTAATACAGATTTTCAAAAAACACAGTGAAGACAGGAAGACAAAATGTATGATCATTTTCTCACACACACAAAACCCAGTTACAATATGAAGGAACATTGTTTTTTAAACAATGGGAATGGGATGCGGAAAACCAATTTGAATGGGACAGGAAGACAGCTATGGAAAAGGTATCATTTACTACCTATCTTCTCCAAGACTAAAGAAGTAATTACTCCGACCCACTGATAATTGTGTCAGATTTCAGACATAATGTTTAAAATGTTGGACATAATGCATGCAGCTGGCTGTAACATACCAAATATTTTAATGCTAAAAGATTTTTTTCTCCTTTTTTAAACTGTGCAAAAACTGTGAACTTTACCCTGCCTTGAAACAGTTCAGATTCAAAAAGACCCAGGAGTAATTCCATGAATTACAGCTATTTATTCTTTCTGACCCAAGGACTTATATTGCTGTTCACTTAACTTGGAATCTGAAGACTACAATACAAGCAATGGCCCACTCCCTTATTCCCAAACATAGTTTAGTGTTTTAGACTATAAACTATAGTTTTGTCACAGAGCAGCAATAAAACATGGGGATTGCTACTAAAGTGACTCAGCACAGAAAAAATTACATTGCCCCTGGGAAAAAAAGAGGCATGATTTGCAAACCCTGGGATTGATGCAAAAACTTATTCATTGGAGAAGTGACAGGGTGAGAGCAAGAAATGTCTATTCTACAAGAGAGTACAAGAGTCCAAAATACTAACCCCAGAGCTCACTGGAGTGTCCACACTGCAAAGCATTTAGCCCTCAATCTCTTGCTGTAGGCCTAAAACACATATTTTTTTCATTCTTCCCTCTCTTTCCCACTCCTGTTCTGTGTGTCTGAAATAAAATGAACCATTACCGAGACCAGCAGTGGTTTAGTTAAAGCACAAAACTAAGGGTGTGTCACATACCAAAGCCTGGGACATGAGGATATGTGCAGGTATTTGAAGTCGCAAAGCCTTTAAGCTAGCTCTGGAAGATGAGAAAGGGCAAGAATGAAGTCTGGTCATGGCTTGCGTCTGCGTTTTCAGCGTGGTCCTTGGAGCAAGCTGCTGCCAGACCACTCTGTGTTTTGTCATGGAAAGAGCCTTTTGGAGCAGACAGGAGATCAGCTAACACTTGGGCAGCTCGGATATTCAGGGATTCAGTGCATGAGGGAGACCCTTGGCTGTCTCTCACTTAGGAATACACACACACCTGTGTACCTGAAGTCAGAGGCAGGTTTCTAAGCTTATCGGGGGGAGAGACAGCAAGACAATAGTCTTAAGCTTAAAAAGCTACACTAGCAAATGAAAGCTTACCAAAGCCTTTTCAGGTAATTACTGGCTCTTGCTCTGCCATCACTACTGGACCTCTAAGTAAATGACCTCACTTGTCCTGTCTTCTCTCCCTTGAGCTCTCTGAACCCACTGTTAACATCTTCCTCCTTTACCTTTTCCCCATAAGGGCCTTTAGCATTGTACTGGTTATCTGCATCCTAGTTTCCTTCTTTATCTTTTTTCAAACTAGTCTTTTTATTAACCTTTTGGGATCTTAGGGCTGACCCCCTTTATGGCTCATTGACCAGTTCTCATTCCTTGAGTTCTTTCTCAGAGAAACTCATGCCTGTTTCCCTTTAATTGTAAATCTTTTATGATTTCCTCAAACTTCCTGCGTGAAAAACATTTGAATGTTTCCAGCAGCAAAGATCTTTCAAAGTTACACAGTTGCAAAGTTCTCCCAGCATGGGTAATTTGTATTTATAAGTAGCAGCCGCTGAACTTCAGGGAAAAAAAACTTACGAAAGAAAAGGTATCTGAAACAAAACTATGTCTGGGCCTGAATTCTCTATTTTTCCTTGAAATGTATCATTGTTATTTATTGATTTTATGTATTTAGTATATTTGTCCTTTAAAATGCTCATCCTATCCAGCAACACATCTTTAGAGTCATTTAATACAATAGGAAAATGCCATTTAGACACCCTTATTCAACCTGTGTCACAGCTTGTATAGTCTCAAAAATATTGGAGATTGAATTGTTGAAAACAAATAATTTAGGGGTTGGGGGAAGTGTCCTACATTGGACCCAAGTTTTAACAAAATTATTGATTTCTTCATCTGAGGAGGAAGACTAACTTCTGAAGAGTGAGACACAGCATTTGAACAAACAAGGGCATTGTATTCTTTCTGAGGGAACTCTGCTGTCCTTTGCTTCTTCCATTTAGTAAATAAAATTCAGTTACTTAAGTACTCATAACAGGACTTTATCTTATCCAAAATGTAAATTTTTTTTGTGGCTTATTCCCTGCAACAGTGCTAAAACATAAAGTAAATTTTCACAGAGCAATCACTGCACAATAGTCTCAAAAACCATGATGCAATAGTTTCAGCAGCACTTTCCATTTGTCAGATTTCCACTCTTTGAAATTTCAAAACCTTTTCTGATGATTTAAGAAACATTTATTGTTATTCCACTTCACAAAGAGAAAAATTAAAGGTACCAAAGAAATACAGTTTGTCCACCAGGCAAATCAGAAGATACATAGGAAACTCAGTTAAGATTTCCTAGCAACCAGAAGCAGCTTTCTGAAGTGGAGCAGATCATGTTTCTTCCCAAGAAAATTCAATTTCAGTGAATTACCCTCTCTATGGGTATGCAGAATGTGAAGCTGTGCAGTTATTCCTAAAGCTCACAAGTCTCAGAAGAAGCACACCAACTTGAGATCCTCTGTGGGCTACCACATGGCAAAAATTAATGAACAAAACATCCCAAAGAACAATCAGGAGTAAAGTTTTTTAGCATGAATATGTAACAAAGGATTCTGTTGCTGGCTGCCAAATTTAGCCCCATTGGGGAGGATATGACTGACAAATTACAGCTTAGTAAGCAGGGAAAGATGCAAACACTTATGCAACAATTTTCATACTGTGTGGTGGAGGAATTATGTGCAAGATGTTTCTGTTCTCTGTAAATTGTGCCATTACTTTGAAAACAGGATGTATGCTTCAGAGTAAAGTAAAACAAACAAATTGACTTAATACAACAGCATAAAACCACATCTGCCAATGCAGTATTGTTCAAACAACCCTCTTATTTAAGGACAGTAAAATACAAAGGTAGGATAATTAGAGAGGAAATTCTGCTTGGTATGACTCTTGCCTGGAATAAAACCTTACCTTTAAAATTTCCAGAGCATCTTGTCCATTTTACATGGAAAATTATGATCAAGACTAACTTAGCTTTCTTGCTTGCTGATGCTCCTTTCCAGATATTCATCAGCATGCCCTGCATGTTTCATGCATCTAAGTGTTCTCCAAAACTTGGGAACATTTCTACCTGAGTATTTGCAACTTTGGGGCTTATACTCAGCAGCATATATGTTACATGTACAGAAGAACTTACAAGTACATTATCCTTATTATTTCCCTGACACTAATGGTAATAATTTTTCTAGTTTCTAAGATCTCTGGACATTTCCTACAGTGTACTATAATTTTCAGACTGACTTAAACAGAAATCCCCCCCAGACTGCTCAGCCTTGTCTGAGGTCAGGACATTTGTAATTTCTAAATAGCCTGTCTTCTCTGAACATGCTTTTCCCCTCTTGGTACCAGACATAAATATTTGTTGCATGTGCTGCTTCAGTGGAGTAACAGCTCAGTTACTGTCCCAGTATTTGAACCAGCTGCTCTCAGCTGCTCCTGCTGTGGCAGAGCCAGATCCAGGACTAAGAAGCCTGTTGGACTTCCACGGGCCCCAGTAATCTCACTCCATACTTTCAGGGTGTCTTTTTTCAATTAAGAAGGAGAAACCAGGGAGAAGAAAACCTAGATTTCAGAAAGGAGTCTGATGAGAGAAGCATGGTGGGAAAGCAAAAGAGAATTTGAATCCTTTAAGACAGCAGATACAAATATCATGACGAATTTGTTTGTGCAAATTGCCCCGATGATTTCAAGAAGGGGGCTGGTAAAGAAGAAGGGCACAACTTGGGGTATCCAGTCCTGCAGGCAAAGAGGCAAGAGGTGGATTGCTGCATAACCAAGTGTGCACTCCCAGTCACACTGAATGAAAGCCAGGGTCTGCTGATCCTGCTGGTCTTGGTGCCCTGGAGGATAAAATGGATCTCCTCTTTGATCAAAAATCTCTCTTACCTCCAGCAGTGCTCAGCTGAATGAATTCTCTAAATGAGCATCTGCTGGTTTTAAATAAAAGAGAAATGCTGCCACTCAGTAATAAGGAAGGATGCTTGAAGAAATGAAACAAATAGGTAGGCCTGTCTCGCTAGGCACAAGAAGGGCACTGGTACTGGTGCAAGGAGCAAAAACTGGGTGAAGTTAGTTCCAACCAAAAAGAGAACAGCACACAAGAGATACTAAGAGGATTAAACACTGTGTTTAGAAGTTATCCCTTGTTAAGCTTGACTCCTGATTCCTATGTCTAGTAGTTTATTTCTGCCTTCAGATTCTATTCAGAGAGTGTTAAAGACTTCTTGGGGTTGCAGGCTTTCACTTTGGGTGACAGTTGGCAAACTGTAGCTATAGTAAAGCAGAAGTTGAGGGCTCCAGCAGCTTTTTCCCTGGCAGAGGTCTCTTACCTGGGAAGCCAACCAGTAAAGATTCAAGAATATGCTATTCAACATGAACGGGATACAGAACAGGACACATTTATTACTGCACACTTTGCAGCCTCTAAAAGGTGACTTTTCAAAGCTGACATCAGGATTGCTTGTGAACAGCCGAGAATCTACAATATCACAGGGGAAGCAAAAGTTCACCACAAAGGATGCACTATGCAGCCAAAGCCTGGAGGAAACTGAGTGGAAATCTCATTGAAGCCTTCAACATCTTCATGAGGGAAAGTGGAGGGGCAGGGACCAATCTCTTCACTCTGGTGGTCAGTGACAGCACCCAAGGGAACAGGATGAAGCTGGGTCAGGGAGGGTTTAGGTTACATATCAGGAAAAACTTTTTCACACAGAGGGTGTTTTGGGCACAGAACAGTCTCCCCAGGGAAGTGGTCACAGCACTAAGAAGCATTTGGACAATGCTCTCAGGCATACGATGTGATTATTGGGATTTCCTGTGCAGGGCCAGGCCTTGGACTTCATGATCCTGATGGGTCCCTTTCAATTCAGCAAGTTCTATGACTCTATGCTAAAGGATTTAAACCTCTTTTGTGCAGCTCCACAAAGATATTTCAGAATAGAAACAGGCAAACTTAACCCCCTGCCATGACAGACTGAGTGCAGTGGCTGTGTCTGCCAGTGTGTCAAGACTTAGACTTTGAAAGTGAGACAAACCACAGACTCCTACCACTCAGCTCTTTGGAGCACTTTACTGCAGGCTCCTTCTAAAAGGAAGCTGCTCCCCTCACGCTCCCAGCCTCCTGTGGTTGGAGACGGTGCTCACTATCAATCATTATTAACCATTTCACAGACTTTCGAGTCTGTGGCCGGTGGGAGCTCGCACAGGCCGTGCTAGGAGAGAGGCCACAGGACCCCACGCTGGCACACAGTACTCCTAGCACAATGTTGCCCTCGGGTTTGTTTTGGCTTTTTTCCATCGTGCTCGGGTGCAGAGCAGTAACACCAGCACCCTCCGCTGGTCCCTGCCATGAAGACACCCGCAGGGAAGGGGCTGATAGGAACTGCTGCTAGACCTGTTAAGCTGAATCTAGAGAAACACATCTTTTTACCAGACTTATATATAATAAGTCATGCCCTCTGTAAGCGGCCCCCAGCTGCCTCCAGTCACTACACACACACGCGACGTAAAAGAAAGGGCAGGGTCTTTAAAGCTTATGCACAGAAAGAGCACTTAATTTTAGTGTTAATTACAAGATTCATAAACAATGTTATAATGTATGAAAATATATATTCCCCAGACTAATCTTAATTGGAACTTTAGTTAAATTACCAATCTTATTTTAGAGCTTGTAATTAAAAGTTAAACTCTTTAAATTTTACTTGTTTTATTTAAATTATTATGAATTATTGCCCTGTATTTACCTTCAAGATTTCTGGATACAGGATATGTGCAAAATTCAATAAAACAAAAAAAGGCACAGCCTAAGTCAATGCACCTGAGGAAGCCCTGGTATCTGTGTGCATGGTACTTTGCAAAAAATGTCTTTTAGAAGTAGTGACTGATGAAGTACATTCAACATATTTTAACTTGATTTCTTTTTCTTAGAATATCACCTGTAGTGATCACCTTAGTGATTTAAAAACTTTCATTCTGTGTAGTTACATAAACTCTTTACTTATATTGAGCTGTCTGATAATAAAACCATATTTTCTATGTTGAAAATAATGGTCTACCTAAATCAGTTCATAATCTGGGGACACAATTATTTGGGGGGGTGGGAGGGATATTTTTCTTTTTGTTTAGCATACGTGCATTCATGCAGAGTAGCAGTGATTCCAAGAGCTGGCTGATTGGGATATTTGATCCTGATTACTTTTACCAATTGTGTAACCAAAACCACCTACACTGAAATTGGGAAAGGTAATTAATATTTCCTTACTGTAACTACATGGATTTGGATATTTATATGGAATTCGAATGGATAGACAGCATTTGAAATACCCTCTCCAAGTTCATGGGAGTAGCTAGATACTGCATACGTCTGCAGTGACTAGAGTAATTCTTAGCACAAATTCCTGGACACCCTAACCGTGTTTAAGAATTCTCATTGAATTAGATCTTCAGCCAATATATCATAGAAACGTGAGATCAGTATATAAAGTGACTTCAGCAAAGAAAAGAGTCATCTTTTCCAAGAGAGAAATATGTCCCTAAGCAGGGGAGATAAAAATCAACATTTTGTGTCTGCCCAAAAAGACAAGTGGTGGCACTGTTAGTAAAGTTACTTACTCCAGTTCTGGTAATGCTCAAATTTCTTTCTAACAGTTTGTCAGCATGTGGGTTCCTAGGAGTTTCAAAATGCACTGATTTAGTATTAGCAAGGCAAATTTTTTAAAAATCCTTATAAAACTGCTTTAATGTAAAAAATGCTAAAAATATAAATGTAAAATGTAAAAAATACTAAAAACTAAGTTGACACTAAAAGCAAAGAACATGTAATGGAAGCTAACACAGTCTGCTAAGTTTATATGAGTGAAATCCCCCTGAAAGGATAGAATTTGTTACTACTGAGTGTTCAGGATTTTCAACTGCTTCACATATATAGCCACCTATCTCAAAATTTGATAGAAACATATCTCCTCAGTAATCTCAGTATTTTTTGGTGGATTTAAAATGGCTGCTAATTTTCCAGGGTCTCTTCTCTCTTTCTCTTGTAGGAGAAAGCACAGAAATATATCTCAAAATAGATCTCATTCCTTCTAACATTAAATTAATTTTTGATATACTGCTATAAGGCTTTCATAAAGAGGATACCTGTGCAAAATAACTAGCTTCATGTTTCTTTCTTTTTTTTTTAATATAAATCACTTTCTTTTTACAAAGTTCTGTAAACTTAACCAAAAAAAAAAAATTTAGATTTGGTCTGTTTTCTGAAAAGACTACTTGGAAGATTGATTTTTTTTGTTGCTCACTTACAGAGCTCTATGTGGGAAACTGACCATGCATCCTCCCTACTGTCTTCTGACTACCAAATCACACTCTTTTTTTAACGCAAACATTCTGTGACATTATTATTTTGCTTCCCTTAACTAAAAATTATTGATAAAAATAATAAAATAAGTAGGGTGTTAGAACAGATTTTATAAATTGTAACCAAATTATAATCAAAGCTGCCTGCTGATATAAAGAGGCACAGCCTACCTTTGAAGATACAGTCCTGGAAATAAACTCCTCTCTTCCTTCCTTCTTTCCTTTCTTCCTCCCTTCCTTCCTTTGGACACACAGCAATGTGCAACAAATGGCCAAGTGTCACATGCCTTACAGGGCTACAGTTTTATACTTGTGGTTCTCAAAAACCCCAGTACTTAGCAGGATATATGCTGGGGCAAGCAGTCCCGAGAAGAACTGCCAATTACTTAAAATCACTTTTGATTTTAGCTGTCATCGATGTTGTTGGCTGAGGCCTCTTTAGTACATCTCTTGAATGTAAACCTATAAATCAGGTTATGCAAATCTGAAAACATTTCATACCAATTAATAAGATTCAAATTTAGGTGCTTCTTTCATCAAGGTAGTTTGAAATTCTGCATTTTTTTTTCTATTCATTAAAGTGTTTGTACCACCTTTCCCTAGCTGAGATTGTCATTACTTCTTAAAAAAAATGGGGGAAAAAAATGTGACAACCAGCCCAAAACCCAGGAGTTTCTGATGAAACATTCTCTGCAATGACATAGTTAAGATGAAGCAAATACAGCTGCACACAGGAACACACCTCTCAAACCATTTTAATAGCAAAAATGATTGAAGTAATTTTACTGCAATGTTGTCCATTCTATAAAAGGATTGGAAACCTGCCATTTTATTATACTGGATTTTTCTCCAAAATAAACTACAGTCAGCACAGCTGGAGGTGATAGAAGTATGTCCAGGCTAAATACTTACTCTCTGCTCTCCATCCCAGCTGTTAAATCTTTCTGTTCTTTTTCCTTTCACAGCATGTACTACTGGACAGTTTCTAACCTCTCCTCTCTGCAGTTTCTCAGCTCTCCCTGTACTTAGAAAGAGCTGATATGAGTCAATGCAAACCCCAATTTTACCAAACCTCAGCTCACATAAATGTTAAACCTTACAACCAACCATATCACTTTTTAACTACTCTGATTCCTCCTAAAACATTTGTTGTGTTACCATTTTGTCCTCCTAAGTAAGAATCCTGGAGGAAAAACTTTCACTAAAGGTAAAAGTACAAAGCACTTACAATGGCGTCCAAAGAAACTTGCAGTGACAGCCTTAATTCCATCATGTCTTAATGTTTGAATAGTTAATATCTTGTTACTTCATGCTTAGACATTAAAAATTTTTACCTAATTATAATGAAAATTATATTTAGCTATATATTAAGGATTATATTAAGAAAGTGATATAATGTGGTTTTATTTTATAATTATGATTTATTATGAATTTATTTTAAAATATCATTATTAAGAAATTATAATTGTAGTTACACTGGTTTTGGCTAGGATAGAGTAAATTTTCTTCTTAGCTGATACAGTGCTGTGTTTTGGATTTAGTATAATGCTGATTAGTTGCTCACTGGGGTTAAGCCACAGTAGTGGCTAAGATGCTTATTTAATATAATACACTTACATAGACAAGGTTTATGAAAAGAAAGGAAAAAGGCAGAGTTTTTGCTATCCACATGATGGTATCATCAAACAACTGGCTTGTGAGAATTTTGCAAAAATCCTCCAAAGGTTACAAAATGTCACTTACTGTCTCCAAGCAGATTTTCTCTTTAATGTCGTTCCTGTAAAAACATCTGCAGCTCTGTTTCTTCAAACTTCCTCTTTTTTCTCTTTTTTTTTTTTTGTTTAGTTTTTTGTGGTTTTTGTTGTTGTTGTTTTATTTTGCTTTCTTTTCATTATTTTCTCTTTTTTTTACCCTTTTACCCTCTGCTCTGCTCCACCCACTAAGGCAATTTTTTCAGCTGGGCCATTTGAAGTCTAATGCACTTAAAGTTCTGCATCATAAAACAAACATAAACAGCTGGGCATGATTATTGCATTAATGAAAAGTTAATCTTTTATTTTACTGTGTTTGAAACAAATACAGTTCCTTGGCACTTTTTCCCCAATAAAACAAATATTTTGTTGAGGCAGCTACTATTATTTTTCACATAAATGTATTTTAATGACGTTGAGGAGGAGGAGATAAAATTCAAGAATTTCTGCCGCTGAGGCACGGTTCACAAACAAGTGAAACCCTGCGGAATAGATCAGGACAATGCTGGTTACTGCTTTGTAGCAGGGGTAAATACAGAAAAGCTGCTGGTCGGGACATGAAATGCAGCTGGCTGGGGGACATGAACCTGTGTGACAACCTCTGCTTCTCTTCCAGGGAGGCTTTATGGAGAAAACAGGCTGGCACTGCGGAAAAGCAGATGCCCTCAGCACACCCAGAGCTGGAGGGCAAAGCAAGCAGCTGCAATCGCTGTGTCCACCTCAGGTGGCCAGAAGAAAAAGAAGCAAAAGGAAAATAAAGAAAGGAAAGCAAAAAAATAAATCCCAAACAAACCAAACAAAAACCCAAACCAAAAAACCCCGCCCTAACAAAGCCGGAACTCAAGCCCATCAACCAGCAGCTGACGGAGCCATTCCCGTTTCTCCTTTCCCACGAGGGGTCGCGGTGGCGCCGGAGGGAGAGCCCGCCCGCGCCGGCCGTGAGGGAAGGGTGGAGCAGGCCCCGCCGCTCCCGCATTCCCTGGGCTGCTCCTGGGGCCGGGGCTGCCCTCGTGCCGCCACCTCGGGGGTGGCTCCCAGGGTGGAGGGCTCTGAGCCAGCCCTCCCTGTCCCTTCCTGTTGGCAGACGAGGACAGAGGGACGGTGGCCTGGGGCAAGCGACTCCTCCGTGGTGTCCTCACGTCCTCTCCGCTGACCGAGAGGCCCCTCGGAGCGGGTGAGGGCGCAGCATGATCTGCCTGCTGGCAGATAAGGTACCAGCCCTGTCCCGTCCTTCTAATTGAAACTGGAGGTGCTACCGGAGTGCTCTGCCCTCAGATGTGGGCTGACAGCTTGGACAAGTCCCCTGGCTGCGGGAAAGTCCCAGCACAAACACACGAGGGTGAACATGGGATACGACATCCAGAGGATCCGTGTGTAGGGCAAGGAAGGCCACTGTTGGCTCAAGCTGACTTGTCAAAAGTTGAATGCAAATTTGCTAGAAAGGTTTGTTTGCTTCTTGGTTTTAGCCCAGGAAATATAAATGTATCTCAGATCTTTCCAGATGTGCTTAAGTACAGATTCACTAATGATCAAGGAAAGCTCATCTTGTAGGAATGTGTCGCTGAGCTGTGAATTTGACACGTATCTCATGAATTCTGTTCCTCTGCTCACTTACACCATCGTGCAGTCCCAGACAAGATCCTTTGCTTCCAGCTACAGTGGCTATCTCTCTCCACACTATTTTTATATCCCAGAAAGGCCAGACTGGAGTCTCTCACCAACAAAACTTTCTTCATCAATACTCTAAGGACAGTCCTGCAGCTGACAAGTTTCTGCAGTGGCCACACTCAGAGCACAGCCGTGGCAGCGCAGTTTCAGAAACTGAAGGAACACCAAGCTGTTCAGCCCTGTTTGTGAGCACACTTCCCAGCATAACCCTCATCTTCCTCTGAGCCAGCCTGGATGTCGGCACTAGCTAGCATAGATTTAGGACACTGGAGTTAAAAACCCTCTTGAGACATTAACCTGAGAAGGCTTAAGCAAGATTCTGGACTTCTGCTTCCACAACTGAATTCTCAGCTGCTTGAATGAACAGAAAATAAGAGTTGAATCAAGTGATTTCTAACATGGAAGGTTTTGTTAGCTGTGAGCCAGAGGCTTCATACTGTCTAAGTATCAGAAGCCAGGGGAAGAAAATTAACTAACTCACTTTCCTGGATGTTGCTAAGATTATCCCTTTCCAGATGGACTTTTGCTATTTACCTGTCAAGGTTCTTGTGAAGAGAAGACATGTTCCCTGCTAGGGAGTGTCATAGGTTATATGAAATGCCCAGACACTTGGCCAAGTAACCTTTAGCACTCAAATCCACCTTCCTCTGTTATCAGTACACATCTAATCCACTTTTTTTTTTTCCAGTCAGCTCATGCACAGCTGACAGATCTAAGGGAATCCCCACTGAAGGGAAATGCCCAACTGCTTTAGTTCCCTTTTGACGGGTTTTTCCAGTGGGGGCTGGGGATGGGTGCAAAGAAGGTTGTAAACCCTAAGTCAAGGAAAGCAGAGAAGGCTAGCAAATGAGAGGATAGATATATTCTGCTTGAGGTAGCAAGGGTTCAAAGTGTCTTTCTGGGTTATGGAAGCATCCAGAAAATTGAAAGCTAAAAAGAATGATTTAAACAGTGAAAAGCAACGAATAATGTTTCATTATTTTTAATCTTACATCTCAGTTGGCTGAATCTAGCTTTAAATACCAAGGAACATGCCACACAGACAGAAATTTCAGGGTGTCCAGGACTTTCTTACCAGTCTGGAATCCAAACTACAACTCCAAGCTTCAGACTGCTCCTATTGCATATTGCACAATGGAAAAGTCTGCAGGAGAGCCCAAAATCAACCTTCAACCAGCCTAATGGAGACAAAGTTTGAAAATGAAACAGAAGCACTCATGTTCAGATGCTTCTGTTTCCAGACTTTGTCTCTTTCAATCTTCTATTCACTGAGTTATGTATTTTGGAAAATTTTCTTCTGGTCAAGTATGGGCTGAAATTACAAAACCACACTTTTCTTTCTTTAAAGGTATTTGCATTACTCTGATTAGTTTGTGTGGTGAGCTCCTGCCCTCAAAGCATAGGCATTACTTTATGGGAAGCCAATGGAAGCTTTGGCTACCTTAAGGATTATGGGTTAAGGCCCTACATTTGTACTGTTTTACGCCACTGTATGACCTAAATGAGATTAGAATAATAAATCCTGATTTATTATGAGGGTTTTATTTAGACATGTTTTGAGTATGAGGTCTGTGTCAGGATTAATAGTGAAATGTAACATGCCCAGGCACAGAGAAAGCCCAACAATGAAAGGACATTTTTTTTCCCTTGAGAAAACTGGTTCCCAGCCCTCTGTTTGGCTTTTAACAGAATTGCTAAATGTTGAATGGCTGAGAGATGCTGGATCCCAGAGATGGTGATGTAGACCATGACTTGGAGATGAGCCCATTCTGAATGAAGGATAGAAGTATCCCATCAGCAGTATTTTCTAAGGCTAAGTACATATACTCTGCAATGCAGTAGCATTCAAAAAGCTTCAAACAGGGTTCTCAAAATCCAAAGATAAACAAGAAATTATAGGTTCAGGATTTATTGGCAAATACATCCTTCATGTTGAGCAGGCACTAGTTTAGGTCCTTGCTCTGTAGTTAAATCAGATTGCTGAACCCATTCAAAGAAAATGTCCATTTTTTTTAGCATCCTGGCCACCATGTCTCATCAAAAAATGTGACATCTTGTCGTGTAATTCATCAAATTGCATTGGCCTAAGTATTAGATGCTGATGGTGTGTGCTTACACCACACAGTTAAATTTATGTATTCTAATAGTCAAAGTACAAAAAGCTTCAGAAGAATTTGTCTATTCAAAAGATTATTTAAATGGAGATGAGGGGAGGGCATGGAATTGAGCTCGTACTTTTGTGGGACACAAAATGAAAAAGGATTAGATGTAAGTGCTGTGACAAGCTTGGGAGAATTAAATAATCATGAATTTCATGGTATCTCTACCCTTTGCCTAATTCAGAGTATTAATACTCCTACTCTCCACCAGATACTTGGCAGACCTTGTTTAGCATCAGACTTCTGTCCCACTTGTTTTTTTGAGTAGAAATAGGAAGAATTATTTACTTCAAAATGTTGTTGAGTTTTGTAATCACAGGCCTCATGGGGTGCAGAGCAAAAGAAAATGTTGAAGCAGAATACCAGTTCATTTTTGTTTGGTTTGGCAAGAGGCCTGTCTATCTGACAACCTCTCCTGGTATGTCTCAGCTGGGGTGGAACTGAATAGAAGGGCTCACAATTTTGCTGATAACTTTGAGAGAAAGCAACTTTTGAAGAAGGACAGACTTTAAGGTCCAGCTATGGTACTTTATTTAGTACTTCAGGTTTAAACCAGGAGAGCCTGGTAGTTATAAGAAACACAATCCAAGAAATCATGAAGCCTCAAGAGAACTAAAAAACCTGCCCATGTGGCTAAGGACAAGTTTTCTGGACTACCATAGTATAAAATAAAATATTAAGATGGTTCAGTATCTAACAAAATTTTAAATTACTTAATTTTCTTCCCTTCTCAGAAGTGCACTTTTCTGCAAAACCCTTTCTAAAAGATTTTTAGAACCACACACTAATGAGGGTCCATAGTTGCAGAGTGCTAATAGTCTTGCCAGCAAATTCATTAACTGCAAGTGACATCAAAGATGACAAGTCAGACCTCTTCGTGCAGGAGCAGGGGCAGCAGGTCAACTTGCAGAATCCAGGCACTTTATGTTACCTACTTTTGTTCATTTCAAGTCAAATAGCAGTGGGACAGCCTAGACAAGCCACTTCTTGGGCACTGGTGGTTCATTTAAGTTTCTTTCTTTGACCAATGGCCCTTAGAAAGAAAACAGTAACACAAACAGATCATTTGGAATTGCCCAACAACTATGGACAGCAGCAAGTCTGCTGAAGACCAAGAAGTGGCTGAGCTTCCTAAGCACTGAAGAGCTGCACAGGAAGTTTGGTCCATGAAGAAGTTTCTTATAATGCTGTAATGCACTTTCACAACCAGCCTTTGCTCACCTATGTCAAGGACACTTGTCTGGGGCACAATCTGTGTGACCACTGTTTTTGCTGTCCCTTGGCAACACCTGACTTCATTTTTAGCTGTTTGCAACATGTTCCCCCAAAGCATGAGCTGACAATCACATCTACAAGGGCACTAAACCAGCAGATTGTTGAGTGGAAATGGATTCCTGCTCCTCTGTACATTTTATAGAATACTTCAGACATGTGGCAGTGCTGAAATCCTGGTGGCTCTTGCTGAAGGAATGCATTGGAAGCCTTTACCCCATTTAGCAGGTTAAAGTCTTACAGCACAAGCTGTGAAGATCAGTGATAGGTCACTGATAAAAAGCAATAGAGTGCTTATGGCCACTGTGGGTTAATGACAGCCACAAGGACAATCAGAAAGTTTGTGCTGAAAGCAGGTGTGTAACTCACTGTATTTATTATTGCTGTACTCTGGCCTCTAGATAGTGTATGTGTGCATTGGGGTTGCAAAGACTGACAAATTCACAAGGCTAGCCTACTAGTGGAACTGAGGAAGGCTAGGAAGATGTTTTCCTTGTCTGCTAGGAGGAAGTATGTGTCAATATAGGGGAGATGTTTTCCTGACCTGGCAGATGGAGTCTTCTGTATCATGTATTGAAATATAATTTATTGTATCCTATTTGTTATACATGTTTTCTAAACTCGTGTTCAGGCCCTTTACCTCCCCCACCTTTTCCTAATGAACCTTACAGCCTGAGTACAGACAGCTTCTCTGAAAAACTTGCTGAGCAACTGCTCGGTTTCCATGTCCTACTCTGGTATCAAGTAAATTTTACTCTTTTTTTTTTAATTTTATTTTTATTTTTATTAGTTCCAAGAGTTAGGCAGGGTCTAGGAGCATGTGCTAGTTCAAAACTAAGTCCAAGTTTATTTGTGCTGAAGCCATAGAATTCTTTTTCTGCAAGCTCTGACATATCTCTGTACATGTACATGATCTTTAGTGCTTATATTTTTCTTATCATCTCTCATCTTTCCCATATTCACTCTGTGTTCTGTACATAGTCATTTCTATACATAGTCAAATCAACTGTCACCCAGTGCTGTGTATCACCCTTCTTCTGTAAGCTGTTTATCTGGGATTTTCAAGACTGCTTGCTCCTGGTAAGAGTCTTAAAATCATGTCTAGAAACCTTAATCAATGACCAAATTTACAGAAGCACTAAGAACCCACAAATCCTTTTGCAGTCAATGGGACCGAATTTACTCAGCACCTTGAAAATCAAACTGCTTAAGTTTCAGTACCTAACCTTGGATTTTGGAACAGAACTTTAAGGGTTCAGTGTGAGTATTCTAGGGCAGAATGGGGTTCACTTTGAGATCTTTTAAAATAGATACCCAAATTTTTATATACTGTATTCATATTAATAAGCACAATTATGATAATTGTGTTTTTCAACAAAATAGCACTTTCAAGCTCCTCTTAGTGCAAGACAATAATGAAAATCATTATTTTGGTTGATAGTGTCAGTTTCTGCATACCATGTACACTGTGTTAGTTCATTACTTGGACTCTTCCACCACGGGAATTTTTTTCACTGCTCACCAGACATGTGGGGTCTTCCCTGGGGATTGCTCCAGATAATAAGCACTTCTTGCAATCAGCTTACTATAAATGATAGAGAAAAACATGGTTGTGTTCCAACCATTACCAAAGTAGCTTTTAAAATCTTGTTGTTGTATGGTACATGGCGCTATACATGACCTAGAGATATATGAAGCATTTCGACCACACTACAAATGTCTAAACCACTCAGTTTCAGTTCTCATTTCTCACCCCTGTGAGTCAGACCCATCAGCCTGCCAAAGCACCTATTAATGTATAGATTTCATCCCAAGGGCACATCCAGACACTTGTGAGAAGGCGTGTCTGGTCAGCTGTTTCCAGAGTGATGGCACAAAATCA
The DNA here is from genome assembly GCF_030490865.1 of Poecile atricapillus. Classification (NCBI taxonomy): domain Eukaryota; kingdom Metazoa; phylum Chordata; class Aves; order Passeriformes; family Paridae; genus Poecile; species Poecile atricapillus. Next base: position 70,177,487 of record NC_081251.1, on the reverse strand, counting down.
ACCAAGAAGGAAAGAACCTGTAGCTGCATGTATGCTTTGGTGAATTTAGATCTTTAGGAGGTTTTATTTTGTTCCTGTGTATGCTAGGTTTATATCAGGAAGTCCTGAGGTATCCTTTCTCCTATTCTAATGAAGCACTTTATAAGAAAAAGAAGATATTGAATGTATTAGATTTGCTGTGCCAATTGTGTAATTCTTTATAAACATAAAGGTTTCTGCAATGCCAAGCCGAGCTGTAGCAGCTTAATACAGCAGCTTGAATTTCAGGAGTACTTGAAGGTGCTTAAAATGATTTCTAACAAAATGCAGCTAAATGAAGTACTTGTTAAACAGGAAACAAGAAAAAAAATCCTACAAAGATGTGATGTGGTTCCCATTGGGAAAGTGTCAGGTACTTGCTTCTTGTAGAAAATAGAACATTACTTAACTAATTTAAAATCCAGATCATTTTCCTTAGGAAAAAAATTAGCAGTAAGCCGTTCAGGGGCTGGTGGATTTCTTTGTTTCTTAAGGATGGTAAAGATTTGTGCAGAGACATCAGCAAAGAGCAGCTTTCTGAGCTGTTCCCTGCCAATTGCTGACAAAGGCAGTCCTAATGAATCATTCTGAATTGTGATCATGTGCTACCAGCCCACAGTGAGCTGCCAAAGAGGAAGTGCAGCTTGTTTTCTTTCATTTTCTTGATTCCTATGCTGTAGGAAGATGAAAGGAGAAGGAGGAGGAGGCAACAGCGGCAGCCAAACTTAAATAATTCTGACGATTCCCGATATCAAATGGAGGCCCCTGAGTGGGACCCACTGAAAAATGACACCCTTCCGCCGACCCTGACGCCAGCTGTCCCTCCGTATGTGAAGCTGGGCCTGACCATTGTGTATACTGTTTTTTATTCACTGCTTTTTGTGTTCATCTACGTCCAGCTCTGGCTGGTCCTTCACTACAGGCACAAGAGGTTCAGTTACCAAACTGTCTTTCTGTTTCTGTGCCTGTTTTGGGCCTCTCTTAGGACAGTGCTCTTTTCATTTTACTTCAAAGACTTTGTCACAGCAAATTCTCTCAGCCCCTTCATCTTCTGGCTTCTCTATTGCTTCCCAGTCTGCCTCCAGTTTTTCACCCTCACGCTGATGAATCTTTACTTCACACAGGTAAGCAACAGATATTTAGTTGATTAAATCTAGCTGAATGGTAAAGCCTTATGATATGAGCATCATGAGAAAAATGTAATTTACAAATGTACCTTGGCAATGCAAAAAGCAAATTTCAGTTGTTTATTTGGGTATTTTAACTTCTGGTCTATATGTAAGTGATCAGTGTTACAATGAAGCCGGAGCCTGAAGTGATCACTGTGAGAATATCAATTAACATGTCTAGTGTCTATAAAAATAATTCAAAGGTTGAAGAAAAAATGTATAGGAGACCTTGGAATTTGGACATCCAAAATGTCATTTTATTATTATGCCTTATATTTGTTGTTAGACTTTAAAAACCTCCTGGCTTACCAGACTTGATCTCTGTGTGCAGTCAGAATTGTAATGTCTGATTTTGCCAGCAATAAACCCCCGGTCCCATTTTTTTCATAAGTCGGCTGATGTTTCTGAGTGAGATTTCTATTATGTGTATAACAATTGAAACTGTTGATGGAGTCCTACTGTGGGCCCAAATTCCTGTAACGATCTGTAACAGCTTTGACTCTATTCAGTAAGTGCTAAGTGCTGTGCACGGATACACCCTCTATTTCAAGGACTCTCTGATGTAAAGGTAAATTAGCTGTATAGTGGAGTACAGGAAATAGTATCTCCATTTCAGGAAGAGGTCTTTAGAGTGTTTCTGTGCCATGGACATCTAAGAAGCCAGATGAGTTAAGCTGTGCAAGGCTCCCGGTTGCTGCAACTAGAATTGCTTCAAAATATTTATGGTGAGCATGGCTATCTTGCACTTGGCTGAAGGATGGGATATTGGCATGCTGAGACAAAGAAAGGCTGCTGGGCTTGCCTAAGATCTTACAGGAAACTTGCAGGACGGCAAGTTCTCCTCAATCCCACTGTAGTGGCTGGAGCAGGATGCCAAGCCTGCACTCATGTGGCCCTGATCAAAGTCCACTTTCTCAGTGCTAGCACAGTTGTTCAGGAGAGCATCAGCCAGCCCTGGAGCACACCAGGCAGTGCTCAGGATACTTTTTCAGGATGTTGCTGTGTGCCCCACTTGGAACCAGCTCGGTGCCTGGGGCTGGTGCTTCTGTAGTTCCTGTAGTGTTTAACAGTGTAGGGATGACAGGCCTTGTCAATTCTGAACAGCCTGACTGGAGACACCAGACTGCATGCAAGGGCTGCTGTCCCAAGGCTGGAAAAGCAGCAATGGTAAGCTGAAAGATCACTTGAGTTGTAGAGGGTAATAAATACTTAGAACCACATACCCAGTTTTGTTCTCAGGTCTGCTTTCACGGATTCAGCATCTGAAACGCCTGCTAACTCACCCTGCTCCACTCCCTGGTACTTGAGATATATTAAGGGATTACAGAAACCTTTCATCTGCATGCTACTCAAATCCAGCTCAGGCATGTGGTGACCAATGCTTTATCCCATAGCTATTGTGAGAGTCATTTGATAACTGTGCAGCTTCCCGGGGCCAAATGTCCATCAGCACACAGTGCATCCCATCACAGTGCTGGGACTAAGTCACAGCCTTAGGTCAGACTCTTCTCTCAGACACGCATGTAGGGCTGCTGTGGAAGTCTGGAGGCAGAATGCAGCATCCTGGCTCTTGGCCAAGAGAAGCCTGGGCTGGAGCAAGCACCGAGGGGGCACAGCAGTCTGTGCAGTAGAGTGTCAGCACTCAGGAGGCTTAGTGCTGCAGGTAACATTCCTTTTGTCTGAGGAAGATCTGAAAAGAGCACAGAGAATGCACACATATGTCCTTTTCACTTATTTTTAGCACTGCTGTCTGATAGCGTTCAGGAAGTTCAAGTCAGTGGCTGGAAACAGAAAAGAATGTAAGGCTGTTGGTTCTGCCTTTGAGACAGAATTCCTGCTTTGTCATCCTGAGTCCTCATGATCTTCCTCTGAGCCCCTCTGAAAAAGAGTGGAATAGTTACCTGTCTTGAAGAGCTGTTGTGAGGCTTTTGAAACATATTTGCCAGGGACTTTCAGAGTTTGTGATGTGCGTCATAATCTTTAAATATCTTGTGCCACTGTAGACAGACATAAGATTAGCATTGTTTGCTCTAGAACTAGTTGCTGTCAGTGAAATTTAATCTCAAATATCTCCCCGGCTGAAACAAAGGTGTAAGAAATACAAGCACAGCCATTCTACGAATATATGACAGAATAAGTGCATATATTTTTAATTCACTGTTATTATTTCTTTACTTCTAACCATTAAAAGGTGGTTTGGCTTGAAATTCAGCATCTTGTATTTAATGTACATCTAGCTTTCCACAGTAGGCAAGCAAGAACTAGTGTGAAAGGGGTGGAGAGGGAAAATTTTGTTTTCAGTAATGGCTTAAAACTTCACAGACCTGTTTAGAAACAACTTTTATCCTTTTATTCTGTAGAAGATGGGCAAGAAGGGTCTGCAGCTGTGTCTCGTTGCACGAAATCCCTACTATTTCACTGGTGCTTAGCTAGAGGGAAAGAAGTGATCTGTGTATAGTATAGGTACAGAGCACTGGAAAAGATCCCATGGGTCTCTGGACTTCACAGGTTTTTATTATTTGCTGTACAGCACCCACCATTCCTAAATGTGGCACTGCTAGGAAAACTTTTAAACATAGATGTGAGGAGAACAGAAGTGATTCAAAAAATATTGCAAATCCTCCTGGCCAAACAAAAAACTCATTTGGCACGCACTCGACGGTGTTTTTTGAATAACGAGCACCTTTGAACTTGACAGAAAGTTAGCCACAACTATTCTCTTCTTTAATAAGTATCCCAAAGCCATAGGGAATTTCAGCTGTGTTTTATGTGTAGCAAGACAAATAAGCCCTGATGACATCAGCACAGCAGAGATTTGTTCCCAGACTTGAGCATCAGCAGCTGCAGCAGAAGAAGCTCTAGTGTGTTGGGGCAGGTTGCTAAAGCAGGGAAACTATGAAAAAAAGTGAAGTTAAAATCAAATAGTTTTGACTCAAAACAGGATCTTTGACTTAAGAAGCAAGTTCAGGGTCCTTTGATACAGTTGTAATGCCCTATTTAGGGCAAGTAGAGAGGGTGCTGCAGATAAGGCTTACAGAATATTAGTTGCTCTCAAAGATCCCATACTGGAGAAAATTAATATGATTCCTAGTCAAATTGGTAAATGTATTAGAATTTATTAATCCTGTGTCTGTATTCATTCCCTTCTAAAGAAAAATAATAGTGGGATCTACCCTTTCAGGAGGGCAGGCTCTCTGCCTATTTGGAAATCATTAAAATAAATCTCAAATGAAGATGAGATCCAGCGGGACTTTTGTAAAACAGTAGCCCAACACCAGCAAGTAACTGCACTGTACCAAAACAGCAGCTCCCTGATCCTGATCCACCAGATAGGGAGCCAAAGTGCATTTCCACCTCCAGAGACCAAAAATCTCGTAGAGATTTTGCCTTACACATGCAGCTTCCAAGCATATTTTTTGCTTAATAACATCTTTTCCACTTTAAAGGGAAAGAAGTGGAGGATCCCACAGTGAGGGATCCCAGGATAATGAAGTGAGGATTTCAGGATTTGGGTACTCTTTTATTTATGTCCTGCTTTCTCAAATCTTCCCTGTCCCTGCCAAGGGGACACTGAGATGACTCCTCAGACTTTACAGTTACTGCTGTGGGTAAAAGAGTAAAGAGGTTCTGGGAAAAAAAATAAGTTGCCTTTTTCGGTGCATGTGAGGGGTGGGCAGAGAAGGACTTGCCTCACTTTGTCCTGTTTGCTCAGGCTTTGCCTCTCCCTGGGGAAGAGAAAACAAGTGAAGCAGGAGAGAGGCTGGGATGGAGGGTTACAGACTCAAAGGACAAGGTCAGGGCCAAAGACCATGACCTATAAATTTCACTGAAAATCCCAGGCCTCCCTTGCGGCCAGGCACAGAAAACAGTTGGGTGGGCTCTAGGTTTTGTCATCATGTTGGGAACTTCTCCAACATCAAGGGAAAGTAGTGCTGAGCTGAAGAGCTGTGAGACAGTATGGGTGGAGAAGGCTGGTAGGCAGATTCTACCTCTCCTTCCTCCTCCCTAACCATCTTCCCTTTTCTTTGGCATCTGGTTTGAGAAGCTTACCCTGCCTCCCAGGCAGTGCTGATAAAATCAGGGACTTTCAAATGAAGAGAAGTTGTATGGAGTAAGACGGTTCAGAGGGGAGCTGGCCATGCCTGGCAGGGTGGAGTATAAACAGCGCAAGGCTTTCAGAAAATTTTCATGTATTTCAGTGGAACCAGAGTAAATGTTTGCTCTGGGGGGAGAATTAAGAAAATTCCTCATTCTCTAATTACTGAAGATAGCATTTCAAAAGTTCTCACCAGTAAGAGAGCAGAGAGGGCTTTTTATTTTGGATTTTTTTTTTAGCAGAAATTAATAAATCATATCTAATAAAGCTTATTATTAATTTAAAACAAACTTTAGATGTATGTAGAACTACACGGCAGGCTACCTACATATGACAAAGAATCATCAAATATGCTTGCTGAAAAATGTTGCCCTTAGTATTGTATCTACAGAAGACAAATTGCAGATTGGCTGGCTGTCAGCATCTGACATGAAGAATGAGGTGATTTGACTTAGAAAATAATTTGATAGGAAAGCTACTCTTGAAAGTTTACTGTGATTGTCAGCCCCCACAATCATCCCTGTCCATTTAGATCTATTTTTACGAATTCATGGAAGACTGAGTATGGTAGTGAGTCATGTTGTCTATGTCTGTAGGCCTTACAAACTGTGAAGAATTTAGAGTAGAGGGAAGACTTGCCTATTTTGGCAAATCTGATCCAAATAAAAGAATGGACATGGAAGAAAGAGGGAAAGGGGAAGGTGGGCCTGGGACTGAAAGATACACAGCAGAAGAAAGGTAAATGTGCTGGTGATGAGGTTGTGGCATATTTTCAGGTTTCAAAGGGAAGTTTGCATGGAGTGGGACAGAGGAAGAGAGGGACTGTGGTGAAAGGAACTGGAAAGGAAAAGTGCGTGCTATGTTTCTTATGGGGTATTTGAGGTGAGACATGGTAAATAAAGCTGAACTTCATTCCTGTGCAGAGGGCCAGTTTGAGACATAGGCAAGCATTTACCATATATCTGAGGCTTTTTGGTAAGCTGAGCTGTATATCTCCTGTAAAAGTGAATTGATCAGCTAGGACTGGAGGTACAGCAGAGGTTTGCGGCAGTCATCACATCAGTTCAGCTAAATCAGAGCATGGATATGAAAATTGCTCCGGGGAGATTTTATTTTTCTTTTGCTTTGGGAATATCTGTCTTGGCTTTGACAGCTGTTTCACTGATACTTATAGAGCCAAAGTGGCTCCTGTTAAGCTGGAACTCTCATCAGCTAAAATAGCCTGGTCCTGTCTGCCTGCTCTGCTGCCCAGCAGAGCTGTCTGCAGCCAAGCTGCTGGTGGGTCCCATGCCGTCCCCACTCCTGGGGCCTGGTAAAATGTGTCTAAGGTCAGCTGTTTACATCAGTTCCTGCAATGGGAATTTTCCCTGGCTGTATGAAGAGATTTTTGGAGTCCTTTTGAACTGCTGCAGTTTTGTACGCAGACATATACCTCAGGGGAGTGGAGGAGGGGGTGTGAGAATCTCATTTGAGGTTTCCAACCCTTTGGCAGAAACAGAGAGTCAAAACAGGATATTTCTCTTTCAAAGAACAAGCAGAAGGAGAAATACTTCTGGTACTAAAAAGTAACCCTTTAGACATAAGAAAATTAGCAAGGACTTTCACTGCATTTTCCATGTTCATCTTGGGCCTCTCTGAAGGATCTTTTCAAAAGAGCCTGTTCTCTGTTTGCTGTTTAGTCTATTCTTAGGAATAGTCTGGTTTGCTCTGGTTTGCTGGAAGACTTACTTAGATGACTCAGATATTGACTGGAAGCTTTCTCAACACTGCTGCGAGGAGGGGCCATTGAGCAACCAGTCTCTTGAGCTAAATGCTAAATGCAAAAAGCTGCACCCACGCATGTAAGGTATATTGAGATCAGCTTCTGACATCCTTACTCCCACTGAACAACTCTTTATTCTGTGACAATCCCATTGCTTCCAGCAGGGCTACTCATGAACTAAGGCCGCATCAATGTTTAAGCTAAGGTGGCAGAATCTGGCTGCCTGTGCTCCTGCCTAGCAGTGAATTGGTAAGAATTCTCCATGCCTTAAAGTGTAGCTTTCATTCTATATAGCATCCTTTTTTTTGTTGTTCTAATACAGTATTTATTTTCTTTCTTAATAATCATTCTGCTCTGAAAATTTCAGAACATGTATCACCTAGGACAGGTTCACCAAATGCAGAATAACAATAACAGCTGTTTTGGTGATCTTGAATCTTGAGAGATCCTGTTGGATCTGCAGCAGGAGCATTGCATTTGGTTTTACCTAAGTTATGCATGAAGATTTTGATGGGAAGTGGTCTTGGGTTGATTTATGTGATAGGACTTTGTGACTTAAGAAGGATGAGTAGATAATTTTTGGGTAATCACTGGAGATGGTATTTAGGAACTTGGTATTTGCTAGGTTTTGTGAAACCAGAAAAACTCATTGCCCACTGGAAATTGCTTGTCTTGTGAGGTTCTTTGCAGAGGCTCTGAACTCTTCTGTTCAGTTCAACTCTTGAAAGGTGTCAAAATTAACAGTACAGTGTGTATAAATGCTACTCACAATAGGTGAGGCTTGTGGAATGGCTTAGTTTCATTGAGGTGAGGAATCTTCTTCCTCCCTCCCTTCCAGAATAAGCAGGGTAGGCAAGAAATCTTGTACAAAAAGTATCTGGAAAGTATTTTGAACTTCATCTCTTCTCTGAAAGTGACAGCTACTCTCTATGCACAGCTGAAGTGCAGAACATTTGCAAGCCCCTTGTACCTTTCCTTTCAAAAGCAATTTAACAAAACAACCTAAAACTTCTTCCTGAATTCCTGTAAGATTTCATGATCCAGGAATTTGGAGAATGAATCACAAAACTCTTCAATAAGGGATACTATCAGAGATATTATCTATTTTAAAACAGTATCAATGGTTGCAGATTATTTTTAGAGAATTTTTCCCCCAAGTTTTCAATTTTATTCTCGGTTTGCTGAAAAACTCAGTGTTCTCTGCTGCTTCAGCTAGTGCTAAGCAGGCTGATGCATCACAAAAATAATTTCCATGTCAAGGCAGCTGTTTATGGTGAATAGGAGTTAAATGACAAGTTGTTCCAGGAGCTCTGGAACAAGTTGAGCCTGATTTTCTCCAGATCTATGTCTCATGATTGATTCTCAGTTGTTCCCATAACTGGAGAATTTCTTACAATGTTTTGCTGTGCAGACCCTCCCCTATTGGGTGACGCATAGAATCATTATGTAGGTTTCTCCTCACAGAGGACATATTTTAGATACATTTATAGAGTTCCTTTTTTTCCTTTGAGTCATTGATTTTTAGAAGGGTGATAAAGGATCATGCCTTTGATACTTCAAGCATTTTCCCATCAGTTTTCTGAAGTATTTTAAGATTAGTAAAGGCCAGATAAAGAGATTGACAGGCAGACACATCTACTGTCACATTGCGATCATTTAAGTCCTGTTTCCTTGGGAAAGCAAAATAATCACAGCAAATATTATGCAAACATTACCAAAGGGCATGCAAAACCAAGGTAAATGGATAAGATAGCATAACTTGAGAAGAAAATGATTGGGAAACAACCCAGAATAAGTCATACATCATACGGTTTTATAACCAGTATGCTCGTTGTTGGTTTAAATTAACTTGTAAACTATGTTTGGAAACCATGTTAGCTTATAAAAAAAGTAGTGAGACTTTCAAGTAATTTTTTTATAAATTAGATACAAAATATGGTAATATATTTTTGTATAACTTCTGATGGTGGTTTTAAACAACTATGACTGATGGCACCTAGCTACATTAAAGAAAATCTGTCAGTATTTTGTCTTTTCTGGTACAGCAAGCTAATTTCTGGGCTTGAGCTATCTCTCTGTAAAAGCATATATTGTTGTACAGTGAAGAGACAGTCAGAAGAAGCCAAATCATACCTCAGAGTAAAATAATGAGTTTAGCTCTCAGTGGCATCTTTTTGGCAATGTAACATGAGTGTAGAAGTATATATCTAATTTCAGGCCAGGGTACTGTGATGGGCTCTTCATGGCCCTGGTGTGAGCTGGTTGATGTGGGAGACATATACTGTCAGGTCATGGAAGAGCCTATAATAATTTCTCTCTGTGATTATGTAATATATATTATATATATATATATATATATATATATATATATATGTGGCATTGATCCTTTTGTTAATACTGGTATAAAGGACCTTACTCTTAAACTAGAGTAAGTGAAAATAATAGTGTAGACAATTTGTATAGAAGTGGATCTGATCACCTGCTGAGTGGTTCTAGTACTTTGCTTAGGGTTTGCCTGCCATGGGGAAGCAATCCATGCAAATCCGTTATGTAATGAAACCTGTCCTAACATATCTTGTGGCCTGTGAGACAGAACTGCTGTGACTCACAGTGTCTTTCTTAGCTGACATGTATGCTATGTTTGATGCAATATTTTTTTGTTTTGCAGGTGATTTTCAAAGCTAAGTCAAAATATTCCCCTGAGCTACTGAAATACAGGTAAGAACTATGCAAACATTCAGTGTGGTAAAGAAGGGCAGCCATGCTGTTTGAGAAACATTTTTTCTAATTTGTGGCACCAGTATTTCAGCTATTCATATTCATATACCATTGTTTCATGATGATGGTTCTGAAGCCATCTTCTTCCTATGCCCTTTAGGAGACTGTGTCCTTTCCCAACACAAGGATCATTTTTAGACAGTCACATATTTCAAAGGCAAATATTTCAAATGCAAGCAGAAAACACCCATCCTGGGCATTTGTTTCCTGGTTCTTAACATTTCTATTACTAGGTAGATTCAGATCCAGTGCTGAAGAAGCAGAGTGATGTTTTGGTTTTTTGACAGGAATGTGTGGGAGTAGGTATGTTTTAACCTGTGAGGTCACTGGTAATAGAACATGATGGACAAGTTGTGAAGGGAAAGAGCTAGGGAGAATGGATTCAATTTCGTGATGTGTTTGGGAGCTTATAGATAATCTACCCTGACTCCACAGATTTGCATTTAGGTGGAGAGATTCATTTGGCCTTTTTTTGTGGAGAAAAAGCTGTCAGGATGTACTTGAAAAAAACCCCAAAGGGCAGTCATGTCCAGAAATCTCAGGAAGAGCTCAATAAATTAATGTTTGTTGTGGCAATGCTTAAAAGCCTCAGTTGGGCAATGCTGTTTAGAAGGAGGGGGGAGAGAGAGAGGTTGTCTCCATTCTAAAGAAAGAATTTACAATATGAATTCAGGATAGGAAAACAGAATAATTTTAAACTGCAATCTGACTTGTTACTCACTGACTGTTAGGAGAACATAGTACTGTATCAACAGGGCAAATATTATCACTAGATAATATCTAGCATATTATCTAGAAATTTGTTATCCTACTGGGTTTTCATACAGCTTGTGGGGCAACGATCTGTACCAAGTGCTTTGGGAACCATATTTAGTATAAGGGCAGTACAGTGAGAGCAGGGTTGAGGTGAGCTGGGGAGGGCATGGGAAATGCAGGGTGTGATGGCTGGCTGAGGAATGTGGACTCCAGGCTGAAGTGCAGTTTTGAACCCCCTGTTTGCACTCTGGTTCCTGCAGGCAGAAAATCCAGGAGAATGGGCTGGCAGATAAGCAGAACACACCCCAGGCAGGTCCCCCCAGAGCAGATGTGCCTGCCCTTCATGGGGCACACAGACAGGAGAGACAAAGAGGATCACTTTGCACGGAGCCAGGTCAGGGTGGTGGATGACTGTCTGTGGACAGGTTCCTGCATGGCTTTAGAGGTGAGAGCTAGAAGTTTTGAACCTCATCTCTTACTGATGCTTGTGGCAAGGCTTTATTCCTGAAAACTGCTTGAAAATGTCTTTCTTGAAGCACAGGGAGCTTGTGATATTTAGTCAATGCCTATGAAATGACTACATTATCAACCTGCATGTAGGTCTTGGAGCATTTGTGTTCCTAAACACAAATGTCCTGTGGCTAGAATTACTCATGCACAGACTCACGTCTCATGGAGCCTCACGACAGCTCCATGCCCACCCTGACTCTTCCCTACTGAATTTCTAATAGAAATCACTCTTGGATTTGGCCTAGACTTTTCTTTCTTGTTCAGCTCTGTTGGTAAGGGTTCTCAGTTGTATTTTGTTTTAACATCTAAATCTCAGCATGAGTGGTTAGTCTGTCTGAAAGAGCTGTATTAATAAGGCTGACCTCGTTTGCTATCTTACACAGGGCAATTGAAGTGATGTAATATGTGCACGCCCACAGATGAATTAATTGTAACAAGCTAGTGAAAGAACATAGACTCATGTAGTGGCTTGTGTTGGAAAGGACCTTTAAAGATCATCTAGTCCAACCCATGTCCTATGGGCAGGGACATCTTTCATTAGATTAGGTTGCTCAGATCCTGAGGGAAAATGATGGAAAGATGCAAGGCCTACAGACAGGTCTGGAATCTGCACTTACTGAATCTGATTTTTCTTCATTACCGAATGTCCACTTTTTGATTTCCCCCCGCCATTTTCTTTAATAAGTGTGAGACTGTATTGCCTGGTATTGCCATTTTAACAACAGATGATGGCAACATAAATGGGACAACTGAGAGGTAGGACTGCTGTCTGTGAACTGGCACAGGTCTCAGAAATCAGAATCATTTCAGACAAAAAAAAAAAAATATTATCGGGGATCCAAAATCTTAAGCAAACTTTATTTAGAATAGGCCTTCACAATATTAGCAAAAGAGCTCAGGATGAAGCCTATTCCAGCCCAATTTCGTATTTAAACAGTCCTTCTGACTGTCTCCCTGTACTTGGGAATTTCTTACTGTCATCAGGTTTGGATGAGGCTTGCTATGCTATGTGTGCATGTCTTGTTACACACAAGCCTCAGACACTACATACAAAATACTGTAATTTCAAACATATTTTCTTGCTAAACAAGGCAAATCTCACTGCATTTATCTGAGGTTTTATTTTCAGCTCAAAGAAAAAACTTATGGGTGCATTCATCCTGACACAGAAAGAACAGAAGAGCCTGGCATGTGTCTTCCCCAGCCAAACCAGATTACTCACGGCTCCTTTAAGGAGTAGTCCCAAAGTGGGAATTAGTTACAATAGGCCTTTGAACTTTCACTTGTGCTTTCACTGGTGCAATCCAGAAACACCTCTCTTGCCCTTTTCTGTTTTCTATATAAAAAAGAACAGCTTTTCTGTTTTCTATTAAACTCCATATTCTTCTTCATGCCTTGTAGGTGCCCTTGTAGTTGAATTGTCATGATACTTTCTGCCTTTAGTCTGCTGAGACCCTAAAACTTCCCCTAGAGAGACAGCCTGCATCTCTATCAGTGCTTTTTGATAAATTCAGCAACAATGCTTCTATTGCACTGCAAATCAGGCAGCCGTTTCCTCAGCCACATCGTGGTAATAAGGGGGCTGGAAGCTCGTTATGTGAAGAGCTGGACAACTGACTAGCCATGACAGCTCACCCTGGCACGTATGAGAGTGTGTGGGGGTTTTTTTGGTTTTTGGTTTTTGTTTTTTTGGTTTTTTTTTGCTAAAGTCTGCAAAGGAGGAGCCTGGCCTGGAAGCCTCGCAGCCTTGTTGGTGGCAAGCCAGCTTGAGGCTGCATGCCAGCATGCAGGCTGTGCTGCAGCAGAAGGTCCTTCTGGCTAAGGTGAGCAAGAGGAGGGAATGTACTTACTGTCCCACAAGCAAAGCAGATGTAAGAGTGTGCCTTTCCTCACAAACCCCCACAAGGGGACTAGAGATGGGACTTTGGGACGGGAAGGAAAGGAAGACATGTGACCACTATTTAAAGACTCCTGAGGTACTAATGAAAGCTGTAAATGTATCACCATTATAGAGGAACCAGTGTGAAAGAGGAGCTTCAGGAGTGCAATGCTTCCAGCATTAGACTATGAGGTTTAAAGGAACTACCTCTAGCTGCTTATCCTAAAAACAGAGCCCTGCCCTGGAAAGTTAAGAATGAGCACAATCTTCCTGCTGAGAGGGAATTTCCGTGCCTGGCAAGGGAAAAACAGCATCCTTGCTCACTGCCAGATATAGCTGGAAAGGAAGACATTGATTCACAATCTCTTAGGCTTTCAGTTCTCCCTGTGACACAGTTAAAATATCTCAAAGGTATTTTAACTCCTCCTTTCCTGCCCTCTGAAAAGGAGCCAGCTATGCTTCAGCTTTGTAGCTGCATTGATGCTAACCCGAAAGAATATGAATGTGTGAAAGGAAAAGATCCCCCTTGGGTAAAGTATTGTTAAACAATCAGAACCAGATTCCTCAGGGATAGGCTGTATATTTGTTGTCAATTAAATTCAAAGTTTCCAACAGGCATGAAAAGCTGTGGGCAAAACCTCTGGTTCAATGACTGCAGATTATGAATCTTATCGGTAATTGCCTTGGTCAGCAATGATAATGAACTAAGCAAATACTTGAAATGGAAGCATGCTTTTTTGTTTTAGTTTGGGGGGGGGGGGGTGTTTGTTTTTTTAATGGAAAGCCCCACAGATTTGTATAGGCATAAGGAGGAATTAGAAGCAGTAATAGTAAAAAAAATTACATACCATGTAATACCTTGATTACATGGTGAGCTTATATTGTAGGTAACAGTGCTGGTAGATGGATAAGAACAGTCCAGCTCCTGGGCTTCTGTCTGTCACATTTCGGTTCCAGGTCTGCTTCTGTGGTTGTATAAACACACCTTTTTCCTGGCCTAGATGGCAAGATGCCAACCCAGAATCAATATGCATTTCTTGTTCAATTTCTTGATGTTCCTTTCAAGAGATTGAGCATGACCAAATTATTTAGGAAAAGAGACAGAGATGGAACCTAGGGAACCAGTAACTAGGAGATTTTTCCTGCTGTTAGACACTTCCCTAATTTGATATCTGATGGCAAACATTAACAGCTCTATATGGCAGTGGTGGTATAGTAAAACCAGGATCAAAAACAGTCCATTCCAGGTAACTCAGCCTTTAGAGAGGTTTCTTCTGGGAGTGAGTAGGCAGAGTGTTTGTGCTGTGTATGAAGTGCATGGTCTAAGAAGGTACATGTATTTTTAAAGTAGTTTTTGAGAACTGTGCTGTTGTATTTCTGCTGCAGTCTTCCATGTTTTGCTGCTTGATATTAGCTTCTTTATTTACATCTTGTTGTGTAACTGTAAAAACAGGTTTGAAATGAGGTAGGTTAATCTCTCCAGCAATCTGGAGCACTTTGATTTTGGCTCAGGCAGCTGGTTACTCTGTCTGCTGTGGCAGCCCAACACAGGCAGATTTCACTTCTCAGAGTGCAACCTCCATCTCGTGATTGACACTTGCTGAACGATGTTGCTAAAACTGTTTTCTTCTCACTCTCCCAGGTTGCCCCTCTACCTGGCTTCTCTTTTCATAAGTCTCCTCTTCCTCTTGGTGAATTTAACATGTGCAGTATTGGTGAGGACACAGAATTCAGAGAGAAAAATCATTGTCTCTGTCCGGGTGGCAATTAATGACACATTGTTTGTGCTGTGCGCTGTTTCACTCTCCATCTGCCTGTATAAGATCTCCAAGATGTCTTTAGCCAACATTTACTTGGAGTCCAAGGTAAGGTACATTTTCAGTTCTTTTCAAGTCCCTTCTGAGATACAAGGGCAGTGCAAGGCAAAGCCACAAAGCCTGAGAGCTGGAGGCTTTAAACTTTACAGCCTGCACTTGGCTGGCCTTCGTGTTCAGTGCATGAATTAAATACTAAATGGTAGCAAGGGGAGCATTTGGTTAAAACCAGTGATCACAAGTATGTATTTTTGAGGCAGATTTTGTGTAACTTTTTGGCTGAAGTGTCTCACAGCTTTTTTTCAAGTGGACACTGCTTTCTCTGGGTTCCTTGTCTGAGGATCATTTCATTTCAGTACTGCAACATTGAAGTGGCCTATACTTCAAAAATCCTTCAGCTGGGCAAATCATTGACTAAGTTAACTGTTTAAGGTAGCAGCATGCTGAAAATAAGCCAGATAGAAAAATATGAATCTCCCTTTATACATTTGCATATTCTTATATATATTCCTATTGATAATGAGAATGTGTTTTAAAAGACTAAATATATTTATAACTTAGCTAGGGAAAGGGGCTAAAAAGTGTCTCCTATTACTCTACAGGATGTTCTTTAAAGAAATATTGTTAGGTTTATATCTTTGGACACATTCAGTGGTCAAGGAGCTGGGTGGCATCATATAAGCCTGCGCTTCAAAGAGTTTATTATAAAATCAGTGGAGATGTTTTGTATCTGTAAGTAATGAGACAGGGCTTTCAAAAGTCCTTGCAATTGCAGAAGACAGTTAAATCTTAAATTATCAGTTTAACCAATAACACATTGCCATTACCACAACAAATCCTTTAAAAATCTAAGGTTCAGCTGCTATTTAGAAAACCTTATCATAGAATTCCCCTCTACATTTACCTAATCAGATGAAATAAGTACACTTCCTGTTTAATCAAATCTGGCTGTGCTGCACAACAACTAAAAGTTCAGGGCTGAATAGAAGATTTAAAAACACAGCTCAGTTTTGTTTCTTTCAAGCCTGTCATTTGCTGACCAAAGGGCACTGGCAATGGATTATTTTTTTTAGTAAGAAAGTTTTTCTTGTGCTGCAAATCACAGGAGCATAAATCTCTGTAACAAAGCAGTGTTAACCTAAAGGAGGCTTTGGTTCTGTTTTTGTTTGGTTTTGGTTTTGTTCTGTTTTCTCCTGCAGGAAACCCAACCTTCTTTACTCCAAACTATTTCACAAAACCCAAAAAATTTCTAACATTGCTGCAGACGGGAAAGGACAGAACACTCAGCCGATGAAAGTCTGAATGTGGAAATGAGAGTTAAAGAGTGCTTTACTCCTACTTTCTGCTGACCTGAAATAGGAATTCCTCTGAGGACTTCCAATAGGGTTTGACTGCACATACTTTAGGGATACAGATGACTGAAACTAGCAGTGAATAAAATATCCCCGTTTTATCTGCTACTGTTAAGCCAAAAAACTGTCTAGAGAAGAAAAATCCATTCTCTGCAGTGATGTGACAGAAATAGTGTTGGAGATAATGCATGCTCTGTGGTGCATGTAGGTAGCCATCAGTACTGGCAGCCTTTTATTTGTATCTCCCATTTACTGGCATGTATCTTCTGACCACACATGAAAACACATTTATCTCTATGACCTGGCCTGGGGATCCATCGTGGTGCTCTGTTCCAGGGCTGTGCCAGCACTGAGGAGATGCACAGCCCTGCCCTTAGTGGCTGACTTGGGCCAGTTCTGTGCTGCCCAAATGCATCATGTGGTGGGGCACACTACCAGCTTGGGGCTCCCCTTCTTTTCTGCAATGGCCTGTGACTGAAAAACGATTCCTCTGGATTTACTTTCACTGCTGCCCTCTCCCTTCACAGACCCACTAAGTGTATTTGACTGGAAGCAGAACCAGGACACTTTTATCTCTTTTTTTGCATTTGGTGGGATAGAAGTTTGTTAAATCTGTATACGTTTAACTATTAACTGTTAAAGTATGACAGCTATGTAGGGAAATTTATACAGGGAAATAACAACCCCGTTCTGCTCTTTGCTTCTGCTATCTGCAATCTCTAAATGCCACTGAGCTGGGGTATGGTATGTGCCAGTCAGCAGCTTCTCTCTGCTCTCTCTCCCTCGGTTTCCATGACAGCACCACTGACTTGTTAGTATCGAAGGAGAACCGAGAAGTGCCTAGCAAACATTTCCTCTTCAAAGCATTTCCTGCTTGCTGGTGTTGCTACAGCTTTCACCGCTGCCTGCTATGGATCTGGCTTCAATACCTGAGTAGCTTCAGTCTCTTGGCTCACTCCTGACATGGATGCAGGTTATGGCCAGGTGAATGGTGGTGTTTCCAGGCTGTTATATGCTGGAATTCAGAGACATTGTCTGCACTGGCTGTTTTCAGAGCCTGACTGCTCCAAACTGAGCCAACGTAATTTTGCTGGGAAGAGAGGCAAGCTTGTTTTCTGCAGGCTTTTTTAAATATTCCCTGAGCTCCTCTTAACTTACGCTTACTGGGGAAGGCAGACTGAGGAGCTGGGTCAATAAAGCTGCAGGGTTGATAGCCAGCAGCATGTGTGAGCAGCACTGGAGTCCTGGTAGTCTCCTGAAGTCCAGGAATTCAGGACATGGAGGTTTGGTGACTTCCCCTGATACTTATTTAGCCCTTCTGCTATGTCTGCTCTGCTGGCCACAGTGCTTTGAACTTTTGCCCCTCCGCTGCAAACCTGGAAGCAGAGTGTGTGAGCAGAGGGAATAGGGTGCAGACTTTCCAGTCTCCTGCACTGGTTTAAAAGGTCCTGTGGCAGGGAGGAGCAACTTCTCTCCTGGCCTGTCTCTCTCACATAGATGAAAAGAATCCATCCTCCTGGTGTGGGTCTCTGCCAGGAGGGGGAGAGGGCAGGGCTAGAGAAGCAAATGACTGCAAGGCAACTTACCTCTAAATGCACTCAGCACTTTAACCCATCTTTCCTGCTTTGGCTGTACAAAATACTATTTCAGAGCCAACTGTGAAGAATTCACTTTGAGTTTCTTTCAAAGCTAGTCCCATTTTTGTACATCTGCCTGCCTCTCTGATCAGACTCACACAGATCCCTGCAGCCGTGACTCCTGGATTCCTTCCTTCCTTCCATCCTTCCTTCCTGCTGCAACTGCTGTGCTGGTGTCTCAGCCCCTGACAGTGACCCTGCCCACTTGACACAGTGGTCAGGCACGTACTCCTCTCACTGGATCAGGCTCTTTCCCCTGCTTTGTCCAGTTTTCTCTCTAGGGCTTAGGAACTGTTGCAATTTCACAGTCCCATTCCTCCCTTTGTGTCAAGCTGCAACTCAGACTGCCCTGCCGTGGTCACTCTGTCCACAGGCTGTGCTTCCACTTTGTCTCCTCTGTGTTAGCATTAGCTAATGCAGGATGTTCTGTTCCTGTCTGTGCTGTGTTTAAGTGCTGACTGTTATGACTTGCTCTGTACTTAGGAAATTGGTGCAAAGCAAGCAGTTGTAAAAAGATGCAAGATTGCATCATGCAAGCCAGCATCTGATACAGGATGCTCTGTAGCTAATGCAGAGCTGAAGGCTGAATTCTGTCACTCCACCTCATACCAAGTGTGGGTCTTACGCGTTTTCACTGCTCTTAAAATAGCACATGTTCAACAAAATGTAAAAATTAGTCACAGCCCATCTTGCTAAGGGCTGGAACTGCTACCATTGCCTGGAAACCACTATGCTGATAAAATACAGGAATATACGTAGCATAGGATATATTGGCCAAAGAAGGGAAGACAAAAAGTCAGTCGCATGAGACAGAGTAACATGACAACTCTTGCAGTCCATGAAAAGCAAAGTTGTTCTCAACTTCCCTTATGAATAATAACCTGTGCTTAATTCTCTTCCAGGGCTCATCTGTCTGTCAGGTGACAAGTATAGGAGTGACTGTTATACTACTTTATACCTCACGAGCCTGCTACAACTTGTTCATCTTATCATTTTCCCAAACCAAGAAAGTCAACTCATTTGATTATGATTGGTACAACGTGTCAGATCAGGCAAGTATGAAAATATTGGCTAATGAGAAAACCACATTCTCTATCTGATGATTGACTTCCTAAATGCTATCACAAAAGGAATAAATATATTCAAACCCTATTTTTTTTTCTTTTATTCGATGCATTAAGATTGTTTTCCTCCAGGAATACAAATTTCTGATAATTTTGGCATAAGGATAAACGTTCCAGTTCTGTGCTGAAAGAAAAAAGTAACCACAAGACAAAACTATTTTAAAAAAATCAACCTTTTATTTACCTTGATTATATTGTCAAAAGAAAGACAATATAAAATAAAAGTCTTTTATTGAAACAGAGAGGTATTTTGTCCATTATAAAGAATGTATTGTACTTGGAGAAGCAGAAAAACACTACTTGAGTCCACTTAAATGCTCAGTTCTAAGACATCAAAACATCTCCCACTCCCATCCAGGGCTATAGGGTTATTAACTTTAATTTTGGCATTAGCATGACAATTCTGGTAGTTTGAGGTTAAGGCTACAACTCTTCCCAACCTTTAATTGCAAGTGACAATTTACACTGAAAACTAACAGTAATAAAAACAGTAAAGGAAATAGCAGGGGATTCTTTGTTAAATTGTGACAAATTTCAGCATCTAGCTCCATTCTCTGCTTTGAAGAATGTATTTAGGTCCCAGTATTTTTCCAGCTCTTTCAAGGCTGGGCAAAATGGGAGGCCTGGGTCTGGATCATGAGTATCTTTTGTTCAGCCTCAAAATCCCATGTCTCCCCTGCAGTCAGCAAGCACCTGCAGACCCAAAGCAGCACTCTCAGCCACTCAAGGACCTTGTTTTGCCAGGGTGGCCAAGCAAACCTGCAGCCATTAACAAATTTCTGTTGAGCAGTAGGTAAAACTCTAATTAAGAAGTAGGTAAAGAGTAGGATAGGAGTGCCCTGAGGACCTTGTTATGAGTTAGTTGAATAGGGTCTATCAAGGGACCTCTAATCAACCTTGCTGCAGTGCAGACTGCAGGTGTTGCTGGTGGAATTAGAGCACACAGGTTTAGGCAGAAAGGCATTAGGCTCTGACGTTTCTCCTGAATCAAGCTTTTTCCCTCCTGTTAAGCCCTGAGGAATTGCTGTTGCTGCTGCCAACCCCTTGCAGGGGACAATTCTTGCTCTGATTCTGACAGTCTGGAGAAACAGGGGCTGGTATGGCCAGACTGCTTGGTCCTGTTTGCCCTCTGGAGGGAGAGGTTGTTCACTGGGAGATTACTGGAATGCTTTTTACTACATTTTTTGAACATCTATTCTGGCTTGTGACATTAGGGTTGCATGGATTTTGGGGTAAGTTCTTTGAACTATATGTAAAGAGCCTGGAACTAAGGAGTGGGTACTCAATTAGGTATCAGAATCAAAAGTCACTTTAAAAACTACAGCCCAAAAAATGTACTGTAGTATTGCCTCAGGTCACGGGTCAGAAACACCCTTTTCTCTTCTGTACAAATCACATGAAAGGACAGGATTTGCCCTCTGTAGCTATGGGCAATGGTAGAGATCTAGAGAGAAGATCACAGTTAGTGCTGCAGTGACAGCAGGGTTATTCAACCCTAGAATGTGAACAAATTTGAACAGACCCAAGTCTTTCATTTTTAAAAGCAATGCCCTTGACCATTGATTGTTACTTTACAGTTATTCCCAGCAGGAAAAGGACTGGAAAACTAGTGCTTATTACCTGAATTTGATCACTTCATCAAGTGATTGCATGCCAGGCTTTTAAGATGGGAAGACCCCTGCATTAAACTGATATTTCTGAAGGAAAGATAGCAGGAGGAGGGAAGGGAAATCATGTACCCAAGACAGCATATTGATTTTTTTAGTATGCTTTTAATCATTAGCCAGGTTAATCTGGCTCTACGGAATGGAATTTCTGGCATTGCCTCCTGCACTTTAAATGAGCTGCCATTTTTATTTTTAAACACTTTACTCTTTTACTTTTCAACAGGCAGATCTGAAATGTCAGCTGGGAGATGCAGGTTACATAGTGTTTGGAGTGATCCTTTTCATCTGGGAGCTCTTGCCTACTTCCTTGGTTGTGTATTTCTTCCGTGTCCGAAACCCTACGAAAGATCTAGTAAGTGGAATTTGTTAATGTAATGTCCAGGCAGGTCTGAAGGGCTCAGCTGCTGAGGGAGCTTTTGCATCTCTACATGCTGACTTCTCTTTTTCAAAGTGTCCTTGGCAGAATAAAAGCAACCAAAACTTCCCGCTTCTTTATGCTAACTCCTCTTGAAAGAAACTGATCAGGTTTATCCAGCAGGAAGGCCAGATGTTTCTAGGGAATTTATCTTAAAATCAGGAACTTTCTTAAGGGTGAGGACAACTTCCCTTTGAGATAATACAGCACTTTATTGGAATCAGCAGAAAAGGATTTTGTTATCCAAACTTTGCATCTTTCATCACATAGCAGTGAAAATGGTTGTGTGCTAACTGTTCAACACAGCTATGAAATAACAGATTTAATCTTTCCAGCCCTGTACCCATTGAATTTTTTCCAAGTCAAAGACCAGTGGCCATAACAAACACTTGCTGACTTGTTGGCTATTTCAGAAGACCAGAGATTAAGGTGTGAGTTGTAAGGATAATTCCTTGTAAGTGTCCTTAATATCTAGATAGTTAACAGATGGCATTTTTTATAGCTGTAGGCAGTGTCTCCAGGTTAGCTGGTTGACAGGCACACAAGGATTACTGAAGTAATATCTCTGTTTATGTAAGCCAAATGAAACCAAAGCTAATATTATTCAAAAGGGATGTGAATGGTAAATACACAAGTAAAAGAAGCAAATAATAGAATGATTTTCTAGACAAGGTGATGGGTTTTATCCTCATATACACATTTCAGAGACAATGATAAATCCAAGATGAACAAGGAACTAATACCTGGTGTTGCACTAAGAAATCCCATGGATCCCAGTGTCCATGACCAAAAATATCTCATCCTCACTCATGCTTAGGAGTTAGCCAGGACAAATGCATAAAGAAGAAATATTTTTAAGTACAGGCCAGAGGTTCTGCTCTTCTAAAAAGTGACCACAGGAAGATCTCATTTCATTTGAAGTGGGCTTAGATCAAGTTTGGATAGTGTGGAAGAGATTCACAGAGAACGAAGATAAGGGATAAGATCACTCATTTCAAAAAGCTGATGCCATGAAGGCTTGGAATCCTAATCAAACAAGAGCTCAGATGGAGTCAAACAGGCAGTATTCTCCCACAAGAGCATTGCAGTAACACGTGTAGCATATTTTTGCATTGTGATTTGAAAAAAGCTTTAAATCTCCATAAAGACACAGCTCAGAAGAGGCAATCAGTGATATCACTTCTTTTATGGATAGCTTTTTTAGGGTAAATATTATCTGTCACATGGGTATGGTATATGTAGATTTTTTTTTCTACATAAGACAAGTATTTAGAGGAAGACCAGAAATAAGTAGAACTGAACAAAAAAATTAAGAGACTGTAGCAAGAGAAAACTGCACTTCAGTGTGGGGTTGCCACAAGAGGGAGATCAAGGGTCGCAAGATTTTAGGCTAATGTGTTCACTAGGCTGCCGTTTGGCCAGAAAGCATGGGGTTAGAATTAAAGCAAACCCTCCTTTAGTTAAAAAAAATCATGACAACAAGTCTGATTAGGTAAAAATCAAAAATATTCTTTATTTTAATAAACAATCCTGAGAAATTATTCTTTTGTTTCGTGGTTCATTTGTGACTTCTGAAACAAAAAGTTTGAGTAGAGGCATCCTGCATTCAGCATTGCTCAAATATGAGACTCCTTTCCACAAGTGATTATAGCCTGGAATGAACTGTCTGTTGGCTCTGGTGCTGACACAGGGTTACAGCAGCATGTGGCCCTTTGCCTTGCCATACCTTTAACCAGATAAATGCTGGAAATGGGGGCATGACAAAGATGCACTTAATCTTCATTTCATCTTTGTCAAAGTTATTTAACACATAAAACAAACGGGGAGATCAAACTTCTCTCCATTTTAAGGCCAGAGAGAAGATGTCATCCTGGTTTATGCACAGGCACAGAGAACCCCTCTTCCCTGGGGATGGGAGCAGTGGATCAGTGGTTGAGGCCCAGTGGATTCTTAAATGTCTCTGTGTTGTTTCTTAAGTCAGACTGTCTTCTTGCATCTTGTACGTTTTCTGTTTTGATTCACAGGAAAATAAAGTGAAATTGCTTTGTAAATGAAAGAGTTGATTCCTTTCCCTGTTTTGTCAAAGGACCTCATCTCAGGATTTGACCCTCACAGCACTATAGAGTAGATACTGAAATTGCTTGGTGAGGGCCTAAGGGACTTTACAGATGTGGGTTCACTAAGCAGGATGCCAAGCTTCAAAATGACCAGTTCCTGTGGTGAGGGAGATAAGGCACCAGGAGAGAGTGTTAGCAAGGTGGGAGGTAAAAATCAAATCTTTTAGATGTTTCATAACTTTCCTTCAGCTCCTCAGCTGCTTCCTACTGCTCATTTCAAGGCAGCTGGCTAAAATCATGAAGTGTCCTGGATGGACAGGAATTCAGCAGAAAATTTGAATGCAGACTGGAGGGTGGTTTCAGAAAAAGGTCAGGTGCTAGCTAAGAAATATGGATAAATAAAAACTGTTCAGAACAATATCACTATGCTGGTAGAGTCAAACAGCAAATGCACAATTGTGTGTTTTATTTTGGAAACTGTGAGGTAAGTTGGCAGCAACTTCTTCTAAAAGTCAGGCACAAGCAATTGATAAACAGCTATTTGGTACCTGCTGCAAATACTGACTGAAGTTTCCCTTCCCTCAGGCCAATGCAGGAATGGTCCCAAGCCATGGCTTCAGTCCCAGATCTTACTTCTTTGACAACCCCCGCAGATATGACAGTGATGATGATCTAGCCTGGAATATTGCACCACAGGGGGCACAGGGCAGGTGAGATACAAGAGTGAACCACTTGCTTCCCAAAACAGAAGCTGGAGGAGGAGCTCTGACACCACAGAAGACGGATGTAAATTGTCTAGCTGCTATTGCTGCATAAATCCCAGCAGGGTGAGGGGAAGCAAAAGGGGAAGCTGAAGTGGAAAGGCAGCACTGAGTGACTGTGGGGATCCAAGGGCCCCGTAGACACTATAAAGACACAAGAATGAAAACTGTTACGTAATTTAGGAATTGTACCAATGTGCCACTTGTTGGAAAACTCAGGTCAGAACTTTGTTTCATCCTCTATTTCTTCCAAGAGAGGCTTTAGAAGTTCCATTTAATCATTCAAGTGTGAGAGCAAGACTGCCTAGAAAAACATCTGTCTCCCTGCTCAGGCAGAGCATGGAAAAGCTGGACAGCACAGGCAGCAGCTTGTGACAGTCATAGCGAGACACCTCTCATCTTAGGTTGCCTTGTAACATGGCTAAATAACTTGAGGGTGACCAGAAATGAAGGGAGCATCTGCTTTCCCACATGCTGAAAACTTAGAAAAATCCACCAAACTGCTGAAAATCCCACACAACCCCGAACTGGCACAGAATTTCTATCTTCTCTGCACAGCTGTGAGGTTTAGGTAAGGATTCCTGTCCAGGAAGGAGCAGTTCACATGAAAAATGGTAGCACCCAATTCAGAGAAAGAAAGGTACTGACAGTACTATCCTGCCCTGAAAAGCATCTCAGTCATGTTATGTTCCTTTGCTGTTCCTGTAGCTACACTATTACATGAATAGATTAATGTAACCACTCAAAATGCTGGCTAAATTTCCAATTGTAGTTAACATAACCCAGATCTAGTTCTTGTCACTCATTCAGGTGAGACAGTGTAGTCACTGTCTGTGAGCCCAGACCATGGCTCAGTAAAGCTGCACACTCTATTTACACTTATCAGTCATCCTATTCCTGCATTACTTAGTTTTTCACATAGTAAATAAGCCCATGGAGGATGCTGGAGGGGGTTTGAGCCAGCCTGGTATCCCATCCTAGAGCCAGAGGCACCCTCTCTTCCATACTGAGCCGTCAGGGAACCAGCCACACTGGTAACACATGCACAGCTCCCAGTAGAAACCAAACCAGCCACATGCATTGCATCGTGCTGCTCATGGGAGAAAAGACAGCATGGCAGACCTGCAAACCATGTCCTGGTCTCTGGGGAGGTTTAGATCACTGACAGGCCCTTGCAGTGCCAGGACTTGGCAAGGATGAGCAGCACCACTTCTGGGATTTTCCACCACCTTCTGGAACAAGAAGTCAAAAAGGGGAGGGTCTTTAGTTAACCAAGAGAATCGGGAAATTGATAATGAACACTTGGGCCAAAATATGCGACAGATCAGAAAAATAAATAGCTGCCTGGACCCCTGGTTGGGGGTTTATTTTATTTTTGCTCTTCAGCATGAGAACTACCTCTACATGATTACATTTTCCCTATCTTCACTAGCCAGGTGTCTACAGTTCCAATCTGCCAGTCACGAATTCTTTTATTTTCTTTTTAAGTTTCTCTCCGGACTACTATGACTGGAGCCATCAGAACAACAGCTTCATGGCTTACATAGGATCCCTCCAACAAGATCCAGCACTGGACACAGACCGGCCAAGCCCTATTTAACTTCAATCAACTACAGCATTCTGGGACATTCCAATATCAAAACCAATGTTCCGAAAAACAAAGCTTAGCAACTTTTCTTCACCTTTTGGTTTTTAGAAATTTTCCTATGCACACATAAATGAAGAACCTTGCCATGAGCTTTTCATAGTTCAAGGAGAAGTATAAGCTAATGATTTAAACTTTGAAGACTGTTCCAATTAATACCTTGTTCTAAGCCATGGTATTTTGGCTTTGAATAGAGTTGTTAGAAGGTATAATTTAATAATTTTTATGCTCATTTTAAAAGAGCAAATTTCATGAAGTGAAATGGCATAATTATTTTCTAAGTATTTTTATTTTTACACTGTGTATAAAGTTAGAAATACAGGATTATGATCAATATACTGTAAACACATGAATAGATTTTTCAAATGCATGACAGTTGCAATTTTTATGTGCACATAAAAGCCTGTAAGAAAAAAATATCAACCCAATTAAATACTGTCAAGTTATTGCTATGTTCTCAGAGCACACATTACACTTTGGATATCACTGCTTACTCAGTGTGGTGTGATAGTTGGAGGCTAGAAGTTATCTGTACCCTGTATTCTTCTAAGAAAATAAGAAAATCGTATCTTCTCAGCAGCTTTAGGGACAGTCTCAGAAGAGTGGAGATGGGCATCTGCTCCAACTGGAGCATTGTGAACTGCAAAACAAGCTGAAAATTTGTATGCTTGAAAAATTAAAGTTATGAAATAATGTCCATCAATCAGATCTATATTTATATTACATAGAAGAGTAAGCCAAATACCTTGCCAGGGAGAGGGATAGATAGAACAGTAGAGTCTTGTTTATTTATTTATTAAGAACCTGCGAATTGCAGTGTGGGAATAGAACAAGAGCCAGGAGTACATAAAGCAGAAAAACCTCAAAAGTGCCTTTCTGCATAACAAGCAAGCCAGAAAAGTTGTGCTTTAAATGTATAAATGTGTAAATGTAATGAGTTGTGGGGGGAAATGGTGGATAAATACCATTCAGGGATATGACACTGCAGAGAGTAAGCCTAGAAGTAATTGTTACTAATCTAAGGCAAACAGGAACCCTAACTCGGCTTCAGGTCTTTTTATCACACCCAGATTTCAGCAGTGAAGAACTCTGCATCCCCAGCATCTCTCTCTACTTACCTACATGAAACAAATACTGTAACTCAATTAACATTTCCCCAGGAGAAAAACATGCAACTTCTAGTAATCTTTACTTCTATGAAAGTATTCCATTTTGAGGTGTACTACAGTATCCACAAATGGTGGATGGGCTTCATGTTTTCCTCATGCTCACTTTAATTAGTTGAGAATTCTTGTCTACATTTCACAGAGAATATACAGGGTGAAAAAAGAAGGGATGGGGAATTGATCTGATCAGATCTGCTTGGAAGCCAAAGGCAAAGCACTGCCATACTCCCACCTCTTGTCTTCCACAGCATCTTTGGGTTTTGGGGTCCTCGTGGTAAAGCCAAAGCATGAGCCTTGTGCCTCTGGCAGAAGTGAACTATTTGCCCTCCCAGAGCTTAACATTGCTTTCTTTACATATATTCATTGAATAAAAAAAAGCCAATTAAACTATCAGTCAGATTAAAAGAATTGCCACATAGTTGGGAGAAGAATTTTATTAAACCCTTTGGAGTTCTACAATCATGTTTGTACAAAACTGCCTGAAGACCCAGTGCAAGAGAGGTCTGCAGGAATTTCATTTTGTTCACAGTACTTACAGCTGCACAGCATAAACTTAAGAGAATTCTGCACTTAGAGCAAACCAGCCCTACACTGCAGTATGCACGCAAAAAAGTGGAATGGCAAGTGACTGTAGCCAACCATAGTAATTAAGTACTCTAAAACACAGGAAATTTGAACAACAATGTGAGAGGTAAGATCTTAAATTTATTATCACCTGTGTAACAGGCACTTAATCACCTAAACTGGGGATGAAATATGTCTTATCAAATTTTCAGTAAGACAATTTGTTAAAAATACATGCATGTAAGGAAAAAGAGACCCTTTCAGGGAAATAATTTCAACATGAAATGCCCCATTGGATGAACAAACAACAAAAAATTTACAAAATTGATTTTAGAAGCTATTCTGAGAAAGGGACAGAACAGATTTCATTTCTAAATAAGCCTTTTTGTCTCGAAAAACAATTGGACTTAAGCAGGGGCTAAATTTGGCCATATTCATACAGAAGCATACTGCAGTTCTACAATGGATTCCTGATGTGCAGACACACCACAGTGCAATGTATACAGCAAGAAACATACAGGTTACCTTCATCTTCTGAATGAAATTTAAGTGAGAGTGAAAATCTGCTCATCATTTTAATCCTACATGACTATCACAAAAGTAATTTATGTAATAACTACCAAGTGTCATTGAAAGGTAAATGAAAAGCAAAAAATATATTTTCAAATGAAACACCAAAAATCACATCCATGAAAAGAAGGTGTAGCAGAAAATACTTTAATTTGCATTTTGTAGATTCAAACATAACAAAGATTCAGAAGTGTTTAGATCTCAATAAGCAGTTCCAACATTGATTTTGATTTTAATAAATATTACATTTTTAATAGGATAGCTATAAGAAGAAATTGTCAAATAATGAATTGCTGATTGCTACTTTATAAACATGAGCATCGAGATTATTTACAACATATTACAGGTCATTTCCCAGAAAAGCACAAAACAAGGTCAGATAATAAAGGCAACCCAACCATCAAACACAATTCAAGAAAATGTGGCACAGTGTATTTCATGCACATACAATGACAGCACAGATCATCAGCTGAAAACTAGGAAAACACTTATTATTCCAGCTTACACGAGTCTCTTTATTTCATTGTTTTAAATTGATATTCTGACCTACCTCCTCAGGCACTAAAGAACAAGTTATTCAGCAACAGTGCCCTACTTTTACCAATGCAGTTTGCACCAAGTCTTTTTTCACCATTTCACACAAGCTCTTCATGACCTGGGAACAATTAAATGTTTTTGTCTTTGTCTTCTCACTACCTCTGGGATTACAATCATTGTGTCATTTGTACAAGAAAATGTACTGTTACTCTGAAATGAATGGCAGACAGTGTTGACAAGCTGATCTCCAACAGGGAGCTGGAATTTAAAATAGCTTACAGGACATGGACGGTTTAACTAACCTTATTCTTTAGTATAAAAACAGAGCTGTAAATTTTTAAAATTTAACATATAAAGAACTAAGTCATCCAACTCACAGCAAAACTTCATAGGCAGCATAGTCACAGAATGTACATCAGATACAGTAAAAAAGATGGTGACAGGAAAATTGTTTCAACTAGATTTGTTACAGGAAAAATCTTATGTCCTATCTCTACAATGACAGTGAAGTGAAATGCCTTCCATATTTGATCATCAGGAGATGTACCCTTCAGGTGCAACAGAACTTACACACACAGTTTGCTGCTCAGTTGCATTCCTGTGTTCCCATGACACAAAGGAGAAGAAGAAAAGCTTCATATCTCTTTATGTCCTTACCCAACAATACTAACCTTGTGCCAATGAGGGCTGCAAGGACCAGGTGTCCAGGATCTGCATGCCTGAATCTGTCACCTGTCCCATGAGCAAGTGCATGATTCTGCTTCAGTGTCTGTTGATTTTAGCCAGGCACAGGTGGAAAAAAAAAAAAAAAAAATAGGAAGTTGCATCCCCAGGAGGAGGCTGGAAGCAATTCACTTTCCCCACACAGCAAGGGGAAAAGAGGAAGAAACGTTTCTGAGACTTAGGTCCTTCCTGGGGCAGTGCAGTCATACAGTTTTGTTTTTTATTTTAACTAGAAAATCCTGCCTAAAGCTTTAGGCACTATAATACACAACAATACAGATAAATCCCAGTTATACAGCACTCCTTACACAAGTAAGCCTACAGTTCTAGCCCTTGCAGATCTATCCAAAAGGCAAAGAATTAACAGCCAATTTAAAATTACACTTTCGATATACACAATTACTCAGAAAATTTGGCTGCTCCATGTGTAATGCATCTGCCAAACACAGCTGTTCACATTTGAGCTACTTACCTGGAGTCCCACTTCAATTTAATAGAGAAAAATAAACTCTAAGGGTGAAAATACAGAGCTTGGAAGAGGCCAGATGAATCCACCTAGAAACTTCCTGCTCTTCTGCTTAACTGGAAAAAGAAAGCCTGTGATGACTTGCTCAGACACAGGTGCCCACAGGCCAGAGAGGCTACTAGGGAAAAACAGAAAACCCCAAACTGGCATCAGCTTCCTCTAATGCCATGTCCAGTTACCTGTAAGGTTAAACAGAAACTTCCACTGGGATACCAGTTCACCGCTAATTTGTGCAACTATCACCAAAACTTTCTAAGGGTGGTTTGGATTTTTTTTTTGTTTGTTTAGTTTGGTTTTTTGTTTGTTTTCTTTTGTTTCCCTTTCTATTTTTCAATATTTCATTTAGACTATCCCAGTTTGACACAAAGGGGTTAAATTTCTTAAGCAACAGCATTTTTTTATAAAAGCCAAGTGTCAGCAGAATAGTCTATTTCATTTCCAGTCAGGTAGAAATTTGAGGCTAGTCTGGAAACAAAGGACAGAGTGTATTCCAGCCTTCAGAAAATTTCAGTGGTAAAGGAACACATTATGGAAGCCAATACAGTTACAATCTATATAAATAGGTCACTCAGTAATAGGGTGAAAAATGTTTAAGAGCACTTAATTTTGTGAAAACTTGTTTTTAAAAACAAGAGATGTATCTACACTGCACCAGCACTTCCTACATTCATAACACCTAACTTCATTTTTAAACATGCTGGTTTAAAAGAAATTATTACTTCATTTTAAATTTAAACCAATATTTGGTTGCTACGAATGATAACGCTGTTTCTGAATTCGGTTTTGACACCAGTAAATTATCACTGACATTTCTGAACAATGATACATGAGAAATTTCTTATTTTACGAAAGTAATGTTATTAACATACCCGTTTTTTAATGCTGAATATCCTTCTAAAGAAGATACAGTAAGGGTTTGCATAGATAGAGTATGTGGTATTAAATGTCAGTATGATTATGAGTTTTAAAAAGCATCTTTTTTAAAAGTGACTACAAAAGCAAGTTATTTTTACACTGACCTTTTAACATAGCACTCAAACATAACTCATAAAGAGCAAATTCATTTCCATGGCTCGAAGACCAAAGTGTGCTATTTTAACATTTAAGACACTGAAAAGACAACTTTTGGAAACTGAACTTGTGATTACAATCTAGATAAGATGGAGTAAACATAAATTTGATTGACTGAGGTTTTTCAGCTAGCAGCACTCCACTAACCATCTCCCCCTGTCCTGACCCCTGCCTTGAGTAAATGCAGGCAAGCGGCTGCAGAAAAGTACCTCTGTTGCAGAGACAAGGTAGTAATTAAAAAAAAAAAAAGTGCTGAAAAGCACAAGACAAGGGTAAAAAAATGTTGGTATCACCATGATGCAAAGAAGCCCAGCATGAAAAAATTTTCTGCCCAGTTAATTTGCTATTTTTAAGTAAGTTTCATTATTACAGTAAGAAGATAAAACTCAGCAAGAGCCTTATTTCCATTTTGTGGTTTGGTTTTTTTTGTTGCTGTTATTTTTTCTTTCTTTGGAGGTTGTTCCCCCTGCTTCCTTTTGACAGTTAGAACTAATATACCAAATCCTCAGAATACACTGCAGCTCAGTAAATGGAGACAACACAAGTAGTGACTCCCCTCTTTCCAGACAGGCCAAGTCAGGGTGGAGGAACATATGTTTTCATATAAAATAGCTGTCTCAGAAAGACAAGGAAATAAGAAAATTTATGAAGTTTCAGTACAACTGAACTGTGAGCAGAAAACTTAAAAAATAAACAGATCAGCATAATTTACACATTTAAAAACCATATATTTCATTCATAAATATATTTTCTAATTAACAACCATTCCTAGTTTAAACATAAATATTCAAGTTGGGATTTGATTTTAATTTTTATCAGTTCATGTGAGTCCTGTAAAGATCAGTTCCTTCTGCTCGATGCAGTCATGTAAATGATCTTCACTAACAGGTTGTGCAAAGACCTTCATTACCTAGTTTGTTGTAATAAAACTTTAAAATTCTGCAACTCTTTTATACTTGTGGAAAGCCTGTAAAACAAAAACCACCGAAGTGTTACCAAGTCAGCAAAAGTACAAATTACCACATTCATTTAGATGTCTTCTCAAACAATTCTGTTCCAAAGAATAACACACTTAAGATACACTTTCTCTCAAAACGTCTACTATCTCACCCTCCATTTTATATTTACATAATATATGACAGGGATTAAAAGTTTATATACATGTTTAATTGTCCCAGCTTCATTAAACATCTAAAAATCCCTAACCACAGGTAGTAAAGTTTATTACATTCTTTTATCAGATTGTTTAAATAGATTGTTTAAACAGAACAGATTGTTATATTCAAGATCTGAAGAGCTAACATGATGAGCAAAGCATGCTCTATGCACACTTCTTTTGAAGCTCTTAAAATGTTTCATCATTTGAAGGGGATACATTAAAAAAAAATCAATCAAATTCAAGATACTTAAATTTTATCTTGTGGAAGGTAGATTTATGAGACTTGAGACATTAAGGGAGATGAATTAGATCCAAACACAGAATGAAGACTAAGGCTAATAATCCACATGCTCAGTCTGAAGGCATTAAGTTTATCAATATCACTGGTAGTAATTCAGCCTTTAAAACCTACAGCTACACATACTATACTGTCTTATTCACAGAAACTGAGTATTGATACTGAATTTTTATTTTTTTCTACTATTAAAATGATAACATTTTACCTTCCAAAGGCATTTACAAGGGCAACTATTTCTTGCCGTGTGAGCTGAAAACCTTTTGATGGGCTATTCTCAGGAAGGCTCTGTATTTCCTTCTCAGAAAACAAGATCTTCAGAGCAGTTCCTAAACCTTGAGTCTATAAGAGAAGTCCAGTGTTTTAACATCAGTAAGATCATCCCTTCAAATACTAATAAAACCATAAAAGATAAAAACACACTA
This sequence comes from Poecile atricapillus, assembly GCF_030490865.1. Taxonomy (NCBI): domain Eukaryota; kingdom Metazoa; phylum Chordata; class Aves; order Passeriformes; family Paridae; genus Poecile; species Poecile atricapillus. The sequence continues at coordinate 70,145,011 of NC_081251.1, read as the reverse complement.
ATCTAGGCAAACTTTAGTACCAATTCTTATATACTGACTCCCAACCAAATACCTGCACAAAAACCAGGGTACTAATGCAAATCCATGACATCAATTGTGTACCAGGTTCAGTGGTTTAAGAACATTTGTTTCCTCAATTATACTTGCTCTTCATCCTTGTCTTTTTAATCTCTTTTTTTCCCATCTCTTTTCTCCTTGGTCATGCACATGAAAATATGTCCATTACAGCACTTCCAGCTCCTTATCTTACCCACTCCTGCAGGAGCACACCTCCCCTTTTACTCTCCCCTTCCCCTCTAAAGTCAAACTAAGTTTTTTTATGAGGTATCACAACACATGTGCTTTTTCCACCTTCAGTCCTAATGGCAAACAAAGCAGTTTCAACTTCAACCCCTATTTTCTACGCAGGAATAGAACAGAAGTATTTTTTCTTATATCTTTTCTTATTTTCACTTTTAATGGGGCTACATAAGTAACCACTAGATTTTGACAAAAAGTGGGTGAAGCTGGCTGCAGGAGACCTTTCACAGGTCAGGAAATCTGGCCTTTTATAGTTCTTAGTGAGGAGGATAACCAGCAATAGATCAGAAGCATTAACTAGGACAAGATAAGCAGAACTCCAGAAATTCAGCAGATTTTTGATGCTACAAACTCTTTGAAAATTGAACTCTGATAAGTTTAATGCAATACAGTGGTATAGTACAGCAGGCATTCCAAAATAACTTTTCTCAGTCTGGACTTCAATATTAGTCTTGAGGTTTAAAATACTGTTGTCAGTAAAATTAAGATAGCAAGTGCCAAGAAAATGAAACTGGTTTTCAGATTTCAGCTTAACTGCACACCTTTGCATTCATTTGCTGCCCTTGCCATAAACGGTGAAAATCTGAATTACTTTTCTTACAGCTCAGTGTATGAAGTTAAATATTATACTGGATTTTCCTAACAAGTAAGTGCTGTATTTAAAGGAAGGTTTCCCATAAGTGATCCTACAAGGCTCATCTGGTCACTGAATACAGGTGAGATATTGACTGTTAGTAATATGTCACTGTGAATCATCTGCTTTAAAAATACCTCTTTTAGAGATTAAAAAATTAAATGTTTTTGAAAAAATGTTAAAATACTTAATGGTAAAATAAACATATATGTATTTTTAACATATAGGTAAGGATACCAAGGCCCAACCATGTGCAGAAAGCCTGAATGCTAAGGTGTGTTCTGCTAAAATTAAATAGACTCTTATCTTGGGACCTGCCCCTGCCAGACCACACACACCTACACAAAATAAATTGTACCTGCAGCTTGCCCCACAGCCTGCATTTGTCACATCCAACACAGTCCATTATGCGGGAGATGTTCTTGAAATGCAATCTGAATTCTTCCTATCAGTTAAAAGTAAAATAAAAAAGCGTAAGCTCATGTACATCTTCGCTTTACAAAAACAGAATGTTTATTATGAACCTAGTACCATTAGAACATCAATTCTCTTACTAAAACTGAACAAAACCATTGCTTTAGTCAGGCCATAAAGATCCATGTAAACCCTGAATCTGGTTTCCAAGCCACTTCTAACAGTTAATTTCTAAAAACAAACCCCCCCCAAAATACAGAATATGCATGGTAATGCTTAGATTCTGTACACTGATTTCCTGCGAACTTTGTCCAAATTTTCTGAGCTATAAGATAAACGTATCTGTGTCCCTGCCCTTTTAGATAAACAGGTTGCAATTCACACATGATATTTCCTGTTCAAAACTATGGGTAGATTGTTACAACTTCAGAGAGAGCAGGAGCAACCACAGTGCAGAACTAATTAAGCTGATCTCAATTGTTTAAGGTCCAAAAAACATTAGCTGGACTGATAGAACAATGCCACTTTTCTCATAGTATTTTTTGTAATGCAGATGACATTCCAAACCACTACTAAAATAAGTGTTGTGTTAATAAATATTAGAACAGACCTTCATTACCAAGCACCACTCCCAACTGTGGAAGTGCAATTTATACCATGGGCATGTTAACACTGGAAGTTGATGGGTAGATAGAGCATTCCCATTAGGTTCCCATGTCTAGGAACTGTGTTTTCTAATGTTAAGTACTGTATTATGAGACAATACTATACATTGTATTAAATAATTCATCATTTTGTAAAGCAAACATGACTGGGTGGGTTCTTTTTATCCAGATAATTATGTGAAATACATACTCTACTTAAAAGTAAGCACCACTGTGTTTACTGGTAATACTCATTTTCCCCACCACAGTCCTGATGCCACATTCAAGGCACAAAGCCAGAGATTTCAGTCTGCTTGGATCAGAACAGCACCTTACCATAAAGTTGATTAAAAGGCCTCAGACACAACTCTAGAGAAGGCAGGGATAAAAACCTTACTCTCAGCAGTATGTTTGTGGTAGGCAGAAGGTCTTTCCAAAATAAAACAGCCTAACTTCAAAATGGGTATTTTGGATGTCATTCAGAAAACTAGCTTTACCTTTAGTGACTTGGCTCCTTTTTTATCTCCAGCAAACATGGACTTTTCATCAAAGTGCATATGGAAGGACCTAATAAAGACAAAATACAATCAAAACAAATGTTGGCATAAATTACGATGTTCAGTTAAGCTTGGTGAGCAGCTGATGCCACTAATGTAAAATATTTTTCAGAGTTCCTAGTCTTTGCAGATTTGCCTTAAAAAATTACTCAGTGGTATTGGTTTTACTTTTCAGTCACTGTAAGTTGAAATCTGTTATTCAGTTGTTTTCAAATTAATACTGAAACTGGCTTTATGTTTGCCTTCCAACCGATCATTGCCTGGCTACATCTCAATTACCTAGCAAGATCATCATTAGGGACAGCAAAGAAACTACACATGTTACCAATCACAAAAAACTAGCAAAAAGGAGAGCAAAGAAACTGAACTTTAAAACATTATGGAATAAAGGAAGAAGGGATGGCCAAACCACCAGAGGTTAAGTCTGTGATAAAAGCTGGATTACTCAGCAGACCATTAAAAGACTGTATGTACTACTTTCTTTTTCGAAATAATGTGCACCTTATACTGAAGAATCAGAAAAAGCAACACACAGGGAGTAGCCCGGGGTGTTGAGTTGTTTGGGGGTTTTTGAGTGCTTTTTGTTTGTTTGTTCTTAAAGATTGGTATATTCAAACCTCAAAACTATTAATCTCTCCTATCTAACTTGCAAATTCCCCTCAATCTCTCCCATTACTTAAACGTGATTTCTTCATTCCTCTGTCCTTGTCCTATCCTATCAAGGAATCACCTATTCTCACTTCCAAATACAACTGAAAGTTTTAGACTAATGATAAAAAAACCCCTATGCCTTACTTGGTATCCCTGAAGATATCTAGTAAGAGAGCTTTAGATTCAGCATCCTCATGGCCATTGCCAGTGTAAAGGTCGACAACTGCACGCTCAAAGTATGGCGCGACCTTTGACAAAGCACGCAGCTCTATCAAATATAAGAAATACAAGTTCTTGAGCCTCCTTGGTCCTTCTCCTTTCGTTTCAGCAGGGTCAAAGCGGCGAGTGAACTCTTTCACATTTGGTCCCCAGCGGGGCTTCCCCCACGTTTCTACAGAGAGGAAAAAAAAAAGGCCAGGGGTAGTAAAAGACACATTTAGAACATAGAACCAACTAAGCATACCCCAACAGTTTTCAGAAAAATCAAAATACATACTACAGAAATTGCAGAATTCCAGTCAGTAATTTTACCAATACATACCTTCAAGAAGGTAATTTGCACACAGATGCAAATTGATGCTAGCGTGGAGTCCAGAAATGAGTTTATAGAACACTCTTTTCTCAAGGCACAGACCTGTCCAGGAAAAACAACAAACAGATCCCAAACTAAACACTGGAAATAATTTATTAAAATGAATAAACCCCAACATTTTAGTGATGCAACTCTGCATTGCTGACTTTCAAGAATCACAATTACAGCACTGGAGTATTGTTAATAAGCCCTTATAACCATCATAGGAAAAAACTACCTCCTATTTTTTATATTATATTTATATACTAAGAATGGCATTTGATACTTCTTGCTTGCTCTTTTGGTGTCCTAGTAAAAACAGTCAAATAAGGATCCGTTCAATTGGCACAGATAAATTGCTACACAAAAATAAGAATCCTACACTATTTGAGCAATAAATTTGAAACAATCTTGAATTTTGATGGTCTGGAAATCAGAAATATACTGTGACCCATCTAAATTACAATTAGAGCTATCACTGAATTAGAGGAGTGGCCCCAAAGGAAAACACCAAAAGGCCCAGAAAACCTTACAGCACTGGAAAAAGCCAAAACACCTCTTCATAGCTGTACTGTAAATTCACTGAAGGTTTAAATGAGCAAGACAAAACCTTGGAAAATATGACTTGATGAATACAGACATCATTAGCATAAATGGAAACAGTGGCACTGAGATGTCAGAATAGAATTTATATGCAGTAATTACTTATAATTTCAATTAGAACCAAATTTAAGAGGCTGTTCTTCTGAAAAATATGCTTGGGCAACTTTCCTACCACTCCAATCTCCACCAATGGAAGCAGGAAGAGCTGATGGTAAAGGCTACCTGTGAGGCTGACTTGTGTCCTCACTTATAGACATTTCATCTTTAAAGGTGTGTAAATTTATATGCTTTCCTACAATATCACCAGACAAGTAAAGTCTTAGGAAAGGCAGAATGAACTCATTTTAAAATTAAGTACATTTGACTCAATTTTCTGCATACCTCTAAAATGGGATTTTGATTGCTACTACTGCAATAATTTCCATTTCTACATGAATAAAAAGAAAATTTTAACAGAGCCACCAAAATCTTTAAGGTTCTTTAAAGCTGTTTCCAAATAATAATGCTTACCAATATTACTACTAATAATGCCTCTGCTTAAATGCCTAAAATAACCAGAAAATTCAAAGTAACAGGCAATGAAGTAAACTCCCACTTTATAAAAGATAAGACACTTAAATGTTTAAGGAGTACACCATCTAAGTAAATGAGAAGATTTTTAAGACTCTCGGGGTAAGAAGTATTTGAACAACACTCAGAAGCTCTGCACAATTAACTAAAAAGCCTACACTATGAAAAATATTTGAGAAGATGAAAAAAGTGCTACTGTGTTCCTTCTAGTGAATGTAACACTACATTAACTCATCCAAGAGCCTTTACCTTCTAGCCATGTGTAGAAAGATTCTCCTGTAAAGACAAAGTACATAGTTAAATGAAGAGTATTCATTTTCAAGATTAAGTAATCTTCATATTACTATGCATACAACAGACACGAAGTTAAGTAATTTATCTATTAAAATAAGAACAAGCACTGAAGCAGCTAACTTGTAGGCTGGTTTAAATCTGCTGGGGACAGAATAGGAGAAATACAAGAATGAGCATGCCTAAGCTACTGGGCAGGGCATTCAGCAATGTATGGAAGCACAAGTCTGATTATTTGCACTGCTGGTGAAAGACATGATGGCAGAGTGCAATTCTGACAGCCTTCACCTTAACCTGCCTGAAGGTTTCCTTCAGATTTAGATCTCTTGCCCGAGAGCTTTCAGTTGACTGAAAAATCTTAAAGTCTGCCTCACTGTGGGCAGATCAAATACTTTCTCCCCACTCTCTCCCAACCTTCCTAAAATCAAGGGCATTCAAGAAAATATACCAATTGTCCCTCTTCCTTTAAGGGATCTGACATCAGTATCAATGGATTTCTGGAAGAACTAATAACATCATTACAACACATTCTGTTAGAAGAACAAAAACCAAGAATAGAATTGTGTTTTACTCTTTTCCACTCCTTCCCCTTACTCCAAATGAAAGTATGAGGCCATTAAAAACGTTTTCTGATCAATAATCTGCATAAAAACATAACTTTCTTGCTTTCTAATTCAATAACAGTAAAGTGAATAAATCCAAATTCCAAAACTCTCTAATGCTTACTTCATTTCTGCAGGTCAAGAAAAATAAGATGACTTACCATCATCTCCTCCTTAGAGGGGGAAAAAAAGAAAAGAAATACATAAGCTTTAAAAAGATAATTTCCACAAAAAAGTAGTAATGAAACACAGGCTTTACTACAAACACTCAAAAAGCGCTAGAAACCTTATTTAATTTATAAAAAATAGGCTATTTTACTTCCCTCCATTCTTGTTCCTCAAGACCACACAAGACAAATTGTAATAATGAAAGTCACCAAGAAATTGAAATCTTAGTAACAGCTAGTTCACATATTCTTGAAAGCTGTATTTTAGCTTCAGAAAGATGGTTAGGAAGTCAAAGTTTTTAGTTTGCACTGTCCAACAATTAGCCCAGTGTTCCTCCCTGAAATTCTGATCCCTGTATTAAACCATTCTTAGAATTCTTTTTATTTGTGTGCATCAGCAATATATCAGCTTTTAGTAATTATAAATATTGAGAGACCTTGATTTTCTAGTGAATGGTGATTTTTTTAACTGAATCTATTGGCTAATTGATAATTTTTAAGGGAAACAAGACACACACAGGGGAAAGTTGATTACTTTGAAACAGCATGTTTTAGCTTTCAACTTAAATTTGAAAACAAATCCCAAGTTATTAGAATACTTTTTTAAAACACTTTTGCACATAACTGATTCTTCCTAGGTGTTCATTCCTTCAAATAACACAATTATTTGTACACCTGCAAACATTGCACACTATGGATGAGAAATGTACAACTACATTACACCAGGATAAGTATGAACTGAAGTGACTAAATGCTTTTTGAAAAAAGACACAGGAATACCAGAGTGCATTCAAATTGGAAGACTAATGTGATAATTAGTAAACAGTCTGAGACTTAAAATTTAGTTTTGATATCAGTTTACCTGATGTTAATAAACCTATAAGGATAAGATTAGGTATGTAATAAAGCACCACAAGCCTTAGTCTAAATATTAAAAATGTACAGCTACTTCTACAGAGGAAATTAAAAAAGCAGAAAACACACCTACAGACTGAACATTGCTAGCTGCATCACTTGTACTGCAACAGTCACTATGTTAAAAGAAGTGCATGGGAAAATAAAATAGGCAAGACCCACCCCTACTAGGCGCCAGTGGATTTAAAGGACGGTAGACAGATCGAGGCCTAAAAAATAAGTTAGAAAACACAAAGATCAGTTTTTAGCTAAACTGAGGTACAAGTATAACAAATAGGCTTCCTCTCCCTCCCAATTACTTGAAGCAGTTTTCTTCGTAAATGCTGTTCCACACTCTCCAAGCAGAAGGCCCCTTGTATCCAGTGTAACGTTCTGGATTCAGCAGCAAATCCACATACTGTGCATCTGGAGATCTCTCATCTAAATAGGAAATATTTTGTTACATATGCTAAGTGATCAATTGGAAAAAGGTTTAACTTAACCAGTCACACAGAACTAAATATAAACAAGAGATCTCATATAATACTGTCTTCCAGTTGGTTTTTAAGTGCCATGTATGTAAAAATGCATCAATATACATGCTAAATACAAAGCTCAAAAGTATATAATCTATTCCAATGTCTCGTGTGTGTCTCTAATTTCTACGTCTGATGATCATCGGTGTGGCTTCTTTAAGTCGACCATAAACACTTGCAATGTACTGTATACCCTGACCCTAGGCTAAGACATAAACAGCATTTTGTTTTAAATGGCCTCCAAATTTAAGGTTTATCTGTCAGAATTTTGTTGAGGGGGTTGCTTTTATGAAATGGGTATATTGCATACAGTAGGTTCTTAACAAAGACAAGATCAAAGTAGTACAAAGTTTGTAGGTGGTACATACAGTAAATTTATTAGCTAAATCCATTTTTCCTCCAAATACCCTTGTATACTGGCAGAAAAGTCTGAATCACATTGCTTAACTGAACAAAACTTTCAGCATATTGCAGAACAATCTCTTGGTTACATGAAGAAGCATGTTACTTAAGCAGCCTTTCAACAAACTATACTCTCATCTTGCAAGTTCACTACAAATTTCAGTTAACTTATCCAAAGAAAATTGTGAAACAGGGACTCTCTCTGACAAAAACACTGTAGAAACAGAAATAGTTTCAAGCTACAACCAGTAAAAAGCAGGAGGAATTCACCCCTCTTTGAAATCCTAGATCAAGACCAACTCATGCTTAAACAAACCCCACACACAATATAAACTGAAAGTCCAGAGACTTATTCATAGGAATAGCCCAAGAAGTGCCACGTAGTACTTCTTCAGATATCAAAAAAGGCCACAGAAACAGAGAGTGAAACTGCTCTAAAAAAGGAGAGATGATTCCACGTGAGCAGTTAAACATTGCTTCAGCAGCAGCAGCAAAAACAAAGAACGGAGACTGATACAAGACACACAACAATGAGTGCCAGATAAGAGAAAGTCAAATTACAGCTTTATTTATTTATTTGACAGTGTGGCTAACCTAAGCAGCTCCTACACTCCCTGATCACTTTGGGGGCCATTTTTCTTCTTGTTATCCACACACAACTGAGTCTATGTGCACTGTGGAGCTATGCAACAAAAAGATGGAAAGCTGACCCGGGCTACTAAGTTTTTTCAGCTAGATCAGTTCCCTTACCTAGTTTATGATTAAGCCCAACAGGAAGAGAGGAGAAGAAAGCAAGGGTTTCTACTTCCTCCCCATGACTCCCAGTAGTTATTCTCTCTCATTGTCCCTGCTCCAGATCATGAACTCACCCAACAAGTCAGTTCGTCACAACAGTGTGGGAGGTGGCAGGGAAATGGCAACTTACTTTCCCCTTATTTAGGTAAACCTCATCAGCTTACCATGCAGAAAGATGCACACCTGATCCAGTGCAGAAAAAACCCACACTGGAAGAACACAGCTGGGGACATCCTCCTTTAGCAGGGCATGATATAAGGAGAGATGTATTTAGAATCAGGAACTACTTAAGTTAGTATTACTTCTAAAAGAAATGCTCCTCAACTATACCTTTCACAGCTCAATATTACTGAAAAAATGTATGTAGACAACTTGAAGATAGTGGAGACAACAGCAGATAATGCCATATAACAGTTCAGATGCACAGTAATGCTCATCAGCTGTTACAGAAACAGCTCATATAGAAAGCATTCACATCAGATACAGCAGAAGCGCTGAAAGAGAATTGCGTCTGCTAAGTCCACTGCAGCTGCTACTTTCTCAGGTAATACCAAACATAAGCCTAAAGGTAGATGAAAACATCTAGCATTACGTCTTAAATATTCCTAGGATAGAAGGCTTTCTTAAGGTGTTTATTAAAAAGGATTTCAGTAGTCAATCCTGAAGCTGGCAATTCTCACACTTATCTGAAATCCTTTGAGCTTTGAATGTTACAAGCAAATAAAAAGACCCATATACATGGAGTAGAGGAAGGACACAATCTAGTATCCTAATGTTTTAACAATAAGAAAGTCCTTACAAATAAGGTTGCAGAGATCATTTGGAAACAGCAAGGCTGGAAGAGGAACAAACTCAGTTCAAGCATAGTAAAACAGCAACAAAACAACACAGTAGTAAGAAACAACCAGCTGCAAGCCATTTATCGTATATTTGTGATAGATGCATTTTTTTTTGTAAGAAGCTTTTCTAAAAAGTGTTAGCCCCCTCCCATTTACCACCTTTTTTATTTACATAACTATCTCCTGTTCAATATGCTAAAAGGAGGAAACAGTGAATGTGCACTGTGTAGGCTACCAAACACTCCTTGTAAAATTGCAAAAATTTGCATGTTGTGTGTATGATATGGATTGTCACATTTCTGTCACTTGGGACAAAATTAAAACTTCTTGAAAATGGTTATTTGTACAGAAACCATGATCTTTTGCATTTTTATGAGACAGCAAATAAAGCAAACACTGAAAAAGCTTAAACATTTTACCATCAAGTTCACAAAAATGATCCTGTGAATCATCGTATCTTGCCCAGTCAATGAAAGCCTCCTTACTTTGGTTACTGAGGGGAAAAAAATACATTTGATTTTAAACTTTTAAATAAACAATATCAATGTCTTCTGAAAGAAATACAACCCACATATAGCTTGGAAGTGAATTCTGAGTCAGTATATCTGAAACTTGAGACTGTACGGAGCTATCCCCTGTTAATTGTGCTGAGATTCAAGCAAGCATCAACTGCAATACTTTCAAAAGTCAAATTCATCATGAGACAAAGACTTCACCATTATTTCAACAAACTGCAGTGGCTTCTCTTCCTTCAGTAATAGCTTGGTAAAATATGTTCATAGAATACATTTTTATGTAGTACTATTCAAAGTACTACTTTAGCAGCTGTCACTTTGAGGGTGGGAGAGGGAGGAATTACCCTGGTTTCATAACCTGTACTTTCAATGAAAGTCGTAATTGTTAGTGCCTTACTTTTTACTGGGAGACTAGATGTCTAAATCGCTCTTCTAAGCTAAAGTATTTATGAATATGATTTGTCCTAAGCCATTTTAATATTAATGTCATTCCACTCACTCTAGCATTTTCAAAGGTGCACTATACTAGAGGGACAAAGTAGTTTGAAGTTTCCATACTACAAAACACAAACAGTGCCAAAACCTCTCTTCTGTGACTGTGCGCAGCACAGAACTACTGATGCCACACTACTGTGTGTAAGTAAAGTTAAGACGGGGAACTCTGCTCCAGCGTGCAAGGAAGCACCTTGAAATAACAAAAGCAACCTATTCTGTTTGATCAAATTAGTACCAGCTCAACTCTACAAACAGAGGCAATTCTACTAAAAGACACATTTCTAACCTTCTGCCAAATCACAAAAGGAGACATTGCACTTGGCATTAGGTGAGAAAATTCTCTGGTAATTACCAACGGACAAGATTTGATAACCACAAGAAATTCAACTTATGCAGGAAAACAATGCAAAACCAAGAGGATAATGCACTGCTAGGCAGAGAACATGGAAGTTTTCCTGCAAAGCACAAACTCATCCTCCACTTGCAGAATCCATTACCTGCCCTCTCCCAACTTTAATCATCTATCCTACTCTCATAAAGGCATTTTCTCTAGCTCTCCATTTACAGTCTCACATTCTTTTGCCTTACAGAAATGGAACAGAATTAAGAGTTTCTTATTTTCCCTAAAACACCACACACCAGGCAGAAACAGTAATTTTTTCAAGGCACAAGAAAGTTTCAACACCTTTACCAGGTAGAACTGCTGAAATTTATGGGCAAAGGCACCACATCCCTCCATTAACAGCAAAGAACTGATCTTTTTCAGAAGTGGGGAATCCAGTAGAGCACCATGTTTTCTAGATGCTGTTCCACAGACTTCTGTACCCAGGGCAACACCATCCTGCAGAATTCTTCCCCCCCAGCCTTGACAGTGCCATGCAATGGGCAAGATCAGAGAATTGATCCAAGCTAAAAATAACTTTGACATCAACAAAAGTAATTCAACTCCCTGATCTGGTTCACTGAATGATCACAAATAGGCACATCAGTGCAACAGCGGGACAAAGCAGGACCAAACCCCTTAATCCAGCACAATCACTGAGAAAAAAGAATAGAGAAAAGGTGGTTTTGCAAATGCAAGTTTCTTCTCATTCTTGATGCTGTAAGATACCTCTTAGAAGTAGTATCAAAGCATACATTAAATAAAAAAGTCAACTTATCATTTAATATTTTTGCCTTCAGATGTTCTTGCATCATTTCCCATTTACTTTCTAATAGGTTATAGGAAGAATGAAGAATATAAACCAGCACCTCAGAGAAAATAAAATCTTCCTTTCTTACTATTTCTGTACTGTTAATGTAAATCACATCATACCTTAAGGTACTGTTAACTGCTCCCAGCTTGTTAGCTTGCTCACAGTCTTCCAATTCTTTGGAATTATTTGCTGCTTTTGAATACTGTAAAAAAAAAGTCATATTTAATATGCAAATGAATTATTGAAATCCTCAAGAACAGGCGTTGTGAAATGTATTTCTAAGTTTAGCAGTGAGTTCCCTAGTATTTGGGAAAATCCTCTTCTTCTAGAAGCAGTATATGGTTCTGGAACATTTCTTACTTCAATTTTTTTTTTTTTTTTACTTAAGTTCATCAGGCTGATTTCACTCTGTGAATTTAACCGCTGTAGAGAATTCAGCTAAAGATGTCAAAACTTTGTTTTGCCTTTTGTTTAAATTCTTTTGTTATGAACCACCCTACACTGAGTGCTTCAGATACTTATTTACAGACTCATAAAAGGACCTTGAAAGACCAGCAGCGTCATACCTAAAAACAAACCTTTTTTTTTTCAACTATAATCATACCCCAAGTTTCATTTCATTTCAGTAGGTATATTTAATAGTTTTGGCCATTTCCCCCTCATGTTCCCTTTAATCCAATTCATTGGCTCACTTCAGATGCATACAGGTCTGGAAGACAAGCTTTTTCAACTGAAATTCTGCTTATTTTATAGAGAGAATTGAAACATATAACCTGAACTTTCATTCTGAAGACTTTTTAAAAAGGAATCCACTAGAACACTTACTTCTGTAACGCTTCTAAGGAAAACATTCAAAGAATTAAAGATTAAATTCCACTATTCTATAATAATTTGGTTAAGCATATAAGGAATTTAAGTCTGTCAACTTAAAGCTCAAAAAGTTCTTCTAAGTTTTGGAACATAAAAGGTAGTAACAGTGCTATCCTAAAAGATAAACTCAATTTCCTCCTTTTGGGGGTTTTTGGACTGGGCACAGGGGGGGTAGTATGCATGTTTTTCCCAAGCTAAACTTTAGGTCAATTAATAAATAAATTATAAATTTTAAAAGAAAGAGTAATTCATTTCTGAGGACAGCTTTGTGGTCAAGGTGTCAGAGGCAAAGTACCACCACAATATGTATCACTCAAAAAAAGAAAGTATTTACCTAAAACTATTCAGATGAGTAAGCAAAATTATTTCAATTTTAAAAACGCATTTGCTTGAATCAACACAAGGAAAAACAGCAGAAGACCTAAGAAGTGAAGGAGATTACAAAAACCAAATAACTTAAATCTTGTTAGGGGTCTTGTCCATAAATATTTTCTTTAGAAATATTTTCTTCCTCAATTTTCTTGGATTTGACAGGCATGGGACCTCATTCTTTAGCATTGTATGGATGTTAAATGGAAAAATGGGAACAAGGAATAGCCTTAACCTAGACTGAAACAGATACTGCTGATGAAATAACATACTGAGATGCTGAAGCAAACATTTAGCACGTCTAGAGTCGCAAGCCAATCCCTACCCTGAAATGAAAAAAGGTTATTGCCAATATTAGAATCCTAAATTTAAGGTTTCTAACAAAATGAACAGTCAGGTCTTAAAACATATTTCCAGCATTTCCTATCCTCCAGTGTTTAATAGCAAAGTTGTCAGATCAGTGCTTTGTGATCCCTGACAAGATTAGGACAAAATATCTGTTCGTGCCAACCAGAATCTCCTAAGGCCAGTTACTGGAAAAAAAAACAGAAAAGAGAAGGGCAGGAAGCAAATTACAAAGTTGAATATTGCAACCTGGCATTGCTGTTTCCTGTCCCTTGCTTCAAATGTATTAATACAGCTTTAATGCCTTGCCACAAAATATGCATTCATCACTCAAATGCAACAAAACTATGGAAAAGGAAATAACTGTGTGCCTCTACCGCACTATTTCAAAAGGCTTATGGTGGTGTCAAGAATTCAAAAGACATCCTCTATTGCTAACTGCATGCTTATAAGGAAGTTCTACAAGTGTAACCTTGGTCTTTGCTGCTAGATGAATATTCAAAAGAACTGTTTTCTTTATTGTTCAGCAAAAAAAAACCCAACAAAAAAACCACAAAAACCTAAATAAAGCTAGAATTTTACAAGCTCCTCTAATTAGGAGAGAAAGGCAATGGGAAACTGGACAGAAGCCACAGAAAACCTCTCCACAGGATTCTACCATGAGTTTATCTATTCAAGAGATTATAACTCTCATTATTAAAAAGATATGTTTGGTTATTTTCAGCTTGTCAAGACTGACACTATCAGGATGAAAGAGAGACACTAGACATGTTTGTCCTCAGGAAAAAAAAAACCACCCCTTTTTTTAACCCAGTACTTAACAGATAAGCTATTATGTGCAAGACTTCCCCAAGTGGAAATTATCACAGGCTAATAGCATAGTACTTGCACAGTCCTTGAAACAAAACATTCATACTCATATGAATTCAATATTACCTTAAAAGGGATATTAAATGAGATTGGCAATTTTTAATTGGCTCTATGAAAGATCATTTAACTGAACCATAAGAAGTAAGAAAATGGCGTGGGTAAGATTTATGTCCATTCTGATGACAATTTTCACCCAGAACTATTTGCTTCTATTACAGAAAAGCAGCACGTATTAGTGCCTTCTGCTGCAGATTAAAGGTACAGAATTGCCTAACTTTCAGTTCTGTAGCTGGTTTCAACAACCAGCAAGGCAACTCAAAGGAAACCACTGTAGCGAACATACAGCAAACGACAGCTTCCCGAAGAATCTATCCCACTTTCTTTATTGTGGTGAAAATAAAAGACATTCGTTTTTTCACTTCCTAAATCCAATTTGATGCGCTCATGTGAAGTATCTAAAGAACAGCACACTCCTTGATTACTATTTAACAACTTATTTATGGCTCTCAAGATAAATCAATCAGGAAGCTCAAATGCCTGCTACAAGAATCCTTTCTGAAACAGTCTTTAGTCTTACAATCCCTCTTTTTAGGATGCATTATGGTATTCCAGGACTCATTTTCTCTACAATCAAGCTTGGAACATAAGAGTCAATGAAAAAGAGAAAAGGCAACAGGTTATTCAGCTAAAACACAAGATGTGCTCCCAGAGATAGTGTCAGCTTTTCAGAACAACTATTGCTGTTTGTGCTGGAATGGCAAACAACTGACATTTACGTCATGTCGGTGAGAAAGATTTTTCTTCTGTGATTACCAGGAACCTTTAAATGAAGAGGCAGTCTTTACTTCAGTGAGTTAATGTATGTATAAAATAAATAAGATTTCCTCTTGAGCTAAAGCTTGGAAAGCCTGCTCTGTTCCAGACTGCAGCACACAAGTCATCAATTCCCAATGAAATATTCATCTCAACTATCTTTGATAATGTTTCTTGGCATGAGACCTAAACCTAATGCCAACAGTCCTTTTCATAAGTCCTTTATGATGTTGTGAACTACACTCAGCCCAGTGAGGTAAAAAGCACTGGGGAGGATGGAGATAGGATAGTTAATCAAGAAGTAAGTGTCTACAATGAAGTCAAGGCGCTCAATTGGAAGATCTCTCATTTGTGCACCATTACTCCCTCAACCGCTAAAATCCTCCTTCTTGGGGACTGTGTTTAGGATGTGTGGGTAGTCTCTGATCTGACTTTTCTGCTCTTTTCCTAGGCATATATCGCTTCTTGACATTTTTGGCTTTGCCAAGATCACTTGGTGATCTAGGAAGATTGGTTAGGAGAGTAGCAAACAAAAGCCAACAGCACAGACTGACTACTTAAGTCTGCACTGGCCACTCTGGCCTAAACTGTCTTTATGACCAAATGGTCTTAATGACCAAATAATGTCTGCACTAATGAACTCTTGAAAATAAGGCAAAGCAGAACTCCATCCAATCACTTGGGTTCTTTAAATATTAGATGTCATTATTTATGCTCCTTAAGAAAGAGTGCACCGCTACTGCCTCTGCATCTTCGGCTATAGCTTTTTAAAAGGTGGCTGGTACTCAGAAATGAAGCAACAATTTTGCATCAGGCATTGTGTGGCCATGCACTGCTTGTGATATGTCCCTTGTCATTCATTGACTCAGTCTGCACTAGCTCTCCAGCAATGACAGACTCAAAACAACACTGAAGGTTTGTACTAAAAAGTCACATAGCTGTTATAAGGTTAAAATTAAAAAAAAAAAACAACAAACCTTCGGAAATAAAGAAGTACTTACCTTATTAGAGCTCCCAGCCTTAATTCCGACAGGTATTTTGCTCTAAAAACAAAAAATAAATCACAGCTTTTGCACTGCTCATAGAAATGGTTATGCTTTATTAAAATCTACAAATTAGGTATCATTCCTATAGAGGTTAAAGCTAACTTGTATTTTGAAAAATTAACTTGCTCGTTTACCTTTTCAACATGTTATACGCAAAACGGTGCTAGAGCTAAGAAGAGACTTATTCTTGAAGTTACCTGCTTTGTTCATAAAATGCCTAAGATCTTAAAATATTTTGGTTGTATTTCTACTTTTCAAATGGAAAAGAAAGTTATCGCTTTTAGTTAAATTTAAATTCTCACTAGTAAGTATTGTTACTATAATACTAGTCACTGCAAATTGGCAAATTTTTAGCAAAAAATCCTCTTTCTGTTATATATTATGTTTGATCCATACCTCAGGACAAGGCTCTACATGACAATCTTTGATAGAACAATGGCCATCGTCAGCCCAAAATGGGCATGGTCTCTTCAAGTTGACCTAAACATACAAAAGCAGAAGTTTACAATACACACTTATATAAGGCAACTGTAGAAGAAAGCACTCAGTATCAGGAAATCCTTTAAATTAAGGGAGATGATACAAGGAAAAAAGTGTTACATTAAATACTTTAAGTCTAAGGTGTTTTGGGGGAGTTTGGTCTGTCATTTGGTTTCTTTGAATTAGTCTCTCTAACTACATAAGATGAAGGTTTATGGAGTAAAACTGTTAATGATAATGGTCTCCAGTGAATGAACACAAACACATAGTATATTAAAGCAAAATTAAATCTCCCACTACTAAATTCAAATAAGTGCTTGGATGATTTTGGATTTCAAAATCAAACTGAAAACAGAGTATTATTTTAAAATGTTAAAGAGATTCCTCAGTCAAAAAAACCCTGACAAGACATTTAGCAGATGGTGTGACTTCTTAGAAGTGATGACAAATATCTTCTCATTA
Organism: Poecile atricapillus; assembly: GCF_030490865.1. NCBI lineage: Eukaryota > Metazoa > Chordata > Aves > Passeriformes > Paridae > Poecile > Poecile atricapillus. The sequence continues at coordinate 70,128,080 of NC_081251.1, read as the reverse complement.
CAGCTCAAACCTTGCTATCACAGATACAATAAAAGCAGAGATTTTAGGTTGCTTTCCCCCCATTTCCTCTATTCAATGCACAAACACCATTCCTAGAAAAAAACTAATGCAAAATTATTTATTGTACTTGTTCACTCATACCTTTTTAAATAAAGCACAAGATAGATACATTCTACATGACCTTCACATTAAGACCTATTATATAAAACTTTCACCTCCCACCAATTTCTACCAAAAAAGACAAGCCAACAGTTATATTACAACCCTCTTCAAAGTAAACTCTCACAATTAAAAATGCTTACACACTGAGGAAGATATAAGTAACTAGGCAGCCACTGTTTTTACACAGGAATTTGTAAATAAAAGAATACTGCTGCCTAAACTGAAGATTAATTCTGAAAGCACACATGCAAATCAAGATGTACTTGTCCCAGAATGACTGAAGATCACCAAAAACCAGTACACACACAAACTGAGGTTGTATAGCACTTGTATTTTTACCAAACCAGTCATGTACTGTCTACATAGAACATCTGATCTTCAGGGTATGAGGCACTGGATTTCATTATTATCACTCAGGGTATTACTCAGTCCTTTTACAAATTAAAAGACAGATTCTTGATCATGAGGTTTCCATAGTTTGTGTGTTTTGTTGCATAAAACTAGAGGCACAAATGTTTATTTCTTTATTTCTTCCATTGAGAAGTGTTCCACTATTTAGAAAACACCTAGCACAACTTCTGCAAGACTTCATGAAGTTTTCTCTGGCCTTTAAATAAAAACTACCTCATCTATTCAGTATTGTACATTAAGGTTTGAGTTCTTCTATACCACTTCACATCATTGCCAGAGGCAGGGGAAAAGGACTTTCTTCCAGGGAGAAGGGGTTATTTCCAATCAAGAAAAAATGGCAGAGGGAGTCAGATCTGATATTTTTTCCCCCTCTCTGTGAATAACTTTTTTTTTTATGCCCTCTGTCATTAGTACTGTTGCTGTTACTGTTCATTTTCTTACCTCATTGCTGTTTCCAGAAAACTGCTCTTATCTCAACCCATGATCTTTACCTTTTTGCCTCCATTTCTCATCTCCATCCTGAGACAGCATGGAGAGGTAAACAGGAACAAGAGTGACTGGTGCGTGGTTTGGTGGGGAGTACCATTCCTAAACCACAACACCCATCTTCACAACTTCCACGTCTATTTATGTGCTTAAAAGCACTTTCATCACTCTACACAGGGATATGAAAAAAGCTGTTATTTATTGAAACAGGAAAGGGTGAAGAATGTTCTGACTGACTGACTCAGTCTGCTTGCTCAACACAAATACTTCCCTGCCACCACTGGAAGTACTAAATGAAGTGGTGCTGGGTGGACTGCACACAGGCCCTTGGAACTGCTCATCTTTTACGAAGGCCAGTATAAAAGATGAGGCAGGATTGAAACACACCTTTAGAGTATGATCTGCAGAACTGCTGTTGAAATGAACATTAGCTCTAAATTTGCAAGATTAAATTACTGTTGTGTGAAGTCTTGTATACCTGTTGCTCCTCATCTTCACGCACTTTGTTTCATATCTTTCTGTTGCCTCTGGAGAATGTCATTACCACTACTACGTGATGTATTAGTACTGAAGTTGCACATATCCTGTTTCTCCTGAAAAGCGAATTGAGAACTATATCATGTAGAAGGAGATTCGAAGTGCAGTTACACATTACTGCTTGCTCAGGCTAGAAAAGGAAGAGCCTAGTGCTTTCTTCTCCTTCTGCACACTCATAAGTCCATCTTGCATGAGTTTAATATTTGTCATCGATTCCAGATCAGTTAGATGACTTTTTACAAGCTGAGGAGAAAAAACTCCAAAACCAACAAAATCAACAAAACCCCCTACCAAATGACAAACCAAAACACCCAAACTAAATATCTACCAGGTTAAAGACATGCATTGGCTTAACTGAGAGGTAAAAGTAGCCAAGGGGCAGGGTGCTGCCCTAGAGGAGTGTGAGCTCCTTTTTCCAGTGGCAGGCAGACACCTGATTAGGTGAGTCAAAATGCAACTTCACTTTCAAGTTAAGCATATCTGAAAACAAAAGTATCAGGCTTCAAATCTTCATTTGCACATCAGATAGTAATACAGAGAAAAAACTGCTTCAAGTAATAAAAAGTGATACTACATACTACTTGAAAAAGGAACAGTTTTACCTATTTTTCAAAGGAATAACAGTTCTCTAGATAGCAAACACTAAAATCAGAAATAAGACAGCAACTCACTAGAAAAATAAATCATGGCAATATTTCCATTTCAAATTACACGTATTCCTTAGAAGATACGCATTGCATGCTGTCATAAAATTGCTAAAATATGACCCTTTTCCAGATGCAGCAGTACAAAGGAACTATCTTTAAAACTACCACTTATCAATTAAATGAAAGCAGTCATGATTTACTGTCACTGACTCTAGGATGTAGCAAGCAAGACTTATTACCAACATAACTGTCAGGGACTGAAAACCTGCTTCAACCAAATTAAAGAGCTGTGGGCTTCTAATAGGCAGCTTAACACTGGCAAGTTGGCTTGATATGCAATCCTTCCTATATTTTCTGCATTTTATTTAAATTATTCAGGAAAATACCATTCTAAGTGTACCTTGTAGTATCTGAAGTAATCACGTTCTTGCAGTTTCTGTATTTTGGGAAAGATCTTGAAAGTATTGAAGTCATCAATGCTTTCTATGTCACATAAACAATCATCCAGGACTCCTGTGAGCTATTGAAAAAATAGATAAACATTTATTTTTAATACAAAAATAGAATATTAACTGCAGAAAAATCCTTTAAAGAGAAAAATATGGTAATTGAAAGAAATACTAGTGAAATGCAGTTCCATAGCAACTATTTCTCATGACGAAATACTTGGTAACATAAACTCAAAGTAAAACTGTAGTGCTTTGAGCTTAAGTCCACCTCCAAATGCACTGCTAAATCAATGTTAGCAAGATTAACAAATTCACCCCTGAAATTTGTTGATGCTTTCAGCATATAGAACTTTCTGAAGAATAAGCAACAAGACTTTCTAATTTATAAACATGTGGTATATTAGCAAAGTTGCATATCAACTGTTCTCCTACCAAATGCTCACGAGTCAAATTGCCTAAAAAAACCCTACAATCACACACTGTCATCTTATTTTCATATTTCTTCTCAAAGTGTGAAAACACTCCATCTAGTTTCCTTAGAGGCATGGGGAAAAGGAATGCAGGTTCTTCTGTGCCCTAGAAGTTTGCAATTTTACAAATAAATTCAACAAACAAATCCACGGAAAAGCAGGCACAGGGATCTATATTGCAATGCTGTGAATCTATCATGACTTTTCCAGGACTCATCCCTCTTCTTGTGCCAGGACAGCCAGCCGTACTGCTGCTGCACTAGGTTAAGACCACTTCTGTGAAAAGCAGCACACACTACAAGTGCAGAAGTTCTACTGCCAACACAGAAAGGGAAGGCAGAACTGTGCATGTAGCAGAGAGGACAGCTCCAACTAACATCACAGACTAGGCTATGACAACACTCTTGCTGAGACCCTGGCAGTGTCTTATTGAAAGGTGGAAATACTCAAAGTGTGATTCTATGAACAGTTATATAATTTCAATAAACCTAAACTAACACACTTAGGCATAGCTTCTTAAACTACTACAGACATATCTGAAGGGAATGGAACCAAACACTGGTGCTTACTGCTTCTGTTCTTCAGCCAGACAGGAAATTCATTGACATCCATTATGGCCTAGAAATTAATTGAAATAGAAATGCCCACACATCTTATATCTTTTCATGGGATTAGAAGAACTTCTAGCTATTAAAATGTTACGCGGAAAAAGAGACAAAATATTTTGTAGCTTTTTCTTCCCTCCACAGATTTCACATAGATGAGATTATGAAATCATCTAATCTGTTTTATGCATGATAAATCACTCCCATACTTTACAGAACAGATACCCTTATATAACCAAGCTTGATGTAAAAGAGCCACTAGAAATGAAATTGTAGGCTTCTGCTCCGTTATGAAGCATAAAGGAGGCCTGGAAAATGGAGTTCCCCCCAATTCTCTTTGAGAATAATAGAGGTAAAGATATTGCAATAAAGCATTTAAGTGGAAAAATCACCTTATGTAGATCCTACTTTTCCTGAGGCACTAAATAGGCTGTCACAATTTTGTAGAGCAGATATAGCAATGAAGTAAAGCTAATTTAAGGAAAGTTACTTTAACCAAATTTTTTTTCCTGCTGTTATGCTTCCCTTGTTAATGCTACCTGACTTCAAACCTGGGCAAACAACTGTCAAAGAGCCAATGTGTAATTACAGGTTTTTCACAGCCCACATGACTGCCAACTCCAAAGTCAGAAGAAAAAACTTGTTATTAACTATGCTTGCAGAAATAAAACCCCCGTGCACTTTAATCTATAACAATTTCATTTAAAATTACAAACTTTCTTATTGATCACACACAGGCAGAAATCTGTAAAGGTGCAGCTCTTACAGGTAACACCATACCACGAAGCAAACAGGACATCATTTCATTACAATATAAAAAGGCAAAAAGATAACTCTGAATATTTTGCTCAAATGTTGCTGAGCTGTATAAATAGGGTGATACAAGAAAGTTTTTTTTGGACTGAGAAGATAAAGAGTAGGAAACTATTTTGATGACCAGCTCATAAGGCTATCCACTGCTTACAAAAATAATTTTACCATCTATGCAAAATGGAAAATGTTTTTTCAGGGGAAAAATGTCCCAGATAAATGCAATAGGGACACTCAGTGTCAAATCCTCATGGAAAAATAAGAAACTGCAGCCTTTTTGTTTAACTAAGGCCTCAATTCTAAGAACATCTCTGAAAATGCAGGACAGTTTACCTAGATTAATGAAGTTTCCTCCTCAAAAACTAGAACTGATCCAGGAAATTATGAAGAGAAAAACTAATTCAGAGTACCAGAGCAAGCAAACTAACTTTTCCATTTTTTTTCCTCCGCACAACTTTTTCAGAACTGAAATAGTTAGATCCCCGTATACATAAAACAGCAACATCAATGTTTCCTTGGAAAGCATGCTCTAAAATTAAACTAATCTGTACAAAATGACAAATTATAAAATGCTTTCACAGCACATATGAAACACTAATACTGCACAGCAGTGGAAGCAGTTCACAGCACAATGATGCAACAGCAACACTTCATTCAAGTACCCCAGTCATAGGCTCTTTTAATTAGTCTAAGTGTAGGCTTCAGGGCTCTCACGATGTAACAGTTCAAGAACATGCAGACAATTGTTTCATTTTTATCAACATCTGGATCTTCCAATAAATTTGTTTTTTCAAACTGGGAACATCAAAATAAGAACAGTGTACTACATGGTTAAAATTACACATCGCAAGACTTACTTTGTTATTCACACAATTGGTACTTTGCCTTCTTTTAATTGAACTTCATTAGCTAACTTAGTCCACAAATATAAAGTCAAACTATACTGTAAGTTATCACAAGTTTTATTACAATAAAGTAATATTACAAGTATCATGGTTTCTTTTCATCTGTCAATTACTTTGAACTCTACAATAAAACCTAAAAGCATTGGCCTATTATAAATTGTGTTCAAGAAGTCATCTGACATTGCGTAGCTGCTATTTTTTCTACATTCCCAATATGCTTATCAAAGTACTTCCAGGTATTGTCAAACCTAGTTTAGTTCCTAAACAGGTATCAAAGCTATATTGGAGAAGTGAAACTTTTAACTTATCTTCTCCAAGATAAATCAACCTTTCAGAAGAAAAGGTCAATGTCCAACCTGCATCAATTTTTCCTTATGAAATCTAGAAAGAAAAACACAGTCAGCACTTTAATATTAAGGAAAAAACCTGAATAAATGCATATAGTAATAAGCAATCTATTCATACAAAACAACCTTATTAGTGTTATCAGGCTGTTGTACTTAAATTGCTTCAACAATTAGAAGGCCACCTGGGACACTTTGTTTTGATCCTTAGACGTTTTACTTTGCCATGGCTGCAGAATGAGAGAACAGCCTTAGGTAACACGACTCCAAGAACTATTGGCTAGCTTCTCTTTCCCTGCACAAGCCAAATTCTGAACACAATATGCTAACAAATTTATGAAACAGCAACAACCAATCTCTCTGCCAAGCATCACAAAAAATCCCATGCCACTCTATTAAGTGCTTCTTTAAGAACTCCATTTCAATTAGCATTTAGTTATGCTAAAAAAGCTACTAAAATAATGTAAATCAGAGACAACCTCAACTTACAACAAAAAATGCTGCAATAAAAGTTACCTATGCTACTGTCATCATCTCTCTGGGTGGCCACCTACAGTGTAGCATATTATACAACACAGACATTCAGAAAATACAAGAAAAAGAATAATCCAGAGAATAAGCTTTGCTCCACGTGGACAGTGTATTCCTCTATAAACTCACTCCGGCGTCTTTGGCCCAGCTGAAAGCCTCTCCTACTTAACACCAGTTATCATTTCAGTCACGGTCGCACGGTGGATGAACAGCGAGCTCCTAACTACAGACACCTGCCCTCCTAAAGCTGTGAAGGCAGTTTACAGAAGGCAGGAACGTTCTCATCCTCGCTTGTAATGCGGGCATACAGACACGACCCAAGCACAAGCCAAGCCCGGGCATTGGCATCACCATTGGAGCATATGGCTTCTCACAGACTTCATCAGGGCACCGAACTTTCTGCCTGAAGCCAGGGGCACGAGCCAACGCAGAGCTCCTCAACATACCCCACTGACTGATGCTACCTGTGGTTCCCAGGTCAACCAACTTCTCCCCGCAGACGGGCGGCACCGGCCCCGGGCTGGACGCCGACAAGCGCCAGCCGCAGGGTGTGGAAGGGGAAGGACGCGCGCTACAGACTCCAAGCAGAGATTCTCCGACTTCTCCGCGGGGAGCCCGCACATGACACGTCCCAGAGCTGCCCTCTCCCCCATGACCCCCGAAGCGACCTCACCTCCCGCCTCTGCCCTAGTACCCCTCCAGGAGGGCTCCGCAGCCCTACCCTCAGCGGGAGGGCATCCCTGCCCGGCCGCGCTCCGTGCCCGCTCCCTGCCGTCCCACCCCGCCGCGCCGTCCTGCCACCCGCCGGTCCCTACCTGGGCCTCCGCTGTCAGGACGCAGCCGAGCACCGCCAGCAGCCGCGCTGCCAGCCGTGTCCTCGTCGCCGCGCTCCGGCCGCCACCGCCGCCGCTCATGCTGCTGCTGCTGCTGCTGCCGCTGCCGCGACTGACGGAGGAGGGGGCAGCCCTCGCCCCGCCGGCACAGGAAGGAGAGGGACGCGCCGCGGGTCGGCGGCGACAGCGTCTCCTCCCGGCGCGGCCGCTCCTGCGGGCGGCGGGACCCGTCGGGCGGGGGCGCCGCGCTCACCGCGACCTGCCCGCGGTACCGCCGCGCGCCCGGAATCCTCTCGCGAAGCAGCGGCACCGCCGCCGCCCCGCTCCAGCGCCCGCCGCTCCCGGGCCGCCGCCGCACGGCACGCCGGGAGATGTAGTTCCCGTCCCGGGGCCGGGGCGGGGCGGCGGCGCCCAATCGGAGAGGACCACGCGCGCCTCCAAAACAAGTGGCGGCGGCGCGCGAGCGGCCGGCTGGGCGCGTGCGCGAGGCGCCGGGAGGGCCGCGTGAGGAGGGGCGCGCGAGGGGCGGCGGAGCGGGGCTGTGGAACCAGTCGGGCCCAGGAGGTCCCGGTATTTCCCCGTTCATCCCAGCCTAAAATGAGTCCAGGCCAGTATATCGCAGTCCATCCCAGTATAACCCAGGCCAGGCCAGTATCAACCAGTTTAGCTCAGTATCACAAAATACCCTGAGCTGGAAGGGATCCACAAAGATCATCAAAGTCCAGCTCCCAGCGCTGCACAGCACCATCCCCAAGAGTAAAGCCTTGCGCCCAAGAGTGTCGTTCAAACACTTCTGGAACTCTGTCAGGCTTGGTGCTGTGACCTCTTCCCTGGGGAGCCTGTTCCAGTGCCCAACCACCCTCTGGGTGAAGAATCTTGTCCTGATATCCAAGCTAAGGCTCCCCTGACTCAGCTTCAGGCCATTTCCTTGAGTCCTGTCACTGGTTGTGAGAGTGAAGAGATCTTATAATCTTATATCTACCCTTCCACTTCTCTTTGTGAAGATGTTGAAGAGCACAGTGAGGTCTCCCCTCACTCTCCTCTTCTCTAGACTGAACAAACCAAGTATGTCCCAGCATATCTCCCTATAGCCCCAGTCTAAACCTGGTGCAATCCGTACAACCCAGTCCAGACCTGTATAAACCAGATGGGCCCACTGTATCCCGGTGCACTCCAGTATAACCCAGCAGGCTGGGGCTGTGCTGCCCCAGCTCTACGTGGGTGAGTTGGGCAGGGCCACAGGACACCCTGCCCCACTGTTGGGGCAGCTCAGAACCAATCTTTTGCTCCCAACACTTAAATGTTTATCTGTAATTCATTCCCAGAATCACTAAAAGTCATATTTTTGTGAAAAATTTGAGTGTTGCACTGATTTAAAGTGCAGGGTTGCTGAAATTAGGATTTTATTTTCAAGTCAGATGCTAACTCAGGTTCTTCTTGCACCCTTTCATTTGGAGAATACCCCTTCGCTGGAGTGTGGAGACAAGCTTTAAGTCTAGGGTAACTATGTCAGAGAGATTAAAAGTTTTAAGATTGACCTTTGTTATTTACTTACACATTAATTCAAATTAGCTTTCCACTACGTTTATCCTTAAGGGGCCAGTATGTCACAGATTTTTGCATTGCTGAAAATGTCTTGAAAGGGATGGTGTCTAGGAATTACAGAGACCATAACATGAAGTAGGCAGTTCCAGTCTGGTTCCAGAGAGATGATATAAATGCTCCTTTCTTTCATCTCTGAAGTACAGGCAGTACAACTGTAATTTGGGAACAGATGACTAAATGAGAACCTGTTCCTACTTCCAGCATCTGTGGAGCAATATGTTAGCTAGATGTTTGAGAAGAAATCAGCAGAACAGCTAATGTTAATGTTTACATTGCCATAGTTTGCTCCCAGTATCAGTACTCCATACTTTATCACAAGTGGTTTGTACTTCTCACAAAGAAACTGTTTCTGTTCAGCAGATTAAAGTGAATTCATTTTATTTATTTACATTTTGTACCTTTGATTCTGGAAAAAAGTTTCCATCACAAGTATTTAGAAAAGCCCTAAAACCTTGGAAGAATCAAGCACTGTCATGTGCTTAGGCTACGTAAATGACTGTAAAAGTTAGAAGTAAACTATCATATTTTTAAGTCATAGTGTTCACCCAGTTTTCAGCTCAGAACCCTTTATGTTAGTTACAGAGGGTACTTTATCTCTTTACTTTTGAAATACTTGTATCAGAAGTCAGTCGAGGTTCAGCTTTTTACTGCCATATTAGAAGGATAAGAAATTGGCTGTAAAAATACATAATGGATAATTTTAAGAGGCAATAAAAAAATATTCCTTTTATACATAAGTATTGTCTAAAATATCAGAACTGAATGTAGCTTAACACAGTTTTCTAAACTCTAGGGTACTTTCAATCTTATTTTATGTTTTAGTGTTGATTTAAATCTAGGAATGCTACTTTTCTAGTGGTATAAAAATGTCAAAAAACCCCAAACGTAAAAATCCTAATATAGGATTTCTGTGTGAAATCGGTTTCAGGGAAGATCTGCAGAAGAAGCAGTCTTACAATTGCAATCAAAACCCAACAGCATATTATTAAGCTGTGAGTGTCTACTAAGCTTCTTTCTTATAAAGAACTTTGCCATGATGTTATGAAATTTTATCAAGGAGGACAAGCACGCACTGGGGAGAGAGATAATCACAGTTTACAGGTTGTTGGGGTCATGAAGATTCTGGCCTCTATATTTAATTTTTCTGTGTTGTTGTCATAGGAGCAAACATCTATGATTTCATAATAAACACTGCTGTTACACATGTTGACAGTTTCATTTATAAGCACTAATATTTTCTTTCTATGTGCAAGCAAAGAAAGCCTTGAACACGGGAACTAAAAACAGTATTCTGTATTTTTAAATAAGAATTAAGTAAAGCACATCAGTCACCTCTTCCTCATGACTCTGTGATGTTCTCTAGCATAGGCACAGATCTGGGTGCATGAGAGAGAGACAGTTGTTTAGTGGATGCAGCAAATCTGCAATTACCAAACTTGACTCTGGCCTGAAACTGATCAAGTCCTGCAAGTTTTATTGTATTACCTCCATCGGTGCTTTTTAGCCAGCTCTTATTTGCCAGAATTGGAGTTTATGGACTCTGGTTGTAGACAGTAGTAATGATCTATGGGCATCAACTCTGTAAAAATGAATCTTGGAGATTATTATGGACTGGTTTAAGTGAACAGACATGGTAAAACAGGGTGGCTTCACATTTCCCGTTAGGAGAAATTTGATAAATCCCAGCTGTTAAGTTCATTACCTAGATTTCAGTAATCTGAAATGTGGATTTTTATTTTGAAACTTTTTGTCCTTGAAACTTTTGCCTTTATTTATTTTTCCAAATTAACTTTTGAATGAGTCCTTCTTAAACTTAGGAGAGTAAACCAGAGGAATCAATATGTCACAAACTTCTGTTTAAGTCTGGCAAACAGCAGCAGTGGGAGGGCAGCGCCTGTTGAGCAATGGAACATCTTGTGGTAGTCCAGATTTAAGTGATACAGCAAGGCACAGCTGTGGATAAGAACTTTTAGTAAACCACCTGCTGTAAGTACAGAAAGCAGCCAAGTACCAGGCACGTGAGTTCTGTGGTTTGTCAGGCCTCCTACCATGAAGAGCTTGTACACTCTCACCCCTGCTCTGTCCTGCTATTATTAGGCCTGACACAAGTTATGCTTCCTTGCAAGTCATGCCTCACGGACATCTTGTTCCCCATCTACTGATGTCTGCCTTAAAACCACAAGCTATGATCAAGTCTGTAGCAACGGGTGCAAATATCTTTTGAAAAGTACCTATGAATGTCTAGGGTTATCTCGGGAGTGATGATGGCCTGTGAATGGCAAAACAATACGTCAAATTCAGTATAGTGGAAAAAAAAGGTAAATCTTTTAATAAGAAAATACAGCAATATTTTCATAGTGACTGTGAGGAAAAAAGCAAGAAAGATAGAATGCAGTAAAAAATAAAGAATAGCAAGCTACAGGGAGGAAGTACATTTTTCAGGAAGTTTTTGTAGGTAATGAAAAACTAACTACAAACCTTAGCTGTATACCTGTATTCTCATTTCCATGTTTCATGTGTGTGTGTTACAGCTGGATGTTAGTACGTTGTGTAGTCTATAACAGAATGATCTGAGTGAAGAGTAGATGTCATCTATGGAGTATTACTGACATTCCTGTAGTTCCTATTCTTTTTTTAAGAAGGAATGCCAACATAGGAATGAGTCGACTAGCTCTGTCAAACTTCTGAGTATAGTGGGTGTGATGAAAATACATAATCTTGTTAAAAAAAAAACAAACCCTAAGATTTGTGCACTTGCTCTTTCAGTGGGCATACTTATCTGTCAGCAAATTTGACCATGAGTTATAGATCTCATCTAAATTGTACATTCATGGAAACAAGCAGCCAGGCAGGGAGACTGTGCTAATGTCCCTGCAGAGGCATAAGCTGCAGCCTGAAACCAATTGTATTAGGCTCAGTTTCAACATGTCAATCTAGAGAAAGCAAGGTTTCACTGTTTGTGTGGCATTTGTTTGACTTGGACACAGCACAGCTCCTGGAGTGGTGGGAACATTTCCATATCATGCAGTCCTGTCAGGCAAACAAATTATCCACAGGCTTACATAAGATGGTCTAGGTATGTGTCATTTCTTACATTTTCTCCATATAGTGCTGTTTCTGTCAATTAAATGTCAAAATCGTGACATTCCTGTAAAAGAATTGTAAAAGAGGAGACCAGTATCATTATTGGCAAAGAAAGTAGTTTTAACTTTTTAGCTGCTGGTTAATAATTCTTAGTCCAAAGCAGTCTCAGAGTTTTCACAAACTTTTCTAGCAGTAGTCTGAAGCTGCTGACAATTAAAAACTATCTATAGGATACTAGCAGAGAAAATTCAAGGAGGTTTCTTCCCTAAATCTCCTGAAATACAGGAGGGGTGAAGAGTTTATGTTGCCATAGAGGTATTTTACTCAATGTGAACTTCCTTATGTGAAGATGTTTGAAATGTAGAAAGCAAACAGATGAGGAAGAATAAACAAGGTTGCCACATGATTTGGCAGGCCCACAGCTACCATGACTATTGGCAACCTGTGTTGAGGCATGGGGAATATTACTGATCCCCTGTGTCATAGTAGCATTTGTGATCTGGAACAAAAGATCTCTATTTCCATGTGAAAAAGCTACAGAGGATCACCTGGAAGAAAATTTTGTTGTTGTTGTTGTTTGTTGTTTTTTGTGTTTTTTTGGGGGGGCGGTGTTTGTGTGGTTTTTGTGTGTGTGGTTTTGTTTTTCTTTTTGTTGTGGGGATGTAGAAATTATATTTTTTCTGTAGAGGAATATATTGTCCATGGTTTTGTCTGCAGTCTTGTGCTCAGAAGATGGGATGCCCCTTGAGACTGTTCTAATTGCTATTTCAAACAATAAATTCTCCAGCTATATATTACCAGATAGTTTGTAAGAGAAAAGCCTCTCTCCTCATCAAATATGGCTGGGTTTTTTGAAGGGGCTAAGAGGAAAGGAGTGAGAAGAGATCTGCACAGACTTGATTTGTGAAAACTATTTGAAATTACTAATTCTGCATTTGAGTGGAAATTTACAAAATTCAGAACTCTTCCCATTATGATTAGTTATGCTGAATTTAGTAGCTTATAGGGTTACAGCAAGATAAGATACAGATAATACTTAGGTTTAGAAATTTGATGAGAAAATTAATCCAGCATTCTATGGAATGCCATTGCTTAAAGTTATCTGATTCTGGACTTAGCTTTTATGATACAGTTGTATCTAGTTTTGCCAAAATAATTTCTGCACTGGTCAGTTAGCTAAGTAACAAAGATTTTGACAACACTCATTAAAGAATGATACAAGAACAGGCATGCAACAGCCAAATTAATCTGTACTGTTATCAGTACTCTAGAGATACTTGTAAGTAATTGCAGTCTCCTCCTTCAGTAGTACAGAAAAATTGTTAAATTATGATTACTAACCTAAGTTTTAAAGCAGTAATATTATCTAAACTATTCATTTCTATTATTAAATTTCAGAGAGATCTCCATATATTATTTTTTTTAAAAATCTGTTTCAAATTGAAAAGCCAATCTGATTTATACATGTACTCCTAAAATACATGATTTTGAACAACATTAACCAGTTTTGGCTGTTGGCACAAGTGTTCCACTAAAAATATTTCGTTACCGTTTAGTGAAATATTTTTTTAATTTTCATGTAGGAAGATTTCAGGTTGTAACTTTTGAGAAGAGTAAATGCCATGTTGATTGGAAAACCTGACTTAGCCCCCAACACTGGTGCTTTTCAGCCTTCTGTTTACAGCCATCTGTGTAACAATACTACACTAGGGATATTTTGAAGGAAATCAATTGACACATTTTTATGTAGGTTGTAAATATATTTCCCCAAAGTTTTTGCAGTTACTTTTGCATCTACTTTTGGGGTAAAGTCCAGTCATTTTTGAACACCACACAGAGGCAATACATACATGGAGGTCCTCAGTATAGACATCATAGACATTCATTTGATTGAAGCATAAATTTGACAGGTTTGAGTCTAGAACATTCTTAGCTCTACTGTGGTTGTGTCATTCTTCACAGTTATAAAAGAGACTCCAATTATTAATATAGCATTTGTGCAGATCTGTGTAGATAAGAATACACTTCTTCTGCTCTCAGCCTAATCAGCAAAACCCTTGTGCCACTAATAAAATCTAGGGAAACACACAGAATCAGCAATTTAATTTCTAATTAGATTTGGTGTTACCTTTTTGAAGTAAGCCCTAATTCTTTGAGAATGAGTTTTTATATCAATGTGGAAGAAATGAGAGGCAACTGACTCCTTGAACAGTTGGACTCCAATGATAGGCCTAAAAAAAATTCTTTGTTTTTTACACATCATGAGTTGCAGAAATCTTAGTGATCTGTTGGCTGTACTTTGGAGATTAAGATATATAGAGATAAATGTATGTTTGTGTGTATAACCCAGTGGTGGAGCCTCCATTTATCTCAGATAAAATAAGATGAATTTTCAGTATGATGAAATTCAGTAAGAAAATAATTGGAAAAAAATCAATATAACTGATGTTAGCTAAAAACCAAATAACAGGTGTGTTGGTGCATTCCTCCCCCTTTCCAGGCTGCAGAGTGAGAAATACTTATTTATGACAACAGGATGACAGCTACTGTCATCAATTTAAATTGTGGAAATAAGAGCAATTTAATCTTTATCACTTTATAAAAAAAATATTATTTGTAACATGCACAAGAGATGAAAAATAATCCATGGAAAAGCACTCCATTTAATGCTTAATGGACCAAAGGCTACTTTTTGTTATGCCAGTGTAAGCCAGTTGGCTGAATTGAAGCTCTCTCAGTGTAACAGAACAGAATCTGTCTGTAAATTTACGTCTTCAATAAATGAGCCAGGTGGCTCACAAAAGTGATCTTTGTAATGGCAAATTCAGTTGTGCTGGCTTCTTTTACTTGTACGCTAAGTAGCAATACATAATATTCATTCTCTAAATATTTCTTATTTAGAAAATGATTTCATGCACAGACCCCATAATACAAGAAGCCTGTATTACTTTACATCAAAACCGTGAGAGAATTTGCCAGAGATGATGGTGGGGTTCCACAGGAATTACATCCAAAGATTTGACTTCGTCATGGTATCGGATGTGCCTGTAGCATAAGAGGACGAATTTTAAAGATCTCTGAGAAACCAGTGCAGTTTATGATCGTTGCCCTGCAGTACTTGCGTTTGTAAACTCCGTCCGTACACGGTGAGGCACCTGCAGATGCACCTTAAGCACTAAATGGAGACCGCCTTTCTCAGTCGGAGGGCAGTGATTTACGGGCGAAGATGTCCGCAAGAACAGGAGGGCGAGCACTTGATTTCATATTGCTGAAGTAGCTCACTTTTAGATCCGAGCTAGCGCCACTTGACGAGCGGTACGTGCACGCTGTGTCTGTGGTCTCAGCGGAGCGCGGCGTTTTCACTCGGGAGCACCTCCCGCACGGAGAGTTTGCCCCGACGTATCCGCGGGAGCGCGGTATTTCCCGCTGGGAAATGCGGGCTCCCGGGGGACACGCTTTTTACCCCAGCGGCCGCAGCGCCCGGAACGGCCATGGGTGGGACCGACCTGTCTGGCTCCGTGGCTGTCGGGAGCGCCCTACCTGCGGCGGGGCGGCGCAGGAAGGGGGCGGCGCGGCGGGGCGGCGGTTCCGGGCACGTCGCGTTCCTCGCCCCGGGACCCGCCGCGCCCCATGGCCGCTCCGCAGGACCCGCTGCCCCCAGGTGAGGCCGCGGGGAGCCGGGTGGGCGGGCAGGGGGCCCCCGGGGGGCGGCGGCCGCTGCCGGGGCCCCCGGGGGTCCGGGACTGGCGATGCGCGGGGTGCGGCCCGCGGCGCCCATCCCGGGCCGGGCACACCTGGGGCTGCGGCTCCTGGGAACCAGGTAAGGAGCGCAACCCCGGCGGGGCTGGAAAGAGTTTTTAACTTGCTCCCTTCCCCCTCCGCACACGCCAGTTAAGTATGGTAATAATTTATCATGTGCTCTGCGGATGTGATTTGGTGGAACTTGTCTTGTCAAGCCTGCTCCAGTATTTAGCATGTGAGTTAGTTTGTGCTAGTTAACAGCGTGCTCCAAATACCTTTTTAAAAGACGTTTTCTTAGAATCCCAGAGCTCAGGTGGCTACGAAGTCCACACGCATTAACTTACATAGTAATGGTAAAGGTGCAAAGGATTTTAAACACCTCACCTGTGGTGTGCCAGCATGACAGATTTTTCCATACCTGTCTGCTCAGACAGGGACAAAGTTTTGAGTAGTTAACAGTAAACAAAAATGTATAAGTGCTGATGGACTTGGGCTTTTCAGGGTAGTGAATATTCTAGTATAATTTGCCATATCTTCTCCATCTATTCAAATATGATTCATGTGCCTCTAGTCAAAACAACATTTGTTATTTGGGTTTAATCAAAGAGTTAATCTCTACGTGCAACATTAGTATTAGAGTGATTACTCGTTTAAGTGGTGCTAAGTTAAAGTATTGATGTGTATGCCCAGCCTTAGTGTGAAAAAGGTCATGCGTGCATGGTTGAACTATAACTGTGGCCGACCTTAGGCGCTTCACTCACTACTGGTGGTGTCAAGAGTGTGTTGCAGAGAAAAAGTGTAACAGAGGGAAATACTGTATCTGCTGCTTAGTGCTTTGTGAACCCCCTCCTGCTTAAAGGTCAAAATTTAAGGTCTCTAACACTTGCTTTCAGACTTCCTTCCAATGCAAGGGTGAAAAGCAGAAAAGCTGTTTGCACTGGTACGTGCAGAGCATTGCATCCCCATTATAGTAGCAGTATGGAACAGAGAGAAAAGGTGGGCATTGGTGCAAGTCTGCTGCTCTTCTTGCAGACTGGTTGTACTGGATGGGCCCTGGCAGAGCTGTGCCAGCTGCTGAGCAGCTTGCAGGTGCTGCATGGCAGAAATGAACCTCAGGAGCAACCAGTGAACCTGACTGCTGTCTGTCCGAGTCAATGTGCACATGCTGATTTATGTCCATCTGAGTCAACTCACTTGTGGCTCCCTGCAGAAGTGTGGGGAAGTAAATGTGGTCCCGTGTCTGTATCCTGCTGGGGCAAGTATGGTGATAGTGGTTTTGTGAAGGATCACAGGTAATGTTGTTATGAAACTGTCTGTCAAAGTAACCATGGAATCAGACGGTCAGGTGATACCCTCAGTTCCTGTTGGCCTTTCAGCATGCAAAACTGTGAATGGTTTACATCTGAGATAAACACAGAACTCTCCTCCCTACTGCTTTGTGCACCTGTGTCCAGCTGCATGACATGAGCTGTGGAATGCTGGGGCAGATGCATGTGGGAAAGAGAGAAAGGACATTTGAATTGCCTTATTCACAATAAACTACTAGGTCTGTGGTTTTCAGATTATCTGCCTACTATGAGTGGTCAACAAGACCCTGGTGAATCATCTGCAGCCCAATATGTGGAATCTTTAATCTTAGGTACAA
Source organism: Poecile atricapillus (assembly GCF_030490865.1). Classification (NCBI taxonomy): domain Eukaryota; kingdom Metazoa; phylum Chordata; class Aves; order Passeriformes; family Paridae; genus Poecile; species Poecile atricapillus. The sequence goes on along the minus strand of NC_081251.1, from coordinate 70,110,815 downwards.
ATATTCATACACATACGGGCCACTTATAAAAAAAACCAGGGACTTGGTAGTGCTCTGCAACCAAACAAAAGAAGGGAAAACACTATTTTTCATAAAGAACTATTGAATAAAGGGAAGCAATTGAGATATGGGAAATGGATTACAATTTTAAAATACTTTTCAGGATGGATGCTAAGCAAGAAAGATGCAGATTCCTATGACTGTGTTTATGTGTGAGACCTAGAAATCAGGAGTGAGCGGTACCATCCTTGTACCCTATCACCTCTTATAGAGATACCCTTGGGTCTGTCAAGTCCTTGTTTCAAATACCTGTATTCTCTGAGCTTCTCCAATTTTTTCAGTGCTTCCCTCTATCGTGGAAAGTAATTTACCACAAAATATACCTTGATGGTGTTGTGGAGATGTAACAGAGAATAGGGGACAGAACCCTTAGCATAGCTACAGTAGCCAGGGAGGTTCACCAAGGCATGGATGTTCTCTGGGGGCTGCCTTCATCTGCCTAAAGGCTCCTCTTACATGGGAAAAAGAAATTTCTGGGGATTGTTTTGTTTTGCTTGTTTGGCTGGTTGCTTTGTTGTTTTGGTTTTTTGTGGTTTTTTAAATTCATCTAAGACTCTGTAAGGAGAAGCTGAAAGGCCTCCAGAATAAACCAAGAATAAGGTGCATGCTTTGCCACTAGCTTTGAGTGGAAAACCAGTGAGACTAGGGATGCCTGGGCTGGCCTTCTTCCCTAGAGCCTTTCTTTGGCTCCCAGTGCCTCCTTGTTTTTCAGCTTTCCTTTACTGGATGGGTTTCTCTTTGCCCAGTTCCTCTGCAGCTTTCCACTTCAGTTCCAACTAGGAGCCTCTATTTTTGGCCCTACCCTCAAGCAATGTCTTATGCCAGCTTATTTTCCCATGTTCCAGTGACTCTCAGCCTCTCTGCTTTTGAGAGTTTGTGCTGACTGTTACTATCAGGACAGGCTTTATCCAGAACATTTTATTAATACCGTGTTTCTGGAGCATGGATTTCATATTTACCAAAAAATACACATGACAATAACATGGGGGTTTAGTTAGTTAATTAGCTTTCTTCTTCTGCATATGGCTTCCTAATTTGCAGTGTGAATAATGCTCAATTACAATTTCATAGGCCCCTGCCCTGCCTTTTTAAACATTCAGTGTGGAAAGACTGTGCTCAGCCCTTGTCATCCACCCCTCTGATCATGTGCCACCTGCTGGACAATACCCGTGGATTTCCTGGGGGCTCTAGCACCGAGGAAGGCTTTACCTGAAATCTCAGGGACACTCAGGAGCTGCTGCTGGTGAGGCTGCCTCATAGAAACAGGAAGGAGAACAACTCTGTCCCACTGCTGCCACCTTTTTTATTTTCAGTTTATTGTTCTGTCTTGCTTTGGTTAGTGCTTTGGCTTGTTCTGTTGTATTGAGTAGATTTGTAGGAGTGGGTCCCCAAATAAGCAACTATGCTAAATTTGAGCTGGTTAGAATAGTGTCTGCGTAACTTCTTTTCTGTTTTGGGGCTCAGTGTTTGTAATATGTGCTTTGTAGTTAATTTCTGTGGCTGTTCTAAATCTGCTGGGTTTTATATTCCAAAGAAGGTAATCACCAAATACTGATTACAGTCATGTCTTGCTGGTTCCAGCTGAAAACCTAGTGTGTACTTGCAGTAAGTGACTTTTAGAGTAAGAGTGACAAGAATGAAGATCTTACCACATAATTTAAAATGTTTTTTAATTTTTGAAAACATTTATACTTATCAACAGAAAAGATTTCTGAAAAATGTGGCAGGATGATGTTAAATTACAGGAGTAGTTTTGTGAATCCCAGCCTCTGTATGAGATTTGTTTCAGCTTTTCTGTGCACTTGTGGTCAGTATCCCACTAGTATTTGTCAATTGAGCCAATATGTCAATAATGAAATAATATTTCATTATTCACCTGCAGATACTTTCAAGATTTTTTTTTTATTCTCTTGGTATTAATATAGTTGAATTTTACTCTTCTATTGTATACAAATAATTAATATTTTGCTCAAATATTTTTTAATTAGTATTTTCAATTTTCTATTATAATCTGTTGTTCACTATAATATTAATTTTTTGTTTTAGTGGCTGTGGTCGTTTCCTGTTTGAATTATTTCTTTGAGGAAAAAATGGAATGCTGTCAATAGGAGAACAGAACTTAGCTTTTAGAAAATTTACTGAATTTTATTATTTATTGCTGACATTTTATGATTTTTTTTCACTAAAGATAGTTTAGGATTTTAGTTGCAGTGTATCTTTTGTTAGGTTAGGGTTGGGTGTCCTTATTACATGTAGTTTCTCATCTCTGTGCCAGTAGTTCTGACATTTTCTAGTTTGTCATGTTTTCTTGTGGAAATATGACATAATGCATGTAATGGCTGCATAGTTGTGTTTTATCTTGGTCAGACCAAGAAGCAAAATATGAATTGGCAGAAATACTTTGATGATTATGCAGTGATAAAGTTTTCTTTTTATTAGCAGATCATGCAGCAAAAGAGCCAGTGGAGGATACGGATCCAAGCACTCTTTCTTTAACAATGGTATGTGTTTCTGGTCTAGTGCAGTTGAAATCATTATTGCTCTCTATGGTTATGTAATGCCACAGTGAGAAAAACCATTCAAGGATGCTAACTCAAACTGTGAGTGTATATGCAAGATTTTGCTTACCTGTATGGCTGCACAAACAAACTTCATTTTACCAACCTGTGCAGTCAAAGTGTAAATAAAAATGCCAACAGGTGCATCAGCTGAACTGGATGGTATTATCAGCAGCACTGTCCATGGGATAACCTCCAAAGATTGTGGCAGTGCCCTCTCCTTAATTTAGAAAAGCCCCAACAACTGAAAAAAGTTGGTGCTGATGTTCTTCTGTCTACACAGTTTGGATGGATAAAAAGAACCAAAAAACCACCTAGGGCTTAAGATTTCCACAGTGCTAAGCTATTATTACTTCCTGGAGCTGATTTGTAGTCATGGAAAGGTAAGGATCCAGGAGTGGTGCCTTAGGCAGGCCCGGCTGAGCCGGGGGCGGGACCAAACCGCGCCCTCTGGTGCTCGCTGGCGCGCGGGCACCGCTTGTGTTGGGATCTCAAACATCTCAGGCTCCTGCCGAGGAGGGAGTAGAAGTAATACGAAATTCTATGAAAACTTTTTTAAACGTGGTTTCCTATAAAAGCCACAACTACTTTCACGTAAGGGCGAGGGACACAGGGAAGTAGGTAAATTTCAGATATAATAATAATAATAATAATGTTATATCATGCCCAGGAATCGGTAGCTGTTTCCATAAATTCAGTAATAATAGTTTCCTATTGCATCTTAATCAGCTATGTAAGTTAAGAGCAGAAGGGGAAAATATTTATTTTTCTTTCAATGCAGTAACATTTTATTAAAAGCTTAATCTGCTAAAAGAGAATTGGCAGTCATGACTGTTCCTCCTGGAATGCATTAGCTTTTCAAGATTATCTTGCTACTTTAGTACAAAATTTCCTTCCTAAGCTCTAGTTTTTCACTAAAAGTTGCTTTAAAAATACTGTAGCAAATCAGCAATCTCTATTACTTTTCATGTGCTAATCTCTATCATTAGTAACATCCCAGTTCCCACATTAGTGTTGCTGTATCTGATTGTGAACTAGTAGCAACTTGAGAGATACAACTATAATTATGCACTTAGAAAAGCACATAAAGAAAGAGTTTATAAATACTCTTTCCCCAGCACAATTACACCCAAAATAACAAACATCTGTGTTTCTTGCCTTTTTTGTGACAGACTGAAAAATATCCTGTCCAAGACACAGGAGTTCCTAAAGGTAACTATTGTGAATTCTCTCTATTCAGATATCATTGGTCTCTGTTGCTATCTGTAATAAAACCAGTGGTGTTACCCAACAGATTGAAATACTCATACTTTTTGCTAGATACTTATATTTAAATGTAATGCCCTCTTTATTTTTTAGGTCAATTTTGTATGTGTATATCTAACTTTCGAAATTTCCTTCCCAAGTTTAATTGTAGTCTAAAAGTCACTCTAAAACTATCATCAGAGGACCTGGTTTCTCAATCTGAAAGGAAAATACAGTGGTGCCATTGATAGATAGGGTTCAGACAAGAGATGGTAGGGACATCATAATGTTAGATGGTGACTTTGAAGGGACCACCAGTGCCTTCATGTTGTTAGAAATACAATCAACGAATACCTTTTCAGGTCTTTTGTCTCTGACAGCATTCCCAGCCTCATAACCAGTCAACTCTTCATGCCATCTTGTACCTTCAGCAGGTGTTAATGCCATCTACTGGGGAACCTACTGTTAGGTCCTCTCTGCACAAGTTCCTGCCTCTCCTTGCTGAAAACTGAGTGAGGGAGTGCAGGTTCTGAAGAAAAATACATGGATTACACAGTGTGACTATCCTCCTTATGTTTCCTTGATGTGTGGGGTGGGTTTTTTGTCATCCCAGGCTTTGCCATTGACTTTTGTCCAGGGAATGCACTGGCAGGGGCTTGGTTGAGGAGCACTCTGCAGGTAGTGTGTCCTCCATGCAGTGCTGCACTGCAGGTCTGCAGTGGGACAGACACAGGAAAACAGGCTTGTCACAATGGAAACTTCTACTGAGGAGTAGAAGCAGTATACCACTGGGGATAAAGAAAAGTTGGAGGTTATTCTGGGGCTTGAGAAAGCCAGACAGAGAAAATGAGCACTCTTCAGAAGTGCTGCTCAGCAGGGAAGGATCATGTGGGATGAAGACTACTTGAAGTCATAAATTAGTTTCTGTTTATTAGCAGGCAGGTGGTTTGGTTCTTCAAAATTGTTTATTAGCACCAAAGTAATTACACTGGAACATTCTTTTCCATGTCCTGTTTTATATTTCACCTGTGACATTAGATCCTCCTCAAAATTAATTAGATAAATTCTTAAATTTCAAATTTGCCAGGGTTGTTTGAAATCCAAAATTGCATATTCTAAATGCACCTAATTTAAAAAGGAAAGCTAAGACATAAGTAGAAAGGTCAGCACTTTCTGTAAAAAGGAAGTGCACTTGGTTTATATTTAATTTTCATTTTTGCTTCCTCTTACTAAATGTAAGAAGATATAATTACTAATATAGCTTGACATTTCCCCTTTGAAGCTGAATGTGATGCAAATACCTCTTAATATTCTGTTAATTTCTGTGAATTTAATTTTTTCTCTGAGAATGGCTTTTTATAGTTACCTCCATAAAAAATACAAACTTAGAAGTATAAGTCTGTCAACTAAAAATTGTAACAGATGTGCTGGTCTGATTCTGTGTAACACACAGTTATGTTTGTTTCAGATTTAATGTTTGAACAGACATTGGTGAGAGGGGCTGACTGTTGCTTTTAGTGGTCAATTAATTAATGGGCCATTTTGGAGCCATAGCCTATTAGTTCTTGGCACCCTTTACTAGTTATGAAATAAAATGGAGTTGAGGGAACTTTTTATTTTGAGGATGTTGCATTAGTGTTTATCATGATTTGATAATAATTATATTTCTACTCAAATACAGAAGAAATTTCACACTTATTATTTCCACAGTTTTGATGCCCATACTCTGCATTTTGAGACAAATTTTGTTTTGTTTTGGGTTTTTTTGTTGTTGTCTCTGGACCTACAGTCATAAAGAATAATGATGATCCTCTACTAAACATTGACATTACTGGGGATGAAACATTTGTCAACAGTCTTATAGAACCAGAAAAAGATGAGAATAATGATTTTTCATTTTCTTTTTTCTTGCAAGTGTGAGGATGAATTATTTGATTCTGATCAGTTTCTTGAGTTAAGAAAATATTGCTTTTTTCTGTTATGTGATGATTCATAAAGATAACAGAGGTTTCTTAATGAGATCTTGCCACTAAGCAAACAACAAACAGAAACATACCAGCGCAACAAATGTAGTCACCCCCATGGAGTGTTCTTGTGTGTAAAAACATGTAGAATATAACCCTTTTTAAGCCTGTGTTAATGGTTGGTCAGCACCTGACTCAGGGCAATTATGCAAATAGTTTGATGAGGAGGACCTTACTAATCCTGCAGAGTGAAATTTGTCCTTTTGCACAAGATTCACAAAGGGTTTATGTATCCTTTGTATCCCATTTTGAGGGCTGAAGTGATGCTTGAAAGATTAATAGAGTTTGTGCTGTACTAGGGAATGCTGTGCTTTTCAGTGGACTCCCAGAGCTGTTGGTAAACACATTTTGAAATGGATTATTTCAGTGCTTCAGGAAATTCCTGTGTAGCAGAAATCAGTAGGACTAGTCCAGCTCACAAAGGGGCAGAATAGAAGATAAATATTTATGCAGTACTTATTTTAACTGTCATTTTAAGTGTGATGAGAAAAGCAAAACAAAAATTAGGGTGATTCATGACATCCTCAGCCTACTTGGTTGTATTGGGTCAGTTAATATTCTGTAGTCAGCTTTTTGAAGGAACATGGCTTGCTTTAAAAATAGTGTAATGTTTGTTTAGAAAACAATTGCTACTCTAATATCTAATCTCTTCAAGGATTATATTTCTTCTCACAGTCATGCTCTGCATGATTGTTACAGACTCTGCTGATTTAACATTTTGGGCTTTTAATCTAGCTATTCCCAGTGTTTGATCATAATAATGGAGTTAGATTTTGTATGTTAGACACCTATGCTATAATTTATGTTTGATAGTCTTACTATTTAAATTTGTGTGAGTGGAAGACCAGTGTTTCACACTCTTTGCCTTAGATGAGGAATACCTAACAGATCAAGTTACTTTGGAAATTGCATCTGTGAACATCAAGACCCTTACATCAGATTCTGGCCTAATCCAACAGGTAAGAAAAATGACACTTGAATGTGATCTAAGTTACTGCTGTTAATTAAGTATGTTAACAAATAAGTATATTTTCAGACTACATCTAGAGAGCACAAAATTATTCAGTAAAACAGACCAGAAATTTGCTTTCTTTTCAAGAGTTTGATGAAGAGAGCTTTTGTGGAGGAGAGCAAAAAAAGAGATTATTTTACCATTAACATGTACTTTTTAGTTTAAATAGGTTTTGACCAATGTATAGATGTACTGAAGAAGAGCCAGCAAAGAGTTAAAGCTTTGTCATGCATGCTGTTCCTCTGGTGAAAGTATTTAGTGGTGAAAATAAAGCCAGGCAGAGGAGAAGTGAAGAAGTAAGGAATCCTAGATTTTGCCCTTAGGGAGGCATTAAACTGTTTTGCTTCGATTTTTGGGACACTGCTCTTCCCATAGTTGAAACACTGTCCCCTTTTTGTGAAATCTTACATTGCCATAGGAAGGGCAATGCTGAGTGACTCCCATGCTCCATGGTTATCATCTTTCAAGTGAATGTTATTTGCTGAATTTCAAATTGATTCTCTTTGGGTTGAGCAGAAAACATGGAGAAGAGAAATGAATGAGCATTTTCGAGCAAGATGAAGAATTAAAAGGAGTTCCTAATGCCAGAGTCCCAGCTGAATTCCATCAGAAACAAACATGGGTTTGGTATGCATTTCACAGATGATGGAGGTAACTGTTCCTTCCCATCATCAAGAAGAGAGCATTTATTGGCAGCTTAGAATCACTACAAAGATAATTCAGTGTATTAGGGTGGTAATGGTTCTACAGAGCTAGAAATCTTTCTCCTTAACTTCAGACTGTACATAAGTTTATGGCTTAGATTAGACCTGGAGAGGATGATTGGATCTTCATTGTGGGCAAAAAAATATTCTTGCTTAATGCCTTCATTTCCCTGGCAGTAACACTACATTGTCTTATTGCAATTACATTACAAGAAAATGATCTTGAATAAACCTGAGTGCATCTGACTTGATAAATTGGATAATGACTGATCAGTAAAAATATGAATTTTGAAACAGATGTATGGCACAGGTAAGTATCACTGCTTTTCTTTGTACTTTTTGCAGTACTACCCACTCGTATTTTTTATGCCTCCTAAGGCATATAATGACATAAGGGCACTTAGGCATTGGCTTTCACAATAACATTTGAACTTCAATGAATTGCTAAAGTCTGGGAAATGAAGGTCAGGACAGCAGTTATGTGAACAGTATCTCAGTATCTGCTCTTCCTCTTTTTTTTTTCTTTTCATTTTTGTTGTTTGGTTGGTTTGTTTTCTTTTGTTTTTTAAATTTGCTTTTTTGTTTCTTTTGAAGTAGATCTCTGGGGAGGCTGAACTATCCTGGAAAGTTCCTTTTTCTCCCCAATGACTTACCCTTCTGGGAATTTGCTCCTTGAGGCTCAGTAATAACATTCTGCCTAAGGAATTTGTGGGAGTGGAGACAATTACTATAATCGGGAACTTCAGATTTAAGGTTTTTTTTATTACCTTTGGGTGCTCACATGTTGCCACAAAGGCCAAGTTTGTGTTTAAAAAGTGCTGTCCAGATAAAGCTGTCGTGGTAGAAAAGCAAACGACTAGGAGATAATGGTAGGGCTTATTCCATTGCAATTGGCATGTGCAGTATTAGATCTCTCTTGAGCACAGAGCAGACATTTTGATGTTGCATGTGTGGTCTTGCAGTTTTCAGGGAGTAAAGAAATACTGAAAACAGTATGCAAATTTTTCCTTTCTTAACAAAGTCTGTAAATATTGCGGAGAGAGTTCACCTTCTTTATAATTAGATTGTGAATGTATGCAAGTTCACCACAGCAACTGAAACTGCCTGTATTCTATTTTTAGTGGATTTCTTAGTAAAGAAGGTGTAGCAGGTAGGACTAGAGTATCTTATTACACTATATTGTTACACATATATTAGCTTTTGTTTGTATGCACAACCTGCAAAATTAAGAAGCCTGCTGTTATAGTTTTAGAAGAATGACACAATACAAAAAGATCAACAATACTTCATTGCAGCTAAGGGGAAAATCCCCTTCTACTTTCATCTTTAAATCCTCAACAGAAGAAAGCTGTTTTACCTGGCTCCACACCTGCATAAAGTAAGGGCAGCTGCAGTTTCCCCACAGTTCTACAATCAAGGGTCTGTCCTTCCAGTTTTTAGAGGTTGCTACGTAGTAGAATATCAATGTTACAACATGTGATACAGTCTCAGGCTGCTAAGTAATTTCATTACATTTAATTAGAGGACCTAACACCATTGAAGGAATGTTAACTTGAAATAGGAGGAGGGTGAAATGTTCACGTCCACCTGTTGTTTATAAAAGCTTCCTATGTATGTAAAGAAGTTTGTAAAAAAAAATTCTCCACTTTGCCTAGGTCAACAAAACAATCCCTTACTGTTGCTTGTTACAGGAAAAATTCTTGGTTTTTACATTGCAAAAAAAATTTTTAAAATCTTAATCAAACTATACGAATTGTTAAATAACTTTTGTGTGTTTAAGAGAGAGTTAGTCAAAAGATGCAATTCTATAGCATATCATTAACAAAAATGCTGCTGTTGGGTGCATACAACCGACAGGGCAGTTTTATGAGCCAAAACATGGAAATGCTGCCTGAAAAACTGCAGATTGTTAGCAGTTCCTCAAAACTATATGTAAATTCCCTGTCTGACTTTACAAGTAGCTTGGGATTCTTTTAAATAATCTCCTGCCAGTTGTAAATTAGTCAAATACTTACTCCGGTGTTCAATTACAGTGTTTTATTTTGACTTTATATTTGTTTTCCGCTTTCTAGCCAGAAGACAAAGACGCACAAAACCATACTGACGAATCACTTTCAGGTAACATGTCAGCTTTATTGTTCTCCATATTTTATTCCTAGATTTTATTTGAAAGCACTGTCTTAAAAACTGCTATTTGTCATAACAAATAACTGCCTTGATAATTAGTGCTCATGGAGCTCATTTCATTACCAGTGTCATTTACAGCTTCCCCTTTGTTCCAAGAGGACAGTGATCAATAATGCAACCATGCAAAATATGCAAGTTGGGCCTTCCAAATACGTTTAGTACCCCTGCCTTTGGAAGTGATGTGTAAATAGCTGTCAGGAGAGAGCAGAAGTTTGCAGTAGGTTGTGAGTGCTTATCCCATCATTGTGTGAGTTCTGCTGGGGAGGAGTGTGTGTGTGTGCATGATACACAGTTCTCTCAGTCTAACAGTAAGAAACAGAGAGTTTCCTCTTAGTAAAGAAGCTTGTTCTGTCAGGTAGCATTAGGATCATGCAATTAGTTGGGTAGTGCTTGTCAGCAACTAACAAAGGGGCACCTTAGAAAAGCAGGATTCTTTATTATGCTTTTGGTAGTCTTCCAGATGGTATAGCACAAGAAGCAGGTTGGTTTAGTTTTGTTTACTTATATCTGTGCCCTTTTACAGAGGTGTTTTCTTTACCCTTTCTTCCCTGTTTCTATTGGAGGACAAAACTTACCCTGGCAACCCTGTCGGGGTAAATAATATGAAATTCAGATAGGGTGCTCTCCTTCCCTCTAAGCTCAGCCAGAAATTTGATTGAATTGTATTAATTTTGCCTTGTTTGTATAAGTAAAGGTTGGTAGGGATGAATCAAGAAAGTTTTGTCTCAATTCAGCAAGAGTTTAGGGTGCACAAGAAGAACAGAAGAGTTAACATACATATTCCTGTAGAGAACAGCTGCAAGGCCTGTGGAATACCTGGGAGCTAAGATGTCACCAGAACATGTTTCCCTTTAGGAAGGAATCTAAGCATTTGTATGAAGTTACATGTCTGCAGCAGTGTTGTTGCCGCACGTCCTAACTTGTTACAAACTTCAGAAGTTGTCCTTGGCCTGCTAAAAAAGCCATCTGATGAGCAATGTTACAAAACTAACAACAGTCTGTTCCTTCTTTAAAAATAAAATACAGCATGCATGCAGACATTATATTCTGGAATTTTCACACAATCTGACAATAATTACTGAAAATAAATAATTGATGTTAAAAAAAGGAGCCACAAAATCCCACAAACAAACAGCCTTAACAGATGCTGTTGTCCTTATGAGTAGGTGGCACTAACTACCAGATTTCTCCTTTGCCAGAGATACAGTTCAGGGCTCTGATACAGCACTTGTAAATTGTGTATCACTGTTTTCTATTGTTTTTAATCAATCTTTTGATTAATATAGCCCCTTTTTCAATGAGCTTAGTGTAAAGTCAGACTAGCTACTTCCCTATTTCAAGCTGTACAATGAGGCTGGAGCTAAAAATCTTTAGGAGGAGCTTCTAGGCTGTGTCCATTATCTACTATTTGGAGATACCAGATTCTCCCTACTTTCAAAAAGGAGCAGGGAGAGCTAAGGTCATATCTATAGCCAAAATGCTCAGACCATGTCCTGCCCCATTGCAGTGTTTAAGGTCTTGGTATTAGTGTTTGATTAGAGGTATGACTCAAACTGGTTTCTGCATGGTTTAAGGGGTATTAACATATCATATAGTCTGATAGCACCACATTGTTCCCAGCTTTGGGGGAGATACTGACGATGGTGTGTAGGAGATTTCTAAATGGCAATTTTCAGTATTTGATGCAGATTTTAGAACATATCACCACCTTTTTCCAGCAACTTGGTGGTTTTATTTTTCTCACACATGGAAGAGCATGCACTTTATTCCTTTTCATGATGTACCTTTAAAATAGGCTTTGTTGGTAAAACAGACACAGTTTTTATTGCAAGAGCCCTTACAAAGCAAAGGAACACATCTACTTTTCCATTGTGTTAAAGTACTAAATGTTAGTTGTGTTTGGATCTGTCAGCAGTGATCCTCCTGGTGCACATAATTCATGTTGTTATGAAGGCAGCAGCTCAGAAATGCAAAACCTTTTCCTTCATTCTATAACATAGGTACACAAGATGCATGGAATGCACACATAATCCTGGTGTGCCTTCCAGGTGATGTAAGTGGGCATTACAGCAGATTCAAGTAAGCGACATCGTTCCAAGAACAAAGAAAGGGACTCTCCTAGCTCACACACTGCATTGAATCCTATGTCTTTTCTGTAAAAATAAAAATATGGTACTTTCAAAATTACTGTCTTTTTGATTAAAACCACTTTTGATTAGAGTTTAGTGAAGAGAGAAGTTTTATAAAGTTAATTTCATGAGTTCATCATGAGGAGAGGGGTTGCATATCACTATTCTGACTTTTTCAGAAGCAATTCAAAGCAACATAATACTCCTCAACTCTTTATGCTTTTAACTTTTTGTTCCTGGTACCACAGCAATAGGTCCTAATTTCTTCCCATGTAATGGTTTTCACTGCAGATCTCAAGAAAAGCTGCAAGGAAAATGTCACCTGCTCCTTGTGCTTATTCCGTGCACCGACCATCAGTGACATGCTCAATGATGAGGACTTGTTGTACACAGTGAGGCTAAAGCTGGATCCCTGCCATCCAACAGTGAAAAACTGGAGAAATTTAGCAAGCAAGTGGGGGATGACTTATGATGAATTGTGTTTCCTTGAACAAAAGCCCCAAAGCCCCACCTTGGAATTCTTGCTACGGAATAGTGACCGGACTGTGGAGCAGCTGATTGATCTCTGTAAATTTTATAAGAGAATTGATGTTGTGAAAGTGCTGCTGAAATGGGTGGAGGAAGAATGGCCTAAAAGAGGGAACAGAACTTACCAGAATGACTTCTAGGTCAAAGTAGGTTGTTAGTCTGTACATGTTAAATGCTAGCTACCAGTAATACACTGGAAGTTTCCCTTGCAAGAGAGAGAAAGCCTGTACTGAGGATTTGTATACTGTGTAGGCCTTATCTACTGTATACACAAATGTAAGCTTTATGCCCTCAGGGTTGCAAAGATAACCTTCCAAAAGTGGATGGAATCATCCAGGTTGTGTTCTCGAGTCTGCAAATACCTTCAGTTTCTTTGCTGCTGTTCACAGCCTTCCTAAACAGAAAAGGAATGAAAAGGCCAGACCACTTATTTTACTGCAGCAGTTGTGAACCATATCAGTTGTAACTTGGAAAGCCACAGTTAGAAGGCAAGTCTCTTGGCCTTACTGGTAGCCTTTCCACAGTTTTGCGTGTTCTACCTAGTACAAGATGAGGTGGAATTTTTTTCTTCCTTTTTAGTTGTTTTTTAAGCTTTGTGACACTGTTTTTGGCACAGGAACATCTCAGTGTTCCCAGCAGCAGTTTGGATATGAATGTTACAATTAACTGAATATTCTACATCACATCTGAACAAATTAAGTCTCTTTTATGAACAAGAGTAGACATTAAACAATAACAGATGGTAAACAAAAGAATTATTCACATGCTACTACATCATAGGCCATATATTTGCTCTAAGAAGAAATCATGCAATTCAGAGAGACTTTTCAACCCATAACCTGTGGAGGCTGAAAGAACCAATTAAAAGGCTCTATGCTTAAAATTACTTCCCAAAGGTTTAAAGACAGTGTACATTCTGAGTGCATGTATCAAATCCCTCTCACTTTGCAGTACGAGATAATGGCAGCACAGGGTATTGTTAGTACTGACTATAACTTCACTTTTCACAGGCTGTGGTTTTCTTTACAGTCCTGTGGGTTGGCCTACTTTCTGTCCCACACCACAGCAGTTGCAGTCTTGTGTGAAACTAGCACTATATATTGATTAAAGCCACTCTAATGGAAAATGAACAGCTGAATTCACCTACAGCCCAGGTGGGTGGTTATTAAAGCACTTACAGTGGTTTAGACTGTTTTTTGGTTTTTTTTTAAGGATTTTGATACTCTGAATTACACTGTTTACATTTTAAATGTTTCAGAATTGGCCTTTTTCCTACCATTCTTCTGACATCTCAGACAATGTAGTATGTACATAGGTGTATATACCAAAGCACTGGTCAAGATGTGGGGCAAAACTTAGAATGGGGTGCAGGTTGATACACTGTTTACTTTTCTCGAGTAGAAATAGTAAGAATTAGTGGTGAAGCTGAGGGAAGTCTAATGCTGTATGCTGAATTTTTTACGGTAAGAGATTGAAAAGGGACCTCTATTAATACTTTACTATAGATACTGAGTGGTATGGTTACAGAGGAGCTAGAAGTAAAGACTAACATTTTCAATGTCAGGCGCTTGTTCTGAGCTGACACAAAATTAACTTCATTTTAGTGACTTCAAGAAGCTGAAAGTCTTGTTTCAGGGTAAAGAAATTGACCTAAATTTGAGGTTTAAATTTTTAGTTTTTTAGAAAAGACTGGAATTTGAAATGAGTTTTTTTTAACCATTCCTCTAAAGAAGCTGCTACTCTTTAGAACTCTAGTTTTCTAGCTGTATTTTAGGGAGGAAGTTTTACTGCTCTGTCTTGTTGGGGCTGCAGTTCAAGTGTTTAATGGTTCTCTTCTGAGCACCCCAACAGATGTCTGTCAGCTTGTAACTTTTGGCAATAATCTTCTGTCTTGCGTTAGAGGCTCTAGATTCAGCTTTGAGGACTATTACTGTGCCTGGGTTGACTGCTGCTTTCAGTTCCTACAGAGGCATCCACTGCCAATGTGCAAATAGCTCATAATCCAGCTTGTCCAACATAATTCCCATACCTTGGGCTGACTGCATGCATGATTTAAGATCATATGTCTGTGTGTTAAGTTGTTCTTCTGAGTGATGAGTACTGGCATGTATGCACACAGCTTTTCCCTCCCATAACATACCACAGGTATATCTGTGTGGTATTACAGTATGCTGTGCTTTGGTAGATCCAGACCTGCTAGGAGCTGGATTACTCACCTAAGAATCAGAATGGGAATATGAAATGATGCTGTAGCATTCCTGAATCAGTGTGTCCAACTGAAATCTACTCCTTTTCCTGGTTTCTGGGATTAAACTTGTAAAATTTTGAAGAAACTGTTGTCTTGTGAAGATCAGTTTGATCCCTTGAAGCTCTTCAAAAATTAATGTCAGATGCAAGAGTTCATGTCGGATGGAAATAAAGCTGCTTCTGAGAGTTCATACGTGGATTCTGTATAAACTCAGCTCTGAAGGTTGAAAATGTTAGCCTTAAACTTCACCACACACTGGATTACTCATTACTATACTTGAAATACTTTTTTTTTCCTTCCTTGTATGGCATAAATGGAGATGTACACACTCTTTTTAGTTTTATATCTGTTTACAAGATATTGGTTCTGAGTGTTCAATTTATTCTTATGTCTTCTGTTATAATGTGTGCTATTTTTAGAAGAAATACAGTTGTCAATGTTTGACTTTATTGTATTGTTTTTATTACAGATAGGAAAACAACTGTTTTCCTTCCCACCAGTCACCTTTCAATTACTGAACTATCAATTAGTTATTCTGTGTCAAAAATACTTTATATATGAAAATCATGGTGCCTTAAAGCACTTCTGTTTGCAACACATACTGCTATTGAAAAAAGGAAGATGCATTTTTTTAATCTTTTCCATATGAAAAATGAGTTAATTTTGGTAAGATGATGAACAAGAATATTTATCTAGAAACCTGTAGCTGAGTTACTGACTAAGACAGTGAGACATAAAGGTATGAAACCTGTATGGGGTGAACATTTCCTGAATTAATAACCAATCTGATACTGGACAATAAAAAGGCTGTACTAGGCTATCAGTTTTGTTCCATTATATCATTCTCCTATTGTAGGAGATGGGTTCGGGAATCAAGAGACAACCCAATATGAGTTAGCTGCTTGTTCCAAATTTATTACAATCTTAGCTATTTTTTATAGTATTTTGAAAAGGTAACATGCGATCTATATTCTATTATGATTGGATAATTGCTATTTTTCACGCGTTAACTTCAACATTTCTATTGGTCCACCTCGTAACCCCCCAGCTCTATAAGATACTTTTTAGTGAAACTTATTAAGATACATTAAGCAGTTATATAGGATACATTCTTCAGAACTAGCATCCTGACAAACTTCATAAGATACATTCACAAGATACATTGAGCAGATTTCTCATCCTATATTCTCATCTATTCTTCATTGTCTTATTAACAATTAGTCTTCTTCATTTCTTTGATACAATATTTTGCCAAGGACTCAAGCTAGCTCAAAGTCAGGGTTGTGCAGGCCATTCTAAGGAGCTATGGCCTCGAGAAGCAAGCCATTCTTCAACATCCTATTCCTGTATAAGACCTATTTTCCCTTCAGGGATTTCTAGTTTTATGCCTGCTGTCTCTGTGCCTGCAGGATGATCAATGCCTTTGCCACCCATTTTAGCTTCTGTGAAGCTGGCCAAACCACCCTATTCCTGCAAGCTTATCTAAGATATAATGAGCTTAATAACTGTTCTTCAATGACAAAGTTAAGGTGCTGTGCTCCAGGAGAGCCTAGTTTTCCTGTGTGGACATCTATGGGATATCCTCAGCAAAATGGTGACAGGGTCCAGTTGCATGCACTTCCCTTGGATCTGTGGACAGGAATGCAGGATGGGTTGGGGACGGTCCTGTGGAGCCTACCAAGAAGGATAGGAGTAGTCAGCATGGTCTCAGGTGCTTGCTTCAAAATAACTTGCACAGAAACTGTAAACCAAAGGTTCTTCCTGAACCACTACTTAAAAAGGGAGAGCTGCAGCTTGGCCTGGGCAGTGCCTTGTGCAAGACATTGTGTATTTTTCACTGTCTCAGAAGGCCTCCCACAGTTCCAAGTTAAGCTGTTAGCAAGAGGAAAGAAATGTAAATTCTGCCTTATAGCTCTTTAGGCTAGGGTAGCACTCTTGACTTGGGGCCAGACATAGCTGGAAATTATTTGTCAGACAGCAGAATTGTTTAAACAAGGTCAAAGAAAGTGCATGGCATTTATAATAAATTAAAGAGCAGCCTATTTGTGTAATTTTTGCAGCAGATCATGTTCTTCTGTCCATGAAAGCAAGTAATTTGTTATTCATAACTACTATCAATATATCTTGTGAATTTTAAATTTTGGCTCAGTTTTGGACAGTAGGTTAGAGCACCATTAAATGAGGATGTGAGCTTCTTGCCTGTTTTGACAGAAAAGTGCTTTTATTAGTCCTCGAGTTCAGCTAGTCTTGATTCCATGGCTGTGGTCAGTTGGCATTAAGTGGATAGGCTGAATATCAGCAGCACTAAAAGAACTTACTTTGAGAGGTGCAGTCTGTAGTATTTTCCTGTATTTTGCCTAAGGACTGGGAGTGACTCCATCTTGGAAGAAACTGATGGCAAAGAGAAGTTGACAGCCTTGGGAAAGGGTTGCTGTACCCTCTGTTAGGGGCAGAGGGGCAATTAACAGCTGAGCATACTTACTAGCTTGATCTCTTTATTTTGCTTTTGTAAAACAATGATTATTGATTTTAAAGTCAGTCATTTGAGGAAATGTGTATTTGTTATTGTGGTAATGAGAGTTGCCCAAGATTCTCAAATGAGAAAGAGCAGCATGAGTAACTTGGATAATAAATGTGTTCTGTGTCCAGCAAGGGATGGATATACAACTTTACACATTCATGTGAAATTCCTTCTTTTTTGATTATCAGTTTGCTTCAAAGATTACCCAATATTTAATTTTCAAATGTTTTTTGTCTCAAAAAATGAAATTTCATGTTGCTGATGACATTAAAAAAAAAAAAAAAAAAAATTACATAACTATAACATTCCTTAACAGAAAGAGCCAGGATAAGAAAGGGGCACCCAAATACTTAGAACAGTGAAAATATGTTGAGTTTAAGCTGAGAATTTATTTTTGTCTTTGCCCCCAATCTATGTGAGCTTCCCGTACTTCACTCACAATCCCACAAAGTTTTTTTTTTGTTTGTTTTTTTGGTTTTTTTTTTCTGTCCTTATTTACTTTTGCCTCTGCTTTCTGTGAAGCTGATAAATTCACCATCTCAAAAGTCTGTTAAAAGCCTGATCCTCTCCAACCGTCAGGAAACACCTACCATCTCGTGGTGAGAGGTGATACTACAGCTCTCGCACTTCTCCCTTGAAAATGCAGGAGAGCTGAGGGCTGCCACGAGGATGATGAAGGTGTGGAGTTCTAGGGATCTTGGGTTTGGTCACAGTCCCCATTTTGGAGAACATCACACAGTCTTTCCCGTTGCACAGATCCTTGATATTTCCTGGTTTTTTATCTCCCTAGGCAGGCAGGGACTGAATCACTACGTGCAGATCATGGCACAACCGCCTGGGGGTGGAGGTGTGGTGGGGTGTACAGAAAGGGCAAGCACAGGCACAGGTTTGCTCTTGTACCTCTTGCAACGCAAATGAAGGAGTGATCCAGACTGCTTCAAGAGTGTCATGTCACTGATTTAAGAAAGAAGGGGTGAGTATGTTTTAAGGGTTATAAGGCCTATATTTGGTTTTCAAAAGGTCTTGTGACTTCTTGGTATCTTCTTTGTCCTTTGGCCCTTATGTCTATTCTGTATCTTGTTTGCTCTTATGTTTCTCTTCAACATTTTGCTTTAAAAAACAAAAAAATTGCAACAACAAAAAAATAGAATACTTGTTTGTTCTGAAGCAGCCATAGCATTTTAAGCTTTTGAATCTATAAGCCCATTTAAAAAAACATGACTTTTTGTTTTGTTTCCTGGGATTTGCAAGCTTTAAACTGAAAACTGAGAGATCAGAATGATCACTGAAGCTAAATAGTGATATATCAAGGAAGAGTTTTGGAAGGTCACTGATTAACTCGTAGGCAAATAAAAGTTGAGCCAGCTGGGCTGTCAATTGAAATTTTAATGTTGGTGTACCAAGAGGTGGTGACTCATGTCCTCTTTGAGTCTAAAGCCTTTCGGAGAAGCTAGGGGAATAATTTCCATCAGAAAATGCTGTAATGCACAAACAGCTTCACTAAAACTACGGAAGATACAACGTCAGTCTTTTGAGATCATATGAAACCCTTAAGCACAAAATGTCTGCTGAACATCTGTGCTAGAGGCTTTACCCCTGTGGCCTGTAGTACTGTATAAACTAGGGAAAAATTGAAGTTATTCTGGTAGAACAACAATATGAAAAAATGAATTGAGAGTAACTTTCATGGGCAAGTTTCTTAATGGAGACTAGTGTTTATTTGTGTCAAGTCTAGGGAATTACATTGCTGATGGAAATGTTATAATTGGAACTGTGCATAAAATACCAGGCAAGTAAGTGTGACTATGTATGTTTTCACCTTGACTTTGGACCATGGCTTGCTACCCTGAGAGGGCACAGGTTACAGGCTTGGCATCAAGGACAGGAGAGGCAGGTAAAATTTCTTAGGGGTAAGAGGGTCCTTGGTGAAATGCTACCTTTATGGCCAAGAATAGCTGCTATATTTGCTTCAGCTGAAATTGGCTGCATCTGGTCTTGACAAAGCATTTCTATTTTTCCCGCAAGCAGAATTCTGCTGGAACATGAGAAGTCTCTGATGACAGGATTACACATAGTCCCAGCAGTGGCCGAGTGCACATCAAATTTAAAAGAGAAAACCTGAATTAGGACTTGGACAGTGGAAATTAGGGAAGACTTTGTTATTTGCTGACAGGACTGCCATTAGTAAATGGTGCTAAAAATAGCAGTCACAAGAAATTGGCAGGAGAGTGACAGTCTTTGAACAAAGTAACAGTACTGTAATACAAAGCTGTTGAAGCTGTAACCCAACTGACTCATTGTCAATGCTGCATCAGGTTTGGGAGCTGAAATAGGGACTTCCCTGCAAATTTCGTAAACTGCCTATGACTCAGACTAAAATTTTGTTAATCAAACAGCTGTTCTGCTTCAGTAAGGAACTGGTGCATAATTCAAATCACATTTCCTTTGGATTGTTTCTTCCCAAAAGTAGAAGAGCCCTGAGCAAGAATTAGTGAAGTAGTAAAACTTTCTTTTCTGTGGTTCTAGGATCATTTCCACTTATTGCTCTTGCTTTCAGCATCATATTTTTTTATTCCAATCTTTCAGCATGTTTTCTGTCTTTGCTGTTTGACCTGAACTTTCAAACCTGCTTTGAGGTTGCAGTCTAATACTGAAAACTGAGTATATTTCATGTACTTTTGTCAGTCTGGTTTTACTAAAGTGTTCTACTCTTTTAACTGGAGTGCCTGGAAAAATAGCTTCAAAGAATAGCTAAGTGGTAGTTCAGGCTCAGGACCTTTCATTTGTTCTCTTTTTAAGTAGTGCTGTGGAATTATGTAGAACAGTTGAATAGCAGGCTTTTTGCTAGCACCTGACCACACAATAGTTGTCAGTCCTCCTCTCTCACAGCCATGTATGATTCTAAGGTACCTTTCCCCAGGCAACCTGCTTTGCTGCTCTTTTATCTGAGTACCTCATTTCTGTAGTTCTCCTCAAAAGAAGTGTTATCATACCTTTCTGTGAATTAATCCTTCAAATCTTATGGACCTGAGATGTACCCATTAAAGCAGCAATCCTACAACTATCAGCAGAACTCCAGCAGCAGATATGATTCAAGATGGGGCTTTTGTGTTGGTTAATTGTGGAATAGAAGACGATATCATCTAGCTAAGATGCTATAGTGGTCTTTGTGACAAGTGGCTGAATGGCATTCTAAATTCACTACAGCCACATACACTGTGTTTTGCAAAGCAAACAGATACTGAATGCTTTCAGTTGAATAGGAGATAGTGATTTAAGCTTGTGAGCCTTTTATACTGCACTCTTTATATTTGTGCTCATCTTTTCTCCATCCAGTGTATTAACAGGAGGAACCTGAAGTAGTGCATCTCTGAGCAGATCGTTGTTACACATCATGAGCTGTATAACTGCAACAGACTTCATTGGCCTTCCTGCTTACTAGACCAAAACTGCCAAAATCACTCTCAGTGGGGCCTGCAAGGGAACAGAAGGAATGAAGCACAGCCTTAGGGCGGTGATTTTAAGTTTGGATTGGGTATGATTTCCAGTTTTCAGAAACACAAAGATCCTGGGTCAGTGAATGACCCAGCATGAGCTTGGAAACTGTGTTTGGGTCTGGCCACAGAAATAACCACAGTCATTGTGGGTCACTGGAAAGCCTGGAGAATTGAGTGGGGAGAAACCTAATGAGGTTCAACGTGGCCAGTGCAGGATCCTGCACCCGGGCAGGAACAAGCCCAAGTGCCAGCCCAGGCTGAGGGCCGATCTACTAGAGAGCAGCTTGGCAAAGAAGGACCTGGGAGTGTTGGTGGGTGAAAGATGACCACAAGCCAGCAGTGCCCTTGCAGCCAAGAGGGCCAATGGTATCCTGGGCTGCATTGGGAAGTGTGGGGCCAGCAGGCTGAGGGAGGTGATCCTGCCCCTCTACTGCACTCCTCAGAGGCCACATCTGGAGTACTGTGTCCAGTTCTGGGATCCTCAATACAAGAAAGACAAGGAGCTCCTGGAGAGGGTCCAGTGGAGGCCACAAAGATGATTTGGGGTCTGGGGTATCTCTTACAAGGAGAGACTGTGGGAGCTGGGTCTGCTCAGTCTGAAGAAGAGAAGGCTGAGAGGGGATCTCATTAATGCACAGACGTATATCAAAAGTGAGTTCAAGAGGATGGTGCCAAAGTCTCGTCAGTGATGCCCAATGACAGGGTGAGGAGCAATGGCCATAAGCTAAAACACAAGAACATAAGGGAGAACTTCTTTACGTAGAGGATGGCAAAGCACTGGAACAGGCTGCCCAGGGAGGTCGTGGAGTCTCACTGTCTGGAGACCTTCAAAACACATCTGGACGCATTCTTGTGTCATCTACTCGAGGTGAGCCTGCCCTTCGCAGGGGGGTTGGACTTGATCCCCAGAGGGCTGCAAAGGACCCACCAGTTGTGTGACTCTGCGTGAGATGCGCCTTCTCAGGGGATGGGGCTCCGCTGTAACACGGGACCCTCAGAAGAAGCACAACACACACAGGAAGCGGAGGGTTCGCAGGGGAAGGAGCCCGATTGACTTCACACGGGCGGGGGGCCCAGCCCCGAGGCCGCCACAGAGGCGAGCTCGGCCCCGCCCCGCCAGCTGCAGGGGGAGGCGCCTGCGCGCGCCGGGGCCAGCAGCCTGTGCCGGGCACGCGCCACAGCCCCCGCGCGGGCGGCGCCGCGGTGACGTCACCGCGGTGAGGGCCGGGGCAGGAGCGGGGCCGGGGCCGGGGCCGGCGGCGATGGCGGCAGCGCCGGGCGGGCGCGTCCCGCAGGTTTGCGGGTGTTGCTGATCGCCGCGGTGCCTCCTGCAGGTAAGCGATGGAGCGGAGAGTGCGGGGGACCCGCCCCCTGCCCGCCCTTGTGCGTGTCGGGAAGAGGGACTGCTCTCGGCAGGGCTGTGGGGAGCCGGGACTGCTGCCGTTCGTTGTAAAGCTGAAGCGGCCGAGGTTGCTTGGTTCTGTGTCCTTCCACTGTTCGGGAGTTATAGCGGGGGACGGGGGACACCGCCAGTGTTTTGTATTTTAATTGCTTGCAGATATCCAGAATGCATCTCGGAAATTCTCTTTGTAGAAGCCTTGTTCGCACTGGTGCAAAATCTCGCTTTAATTGTAAGGACTGGCCGGAGTTACCCTCATGAAGGTAACTCATGAAGGACACATTTTCTCTGTGTCACAGTGGGAAGCATAATAGCTGCTTATTGTCCTCTGTGGTTTCCTGTTTGTCTGTGGAAGATACTTCCAGCCCCTTAGAGTGTGTGAGATAACAGAGCAGTCTGCATATCTCAGTTCTCAAAGCAGCGTCAGGGAACCTTAACTTGCCGTGTTGCAGATTTGGTGTAACACATACCTTGGTAGTGCTTCCTCTGACAGAAGAATACAGGAGAGCTTTGCAATTGCATGTCCTGCTTTTGACAAAGCCTGAGTTACAGCTTTCCTTCTTTATTGCGACCTTGCCAATAAAGTACTAATAGGCAAACAAGAAAACCCTTAACTCATCGCTTTGTCATAGTGCCACCTGCTCTGCCAAGACCCTGTGCCAGGATCCTCTCCTGGCAGGATCTAGATTGCTGTTGCACACACAGGAAGCTCAGATAGCAGGCTGCTGCGTTGTAGGTTTCATTTTCGTGGGGTCTGCTGTTAGACTGTACAACGGTAAAGGCTAAATTATTGTTCGATTTGATCTTTATTTTCTCCTTTTAAAAATGAAATCAATAAAATTTGCCTGCATAGGCAAAAGTGAATTTATGGTAGTATCCCTTGAGAAGGTCAAAGGGCAAAATAATTGTGCAGTGTTGGCGTCTTATGTTCTCTGAATTGCATTCTAGATACTGGTCTTAAGTGGGCGAGTTAATACCCATCTGGTCGAAATCTCCAAAAAGATAAGCCAGATGTTGCAAAATGGACCACTTGATTGTTTAATCATTGCAAAAGATTAACCCCTGTGGAACAGGCCACAGACCTTGGGGTTTTGGTTTTGTGTTGTTCTGGAGTTTTTTCTGGTTGTGTGTGTTTTTGCTTTTTCCTTTCTTCTTCATAACATTGCTTGCTGTTGTCACACAATAATGTGGATAGAGCCCTCACTTTTGACTTTTTCCCTGCTTGTCAACACCACGCAACTTACATGCTACTCTGTTTCTCCAGAATATGCCATAAATAATACAATTGGGCCCTGAATTTTGGTCACTTTGCTAAAGAAGTTGCACTGCAGCTGAGCATACTCATAAGCTTTATTTCTTAATAATGTTGTGCATTTAGTTCTAGTTTTACAAACTCCTGTAATTACTTGTGGAGTTCAGGGATTGTATGTGTTGGAGGAAGAAACATAAAACATCCTCTGTTTCTCTTCTTTGTCTTTGCCTAGTATTTCTTAACTTTATGTAAGATAAAGGTGGAAAAGGCAAGGTCACCCGCTAAGGCTTGTCTGCCATGGGAAATCTAGGGATAGCACGCTGCTGCTTACACTGTTTACCAGTGTGGCTTCTCAGTGCTTTAAGCAAGCCTTTTAATTTCATATTTCAAAACTCCAGCAGATTTACTGGAAAGATATTTGCATCATTTCTTCTGTTATTTGTAGTTTTACCTTGGAGGTTTTCATTTCATATTGTGTCACCTTGTTTCTCTTTAATTAAAATTTCTGGCCTTTTTTTGAAGGGATCCCTCCTTTGGTGTTGCCTGATCAGGGAGTTCTTTACATACACTCTGGCAGTGGCCACACAGAACTGACAGACTTATCTGGAGGAGGGAAGATGACATCCTTGGGTGCACTACAGAAGGAAATGGGTAAACTGACCTTGGATACACCACAGAAAGAAATACATGAACTGCCCTTGGATACATCACAGAAGACAATCGTTAACCCGGTAACTCCTCGGTCATGTCAACAGTGTCTCTCTTGGGAAATGGGACTTGGCTGTTTTATGCCAATAGTACTGTTTTGCACAGTGAGGGATGCTACTGGGAGCTCTGCATTGCTCAGGGAGAATGTCACAGGTGACATGAAGAGCTGATGGTGTTTAGAAATTGTGCTGTAAATGGACAGGACTTCCGAAAGAGGACAGGTGTTCTGTCAACCTTGGAGGATAATCCTGCTTCAAGTACAGCTTATGTAGATGTCTGGCATTTTTGCAGAATATGGTGGAAAATGAAAGTATGATAAGGAGTGTTTTCAGTCCTAATTCTCTGTAAACATGGGTGGTGTCTGGCAGTTCTCATAAAATGTATGTTTTGTGGTGCCTGTAACTTCAGTCTGAACAACTAAACTTGGAATCTGTTTTCATAGTTCATATCTCAATTAATAATAAATCCTGTTTTCTGTGGAAAGCTTGAGCTGACATGATTCAGCAATTGCAAAGACTGGATTTGACGGAATTTTGTTTACCTAGCTTTAAGTCTGGAAACTTTATCTGAAAAGTTCTAGCATTCTCATGGTCTGTGACAGCAGCCTTACTTTGACTTTCCCTAAAGGGGGTACCTGAAGCTGTGTTTTCTGTTGTGCCTTAAAAAATGTAGTTCATTTGAACCTGCCAGAAATAGTATTTTTACCATTCTGTGCTTTAAAAATATTAAAATTTGTAAAGTATTTATGGGGAATGTACAGTAACACAGACCTGCACAGGACTTCCTTATCTATTGCAGCTTTGCACTGTCACACTCTTGGGCTCTCAGTGAATGTGATTGTTTATTCCCAGTGTATGGTCAGTATTGCAAAGTGAATAGAGTTAGGGATGAGGGGGGGAATAGTTTCAGCCCCCTTCATGAGAATCCATCTGGAAGAGGAAGGAAAGCTGTGTGATTAACTAGAAGGTGGAAGGGCTGAAGTGCAAAAGGAAAGGGAGAATGAAAGTTGGTAGATGGAGATCTTGGTGGGA
This sequence comes from Poecile atricapillus, assembly GCF_030490865.1. Taxonomy (NCBI): domain Eukaryota; kingdom Metazoa; phylum Chordata; class Aves; order Passeriformes; family Paridae; genus Poecile; species Poecile atricapillus. Next base: position 70,085,712 of record NC_081251.1, on the reverse strand, counting down.
GAGGAGATGCGAAGAGAAGGATTCACAGATGTTTGGGACAAATGAGTAGTGTCAGAGAGAGACTAAGAGTCCAGCAAAATTGGGTGGCTGCAAAGGGACTGATCAGGATGATGGGTGAAAAGACTTAGCAGGAGAATTCAACTAGAACTTAGGGGTCAAGAGCCTGTTGTGGGAAAAAGAATGAGTATTTGGGATTGGAATATGGAGACAGAGTTGGGAAAGATTGTGCCGATGACTTTGGGGCAGTCTCCAGATGAGGCAGTGAGCAACCTGCTCTATCTGGCCTTGCTTTGAGCAAGGCATCTCATTAGAGAAACCAGAGGTCTCTCTGGTCCCTTCCAACCTCAGCCCTTCTGTAGCAGGGCAGACTATGAAAATGTCATTGTTTGAATACATTGTTCCATTAGCAGCAAACTTCATAGCTTTATTATTGGTTTGATTTTGAGATGTATTTCTTCATTACTGTACTGTTCTCAAGCATGCAGAAAATCTGCTTTCCTCCTTTATGCCCTTTACTCCACCTATCCAACAAGAAATTAGGTCATGTCCCATCTGGTGGGGCAGCTGTCTGATATCCAGCATGCTGGATAAAAGCTTTTATCGCAGTCCTTTCCTCTGTAAGACTCGTTTTATGAAAACTGGCATTTTCTTTTAGGAAGAACATCATCTTTGAGACCTCTCAAACTCAGTTGACATTGACCAGCTGGCTTTAGCGCCAAGTTTTGGAGGTCTGGAAGAAAGACAGGATGATGGTAGATCATGTCATGTGACAAGCACTATTCTTAATAAATGAGGAAAAAGTAGTAGAAGAACATCTTGAGACATGAGGAAATTACAGGCACATTCTTTGATGGCAAAGTCTCATTAAGCCTGTAGTATTGCATCCAGAAAGTGCTCTATTATGGTCTTGTAGGTTCCACATCTGAGCTTCTGAAGAGTTGATAGGCCACCTTTACTTCTAAATAAATGCATCCTTTTGAATATAAGGAAGTGCTTTTGCCACAGTTCCTTACCAGGACTATAGAACTTTGCTTCACTAAAGTGGTCAAGTCCCAGTATCCCTGACCTGTGTGTGCTTCTTCAGTTTGTCTTTGGAGACTGAACCAGTAACTTACTGCTTTATTGCAATAGAGCCACTGCCCCTCAGGATCAGAGTGTAAAAATTAGAACAGTCAAGATACACTTTTTGTTTTTTATTATTAGTCTTACTATTTGAATAAAAACTATCTTCTGATGTGCATCTTGTATTTTAAGGAACCAAGTGACTACCAGTAAGCAAAAGGATTACACTTTTCTTACACTTTTAACACTTAATATCACATTTTGGTCCTCTTCTACTGCACCTGCTAAAGCCAATGAAAATGATGAGACTTAACCTGGCAATGTGCTTGAGAAGCGAGTTCTTTTTTTCCCCCCCCCGATGCAGAAGATGACTGAATTAGGTTTTATGCAGTGGGTGGGTAGCTGAGGAGGAAAGTGGAGAGTGGACAGAAAAGGATGTGTATCTACTGGCAGAAATGATCAGCACTCTGGAGTTCGACAATTTCTGTGGTCGTTCCTTTTTCTTCACTGATTAACAAAAATATTTGTCAACAAACACATACCCTTTTCATATCTGCCTCTTTCATGCAATGATCTCTATATTTTAAAAATAAAAATCTCAATTTGTTTTATGGTCTAATATTCCATTCAAGAGTAGTAATTCCAATGTGTTTTTAATTTTTGTTGTTAAGTTACTGGAACTCTTGTTTGCGATTGATGTTTCATTTCAAAGGTATCCTAAAATCTTTTAAACTATCAAAACCAACCTTGGCAAAATTTCCTGTTAGTTAACCAGAGTAAAAGCAACATTTTATACCATTTACTTCCTTTTTCAATCTGAAGCACATCACACATGTGATGAGATGTGTGACTTACTGCTCTGCTTTTGGGTCAGGCCATGAGAACTTCCACAGTTTAATGTTAAGGTGCTTCCCATCCCTTCCTGAAATGCTGATGATCAGGGTGGGGCTTCTGTGAGCATGCCTGTGAGCTGTGCTGGGGTGTTTGTGGCTTTTATCCTTTCTGACATATCCTTCACTATGGCTTAACAACTCTCACCATGCTGCCATTTCAGTGCAGTGTAGCAGGCACACGTTACCCTCTCCAGCTATTGGTAAGGAAGAAAAGATAGTGAGGCTTTGAGCCAGACTGCCTACTGTAGACACCATAAAATCCAAGACTCTGGAGCAGGGCTGTTTCAGTGTACTTTGCAGTTCCTAGCTCATTAGGATCAGGTATTTTGTTGTGTTTGTGTAGGTTTTACTAAGAAGACACACTGTGACACAGTCTCTTCCTATCATTGTTTTCCCTGATAGAGCAAGAATAAGGAAAAAGGCAGCTCCTGGGGTCAGGGGAGTTGTGAAAGTTGCCTCCTGGTACCAGCAAGGGGCTGATATTTGTCAGCCCTTAGGAATAATCTAATTTGAAGTGAATCCTCTTAATGCTCTATGAATAGCGATGCAACTCTTCATTTGAGAACTAAGAATGGAGGATGGAAATTTTAGTTTTAATTTTATCTGAAGAGCTTGGTTTTCACAGGGAAAAATATGCTAACTTTTCCCTTGCTGTTGTGGTTTCTTTTTATTAAAAGCCAGTTGTGTTTCTTTCAGTGTTGTAGAGCATCATATAATTAACAGTTAGACTACTAATTTTGAAACTACTTTGGGTTTTTTTGCCTCCATCACCAAATGGTATTGGAATATTTTTTTCTTCATTTTTTGTTGTTCTCCCCTCTTCTAGATCATTCCATATGTTGGGACCATACACGGTGGCCTTGTTCCTGGAGAGCTGATTGTGATACATGGGACTGTTCCTGATGATGCAGATAGGTAGAGACTATGTTGTCATGTTTTGCAGTGTCACCACTTGAGCAAGAATATAATGGATGAAATGTTTCCATGGGTCCTACTTTGGATGGCACACAAAGGCTTGATCTAAATCTCTGTGATAGCATCAGATTGAATGCAGGCATGAAGGGTAATCTGAGACTAACAAAATTGATAACTGAATGTGTCGTGTGTAGGAATTAAACTGGGATTTGGAGGTATGGACTAGTACTTGTGCCCAGTAAGGGGATTCTGTTCCCTGACCTTATCCAAGGTTCATTTGATACATTCTGCTGAAGGTGATGGGAGTGAAAGTGGTGAACACAGTAAGTGAGGAGTTTACACGATATGACTGATGACCATTAAATAAATTTAAACATTTATATTCACTTCAATAGATCATGGGAGAATCTTTCACAGCTATGTAGGAAGAGAGGAGGACAAATGTTTGTTCGAAGGTTTTTTCTTATCCAGTGACATTCATTATGTCTGCCTGTTTTGAGGCTCCATGGTAAAACACAAATGTACCGAGCCTTTAGGTGAATTCTTGTGAGACTGAGCTGAATGTGTTTTGTCTTATTTTTATGAGTAGGTTCCAGGTGGATTTACAGTGTGGCAGCAGCATAAAGCCTCGAGCTGATGTGGCATTCCACTTCAACCCCCGCTTCAAAAGGTCTGGCTGCATTGTTTGCAACACATTGGAGAGGGAGAAGTGGGGCTGGGAGGAGATCACTTATGAGATGCCTTTTGAAAAAGGAAAGTCATTTGAGATTGTCATCATGATTTTAAAGGACAAATTCCAGGTGAGTCTGGGTTGATTCTTCATCTGCAACTGTTGTCAGGCCAATAAAGTAGAGGTATTCTGTATAATTGAAATAAATATTGGAGGTCTAGGTGTCTGTTACCTGGGTATAGTCTAACTGCAGAAAAGAGGTGCTAATTAAGTCAAACCTTTAATTTTGTTTTGCTTCCCTCCAAATTGGATGAGTAGGCAAGGAACTTCCTGCCATAGCTAATGGCTACTCCACCCTTCCCTCTGTATGTGCAGAGGGCTAACTTGGGATAAACCTGTTCTGTGACTAGTGTAGGACAGCCCTCTCGGAGTGAGGTGTATTTGCTTTGCTCTGTTAGACTGTAATAATAGATTCTGTTACATTGATAATGCCACATGGGTAAATGATCAGGTGGTAGAAACAAAGGTGTGAAATGCAAATTTTGGTGTGGGCAAATGGATCTCCCTTATAGTGATGGAGAGACTGAATCATGGATGAGCTGAACTTAGGTGATCTGATATTTCTAGGACCCTCCTAGGAGTGTTTTGTACCAAATTGTTTCCGTTTTGTACCAAACCAGTATAAACCAGAGATGTGTGCATACAATTTGCTACATGGCTGGTTTAATGTATGTTTAATACAGTTTTTCTGTTTATTTCCCTGTCTCTTTAGGTGACTGTAAACAAAAAACACTTGCTGCTCTACAACCACAGAATTAGCCTTGAAAAAATAGATACTCTTGGAATATATGGCAAAGTGCACATCAAAACCATAGAGTTTATTTCTAAGGTAAGCTGTATAGATAGCTGACTTGTTTGATTCACTTCCTCTGTCCTGCTAAACTGCATAGTGGGATTTACAGTGAAAAGGAAGGAAGGAGAAGTAGCTACACAGTCCAATGTTGGTAAGGAGATTTTGGTTTCCCCACATTTTAGCATGTGACTGTCATGAGGATTTCTGTCTTCCTGTTTTAGTCTTACAGTTAGGGGCAAGAAAGTGACAAAAGTTTACAGCTTACAAAGTTAACAGGACAAATGGTATAAGAATTGATTGGATACTTAGTCTAAGAGTGGATTAGGCTTTTCAAATATTGTAGAGGCTCCAGAAAGAACTCTTGAGTATTCAGTGCTTCTAAGTGACAAGTTTAGCCATGGCTGTAACTTCTTGCTTGGCTTTGGAATGCCAAGGTCAGCCACAGCTAGAGCTTGTGCACATAGCCCTGTTTTTCCTGCTTAACTGACTGATTTGTTGAATGAAGTTAGAAGTGTACATTTATGGGGATGAGAAAGATACTCTTTGAATATCTTGACCATGAATGTGGACCAAACTGCAGTGAATTCAAAGTGAAGGCTGTGCTGTGCCTCCTGTCAGCTGCCAGCTCTGCTACTGATCGTAAACTAACAGGGAGTTTTTCTGTGTGAAGAAGGAGAGATCCTTTTGTTCTGGAAGAGTTAGCCTTTTAGAACAGAAACTGAAGGTGATAAATTCCAGGGAGATACAGAAGGTGAATGCCTTTTCCCTTTTCTGCCACTCACTAAGGTAGTCTACCTACTCATGTGAAATACTCTGGGTCTCTTCGGTGCAATCTTCACTACATTGTGGGCAAAGCTTTTGATGCTTGCTGCCAAATATGAGGTCTAACTCAGGTCGGCAGACTAATAATTGTTTTGGTAGGAAGCGAAGCTGAGCCTAACGAAATCTAAGCTTTAAACATAGGTCTGCTATGTTTAAAGATCATTTGCAAAGCTGGTAAACAGATTTTCATGAGTCCCATTACTTGGCCTTGGGCATGTTGCCAGAATAGTATTCCTGCAAAAGCTGTCTGCATCCTGATCTTGGAGGGCTGATTCCAAGAAGAGCTTGAGGGCAAGCAGGTGCTGTAAATTGTCTGACCCAAGCACAAAACATACACTTGGTTTAATCTGTGGCTGCTGATGCTGTATGCTTTTTGGAAGAAAGAAATGGAGAAAGGTGATTCTTTTATTTTAGTCTTTGCTTCTAATACACTTTTCTGAGGAAGAAGTTGGAGGTTTGTATTGAAATAAACAACCTGAAGCCACAATCTTCTGTGGCGAAGCTGGAACTGTCTCTGCCATGACCATGTTGCTTGTCTGTCCTTCCTGTGAGAAGGGACAAGGATATAGAGGGCTGCTTAGAATCCCAAGAACCCTTCTGCGTGGACTTGCCACACTGGTATTTCTACCCTAGTGAGGAGAATTCTGTGGGTACCTTGAGATCTTGAGGGCTTGACAGTGCTCTGACTGTTAAATAAAGATTCAAATTGTAATGAGGTGATCTTCAGAAACCTTGATTTGGCTTCAGCAGTGGATCTTCAACTTTTCTGTAGTTTGTAGCCTACAGAAAAGGCTACATTTCATTTCATTGTCATAGCCTTAGATTTCCATCTTAACAGTTCACCATTCAAAGCATGATGATCCTTACATTGTTCTAAACCAACTTTATGCTAAAGTTACATGACATTAGCAATGACACCTAAATATCTCTCTTTCTGCAGTCTTTACAAGGCTCTCAGCCATCATCTCTAGGAGTAACAAAGATAAGCACAGAAAATGTACGTATATTTGTAAAAGGTTGAATGAATCTCCCTGTTGTTTGATAAGCTAGATAATGTTCTTTTCTTCTCTTGTAGGGGGAGATGCCAAATGGTTTACAATTGGTAAGTGTTTCCTGTAGATTTGTGGCAAATGTAGAATAAAAAAAAGTCAAAAATACTTCACTTATTCATGAGCAGACATGCACAAAAGACTAGAAGAAAGGAATTGACAGTTGACTGAAGAAAGATAATCAGTGAGGTTTGGTAGAGGATAATCCTCTTCTCTGCTGCTAGTACAAATGAGACTATTGTTAAATTATTTAGAAAACCCAAAGGATAAACACAGCATCCACAACCATAAAAAAATGAAAAGTGAAGTATCTGAAGTTTTAAAGGACCAAATCACATTTGGATTTTTTTCTAATAGGCAAAATAATCTTTATTTTCTTTGCCTTAAGGAATACCTGCAAAGCAAAAGTATTCTGCAGTCATATTCCATTCACATGTGTGGAACATGTCTGCTATATCTTCCTCTTGCTGACAGATACCTGTGCACAAGCATTTCACCTTAGAGGTGGAACTTGAACCTAGCTTACGTGGTGTATAGATGGAGTGAGTGCTCATCTTTTTGCAAAAACCTGTGCTGGTGGACAGTATCCACACTGGAGCAAGGACTGCACTCAAACTGAAAAGGGGTTGAAGCCAGGGGTTGAACAAATAGAGTTTGTGGAGAAGGTGAAGTTGCAGTGAGTGCCATAACTTTAGATGCTTTGTCACTTAGCAGCCTGCCTTCTTCAGCCTTTTTTTCAAAACCAAATAACACGTAATATTGTAATTTGCAAATGGTGGACTTCAGCAAAAATATGAAGTGCTTCTACACTCCCTTTTCCCTGGTAAAAGTAATTTCTAACACAGTGAAAAAATAAGACAAATAAAGTACTTGCACTGTCTATCATTATGAGCTGCTGGCAGGAAGACAGAACACTTAGTGTCCCTAAGTACTTCTAGTACTTACGTAACCATGGGACAACAACACACCTTAGCATGAGTCTTACTCCTTAAAGCAAAACTGATACTTCCAGAGATGAGAAGTCAAGTATAAGTCTGAATAATTATGTGATATGAATTTAAACTATTACAGGGAGTTTCATGCTTACTTTTTTCTTTTTTTTTTTTCCTTTCCCCTTCTTCCTGTCCTTCTACCATTAGTGGTGGCAGAAATAGTTGTAAATAACCTTTGTTTTGAACCCAAGGTGGTAGTCTAAATTAAAACCCGATGCATTGATATATTTATCTCAGTGTACATTTTCCATTGTAGTATTAGAATCCTGCAATATGCTGGTAGGAATAACTTTAGCTCTAAGTGCAGATTTGCAATTGTAGGCCAAAATTTCTTCCTGCCATAGTAAAGCTCAGCTTGTATAAAAAAAGTGAAAAAAGTAAGTCACAGTCAAAAGTTTTACTGGGCGTGTACTTCCAGGATGTTCCCTATTTTGGGAAACTTGATACTGCAGTTCGTCCAGGATGCACAATTGCCATTAAAGGAGAAGTGAATAAAAACCCTAAGAGGTATGTGTTACTGATTTTTTTTTTTCTGTTATTTAACTGAGGTGCTCTTGAGAATGAATAGGTTTTTCCATTGCCTCTGTATATCCTTACTCACTTGCAACTTTGCATCTGGAATCATCTGAAACTGCAGTTTCCTCAGGAACCAGCAGGATTACCCCTTTAGAGAGGACTTAAAAGAGAAGCTCTGGTGTAAAAAGTGAAGGTAAAACCTGAGTGTCTTACCTACTAAATCTGTGTCATTCACAAATTTGTGTGTTTGTTCAGGGTTGTCCATTGTGCAGGAAGTGTCAGCAGATGCACTGTACAGAGACAGCTTTTATTCTAAAGAGAACCAAGAGTAAGGATCTGGCAGAAGTAGGTGAAACAGGAGTGAGGCAAGTTACTGGTGTGCTCAAATGCTGCATGTTAAAATATTTCTCTGACAAACCTCCTTGATATAAGCACGAAGGTGCCTAACTGACAATAACTGAGTGATGGAAGTGATGAACTGAGTGATTAAGAGGGATGGAGAACCTTTCCTAAGAGGAAAGGCTGAGAGAATCGGGAATGTTCAGTCTGGGAAAAAAATGCTTCAAGAAGATCTAATTGTGGCTTTCCAGTATTAGGAATTAGCCTAAGAAACATGGAGAGAGACTATTTAGAAGAGTGTGTAGTGACAGACAAGGGGGAAATGGCTTCCAACAGAAAGAGTAGGTTTAGGTTAGATATGATGAAGAAATTCATTACTGTGAGGGTAGTGAGATGGAACAGGGATTACAGAGAAATTGTGGATGCCCCGTGTGTGGCAGTGTTCAAGGCCAGGATGGATGGGGCCCTGAGCAACCAGGCAAAAAGTGTCCCTGCTCATGGCAAGGGTGTTGGAATGAGATGAGCTTTCAGGTCACTCCCATCCCAGGCCATTCTGTGATTCCATGAAAGCTGATAGGGGTGGAAACAAAGGGTTGCAAAGAACACATTTTCCAAACATGAAATAAAGCTTGGGGAGTAGGGGAGCACAACACAGTCAAAATGGAGTTGAGCAAATGTCTGTGCTTCAGCGTGCCTTTTACTTGAAGGGTGGTTTTGGTTCTGCCAAAACATGTCTAAAATGGAAGTGATTAATGAGAAGTGAAAATGATGAGAAGCGTGTTTTCACATTGTGTGTGTATTGCACTCCCGCTTCTTCAGGGCATGTTTCTTACCTGCAGTATTCAGAGTTCATACTAGAATCCAAGGTCTGGAATCCTTGTTCAAAAAGTTTGGATGGACTTCAGATTGGATAGGATAATTAACATTTAGAGAGTAGCATTTATTTTCCTTCTTTTAGCTTGAAAAGTTTATTAGCACTTTTCAAGTGCTGAATGTGCTCAGATGCGTATGAGCATGAAGAGGCTTTTGGCTGTCAAAGCATGAAGCTTGTCTGCTTTTTATGTTTATGCTTTTAAACATATATTTATATAGAGTATATAAGTTATTTCATGTCTTTTGCTCTCTTCACACAGCTGTAGCTGTTTCTTTTTCATGGTGAAAAAGAGGATTTCACAGCTTGGAAGTGTTGCAATATTTCCAATCTGGATTGAGTAATTCTCAAAAGAGGGCAACAATCTGACATCTGGAGTTAATTTGGGTGGGGAGGGAATATTTTTTTCTTCAAATGCAGTAAGGTCTTTGCCACAGGTTGAAGCATTCATTTGAATGACTGTTCCCTCTGATGACTCTTCTCCAGAGTTCCCCTTTAGGAACCCTGTTTGGTGGGCACGTCTGAGATGGCAGAGTATTCACTCAGCCTGGCAGAGCTTTGCTGCCTACAAAATAACATTTTGTATTCATGGCCTCTCAGCAGTCTTAAATGTATGGCGAGAATCTTTGAACTTTTTCTTAGGGTCCAACCAGTTTGTTGGCAGAAAGGATCTGATGTCTTTGGGTAAAACAAAGCCTCCCAATCTCCATTGGCTGAGTGAAAGAGGTGGGGGAGCAGGCAGCTCCTGTATGTTCCTGTGAGAATGCTGCTTCCTAGTGCAGTAGGGGAGCAGCTCTCGGCTCAATAGGTTCTTGCTGAGACATGTACAGAAAGCTGTGAGTGATGAAGTAAATCTAGCAGGGTCATGTCCTACATTTGCTGCCTCCAGCAAAGGTTTCTGTGCAGAGGAGACAGTGCCTGCTGGCTGGCTGCCCTGCTTGGCTCTTCAGGTGAATCACAGCCCTGGCTCCCAAACAGCCTGAGTATTGGTTAAGGACTTGGTAAATGGCATTGACTCTGCTGTCATGTCTGTAAACCCTTGGTGCAGTAAACTTAAAAAAAATATCTTCCAGCTTTGCAATAAATCTGAGACCAAGTGACTCAAAGGACATTGCTTTACATCTGAATCTCCGAATGAAAAATAAAGTTTTTGTAAGAAACTCCTACCTTCATGACAGCTGGGGAGAAGAAGAAAGGGAAGTTGCTAACTTCCCTTTCATTCCAGGGATGTACTTTGAGGTAAGATTAACTGAAAGACCATAAAAATGAAAAATCTGCCCAACAAATTAACATTGGTGCTTAAATGTCCTATTACTAATACAGATTTAAATGAAATTGCTATTCCTGCATTTCATGTCTTGAAAATACTTAGGATTAAATGGGACCCTAGAGAGCAGGGATTTATCTTTATTTAGGAATATTAGTTTTCTTTTTAATTTAAAATTTAGTTTTAAGTAGTTGCAAAAATTCAACCTGTGCTAAGAGCAAATTTAAATTAAATTGAGTTGGACTTGATGATCCTTATGGGTCTCTTGCAATTTAATGATTCTGTGAATTTTATTGATGCCCCATTTTTTTTTTTAATGTTGCTTTTGCATGAAACATTCTCTGTATCAGAAACAGTCTTGCCCAAGTCTATGTTAGGTCATCAGATTGTTTTCCACATCTTACCTGAGCTTAACTGTTTCTCTTCTTGCTTTCCAGCTGATTATTTTCTGTGATGCCTACCAGTTTAAAGTTGCTGTTAATGGTGTTCACACTCTGCAGTACAAGCATCGTTTTAAACAACTTGAAAAGATCAACATAGTGGAAATCACAGGAGATGTTCACTTGTTGGATGTGAAGAGCTGGTAGTTCTTTCCAATCACTACTAAAAGAATTTAACCTCTTCGAATGACAGTGCCTCCTTGTCAAGTACAAACAGGTGCTGACTTACGCTGAGCCTGCCTTTAATCTATCTAAGCTTTTGCATTTGCCTCTCTGAGTTAGGCAAGTACCAGAAATGCTAACTGCAAATTTAATCCTTCTCTAGTTTACAGTTTCCTGGCAAGCTAAGTTAGTGTTTGCTCAGATAAATCTCCTGTATAACTGAACCTAGCAATATGAAAATGCTGCATCATACTCTAACAATAATTACCATTTGGCATTCCTTGACACCATACATTTGATATTGTGAAGTAGAAATGAGACTGAAATAGGATCCAAAGATACAGTAATCCACCTAAAAAGGGATGTTTATAATTTAAGATAGAACTATGGATTATAATTTTCTATGTCTTAATTTATGTAGTACCTATAACTGTTACAGTGAGGCTAGATTAAGCAAACAGTTGACCCCTTACTTCAGCAAAAAGCAAGAAGTTCAATCTTACCTCTTAGCCTGCTGCTGCAATAGCACCTTCTCTGACACCTAGGGTTGTGTCACCTTCTGCTTACAAGGGCCCAAGATTTCTAGCTTCTAGTTTTCCGAAGTGAAACAATGGGAAAGTGATTTAGCTGGTTTCAGTTACATGAACTTTTGAAAGCTTGATCTTTCTTTTGGAAGATCTGAAGTAGCTCCTAACTGGGTTAAGAATCTTTAGGGTTTAAAATAGATGTTTGTGGGTTTAATTTTTAAAATATGTCTGAATCCAGGTAGCCCAAATACGGTTTCAGCTGAGATGGCACTTGACTACTCAGCAGTGGACTAGAGAATGAATCCTTTTTCAGTCTTGTATTAAAGTATTATCTATATGAAATAAACTGTTCCTATTTAGTTTTCCATACCAATGTCAGTCTTTTTATATTTTTATTTTAAAAATAAGTTATTACCAGTTGTCAATACGTGCCTGAAGGATGTCCCTGTGTATCTTAAGACTGCTAATACTGAGACAATTTCAAGAATAAGAGGTACACTAGAAGACTTCAAATGAGCAGATTTAATGTATAAAACGCATCAATAAAAACATATGCAAACTCTTCTTTTCTCCAGGTGTAGTTAAGTAGCTATTATCCCTTTTTGGTCTATAATCTTGTTTTGTTTTGTCATAGTCTTACCAGTATCTCCAAGTAGGCAAAGTGAGCCTGACTGGAGAACCATTTCCACATTAAGGGATTAGTGATCCACAGAGCAGTTAACCTGAGCAGGCACTGGGGCTGTGCTGTGCTGGGGTGGCCTTCAGGACAGTGTATGTGTGCTGTATGTACTCCTGGGCTGTAGGATAAACTCACTGAAACAGAGGAGCTGGTAGGAAGTTCCTCATGGCAGTAACCACTTGTGCGTCTTTGCCTTAAGCTAAGAGTTCAGCAGCTGTTCTCATGGGAATGTCCTTTTTGTTTGAGAACAGACACAATTAACAGTATTAAGAAAATCCTGTTAGAAGAGCTTGATGCAGTAATCTTTCCACATGTGGGATCTACATGGCATGCTGTACGCTGGACAGAGGCTTGTTCCCAGAACCCAGTGGGATGTAAGATTGTCCTCTGTATAGTGTCAGTTCTAACCTGTTGCATTTGAAAACCTTTTTTACAGAGTCTGAGTGCCTTTCTTAGTACCAGTATAATGAACCAGCATCTCATGGTGCAAAACAAGCAGTAATTTTTTGGGTAAATTCATTATGATGGTAAGCAATTTATTGAACTTCAGCTAATCAGTAACAGTCTTTAAAGACTGTAAAAAAGATTAGGTTCCTACGTGACTCATAGCTTCTCGTAACTTTTTCAGTATCTTCAGTGGGCATACTTTTTACTTTCCCTACAGATGACAGAAAAAAACAGATTCTCAGGATTGCAATACACTGGTCCAGTGAGGACCATGCTTGGAGTATGACAGCCTCTCCACTAGGACAGTAACTGTATACCCCAAGCACAGTGGAATTCAGTAAGTCTCACATGTTGACACTCAGGATTTGTTTATAGCCTGTTTCAGTTTCTCACTGTTAAGAAAAGAGCAGTTAAGGATACGTCGTAAGAGAAATCCCCAGTCCATCCAGAAATGATAAAGGCAGATTCTTAAAATATTTTAATAAAAAGTTAAAATCTTGTTTCTGATAAAAATTGTTATGACAGTTTGCCTTTAACACCTTAATGTGTAAAGCTAACACAATTCAGACAAAATTTCAAAACGAAGGGTATAAACTTAGAAGTAGCTTTGAAGTGGTTCTCCCAAAATTACTTCCAGTTGTTGAATTGTCTTCTGACACTGCTGTTCAACTTCTTCACATTCATCTAGAAAAAGAAATTAAGCAGGAATTAAATACAACAGTTATTAGACGGCTGCCCAAGGAAGGCTTCATCACTCATCAAACACCATATATGAAGCTATTATTCAGAAATATTTAGTCACTGAACTAGGCAAACTCTTTCTACTAACACTGATTAAAACTTGCATGTGGGGAGATGTGCACAGGCTACAACATTGAAGAAACCACTGTAATTTAACTGAATTTCATGAATGTGTTTGACATAATCCATTTTAGTTTGCATTTTGCACAGTATAAGCTACCATATGCAGTTTTATAGCGATTATAACAATGAGCCTGTCTCAATCTTTGAAATAAGTCACCCTTCACTAATGCCAGTTTAGAACATTACCTTCCATAAGCTCAGCTAAGAATGGAATAGATTCTGGTAGCAGGACCAGGTAGTTCTCCTTCAGTTTTTGTGCAACTTCTATCAAAGCAAGCAGGGCAGCAAACCGGACCTAAACCAAAAAAATTATATAAGGAAACAAATGTTACAGTATAGTTCTTTGTTTTCTCCCACCCCTGCCTTCTTGCCATTCATTATAAGGTTACAAGCTTTCATTACTGAAGAGAACTAGTTTTCAGCTAATTTAAATACTAACATCTGGGTTAACATAATGGCAAATAAAAATAACTTGCAAGAAGCAGATAATGTTGGTGAAAGTTATTTGATATTATGGACTTCCTGTCACAATGTCACTTCACTCTTAGTACTACGAAAAACCAAGTACACTCCCTTAGTATCTATAACCTGTCAATAGGAGAGTCTTGACAAAACTCTAAATATTAAACAGGTCTGAAAGCTGGTAACTGTCTTCCAGTTACCCCTCTAAAGTGGCCCTGTCTTCATACACAAACAATTATCTCTTAGTCCAACAGATATCAAATCTTTAAAAAGCCTAAACCCTACAGTATGAAAGACATGGAATATTGACTGCTTACAGTGAGAGCAGAAGAGCTTGCTGCACCCATCTCTACAACTCGGGAGTACTGTGGTACAGCACCAGTATTTTAATTTAGGCTACTATTTCAGCAATGACTTGGTTAATTCACTAATGATTTTGGGGACACTGTTCCCATTTTCTAGCACAACAAAGAAAACCAGTTCAAATTCTGATAGCTCCCAACCTTAGGAGAATTGTGCCTTGTCTTCAGCAAGATCTGGTAGTTCAGTGGTTTCCAAAGAGAATCATCTGCCACTGCCACTGAAAACTGAGCTATGCAGGGTATCAGGTGTGCTGTCACTCTTTCCTGGAACTTCTCATCTCCTCCAAGCACATTTTCTAGCTGTGGAAGTAAAACAGATTCAGCCTCAGATAAACCCAGCCAAAAACACTTCTAGCTTTGGCTTTCAGGTACTCAAGAATTAAGTCAAAGCTTATCAGTGGGAATGCACTGGTCTGCAAGATCTCAATAACATGCATGAACCTTATAGAATGAAGACATTTTAAAAAAGGACAAAAAAAAATCAGTAATTCAGAGCCTTAGGCAAAGAAATCAATACTGTCTTTGGCCTAAAGCCAATGAACTAATCCCCCCTTTTTGTTAAGAGGGAGGACTGACACCTGATTTTTTTTTTTTTTTAACTATGGAAAAAAAAGATATTAATTATTTTTATGGATTTGTCAATACCTGATCGACCAGAGGCTGCATCAAGGTTTCTGCTCTTTCTTTACTCAGAAACTTATGGGTGTCAAACAGGAAGATCTTGCGCAGACAGTCCATGGTGAACTGCAATAGGAGACAGCTCTTTTCTGTGTTATTGTCAGAATCAAAGAAAGCTTCATCTACACACCAGCCAAAGAAAAAAGAAACATCATCAATAGAATGAAAACACAAAACTTCCCCCTGCAGGACAGAAATATTGCTAGTCTGTCAACGTAGCTAGATAGCAGTTATGTACTCATCACTCAGAACAATAAAGTGGATGTGATACATTATCTGGCTTTAGCCTACTGCCCCAGCAGGTCTGCTACTGATGGAAAGAAAAGAGAATAGCCACAGGCTACAGAAGAAGTGCTTGGCCATACCTGTGGATATGGAGAATTTCTTCAGGTCACTACAACTGGGAGGGGCAAACAGATTCCCATAGAAAATAACAGCTATTTTTGCCCAAGAAAGCAGAAGAGTCTGAATACACCAGGTAGCATATAAGACAAGTCAATGAAAAAAAGGAATAAAGTTAAAAGAGAAACAAGTCTCCCTCTTTCTAGACAATTTTATATGCAGGGAACTCACTGGGACTGACATTGAAAATTTCCATGTGGTCGCAACCTTGCAATAGCAGCCCCATGCCCATGGATGAAAAATGTCCTTTGGTTCCATCAGAGAAAGATTTCTCATTTACCAGAGGAAGAAAATTGAGAGAAATTAATTATGTGTGCTGTGAAATAAATCCTTTAAGACTAAAATTTCCACAATTAAAATTAACCTCTCAGCATTCAAGACTAAGCCTCTCTGTAGCCAGTAACTGACAGCTTACCAGTTTTAGAAATGTTGACCTGGTTCAGTGTCTCAGCAAACGGCTTCACTAAATGACCAGCAAAGAGGGTGAAGAGACCCTTGAGCTTGTCTGCAATGCAGTCTGCTATTCGGTGGAATGTCAGCAGCCTGTCTCTTAGGGTAGCCTCTGTTTTGGACCAATCAAAGAGCTGAAAGTGAAAGGCAGATTAGCTGTTTCCTGTGTCTGTGCATTGGAAAACACAACTGTGCTGATGCAGATGAATTACATTTAGAATGCTTACCTTGAAGAAGAGGGGCCTGAAAGAAGCCTCAGAAAGTTTCATAACCATACTGATTAGACAGTCAATAATGTAAGCCTCTATCTTACCAACTTCCTCTAAATCATCCTAGAAAAATCAGAAAACATGATTCTAAGGTTGAAATATAAGAATCTGAGCTTTCAAAGTACATTTTAATTCTGTCCATTTCAGACTAAATACTTAACTACCATGTTTTGTACCATAAAACCAATTTGGAAGAGAATATCTGATACCCAGAATTTCAGAGCACATATACAATGGAATCTACTAATCTTTTTTTAAATGAGTGATAGAATTGGCATGTAGAGAGGTGCAGCTACTGCTCATCCTCCCAATCAAGCTACCTCAGCATGCTCTGTTCGGAAGTCCAAGACTTTCATGAAAAACGCTGTCAGTTCAGGCTGATGGGAGATCAGGTGCTCCTTCTCCATACCAGCAATGTGCTCCTTCAAAATGTTCATAAGGGGACCCAGGCAGTTCTGCCAAAACAAAAGCAAAGTAATGTGAAGGCAACTGATATTGACAGTAACTGAGAAATGTAACTAGGGAACTGGATTTATGTACTTCATGCATTTACTCATTGAAATATGGTTGGTAAAATAAATAAGCTTTTTCACTGTACTTTTTGAGGCTTAAGTTAGTAAGATTCCTGAAAAGCTTTTTGTCTACACTGCCATACTGGAGAGAATTCCGACTCACTCACATTCCTAACACATAAATGAAATCCTATATGAATGGGATGATCTCCCCAGCATTCATCATCTAACACGCAAAAGACATTAAACTGCTGGATCTCTTCCAGATCTACCTTTCCTGAATCACCACAGCGGTACAAAAAAACCCAGAGATTATAATATAAAGACTGTGGTAGATTTGGCTGGGATGGAGTTAATTTTCTTCAGAGCAGCTCACATGGTGCTGTGTTTTAGATCTGTGGCCAAAACAATGCTGATCACACACCAGTGTTTTAGCTATTGCTGAACAGTGCTTGTGAGACTTCCTTTGTTTCTCATTCTGCTGCCACAGTGAGCAGGCTGGTGGTGGCCAAGGCTGGTGGCGCCCAAGGGAAGGGGATACAGCTGAACCAAGATTTGGCCTACTTTTTTGTTTTTAGCTTCTCCCTCTTGATCACAGTACCGAAGGATGAAGAAACTCCTTACCTTGCGGGTATGCAGCACTTCACTGTAACACTTGGTAACTGCAGGCAGGAGTATTCGGGGGGCCAGCCTCGTTGCCAGGATGGTTTTCAGTGCTGCTACGCGGACACTGATCTGGGAAGAAGGACCAAACTCGGCCACAATCTTTTCCAAGCGGACAACCTGTCAGGAATTCCAACAAAAGTTAGGCCTACTTAGCAACCTAAGAACTTATTTTATTGTAGTGGTCTGCTGTAAATGTCAGACAGGAATTTTTCTGTTTGCACCACCTGGAACACCTTACATTAAGCTGTCTGTGTATAGAGCCTCACTGTCTTCATATGACAAACACTGAAAGATGCCCATGTCAGCCAGCAGAAGGTTAGAATGACTCCAACAAGAGTGTCAGATACACATTTGAGGAGACTGTGGATATTACAGAATGATCTTTCGTGATTCATCTCCCTTTTCAAAGAGGCAAAATGATCCTATCTGAGGGAGAAGGAGATGCTCTTAGGTTCTGTATCTGAGTTACCTGCATAAGAAAGTGAGTAGAAGAGTAGTATGTTATGAGCTTTCACATGGTTGCCACACACTCCTACTTAAGTTTCAGAGGAAAAAAGCAATCTCTACAGCTTCTTCTGGGATCTGCACAGGACCTGTCCCCACTTTACACACCTGTAGGAACCACAGAGCTCACCTGCAACAAGCACTCCAAAAGGTAAGGACTAAGGAAGTGTGGCAGTGTTTCTGCAACCTTTAGCAGAGCAGTGATGGCACTCAGCAGGTAAATCTCATTGGAGACCAGCTCCTTCTTACTTTTTAAAGTCTTCAAGACTGCTGGCATCAGCCTGTGAATAACCAAACAAATAGAGAAAGGTGAAGTAACTGACCATTTGGAGGTATCTTTCCAGTCAAAAAAAATCCACCTGTTAAGCCTGCAAGGACAATTTTCACAAGAATTTTTACTTGCATATTTGAGAAAACTCAGGATTCTGGGCTCATTGCCATATTTTATGTTGAAGCTGATGAAGGATATTAGATTTAGAATCACAGAATGGTTTGGTCAGAAGAAATCTTTAAAGGTCATTTAGATAAACACCTTTCACTCTATCAAGTTACTCAAAACCCTGTCTTTAGTTTTAAGACTTAATGACAATAAGAGACTTATATTTGTAAAGAAATAAAACAGTCTTACGAGGAGCACATTAGATACTTGGATTCTTCTTGAACAGGGAGAATAAAATAATGTAGCATGAAGGGCTTTCAACTGTACTCATTCTCATGTTTTTAAATGCAATCTGTTCTACAGAAAAAATACAGACTATGGTCTGATTTTTCTAAAGCCATAAAGGTTGCCTCTCTAGTGACAGCAGCAGACTCCATAAGGAACTCTACTGTGCATTATAAAAGTCTTGCAATTTTCCCCACTAGTTCCTAGTTTTATGACCACAAAGCACCTTCAAGCACTAGAAATACTTTTAATCTTGTCTACACAAAACACACACGGGACAGACTGCCATCTGGCCTTCATCAGCATTCCTTCAGTCATGCATTTTGGTATAACTAATTCCTGCTGCAGTTGGTTCTGTTAAGAAGAACCCAACAGTACCTTGGAAGCTGAGGTATTGCTTGTGCTTTCAGTGTACAGGTGACCTCAGCTATACAGAGCAAAGCACTTCCCATCACATTTTTTTCCTCCTTCTCTGAAGAAATGAGATCAATGGCAGTTTTCAGAACAGGCACAAATGGCGCTGGATTTTCTGTGCCAAAACCTTTGCAGAGCAGCTTGAGGCTGAACAAAGCAGTCTGCCTGTTGATGGCTTGCTCCTCCTCTTCCTCCTTTCTTCTACACTTGACAATGGCAATGAGCTCAGGAACCAGCTCTAAGAGCTGCAGGATCTGAGAGGACAGAACACAGACATCAGACATACAGTTAGAAACTCGGGACCTGCAAGGTAGCTGTGGGCAGGTGGCCTTTGTGTCACTGCTCAAGAGCCCTTGCCAGGCTTGCCACTGGTACTTGGCTTCTTTACACAGCATCAAGCACTTGCACATCCATCTCTCTCTGGGTACTTTTGCTAAAGGAACTGGGTTTCACCTCTTTGCCTCACCTGGCTCTTCTGCCACTTGGTGCGCTGCTGCACCTTGTTGTTCAGGAGGTCCATGGCCTTGCGTCTCACCGACGGCAGCTGATTCATCATCAGTCCCCCAATTACAGGGATGAAGGTTTCTGTTGGCAGTAATGCATTGACCTACAAGAAAACGAACAAAACAGTACCATAAGTGTTTTTGCATGCACTGTGACATGGCAGCCTCCTGATAAGACTCTCTTCAACTTCCTCCAAAGGTTTCAGGATCAAAGAAGAGAGGACAAGCCAGCAATGCTGTATCTGAGGCACGCAAAACAACAGAGCAGGTTCTAGCTAGTCTGTGTTCACTGGCTCCTAAGCAGCCATTATCGACTAGCTCTGAGATTTCCTGAACAAGTCCATTTATCTGCTCTCGTGGGCTATCCCTCTTTACCCAAAATAATTCTGCCAATGCCCTCTGCGTGTACATTGTAAAAACTGGAATATGCTTTACAGGTAAACAAAAAACAATTACAAGCCATAAAAAGATGTATGTTCTGGCTTATGCAACAAGATAGCCACTCAATTTCTCATGAACTCAAATATAAATATATTAAAATATATTTCTAAAATATATTCAAATACATTTCTGATCAGAAAAAATAGTAAGATGAAAAGTGTAAGGATTTAATTTCATGTAGAAATATGCAACATCATTAGTTAAGTCATTTTATGAGTTAACAGTGAGAAATGCTTCCAAGAGCCATTTATCTCCACCAGCAGCCAGCAGAATATTAAACTAAAGGAAACAAGCATTCCTGATTTTTGTTCTGCTTGTTCTAAGAAGCTGTTAGGTGTAGTTATTCAAGTTGTTAGCCGAATTTAAACATTGCTGTACCAGGCTGCAGACCATCCAGTGAAATATAGTGCTAATGCAACAAGAAACCCTACAAGGTTTATAATCATCTTAACAAGCAAGAGCAGCAATGCCCCAGTGCTAACATGGGGGCTAGTGAGACATACTTTATCCAGCATATCATAGCACTTGCTAAGCAGAACCCTCCAAAATTTGGCTGTTGGCTTGTCCACATTTCCTTCCACTGAAGATGCCACAGTGTTTATATAGTGAAGGACTTCTTCTAACAGCCTAGACAAAAAGGAAGTAATTTTGAGTAAGTAACAAGACTAAAGAAATGCATTGTTATCACTGGAAAGCATAAAATCTCACAAGACAACAAAAATCAAAGGAAATTAAACAGAAAAATTTAAAAACGAGCGTTCATGGAACACAGAATTTAAAATAAATCTTACATCCTTTTTCTCTTTGAACAAACATAAAAGTCAGGCTTCTGCAAAAGAAACCCTCAATTTCCTATCACTGGCTTTTACAGCACAATGGCTACAACTGTGATCATTGATTGGTACTTACACCAATACAGAGGCACCTGTGAACAACGATTAACTTTTTTTTCTACTAATGAACCAATATACTGTGCTAAAAATCTGTAATTCCTTTAGTAATTCAGACATGAATAGCATGACAGTTAAGGCCAAGCATGTAAAAAACCTCCATCAAAAATACAGAAAATATTGAATATTGGGTAGAGCAATCTTTCAGAAATAAAAAGCTCCACATTCTATTAGAAGAAAAAACCAAACCAAACCCAAGTAACTTACACATAATAAATACTGCTTGTTGCAGAGGACATTAAAAAAGTATTATTAGAGTAAAAGACATTCTAATGGCACTACACTTTTCAAGATATTCCTGGGGTGCAGTAAAAAACAGTAAAAATAGGACTAGGACTATATATTTAAAGCATACCTCTGTTCCAACTGCTGCAGCTCTTCTCTTTCTTCATATTCAACTATCTGGTTTAAAAAGCAAGAATGAAAATATGAAACTTACCTCCCTTCATTAAACTAAAACGCCAGATTACACAAATTTGGATTTTTTTTTTAATCAAATGTCCACTAACATGATAATTATGAGTCCCTACACTTGTACTTAAGCCATCATTCTAGAAGGAACCTGAGAACCTTGGGCAATGCAGCCACATCAGCAAATACATTTCATGCTGGTGGATGATTTTCAGCTGAAACACTGGAACTACCAGCTAGAGTCAGAGCCTGAAATTCGCAACATTTTGTCTTTTCAATTAACAGCATGAATCCCACACTGAATTTGGAGTTACACAGGCTGTGAGTGAAATCCCAAAATCCATAAAGCCAGTGGGAATACACTGGGACCAGAATTTCACTTGGTTACATACGCATCAGTCACATAAGTGGGAGTCTGTCTGGAAAAGCCTCATTAAAAAATAAATAACATTACTGAGAGGTTTCAAAACTGTGTCAATAAAGGTGTCAGCAAGATACACTGGACAGTGCCACCCCTTCAAATACTAAAAAGTAAATTACACCTCAGCTACTACAATATGGCACAATCACTTACTGTGATCAGTCTAGAAGCAAATTGTCATTTTTACCTTTTTCACAAAACTCTGAGAGGACAGAAGCTGTGACATGAAGGAGACTGACAGGAATTTGAAATGCCGGAGTTGTTTGTCAGAGTGAGACTCCACATTAAAGAGCTGCCCATCCTGATTTTTCGGCTTTGTCTTACATGTTCTTAACTTTTTTGTCCCAGGATCATCTGTTGAAGACATTGACAAAACAAATTTGCATCCAAGAATAAAAGGTATTTCATTTCTGATCAGAGAAACAAAGTAAAAATGCAGTTGTTTAAAGCCCCATCCAGCCTGGCCCTCAACACTGCCAGGGAAGGGGCATCCACCACCTCTCTGCGACACCTGCTCCAGTGCTTCACCACTCTCAGAGTAAAAAGTTTCCTCCTTATATCTAGTCTGAATCTATCCTCTTTTAGTTTTAAACCACTATCCCTAGTCTCTTACATTAGGAAGGTTTACATGCATTTGCTGGCTCAGTTTTGTGGTTACCTTCTTTGTTCTCTGGCAGCTCTGTCAGGTACTGGATTATTTTCATCACGCTCTGGAACTGCGAACATACATTAAATTCGCAGCAGATGGAAATCCAAAACTCAGTGTCTGCTTCCAGAACAGCATCCTGTTAATGGTTCAGAAAAAAAAAAAAAAAATTTCAAGGATTAAGAAAGAATATTTCTATCAATAATAATAATAATAATAATAATAATAAATAAATATAAGTATAAATCAATAATAATAATAATAAATACTCAAAAACTCCTCAGTGAGCTTGCTGAGCTGAACACTGCCAGGATTAACACAGTAAAAGCATCAAGCTCTTGGAGAGAACATAGCTCCAGAGGGTGCACAGTGAGATTAAACTGCTGCAGCAAAGACTACCTTCTTACCAATGTTCCTTTAATAATACTTTGTTTCCCCATAAACTATGCTTTCATCTAATCTCAGGGCCTGCCTACACAAAAACTTAATAGGGTTTTCATCTTGGTCTGTGGAGAAAGACCAGAACCATATTTCACAAACACAACTGAAGGAAAAAAACCCAACTTCATTACTATTGAAGCACTACATGTTTAGTTTACCAGCTCTTCAGATCAAGGACTGCTGTACAATATGATCTGATTTATTGTTCAGGCTTCAGGACATAACACTGCTGAATGTACAGTACCACTCATAGTTAACATCACCACCAGGTTCTGCTGAAGCACAAATCCAGAGCTCACAACCTTTTCCAGCATAACCTGGGGCTTACTGAAAACCTTCTTAAAAGCAAGGACATGAACAAAAGACACCAGGCTCTCAAGGAAAAAGCTGACTCCCTCAGCCTGCTAACCTTGTCTGTGCTTGATGTCGCTGTCACAGTTTTGGTCACATACTGCTCAAAGAGCAGCACCAGAAGAACCCAGAGGAATTTGTCTCCTCCCACCGTAGTGATCAGCTGGGACAGGATGGGCAGGCGCCGGTGCTCTGGCACATGGGGCAGGGCATCCACAAACACACGAATGATCTTGATCACCACCTCCTCCACGCTTCCTGAGGACTCTGACAAGTCACTATCTTCAGCCTGTGCACAAATACAGCAGTTCAGACAGGTTACTGCAGATGGGTACAAGGTCTTGCAACTTCAGAAAGTAAAAGGAAGCACTATGTGCCAGACAATAGCATTGCCAAATGCATAACCTCACGGAAAACATAAGTGTTCCCAAATAAAGCTTTTAATCATACAGTTCCTTTCAAGTGTTAAAGGAAGAGCTTCAAATAAAACTGAAAAAGGGGAAAAAAAAAAGAAAAATAAAAAAGAGAAAAACTCTACTTGGCATCAATTGAAACAAGACAGCAAAGCCACATCCTTCAGAAAACTTTGCCTTTAGGGTCTTAGATTCAAGGGTCCAGGAAAAATAAAATACATGGGCTACATGGTCTGAATTAAATAATATTAGGCCCACATGTAATGATCGTGTGCCACAAATAACTTGTCACAGAAACTTGTGTGGGCTGCCAGGGAAGGTTTTAAAAGAAAAAAATTAAAGAAATCAAGTTGTTGCTCTTTTTATATAACAGAGACCTGGAAGAGGATGAAAAATGTGTACACATATAATTAAAAATAGTATGGGAAATCCTTAGCTGATTATAGAAGTAATTTTTTTCCCCAGTTCATTTTTACATGACATTTACACAGCACTTTTCATCTGGTTTAAATCTGGTAATTATCAAGAATTAAGATTTCTAACGTGCAAGTGGAATCTGAAAGAAGAAATGGTTGATTTGAAAAATGAGTATCAATTTTTATTTTGGTTTATAGTCATTTATCAAAAGGGTCCAGGCAAAGCCAAGAAAAGCCCCACAACACCAGCTGGAAGAGTTAAAGAATTTGGCAAATATTATACCCTTCCACTTCTTAGTGACCATAGAGTGGTAGGAGATATAATAGTAGACCATATCTACTAATCCTATGACCATGACATATTATCGGACTAATAACCAGATTCTTCCTTTCAATGGTTCCTCTACTGAACTTGCCTGCTACTTTCATGAGGAAAAGCTTGAACTTAAAGTATATTTCAGGTCCTCTCCACATATAGTTGTGGTAATTTTGGCTAAACCATTTATGAAGTGCAGGAACTCAAAAGACTGAAAAGAAGCAGCAGTCTGATGAACTTGGTCAGAGACAGAGGCGTCTGAATTACATTATATCACAGACAATCTAATGTCTATCAAAATAACCCTAGAGTAGGTGACAACTTATTCTACCACTAATACTCTAAATAATTTACTTAATTAATAAACTTTCCATTAAGTAGACAAATGTACCTGTATAAGAGCAGGAATAACCATCTGCACTGTCTTGTTAATTACTTGGAAAGTGTAGGTATCATCCAGACGCAAGACATTTGCTCCCATGAATGTAAAAATGGGCATAATGTTGTGAAGAACTTTATCCTGGAAAAGAACAGATGAAATTAGTTTATGTGCTGTGCATATTATACCTGAAGGTGTTTCTCATTCCCACAAATGACACTTGATTGCTATAAAAAAAAACACCAGAAAACCAAAAGAGAATCATGATTATCTTTCAAAAACTCCCTAAATGAGTTTTAAATGCATATTGTCCCTTAATGCTACTTACTGTGCGATTGGTAGAGTTCTAAACATTATTTAGAAACCATCTAAGCAAGTAATTAAGAGTGGAAATTGAGAGCTTTGTGTGATAAAACACCTTGTATCCTTTCACTCAGTGTCAGGTAAATACAAGTAAAACCAGCTACAAGGAGATCTACAGAAACTCAAATGTGGTTGTGGCACAGAGTTCAGTGATTTTCCCACCTGCCTTTTTTTCTATCTGTAAAACATCTGCAATATCCACAAAAATTCATACAGGGTAAATCAACTATGCTCATTTCAATTTTGGGGGCTTCTTGGGGGCCTAGACTGTAATCATAATAACCAGTTTTAACAAGGCTGGATTAGATGTGTCACCTAGTTCAAAAGTTAGTTTTCTAGATTTTGCCAGGACTTAGAGCAATAAATTAAGGGCATATTTTTCATTTAGTTTTAGTGACTGGAAGAAGTGTTTTAGATTTTAAAAGTGAGATGAGGTGAATACAAAACGTTTACTTCTATTTTGACCTTGAAAATTTTGCAAGAGCCAATATTAATGTAAAATAAATGCCTGGTTCTATAGCAGGTGATGGCAATAAGATGGAAACAAAAAACCCCAAACAGTAAAACCACAAAATCCTCCAAAAATTATCAAAAACATCAGTTTTGTCTTTTGGAAAACATGCTACCTTTCCAAATGTGTGGAGAAAATACTGAGGTGAATATAAAGATGCAAATGGAGTTTGATACACGTGGATACATTTTGCTGGCTTAGAGTTTCAAAGCAAAAGAATCTTAGAAGACTGTACAGTCAAATTTCAGTTCAGACATGAAAAGGCCTGTTTCTTGGTCAATTAAAATCAGAACAACCCAGTTTTATTATCAACTACAATTACATTTTTCAGTGTTGCACAAGATAGGAACGTGCAAGAATGCATGTGCTATCAGGTCAGGTGTTTGTCTTTTTATATAAAAAAGCAGGAGAAAGAAGAAACAAGGCATGAGAACTGTGACCACATTGGGAGGGTGAGGCAGAGCTGGTGTCAGAAAGCTTCTTCCATTTCTACTGCACTCCACTGAGAGCCATAAATGGCTGGTGACCCAAGCATCAAAACAGACGTTTGTTTTAAACTAAAATGGAATAGAAAGCCCTAAAAGAGCAGGGAACCTATCCATTTTGCGTTTAGATTCTTTTCAGGAAGTTTTTCCCCACTGAACACATCTGTACATTCTTTGCTCTACTCAGTATTTGGAAACCAATGAGAAGAGCCGTCACATAAGTTCCAGGTGTTACTTACAGGAAACATTCCAGCCACAGCACCAAGGAGTAGAAGAGCATGGTGGTGTGTCTGGGGCATTTTAGAAATCCTGATGCACTGAACTATCAGTTCCACGTTGAATTTTTCTTTGTCCAGGATATCTGTAGGTAAAAATATTCACTGATTAACACATTAATGGTCAGCCATGTAGGAATAAACGGTACACTCCAGCACTGCTTTCAGTCTGCAAATCATACCTAATGCATCTACAAAAAATTATTAGGAAGGCAGACTTGTATACCCTTATAGAGGAATCCCTCTCTCCTCAACAAAAAAGTGTAGACTGAGGAAAAAAAACAAGTTAGAGACCATTGTTGTAATGCTGACCTGGTGAGAAAACTACCAAGAGATGAGTCTGGTGATTTTTACCTGCTGGGACCTTGCTACCATCTGATGACAATTTCTGACAGATGTTCAGCAAGCAGCTGAGGATCAGCTGCTTTGTATATTCCATATTTTCTTCTTCTGACGCCATGGGCTCCAGACACCTATATATTCATGACAAAAAATGAGACAGAAAAATAAGTATCCAAACTGCATATTAAGATACAAATAAGAAACTGCAATTTTAATTCCACCTAAGTTCCAAACTGAGATTTCCAAAAGTCTTTGCCAAAACTTATTGCAAAGTTTCTTTGCCAAAAGTTTCTTTGCAAAAAGTTTCTTTTTTTGTTTTCAAATGCATCAACTAGTCTAATAAAAGATATTTATCAAAGCACTGCCAAAAACATAAGTATAACCTGGACTATAATTGCCAGTCTATGTATTAGGAAGTCTTAAGGAAAGGAAGACAAACACCCTATATATATATATATAAACTTTTCTAAGTGCCTGGATATAGGGCTGGCAGGAAAAACAAGTCTCCTTAGGTTGCACTGGGCTAAGGCTGTTCCACCATGTGCTGGGCGGAATTTCTAAGCTTAGAGAATTATAATAGCTCTGCTGAAGACACGAGTCCTGCCAATGATCCCAGATTTAGGACAGGTGTCATCCTTCTTGGCAATCCCAAGCCCTCTACCCAATGAAGTTTTCACACAAGAGAAACTATGCATCAGATAAAAATCTCATTGTTTCAAAGGGAAAAAATAGTAATAACTTCCCACTCCCCTCCTCTGATTTGCCTAAAAGAGGTTCAGTTGAAAAAGGCAAGCTAAGCTACAAGACATGGCAACAGCATAGACACAGCAGCCCAGATTTCCATGCTTCAGAGTGTGCTGCAGAAGAGAAGGCTCCAGGGCTCTCTTGCGGGAACACCATTACCTGCTCAGAAGGTTGAAAAGTGCGGGTACCAACGCCTGCGGACGTCGAAGCTTCTTCTTATGCTGCAGCAACTCCAGAATAAGCATCACCCTCTGCCAGCTGAAGTGGCTTGTTTCTGGTGCCAATTCTGCATCTTGAGGCTTTCTAAAAAGACAAGACAAACAATCAGGGATTTCCAAAAGAAATGCTACAGCGCTTCAAGAAACACACACACAGCCACCCAAGGAAAAAAAAGACAATTTTTTTTTCATGATGTATGTCCTTTACTGCTGCTCCTTGGAGAGGTGGCAATGTGTGGGCTTTTTGACTGAAGCAGCAACATATTTTAAACAAACAACAATAAAAAATCCAGACCTAACCTGAAAAACCAAGTGTTTATTGGAAACACTTTTGGAAGTGGTGGGGAGTTAAAAAAAAAACTGTCCCTGGGTAACTGTCCAAATGACGATCTGCTTGCCATCCAGGAAACTTGCTTCTCTGGAACTACTGGCGGTTAACACACTGATTATGCAGGCAATGGAGGAGGTGTGTGAGCCTGTGTGTTTGTAAACTGTGACAGGTACGGTTTACAGATGGGTCAATCTAATAGGTGATGATTATTTAAAAAATGGTCAAGTGAAGGAAAATTAGAAAAGCTATTCTAAGTCAAAACAGGAGAATTAACTCAATATCCTGTTCTAATGTGGCTGAAAGCATGTTTAAACAAAGTAAGTACAGTGAACAAAACAGTTCTTTATGAAAATGGAGAGAAGAAACAGGACAAAGATCTAAAAATTTGTGATTATATTACCATCTTATTGGAAAAAAATACCATTTTTCAGTCAACTAATGAATATTTTGGTGAACATTTGTTAGGTTTCAGCCAAGTGTATGTAATTTGCCCATGCATCTATATTTAAAACTAACCTTACTATTAACAAAAATGAATCGTGTTCAACTGTGTCAAGATTCTATAACAGCAACTGCCAACATTCAATATACTGAATTTTTCAATATATTTTGATTGTACTTCCATCAGTTCTCAAACAGTGACATGAGTTGCTTTTCTCATGCCAAATGTTGCTTGGGTTTATTTTACTGTGGACAGGAAAAGAAGAAAGAGTTGCTTGCGTTTTCAGTACAAATGATGCAATTATTAAGACAAGAGGTGTTTTCAAACTGTGTGGACAATACTTGTGGGTTTCTACTTATTTTACCTCTGTTGCTGCATTTTCTGCCTTCTAGTCTGTTGAACAGTGGCCAGACTTTTGGTTTTCTCAGGAGGCTCCAGTTCTCTGACAATCTGCTCAGCACACACTATAATCTGAAACAAAACAATACCAATGAACAATTTGTCACATCACATATCTGTGCCCTGCCTTTTTTCTAAAAACACATCCCTTTCATGCAGATATGGGTATATAATCCACATACTCCTGTCATATCCCAGAAAATGAAAATCAGTGCAGCAGAAAAGAAGTGACTTCTGCTGAATTCATTCACTTAGTGTAGTAAATGACTGATAGGTGGCTTTTAAAGAAACACCTTTTAAAAGCAGTCATTTAACAAACTTTTCACGACATTAACAGTACTCTATTATTTGACAAAAATCTTCCCCTTTCTTTCCCACTATAAATGATGATAAGCAAGTGTTAGTAAATGTAAGTGACACAAAATCACACTGCAAAAGGTTTGAACATATTTCTGTGTTCTGGAGGTTGCCACTTACCCCTTTAAACACACTGCTGACTGTCTGGGCACAAAGTGGGTTCTTACAGTTTAAGAGTAAGTCAAACAATACTTTTAGTAGCTTCTGTTGCACCATCCCATCTGATACAGCTGCAAAGAATGGCTTAGTAATCTACAAAAGGGGAAAAGAAAAGTATGCAGAGAGATTTACTTTAAGAAAATTGCAAGGTGCGGAATTGATATATGAATTCTGTATGACACACCCTATCATACAGTATGGCAAAAATATGCATATTAACTAAATATTTGTATATATCCAGGAATATTTAAGATGTAAATCACATAGATGTGAAATAACCAACAGACAAACTGATTTCTGCAATTTTTCACACAACTTGACTGGTGTGGGAAACAAACTTGCTTTTGCCAGCCTTTGGGAAATTCATGCCAACACCTGGCCAATACAGGCCCAAATTTGTAGCTTCCTTCAAATGAAACTATTTCTCACCTACTATATTTCATTGATAATTTTTTCTCAGATGAAAAACATTAAGTAAAGCTCTTGCCTGACTGACAAAAACCTAAAACTTGTGGAACAGTAGTATCTGTAACGATACAGGAATTCGTCTGCATGCAAATACAGTATTGCTATTTTGTGCTTGTCAAAATGAAAAAAAAATAGAGCAAGCAGCAATATCTCTTTCTGATAATTTAAAGAGTTCAAGTTTTGCAGTCTGTTTTGATGTTTCAAAGACACTATGGAGACATTGAAATCTTGTAGCAAAACAAAGACAGGTCAAAAGCTGTGGACTCCTCCACACATGAAGAGCACTTGTAAATCCAATCTCAAACACTGCTAGCTGCTTTAAGCATAAAAAGAAATAAAAGCTATTTCATAAAGCCATACCTGCCCAAGTGCTGTGATCTGAAATGGTGGAATTTCTTCATACATTTTCTTGGCAGCATGCAGGCTTTTGATAAATAAATCCAGACTCTGCTGATTCTTACACAGGAGGGTTGCTGAATATTCGTTAAACTTTCCAAGGATTAGATGCAGGAGAATGACTTCATCTTTTAACATTGCCTCAGGTTTGTTAAAGACCTTCTCTAGCAAACGGTCTAGTGCAGGCAAGAGTTGAGAGAGAACCATCTGCAAACAGAGAAAATGTGTAACAGAACTTTTTATCCATTCTCAATGTAACAACTTTCCAGTAGCACAGCTTCACTTTACTGAGCATCCCCTTTCTCGGACCACGCTGCATACAGTATTTTAGGCAACAGCTGTTCAACTGGAAAAAACACAAGACATAATATGAGATTACCCCTAGTAACTGCTCATCTGCTCCTCAGCTATTCTCCTTTGCAGAGCTGTATTTCATAATTTCAAGGTACAGACACAAGGTAATTTTTCCAGCCATCTACGACTGCTGTTTTCCACAAAACCCAAACGTGAATCAAAACCACTCACCCCCTCTATGGAGTTTACAATCTTTTCAAGACACATACAACTGAACAGAACATAAAAATTCAAATTTAATTACTTTTTTGAACTTTGAAGTCATATATTTTCCAGCACTTGGAGAATTCTGAATATGCTAGATAAGAGTTGGTTAATATATAAAAAAGAAATTCACAGTACTACTTAATACCTTTCAATTCTGTACAGAAAACTCTATATTCACTAACCAAGGTAATACATTTTTTCTGTAACATTCTCTTTTGAAACAGTCTTTTTTTGTAATATCAAGGGAGTTTCCTTAAAAATTCAAATGCAAAATTCTGCTGCCATTACATTCCTGGAAGGAGCATGCAAACATTTTATGTTTCATCAAGCCATACTTCGCAGCTTTACTGGAAAGTATTATTGGAGGTGTCAACTTAATACCTAATAATCTAATACATTATGTAATTATTTAACAGCATTATTACTAAGTGACATGTGATTTCAGCATTTCACTCAAGTGCAGAACCCATAAAAAATCTCAAAAGGCAGCACTTACTTCACCATGGATTTCATTAAGAATTTTCATTAAGTTTCTTGCAATATAAGACGGGAAAATAGGGCTCTGTGCACAATCAAGTATGTTTTCCAAAGCTTCCAACAGTTTTTTCTTCTGGGATTTCTGTTTTGGCTGTGTCTCAAGCTCCCCAAAAAGAGTTCCCATAACCTAGTTCATTAGCAAAGTGAAAATTAAGTTATTTTCTTGCAACAAAAATACCTTAAAAGAACAATTACTTGATGCCTTTGTAACACTGCAATCTATTTATAAGCAGAGCTCTTCATATGGAAGATTGTTAATGCCTCTGAGGTTCTCAGCTCTGCATGTAATATATCCCTTGAACATTTTTACAGTTCCTAAGAAAATTATAAATCAGTCCACTATAGGGTACAAATACAATTAACTTTCCTGATTAACTTGATTTCTTTTCTGTAAGACAGAAGCTCACAGCAGCAGACAAAACTTGCATTAATGTACACCTTAATTAAAAAAATACCTGTGCTATGTATGTAGGGTCAGATACAATCTCTTCTGTCTTTTGGTCCAAATGCTGAAGGACAGGATGAAATAGAGACTCCTTTATTCCTCTCAAGGAACAGAGGCAGTTGAGAGCAGCCCTTCGAACTTCGCTCACGGGACTACCCAAGTTAACTAGCAAAGATATCACCACTGCAAGGAGAAAAAGAACAGAGTAAAGTGAGTGGTGAAAATTTTACTGCAGCTGTCCCTGAAGAAACATCAACATTACTTTGGAGTCAAGAAGTCATCTCTTTCTGCTGTAAACCTCTGGAGTACACAAAATCAACTCAAGTCTGACAGATTCATGACACTAAACCACCACAGTCCTTATATTCATGTTTAAGCTCAGAGTTCATAAACTGCTACTGTCACACCCTGACAGTGCACAGACAGTAATGCCCTGTAACTGAGTCCTTCAGCACAGCACTGTGCTCCCTGAACACTTTAAAGTTAAAAAAAAAACCCGTGGATTCACTTCAAGCTTGGACTTACAACTGCACCAGAGAATCAGCAAGAGAACTATCTCAGCCCAGTGCAGCTAAACATAAATAACTGAGATACCCTTCATGGTGTAAAATATAGTAGAATTGCACAAAATTAAGAAGTACTGTGATTGAGTTCTAAGATGAGAGACAGATAGATAGACAGGCAGATACACAGTTTTACTTTACCTGGAGATGATGGTGATAGCAGTTGTTTCTTTTTCTGGTTTGTTTGTGATTCAAGCAGTGCATAGCCAATATACAGAGCCTGAGTCTGTAGCATTGCACTGACTTCATAGTTCAGTTGATTTGAAAGGTTATAATTGTAAGTCCATAAAATGGAAAGGAATTTGAAGAGAACCTCTGAATCTTTTAGATGTACCTTAAATTCATCACAATGGAAAAGGAAAAAAGAAATTAAAAAAGCACTTGTTTAATTTATTTGGCAAACTACTACTGGAAACATTTGATAAACCATCCCACCCATTTCAAAGGATTACACTGAAAGAGAACTTTGTCTCAGAAAAACAGAAAAACTGTGTCTTTAGGGAAGAAAAAGTTATTTAATAAGTGCTGCATGTGTACACAAATCCAGACGCTATTTACATATCCATGTGAGAAATCATGAGATGATGTAAAAAGGAAATGCAAATTTCTCCTAGAAGTTTTCCTTTCAGTTTCTGTATTTAAACATTACCAAATTTTACAGAGCAATCCTTTGTAGATAGAACTAAAACCTTTTGCTCAAACTTTAGGCTCTTGATCTTGTCCTGCAAATCAGTTTCCATCTTTGCCTCAACTAGTACATTTGTGTTTTGTTTAACTTTAGTTTTCCATTTTTACATTTAATTAGAGTTAAAGAACCCAGCTGAAGCATACACTTCCATCTCCTCACAGTACTTGAATGCCACAAGCAGCGTTGCATGACCTGTTGACTATTTTTCTCTAGTTTTCCTTAAAATTAATGCAACCATGTAATAGTTGATGACTCAAAATTCAGAGCAACAAATTCAAAAAGAATACCTTGAATAAGAGATTCATCAGTGCTCTGTACTGAAGAGCATTGCTTCCCTCACTAGCTCCATTGACAAGCAGGTCAAACAGCCCCAAAAGGAGGTGCAGGTAGTCTTGGCTATCTTGATTCAAAGATTCGGGATTCCACCAAGATTCCTCTAAAAAATACAGGTTATAATTATGACACAGCAGGTGCATAGGAACACCCATGGAAACCAGGAGAAAGCAGATATCTCTAGCTAAAAGAGGACAATACAATCGTTTGATTTCATGTTCACAAGTAAATAATCTTTACAGATGTCAATAACAAAGAAGGTTAGGGAAGCAACATCTTGATTCCAACAACTTCCGAAGGAAAAAAAAAATTAACTTTCCTCTTTCACTGATGTAAGGGACAGGCAAGAGCTTAACACTTACCTTTTGAAAAAGACAGGGGAGGTTTTAGGCCATTAATGAAGTTTTTCAGTAAGAACAGGACCATAGCTGACTCCTCTGCATGAGCAGTCTCATCACTGTTGAGCTTTTCTATATATGCACTTAACAAGTCCTTAGGCACCAAAGTTTCCTCTACTGTTTCAACAGACCAATTTAGGGCAGTTTCCTGTGAATAAAAGTAAAATTTAATGTATTCTGTGCAACAGAAAACAGAAATTTAGCAGTGAATTACATTTCTGATTTTACATTTAAACTTGCATTTGCAGTTTTAAAACCTACGCCAGCTCTTTCTACTATAATCACAGTGTACATAATGAGGTAACAGAAGAGTAAAATATCAGTCTCTAAACTATCTCTTCAAAGGGATTGGGAATTGCAGCATTTTTGACAGTCAGTTTAACATTTTCATCTAGCTCTGTTCCTGAAAAATAATCCATATCTTTCAGATACTTACATATAAAAAATCATTAATGGAATAACCTGAGGTCAGAATTACCATGTGCCACTAGGTGTGTATATGTGAGAGGATGTACACATAGAAGCACAGCCCTGCTCACATGGGTTTCTTACACACAGAAAAAACCCAGAGCTGTTTCTCAACCAAGTAAGTCAAGAAAATTCTAATGAAAAACACATAAAATATTACAGTAATTCTTAATGGCACTATTGCCAAGTGTGTGCTTTTGCTATGAGAAAAATTGAAGGTGAGATTTTTCAGTCCTTCTCAAAGTTTCTGAACCTGGCTTTCAGTAAAAACAATTAAAAATATCTTCTTAATACTGTTTCCAATACAAAGAACATGCCCTCTCCATACTGTTTACATCTTACCTCTGCAGGTTCACAAGTTCTGAGATCTTTAATTTTTTTATTCAAGAAGCAGAAGACTCTGATAGCCACTGGAAAATAATTTTCCTTCATCTGTGTATTGCAGCAGCACTGAACAAGCACTGAACCAATTATATGAGTAGTTACTTTCTGTCTCACACTGTCAGATTCTGCTTCAGCAACGAGTATCAGGTCATCAACCTTAGAAAAATGAGCGGAGGACAACAAAAATCAGTATAACAGTGGGACTTCACTATGACTAAACTCAACATGTAAATGAGAAATGGGGTAATACTGTTTACTTCCTATCATAGGTAAAAAGTTACTGTCTGTTGTAATTGTACTCTTTGAAACCTTGCAATACACAAACATCAGTTTCTATGAACAACCCACAGGTATACTTGCTTACTCTCTAGAAAATGCTTTTCAGGAAACTAAAATTTCCTCGAATTTAGTTACACTAATTATTTGTCAAAAAAGTTAATCACTTACTTTTTTTATGTTAAGGAAGAAATTGATTTTAAATGGATGGTATTGTGGTTTTCTATTTTATATATATATGTACGTGAATTGTGTTGAAACACATACATACATATAAAAAAATGAATACATATAGTTATATACACACATACACACACACACACATACATATATTTGCCTAGCAGTTTGATGATAGCATACTAGTGCCTAGAGCAGCCATGCAAAGTTCTATATCACACTGGTTTGATTACAGTCACCACCTGAAAAGTACAACTTCTTTATGGTTAGGCTGACATGGCACACATACCGTTTGCAATAGTGAGGAGGGGTCCCCTGAAGTCAAG
Organism: Poecile atricapillus; assembly: GCF_030490865.1. Lineage (NCBI taxonomy): Eukaryota > Metazoa > Chordata > Aves > Passeriformes > Paridae > Poecile > Poecile atricapillus. The sequence continues at coordinate 70,050,627 of NC_081251.1, read as the reverse complement.
TTTCCAGAAAGTAGCAGAATAATTTTCTCATTGGCCACTCCAACCAACTCTGCCGACTTGGCAGATTTAATTGCCTCTTCAAGAGCTGTTCCAAGGGAAAAATATAAAAATCAAATAACCTAGGTATAAAATTTATGTATTAACATACTTGTTCTGACTGATAGAATCAGTCAGAAACATACTAAACCATTTCTGTCTCTTGGAAAAGAGCTTTTTTGAAGAAATCTATTCACACTTAGAGCATGATAGCCTGATAGTGACAGCCTGCCTCCTTCAATATGTGTTTACGTTCAGTAAGGATGAGGTCCTAACTTGCCACAACTTCTATTTTATCAAATTAGTTACAAGAAATGCTTTACCTTCGGGCCAGCCCTTCAGTAAAGGATGTAAGGAGCAAAGATCAGACTCTGACAAACAAACAGCCATTTTCCAATCTGAAGATTTTGAATTCGCATTAGTGATTATCATAAAAGGTAACAACTGCATTACTGCTGCATCTAGCAGTTCTTTCTTCTCTTTCAGAATCTCCTCTTTGACTAAAATTTTTACTGCTTGCTCCAACACCTTGTACCTAGAAGAGAACAAATCATGTTGAAAATACATTACTCAATCACATCAGCAACATTTCTTTGATTTGTTCTCTATTCTCCATGGTGATTTTCTGTATCTAAACAGCAGCAAGAATAAATAAGGAATTCATGGGAAACGGTATGAAAATAATTGAACATCTCTCCTGTAACTCAGCATAGAAATAGCATGACAAAAAGCATTTGCAGAGAAACACAGAGAAAGTTTTTAAAGTAATCTTTTTATTTACTTTTAAAAAAATTAATTTATACAGAAAGAATGTATACTGAAAAAAAGAGCATGAACATACCACTTTCCATCCTTGGAAAGATCAGCTTTCTGGAAAATGTTCAAAAGACTTGATACTATTACTTCTGGATTGACTTGTTCCCTGAAAGTCTGAACCATAATCGAGAAAAATGAATGAAAATGCAACAATATACAAAACAGTTTACTACATCATAATGGAAAATGCATCTGCTATACCAAGTGGAAACCAAGATCAAACATGACTAACTATATTCCTGCTGATGCTCATGTAATGAAAACACTATCAGGTGAAAAGAAGTAATAAGGCTGCCCAGGATGTCCTGTTGATATGCTGAAGAATGGAGAATTTATTGAATGTGGAAATATTTGGTAAAATTGATAAATGATATGTAAACTATGTTATAATTAAGTAAGAATTGCTTGTACTTTACATTGCATCTGGATTACAGAGACGTAAGGCACATTAAGAAAAGATACTAAAGTTTAAAGGAGCACTCAGGTGCTTCTATTCTTGTTTACTGGTGATGAAGAATGAATGAACACACAAGACCAAGTCCACTACTGCTAATAATATTCTCCACTACTACTAGCAGAAGCCATAAAGACAGACTGTTACTCTAGCTGGAAACAATCAGTACAATGCATACCAGAGTCCTATCCAGTAAACCTGAGCTGGAGCTCAGGACTTTGCCACTATCAACTGACCAAATGACTCGCATATGGAAAAACTCAACTGAGCACCTCTCACTAGAGTAATGTCTTGTGACTGCACCACCTTCCATCCAAATGACAGATTGTGTGGCTTGCCTTTTTATAGAAAAACATACAGAATAAGCAGGAAGCATGGCTCAAGTAATGATCAAAGATTTAAGTATGTTTCAGTAGCTACATTAAAAAAAGAAAGAAAGCAAAATTGATAAATTCACTTTAACTGTCAACATGCTGGGAAGGATCAGGCAGCAGAGATTTGGGGGGAGTTTGTGAGATGGCAAATAACATATGCCTCCTAAATTTGTGCTGCTTTATCCTGTTAAAGGACAAAAGTCATGCACTAAAAACACAAGGAGAAGAAAGACACAGACACAATTCCAGACACAAACACGTTCAAAACCAGGTAAAATCTAGCATGCCAAAAGACACACACTTACCTCCAAAGAACTGAGAGCAGACATCACAACATCTCTGTTGTCATCCTTGAGCCGTCCAAAAATTGCCTCTTCTATGAAAGCCTGATCAAAACCTTCCTGGAAAAATAAAGGAAAACAGAGTCAAAGGGAAAATAAATCGTTTTTCTGCAGAACACTTTACAGGCTTTTAATGAAATATTTAAATTCTAGTGTAAGAGAAGTGGTAATATCATCTAAATTAAACCTCACAGGCAGACTAACTTTCAATAACAAAAAAACCCAGATTCCTAGAAATATTAATTAACTTGGATTTTATGAGAATGCAAGCAGTTTAATCCACAAGAACTATAGCCAGGCTCCAGAATATGGGGAAATGGTAACAGAACCCTACTGAAACACCATGAAAAGCAGTAAGGATGACATAGACACCGTTTCACATACCATTCATCTTCAGCTGCCAAGTCTGGCAAACAGCTTTTTGAAAACATTCTATGTCAAGTCATTCAGTAAGTGAGAGATTCAGACACAAACCTTTGAAGTTTCAATAACATCTTTCAAATGCTGAAGAGCCAGGACCCGCACAGCAGGCTGAGGATGATTCAAACTAAGCAGAAGGGAGGTATCAGAGTCTTCCAGAAACTGAAATACAGATTTCACAGTGACCACATAGCATGTTAAAAATACCTTAAATATACATAAGGATAATGGGAGACCTTCTTACAGCAATTTTTTGTACCAGAAGAAAACCTGCATAATCAAGACCTAGAAAGTTAAATTACAGTACAATGATATTGTATAACTGCCCTAAATTATTAATTTCTTCACTGTTGCAGACAGTTTTTGGAAGATAGCTTTAAAAGTACAGTAAGCCACAGACACCATTATGTCCTAGAAAAGCATGACGCTTATCTAAGGATTCTGAGAAAGCTCTAGTGACAATGTCAGTGTGACAGAGCACAGATAGAAACTGTTAAAAAGGCATCCCTGCTAGTCCAATCGCGTGCACTTATCTCAGGAACCTTAAAAGCTGGAAGAAAGTCATATGCCTTTGTTCTGCATGCCTTGTTTTTCTGTTAATCCACTTGTTACTCAGACACAGACTCTGCGCCTTTGTTAAATCACTACAAAAATACAGAAAGCGCTTCTTTATGTAGTTCATCATATTTTCCTAAGTGCTTTCAATCCTTCAATCATTGCAAACAACAGCCATAATACTAACCAGCTCTTATAATAAATTCCTTGGCCAGATCTGTTGTAGTAATGGTTATTCTGTGTTAGGCTGAGTTTCAATTGCTCTTCAGAAATGGCACAGGAAGAACTCTGTGGTCACTCTATCCTTCCCTGTTAGCGACTGTAAACATTCATAAAATCAGTGCAACGAAAAGGACCAAGCCATCTTCTCTCAACAGTGATAAAGCCTTCTCAAAACAGACACCTCTGCCACTGACAACATCCTGAAGTAGGATGAGGCCTTGCTGTGCACCACTGTGTCGTCACTGTTGACCTCTACAGTGTAGGTAGTGGCCATGTTTCTAAGGAAAAAAATTATCAGTAGCACCTGGAGCAGGTGAAAATGCATAAATTTTAACTAGGGAAAAAAGCTCACACTCATGAGTCCTTATGATAAAAAAAATTCAAAAACTGATAGCTTTTGTTTTACCACAGTTTTGACCAAGCTCTCCCCCCAAAATATTTAATCAAGTTAGGGGTCTTTTTTTTTTTTGTTTGGTTTTTTTTTTAATTCCTTTTTTTATGGGAAAGATAGACATTTTGTTTATAAGGAGGAATAGAGAGCAGAACTCTGTCAAAAATCAGCCTTTTGACAGTATAACCATATAAAAGCCAAGACCACAATCCTACCTACCTTGTACTTGCCACAGCTTAATGAAAGAGAAATAAATTGATGAAAAAGATTTTGGTCAGCCTCATCTGTGCAATCTTCCAGGTGCTTCTCCAACACAGAGTCTAAGGCTTTCGGGTACCTGCCAAAAGACAAAACCATCAATATTTTCTGCAGAGGATTATAGAAAAACATGTATTTACAAGAGAACTACAGGGAAAACCAAGGAAACTGAATGCATATGCATTCATCCAAACCAGGTATTTTCAGTGGCTTTGCAAAGGCAATAAACCATTATGTCTTAACACAGATGAACGATATGCAGACCACTAGGATACATAATGAGCAGAAAAGGTCATGCTGCAAAGTAAAGAGCTGTACAAAGCCAACAGGTCTGCCTCCATGTATTACAGTGATAACAAAATATTTAAGGACATATCAGTAAAACAAAATTTAGACAGAGACTAGGAGTCAGTTATTCCTTTTGTATCTACTTCAGCAAGACTATTGTTCTCACTACACACAATTATCCAAGATCATAGCTGATACCACCACTCTACAGACTGTGGGTCTGTCTGTGATAGAAAAATGGAACTTACTTTCTCTCGAGAAGTCTGATAAGAGGAAGGATCTTTTGATTGAGTGCAGCCATTTTGTTGGGATTAGATTCAATCTCTGTACCATGGGAGATAAACTCTTCAAGAAACTTGCTAAAATTACAAACAAAAGGAAAAGCCACCATGTTTTGCATGGTACCTTTTTCATTACTGTTACAAAGTACAGTGCTTAACAGGTTAGAATTAATACACATTGTTTACTTCAAGTACAGATTTACTGCTGGCCTGACGTTTCACTCTGTCACACAACTACAAATGTTAATGAATGGCTCTTCTGGGTTACTGAACGTTTAAATTTCAAAATCCATGTCTGGACTTATGAACTCAGAAAAACATGCTAATATAATGCTAATGCCATCATCAGGAATTATTTATTATTAAACAAGATTAAACCAAATATTTATTATTAAACCAGAAGTGCATAAGAAAAAGAACTGAAGTCAACTCACGCAGCCAATAGGGAATCTAAATCCTTTTCCAGTGGTATACTCTCAAGAATAGCTTGAAGATGCTTGATGTAAATGTCATTTTCTGTCTCCTCAGATTCTTCTTGCTCTTCTAAGAACAATCATAGAAGATGAACAATAGTTAGAGAACAGCCCCTTCATACTGATTAAAGCAAACAGCTTGTACAGGCATCATCCTGTAGTGAAACAAGCACACAGCTTGAAGTCCACATTGCTCACTGATTACCAGCACCAACTCTCTGTGATCCATTAGCAATGCTTTACACCAACATCATTAAAATGCCAAAGCCTGGATCGCTGCCAATAAATTTGAGGGTGCTTTGGCATGCACCCTCATACCCTCAAACCTGCTGCTAAAGCTGCACCAGCAACTTCCCTAGCGCATTCCTTGGTGTGAATTTGGACCCTTTTAACAAAAGAGCTTCCCCAGTCGTGATTCAGCACTACAGTGCCACAGTGCAAACAGTCTCTCTGGCACAGACACAGGCTACAACTGCATGTCAGCCAGCCTCACTGCCCCAGACTGCTCCCAGGCACATTTAGTTCACTGGGTAAACACAGCTGTCCCCTAATTAAATCACATATGGAGTACATGCAATCTACACAAGATTTCAAAATACTACAATACACTTCTTAAGAGAAAAAATAAAAGGAAAAAAAACAAAGGGAAAAAAAAAAAAGGCAAACACACAAAAGTTCAGTCAGGTTTTCACAGTTTCAATGGAAGAAGCAATCACACAGCTTTGACATTTACCTCAGTTATCTGTCCTTAAGGCTGATCTAAGGTTTACAAAGAACCTGTGCTAACTTACCTGTATCACTTTTCACAATGGTGTGAACAAGGTGAGGCAACAGGTAGCGGAGGAGAGGAGAGATATCATAGCCTGCTGACAGGCCTTGCAGAAGTGTTACCAGTTCTGGGGACTTGCACAGATAATTAAATGGCCTGCACAATTGAAAGGGGGAAAAAAAAAAGCATGTATGTTATCTGGGTTACACTTTCAAAACCATGCAGACTTCACAAGGATTCAATTTTCAGCATCAGGTAGCAGCCCCATTGTAAACAAACACTTAAAAGATTCAAAGGGCTCCACTTCCTTAACACCAGATGTTTACTGGCACATTTAATATCCAAGAAAAGAGGGTACTGCCAGTCCTGTTGAGCACAGCTGCTGCAATGGCACAGTGAACCTACCTAAGTTTTTTGCAAAGCTGGTAGTAAAAGCAAGAATACTTGTATGAATTACAGGAAGAGGTATCCTCACACTGCAAGGAGCATATCCATCCCCCCAGCAGCAGCAAAAGGGATGAGAAGTAACTGTGCAATGACAGATCCTCTAAGGAGAAGCCATTTCCCTTTCTGCTAACACAAAGCTTCTTCTTGTCTCCTTTTACACCCACCTGGCTGGATGCTGCATAATATATGAGCCCCACACCTGCACTTTTTAACCTCTGACAGTGTTCAAGTATCTGGAAGGTAATCACTCTATATATACCACATAAGATTTTTCCTATTGGAATACTCCTCTCTGCCAGCAAGCAAATTCCCTTGTAGCATGTGGGAACATGTTCAAATCCACATTACCAGCACAAACAAGCCAACTGTGCAGGGCAGGGCAGACAGATGGATAGGAATCTACCATGTGAACCACCAGGAGAACACCTCACCTGAAGTGAGACCAAACAAACGGTATAGAAGCACTTCTGCTTCAGGTGTTAAACTACACCAACTCAAAGCCCTTCCATCAAAGGGGCAGAACTTTGCACTTTCCAGAAAACCTCTTACTTGACAGGGTTCAGTTCTGCACACTGACATCAATCCCTTACTAAGAGAAGCAGCTGAAGGACCAAGAGATGACCAACTGACACCACTGAGACTCCTTTGCTTCAGTGAGCATGCAAATTTTCAAAGTAAGCCAAAGGAACTTGCAAGGCCTTTGAAATGTCAACTACCAAAACTTATGACAGGGAAGTATCCCTTTAATGATGATGATATAAAAAATTCAAATTATCGAAGTGCAGTTTGCAATTTTAGAAAGTGGGAAAATCTGATTCATGTAGACTTACTTCTTCCCAAGTTTATCTCCTTTCTGAGTTTGCAGAAGTAGGTTCAAGCAAGCCAGCCCATCCCTGATTAATGAGGGCACTTTAAATAAAGTCTTGCTTATCTGTACCATCAAGGAATGCACCAAGGAAGTCTCCACTGTCACTTTTACTGTCATCTGGCAGATTATCATGTATGTTGCAGCTCTGTAATCCTGTACAGAGGATTTCAAGCCCTAGAAAAAGAGATAAAGGTGAATTTTTAACAAAGAATAACACAAAAGAGCACATTAACATAAAAATAATTTTTATTCTTATTTATCTTTATTCATATTTTTATCTTATGTTTATATTTATGATATATCTATCTGTCATTTTATCTTATTTGTCTTTATTTAGACATCTATGAAATTTCACTATGTTCTTTTCCATGTGTTAGCATTTAAGGTGTCTATAAACTCAACTTTCACGAAGAAAAAGCAGTCATGCAGGGTCCACAGGTAAAGAAGACACAGATAAAGAGGTTTATTAAATACTACTCTGTTTGACAAAGCAACAGTTGTGGAAGAGAGAGGATATTAAAGCAGGCTGTCTACCCTGACACCATTTCCTCATGGTTCAGCATGATAAACCTCAAAGCAAAGACATTCTTCAAACCATGTATCCATTTCTCACAGCTCCATTCCTCATGCTTAAAGTGCTCATCTGAGGTGTGAAAAAACATTATTTCCCATGGACCCTCACCTGCCTAAGGTTTCAAATCAGGCTGAGTGGTACAGTATATATCACACAGGATGTTTTTCTTGGATGTTATCTGCAGATGGATGTGTGCAGAACACAGTACACTTCATCACACGGGAGGGAAACAGAGCTTCACCTACCTTTTGGACATAAGGGAGCAGCAGAGAGACCATAGTGTCTGTTATCTTCTCTGCAGCTCCAAGAGCCGACACAATAGTGGAAGCATAAAACACAAGGAGAACTCTCAGTTGAGCTGAGTTGCCTGGACACTCTGAAAAGACCTGGATCACAGAAAAAAATCAGTTGTTCAGACATCAGGGCAAGTGGAGGTGCAATACGGCTTCCCTCAAATCACCAAAATCTTAGAACTCCAGCCTGCAAGCTCCAGCAGCTCCTGCTGGCACAACCAAAGTCATCAGCTCTCATGGCAGCAAGCCACGCCAGAGGTTATTGCTCCTCCTGACAGACACGGCAGATGGAAATGGGTGCCAATGTAGTTAACCAGAATAAGGCAGCCAAAATCACTTGTGATCTTGGTGTGCTGCTCAAGACTCAGCTGGAGACAGCCAAGAAGATAACTGGTGTTACGTTTAACACCTCCTTCTACACTTGTGACTAAACTCTGTTACTGTGTCTGCTTTGCTTAGCTTGACAGCAGATGCATCCCAGTTCTCTAAATAACTGGATCTGCCATATATCTTACCCTTCTGAGACTATAGAGCTAGCCCTCTATTAGACATTAGCTGAAAAAACCAAAAATTTGCCCACCTTCTAACATTCTCAGCTTCAAATTCTATTTGAAGACATGTATTTAAAACACCCATGACAACCCCCAGAAGAGATACAGAAATTCAGAACACAGTTAAAAACTAGTAACAGGAATGAGTTTATGAAAGAAATAAAGACAATTAAGTATACTGACACAACACAGTAAATAATACAGTATGGCCAAATTGTTTTTTTCATGGCTCATTGGTTCTCAGCCACTTCTTGTAAGAACTTCTGATAGACTGTCATCTTCACAAATTATAATAAAAGAAATCCTCATATTGTTTACTGATAAATTATTAATTTTACTCTTTGATATGCAGTTCAAAATATTAAGAAATAGCACACTATTATAAAAACATGGGGAAGAAAAAGTGACAACAAACAATGTTCTAGAATAAAAGAACAACCTTCACAGATTTTGCCACCAGCCTGCAGATGAAATCCATGAAATCCAGGTCTTTGTAGCAGTGTGTAATGACAGTACCCCTTGCCAGTGGGACTCCAGGTTTCTTTACACAGTGAAAAAAAGCAAAATTAGAACACTCACAGTAAAGTGAAGCACAGAAAGTAAAAACTACTGTAATCTCCAAATTAATCCTACTGATCAGTTAACACCATTTAAACTGAAATAAGTAATGGATTTCCACACACTGTTCTAGAATGTTTTGTGCATATAGTAAGACAGATGATGAAGAGAATTACATTTAACCTATGTGCAAATAAACATAAATTTGAGTAATTGATGTATCTTCCTATCAGTAAGAAATACTTACAACTTCAAAGCATGCTTTAACTTAGCCAAAACCAAGAGTAATTACAGTCAAAGCTTTTTATTAAAAACTTCACCTTTAAAGAAAGATAGCAGAAACAACGTATGGGCATCCAGACTCCATTCCTGTAACTAAACCTTTCAGTACATTTCTACAACTAACCACATAAATTGGTGGACCATATTCATAAGCAGAGTAGAAGAGACAAGATATTATTAAAGTCCAAGGTCCTTCCATCTTGCATCTGTTAAATACTTTACCCGTATTGGATCCATCCAATGCCACTTATGAGTTGGGCTTTTCGTATCTAAAAGTTGAATAACTCTCACAAATAGATTAGTCTCATGATATGGCAGAACACAACCAATCAAACTGTCTTGATTGTAGAGATGAATGTGAAATCTAAGGAAAAAAACATATGTATGTAGTTAAAAAGTGTCTGGAAGCCAGAAAGAAAAAAAGATTCATCCACATTTTTCTCAGAATACCTTGTTTACTTGCTTTTAAGCAAGACCTGACATGGTTGTCATACTGACTCAGATCTATGGTCCACCTACAGTCCAGAAACTTGAGGTGGCTACCAGCCTGTATGTGCTAAAAGAAAGAAACAGTGCTAGCATATTTTTTTGCCTCACTATCAACAATTTCAGGTCCCTGTATGACTAAAAATTACCTTCTGCACAGATTTCAATATTAAACCAGACGTTACAATAATGTAGTATGAGTCTCTCAGTATAATACATGAATAGAAAAACTGTGATTCAAATAAGTATGTTGCAGGAAAATCACACACTTATGATAAGAAGTAGTGCACTTTCTGCATTTGGATAAGTTAATTTATATAAATATAACTTCACAAAATACTTCATTTTTTTTTTCTTCACATCTTCTTACAAAACCTTGAAATAAGAATAGTTAGGGCTCATGGTTCAGAGTTAATACCAAAAATTTGCCATTTTACAAAGCCCACTTCTAAAAGCACAATATAGAAGTGCCTCTCTATGTGCTCTGTAAGATGGCTAGGGCTGGGCAACTTTGGGAAAGCTAGGCAAGGAAGTAATTGCTTTTATACAGAGTACCATGACAGATCAAAATAATCACAGAAATTTATCAAAAGACAAAAATCTAATTGGCAAAGAAGAGCATATGGCCCCATAAGGACTAAGTCCAAATGCATGTTATTAACATCCTAACCTGTATTTTCCGAAAGCAAAAGTAAAATTATTTAAAATTATTCTCACTGGGGAAAAAGAAATCTTGCATTTCTAGCTTTATCTACTGACATGTAGGATATTCAGTGAATTACCTGTGAATCAGCCATTCAAGGCACTTCTGGGCTGGCTTAAGCATAAAGTAGGGGGACAGGTGAATGAGGAACAATGAAATATTCTTGTTCAGCTGCTGATTTACTGCTTTAGTCTGAACACTGCGTTCAAGGCCTTTGGATGTAGAACTAAACAAACTGGACTGGAACTCTTCAAATGAAGGATCAATCCCCATCAGCTCTTCTAAGCCAGTGCGTCCTGTGCAGAAAAAAAAAATAAATGGGAGGAGTGCTTTAAACACAACAGTTTTTGTTCTCCAGTCCTACCCACCTACCTCCTCACTGGCACATCCAACTTTTTTGCTGTACTAGCATATGTCCTCATCATCATCCTCACAAAGCAAACCAAAACAAACAGTAAAGAGGCCTAAGACCAAATCTTTTGATACACTTGAACTATTTCTCAACTGACAAAGAAAAACAAGATTAGCATCTATCAGCGGAGTGCTCTTGCAGCAGCGAAGACCAGCAGCATCCTGGGTTGTGCTGTCCCTGAGAGCACAGCCAGCAGGCTGAGTGAGGAGGGAACTGCCCTTCCATTTGTGAGCTGCAGCTGGAGCCCTGAGTGCAATTTTGAGATCATCAGTAGAGGAAAAACATTTCTAGATGCAAGTTCAGCAGAGGAATGCTGAGATGGTCTAGGGGCTGGAAAACAACACACAAGGAAAAGGAGGAACTGTTCAGCCTGGAGAAGAGAGAGTCAAAAGGAAATCTTCCTGCTGTTTGCAGCTACTTAATAGGATACAGTGTGGGTTATCAAGGAGATGGAACCTGACTCTTCTCAGAGATGCACAGTGGAAGGATGGGAGGACAACAGATGTCAGCTGGAACATAGGAAACTCAAACTCAATGTATAGATTTTATTTTTTTCTAACAGTGGAATGATCAAACACTGGATCAAAGATCCAATATTGGATAAGAGACCATAAAAACGCCATCCTCACACTCAGCCAAGCAGTTTGAGAGTAACTATTTAAGAAACCAAAAAAACATGATGTGCTGCAAAAAAGATATATATCTACAATCCTGTTACTTTAAATGAAAACATATCAATCTGCCTGATTTTAGGAAACAGCTTTCTTATTGAAGAATATCACATTCCTGGATAAAATTTTAAACAAAAATTAAAAGGAATAGAGCATAAAGAATTTGAAGTGTGCCAACACGGCAAAGGCTACTCCCACTTCCCATTACTTGTGACCAAAACATTACCCAAGAGCAGGGCATCAGCATGTTTTCATGAAACGCAGAATTCATGTCAGAAGGCACACTGGGAGATCTGCAATCCCAGGCTCTGCTCAAAGGAGTTTCCACAATTGGACCAGGTTGCTCAGGGCATTATCCTGACAGTTTTCAAAAAATTCCCTTTTTTTTCCAAGGCACTATCTCCCTGGACAATCTTGATAACTGCTGGTCTGTCCTCACACTGATAAAGCTTTTCCTTCTATCCAATTTTAACTCCTATTCTTCCAACTTATGCCCAGTGACTCCTGTTCTCCAGCCAAGCACTCCTGCTGATAGCCTGGTCCATCTTCTGGGAATCTCCTCAAAGGTAATGGCAGGCTCCTGTGAGACCCATCCCAAGCCTTCTCTTCTCCAAACCAAATGAGACCAGAGACATTCTTCTCATCAAATGTCCGTTACTGGGCAAATTCTCCAGTCCTTGAGCATCTTGGGATCCCTGACTTCCCCATCACCTCATCCTTATGTGCCAGAAACATGTTCGTAGAGGCACCGCTGCACGGTTCTCCCAAGGACTGGAGTGATGCTAACTAGCCGACAGCGCTCTGAACTATTCTTTTGGCCTTTTTTGAATACGGCTTTGCCTGTCCTATTTATCTTTCTCCAGCTGTTTTTTGGAGTGTTTTTAAAAACCAGTGGCACCTGTGCAGCCGAACTCACCGATGGCAAAAAACGTGTCCCTGTCAATAGTCGCGGCTTCCTTGCAGGTGAAGAGCAGCGATGCCGCCTCGCTGCGGTCCAGGAGGCTGGGATCGGTCTGGGGAAGCGCCAGCCGCTTCAGCTGCTCCGCCAGGGACGTCATGGCTCCGCACTTCGGGGAAAGGAGCCTCCGGAGAAAACTGGGGGAAGAAAACCACAGCAGGCCCGCCGATGGAGCAGCCGCATGCACACAGCCGCCTCTCCCGGCCCCGGCGCGGCCCCGCTGGCGCTCGGGGCGCGCACGTGTGGCCGGGCCGGGCCCGGCCGGGCAGCAAGGGGGACAGGGCCCGGCGGTGACGCGTGTCCGTGTCCGTGTCCGTGTCCCGGTCCCGGTCCCCGACACCCACCTGGCTGCCGCCGCTCCCCGCCGGGCCGCACGTGGGCTGCGCGCGCCGCTCACCCGGAAGCGGCTGCTCCCGAGGCTCGGGAAGTTCCCGCCCCGGCGGCGACAGCCGGGCCCGGGCCCGGCCCCGCTCCGCCCGCCGCAGCGCCCGGCCAGCGGCCCGGAGGGAAAGGGGCCGAGAACTGCGGGACGTGAGGCAGCAGCGTGTGCAGAGGGCCATGGCACCCTGGCCTGTGTCAGGAATAGTGTGGCCTGAAGGACCAGGGAAAGGATTGTCAGATCCTGTGTCCAGTTCTGTGCCCTTCAGTACGAGGAGGACATTGGGGTGCTGGAGGGAATCCAGAGAATGGCAACAAAGCTGGTAAAGGGTCTGGAGCACAAGTCCTTTGAGGAGCAGCTGAGGGAGCTGGAGGTGCTTAGCCTACAGAAAAGGAGGCTCAGGGGAACGTTGTCCTTCTCTACAACTTCCTGAAAGGAGGCGATTGCCAGCTGGGAATTGGGCTCTTCCTCCAAGCAACGAGTGACAGGACTAGAGGAAATGGCCTCGAGCTGTGCTTGTTTAGATTGGATGTTAAGAAATATTTTTTCACCATAAGGGTGGTCAGGCATTGGAGCTGAAGGGAGCTGCTCAGGGAAATGATGGGATCACCATCCCTGGAGGTAGTTCGAAGACATGTAGATTGTAGATGGGATTTAGAGACACCGTTCAGCGGTGGGATTGGCAATGCTGGGTTAGTGGTTGGACACAATGATCTTGGAGGTCTTTTCCAGCCCAAACGATTCTATGATCCAGTCGAGAATGTGACATCTCCAGGAGTGGCCCTGCTGGCATGTGGCTGGTGTCCGCGAGGGAAGCAGCTGTGGGTGGTTTCACCCACCCCGGCAGGTGCCTCGCAGGGCAGTCCCTGTGGAGGCACCGTGCCCGTGTGGGGCAGGGCCCGGCCTGCCTGCACTGAGGCAGCAGCCAGTCCAGGCACCAGCCAGGGTGTGAAGGCAGCGGTGACGGAGAGATGGAGACACCTCAGCGAGGTGTCTGTGGCAGGGCTGCTGCTGGCTTTGTGCTGAGCCCAGCAACAGCCTGGGCTGGGAGTGGGGATCCACCAAGCATCTCTTCACAGAGATGAGATGGAACAACTAGAACAGCTAGAGTTGTTCCACCTTAGGATTTTTCCATATCTGGAGTGAGTAATGGTAGGGAAATGCAGGACTCCCATGAGCAGAAGGTATTGAAAGCTGCAGTAATGTGTGTGGGCTAGATCCCAGCTGCAGAACCACAGAATGATGCAGACTGGAAGAGTCCTCTAAAAGCCATCTGATTCAGCCCCAGAGCAGGGCCAGCTTAGAGAGTGTTTTGCTCATGGTTTTGCCCAGTTGTGTCTGGATATCTCCAAGGGTGGAAATTCCAGGGCTCCACTGAGCATCTCATCCGAGATTTGGTTAACCTCAGATTGAAAATAAATTTCTGAAGTTAAAACCCATGATGTCTCCCATCAGTTTGCATTTGAGGTTTCAGGGTTCTGTAGCTGGAAGTCGGTGTACAAAGCCATAAAGAGAACGTGGCTTGTGACAAACCAAGAAAAGCCTGGCACAAAAATCAGAAATAAAATTTATCCCAACTGACATCAGCAGATGGACAAAATTATACCAAAGATAATAATTCCAGCACCAGTTCTGTAATACTATTTCCATGTATTGTTGAGAAGCTTCATAGCTATAACAGAAATAACAGATTTGTTTGTAAGGCTGCTGTATTTGGCAATCATTTAACATGCAGTAGAAATACAAAACGCTGATAAAAGTCTGGGATTGCAGACAATTATTTAAATGTTTAATTTTTTCCATTGTGAGTGTCCCCTGATTTCAGCATTTTGTTACTCCTCTCTGATTTTTCTTTGCTCAAGTGAAAGCGTAGGTGTGGCAGCAGGGGGAGGAAATGCAGCTGGATGTCACATCTGTGCCTGATGATATTTACCAGTGCCTTGTTAGAGAGTGCGTGTTAGCTCCGCGTCACGTTCCTTCTGACGTGGTATGATCTGCATGTAATGACAGCAATTGCTGAGCTGGTAAGAGTTGCTACTGCTGCAGTTATAACAGTGTCAAAGTGTTTGGAGGATGTAATTGATTTAACAGGAATTGATGTTATTTTTCTGATGGTTCTAATACTTAAGATTCTGATCACGTAGCAAAGGAGCTGGCTGGGAGTGGTGCAAACCAAAAGGCCAGCTTTATTGCAGTTTTTCACATTCCCTGTGGCTTCTGTGCATCCTTTTCTTTCATGAAACTTCCATGTGACCTTACTTTTAGCATAACTTAAAACCTGCAGAAATATGCATGTTTCCATGCCTAAAAATACCAAACATTAAAATACCTAGGAAATGTGCAAGGGGAAGAAAGTTGGTTCTAAAACAAGAAAACTAGGCTTGTTTGTTTGTTTTTAGCAGTGTGGTTCATTATTTAAATACTCTAGCCAGAAAGATAAACTGGAAGTTGTAAATGTTGGAATATGTTCAGGTTTTGCAGCACCCCTGTCCCACTCTGTATTTTCCCATGGAAAGCTGCAAGACAAATGTTTTATACCTTTGTGCTTTCTGTTCCATCCTTGTTTGATTTGAGTAAAGCTGGGATTTCCTTTGGAAGTCAATTGGAGGAACAGAAACACCTTTTACAGAGGGGGAAAAAAAATTTGTTCTTGATTTGATTATAAACAAGAGTTTTGTGGAAAAATAGTAGTTCAGAAAGTCTATTAGGAAATATGCTTAGTTGGCATTGTAATTATCCGGTGTTGAAGCTGAGCCTCATCGAGATTCACTCCATGCTGTACTCCAAAGAGGTGCTTTTTTGAACTGAAATTCCAAACATGTTTCAAGTAGTCCCTTTATTTTCTCATCACTTAGATGGTCTGTGTCGGTGAAATTCTCATAGCCACACTGCAGCTGAGATCACCTGTGCTGATAGCTACTATTAAACTGCATTTGAAAGAATATATTGCCTGTTAAAATTCTTAGGGTCTTAGAATATAAATTGTCATATGCTAATTTTTAACTGGGGAAAAGGTGATCTGTTTCAAGCATTTCCTTTTAGTTACTCACTCATAAGCAATTGGCATGTTTGAAAAGGTTTGATTGAGAAAGGCAAACACTGTGAAACTTCTTATGTTCTTTACTTTTGTAAAAGTACCACCACTAAGTTTATGCTACTTCTGGAGAAAATATAATGGATGTCTTTATATAGATAGAGATCTAGTCTTTATGTTCCTTTTCTTCTAATTCACCTCACCAGCTGTGCATTGAGCAGAGCTTCATCTACCTTGGTGAGTAACGCAACACAATGCAGCAGGAAGAGATTTGTACAATGAAGTGGTGCTGAGGAACCCTCACCACCCTGTGTGCATTTCAGAGGTTTTATGCAGACCAGATCTCGTTCTGTCTGATCAAACTCCTGTGAGTTGCACTCCTGGAATGAATTTTTCTGGTTTGGTTTCATTTGTAAGCAGGAGGTGGGAGGAATTTCATATAGAGAGGAAAAAGGAATCTCTTCTGATTAAAAAAAAAGGGAATGCTCAGTAGTGTTCAATTGTAATGTGTCAGAATGAATGTAAAGGAATTGAGCGCTACCTATGCAATTTACTGTTTATATACGAAATTACAGTGTTTGTATTAAATGCTCTCAAGCATTCTCAAATTGTTATTAATGTATTTACTAATATGATGCTTCTTTTTTCCTTCTTGCACCACCTTCTATAATCTAGTGAGCCACCATGATAAATTATTCTGACGGAGATAGAAGAAAGCCACCTTCCCTGTGCTTCCCATCACTTGCTAATAATCTTGGTATGTTCCCTGACATTTCTCCATGCCATTTCTAATTGGGAATGTGGCAGTGCCAGTGCCTGCCATCTAAAATACAATCTGATTGGATTGCAGCATAATGAAATAATAGTGAATAGAATAACCTTTCTAGGATATGCAAAGATTGTCACTATTTCAGAGTGTATGAAGTTCTTTAATGTTTTTCTCTAAGCAAAAGTAGGTGTTACCAAATCTGTGTGTTTAGTGTGGGTATGTGGCTGCTAACTGAACTTTAAACCAATCCGTGTTTCATAGCAGTGGCTTGAACATCTTGTTCACCCAAGGTAATCTCATTGTCAAGGAATATATTGTGTTTTGCTGTTGGTTTTAGGAGGCATGCTGAAGTTTTGTAGTTTGGGAAACTGTGCAGTTAAATCTGCTACTCTGAGCTAATCCATGTCCTTTGTTCTTAATTCATGTACATATCTGCTCCCTATTAGAACATTATAATTTATAAGGATACACCTGTGGTGTCTGAATTTTTAGATTTGCGGTGATTATCAGGAAGAACAATTCTTTATTGTGTTCTTAGGCTTCATTAATATGTTTTTCTCTATTTTCAGTTCTTTCTGAAGACCCTGTGACAATGCAGCAGTCACCCTTCACCAGTGGGCACTGTGAAATGATGAGGCAGTACCTTTCTGCAGGGTACACATTGATAACGCCATGAGGCCACTATTCCCTTGGCTAAGCTTTGCTAGAAGCAAAGAGATGGGAGGCATTTTGTCCTATAGCAATGCACACATCTAAAATTAGGGAGTTAAGATTTATTTTCCTTGTCTGCTTTCTCCCATAAGGGCTTGATCTTTTTACACTTGTGTCAGTGAAACTCGGGAGTAATTCTGATGAGGTCAGTGAAGCTGTATGAGTGCGCAGCTGATGTAACTGGAGGCAGACACAATCAAGCATAATTCATAGAGTCACAGAATGCTTTGAGTTGCAAGGAGCCTTATAGATCATCTAGTTCCAACCTCCCCACCTTGGGCTGGGACATCTTTCACTACACCAGGTTACTCAGAGCCCCATCCAACCTGGCCTTTAACACTGACAAGGTTAAGGCATCTATCTCTTCTCTGGGGAACCTGCTCCAGTGCCTCACCACCCTCATATTAAAGAATTTCTTTCTAACATCTAATATAAGCCTACCTTCTTTCAGTTTAAGGCCGTTCCCCATGTCCTGTCTCTGCAGTTCCTGACAACAAATTCCTGTCCAGCTTCCCTGTGTCTTCCATCAGATACTGGAAAGCTGCTGTTAGGTCTTCATACAACCTTCTCTTCTCCAGGCTGAACAGCCCCAACTCTCTCAGCCTGTGTTCATAGAACAGGTGCTCCAGTCCTGTTATCAACTTTGTGGCCCTCTCTGGACTTGCTCCAACAGTTTCATGTTTTAACGTTGGGATCACCAGAGCTGGATGTGGCACTCCAGGTGGGGTCTCACAAGTGCAGAGTACAGGGGCAGAATCCCCTTCCTTGCCCTGCTGGCCATACTGCTTTGAATGCAGCCTGGGATTCAGTTGGCTTTTTGGGCTGTGAGCACACATTGCTTGGTCATGTTGAGTTTTTTGTCAACCATCATCACTCTGTGGTGGTTGAGGTTACAGACAGTTGCAGTTCTCACTGCTGGATTGGGTCTGAAGGGAGAATAATTCTTGAGTTGAACTGAAAGGCTGGGAGAAGTTTCCTTGCTAGGCAGTGCATCCAGCACATCACTGACTTACTGACCACTGTGGGAAGCAGTGTCATGTTTTCCTGGATTTCCTTGAAAATCTATTGTAGCTTCCCCCAGCCATAAATTCTCATGTTTAGCTGCATTCCAGATCTATTAATAAATAGAAACCCTTTAGATGGGGTGATGGAAAGCTGTTTTGGGGGTTTTATTGTATTAAAGGATTTCTGATATGATAACACAGACTAAAGGCTTTTGAATCAAAATTGCTATAAAGGAAGCTTTTAAATATATATTCTACATAAGGAGAAAATAAACCCAAAATAAGCAAACTAGCTTCAGCTAAACACGTGCATAGAAAGCATCATCTTGAAAAGAGTAGGCAATAGTCATCTTTGTAAATCCATTTGTACCCATTTGAGATAGTCTAGTTTATCCTAGGAGCATGTGGTAGAGTAAGGAAGACAAATGGAGAAGACAAACAAGGAAGAAAAAAGCTGTCCTTTCAGTGCTGAGCTGCTTGATGAATTGTGACTTTTTTGTTTGTGTAAAAAGTTAGCTGGAAAGTTGGATTATAGAGACTGCATAACAGTTGCAATGAAAAGTAGGAAAATGTCTCTCATGGTTGCTGTGAATGTGTAGTCCTTTGTCATGCTCTGGTGTTTTTTAGCCTGGGGAGTACAACAGTGGGTGTATAAATTAACTGTTATTATGAAAAGGTGTCTGTGCCAGACAATCTACTGAGAAAGTAGGTGTCATAGATCTACTGTGTGGTAGTTGTGAGTCAGATGGTTTAACACAATGGGAGAACTTGCTAACTGGAGTGTAGCAATGTGGCCACTGGGGACTTGGGTGTAACGAACAATAAGGAAAGTGATGCATACTAGATATGTCTCATCGTTCATAGCAGGACTGTAGGCAGGAGAAGAGACAATAAACTGAAGGATGGGAAGGAGAAAGAAGTCATCAATAGGGAACATGATTAACACACTTTTCTTACTGCAGTGTACAGTCATACTATCACCTCCTTCAGTTGCCTGTTAATCAAGCAATTGACAGGTGTTGGAACAGCAGCAGATCTTACCTGGAGCTGTTCAAACCTCTATTTGCTTATCAGCCGGCCACTTTCTGAGTCTTTTTAAAAATGTTAAGATGAATCACATCTCTTTTCCTGAAGAATAAATAATGTCATTCTTATCTGGATGTACTAAATACAAATTTTAGCCTTTTTCCCAGGCTGGCTACTGAAGTCTGTGTTGCTTTCATTTTTTCATTTGTCTTAGTCACTGCCAGTCCATGGGTCTTTTCTGTAGCTGGTGAATACATGATTTGAACTACAATGAGCTCACAGCTTTTTGACAGTTACTGAAAACAGGTATGATCCACATTCAGTAGCACAGAAAAGAATATTTATCTGCCAGTTTTGCTGTTCAGTTATATATTTTGTTTATTCATGTTCTAAAGTTTAATTATTTTACATATTTTTTGTGTAGGAATAAGTTATATGTTCATGTAACGCCTGGCGCAGTGGCTCTGTAAACACTGCGAAAAACAGAACATTTTTTATTGTTTGTGTATGTATATATGCATACATATATAAGAGATATGAATACCGTTATATTTTAAAAGTATTAAAGAGTCAGAAAGTACATTTTCATGATACTGAATCACACAGAGTGTCTGCAGTCACAAGAATCCACCAGTTTTTTTCTCTGCATTTCAGTGCCATTTAAAAAAATGTTTGGCTTTTGTATTTGCTTTCATTGTGGGTTGGAAACTATTCATGCTCTTACATGCTTTGGTGATTCTTTGGTGGGGGAAAGAACCCCTGTTATTAGAAGAAATGGTGTGCTAGATGAGGGTGTGCGTCTGAGTTTTACTAATAAGCCTACATCTCCAGATTTACTGATTACTAGAGGCATCATGTTTTCAGATTT
This sequence comes from Poecile atricapillus, assembly GCF_030490865.1. Classification (NCBI taxonomy): domain Eukaryota; kingdom Metazoa; phylum Chordata; class Aves; order Passeriformes; family Paridae; genus Poecile; species Poecile atricapillus. The sequence goes on along the minus strand of NC_081251.1, from coordinate 70,030,355 downwards.
AAAATAGTGGCCCTGCTGTTTCTGTGCCTTGCAGCCTTGCATAAAGTAGTCTTGACAACTGGCAATATTCTAGATAACTGCTAACAGCTCTTAATGACAAGTGCATGTCAGTGGTTTCTCCACTGCGTCTCTTACTCTCTGACACTCTGCCTGCACTGTCCATATTGGGGACTTAAGGGAACTCTCTGCAGAGAAACTACTTGAGAGAGACTTAGGGACCCTGTGACATCAGAGGCAATTCCTTGGATACACGGGGATGAGGGTACTATTTCTGCGCAAGGCCTGACAGGCACTTAGTATAGGGCCAGTGAGGCAGTCTGGGTTTGAACATGTAGTGAAGGGGAGTGTGGAGCACTGAGAATTAGGTGCTTCTGGCACTGATGCTGATACATTTCTTTTAAATAAGCCTGGTGGCAAAATACTTCCTGCTATGATCCTCTCAAGTACTGACTGCATGGGAGAGGTTACACTTCAGAATCTTTCTCACTTTCCTTACAGTGAGATCCCTTTGGTTTGTATTACCTACTGATTTTAACAGTATGGTGATGTATGCGGCTCATTTTAATTTGCAGAGGGGCAACAAAACACTTTAAACAATTTAGGACTAATTTAATAAAAAAAAATGTGTCTAGCCTGTGTCACTGTAATACATTTAATGACTTGTGTGTGAACTGCAACAGACAGGTCTGAGATGCAAAACATGATCTTATTTCTTGAGCAGAAGCTGTAGGGGTTATGCAACTGCTGAGCTGCATTGGCAGCCTTTAGTGCTTTTCTTGACATTGTGTGTGAATTGTCTTCCAATTCAGAACCCATTTATAATTAATTAACTTATACTTTATTTGTAATTAGTTGTAGTGCAGTTATCTTAAAAAAAACATCAAGATCACAATTTAATTAGTGGTGGACTATGCCTGAATTAAGTTTTCCAAGCTGTTTTGTATGTATCAGAATGCAGACTTTATTTGCATGGTCACAAACTTTTTTTTCCCAAAAACTGTGCTTTGTTCAGTGTACTACATAAGCAGTGCTCAACAGCATTATGATTTTTCTTCTTTATTCAGTCAATGTCTGTTGCACTCAGTTGGAGCATGTTCCCAAATACATAAATTATGGTTTTTTGCTCTTTTCATCACAGTATTTGTACTTGTCTTCAAGTATCCCAAATTTGTCTGGTATTTGATTTTCACACACTTCTTTATAATTCACAGTATTAGTATTATTCCTGGTCAATAGAAAGAAAACTTTCTTTCAGAGGCACATGCTGCAAACTGTGTACACTTCCATTTCCCCATACAGTGGATAGTTTTAGGATAATGAATGCTGTTAGTATGGAATTTGTCTTTTCCTTTATGTGCTTTACAGAGTATAATAACATACTGCCCTTTTCCCCACTGCGTAAACCTGATGTTTTGAACCTTTAGGCCCAGCAGAATCCTAAATTTTCATGGTATTTCCAACATGCATTGTTTTAAACTTCCTCTCCTGCAATTGGAAGTGCAGTGACTTCCCTGACTCCCACCACTGGAACTTTCGCAGTAAAAATCAGGCCCTAAAATGTAAGGCCTGAACAGCCTGATCTCCCATAGATCATCTGTGTGCCAAGGTTACCAATAAAAGTGGTACAAAGGGATCACTGAACTATGGGGAACAAATAAAGAAGTGTCATGGTGTTCTAGAAACACATTCATGACAAAATAATATCCCCCAGAGGAGCCTAAAATACATTTGAGTCCATTCATTTGAGGTGCAAAATGAGCTTCCTGCAGAATGTTTTTATTGGGGAAGATGTGTTCAGATTGTATCTACTGAAAAATTAATGTGAGAGTTTGTATAAATACATGTGGAGCCTTACAGCCTGTAGGGGTAATTTCACCTTTGTTGCTGACTCCACCTCCACTAACTGTTCATATGAACTGAAAAATTACCTAGAACAGCTTGTGCCTTAGGAAAAAAAACCCTACACATGTTGAATTTGGTTCAGCTGTGAAATTCTGGAAGATGACAGCTATTCCAAATTTAACTGTGGGACACAACAGAGATCTAGACTGCCCTTTAGCCAGTTTATTGTAAAACTAACTAGTTTCAAAGTGGAGAAACATTTAAATACTCTCCTGTCCCCCTTTGCTTATGCTTAACTGAACTTAGGCAGGGAGAGAGGTGAGCAAGTTAAGAAACAAAGGACTTGTCCACGTTCTATGAAAATACGCAACAGCCTTCACCATGGGTAGGTTATTGCTAGTAGATCTCAAGAGCAGTCCAATACTGGACAGTGTACAAAACTGATACTCATTTCTCCTGGCATAAGAATATGTCTGAAGTTGGTGAGAGGGATCATAGCTGGAAGGAAACTATTGTCTTTAGAACTGGAATTGGAAAATTCAGGCCTTGCTGTTTTTACATTAGGCATGGCAGGAACATCACTCATTTTCTCAGTGCTGGTTCTTAATGCAGCTGAGTGTCAGAGTGAAAATTTGTTGGACAGCATGGAAGGACAACAGTTCTGGAAAGCAAAACTTGTGCTATACATAAAGAACATGTTATCCCTGTTTGTAATTCAGTGTTGTGCCTAACGCTGCTGTATACAAGGATGAATTTGCTGCTTTTATTAATCTTTGTGTCACTTCTGTGGAATGAATAATAAGTAGATAGTATTCCTTTTTACAAACTGGCAATTTGTTCAACCAGGTTGCCTTCTTGACTGTGTAACTTGAGTGTCATTGATAGTGATACTACATTGGTGTATCTGGAAAGAGAAATGAGAGCATTGAGACTGCAACTTGTCAAAGGTCAGTCAGTCAATGTGTTCAAATGCTGAGTTTAGAACACAGCAGTGCCTAATATCCTGTACCCATAATCTCTACCTCATACCTCAGTGATTTAAAACCTGTGCCCCTCAGATAATTGTTGTCTGGAAACTCTAAGTTAGTTGGCAGTGTTTCTTTCTACATAAATAAAGGCATATAGTCTTTGCATTCCTTGTCTCTCACACACACACCTCTCTCACTGTGACCAGAACTATTGCTGAACGATGTGGTGCCATTTTAGATGACAGTTTCAGTTAAATCAGTTGAGGGTCACAGGCTGGCCTACAAAGGGATTTTTTTAACTAGTTGTATTAATGAAGAACAAATTTTATCATCAGTTTCAGCTTTCACATTGCCCTAGTCACACAGTTTCTTCCTTGCTTAGTATCTCTGTGTGGTAAGGCTAAGCCAGCACAAAATAGGAACATAGGCAAGATTCTGGGAACACATGATGTGTGAAGGTTTCTTCAAAAGGTTTGTAACAGGCCATGCTATACCCCTGCTCCTGCCCCTTGCATTCTCGTCACTGAACCATTTTTAAAACCCTGGATCTGTCTCGCCATTTTTTCCGCTCTTACGCCAGCCCTATTTGTAGTTTCCCCACCTGTTCCTGTGTGTATTGCGTTGTAGCTGACTGCATGTTGCTCCACAACTTCAGTGTGCCAACAGACTGGCTGCAGTGTGGTATAGAAATTACAATATACTTTTCCCAGTTTTTCCTTTGCCCACTTCCAGTATGTGCTAAGCATCTATCAAAGCTTTTGATATTATTTAGCCCATGATCTAATCTGTCTTTGTGAGTTGCACCTACCCTGACAAGAACCATTAAACCAAAAAGACACCCTCAAGAATCTAGCTCAGGGGATAAGGGACTTCAGGTGTCGTGGTTCCCTATGAATAGAAATGTGTCAGAATGTGAAGTCTGAGGGCTCTTCTCATTCATGAAAGGTATGATCTTGTGCATTGCTGCTGCCTGGCAGTGCCATCACTAGGGGTTTGCCCAGCTACCTCACACCTTTCAGCACTTGCCTTGCACTCTGTGATTGTTATTACAGTATCACAGTACTGCTTAGTGACTCTGGCAGACATCAGATGTTGATTGATTCCTACTGGTACCTGCCTTGAACCCTTTCTGAGAACTAGGGCCATCTGCTGTGCAGGATGCAGGGCTCTAAGCATGGTCCTACAAACAGTAGGAACACTACCTCCAAGAGTATAAGGGACCTTAAATCCCTGAGCAAGCTTGATATCCTAGAATAACACTAGGGATGCTTGGGTGCAGGCCACACAGTCTGGAGAGGTGAACATGGAGGTGAAAGATGTATGATAGGTAAAGCACGCTGTAATCATAATTGTTGTGTAGATTCCTCAGGGCTTTTAGACAGACAAAGCCTCTGCTCCTGAGAATTCTTTTCTAGGTGGACATTAGGGACCAAAAGAAGGATTTCTGACACTGTTTCAGAGATGTCAGAGTGCAGCACGAAAAATTAATTTCTCTCACTGAGAGCAGTCTAACAAGTTTGCACGCAGCTTTTTGGGAAAATTTTATCTGAATTGACTTGCTCAAGGTCACATAAGGGCATCTTGAGCTGGCATGGTCACACCATGTCTCAGCCCCGTGATTTTCCTTCCGCACAAAGGGTTGGCAAAAGCCAGTGATGTCAGTGCAGTCAGCATTTTGGCCATACCCCTGAAGCCCAAGCTATGCTTTGGTAGTATTTGTTGGTCCCATAAATGTTTCTTGCTACACTTCATCCATGGCTGAATTCCAGGGACAGAGTAAGTCGTCTCTATATATAGCTGATGAAACACTTTGGGATCTTCTGACAGTGACAGTCGCTACTATGAAGCCAGCAAATTCATTTTTCTGTTATTTTTTAATTTTTATTTCCAAACCTCTCATTGGAAATAATATACTTCTAAAGAAAGTAATTAGCTACTGTGTGGTTAATATCACCACGTATGAGTAGCATGGAGATTTTTCAGAGTCAAAGTTTGTGCTTCTTGGTGCTAAATGTGGGAGGGCTAAATATGCCCAGTGCCCACAGTACTTTTCCTTAGCTCAGACAAAATCAGGATTTCATTCCCATATGTATGGCTCTGTTCTCTTCTCTCTTTCTGTTTTTCTTATGTATGTATTGGTTTCAGAAATACTAAATGAGTTTAAAGTTTATTCATACTACCTTTACATAATGAATTTGATTCCTTGATTTTCTTCTTACAATATAGTGCATTTCTTACATTGAAGAAGGCAGGTTATACTTATGTGTTGCAAAAAAAAACCAAACCAACAAACCCCAAAACACCTCTAGTAAATGATGAATACATTTTATAACACACCTTACCTTTCTGCTTAGCTTTGTTAGGGAAATTGATGAATTATTTTTAACAGAATCCAACATTTTGGCCCAATCTAAATCATAATTTTCTTAAATAATTCAGATTTTTGTTGGTTAAGCTTTAAACTAGTGGATATTTGCTACAAGCAAAAATGTATTTTATGTACAAGTGATGGTTATGATATGCTTTGAAAAGGGCTTTTTGATCCCTGTTTCAAGATTCTATTAACAGTTTACACACAAGAATAGTCACTTTGAATTTATTTTCTTTTACCTTTTATTGACTTCTTTCTTGAGAAAACATCCTACTGTTCTTTTTCACAAAGAAACAGGCTGTGACTAGGACAAGATGATTACTTTAAGACTGACTGATTGAGCTCTCATAAGATTCTTTATCTTCCTGTGGCCTTTCTGAGACTGTTTTGGCAGATATGAACTACCTACACAGAAGTGTTACAGCTGAAAACTAATGGTGACCATTTCCATGTCAGTTAGTTGTTTCATAGGCAATTATTTAAATAGAGAAATCTGGCTCATTTCTTATTCTAGATATCATTAAGTTCAAATAGAAGAATGATCTGGTGAAAGAAACACTTGCAGCGCTCAGCACTTTTGAAGTTTTAATAAAAGTTGTTGGTTTATTCTACAATTTTGTGAGAGGGAAGCATAAGAAACATGTTGAAGGAATGAAAATCTGAGAAACGGTAAAAATGTAAAGGACAAAGTTCTTGAAAGAATGATATGATGGCTTTTGACAAGTAAATTAATGTCTAATATAAACTCTGTGAAAACCTTCAATTTCATTAAGAAGAATGATAAAGGTTAATGTCCTTTAGGCAGAAAAGCCCTTTGATTCTCAAGTTGCTTCATGCAAAGTATACCAGAAGGCTTTCACTTGGGTGGTACTCACATGTGTGAGCTCACAGACCTGCTGCTGCTGCTAGGAAAGATCTGGCCTTTTGGTGCTCCTCATGCGTGGGAAGTGATGCCTGGTTGCCACAGTGTTCTCCTGGGTTCAAGGCACCATTCTCCTGGGTAGGCCCTTACTAGTGTACATGTTGGGATGAACTACAACTGCATCTTTTGCTAAATAAAAGACAAGAGTAGTCGACAGTTCAGCTCTGCCATCTCTACTCCTGATCTCCCCCTGCCACCTTATTTTTCCTGATCTGTTTGGGAGTCATGAGTATTCTTTCGTCTTGCCCCATTGTAATCAACCTGTGTCATTTCTATCTTAAATATACTTGCTGACTCTCAGGTACCTCGCCATGTCAGCTTAAGATTCCCTATTCATGTGGTTCATTGTGTTTTTTTCTTTTTCTGTCTTTGAGACTTTCGTCCTTTCTTTCCTGCTCAGGTTGCTTATTTCGGTTTTGGTTTTATTTTCCTTCTCTCTAGGCACACATAGTTCATGGCTATGCAGCTCTGCCAGCTTTATTTGGGAGTAGTCCTAACCTACCTCTGATGTGGGAAGAAGCTTGGTGAAGCAAACTGCTTTAATCACACTACTGTGCTGGGCACAGCTTTCCTATTCTCTTGTTGAGCTGAAAGAGGCAGCTCCCTTTCTGCTTCAAGTTTGGCTCTCTTTCCACTCTGGACCTCCATTCATATGCTTCTCATTACCATCCACACAGTTAGTTTATAAAATTAAATTAAAGTAGTAAACAAAATACCAGATACTCCTCCTAAAGCTCCATCTATAAATATCTCCCCTGCCTACTCATGCTGTCTGATTAAGAGGCAGTAAGCAGTTAGTTAGAGAACCTAAAGCAGGTCAGATTCCATCAAGATATGCAGGATTTTTTTAAGAATAGGGCTATTCCATTTAGCTTCCTCTTTCATAGGTAAAAAGCCCAACTCTCCTAAATGCAAACTGACAATGCTGAAGCCTTCTATTTTGACATTTTCAGAATTAAAAAGGCTTTTCATTCAGAAATATTTTTTTATTCAAAATTGAATATTCAAAATGGATCCAAAGTGGATCTTGAAACACTTGGTTTCTTTAATCTCTCAGACTAGCTGAGAGATACTATGGTTCTGGCTGTTGGTTCTTAGGAACAAGGAAAACATTTTATTTGCTTTGTTTTCAAGTAGTGTTTGCCTATGTACCAATTAAACATGGAAAAATGAACAGTAGTACCTTTGCAGCAGTGGCTAGCTGTATTTTGAGAAAATCCAATTATTTTATGAAACACTTAATAACTTTCTTTAAGAATTCTAGAAAATTTGGATAGAATGTCCTTTGATTTCTAGAAATCTATACATGGGTCTGATTGCAGTCCTAATCCACAGGATTGGATATTCTTTGTCAAAGAAATTCTTTGCAAAAGCACCTCAGTTTTTATTCCGTGGCTGAGGTGGGCACCCTGGCCTGTATTAGAGGGTGAGGACCAACAAATAAAATGTGAGTTGTAGCTAATACCTCCCTGGCTGAAGCCATCATTACCTGTAAGGCTCACCTGTGCTGCACAGTGAGGACTGGTGCAGAACCATTTCCATCCATGTAGATCTCCAGACAAGGCAGTGCCAAGGAAAGGAACAAAGCTGGTTGCAGTGACTCCCCTCTGATGAGCCACAGTGCAGGAGAGCTCTTTACATAGTGGACAGCTCTGGGTCACAGTGCTACAATTTATGTGTGTACTTCTAGGACTCCTCTGACTTCTTCCTGCATTTCCTTTAAAAACTTCTCCTGTGCTCTATATAGTGGATAAGAAGAAATGGTTTTCCTGACTTTGAAGGCTTGAATTATCATTTAAGTGATTGCAGTTAGACTTGTATTGAAATCCAAAGGTGACTACCAAGCTATAAAAATAAACCCCACAAGTTACACCAGCACACATATAATGTCCATATACATAAATTGTGTTGTTTTATAATTGCTATTTGATATGGTCTCAGAGTGTCCTAAGAGAATGCTCATCTGCATTTGGGCAAAAAAGTCTAAGCATAGCATTTTCTTTGTTATGTAGATAGAGGTGTAGCAACCTGGAGAGTATTTGGACTGAGCATGTGAAAAACATGTGGTTCTGTCTGGCTGCTTGGATTTGGAATTTCATTTTCAGACTGTTTATCTGACAGTATGTACAAAAGTCGTCAGAAGTTCAGCTTGCTGTTATTGTTGCTGTCCTTTTCTGAATTCCAATTTGCAACTTTAGTGCTGCATTTTCAAAGTTTTTTTGAGCTGAGGAGTAGGTGTTATCTGTGCATGTGGGCATGTTACTCTATATTGCTTGGAGTTAAGGGATAGAAGGTGACTTGGAAGGAAACAGCTTTAGTTAGCAATATCAAATGGAGGACACATGCTGTCTAGGTGTAAATTATCCTGGTTATTCATTCCCATTGGCTTAGAGACCTACCGAGCCTTTAATGAGCACAGCTTCCCCTTACACCTGATTTTGTAACTTAAGGCTTCCAAAAGCTCAGCTTTGGTGAGCATTTTCATTTTCTACATGAGGATCCTATTGTATCCAGTGTGGACACCGCTAGAGAAGATGACCTTGGCTGATGCTAGGTGCAGGCAGTAATGACAAGCTCCACGAAGAACGTAGTAAACTTGCCAATTCCCAGAAGAAACATCGTTGCCAAAGCAAGTGAAATGATAGGGCACGGGAGATACCGGACGTGCTTGCCAGGATGCTTGATCTCAGCGCTATCCTTTGAGATTCTGCCCTGTGGAAAGCACGGGCCAATGGTTCCTGCCACACACTTGTAAAGTTACTGACTCCACAGAGCTTTGTATGTGCTTCTTGGTGCCTGCTTTTGGGTTTACTGAGCGCGTTTCCTGGACAAAAAGATACGCGTTGCTTTCTAAAGTCGTGCTTCCATGCTGTCTGGTTAACTCCAGACCTATTTCCACTGGAAAACGTGTGATCACCTGGGTGTCCTTGGACATCACACCTGGGTTGTGCAATCCTTAATCTGAAAGTGCGAAGTGGCTCAAGGGGGGACACGGGCCTCAGACCGAGCAATGTCGAACTGCATTAGCAGATCGCAGGCGGGTCTTGGGGAGCAGGAACACGTGTGAGTAAGAGAGGAAAGCAAAGCGGAGCAAAGGACGGGTGTGTAGCAGGCTGGAAGAGCAGTCGGTCAGGCGAGGGGCGGCCGAGGGGCAGCGCTGCCCGCCCGGTGCCCGCGGCGGGGCCGGGCCCACGTGACGGCCCGGCGGGGATAATAAGCGGCGGCGCCGAGCCGCGCCGGGCTCCTCCGCAGGGTCAGCCACCGGGACCGACAGCAGCAGCAGCGGCACACAGGGACACGGGGAGGGAAGGTCACCACAGGTCAGCGCCTACCTGGCAGTTTCAGCCTCTGCTCTCAGCAAGATTAGTCGATATTCATTCCCTGTCACCTTGGAAAAAGATAAAAAAAAAAAAAAGCACAAAAAAAATATCAGAAAGAAAGAAGGAAAAAAGACACTGCTGCTTACAACCTCTCAGCAAGTAAACTCAACTTAAATCGTAGCAGAAGCCACAGCAGCTGAAGCTGATCCCCGGGTAGTATGAATAGCATGAATCAGATAGAAACAAACATGCAGTACACCTACAACTATGAAGAAGATGAGTACATGACCCAAGAAGAAGAGTGGGACAGGGACCTGCTCCTGGACCCAGCATGGGAGAAACAGCAAAGGAAGGTCTGGAAACGATGTGTATCTGTCTGTGTGCTTCTGTGTGGAGTGGTGCCCTATCTTACTGCCATGCTGTGTCTGGAATTGTCGGGGTTGTGCAGCAAGGGGTTCTAATAAAATATATTTTATGTTGTATAAGACATTTATATGATGTATAGTAGCTATGCCATATTTTTAGGGTAAAGCATTCACTTTTTGGATTCATAAGTGAAGCCTATGTCAGATGAAAACAATTTACAGAAGTCAAGAGTTTATATTGCACTGTAAGTATTCTGTCAGTACCTCTAGATTTATGTATCAGTAACTTTTAACTTCATTTCCTGGGTCTTCCTTTTGGAAAGCAGACTCTGAATTGATGTGTGTGCCTGATTGATTTTCATAAAGAGTAAATATCAATTATAAACAGAGATGAATGAGATGGTTCCAAATTAGTGTGCAAAAAAGTTTGCAATATTTCTGAGAGCAGACTGAGAAATCACTTTTGAAGTTGTGATCTTGCAAGTCAGCTCTTATTAGAATTTATTATTTATCTCCATTCTGACTGTATGACCTGACAAGGAAAATATTGCCTAGAAATATATCCAGGCTATATTTGGAAAACTGTATGTCATTTTTATGTTCCAATATACCAGTTCACTGTCTGGGAAAAAAACCCAAACCCCATGTCTCTAAACTCCTCTGAATATACAGTTTTCAAAAAAATGCTTCTTGCCCTGTAGGTTGTAGTGTTGGCTCTATTGTGTCACCAGTACTGCCCATGTTCTTTCTCTGAACATAGGCAGAAATTATGATCCCAGCAGCAGTCACGTTAGTGTTTCGGTACTTTAGTAATATTTGCAATATCTAATTTCATAACATTAAGTTTTAAGTAGCATATGGAAAAGAAAGATGAAATAATGCAAAGGATTTATTGCTTCCTTATTTAAAAGGTGATGTTGAAGTCACAGCTGACAGATCTGGGATTAAAAGGTTATCTGCTGGTTACAAGAATGAAAAAAAGGGGGCAGTGAGAGACAGTGCTCTGGACAATAAAGTTGAATGTGCATTTTACATAGATGGGCAGCTTAAGTAGAAGGTGCCAATTTAGATCTTATGACAGTCTGTCCCACTGTTACAGCTTCTATAAAAGCTATACTATAAAAGTGTAATTATAAAAGTAAGAGCTGTTAAAATAGTTGGGGCCAGTGGGTTTGCTTTTCCATTAAAATTTGTAGAAGCAATATTTTCCTCTCAGATTTAGCTTGTAGCCTCTCTCCTGTTATTTTTAGTTGGTTTTGTTCATTTTCTTACATTCATACCTGTTCAGATTCTGCTGTGTGAGGACAGGGGGAGAAGTTCTATTCTAATTTGAAGTTCAATTTTCTTGAACTACCAGATGCTGCTGAATGAATAATTAAGTTGTACTCATCAGCACTGGCATTTGTTTTAATTTGGCACTCTTCAGATGTTGAACTATACTTTCATGTTTTATAATGAGAATGAAAATTATCTTGGTGCTGCAGTGCTTTAGTGATTTGAAACTGCTCAGCTGTAAGATGTTGTGTTACATCTGATTAGGATTCAATTGTCCACTATTTCAGAGAATTCTGTTTTCAAAAGAAAATGGGCAGGTTACTAGATACTAATGCACTCTAATACAGTTTTCCTTCAATGCAGCTAAATGTTAAAAAAGTAAAGAGAACTTGGATTAGGTAGACATTCTTATGTTTACAAGTCTCTTGATTTTTTCAGGAAAGTGGGGAGCAATTATACTGCACTGAAAATTTTATGTTTCCATTCCTCTGAACAGGCAGTACTTCAGCAGAAAGTCAGATTTCCACACTGTCAAATTAAAGCAGACTCTGCTTTGCTTCCATAGAGTAGAGAGTGTGGTTCTGCTACTTAATGTTGCTACTTCCCAGGGTTTAGTTTTAATATTAATGTGATACCATATTCAAATAAAATTTACTAGAGGGGATCCTTATTCCTCATCTTGGAAAGAAATCTGAATTTATTATCACATGAAAAGTAGCTATTTGCATGATAAAGGGACTGATAAACTTTGTGGAATGTCAAGGCTTCTGTCTTTTCCTAATTTGTGCTAAGACAGTTGCAGAAAGTGCTTTCTTAGTTTCCTTATTCATTAGGAGATGATTGCAAGTACATGGGCACAGATCTTTGTTCTAATTGGTAATACAATATTCAGAAGTGATCTTGGTGGAGCCCTGGCAGTTGGCAGCATATATTTTCTATTAGGCAGTCTTGGAACAAACCAAAAATAAGTGCCATTGTTTCTATTGTGGGCTGCCCTCTCCAGACTTGCCATTTCAGTGATATGCCTGGTATGAAATCTGTCAACAGATGCTGGTAACACATGATGACGTCCATAGGATTACAATGGAGGTGACGCCTAATTATAACCGTGGTTCATAGAGTATTATGGTCTGCTGTAATCCAGGCTCCTTGGTGGTCGCAGATGTCCAAAAATATATGAAGAACACTAGAGGAAAGAAAGCTGAGTTGTAGTTTAGCACAGTCTCTCTGAATGTGAACAGCAATTTAAATGATTTAGTTGAGGTAACATTTAGCCTGTGTCAACTCAGGATATCAAGAAAATGCAACAATTTCATCATTTTTGTATTAGATGCTCTTGGCAAAAACTTAAATGTGGTTGGGCATTTCAGACAGCAACTTTAAAGAAAACTAAAATTGTATTTTGGATGGACATGCTGTCTACAGTAGAAAATAGTTAGGGAACCATGGCTTTTGTGTCTTTCAAATATACGGATGTGTACCATGAGATGGAAGACTTCTGAAGTCTGCTCTTTGACCCGCTATGCTTCCACTGCCCATGTGTGCTAAAACGGCACCTGAAAGATCTATGGAAGTGGCCCCATGTTTCTTCAGAATTACACAGAAATAAAAAAGTATTGGAAATTAGAAAGCCTGGCTAGAGAGGGTGGGATTACTTTCTTCATTCTGCTCTGTAACCCTAGACAAGGTCAGCTCTCCTCTGACCTCAGTTTTCTCCCTGGTAGAAAGAGGACAGCAGTGATACTTGTAAGAACTGGTAGAAGGGATTTGTTCTGTGGTCTGTCAGACTAGAGATCAGCTGTCTTTCAGTCCCTGCTCTGCTGAACTGGAATGGAAGTGGAAATCATATCAGCTTATAATGGAAGACTTAAAACATAATTTCTCTTTTCTTTGTAATAAATTTATTTATTAAGTTTTCAAGAAAAGTTCAACAGACTCAACAAACCTTTTAGTTTTCGCTGCCCTGTATCTCAGTAGAACTAAAAGGAACATAAGGAAATGAAGTGTCCCTTAGCTTAGGAAACCAAGCACAGCAATGCTACTTGAAATGCACACACACTGTATTTTTGCTATGTTTTTGATCTGCCAACACTGCTTGGTGAGCCATGTGTTAAACAGCACTCTTGCCTATTTGCAACTTTTGCTATAAGTAATTATAAGAGTGAGTGTGCTTTCTTACAACTTTGATGTGAAATGTGGTTTGTTAGATTTCCAAGGAAGGTTGTGAAACAACCGTGATCCCTTTTTCATGACAGTTGCATTGTATTGTAGGGCATTAAACTGAGCTCACATATTTAACATATGCCTTCTCAGTCATTAATACATGTCTGACACTAGTGTCCTAACACATGTAAGGAGAGAACTGGGAACATGTTCCTTGCCTTACTGATACTGTTACAGTTGAATGATCTCACTCTAGCTTGCTCTGTAGCCCTGGTACCACTGCTTTGTTAATGCAGAAGGGTTCTAATGTAGATGTCAATGTAAATGGTGACCATTTGGATGGGGTTTTTATACTGGTATAAAATAAACAAGAAGATGTAGAGTATTTATTTACCTTGATATTGCCCTGTTTCTGAATGCAGATCTCTTTAGCGACACTGAATGTTGTGCATGAGTGAGGACTTCGGAAAAGATTCTTAAGGAAAAAAGCTGTGTCTTTTCAATTTTCAGCTGTGCCTATCAGATTACATTTCCAGTGTGACCTATAAGGATTTATTTGCATTACCTCCTTTGGCTGGTAATATAAGTCCTGTTGTCCTTGCAAGTAAAAAGGGGGGAAGAAAAAAAAAGCATTTGGAAGTCACATGTATGGCAAATTATTTGGCAGGAGCCAGAACTATGGATTATGGACAATGTTCTTATTTTTCTTATGTTGCTGCAGCTTTATTAAATTCAGCAGATTTGAGAGGTTCATTGCAGCTTGAAAGAGAAATTGACCTTGTGTTCAGTCTGACTTCAGAGTCTATAAATAGACTTATACAGTCAGTATCCCGGATTTACTCTAAAGTTTGCTTGGTCTTCTATGGATGGAATCTAATTTGGTTTCTTATCAGAAACCTCTTCCTCTAAGAATTCTACTGTGAGTGAGTATACAGGTGTAGTGGAAAGAAACAACTTCATTCTTCACTGGGTGACAAAAATAAGAAAGGATGAATGAATGAAAAATAAATGTAAGTCAGAAAAGGGTTGGCAGGAGAAGTTGGATGCCACAAGCAAAATTAAGTACTATAGAACCACTTCTCATGGGTTTACAGGCTCCAGATTGAAATCATTGTTGTGGAGAATATAACAATATCTGCAATGTGTAAAGGGCATTCCAGCCTAGGTCTTCCTCTTTTACTGAGGTTATCTGGAAATAAAATTGGTTTAAGTTTTGTTTGTTTGTTTTAAACCATGTAAAATTCTTTTACTCTTGAATAATGAGCCTTGGGGTTAGGCTTGCATGGCAGATACGTAAACCACCACTAGAGGGTTTTTACCGAGTGGCACTTTTTACCTATTTGGAATACCAGTGGGATTGTTGAGAAGGCACGGATTCCCCTCTGCAAGTGAGAAACATGAGCAGGGTCTGCACATGAATGTAGGAGGTGTGAGGGAAGCAAAAAGTCCTCTCCTCCTCTCCTTTCTAAGACAGTATGAACCTTTTCATTACTTATTCCTAGTACAAACTAGGACTATACTAACTAGTGCTATTCCTAGTACTGTTAACAGTCACATATTTCTTATAAAGAGGATATTTCTTATAAAGAGTTGAGTAGTTTTAGAACTACTTTCAGGAGGGGATTGAATATGCCATGAGGAAAATCATCGAGAGTCAAAAGCAGAATGATAATGGAAAAACCATGTGCTGTGGTAGCATATGCTATTTCATATGCTGAGTCCTACAACACAGTTCTCTCCCTCCCTTACCTTTTCTGCAGATAATTAGGATCATGTAGGTGTCATGGGAATTCTGGTGGCTGAAACACAGGATTTTCTATTAGTATTAACAGTTAAAAAGTGCCAACAATTTCACTTTTTTAAGACTTTTTTTCCCTAGTGTTCAGCAAGTATTTGGCTGTCTTGTATAGAATAGCAATGTCCTGCCAAATGATACATGTTACTGTAGATGCAGAGTGCCCCTTAGGAAACAAAACAACAAAAGTATCAGCATTCCAAGGACAAATGCTCCCCCTTCGGGTGCATCAAGATTTTTCTTTTGAAACAGCAGATGTCAAAAGCTCTAGCATTAAGAACATACAAAGAGCATCTATTGTTTTCTTTTAAATCCTATGTGTATTGTCAGTGGGAGATGGCCCCATAGATCTGCCTGAGAACTTGGTAGTCAATAGACAAACTTTTTTTTTTTTTTCCTGCAACAACGTGTCTTGATTTCTCAGCATATACTGTAACTGTCCCAAGTATTCGACACTGACGCAACAGAAGGCCACGGAGTGGCAATTTATTTCATCCTATGAAGAGTTGCCTTGAGAGCAGGAGTCTGTAGAAATAGTGCACGTGTTTATGGCTTGTTCTGTACAATTTGCCTCTTAGAGATTAGTGCTTTTTAAAATAGTAACATGTTAAATTCCTCTTGCTGATGTTACTTGCATGGAATGGTGCTTGAGAGGAGCATGCTGAAAGGATAGTGGAACGGTCATATTTTGTCTTGGAAGCTGTCAATTAGGTGTGCAGCCCTGAATGCTGTGGTGCTGGCATATAAAGGAAAAAAATCAAAGAAAACTATTATGAAACTCACTTTGCTAGAAATGGTTATGTAGGTACTTTGTTTGAATGGGAGGGTTTCCTCTACCAGTACTGAGTGAGAGAAGTCAATATATTACTCAATATTACGTTTTCTATTTAAACTCAAATGAACCTCCCAATGTTGACCCATTTCAGGTTCTGTATGCTTTTAAGTGTTGTCAAAATGGTAATTCCTACAGCTGTTAATTGCCATTGACACCCAAATATCTGCCAGCAACAGATTATGAAAAGAAATTTTATGAACCATTTTATAATGGGAAACAAAGGCTACCTGCTTCATTCACTCATAGATACACACCACAACCTCCCCTGAAATTTGTATAGTAAAACTTCTGTCTGTAGATACGCTGATCCAATTAGTAAGACAATAAGGATTGGAAGAAAGTATGGGTCTAAGTGGGTTTCCATAAGCTGCAACCAATGTGCTTAAGAGCTAGAGAAAAGCTGTGTGTTAAGCAGTGGACTTTGCAATAATCTCCTGGGGGTGGGATGTCTGCATCTTGCCCAAATCTGTGTTTGAGTCACTGGAGAGTTGAAAAGAGAGGCATGGAAGATGTTCGCTTGGATGAGCTCTGAGGGTTTTCGGCCCTGAGACCACAGTAAAAATGAATCCGTGCTTATACAATTTCTAGCCCTGTGCAAGCAAAAGCAGGGCTGGGGTAAATTCTGTAAACTGATGAATATAAGAAAATATCATGATTCCATCAATTTCCAAATTAAACTTAAACAGCTTTGCAAAATTAATTTTGACTGCTTTTGGCCAATGGAGCCAGGTCAAAATCTTTCATTAAAACCCTTCTGTTCTCTCATAAGACAAAAGACATCATTATGATGGAAAAATCAGATGCCAACAAATGCCTCACATGAATTGATCACTGTTGCATAAATTCGGATCTATTTAATGACTTTTAATTTAGCTAGTAATTTCTGAATTGCACTGTACAGTTCTACTGATTAATTTCAAAAAGACTGCATTAAGATTTTCTTTAGTTGCAAATGGTGATTAATGTGTAAATACTTGTGGTATTTTAGAAATTGTACTGGAGGCCCTGCTTACAGAGGAGTGCATTGGATTTGCAGCTGGAATGCAGGTAGATGTGATGCAGGAAGAAACACATCAATGAAATAGAATTAGATGGTATGATTAGATGCTTTGCTTTCTCTCAAGTCAAAAAACAACCCTCCTGTGTGTTATTTTATATCCTCGTAAATAAACAAATATAAAAGTGCTTACACAGTTGGCAAAGTTGAGTTGATTTCAACGACTTTACTGCCAAGCATAATTTCTTCTGAGCCATAATTGTTGGGATAAACAATGTGTTGCTGATGTGGTATTCCTCCACTGTGAGCGCTGAGAAATTGCTGACTGAGTGAATATCTCCTTTATGGCCATGCATTCTTTACTGTCAGCTGATACCAGAAAGAGAGTGTATTCACACTGAGCACTCCATTTCTTCCTTAATTAAGTTTCACTCCTGGTAGTTTGGGGTAGTTTTCCCATCTTCAGTGTTTGGGGAACACCATTTCATGGAATGCTGTGATAAGAGTGTGTGATGTTTGTTCTTATATCTCTGGATTTGTTGGTTTGAAATATGTCTCAGGTTGAGAGACTTGATGCATCAGTGTTATGATAATTATACAGGTTACAGGTTATACTATACAATGCTGTATTTCTACATGATAAAACTTGGCATATATTTAAAGATAGAAGGTTCTCCTCTTTTCACATAGTTTAACCAGCAATCACAGTGTTATGATCACCCTCTGTGCCTGTTTCATTACAGAACCCATAGTGGCTCTTCCTGCTGGCAGTACAAGGAACACTTCAGATCAAGGCAGTGTGGTCTCAGTAATCCTCAAAGTACTGGTGTGAAAGGGTTACAGGGCAGGTGTCACTGCTCTGCAGGAAGAGACAGAGGCAATGCTCTGCAATACAATGATCTCTTTTTGTCGAAGTGACTTCTACTTGAAATGGTAACTTGTAGAAATACACTTCATACTTTTGAAGGCCTGTCTAGAGGGAAGCAGAGGGTGACAGCTGTCTGGCTGATTTTTAGTTAGTTCCTATAATTGGACCTAAAATTTCTGACTGTGCACAGAGGGGAAAAAAAAAATCTTAAATTTATGTCCTAAGTGCAAGAAGGAGCACTGCTGCTTCTGTGTCTGGTCCTGGTTTTGCCCACTTTTGAGTTATAGGCCACATCACTTTGTCCATATCCTTATCTCCAAAGTGGTGGCTCTAATACCTACGTGCTGGCTTTGCAGATGGCAGCGATAAGTGTTAACTGTACTTGATAGGAGTAAGATTTTTCATTTAGCTCAAATGCTTACTCCCAACTGCTCTTAACTGCCAGCATTCCTTCAACTTGAAATCTGATGTTTGTTTTTATTTCTCTTCAAAACACTTGTAAATTAAAGAAGTCCAGCCATCCATTACTTTGATAACTTGCAGAACCTAATTTAGAGCAGACAGATTCTAATCTTAACTGCCCCTCTGAAAAGCCTTGCTCACCCCCACTACCATAGCAGGAGTCTGTGGAAAGTGACTACCCCAGGCTAAAATTAGCATCCATGATTATTCCTTAAGCATCTAAGGAAACACTCATATTTTTTATAGGTGTTGAACACCCAGGCATTTCCACTGACGTCAGGAGAAACTTCTGTCTATTTTGCACCTTTGAAAATCAGCCTGCTATTTTGGCAGTCACAGAAAGGCTTAACTATCTAGCATTAAGTGATTTTTTTTTTTAACTCCGTTTTATATTTAATCTTGGCACTAGTGTAGATTTTCACTGCTGCAAAACTTAAGACATGGCACTCTTTAATGTGAAGAAAACTGGTACACAGGTGGATGGAATTCAAATTTTAAAAAAGCGAAAAACCCTCACACAACCAACTATAAATTATTGTGTAGCTCTGGGGTATTATTTCACCTAGAGGAGTTCCTTTGTGCTATGAAAACCTCTATAGTCCAAACTCATTTCCGGCTCAGTTCTGGAGAATAGTTTCAGCAAGTGTTTTCTTTGGCAGAGTAGCTGATCATCTTTGACTCTACTAACATCCACAGGCTTCCAGTCCCCTTCATTTGCTGGTACAATGATCTCCTGCTATATACCAGATCATGGAAGAAATTTGAGGCAACCCTTCTTCTTCTTAATACTTCTTAATCCTAAACCATTTCAGTAATGTAGTTTGCAGTGCAGCCCCACAAGCAGCTGTATCTGTGCATGCACCTATTTTGTACAATGCACTTATCACCCTCTGGCATTATAGTAAAAGACAAGCAAAACACCAGACATGAGGCTGAAGTTGATTTTCTTTCCTTTTGTCCAAGGCCTTAATTTCCATGACCAAGCACAGGTTCTATCATGGCTCCTGTTGTGAAGAGATGCCATAAACAAAGAAGTGTTTATTTAATTGATAAAGCAGTTTGCTTATCACAAATTGTCTAAAACTCTTGTTTATGCCTTCAGCAGTTACAGTCATCATTGTTTATTTACCCATCTATTCTTAGTTAAGTACTTGAGAACAGGTTACTTAGTTAAGTTTCTTACTCATATATAATCAAGTCGTCCAAAGATCCCAAGTAATGTTTTGCTATTTATTCTGGTTTAAAGAAAACATAAGTAATTTAGGGACCTGAGCCTCACTAATATTATTTAGAAACTCTGAAATTTGTGTGAAAGTCTGCTGTCTTACAGGATATCTTAAATGTTTTAGAAAATGTTATTCTATAGATAATGCCTCATAAAAAAAAATAAATAATTAAGCATAAACAAATTAACCCAGTATGTTTAAGTGGCATCTTTAACCACAGAAATAACTAAATTCTTTAAAAATTTAGTTTAAAAAGTTTCCCTTTAAAACAAGCATGAAATAAAAATTGATTTTTCTTTTTTTAGTGATCAGTTATGGCAGTGAAGTGATTCACATGGACAGATTATGTGCTTTGTGTATTGAGAAATACTACATTGAGTAATGTGGCATAAATGCCACAGAGGAGCCTTTTGTTGCATAATTGGGAATTAATGTATGAGGTTTTCCTTCCTCTATGTCTCAACTGAAAACTTAGTTTAGGTTACAAGTGGAACTAGATTTGGTTATCTCCAAATGTACTACATAACAGAGAGAAAAGACAACATTTACTGTGTAAATGCTTTGGGATCTGACTATTGACATATTTTCCTATCATTTATTGGTGTCAGAGACTTAAGGATAAGTGTTTTAGTGAAGGTAAAATTGAAAGAAACTTTCAATATCTGTCAGAAGACTTGCTTTTATGATTATGGAAGTGCTTTAAAGAATGTTGCTAAATTGGATAGGAATGTAGTTTTATCCCACTCTGATTGTACTGGCAAATTTATAAAGGATTTACTTACTCACCTGGTAATGTAGTGTATAATTACTGGATAAAGACAGCATGGTGAAGAAAATCAACAGAGAAAGCAAAGGAAAGACATTTGGAAATCCAGTCAACTAAATCCTGGATTAGCCTACTTTAATTAATCCTTCTATTTCCAGAGGGCATACCTTTAGTTCCTTCCATACTGTAACGTGTGAATGCTTCTTTCATCTCATCCTAAATAGTATTTGGTCTTTAAAATATGTATCTGCTGAAACAAAACTGTTAGCCAGCACTATCTGTGATAGTGCATGGACTCTTGGGAAACCAGGAGGAACACTGTAAGGTAGTGGTGGAAGAAGGGCCTAAGAATGGAAGCAATAGGAGATCCTATCTCTTTATTAAGAAGGTTCATTTGGCACTGACAGGGTAGTGGTAATGCATGTTCCTTGTTTAATACACTTGAGAGAAAGTCCCAGGCAATATGAGGGGCATTGACTTCCCCTTTGAAACACACCTGCAGATTTCTCCCTTGCAGATCCACCACAGCATCCCTTTTGGGATTACCTATACCTTATTTTCAGGTCCCCACAGGGAGAGGCGAATAAAACAGAGATTGTTCTTTTCTTCTGTGATACTGAAGAAGTGGACAATTGAAAAAGACTATAGAGGGGGAGAGAAAACAGTAAAATGGCTGGTGTCAGATGTTTTATCATTGCTAAAACAGTTACTTCCAAACCTGTTGGCACTTTTAATGAAAATCTTTTCCTGAAGAGGCCTTTTAGTTTGTTGATACTCTTGTGAAGCAGAAGTACAGGAAAGGTGGCGCTCCAGAACTAACTCAATCTGAGCCATGTAGAAATGGGTGAATTTCTTTTGATCCTATCACATTTCAACTTTTTTTTGTATGTTTTGGTCCCATGACATATGAAATATCTTTTCCTATGCTTTTTTTTTTCTCAGTTTTTCAATATTTAGGTCCTTTGTCTAACTAGCATTTTGAGCGAGATTTCCCAAATGTCACTTTGCTCAGAAGTGATCCAGAAAGCACCAGAATGCAAATAGTTCTCTGTTCCATTAACTGAGCATGAAATTCTGAGTATCAGAAACTGTTGTAATTTTGTTCACCCAAGATCATTATCTAAAAGTCTTACAAAGAGCAAGAGAGAGGGTGCATGGAAAAGAGATATTTGGGAGTGTGCATCAGTACTTAGGAGTTTCTAACAGAACCTATGCACTTCATGCTCTGCAAGTTCTCTGCTTGGGTCCCTAGTCCCCTGCCTGACGGGTTGGGGAGGACATGAGAACATTTGGACAGCACTTTATGAGATATGAATATGTACTTCTGTACAAATGCAAAGATGCAGTCCTTATTACAAGGATGACAGAGTCCCTTAAAACTATTATAAAGATGTGTACATTTCTTTGCAGCACTCAGTTTTGTGCAGTGTAGTGGCAAATCTATTTTAATGCTCTGACAACTGAGCAAGAGCTCATTTATTTCTAGGCATGCACAGTGAGTTTCTGTGGCATAAAGTGATGGGGAACGCTGTGTAAGATGTAAGTGGCCATACTACTGCAGGTTGTAATGTCAGGCTTGCTTCTTTATGGAGTGTACATGCAAGCTCTGCAAAGTCAGTGTATCAGAGCAGAGAATATTTGGCTAGGGCGCTCTAAAGTTGGCTTACCCTGTTAGAGGAAAATACTGTTGTGCTATGCAAATAGCTGGCAGTCCTCAGAGGTTCAGGTTGGATGTTGTGAGCTCCCTGCTGTGCCGTGTAGGAGTACCCTGGTTCTGTCAGAAAGGCACAGGTCCTTGTGGGTGATGCATCTCTTTTTCTGGAGATTTCAGTAGGAGGCATTTTGAAGGGCAAAATTTGGCAGTGCTGCATGTAACAAAAAAAAACCCTCTCCCATGATTTGTTAATTGTTGAATTAATAAATGATAGAAACAATATGGCAATTTTTAAGAGATCAGCATGTTCATAAACTTTTCCTTTGAGAGAAATACAAAATCAACATCTGAAAAGATAAAAAAAGCCACTGACCAGAAACAGATAATTCAAAACTTTGTTGTTGTTGTTGTTTTTGTTTGTTTTTTGTGTTGTTCCATTGATTCTTTTTTTTTCTTTTTATTTGGTTTATTTTTGAAGCACTACCATCATTTAAGAACTGTGTTCTGAATATACTTGATTCACAGATAATTTTTTCACCAATACTTGTTTTCTGAGGATTATGAAATACACGTTCTTTCACTTTCTACAGCATTTTAAGTTTTCAAAATATGTAGGAGACTGTAAAATATGCTCCCTTGTAAAGGTTAACAAGAGCCTGGCTAATTCTGCATTTAGAGGTCTCAGTTCATGGAATGTATTTATATTTCACCTCTACTGTGGGATAAATGTTTTGGACATGCAAAGAGGTTTTATAAATTGAAGGAAGTTCTAGAGAAAGCTGTGGAAGTGCGAGAACTCAAACACTGAGTCATCACTCACAGCCTGTCTTTTCACTCTCATTGGAGAATGCAATTTAATATGGGGCTATTATAACTTGGAAATTTGTTAGTAATTTGAGAGCTTTGTTTATTCACAGACTCTACCATTATTTACCATTCTCTAAAGTTAATCTTCCACATTGAGAATGTGCACTGCATAATGGTATGTAATCCAAAATGCAGTAGTATTAATTCTGTTATGATGAGGTATTAACATACCTGTTGGTTTACATAAAAGGCAAAGAGAGCAGAGTCATCAAAAAACAGTTGTGTAACTGTAAATTATGTTACGCATATTGTTACTGAAGTAGAAGGGACAACCAAGAGGTAAGGTCATTACAAACAGCAAGGGATTGCTCCCTATTAGTCCATCTGGCTACTGTGAATTACCCAGGGCTGACATGATACAGCTGGACTTGCGCATTTGGAGAAAGGTTTCTCATAGAATATTGCCTGGATGCTGTTGAGGACCATCTTTTTCCAGGGATTCATTCATGATGTGAATAAACACAAAAATAGTCATTCACATCCAAGAGAAAGCTGACTTGCACTGCTTAGCAAAGTGGTGACATTATTAATTCAAAGTCTCAGTACTGCAAAACCTTCCGAGTGGAATATTCTGATAGCTCCAACACCCCAGCTCATGATGAAAGATAACCTTGTGCTGAAGATGGACTTTTAATTTATTGGTTGGAAACGTGTGGCTGATGGGAACCTTTCACTTTTAGGTCAGTGTTTTGAACCCAGGCCAGGTGAGTAAGTGACAAGGTTGCTAACACATGCAGACTGTTTGGTAATATCTATGAGGTGAGTTGTATGCTCAGTTTAGCTCTCATGGGGACAGGTGTCCCCATCACTTAAACCACCAGAAATGGCAGCTTCTTTGGAGGTGCCCAAAATTGACCTTATTAGTGAGAGGTAGGGACAGTGACTTTTCATCCTAGAGGTGAAAGCTAAAAAAATTTCTGTATGTGAAAATGTTTTCTCAGATTGCATCTGTGGGGTTACTCACAGTCACTGCTATTCTTAACCGTTCCCTGAGCCACTTCTTTCTCCATGCTGAAGTGGCTGGAACATTCACTAAAGAGTTTAAGGAGAGAAGAATAACTAACGTGTACCTAGATTTACAGTAGTAGGTAACTGGTTTATACTAAAAAGCTTGATTCAGTTTTTAAATGCAGAATTAACACTGGATGGCAGTGAACAGATACTGAAGATGTTGGTAGTTATGTGTTGTTTTCTGTCTGTTCAGAGGAGGTTCTGGTTTTGACTCATTTTTTCACAGTTCTATATTTACAAGACATGTATAGTTTTGTCAACTTTCTAATCTCTCTTGCTACTGTTTCTTTATTGCACTTTTTTTCAGGGTAGTGTTTGAGCATCTCAAAAACAATGGTTAAATGCTCCCCCAAAATAGTCCTGTGGAATATAAAGGGTTTATTTTCCTTGAATACAGAAGTGGGATGCTGAAAAGCACTCAGCTATGGCTAACATTTGCTTCCATTGTTGTGAAAAGGATTATAGTCCCTTGTGAGGAATCATGGGTCATAATTTGCTCAGCATTTAGGACAGTAAAAACATTTTTTAAATTCCTGTCTTAAGTGCCTTAAAGGCTGTTGCAAAGCTGGGGAGAAAAGTGTCAGGATCGCTTCTCAAGGATGATAATACAGACCTCAGGAAATGTGTTTACCCATAGAACAGATCATGGAATCCACTTTCATTTTATTTTGGTTTATTTAGTTTCCCATGAACACTCTTCTGCCTGTTGACTTTGACTCTCCCTCTACCTTCTATTTCTTCAGCTTTGTTTCATTATTGTTTTCTGTCTTCACCATCTCTTCTTTTTCTCCAATATCACTGACAAATCTCCAATATTAGATTTCTCTTTGCTAAGGGAAATTAGAGGGTCATATGAAAATAGAAGATGGAAATGGGGATCACCAGATAAAGAGCACCCTGACAGAAAAGAAATTTACAGCTACCTGTTGCTTGCCAAGTTCTTGGATTTCTACAAGGGAGTTGTTTTCCGCTGAGTGACTTCTTATTTTGTAGTCTTTGGATCACTTCTCTGCCAGGATACAACCTGGCAGGAAAAATAATGTTCTTGATATTCTCTCTTTTCAAGGCTGCAGTGTAGATGTCAGTTAGGATGTGAATCTTCCATGAAGATCATAAAAAGTATGATTGGGAGAATTGAGACTTCTTGCTTATCTCAATCTGGCTTTCTTCAAGTTATTGCACTGATTTAAGATTAATTTGAATTGTAGCTCTGTCATGAAACATGCTTGCAGACCCATCTTTCTGCTGTCTTATTCAAATGTGACAAGCATGCACCCTGTTCTGTTATCCAAATGAGTACGTAAAAGGTAGTACAGGAAATGCATCAGGGCAGATTCCTACAGAAGCCTGTTTAATAAGCCCTTCCACTTGGAGTGGGCCACTACTAACCATTAGTAGGAATAAACTCTCTGACTTGCTAAACACACTTCCACCCCACCCCCCCACCCCGCCTTGATTTTGTGTTTACTTTTCTTCTTGGATAAATAGCTGGCTGCTATTGCAACCAGCTTGGGTACATGACATAAAAGAGATCTGCTTCTGTAGAGTCTGGGTGGGGACCTTTAAAATACTTTGGCTTAACCAGTACAACTAGGACTGATGGCTAGAGTCTAGATAAAATCATAAGCAGAGGACATGTGTGCACCTAAATGCAGACTTAGAACTGTAATACAATGTAAGTTTTTGCTTGCTCATCCTTGGAAGTTTAATTTTTAATAAACATTTGGATGTAGCAGAAGCTGATGCTTACTCACCTGGTTTCCCACTTTCATGTAAAGAAAATATGCCAAACTTTTTATAAGATTGTGTTTTTCTCTTTTTTACTAAAACTGCCACATGTAAATTTGCCACAGACCATTCTGGTCTGCTTAAGTGATAGCAGTGTATTAAAAAACATTCAGAATTCAGAGAACACATCAGAAGCAGGCAGGAGTATTTTTGTTTTTGTTTTTTTTTTTTTCCCCTCTGACAGTTTCTTTGTCTCTCTAATTCCTTCGCCTTAAAAAATTGGGTAGCTTGCAATTGTTGTGGAGGTAAGAATGAGTAAAGATATCTCAATATTTTTATAATGCAATATAAAACCATACCCATACTTTTACTAAGGGTTTTCATAGGACATCTTTTATTTCTGTGTTATTTTTCTGAGTAGGCTTCTCTTATTTGTATGATGCTTGAAATTCCAGAAATTAAAAGTAGGTTTAGACCAGCATTTTCCTATGGATCCTAAGTACTTTTTAGTTTCAAATGGGATTTTTAATACTGCATGTGTTCTTACTTCTGAAATATCAAAGTTTTTGTTTGAAAATACATTTTGAATAGGCAGAATCAATTTAAATTGAAAAAAATACTCCAACTGACAACCTTTTGGTACTGCATGTATTTTGAGAAGTCACATAGTAGGATTTTACAGATGCTTTCTTAATAGGTGTCATCAATAGTACTGAAAAAGGAAGGGGCTTCTTTAAGGGAATAGAGCTGTTGGAGCATTGTATCAATGGTCCATCAAAGCTCTGACTTGTCTGAACACTTACCTAAATTTTCACTCTTAAGCCTGAGGCTTCTCTCTTGCATGTAAAGTTGGGTTTATGTACCTAAAACTTCTCTTTTCCAACTATCTCAGGTGATCCAATAAAGATATCTGCCTACTCCTAATAAACTTCGCAATATTTTAACTGGTTTAGCCTCTTCAAAGGCCTTGTGAAGTGTCTCAGCTTCCTTCCTTTCCTTCCTGTTCTTTCCCTAAGAAAAAAAGGCTGAGGTGAGGATAGTGCAGGCACTGACCCATACTAAATTTTCCATGCAACTTGCTACCACCTGAAGTTTTTTTTTCCTGTTTAGACCACTGGGACAACATTAAACTTTCTCTGTTGTCTCGTCTGAAAGAAATAACTAATGTTTTTGTAACAAAAGGCTTAATAATCTTTACATTGCTCAGGGTTCAACCTTGCCAAATTATTTTTCAAGGGATATTTACATGCTCTGGGTGTTTTTTTGGTAATGGTGAGCACTGTAAAACAGACGTGCAGTCATTCAGTACTGGAGGGAGTTGCATGTTTTACAGGAAACCCTAGACTCACATGGGATTAGGCCACCTGCTTTGCATGGACTGAGGTCTCCCCAGGCTCTCCCATGCAAGCAAAATGCAGCGTGCCAATAAGACGTGCAAAGTCTTGTGTGATGAATGCATCCCTTTGGTGATTTCTCCTGTGAGTGATAAAACTGAGAGGCTGGAAGGAAGTTCCCTGAGTTAGTAGAGCAGATCTGCTGATAGTGCAGAATGTGCCAGTGTATCATCTCTGACACCATCTATTCAGCTATATGGATGGATGTGCTGGAGCAGGAAGGGCTTACCCCAGCTATGGTTTTGGGATATTTGTGATGGTGTTTCTACTCATTTCCATTGTGAGATGGTTCTATGCTTATCCTTTCTGGTGTTCCCAGGAATTTGGCTTTGACTTGGTGCCTGTGATTTTAGGGTTTCCTTTTAAAAACATTTTGGAACGTGCTAACCTTCATGCCATCCTTCACAATGTTCTCCCTCTGCTTCACTTGAGTTGTTGCTATGCTCTGGTATATTTGGTGTTAAAATCCCACTTTGCTTCCGGGTGTTATGACACGATCCAGTTGTACTCTGGTGAAGCACCTCTCCTGTTCGAGTTATTCTAGTTATTTTACTAACATGTGCCAATGCATTTAGGTTTCCACTGCAAGGGGAAAGCAGAGCAAGGGAGAAAGTTAATAATAATTCAAGCCAACAGCTAAAATGTAAGATTTTATTTATTTTCAATTCATAAAAATATACTCACGCATGTATGCAAGTATAGCTGCTCCAGATACTCGAGGGACATCTGAAAGGTACCATGTGTAGTTATTGGTTTACATCAAGCTAGTTTAAAAGTGCTGTGCAATTTTCTGCTGTATTTCACCTTCTAGCCTCTTCTTTTGGGAACAGAATAGACAGCTAAGAGAATGAGGGCCAGCTCAGACTGTATCCTAAGTCCAGAGATAGCCCCTGATTCTGCAGCCATCAGAACATGCTGTGGACACAGGAGCTAGGAGATCATGTTACAAGTTCACAACTTATATTTTGAAACATGGATAACAGTCAGATGGAAGATTCTTCAAGGGGAAACCTCAGTCTGGCTTACTGGGAATGTTCTGGCAGAGCTCCTTCTGTAACACTCTTGTCATGCACTCAGAGCCCAGTAATGTTCTGAATAATTACAGAATGAATCACTGCATCCCATTTAGCCTAGAAGTGATGAAGACCCTCAGTTAACACAAAGAAAGGAAAATCCCTTTAGAAGAAGGGCTGTAAAGCAGTTTCAAGAAATAACTCTATCAGACTGAAATAATTCAGGAAAATTTGGATATAAACAAATAAGTTGAACGTTTGTATTTGAAGTTAATTTTAGTCAGGTGTGTTCTCCTACTCTAGTTATTAGACTTTAAGGTCCATGAAAAACAAGCTGTGTGTTTGTTTTCCTTAGCAGGCACAGAAAGTATTAAATTTCCAATTCAAGTAAAACCAAATGACTCCTTTGAGCAAGCCTTTCTTGGGCTGCTGATAGGGGTACAGACAACATGGCTTTTGAAATAAATATTAGTTTTGAGCATTTATAAATACTATAGCAGAGAAAAACTGATTTGAGTTGGAGTGAGTGAAAGGCAGAGTTAACCTTGACACGTGATACGTGTACTTAAATAGGACACAGGTCCCCAGTGCTTCATTAGGCTGGATCCACATCTGAATTTCAATACTGAGTGCAAGCAAACAAATATTTCTGAACTTGTGGGGTGTATCCCCTGTTCACACAAGTCATGCTGCTGCTTTAGTGATATTCATTATGGACTTGCTGTCAGTGCCAAACTAGAAATTTACTTTAAATCTTCAGGAGGTGGAACAAATTGTCTTGACTCACCAGTATTGGAGGGTGTGGTGACTGGTGCTTACTCAATTGTCTTTATCCATATTATTATGTGCACATGTGAAAGTTGTTCTCGTGGCATCTTGTTTTCTAGCTTTGAACCACTATCAAAACTAAATTATCGTTACACTCACATAGAAAGGCCGTGGGCTTTCGCAGAACTGTAGGACAACGCAGATCTCAAAGACGCCATTTTTCCCAGCAAAGCATCTCTTCCATTGTGCTGGTGTAAAAATATTTGTACAAATTTGGCATACCCTATTATTTTTTTTGGCATTATCTGCAGTTGATTGATAATTAATTAGGGATATTTCCTTTTGCTGTCCCTTGGTTGCAATTTTATTTATCAGAGACTTGTAAAATTAAGTGGCCTGAGTAACTTGTCAGGTAAGAGGCTTTTTCCCCATAGGTATACACTTTGCCATCACAGATCTGTGAATTGTGGAGAATATGCTATTGGCAGTCTTCACAAGGAGGCTAAGTGGGCATAGAACATAAACTGCATTCTCTTTCCTGGAGTTAGTGTTTCCAAAACAGACCTGTGACAGCAGTAGACAATTAATGGTGCATTAAGAGAACATTCACCTGTGGGGCTGCAAATTCTTTGGCTTCCTGCCCTGCATCCCCTCTCTGGGGTCTCTCCTCTCAGAATGTTAGCAGACTTCCTTTTGTAATAACAAACTTGGAAAGGAGAAATTTTTATTTATTCATATTTTCAATTTGTAGAGCCACATAAAGTAAATAAATTGTAAAAAGAAATGTCTAGTTTTGTAGACACTTAGTTGTGTCCTTTCTGGTATTCTGCTTGATGCCTTCAGTCCTGCTTTGTTTCTCTGGGCAACCTGATACTCTGAAATGTTCTGTACAGCTCAGCAGAAAAAGGAATTTGCTTTGTCTAAGTCATTTAATAGCTTTTAAATCCCAATGGATTACAAATTTCCAGGGTACTATATGCTGGCTGTATCTTGATCTCCAGGACTTGAACATGCTTTGAATTGTTTCTCAATAACTATGAATAGAATTGTTAGTTAAAGCCAAAGTAGTGAGAACAAGTAGTATCACAGTAAGAATAGAGGGATGAGGGTTAAATAAAACATGGATTGAGGAAACTTAAAATTTGCAAGTTAAATTGTGCAGTAGCCTTGATGCAGTCACTAATGAATTACATCACTGAAACACAGTTAACACTTCCCTAAGCATCATTTCTATAACCATGTTTAGTCCTGGATGAAATAGGCTAGTTTGGAAGGCACCAGGCTTAAGAAGCCACACACCAAGAGTCTGCTGTAAAGTACTGCAGTGCCATTTCCACGAGGCACAGGACAACTGTCGGAAGGGGATGGATAGCGCCAAGTCATGGCCTGGGGCACTGATAAAACAGAAAACTGAGTGACTGTGCTTTAAATCAAAGATGTAACTCTCTTATTTTAGATGCAGAAGGTAATCAAAACTATATAGATACAAATGGTCTAAATAAAGACTCCCATCACAGTAGAGTGCTTTAGCAGAATTTGTTATCTAATGGATGGAGGCCTTGTGGTAATTCCAAGTTTATCCTTCAAAATGCCACAAATGCATTACAAATGGAAATAATCTTAACAAAACTACAACTATAAAAAAAATCAGGTCATAAAAACCACTCTATCATCAAACTGTTGAAAACAGCTTGACTCAGCACTAGCAGCATATTTTCCTTTTCTGTATCACAGCAACATAGGCTGATCGTTGTCTGCATAGAATGCATTTGTCTCTCAGGAAATTCATTGCCATAAAAACATTCATTTTCAAGAGAAACTATTTAAATTATTTGAAAACTTTGTGACCTTCGGATAAAACTTATGTTTTGTGCATACCAGTGCAGCATCAAGTAAGTTGATCCATATATATATATGAGCTAAGAAGTGCCAGGATCCATTTAATTTTAAGAAACTGAGAAGTAGCCTTCTTCACAGTAGGCATCAGATTCATATTAAAATATGAATCTGACTTCTCAACTGGTAGGGTTGTTGCCATCGAACTCTTAATTAAATGAAAAATGAGGAAAACTAATTTATTTGAGTGGTACAACGTGAACATTTACTATAAATATTTAAAAGAAGAGATGGAAATGGCTGAGGCTTTTCTCTGACTTCCTCTCTGAATTTATTATGGTGTGCTTGGAACAGTTCTACAAACTGCAATAGCATCTGCAAATAAGCACATGTCCATCACTTAAACTTAATTTATGAAAAGCTCATTTATTTAAAGGTTCAGATTTCTAGTATTTATTGACAAATTGCCATGCAAGGTTCATATGCATTTACACTTGAGTGCTTTCAGTTCTGTTTATTTTTTCTGTATTGACATTGTATTATTCTTTTCAAGAAGCTTGTAATAATTTTTAATATTTGCAAATGACTTAATGTGGTGCTAAGCCTTTTGCTATACATACCACCAAAATAAGATACTGCTTGAGGCAGACAAATTAGTCTTATAAACTAGATCCTAACCCTATAATGATCCAAACCAAATGCCATCCTAACACTCCATCATGTTGTGCCCTGAGGGTGGAGGTGCCTAGAATCTGTTCTGTGAGGATTTTATGCTCTGGTTTCAGATCTCTCATGAACTCAGTGAAGCTATTTACCCTAAAGTGAGGAACATTCTGCCTTCCTGAATGGAAGCTAACATCCCTTTATTAAAATGTGTTTGCAAATATGCTTCAGCTGCAACCTTACTAATCCCATATGCACACAGAGCATCTTACATCCCTACCTACAATTCATCCTCTTCATATCAACATGGACCCCTGCCCAGAAACGCTTCCAGTATTTTCTTCTCTCTCCTCCTTTTTCTGGGTGCCTACAGTTAGGGATTTCACTGCACAGCTCTGCCATATCCATAGCACTTCTTGCTTCCTTTCAGTTCAATAGAAGATAAAAGGAAGCTGTTCTTGTCAGTGTAGGAGCACTGAGAAAAGAGCCCAGCAAGCTGCCCATCAGTTCTTCACATAAACTGAGTCAAACCCAACAGTAGTCACAATGTTATTCTTTAACAAAAAGTTGCTTTTTTAAAGATTAGACCATTTGGGGAAAATTCAGTCCATATTTTCTTAAGGTATCAAATCTCTTTAGAATTTGCAGAATTCACTTCCAGGGAAGATCTTTGTCTTAATCTACTGGGCTTCCGTATTCTGTTTCTAAGAGATCAGAAATTAAATAGTCTGAAGAAACAGGCAAGAATAAAGAAGGCCAAAGGGAACTTCTTATTTACAACTGGGATATATCTTGTTTTTTAGACTATTTTAATGAAATGTTTTTAAAACTGGAAATTTGATATAGCAAAAGAAGGGGAATTCCAAATATCTGACAATTTTAAGAAGCTGAAGTCTAACTTACTAAAACTGTTTAGTAACAATGACTTTGGTATATAACTAGAGTTAAACACCTGCTAAAATACCTAGTAAATACAAACTTGCTTTATATATCTTAACAGACACTGAAAAGCAAGGACAATTTGTCAGAAGGCTGAGAGGAGTAATGGATATTTAAAACCAGACTAATTTAACTACTAAGTTTTACAGTAGCCTGTGTTTTGACTTCATTCATACAAAAGATAACAAGTATATGACCTCTAAAATGGAATTAGTTCTGCTTTTCATCTCTGCAAGTAAAAGCAGACTTGGTTATTTGCTGTGGACACAAAAATATTCATGATTGATTTTCTGATCATTTTTCCCCTGCAAACATGAGTATCTGAATTTGTGTCTAAATTTTGCCTTTATGTGTAGAACTTCTGCCTGGAGATGCATCTGCAAGCAGAATCTAGCACAAAATTGTTTCTATTCAAGAAATTCTTTGCATCTTTGTGAACATCTGGGATAAGAATTTTGTACTTGGCAAATGTATAGAATGAATGGGAACTGGACATCCAAATCTTAGATGCAGTGTTTACTCAGATGGCTTAGCAGTTGTTTAGAAAACACCTTGTTAAGTATGTTTTTTTTAATTGCTGTTACAGACGTTTACAGCCTGGTGCAATTCCCACCTCAGGAAAGCAGGCACACAGATCGAGAACATTGAGGAAGACTTCAGAAATGGCCTCAAACTGATGCTCCTCTTGGAAGTTATCTCAGGTTAGCTAAAATAAAGTTTTCTGTGTATTTACAGCACACTAACTGAAACACTCTTACAGAGTAATAATCATTAACAAAAGTTGTTAATGATTCAAAACAATGAACACAAACTCTAAGTAGACTGAAAAGTGAGAGATGAAACACTGTAAAGCAAAAAGGAGGGGAAAAGAAGCTCTGCTTTTTGCTTGTCTCCAAATTTTTCTGGTCTGGGCTTGTGTTCCAGGATATCACAGTGTATCAGGGTATCATTGACATCACAGTGTTGTTGGACAAACTGAAAATGTTGAGGACCTTGGCTTAGCCCCTTAGTGCTTAAAAAGCTTTTACACTTAGGTTAAAAATTCATTTTATTCTGCTTTTAACATAAACATTTTGCTTTGCTTTTAATGACTTTATTTAATGTACCAATGCGTTCAAAAGTGAGTGCCTAAAGTGCACCCAGATCGATATTTAGTCATAAATAAAAGGTCTCATTTTTCAAAAGAGTGGAACATCCAAGAATTTTTTCTTACTGATGTAAACTCACTATGTCTCTTCTGTTTTGCATTATTCAGAGGGGCAGTCTCCAAGGTAAGATCAGAATGCCCCTTAATGGGAAGGGAATAACTCAAGCTACAACCACAAAAAGAGTTTTTACAACTGAAGAGAGTTTAGATTTTTGCTGGAGATTTCAGTGTGGAAAGAAATTCTTTGAATGGTCATTCCGCATGAAATAGAGAATATTTTTAGAAATTATTATTTTTTGTGATCATTTGAACAGAGAAGTTTGTTCAAACACATCAGCCCTATGCTCTGAAATAAGTTGCTCTGCTGTGCTGGACAAGGTTACTAAAAGCCATTCTTCTTGGTCAGATGTGCAAGGATGCCATGACTGATCTGCTGGATAGAGTCCAGCCTCTCTTTAGACTCGGGCAGATAAGGATGATGAACTCTGAGAACACTCTTCCTTCTTAATATTCAGCTACTGTAACAGACAGTAGTAATGAACCAGAAGTGGAGTAGGAGGAAGTACACATATCTTCCAGATATTTAAGGCAAACAAATTTTTTACTCTGATTTTACTGTTATATCAGAAAGATCAAAATCTGATACTTCAGCATTTGCATTTTCTTTCCAGGGTTTGGTTCAAACCTTTTTGGCATTCTTTGAGAAAAATACCTATTAAAATAATTGCTGACTTTTAGGTAGTGTTAGGGCACATCCACTCTCGATTTTGAGTCAGTTTTTTGTCTGTAGCAAGGTGTATATAAGAATAAACACATTACATTTGTTGTTCTGCAGGGGAAAGGCTACCAAAACCAGACAGAGGGAAGATGCGCTTCCATAAAATCGCTAATGTCAACAAAGCTCTGGATTACATCGCCAGCAAAGGAGTGAAACTTGTGTCAATTGGTGCAGAAGGTATGTGAAAGATATTGACAGTTCACCTTAGGTCACTTTACAGAGCAGTCTTGTGGAGACCCTTGGCCACGTTATGTGCACTGCTCTCTACATGTGGCTGCCTCAAAAATCCCTTCATGTTGATTGCTGGACTCTGTCTGTGAAAGGACAAGAGGTGGAAATATTTGGATACCTGGAGAGGGATAGGAGTATAAATGAGCACTAAGCTTAGTCTATCTCCAATGTTATATTGAATTGTCTGTTTCAGTAGGTGTTGAGATAATGTTTTTTTTTTCTTACAGAACATTGTGGTTTTCCCATACATTATTAAAAATAAGGAACTCCTTTACAAACCAGGTTGGATTCTAGGGTGTGCTTTTATACAGTCTGGCATCTTTAGGAGATATTATTCAGACAAAATAAAGGCTGACATCACTGCTGAGTGGCTGGAACCTACTCCCACTTTATTATGAGATTTTCTGCAGCTGTGTTTCTAAAATTCAGATACGGAGTTAAGGGAGTGATCAAAAGAAACTGTGGTAGCTGGGGAGTGATTGAACATATGAAGAAAATGGAGTGGGATGCTATTTACTAAAGTAATTGCTTTTTTATTGTTGCTGTTCAGGTAGCTGAGTACCAACATGTGTTTGGTTAGCTAGATTCTGACAGATGTAAACTGAGCTAAAGAAGGCAGACTGTCACTGTAAGTGAACCTATGCCTCCCTAGGAGGTTCACTTAATTGTTTAAAGATGACGAAGGTGTGTGTAGAACTTGTTGCTCCATGAAGATATTTGCATAACGGTTTCCATAGCCATTACCATACCAAGAATGATGTGGCTAGCATGATATCCAACTGTTTTTGATTCCATGGCCTCAATGATGTGCTTTCTGTGCTTTTTCCCCCCACTTTATCATGTCCTTACAGTAAAATTTTGGCTGCAACCTCATGATGATGATAAACACCCCTATATTCTACTGACATTTTTAGGCCTTTTTAGATTGATTTATGAACCTCTTTCCATTTCCAGATTTCTACAGGCTTATATGTATCCTTATTCTGTCTTCCAAGCCAGGGGAAGCTCACAGGGAGCTTACTGTGATTGTGGATGGAACAGGAGATTCATTATATGGGATAAGGGTATCTGTAAAAATAATGGAGAGATCTGTCAGCATTCATTGGTTTTACTCTGGTTTGACCTAGCCCACTTGATTCCTCAAGTGCTGTTCACCAAATGTGTTCAGTTTCTTGATCTAGAACTCAAAAATCCCAAGAAATGTGTTCCACTGGCAGAACATTTGTTTGAACTCACTCCATTTATTTGAGACTGAACTGGGTGGGTAACCTGAAACCAAATCCATGCCATCTGTCTTTAGGCACAGATATGTTTTTTGGGGAATATATCATCAGTGAGGAGAAATGGGCAATTCCCACAGGCACTTCAGATCTCAGAAGAGCTCCACTGCATTTCAGAGGTGCCTGACTCCCTCCATCAGCTGTACAGGCTGCTGTGGCACCCAGGCCCTTTGCTCAATTAAACAAAATGGGATGGAAAAACATGCTGCTACCTTAAACCTCTGCAGTGAGGCTCTTCTGAGAGCGACATGGCATTGAATGGACAGCAGAGGGAACTGAAGAGACAATTTATGTGTGGAAATAAAAATTACAGATGCCTGTTTGATAACTGGTGAAAAAATGCTGAGATTACAGAGCATTGAGCAAATGAAAGGTAGTTTCTGTCATGTCATGCAGGGGACTCAGGCTTCCTAACCAAAACCAGAGTGTAGCAAGAGGAGTGTTATTGGGACAGAGTGGTCTCAATCACGGTTTGTACAAGGCTGGGGTATTTAAACCAAGATACATCTGCTCATATCTCTCCTGGAAAGAGCAATCCAGCCCTTTGCACTCCCATCTCCCTTACTTTGCCCCATTTATTGCTGGTCACTACTGCCAGGGTACTTAGGCTGGGCAATAGCACTTGAGCACTTTCTGAAGGCAAAGCACCTGGGATAGCTTAGATCAGACATTGAAAATATTTAAACTAACTCTGCTGTTCTCCTTAGCAGCAGCTGGCACGGGTTCAGATGCTCTGTGATATAGGTGCTCTGTGAAAATTCCCTTTGGGAAGGTGGCAGGAGAAAAGGCACTTGCTGCAAGTTGGCTGTCCATGAATACAGTATTTCTTCTTGAATGTAGCAGCAGGCCATAGCTAGTAACCCAAGAGATTAAAGTGATGGTTTTAGCTATTATTCCCTGTTTCTGGAATTCTCAGTCTGTCAAATGGATCTTTTAAAAGCAAAACTGAATTAATTATCATTTAAAAAAACCCCCTAAATTCTTAGATGGAAGCATGGGAGAAAAGGTCACAGCTACTGTGATAGCTTAGGTGCAGAGAGGAACCTGTCATTGTAAGACACGACACTATGTTGAGAATGCCTGATGCCCACATTAGATTACATCCATGTGGGCAGGAGCAGATAGATTCACGTGCCTTCCCCTCCCACTCTGAGCAGGCTGAATACAAAGCCAGCTCTGGCATAGATGTGCTTAGTGCCCTGTTAAATTTACTGCATCCCCTCTACTGAATTTGTTACCTAAGGCACAGCGTTGTGCTGGTGCAGCAATGCAGTATCACATCTGACTGGGTATGGTTTCACAGAGTGGGACCTCTGGCACCAGTTTGTGTTTAAAGAGTCCCTGTGCCCCCTGGAACTGCATTCTTGCTCCCACATTTCGCAGCCCTGCCCTCTCACTTGGGCTGACAACTGTTGCTGTAGCTCTGCTGGAGACTGGATCAGCAATATGATCTATTTTTAAAACACTCTCCCCTTCTTTTTTTTTTCCTTTTGTTGCATTTTTCAGCATTGTTGACCGGGCAGTCATTACAGTAGGTTGGAGTGAATGCCATCAAGGAGGCAGAGCACAGTATCCTTAAGTTTGTTTTGTTATCGATGTCTACAATCCCTTAACTCTGCCCCTGTGTGTGAGCACGGGGCACGTGGGCTTGCCTTCACCCATCTGTTTGGGCATTCTCTGAGTTACATGGATGCTTGGAATACTTTTTAATTTCCAAAGCATGAAAGTTTTGTATTTAAATCTGCTGAGGATCATGTTCCGTTTTCTGACATACTGAATGGTGAAGAGCACGGAGGCTCAAGGGGAACAACTGGCACTTAAAATGGGGCCTCAAAATGGTGATTCCTGTGCACAGTACAAAAATAAAATCAGTACTTTTAAGGGTCCAGGGATATTCTTTGAAGTCATCATTATTGTTCTGAGCCTGACTTCTCTGGGCTGTCTATGGAGTAGAGAGAGCTGGTCACTTTTAATTGTGATGCTGAGCAGGAGCCAAATTTATCTACTCTGACTTGACTTGTCAAAGAATCTCTCCACTGGTCATGAAATGAGACTATAGTCAAGAAGATAAAAGAAAAAAACTGTGAAAGTAATCCTTATGAGCCATTCACAGTCCAGGACTTAGATGTTTTCCCTTAAGTTTTAAAAAAGCACAATAACTCCATTTGCAAGGTACTTGAATCTTCAGTGAGATGAACTAGATATGGAGCACCAAAAAAGACAAGTTTCCTGTTAATTGGAAATACTTCTGTATTGCTTTTCTGGGAAGTGGGAAAAATGTTAAAGACAAATGATCTGTGAATCTGCTACAAGAAGATTAGAATAAAAAAATAAATTATTAAGTAAAACCAAAGCAGAATAAAAAAAAAAAAAGTGACTAAAACCTTTGAGAAATTGCTTTGCTTTACTTTTTCCCTAGACAGTTTTTATTGTTTCCCCTCTTTTTTTTCTTTTCTGTCCTCATCCAGAGAGGTGTAGCTTTGTGTATGTGAGGGGTAGGAGCTATACTTCAGCCAGAGCAAACAGGCAGTGTGAAAAAATTAATGAAGTCTTCTATTGACCTGTAGAGGAAAATTACAGAGATAAATCAATACCTTTTTGTCACTGATACTTTTCAATATTTTAGCAACTTTGTTTTTCTTCCTTGTCTTGTATGGGACATGTCTTATATGTCTTTTTTTTGTTGTTGTTTTATGCTAGCAGTTTTATGAGAAACCAAAGCTGGCAAATCACTTGAAAATCCTCCTGAGGCACAACAAGAGAAAATTCCCTCCCTTGCTCTTTTATTATGTATGTGTGTACATACAGATATGTAAATCAAAACAACGATGTAGTGATTATGCAAATCTATTAATTGATTGCCTGACAATCAGCAATGCCTCCTGAGTATTTAAATACATTTATTTTACACTTGAAGAAATTTGTCTTTACTGTATATACTTATCAGGCATCTGATCTGACTTGACTTCCCGAAGGAGAGAAGGAGATAGAGCTACATGCTCTAATTGCCATTTGGTCTTCTTTTGTCTGGAAGGGTTTTGTTTTGAGATTTGAGGTCTTTCAGGGCCCATAAGGCAGGATGCATGCATGGCAGGCAGAATGGTTAAGAAATCTGGAAAATTAGTGCAGGATCCAAATGGGAAAATGGGAAATTAGCCATTTATATATAAACTTGAATTATCGCACTAACAAAATAAGTATAGGGTAGTGATGGGTTACACATTTCCTATCACATTTGTTAATTCCATTGGTTCAAATGACAGCTTGTGTCTCGTCCTACTGCAATTTAACATGTATCTCAAGTCTCAGAGACAGCAGCTGCTCTTGTTCTGTAAAAGGTGCCCCTGGATTCAGGCAATTTTAAGTAGCAGAGTGACAGCACTTTCTGCTGGCACCTCTATTGGCATTTGATGTTAAATTGAGGAAATTCCTCCTGCTCCTTGCCCAGAACACCAGTGGGCCCCCAGGCAGACAGCTGCTTCACTTTTTGAGAAAGGCTGGAGGTGACTGTTGAGTAGGGGAGCAGCTGGTGCCTTCCCTGCTCCACTGCTCCTTTGGTGTGAGGTGACTGGAAACTCAGTCTGCAGTCCCATCTCCTCCCTTCCCAATGCTGCACCCTCCCTTTAGTCTCACTGTGTTTTTCTGAGTCTCTTGACTTACTTTTCAGAACGGTTTAACATCACCACCACACTTAAGTGATCTGCAGTACCTTTTTTGGTGTTGAGGCATTTAGGTGATATCACTTAATTACAATGTGGGAGAACTGAATTCTGACCCAGCTTGTGGCAGGGTGTCCCATGTTCCCTGTGTTGTAGGTAGTTTCAAGCAGTCTTGGAACCAAATGAAACTCCATATCTAAGAAAAACTCCATTTGTATTAAAGATAATTAAATGTGTATATGCTTCAGAGCTCTGAGGCTTTACAGCCTCCTGGCTGTGGTTCTGAACAGCTTGGCAGGAAGCTGTGTAGCTCAGTCTCAGGAGGTCCTGTGTCTTCTGAGCTTTCTTCATGTCTTGTCTGGGCTGGCACTAGAGGTAAATTCTCAAACATATCTAAATAGTATAAGGGAAATTCCATTTTATTAAAAACCAGTACTGTTAATGTCCTGTAGTTTCTTAAAAACCGGGGTAAGACCCTGATGTTTTTTGGTTCTGTTGTATTTGAAAACTGTTAATACTGATACTGTTCAAACTTCCAATATTTCCCTTCATGTTCTCCCTAAAACATCATCCTAAAAGGTAAAGATTTGAAACTGTTAACCCTGAGAGAAGCCTTTTTGCATGGAAGGACTGAAGTGACCTTAACCTCAGTAACCTTCAGTACTACTGACAGAGGAGCACTAGCATGAGTTGTTTGAAAAATGAACCCAGGTGAACTCTGTGTGAATAAAAAAACTATAGTATAAGTACAATCAATTTATTAGGTACGTTGTATTATTTATAGAAATATATGATTAAATAAGATGAAATTGAAAAAACCTTTTAAGTACTACTATTGCATCTATTTTTCACCTTAGAAATCGTGGATGGCAACGTGAAAATGACACTGGGTATGATCTGGACTATCATCCTTCGTTTTGCTATTCAGGATATTTCAGTGGAAGGTAAGAGTAATACAATTATGTTAAATAATTAAGAAATTTGTTCAAAGACATTTTTAAATGAATTGTGTATAAGTGACGGAATTGTTTTAAAAATATTTTTTTTCACAGAAAATGATACTGTAAGTTCTCTACCTGGTGACCAAATGAATTTCTGGAGGGAAAATTATTTACTCTCCTTATCTTGACAGAGACTTCGAGCCAGCTTTCTAAGTGCAGAAGTTCCAGTCATGTTTCTCAGCTACAGAGACAGAAACATGACTGTGTTTCTGAGCTTCTGATCTGTACCCTTTGTGTTTGATTGTATTTCCATCACACATTTTCAGTCCTGTCCATTTGTCACATTCTTTGCAAATAAATATTATGTCTGATTATATCCCTCTTCTTTCTACCTATCACTTTTTCCCCTCACTGTTTCAGAATATTTTTTCTTAACTTCCACTTGGTAACTGGCTTCAAAAAGCATGTTGTAACTTTAAATCAGGTCTATGCTTTGAAAGTCTAGAATTCTAGAAATTAATCTCAATTTTCAACAAAAGTAGAATTGTTTCAAGCTCTGCATTTTATCCTGCCCACATAATTGGTGGGATATTAAATATGGACCTAACGGTTTATTTAATAATTTCTGACCTTTACTTATGCACTCAGATGCCCATAGGGTTCAGATAATAAATGCATTTTTCAGGCACTTAAACCTCCCAATGGGCAAATGAACAGAGACTATGAGCATATTTCATGTAGGCACCAACACAATATTTTATGTCTATTTGCATTATATTTTTAATGGGTGTTTTTCTCCAATCTACAGTCTGCTGTCCAAAAAATATAATTCCTTCAATTTTTAACATCCCAGAACTTTTGTGCAGGCTGAAACTCTAATCTTAACTGATTTCTGTATTTTACTGAAATTCCAGTAGTCCATTTATATGAACATCTTTTAGGATTAAATGTTGGTATATGCTGCTCAGTTTCAGGTGGCCAACATTTAAAATGACAAGAAATTAATTACTTGAGCACTTTTAAAATTTTTCCTTTTTTTTTTTTTTTTAATTTCCTTGTGTCTTTTTCAGAGACCTCTGCCAAAGAAGGGCTGCTGCTGTGGTGTCAAAGGAAAACTGCTCCTTACAGAAATGTGAACATTCAGAACTTCCATCTTAGGTAAACTTCCATTATTTCAAGAGGTAGAAGCAATCTCAAAAGTGTTATGTCAAATTTTCTCCACAGTTGTGTAGGTATATATTTGATCAGAGAATTTTGCTCTTCACTGTTAACTAGACCTTTTTCAAATTCTCCTGCTCTTATCTTCAGAGTGTTATTTTGGTTAGCCTTTACCTTTATTTACTATGACTTCCAGAGCTACTATTTAAAAGAAAAAGATCCTTCTATATATGGAATGACTGTATTACATTTTTGGAGGTCCTTTTTATTATATGGGAATTCCTGAATTCTGCAGCATTGTGGCAAATGACTGCTTTCAAATGAGAGCCACAGAGTTCTTCTGGCAAAAAGACCAGTGTGTTGAGCATGTGAATATCTCATTATGATGAATCAGTCTTTATTATTTTGCAATGTACATTACTATAAGGAGCATAAAATGCCCTTGGTACATACACAACAGCAGCACTGTAAACACATTTGTTTCCAGAATCAGGCTCATAACCTAAGTTGGAAAATTTAGTGGAACTCCAGCCTTGTGTTTCTATGTTTTCATTAAGAGCTAGAATGGGAATTCCAGGCCCTATACAGACTGCCTGGTGTGGGAATTTCACTGGGCTAGTTCCTGAATCTGTGCCACTGGCCTATCATTCGCACTGTTTAACCATGTGATCTTCACTTCCCTGAAATTCTTCTATTATTTAAAACAAGAGCTCCATATTAGTGTTTTGAGTTAGTTCTTAATGTGTAGTACCTAAAACACATTTAGTGACAGAGAAGATACAGTTAATACATATATTCCAAGATAAGAAAAATTTGTTTACAATTTGTAATTTACAAATTTACAGTCCCTGTATTGCCTTTCAGAGATCTGAAATTTGTTGTGTTACTTCCCTATAATGTGCAAAGATATATTTAGTAGAACTTTTTATGGATTGATGGTAACTGTAAGTTACAGTGTCAGAATTTTAGTGTATGTATGTACATACACTGGTCTGATACTTGATATGGGGAAAACATCTTGAATGGAAGTACCTTGATTTATGTTTGGATGGATTGGCTCTTACAGTACTACTCTGCAGTGGGCTGAGTATTTTATTTTACATCTTTTGGGAAAAAAAAAATTATTTGGTGCTCAGTTTGATTTCGTTTTACATTCTAGATGGTTTTATATTATACAATGTAGGTATATTCTGCTTGATATTGTTACATTTTTTTTGGAGATGGTTCTGTTATTTGAATGACCTACCCAGACATCTCAGTAGAAGGGATTTTTACAGTCTTAACATGCTTAGGCTCTCACAATTACTGCCCAGGACAAGACCTCAAACCCCCAGTCCCTGTGAGTGCTTAAGGTGTTTACATAATGTGTCTTTCAAAATAATTGCTTCTGGCTGAAAGGAACCTCTCATAATCTTTCAAAAAATATGTTATTTGTAGCTCCATTAATTTTCTGTTCTTGCCACAGAAGGTAGTGGGTCTGAAGTTAGGGTGAAGTGCAAGAACTCAGATCAAAGCTGTCCTATGTGTGAAGTGTATTAAATAAACTGAGCTGATTTATGATTTCTTACTTCCCTGAACACATGGTTGTACCAGTAAAATTCTCAGAAATAATAAAAGAAAAGCCAATTGCTTCAGCAAATTCACGTAATTGCAGGTTTGCTCTCTTTTTATTTTTTCACAAATATGCTGCAAGTGTAATTGGAGATGATGCATTTTCATGGATGAATCTGTACTTGAGCTGTCCTAGAACACTGCATGAAATAAGCAGTTGAAATCAGGGACTGTTGCACAAAATGTACATTGCCTAGAAAGGATATGAAGTGTACATGGAGTATATGGAGTATACCTTAAATGTGTGTGGACTGTAGAGTAAGATATGTACTAT
The DNA here is from genome assembly GCF_030490865.1 of Poecile atricapillus. Lineage (NCBI taxonomy): Eukaryota > Metazoa > Chordata > Aves > Passeriformes > Paridae > Poecile > Poecile atricapillus. The sequence continues at coordinate 69,987,228 of NC_081251.1, read as the reverse complement.
AGTTAAAGGAGTACAGTAACAGAGCAGCTCAGAGAGAGTTGACAGGACATAAATTCAGGATTTGACAGAATTCCTGCTTTAATTTAAGCCTTGAGCAAGGATCAAACTGTAAAATGCCATGACTTTATTAACTAATTTTTTTTCCATTTTATTTTTTTGTTGTAAAGCTGGAAAGATGGCCTTGGATTATGTGCACTTATCCACAGACACCGACCTGATCTTATTGACTACTCCAAGCTAAATAAGGTCATCAGTCTGGGTGGTACAGCATGCTGTCCTGCAGTGATTTGGCTGGCTTCTGGTTTGCTTAGCATGTTTTCTAAAAGACAGGCTGAGGAGTGCATACTAATTCTGACTGACTTTCTAAGGTCCTTCCCAAAAAACCTCAATGACACAAGGGAGAGGACCTCCTAACTGTCCTGTGTCCTTTCCTTCCCATTACAATGACTTCAGCATTTAATTGCAAATAATCTGGCCCTCAGATTCTGGCAGCTGATGAAGTCTTTACGGTGCCCAATATGGATGTTAAATCAAATACATTGGAATTATCCATTTACCACTGATAGTATTGTCCATCCTGTTTTTATCTGGTGTAAATGACTACAAATTGCAGACCAGTAAACAATGACATGACAATTAATCCCAAGATTCTGTAGAACAAACAGTACTCTTGCTGATTAAGAATACACAGTAAATTACTAGTCTTACATATTCAGAGAGTATTCACTCATTGATTCTCAGATTATACTTCTACCTATAGTTCCAGACAAGTGTAAGCAAAACCAATAGCCTAACCTCCCTAGGTAGTACCTCATGGGGATTAAAAAATATTTTATTAGAGTCTGCTACTTATGGCACAATGCACATATCTAAAAAATACTTTGGTTTGAGAGGGAGAAATGAGGAATGAGCAATAATGTCAGAATTTCTTGGTATCATTACAAGGAAAAAAAGCCTAGAAAGAAGTAGAACGTTGTTGTTTCACTTTAGGTCTCAATACATACACGCTGTTTTCTTCCCTCTGGAATGAATGCTTCTTGAGGTCTCATGTAAACACCAGTGCAACAGAAACCTTAATCATGGTTTTAATCTGTTGTGTTCAAACTTGCATTGATGAGAGAGAGTGGTAAAACATCAACTGTATTTTCCATTCCGTGCCCTTTCATTGCAAATTGATTCACTACTGGAATCAACTGTTATTAGAAAGTCCTTGGTGAAGAAAAGCTAAATGAATGAACTGAAACTATTTTAGAACTTAGTCTGCTTTATATGTTTATAAGTTCAATTTATGCCAGGGTCCCTGAAGTGTGCAGTGATAAAAATTAAATGAGCCTAGTACTGAACACATAAGATTTTAATTAGGCAGCTGTTAAGATAACTTCAGATCTGAACCAATGGGCAAAATATTAGCCATCAATACCAGCTTGTTCTCCAATTCTATATACAACCTTTCCTACAGATAATCAGAGTAATGGAAGACTGAGTTACCTGTCTCTGTGCACACGTGCTTATTGTGCATGGCATGAACAGAAGTGAGTTTGATTGAATGTGTGCTTTGAATAGTGGTACATGGTGCTAAAGAAATCACAGTTAACCATCCCATAGATGAGTGCTGAGAAAAGGGACCAGAACATAAGCAGGTCTGCTTCAATGTTGCTATTTTCCTCTTAGAGGTTTCCAAAATAAGAACAGGTCAGGTTTCAAATTGAGGCTGAGCTGTTGCACGTAAAGCACATGCAGAAAAAAAATCCTAAAATAGATCTTGCTTTTCTGGCCTGGCTGTGTTTGATTGACTCTTCATTTTGGTTACATTAACAGCTGTCTTGGTGTCTTGTTTCTTATCTCCTGCATGCTGTCCTTTCCTTTTCTCACCAGTATGTTTTGTGTGAACTTGTAGCTGGAAAGATGGCCTTGCTTTCAACGCCCTTATCCATAGACACAGGCCTGATCTCCTTGACTATGCCAAGTTAGATGAGGTATTTCTTCAGCTGTAGCAGAGATTTTTAGCTACTGTGGCTTGTAGTTCTGTTTTAAAGGATGGGTGATGGAAATCTCCAATTATTCAGAAGCTGCTATGATTTTAAAGCAATCCTTTACCTGTGGAGCACTATTTACTCATGTACTTAGTACCAAGCACACAAATAGGAGGTGCTCATCACTCATTCATAAGCCAAGTGCTTTAAACTAGTCTATAGGTCTCATTTAGATTTACTGCCTTTTTTACTTTGCTTTTCTGCATCTTATTTTCCCAGTCTCTCTCTATGGACATGGGCATTGTTCAGAGGGGCTGTGGCCAGTTAGTAGTTTGTGACAATGTCAAAATAATAATAGCATTAATGGCATGAACTGCCATTTCACATAGCATGTTTTCCCTCCAAGCTGATGTGGGAAGGCTGCCTTAATGGCAGCCTTAATCTGACACACTTTCATTGTCAGCAGCAGCTGTCTGTAAGACACAAGATCTGTGCTCTCTTTCTGAACTATGCTCACTGCTTGCTTTTCCTTTCCTTCAAAAACCAAAATCTCAAAACCAGAGGAAGCGCTTCAGTTTCCACAGCCCTAAAATTTCATTTATAGAGGCATTACGGATTTTTATTTCCAAGCTCAAGTTGGCAAGTTTCGCTCCTTCTGGAGAACAATTCTGTCTGCGCTTGCTTCTTCTCATGCACGCACTTAACCAGCAGAGAACTCAGTGGAAGTCATATCCCTGTCATGTACTGTAGAGTGGGTATAAAACAGGCAGGGCTAACTCTGTGTTGAACAGTCTCATTTAGCCTGCTGGTACAGTGGCATTTAGCATCTGTAGTGCTGCTGTACTTCATTCACAATTAGCTCAGAATTGAGTGTACACTGTTGTCTGTGTTCACCTCCAGAATGCATTTCCAGCAGAGTTCTAGCAGTAGATAACAGCTTATTAAAGTTTTCTTTTGAAAACATAGCAGCAGATGAGCAAAAGTACATGTAACTAGACTCTGTTTTTTGAAGAACAATAGTTGTGACTCCAGTTTACAGTTTGGAGAAACAGAAGCTAAGTTTTAGTGTGCTTCAAAGAAAAACTTCTATCTTTGACTCATTGTATTTTTTTCTTTAATGCAGGATGACCCCATAGGGAATATCAACCTTGCCATGGAAATAGCAGAAAAGCATTTGGATATCCCAAAGATGCTGGATGCAGAAGGTGAGACTTATATCTTACTGAAGTTTGTGTTGCTTGTAAGCAGGGCACAGTAAAATATCTTTTTTTTTTTTTTTCTAGCAGATTTTCAGTATTCCTTCCCTATGAATCATAATGTATTTTCAAAAAAAAATAAAAAAGCTTCATTTTCAAAAAAATATTTTCATTCCTTTCCTGCATGCTTTGGATAATTTCACTCACTTTTTGCTTTATTTATTATTTGTTAGGGTTTGCATTTATTATAGTGCTTTGGACCCTAACCTCAGCACATAGCCCCACTGTGTTAAGGTAAAATGCAAGATCACAAGTTAGTCCTTGTTTTTAATAAATAAAATTTAATAAAGGGAAATTTAACAGTTAACAAAAAGCATATTTGGTTTTTTTAACATTTTAAGTGAGGGGCCAAAAATAGAAATAGTGGAAGTTCTTTCAAAACTTTGAAAATGTGCTAACACATGCCTCACTTCCTCTGAAAGAGAGCTGGGTTGAGGGAAGCATTTTTTTGGTTTATTTTAGTTGTAAACTTTTTACATTGATACTTTTAACAAATAATTCATGTGTCTCCAATTATCTTGAGTGTTTCCTGAATTTCTTCAAGATAACCAAACTTTTGTATTCTGGGAAAAAAATGCTGCCAAACTACTGCAATTTGACTACATTACTTCAAAGCATTCTTCCCCAAGAATGGAGACTCAGCTCTGGTGGCTTGTCAGTAGAAGAGTGATAATGTAGGAATTATCCAGAGCACTCAAACTGACTACACCTGCTCCTCTTGAAGTCTTCATTTGGAAAGTTAGACAGGATGATTTGGAAAATCCAGGTTGCAACCTCTTCATTGAAGAGTAGTTTCACTTTCATGCTTTAAAACAGATTGTTTTCATCTTTTGAACTGAAATTCCCCTCTCAAGCACCACTTAATTATTTTGCTCTGAAATACTCTCTGCAAGGAATGAACAGAGAAGTGCTGTCCCCTTGCCACTGAGCAGCTTTCTACATTTTTTTCCTCTTCTCTTCATAGTCAATATAAGAAACCTTTTCTTTTCCCCACCAGTTTTTCTGCACATTCTATTCCCTATCTTACTATCCTCCTCTTGGCAGGGGAGGAGGTAAAGAAATGATATTCTTTCTAATACCCTTTAGGTATTCATGGTCACTTTTTACCATCTTTACTTCCACTGTGCTCTCTGTGGAAACTTTGTAAAGTTTTGTTCACAGCTACATAAAGTAGATGCAAAATCAGTAAATATATTGGTCCTGAGCCTAGAAATCTCACTGTTAACATCAGAATTTTTCAGTCATTCCTGGGTCTTTTCAAGTCAGTATCTCCTCACGCCTTACATTGACAGGAATCCATGCAGCTTGCACTAGAATTATTCATTACTCAGCCATAACTGCTGTAAAAACAACTTTTCCTGCCTTTCTCTGTTAAGTATTGGAAAGGTCCATTTTTATTCATAGATGCATACCTGGATTGCACTCACTTTATATTTTCACTCTCCTGCCATGGTAGGGACAAAGCTACTAGCCAGCCAAGCCAAACCCTCCTGTGATTTATGCTATTAACTAAAAAGATGGGCTGGCACAGGGATTGCAGAGATGCTACTATCCAACTTTTCCTAGCACAAAATGTATTTCTGGACTGCAGGAGCTGTACAGATTTCCAGTATATGCCAGTACCCTGTCAGCCACAGGGACTCTGTGCTGCTCCACACTGAGTGCAGTTCTGGTTTGTGGCTGTGTTTAGCTCTGCAGTAATTGCAGTGATTCAGAAGAAGTTGCTTTGGAGTGGCAGTGAAGCTGAACCCAGTAGATCTGCCAGCCATGCCATCTGCTTGGAAGTTTCTACAAACCAGAAGGAAGCAATACCCTTCTGTACAGTCTCAGCCTTCAGATGTTTTGCCATTTTGGGGAGAGTTGTACCTTTTGTGTTTGCTGATTCTGAAAGCTTAGGTGGCTGTGCACTCGTATCAGTAAACAGATGCAACCTGAATAATTGTGCATTTATTTGGAATCCTTACAGCACTGAGGTGACACCATAGCATAATCAGATCAAAATACCTTGTGAGAATTTCTGAGCAGTTAACCCTCTTCTCTCTACACAGATGTAGTAAACACTGCCAGACCTGATGAAAGAACCATTATGACTTATGTTTCCTGTTACTACCATGCATTTGCTGGTGCTCAGAAGGTGAGATTGTAGATGGATCAGATCTCATCCTTCACCTTCTGTCTTTTTTTTTTCAGCAATTTTTCCTTTTCTGATCTTTTCCTCACTAGTTACTAGAACAGCATCTTAGAGCTGAGCTCATTTCCTGTTGCCTCTTTCCTCTGTGAGCCGCTGTTTTGGTAGAGCCAGTAGTAGTCTATCCATTTGTTCCATGGAAAAAAACCTTCCTGTCTCATCTTTCTGCATATTTACTAATAATATCCAGTAGGATTTTGACAGTTACTGAATGGGCGAGTGATGATATTCCCTCTAAATGAATTTTCTGTGCATTCATTTGAAGCACCATTAAAAATACAAGATGAAAATAAACTCAGAGTGAAAAACAATAGCAGAATGCCATCTTTCTTCTCTCTGCTGGATATTATTTCTGCTACAGATGTCAAAATCATCATAACATGCTCAGAAAAGAAACCCTTCTCTTATGCTTTCAGGATTGTTTTTAAAATGTTAAATGCTTAATGGTAAGTACAAACAGCAACACCAAATGATGTTCCTATGCAAAACAGACACAGAAACATATATAGACATCTCAGACAAGCTCTGGAATCATGTCCTAAAGAAAAGAAGGAACATTCTAAAAAGTAAGAGGGTTTGGATTTGGGCGTACTTCAGGTATTGGTAATATAAAAAATACTGATATATAATGCTATGGTTATAACTAATCCATGTGCAACTTCCAGAGAACATCTCCCCAGGTTGAAATGTAGTCTGCCTTTCCTGTGTCTTAGACAAAACTCCCACAATTTAAGTCACCAGAGATACGTGTGCCAGTTCTTAAGCAAACAGTCCTGGTAAAATTAGGGTTACTCCTCCTATGACACTGCTGGATCAAGCCCAATGAAAAGAAAATAAAAAATCCTCCTCTTTGCATGACGTTATACTGAATTTTTAGTGTACTTTTTATTCTGTCAGCACCCCTCAATCTAACACTACATTTATTACAGCTTTGTAGACTTTCTCGAATACAGAGCTATGGACAAGAAAACAGTAAGGAGGACATGAAGTTATGCATTTATCTATTCATCCTATTTTCTACTCCTCGATTCCCTTTTTTCTTCTTTTATTTTAATTTCTCACCCCTCTTGTAGATATTGTGAACACTCCCAAACCTGATGAGAGAGCTATCATGACATATGTGTCCTGCTTCTACCATGCTTTTGCTGGAGCAGAGCAGGTATTAATCAACTGTCCCTTCAGGTTGCTGTGTTTTTGATTGGCTGTTTCACACTTTTACTAGTTTATTTAAAAAAATAAACCAACTAATTTAGTACTATGTGGTTTTAATTAACATGTGCAAGTGTTACTTGAGCACTAATATCTGTTTTTAACTGATTCTCAAACCTGTTTTAGTTAAATGTTGTGTAACAAGTTAACTTCTTTAATTCACATAGACATTCTGTTTCTAATTTTGGGTCTTTATTTAGTGCAAATTTTAAGGACAGTTTCAGAAAAAACTGATTTGAAGATATTGTAAAGTGGAGTTGTTGCTACAACACCTTATGTGTTTATTGCATAACAGAATGTTTGACTTTTGGAGACTAAGACTTTCTCATGCTGAGTAGTAATTTAGGGCTCGATTTTCAAGGATTCCTAAAAACACAGGCACAGAAGACATCCAACACAGTATTTGTGCCTGGTTCCCGCTGAAGCCAACAGAATCATTTGTGGATGAAAATATTAGTATAAAAGGCATGAACATCAGCAGCAGACCTGTCATTGATGGGATATTCACTTATAAATGTGACATTTCCCACTCTTTCATACCTTTCTAGCCTACAAATGGACATAACCCAACTTATGCTAAAAAAAAAACAACTTTAAAATAGCTGATATTTTCCCTTCATCCTCAGGACTGAATTTCCCTTCCTGTCTGCTAGGTTGCATATACCTTAACACAGCACAACTATGCTGTTGAGCTCTTTTGCTCCTGGATATGAAGGTTTTGCTATTCATGAAAAAGGGGAATTCCAAATACTCTGTAATACAGGAGTCTACATGGATATTTATTTGATTTATTTGATTCCAGAGTCATATTTCTATGAAAGTATTGCTCTGTGGTATCAAATTGTAAATTTTAAATATGGCAGAGCTACACAGCTCAGTCACATATAAATTTGTCAGGAGGCATGAAAAGATTTGCTTTGTCAGGGGTTGAGCTGCACTTATTCTCAAGGGTATATGTACATACGATATGCAGATATAGAGTGGTCTGAGACTCCTGCATCACGTGTGGCGTCTTTCCAGTGTGGCTAACAAATCTAATATTTTTGGATGTGATTTAAAAAATATAACCTAATAGGATATCTGTAAGAATGGCCTAAGTTGTCTTTGAAAAGATTTATTAGACAGCAATATAATAAGTCTTTATTGTACAACAAGAGGGCCTCTGTGCTGGTCCATGCCTCATTCAGGCCATTGGAATCTATGGCTGCAGAAGGAGGGAAAATGAATATTTAAGCAACCTAGGAGCATAAATCAGCAACTACAAAAGAATGTGATCTTTTATTTGCAGCAGCCACATTCTCTCTCTTTCTCCAAGCCTATACCTTTCTCAGAATGTGTTTATGAACATGTCCTGTTTATTTGCTGTGTGTTACAGGCTGAGACTGCAGCTAACCGGATCTGTAAGGTGCTTGCTGTGAATCAGGAAAATGAGAGGTTGATGGAAGAGTATGAGAGACTAGCAAGTGAGGTAAGGATGCTCTATCTGTAATGTGGTAACAATAATGAAATATTGAAAGCTGAAAGATTCATGCACTCCCTTCAAGACAGCAAAGTGGAGACACTGTAAGGGTAAATCTCACAGTGGCAGGTTACAGAGCCCAGTTGCCCAAGATATTGAGTTTCAGGTGACTCCTTTGCCACACACTTCCTGTGTGACCTTCAGCAAGTCAGCCAGTCTTGTTAACACACACACAAAAGGGTGTCTAGAGGATTGTCATCCATCTTCCCCAAGACCAAGCTGCCTGTCTTTATAAGCTTTGAAGACAGCCATCCTTGACCAGATGTGGAACACACCAGATCCTGTCAGTACAAGCAAACCTCTTGGCTTTGTGTAATGCAAAGCACACCTGGAGAGAGTCTGTCAGGTTGTTCACAATTCACCTGAGAGCATGGACAGCAGATGAATGTACAGATGAACATGCTTCTCCTCTCCTTTCTTGTTTAATGGCAAATCTGCTGAGCAAGACTACAGATGTACAGTGCACAAATGAGAGCTCTCTTACCTTTTATTGCTTAACCTGCAAAAACACTGAGATCACAGCACTACTTTCTGTATCTAAATTTGCACTAATGACCTTCTGAGTGAAGATTTTTATCTGAGGCTGGTTTCTGTCCTGATCTCATAACTATGACTACCTGAAAAACCAAGAACAATACTTCTGAACATAGTAGATGATGTTGGGTGACTCAGATTTTGAGTAATTAGAGACATCTTACACGTGTCAAAATCTTTCTGAAAATCAGTGTATTTCTAGAAATACCTAGAATATCTGGGCAGATTTATATATAACTCATAATACCCAAATATCTGGGCTATAAAAGTATTGTTCAGCTTTGAATATCTTGTGCTTACTCACCGTTAAGGCATCAGTACCAACTAAAGTCAATATTAAAATGGAACTAAATTAAGATTTATATGTTCAATATAATTTTTTTTAGTTGTTTTTCCATTGCCTTTATTGGTTTGAAAGCTTTTAGAATGGATTCGCCGGACAATTCCTTGGCTGGAAAACAGGACCCCCGAAAAAACAATGCAGGCTATGCAGAAGAAATTGGAGGATTTCCGGGACTACCGCCGCAAACACAAACCTCCCAAAGTACAGGAGAAATGTCAGCTGGAGATCAATTTCAACACCCTGCAGACAAAACTGAGAATCAGCAATCGGCCAGCTTTCATGCCATCAGAGGGGAAAATGGTTTCAGTAAGTAAAGGAGGCATCAATATTCTGTTTGCTTTATCAATGATCTCGCAAAAATGCCCGTGTGAAGGATTGAAAGGCCATTCTAAATAATTCTCAGAAACATCAGTTTGTTGTACTTTTTCAATACCAAACTCCTTTTACACATTCCCCTTTGTTCCAGAATCTTGCTTTCTAATAAGTGTACTCCTGCCTCTGTGAAGGTTTTCCCAAAAGCAAATTATCTGGAGATGCAAGACAATATAGAGCTTCCTTTGGGAGTATTATCAATACTCGTGTATCAGTGAACCAATGATTGCTTATTTAAGCAAAACTCAGTGGTTTCACTGACATTTTAGTCATCAAACAGACGTTGTTCAATACATGTTTCTACGTTTTTGTATTCTGCTTTTTCTCTTATGCCTATGAGGAGAAGAGTAGTCTGTACCAAGAATTCTCATCTGCTGATAAGTATTGTGACTTGACTGTGGGTCAAAACATTTACTGTGGAATATAGCAAACCTGCTTCTGTACCCTATTCTATCATTGTGCTTTGGTTTCTCAGCTTTGAAAAACCAAAAAACAAAGCTCTACCTGAAAAGGGCCATTGTCCACTCACTGCAGAAAATAAGGGCCCTGTTACTTCAGCTTCCCAAATGTGTCTTTGAGTTTGCAAGGAAATTCACAAAACTTTGTGTACCACAGAAGGTGAAATGAATTCATGATCCAGGTAAAATATGCACCAAATCCTCTTGATACTAATTACTTTGCTTTTGTCAACTTGTGACAGCAAAGCACTTTCATTTTGATAACAGATATATCATAAAAGAACACACGCACATTGTAAAGTGGGAGGTAAAAGCAATATATTGTGAAGACATTGGACCTGTAGCCATGCTTGGAAATCATTTCTATAAGGGCTTCTTTCATGAACCCACCTGAATGCAATGCACTATGAGGAGCAGGTGTCTGCACTAAAACACTACTGCCTGACAACATTTTCTATGATTTTATGATTTTACAAAATCTGAACATAAAAACTTCTCTTTTTGAAGCCAAATGGTGAATGACTCAAAAATCCATAAATTTAGATACAAAGGGATTATAGTTTCATCCATCTCTCCCATGTATTCTCTTCACAGGATATTGCCGGCGCTTGGCAGAGACTTGAACAAGCTGAGAAAGGCTATGAAGAGTGGCTGCTGAATGAAATACGACGACTGGAAAGACTGGAACATTTGGCTGAGAAATTTAGGCAGAAGGCTTCCACTCATGAACAGTGGGCATATGGTGAGGAGAGATGGCTTTTAACATTTTTAGTGTTTTAATGTTCAAAGTTGAACAGTCAGTGCTGAGTATTTGCCAGCCATGATCTCACTCGTAAGTAATTTGGACAATTTCAGACAATCTAAAATAATAACAGATAAAATGTCAGGTTTTGTTGAATGTAGTCATGATGCTGACTTGGTGGCATGTTGCTAATGATATGTAACTGTAAAAATCATACTTGAAGTAGTGAGTCAAACTTAATGGGAATATTCTGCCTTTGAATAGAGGCCATTACTGCTAATGTATTCCTGCGTAGTTGTACACCAGCAATCCAGCCAGGAATGCAGTGATACCACTGGTTGAGTGTGAAATCATTAATGGAGGTATTCTGAGTTTATTATTATTTGGTCATCATGATCTGAATGGTTCAGATAAATCACATGGACTTGTGTCTGCTTTGCTCCAAACCCCAGATTGCTCACCATTTACAGTTGTGGCTTTTAATGGCAACCTAATCTCACCTGTAGTTGTGACTCCTGTAGGACCTTACAGCAGCATTCAGTTTTGTTGGGGACTATTAAACACAGGTCTGCTCTACCATCCCGATGACTGTCTTCCTGCTTCTGCCGTGCTTCTGGCTTTTTCCAGCTAGATTCTTTTGACACTGTGAAAGTGAATCAGAGTCCATCCTCTAACAGTTGCTGGAAGCATGCAAGGCTGTAAATGGTTGCCAAGCAGACACTAGAAGGGAAACTACAGCATTTATCAGCCCTGAGAGCTGATTTTCTGAGCATAAACTACTCATGGTGACAAGTTATAGCTGCTGTGTAGGGAAAACTTCACGTAAGCTGGTACACAGCAAGTGGAACAATAGTTGCTTCTGGCTCTAGGATTCACAGAGCTCTGCAAATGCCATGTGGTGAGTGCAGCTGCAGGGACTGTCTGCGTGGATTCAGTTGTCCAACATAGGAGCTACTCAGCAGTAATATTTCAGTTTCTACTTAATCTTTCTTTCTCTAGCCTTTTGTAGATAAGCTGGCATTTTCCACTTAAAATTCAGGGTTTGATACAAAAGGCAGTCACACATCTCAGGGTTATTTTTTTTAAGTGCTGAAATGAATAATGAATTGAAGGAGAGCATAAAAAAGAATTACAGATCATTAGTAAGAGTGAAATGGAGCATAGCAGTGTGATTTCTGGTTTTTCAAGTCTATTCTACAAAAAATTATCACAGTGGTTTAGAGATACAGTTTTTGTCAATATACCATTTTTATGCCACTTTCTCTAGCAATGTAATACTCACTATTTCAGACCTGTATAAGTAGCCTATGCAAAAACCAGGACATTACTGTGAGCTTTAAAAATATACATTTCTAATTAACATGTGCTGACAATTTGCTGCTGATTTCAGTGGGGGTGGGATTTAATTTCATGCATATGACTTTCACCATGCCTCAACTAAAAAGTTGATTAAATTTGCAATTTTCCTAACAAATAAATTGTTAAAAAATGAGTAATATTTTCATTTCCTCTTTCAGGCAAAGAGCAGATCTTGCTTCAGAAGGATTATGAGTCTGCCTCTCTGACAGAAGTCCGTGCCATGTTAAGGAAACATGAAGCTTTTGAGAGCGATTTGGCTGCTCACCAGGACAGGGTGGAACAGATCGCTGCCATTGCCCAGGAGCTGAAGTATGTTCCATTTAAAGGCTTGCAGCTGCTGACATTTAACTTTGCGATAAACTCTTTCCAATGAATTTGATAGTGTCATAGGTACCAACGTAGGAATTCCAGACATAGCTTCATAAGTATATTATCTGAGCTGGTCACTGAGACCTTTCCCTCATCTCCCCCTTACCCCCAACCAAATATAGATATTCAACTGACCAAAATTATTTGAATAGAAACATTTTCAGCTTGACTTCACAGTAATATTTTAGCATTAGCTCTACCCATGAGTTCTTTGTGGGTTGATGGGAATCCTGGAGGTGTTTATTTCTCAGTTCATATGGCCTGCTGAGAGGTACAGGCTATGAGTTGTTTAACTTAGAAAATAATTTCATTTACACAAATTACAGATCAAGTATCTTCACAATTATATAGGTTCCTTCAAAACGCTTCACATCCCTTTATTATCTCTATAATAGTGGGTAGTGCACTGACTTCCTGCAGATTTAATTGTGTCTAATATGCTTATTTTCACAATCTCTTATATTATATTTCGAAACGCCATTGTCTCCATTTTACAGAAGGGACAGTGGAAACTAAATAAATTGCTCTCAGATTCCTGCCCTTGGCTTCAGCTCTCCAAGTTTCAATTTCTCACCTTGGACAGGCAGATCACTTACTGCTCAAAAGGGAAATCTTAGAAACATTTTTTCACTTTGCGGAGGACCATGACTCACAAACAGCTCCATATTCATTAACGATTAAAAATCAGACACTTGTCTAAAAATGTAGTTCATATCTGACAGCAGCAGCACTTACAGTAACTGTGTAATTCAAATGGATTTAAATGAAAATCCCATCTTCGAGATTATTTAAAGGAAGAAAAATTAAGCACAGTGGGCAGAGTAAGTACTGTATTTTGGTTAATGTGAAAGAAATCTGAAAAAAACCTACAGAGAACAGAGATTGCCCTAAATATGTGAGATTATGTAACACTTTCTGCCATGCTTTGATCCCTCTTACTGATTTATTTCATAGAATGGCTTGAGTTGGAAGGGACGTTAATGAGCATTTAGTTCCAAGACCCCTACCATGGACAGGGACATCTTCCACTACATCTCATTTCTCAAAGCCCCATCCAGCCTTGCCTTGAACACCTCCAGGGATGGGGCATCCACAGCTTCTCTGGGCAACCTGTGCCAGTGCCTCCCCACCCCCACAGTAAAGAATTTCTGCCTAATATCCAGTCCAAACCTGCCCTCTTGCTGTTTAACACCATTCCCCCTTGTCCTTGTTAAAAGTACTTCTCCAGCTCTCCTGTAAGTTCCCTACAGGTGCTGGAAGGCTGCTATAAGATCTCCCCAAAACCTCCTCATCTACAGGCTGGACAGCCCCAACTCTCTCAGCCTGTCTTCTTAGGACAGATGCTTCACCCCTCTGATCATTTTTTTGTCCCTTCTCTGGACCCACTCCAACAGGTCCATGTCTTTTCTGGGGGCCCCTGATCTGGATGCAGTGTTCCAGGTGGGGTGTCACCAGAGCAGAGCAGAACGACAGAATCCCCTCCCTCCCCTGCTGCCTACACTGCTTTGGATGCAGCCCAGGACACGTTTGGTTTCTGGGCTGGGAGTGCCCGTGGCTGGGTCATATTTAGCTTCTTGTCAGCCAACATCCCCAGGTCCTTCCTCCCAGGGCTGCCCTCAATCCATTCTCTACCCAATCTGCATTTGTGCTTGGAATAACCCCAATATTTCTTTCTCTTTGTTCTAAAGAAAGTTTATGTAACACCTAATCATTGGTAATTCAGCTTCAGCTTTATGAATTATGAGAAACTTTGGGAATGTAGTATACATAGCACAGCATCTGCTTACCAATGTTTTGAACCCTCTGTCCTTTACCTCTGGTGACGCCAGTGAACACTGTATCCTGTCTATTTTGGGATTGTCTCTTCTCAGTTGTTTCAGTAATTTGCTGCGTGAAGTTAAACAAGTTATTTGTGGCCTGGGCTGCAAAGGTGCTGAAAGCTGATTGCATTTAGAGATGCTCTAATTTGACTTCTCTACATCTCCATAGAATGGTGCTCTCAGTGCCTGATTTTTCACTGTGACTCTGTAACTCAATGGGAACACTGAATGAAAGGTCATAGGAGTCAGGTTTTATCACTGGCTGCGAGCAAATGGGCAGCTTCTATTTAAATACTGATTTTAATTATTTATACATAATTCCTCACACAATAAAATGATGAAAGAAAATGCTAATTTCTTTCTTAATCCATATTTTTGAAGAAGGATTAATGTCTGAATGCTAAGAAATGTGCATTGGCATCTGATACAAAGCCTTTTGAAGTCAATGTGGGTATTTCTTTCATGATTTTTGTTTGTTTGCTGGGTTGGTTGTTTTTTCCCTCATCACTGATTCATTTCCTTACAGAAACTATCATTATCTGTGTCTAAATTCCAAGTTGGTACACCTACCTTCATGTTTTGTTTTAGTCAATCTCTTGGTTGCCTGATGTTGCAATTTCAAAGGAGAACTATTGCTGTATGACCTTGAACTGTACTAGTTACAGTTTCCTGTCCTGGTATTTTCTGCTACAGCTCAGTCCACTGTGTGCTTAAGGTTAAAGTTGCTACAAGCCTGTTGATTGATGCTATTTAGATAGAGGATTTATGTGTGTATGCAAACAGGTGATTCCAGCTATAAGATTGTTGTGTTCCCAGCCTGTGTAGATTTAGATATTCCTTGACAAAGAGGCATGACAGGGCTTGGATAGGACTTTATACAAAGCTGAAGGGGCACAGCATTTCTAAAATGAGATTTGCCAATTATGACATAGCAAATGCTCATTTGAGTGAGCCGTACTATAAAAACCCCATCTTAATTCATGATCTTATGTGCTCATTTCAATGTTTCAAATCATCAAGGCAAAATTTTTGAGATCTAGTTTCTTGTATATCCATCACTTTTAGTATATAGCGACTGATTTTCAGCCAAGCAGACCATTATCTGTAAGACTGATTTGAGAGGCATTTTGGTTCTGGAGACCTGGGCTCAAATTGTGCTTACGTACATAGTTAACATGAGCCTTGTTCTGAAGCACTGCTAAAAGACGTTGCTCAGCAGGTTATTTTTGTGGCACTATCACTGTTCCCAAAATGAGCTCACTCTTAAATGCTTCTCTGGATCAGGTCAAAATTTGGCTGAATTTTAAATTTTTGACAGATAAGATTGAGTTATTTGGAAGATCAATAATGGTAACTGAATGATTATTAAATTCCAAAGACTGTAGGTTTCAAATGGCCAAACAAATACAATGACTGTAACACATGAAAAGCAGTACTTGACATACTGCAAATCAAAAAGTTTTACAAAATTTAAATCTCGTCTCTTCAATGTTGAGAAAGATAGATACAAAAATTAATAGGGCAGGGAATGTAAGCCTGTGTTTTATTTCCAAGTAATTAATCTTTGATGAGTTATTACTTCCTCTGCTCCTGCTTTGATTAAAAAATTGTTCTTTGATACCTATAATACACTTATTAAACAGTAAACAACAGCAGGCCCAGAAAGGTAGTGGAGCTACACTGTTTAATGCCACTTTGTAAACCAACTTAGGATATAGTTAGTTAGCACCATGGGTGCCCTTTTTAAAAATTGTTTTGATATTTCCCCTACCTATTTGTCCACAGCACATATCCCTGGAAGGAACAGGATAGTAGAGATCTTATGGGGAATGACTGAATCTCCCTGGCAGAGCTTGTGGAAGAAGGTGGTGTATCACCTTCCAGGACTTTGACCACAGCTGGTACAATCAGTCCCTCACTTTCACGGAAGGACTCCTGCCTTTACCCTTAATCGACAAAAGGAGATAAGTGATCCATTGAAGGAAAAATAATGTTTGCTCACTCAGGAACATAATCTAATAAACTTAATATGCTATAATGAAAAAAACCCCAACTTTCAGCCAAAAACTCATGACAGCAAAATCAATCTCAGCCTGTTTCATCCAAGACTCTATGCTCCTGACTTAAAATTTCTTAGCAGATAGTGGCTTCTGTTGTATCCCTTGAAGGCTAATGAAAACGTTTCCAAAGAAGGAAGTGAGTTTTCCAGTTAAGGAGCCCTTGTACAGTATGACTCAATGGCAGTTTTCTCCTTACATATGAGAGTTTACTTTCAGAATCTTAGGTTGTTTTTGTTATTTTTTAAAATTGTTTGGAGGATTGGATTAGAGAATACCAGGGTAAACTTGACAAGTCCATGTGCTCTGATGGGCTGCATCCATGAGTGCTAAAAGATTATTGGATACCATAGTGAGGCTGCTCATAATGATCTTTGAAAGGCCTTGGCAGTCGGGAGAGGTGCCTGAGGACTGGAAGAAAGCAAATGTCACCCCAGTCTTCAGCAAGTGCAAGAAAGAAGACTCAGGGAGCTACCAGCCTGTCGCTCCAGCCTCATCTCAATCCCTGGCAAGGTGATGGAGCATCTGATTCTGGAGGCCATCTCTAGCCACGGGGAAGACAGGAAGGTGATCAGGAGGACAGGAAGGTAGTCAGGTAAATGACGCTTGACCAACCCGGTTGCCTTCTACAATGAGTAAACTACCCGGATGGAAGAGGGAAGATGAGTGGATTTTGCCTCTCTTGACTTTAGTGAGGCTTTCAACCCTGTCTCACAACATCCTCATAGGCCAAGTCAGGAAGTGTGGGCTGGATGGGTAGACAGTGAGGTGGATTCATAACTGGCTGAATGGCAGATCCTAGAGGGCTGTACCCAGTGGCACATGTCAAGATGGAAGCCTGTCACTTGTGGTGTCCCCCAAGGTCCAGATCTGGGCCCAGTGTTGTTCACCTTGTGCATCTGGAGAAGAGTAACCCCTGCACCAGGACAGGCTGAGGCTGAGCTGCTGGAACGCAGCTCTGTGGAGAACTTGGGGGTCCTGGTGGACAAGAACTGTCCAAAAGCCAGCCGTGTGTCCTTGTAGCCAAGAAGGCAAATGGCCTCAAGAAGACATGACTGAGAAAGGACCCCATCAATGTCTATCAGTATTTAAAGGGAGGGTGCTGAGAGGATGGATCCAGGCTCTTCTCAGTGCAGCTGAGGAATAGGACAAGAGGCAACAGGCAGAAACTGATGTATAGAAGTTCCATCCGAATACGAGGAAGAACTGCTTTACTGAGCACTGGAACAGATTGTCCAGAGAGGTCGTGGAATTTCCCTCACTGGAGATGTTCAAGAACCACCTGCCCTCAATCCTGTGCCAGGTGCTCTAGGATGACCCTGCCTGAGTAGGGAGGTTGGACCAGATGACCCCTTGCAGTCCCTTCCAACCTGACCCACTCTGTGATTTTGTAATTCTGTGATTCTGTTATGGTATTTTTCTTAACCTGTTTCACCTTTCTTCACTTTCAACAGTCAGTTGATTGCAGCACATCTGAAGCTTCTTTTAAACACAATCCTTTTCATACTTCTCAGGTTTATCCCAAACCAGATTACTCTGACTGGGCTTAGAAGAGCATGAACACTGCCCCTGGCCTACAGAGCTTCTGGCCTCTGGCTTCACAGAGGAAAGCTGCCTCTGTTCTCATTTTGTCCTCTGTGATTCTCTATATTACTGGCAGTGTGATCTGTTCATTCCTCTTGCCAATTGCCTAGACAATAATGCTAAAAAAAAAAAAGGGGGGAACAAATTCTATCTGCATTTGCTGTCTTGATCAAGCCTCAAAGTAAACCTTAGATTCTTATTGCCATGTGTCAGGCATTTACAGTCTCTGCAATGTTTAGTACTGGGCAGAGTGTTCTCAAGGCGAAGCCAAGAGCTAAATTCAATAGATGGCGATGCACCAATAAAAGTGAGTTTCCAAGGTGTCAAACACATGTATTATGGATGACTATCATTTGCCACTGAGATCAAAAGTTCAGTTTGAAGCAGAGTCAGAGCAGAATCTCAGGACAGAGACTTAAAAATTTATTCCAGTCTTGGGCAGAATAGTAAGTTGCTTCCTGTTAGGATATTAGGCTATTAAGCAGGTGAAAAAGCAATGGTAACTGCTATAGTTTGTGAATGCACTCATTCATGCTGGTGACATATGTGGGTCTGGAAATCCCTGTTCTCTGAACCATACAGTTCTGGGGTGTAGATCTGTGAGGAGTTCCTGGAGAGGAAGATGAGAATTGTTCTCTGCACTCCAGATCTCAGAAGCCCCTAGTAGTATTGCTAGGCTTGTGAGAGATGCTTTGAATGCAACCTGATGTGTGTTTCTCAGTTAAATAATTTCAAAGCATATAAGGAAAGGATCACTGGGCTATTTAAAAAAAACTGGGTATTTCAGGCCAATTAATTTAAAAGGTACCAATCTTTGCAAACTTGATAAGGACTGAAGCAGTCTGGCCATAAATTGCTTGTGTCATGGGAATAGCTAAGACAAAGATGCTTGGACATCTTAATTGTCTTTAATACCTGGATGCCACTTGATTTTTCTCAGAACAGAGGAGATTGATCCTGCTCCTGTGCTGTGCTTCTTGAAATGCTGAATGCCTAAACACAATCTGTATACTGCAACACTTGCTTACCTTAGGAGAAATATTGCAAAAAAAGAGGAGAAGAATTGTTGAGGGTCAGTGGAAGTGTGGACACTGCTCCTGTCTTTCAAAAAGTCACAGAGTTTTGTCTTTGCTCTTTCTTAGTGAACTGGATTACCATGATGCTGCAAGTGTCAATGATAGATGTCAGAAGATATGTGACCAATGGGACAGTCTGGGAACACTCACTCAGAAAAGGAGAGAGGCACTGGAGGTAAACCATATAATAAAGATCAGCAGCTCAGCTGAGGAAGGGAGAGGGAAATGAACCATTTATTTCAGATATGGAAATGGTGCCACTGAGCATCCACTTTGGAGCCCAAACAGAAAAACCCCCTTTCCTTAGATCTCCGTTTCATTTTGGTGTAGTTACTTTTGCAAATGGACTGAATTACTCAGAGTAGACTTGACAATACTGAGCTGCCACGGACAGTTCTACAGCAGCCACAAGTGGCATGTGGTTTGTAGCACCCCTCTGTGGGAATCTGATGTCCAGCAAGGCTAAAAGAAACCACTGGTTTGTTACCTTTTCATACTAGTCTGAGTTTGTAGTCTTGCATATTTTTCTCTCCAGCAGTAGGTTAATTTTTGGTAGTGAGCATTTCAAAGCACAGAGATACTTTGCAAAGCCTTGTTCTTTTGGAGGAAAGAAAGTCACACATGTAAATGCCAAAGTGGGAAACATATGTGTAATTCTTCCTTTCTGTACTTAAATTACTAAATCAAAATTAATAGATTTTAATTCATTTGCAGATAGATCCCAATAACAAAAATAGTGAATATATATATAAAAAATACTTAAAATATCAATACTGTATTTCAAAGGCATACACCCACCCCTTTCAATGTGCTGGATATGAAAGTACTTTTACTGCAATTAGTCCTATTGCCTTGAGTTAGAATCCTTAAAGCAGGTGGTGAAATCAATCAATGAAATCAAATGCTTTTGAAAAGACGAGGCATGACTTTGTATATGGGTGGGTATGTGTGTGGAGCTAGATGTTGCCCTAATAACAAAAGAATGCACTTTTCCCAACCTGTACAGAGGACGGAGAAATTGCTCGAAACAATTGATCAGCTTCACCTGGAGTTTGCCAAAAGAGCTGCTCCTTTCAACAACTGGATGGAAGGTGCTATGGAAGACCTACAGGACATGTTTATTGTTCATAGCATAGAGGAAATTCAGGTAATTGTATTATTTCCTGTATCTATACCCAGCAGCCAGGATGTTTGAGAGCCTGTGAGAGGAGCTGTGCTTATTTACAGCAGATCTTCCAGATGCTGGAAGAAATGTTAGAGTTCTCATGCTTTCTCCCTGTGTTTCTGATTTTAGAGTTTAATCTCTGCACACGATCAATTTAAAGCTACTTTGCCAGAGGCAGATGGTGAACGACAGGCCATACTGTCAATCCAGAATGAAGTTGAAAAAGTCATCCAGAGTTACAGCATGAGAATAAGTGCAACCAATCCTTACAGCACTGTTACAGTTGAAGAGATTCGTAGCAAGTGGGAAAAGGTAATGTATGCTAAATTGCTAAATACAAAAAGGACACTGTAACACATTATTCCAGTTTAGAATTACTGGGAATATTCAGAGAACTTTACATTAAATCTCTAAATTATTCTAGATCATCAGATGCCAGAATGAATTTCTACAGTACCTTATGCTCTCCCTTATGTTTGCCAGGCTCCCTTTACAATATCCCTTGCTCCTGTCATGCAATATTACCTGTGTCCTCTTTGACTTTCTGCCAGGGCAAGAGAATCATGTGTTGAGGTTCGTGCAGAGCTGGTGCCTGGCCAGGGGTGTTTTTAAAAGAACAGAAAATTATTGTATTCTTTCTTTTAGTATAAAGAGTAAATTTTCTGTTTCCTTTACCCAGAAGCTGCTTTTCAAAAATGTTGTATAAAATCAGCATCTTTGGGACCATTAATGTTTCTGTCCAATTAGAATAAAATTGCCATTAGCAACTGAAAAGTACTGGGAAAGGATTAAAGAGAGGCTCCTAGAGCAATCACACCAATTTTGTTTCATTAGGAACTAAGATAAAATGCTGCAGGTAAATGATTGTGTAAAATGTAGAATTACAAAAACTTAGATGGCCAAGAACACACCCTCAATGGGTAATAAAAATCAAGCAGCAAGGACTAAGGTTAGAATCTCCCTGGACAATTCAGAGGGCTAAGCCAAACAAAAGCATTTGCAATGAATTAGAGATCTCCAGATGTACATGACAGACAGAACATGTCTAATGTTATCCTATTCTAATGGAGGTGTAAATGAAGTATTTTACACTGTCTCTTAGAAAAATTACTTAGAGATTGAAAAATCACCTTCATTTTTCAAAAGAAAAACAAAGTAACTGCTCTAAGAGCAGTTAAAGTGAAATAATTGTCTTGAACTTGAATCCAGTCAGAGGTGAGAATTTCTTCTCTCTGCATGTCAGTCTCTCTGGTCAGGCTGCCTAAGACCATGTTACAAATTTCTTAGGTTAGCACAGAATTTGTAAATAAAATAGTGATCATTCTGGCTTGTTCTTCTGATACCGACCTTCAGACCAATAATGAAAATTAGTAGCTGCAGACTTACTTTTTCCATTTGTTTTTAAACTATTCAATTGTGCCTACTCACCTTTAGTGCCTTCCCACTGTAACAGGTGAAGCAGCTGGTGCCTCAGAGGGATCAATCCTTGCAGGAGGAATTAGCCCGCCAGCACGCCAACGAGCGCCTGCGCCGCCAGTTTGCTGCTCAGGCCAATGTCATTGGGCCATGGATCCAGACCAAGATGGAGGTGAGTGTCAGACCCTCATGCAGAAGCTGATGAACAAAGGGACTTATAATTTTTTTATCTCTACTCTATATACAGGGCAACAGCAGTCAGTGACAGTTCGCCAGTTGTTTGATCCTAAACTATTTAGCGCCTGTTAAAATTGTTCTTACAACTGTGGAACTTTGTACAAGTGGTACCTTGATGGTGACCAGGAGATTCAGCTTTGAAAAATTAATCACTAAACAATTACTGTTTAGCTTCTGCTTTTTGTAGAAAAGATACCAGGTTCACTGGGATCTCTATACAAATTCCAGGTATAAATGTGATACATTTCTTTTGAAATGCGTTTTCTACAGTAAAATTTCTCATGTCCACTGTATGAAGGTTTTATTACTATTGCTTTTTAGTATAAAAATACAACCTATTTATGTGAACATTGATCAAATTAGCACATCTGAAGCTTAAATTCTGTGGGACTGGGGATGTTTTATTTTTATTTTTGACAGGAAATTGCCCGCAGTTCTATTGAAATGACAGGGCCTTTGGAGGACCAGATGAATCAGCTGAAGCAATATGAGCACAATATCATTAATTATAAACACAATATTGACAAACTGGAAGGAGATCATCAGCTTATACAAGAAGCCCTGGTGTTTGACAACAAGCATACCAACTACACCATGGAGGTAGCCATTTACTCCCTTTTGTATTTATTATTTTATTCTGTCCTCTTGTGTCATGTAACTACATTTCCACAGAAGATGGAATTTGGCAGGCTTTGTGACAATTTCATAAAACTTGTTTTATTTTCATTTATTTTCACTTTTTAGTGAAGAAGTACCCATTTAGAAACCAGGTTTGTATTTTTCTGAAGGCTATTTTTATTTTTAGTGATCCTTGGTCATAATACAGAGTCAGTGGTATGGAAAAATATTGCATAAATATTTAGAACTTATTTTTTTCTTATTGTACTTTTTATACACTTAAAATAATATATTTGCTTCTGTAGTAAGCTAGTATTTTCTCTCTCACAGCACATCCGTGTTGGATGGGAGCTCCTGCTTACCACCATTGCTCGAACTATCAATGAGGTTGAGACTCAGATCCTCACAAGAGATGCCAAGGGTATCACCCAGGAACAAATGAATGACTTCAGAGCATCATTCAATCACTTTGACAGGGTACAGTACTCCTGCTTTTTCACAACTAGCAATATTTATTCTTCCCAGAAGCAAGTTTCTTGGCATTCCAAAAATAAAAAAAACCTGCAAATGCACTAGTAATGGGCTCTTTTTAAAAGAGGGAAAAAAGATCAGTTAAGAAGAATTTATAGCCATATAAAATCATAGGATGGCTTGGGTTGGAAGGTACTTTAAAGATCATCTAGGTCCACTCTTCCCACCTTGGGCAGGAGGTCAACACTAGATCAAGTTGCCCAGGGCACCCCACAGCCTAGTAGCATTGTGCACATAAATTAAAGATTAATTTTTGCTTTTTAAATGTAATGAAGAATTATAGCTCTTCTAATATGGTTTAGTATTTGTTCAGATAATAGAACTGCATAAATCTGCGTGTTTTAGAAAATAACATGAGCCTTTATTTTAAGATAGTACAGCATGTTCTAAGTACTTGAAGTTCTAAGTACTTGAGTTTCCATCTCATTAAATATAGCTCTAATCTGTATCACAGAGGTTTTTGTCCCCTTTCAATCACAACTTGTCTCCCTAGAAATGTATTTATAGGGAATATAGTTGGGACACTTACAGCTGTCCAGGAATAGCCTTTATTTTTCTGGCTGTATGTGGGAAATTAGAAGCTGTTACATTTTTTAGTTATCTAAATATGGATGAATAAAAATTAGGAAGGAAAACACTACTGTGAAGAAACTTAACTCACTTCTGTGAATTATGCAGCATTCTTGGACAGACTGTTATTAACAGACACAATAACAAAATACATGCAGATGGGGATCTGACATTTGCAGTTGGGGAACAATCTGAACATGACTTAGTTCTGATGGCTCTGTGCTCACATGAACCCACCTTTAAAACCAAATTCACAGTTCAAATACTGAAAAAACTTACCATAATGCAGCACAAGTCTGTTGAGTCAGCTCCTTTAAATAACTTCAGGGTACAGCAAAATGCCTCTTTCTTTTCATCAGCATCCCGTTTGTCCATCCCAGTTTGTTCTCAAATTGGTTGCCCATACCTGCACTTGCATTTGATATGGACTGGATGCTGATAGTCACAGTTTACTAAATCTTCTTTAGAATACCTCTTTAGGAAGAAGACCAGAACTGTCAAACCTCTGCTTGCTGAAGGAACATACAAGCGTAGGGAGATTTAGCTACACAGAACTAGGAATGGATTCTTTTTTGTATTTTCTAAGGAAGCGGAAGATAACATCACAAAAGCAGAGATAGATTTCCTGGGGTGGAAGAAAGTAGTATGCCAAATGGCTTTCCCAATGCACTGGAGCAGATAATTGAGTAATTAGAGCTATTAAAAGCAAAGTACCAGGCCTGGATAAATTACATGCCTGTATTTGAGAGACCTCTCTAAGGGAAACCGAGGTCTTTGCACAAAGATTTGACAGCCCCCTAAAGATAAGAAAGCAAAGTGACTGAATCCAAGTGTATTTTACACTGGCTGGCCATTTCTAGCATCCCTGTACCTTTGTAGTTCAAAGGTGAGTTCTCTGGCCTGCTCGCAGCAAGGCTGGCTCAGTGGATGAGGAGATATCACAGTCAGCTCTTGGTGCCTCAGGCTGCCTGAAGGGAGAAGCTAAATTTTACACCAACTAACCCTACTGCTAGGGATTTTCAGGCTTTGCAGATGCAGTAAGACATGGAAATAGCAAAGCACAAAACACAGCAAGGCCTTAGGAAAGGTTGTATGACCTGGAAAAAGGTGGTTGTGACACACAGCCACAAGCACACTGGAGATGGGCTACAACAATAATGTCTAACACAAAATTGCTTCCCAGCTCCTAGATTCTTACCTGTCTCTGGCTGTCTCTTTCCTCAGGCTATAATAGGTCATGGCTTTAGGCTGTGTCCCTTCTGCCCTGGCTCCTGTTGCAGGAAGCCTGAATGGCCAGGTCAGAAGCTGGAGGACACAGATATCTCATCTATCATGCATCTCATCTGTTTCTATGGTCTCAACAAACTGGGGCTGATCTGAAAGTTTAGCTGCAGACCTTGCCTTTCCCCATGACAGATGTAATCCAATGGCTTAAAAAAAGAGGTCTGAAAGGATCATGTAAGGAAAGGACCATCTTACAAATACCCTCTTTAGTGTAGCCCACCCCTCAGAATCAGACATGGGAAACTGGTCTAGGTGGGCTTTTGCACTGACATTGTGTAACAATTATTTTCTCTGTAGCATAATGCAAGTTAAAGAAAGGAGGAAGGTAAGATCAAAAACCACTCAACCATCAAGCTTTATGCAGGGAAAAGATAGCTGAAGCACTGATAAAAGAGAGGGATTAAATTACACTTGCTTAATGGACAGATGCAAATCAATCTACAAAGGCTAGAAGAGGACTTTGAATAAACATGTTGGAGAAAGCCAGGCTTGTTTTTCATTTTTCTATGAAAATTGGAATTTTTCTAAGAAAATAGAATTTCTGTTTTGACATTTTTCCTGTGTCCTTGCACACTTGAATATTTAGTTTTGGTGAATGAAGGAAACCCAGAGTGCCTCTGAGCTACTTCAGTGTACATATAAAATAATGAAGACTTTATATTTGTTCCTGTTTAGATAGAGAAGGCAGTAATGATTCTTTTATGGTTTTGATTTCCTTAGATAGAAATTAAGATAAAACTGGATTATCTGAACATAAGCACTACCATGAAAAATGCTGCCTTCTTCATGTCAGATGGAATTAACAATATATGTGAAAATTTTGTGGTACTTAGCAGCATTTCTGAATGCCTGATATAGTTTAAAAATACACTTAAAGGATTTGACTTCTGTTCACCATGATGAATAGCCATAGAGGATCCCAAAAATGAATACTGTCACTGACAAGGAGGCTTTAAGTATCTAAGTACAACAGAATAATTTATGCATGATATAGCTCTGATTTGTGTGGCATTTCTCCCATTTAAGACATTTCTTAATGTCTGACAGTGTGTGTTGAGGATGTCAGCAAAGTACTAATATGCTGAACAGCTCCCTTCCCCCTTTTAAAGTATGCATTTTGGTATACATAAATCTAACAACTCTTGTTAGGGTGCTTCTAGAAACAACTGCCTTTGCTTATGAATCTGAGAAAGAAACCCCTATCTTCCTCTCTGGGAAGAATATATTAAAAAAATTCTCACAGTGCATGTGAGAATTACAAGGGCAGGAAGAGTCGTGCTCCTTTCAGTGCATCCCCAGCAGAGATGTGCTGGCACAGAGAGCTTTACAAGTCATCCTGGAAAAGACAAGTGGCAAACACTCTCTCTCCCCTGGCTCATGGGTTAACCCACTTGGCTTCTGTGTTCCCATCAGGCATGTACACATGCTGGTGCCCCAGGGGTTATTCCTGAGGGTGCTGATGCTTACCCTGCTGCCCTACTCCTTGCTAGAGATTGTGCCTGAAGGCACAGTCTAGTTGTAGTTATAAATATCAATCTTTAGCAATGCTGCTATATTTCCTTCCTTAGTGTGACTGCATGGAGAAAAAAAGAGAAAGTGGGACACAATGACTGAATCACAGAAGCAGTTTAGAAGTGTTCAAAATGGTGCATAGCTGAATTATGGTATGCAGCCAAATCAGTATACCACACAGGTTGTCAGTCACTGGTTTTGACATCTCTTTATGCAGGGATTCCTTTTTCAGATTCAGTATATTTAGTAAATTCAAAATAAGATTGCAAAGTATGTGATGAAATATCTGCAGCTGCTCTGCCTGTACTATCTTAATGGCTGCTAATACATTCTACTATTGATTTTTCTGCAAACTACAGATTTCAAGTAGGAGCTCTGCATGCAGAAAAATAGCATCATGCCACCCTATATTTTGCTAACAGAAAAACAACAGCTCCCTATTAAAGTAGTCATATGTTCAGGCTTATGCAGGTCGATTAGCATTCAGGAAAATTAAGGACATATTTAAGAATGGATTAGTTTGACTCAGAAGTTCACTTGTCTTATAAGGTCACATATAAATCACAAGGAGAAGGGAAAAGATTTCTAATGAAACATGAAGGAGATTTTAGTGTTTTTCTTTGTATTGGCAGGAAAAGATGAACAAGGCAAAGTTATTTATATGCATTAAAAGATTACTTTCAGCTCTTAATGTTGGCCTGCAAACAATAAAAATAAATATCAAGAACCATTTTCAATTGAGAAAGCCTTCATATGGGCTTGATCTACGCCTTAATTGCAAAATGCCATTAAATTCCATGCAACTCTGATATACTGCAAAGATGCTTTTTAGGGCAACATATGATGAAGATCTGACAATTTCACTACAAGAATGTGAAAACCTGCTATAGCACTTGGCACTACTACTTGGCCCCTCACTAGGGAGTCCCGCTTAACCATATGACTGTTCTGAGCTGCAGCACAACCACTGCACTTCCCTCCTAAAGAAAATGGCATCTTGGAGGATCTGCCAGCCCTCACTCCTGTCTGTCCTTCACTGCTTCAGCTCCTGCTGCTGCGTGGCTGTGCCTGGTTGGGGAGCTCCTGCATGCACTGCCCACCCAGCCCACCCCGCCATGGAGTGGGGTGATAGCTGATGATCCTCCACCAACACCTGCTAAAGGAGATGGAGGGGCAGGATTTGACTCTTAAATCTCATTTTTATATCATTTTGTTTGCAGTCACACAGAAGTATCCTCAGCTTTAGAAATGAGGTAAAATTAGTAACTTCACCCCTGGTGGGACCTGCCATAGCCTGTCTCCAGGATAGGTTTTGAAAGTTTCAAAGCCTAGATTAACATTTTGAGAACGATAAAATGAGCCATTTTCAATGCTTTATAGAAGGAATCATCATATAAAATGGAAATATTAAAGGATAAAAACTTCAGTGTGATTATGGCTTTTAATAAAATGCTGTTCCAGATTTGTAACTTTGCTTTTTTTCTCTTCATTGACTTCTCACTGTTATTTTTCATCTTTCCTTTATGGCACTGGTGGATATCAATGAAGAGGCCGTCAATAACAGCATGACATTTTAAAAATGCATGGTGTTAACTTACTAAAGCACCACTTCATCCTATTAGTATATTAAATAAGCCCAGTGCATTTGTGAAAACTTGCATAATTTTACCTATGCATAGCTATATAGAAATTTTCAAAAATAAATTATTAATCTAGCAAGCAAATATGTAGCAGACAGAAAACCTTGGATCTTCTCCAAACTGTCTGAAAAATCAATAAGGGTAATAATTGTTCATCTTGGAATGTCTCTTTAATTGTATTTATGTTAACTTACTCTAAAGTAGCCCTCTGATAGGACACATTTTGTATGAACAGGAAGAGCAAGACAAGTCAGTCTGTTTTTAAGAAGTTAGTGTGAATTCCTTCACCTGCAAAATAGAAAGAGATACTGGTTCAAAACAATCTTCCAGTTTGATGTGGTGTTGCTAGGATCCATTTAACCTGGAATTCAATGGTGCTTTTTTAAAGTCAGTTTTCAAAGCAAAACCTGACTCTATATATTGTTAAAGAAGACAGATAACTGAAAAGAAGTTGTCAATTATAAATTTATTTTGTACTTATCTCTTTTGAGAAATGCATATTATATTAAGTTGTGTTACCAGATCAAGAATGAAGTAAGAGTAATTGAGTGGGAAAAACATGTTTTGCCTGGATTCAGTGATATTTTTATTGCATCTCACATAAGCTGCATGACAACAGAAAAGGAAGGAAATGAACTTCATAGAATGAAATCTGCCTTGTCAGCAAAGATGTTTTAAAGAAAAAGAGATGTAAGGAAACAGAGTTTTAACTCTGTATTTGAAGTGAGGACCCTCTTCTACTAAGAAAAAGTCTAAAGCATGAAACTGCAAAAACTGTATACTTTTTAGGTAATTCATTGCATATGTTGACATTACATTTCCATGAAATTCTGGAAGAATGTGGTTATTAATTTGCAAACAGAATTTTCTTTACTAACCAACTAACCTGATCTGTGACTTTTCTTTCTTTCCTTTCCCCTTCCCAAATGCATGACCTGTGATGGGATGTTAGGACGAATCTGACAATCTACAGTCTGATGAATTTAAAGCCTGCCTCATCAGTCTAGGACAGGTTGGAAATGACTTGCAGGTAGAGGAAACTGAAATAATTCTGTTTTCAGATGTAACAATAGCCAAAAAGATTGCATGTTTAAAACTCCAGTCTGTTGGTCATAATGCTTTGAAAAGATCCTGCCTCTGGGAAGACAACTGGTTTAGATGGACTGTCAGCATCACTTTAAGCTGTATTTTCCTTTACATTTTTCAAAGATTTTTCAGTTTATTTTACTTGTTTTGAGATATTTTATTTGGACACCGCTAGATACCCAGGAGAGCTCCTATCCTTCTTGCAATCAGACTTTTGTCAATTTTCCTTTCCTCAGACTCAATACAAGTTCTCTTATGCTCTCTCCTAATACAGGATGACACATTTCTCTCCAAGCCACTGCAATCTATCATAGCACAGAGGAAACATTTATTTTCCTTCTTACTTTCATGCCATTTAATGTTTACTGTTTAATTTAATGTTTAATGTTTACTCAGCTTTGAGTCTAGAATGTTGTGGCTGGAAAATGAGCAACCTCATTTCATACAATGTCTTCAACTGATCGTCTTCTAAGTTTTACATCCTTTAAGCCTGTATGCACATCTCTGCTGTAGTCAGGGTCTTAACAGCTGGCAGTCAGAAAAAAAATCCCTGTACTAATTTCACATGTATCAGCAGACTTCTCTCATAATGTATTTACTTTGGCCTTGGAATGAAGTAGTTTACTGTTTTTCACTTTTAGCTGCTAGAGATTCCATGCAGAACATTTCAAAGGCATTTCATATCAGGGAGGCAGCTTGAACATCTGTTGAGTTTGACTAGTTTAGTAACAAATTTTTCTTCTTGCTCTTCTCTTTGTCTTCTCTGGTTGTGTTCTCTGTATTCTTGTCCCATTCATCTCCCCCCTTATCTCTCCCCTGACCTTTCCTGATGTTACTTTTTTGTGGTGAAAATGTCTCTTTCCTGTGCGTAATATGTTAGTTACTTCTTCCTCTTTTAAAACTGATGATGATTCTGGTGACCTGATGGGGCAACATCAATGAATACTGTTCACGCACTGGATCCAATATGCCAATGGTCCAAACTTGTCATCTCTCTGGAAATTACCTTGGATTCTTCAAACCCTCCCTTCTATATTCCTTATGTTGCTTTGGTCAATAGAGGAAGAATGGATTGATGGACCATGATGATTTCAGAGCTTGCTTAATTTCAATGGGTTATGATTTGGTACGAACTTTAAGAAAAAATGTCAACTGATTCTGCTCACAGCTAAAACATTAACCACAGCAATACTAAAGTTTATCTAAATAGAGAGGATACTAATGTCATTTACACTAGAGATAGTACTTTCTTTGCTTTTGCTTTATTTTCAAATGATTAAAAGGGAAGTTAAAAGTAAAATAAGACACTTGAAAACCATATTCTATGGTGTGGTGCACTGCATTGCTCTTTGAATTAAGGAAACTTTAAAAGTTGAAATTAACTTTTATTAAGCTAATGTTTTTGTAAATTTCTCCTTTTCTGCCTGCATGATGAAGAATGAGTTTGATACTGTTTAATTTTCATAAACTTGCCTTGGGGGTTGCATTTTCCTTGCTTCAATTATTTATTCTAAGAATTTCCTCCAATATTCACCTTTTAAATGGAAAAGAAAGATATTATCCTTAGTTAAGGTGTCCTGTATTTGGCATGAAATTTTCAGAATTGTTTCCCTTCTTAGTTCTGTGAATCTGTTGTTGGTCTATTGTTTCACTTCCCTACATGGTACCTAAATTACAGTGGTTTTAGGATGAGATGGAAAATGAAGTGTTAAATTAGAATAAGTTAAACAGGCATTGTGGGAGGGAGAGAAGATGGCAACAGTTAATTCAAAGGTACATATTTTATGTATT
The DNA here is from genome assembly GCF_030490865.1 of Poecile atricapillus. Lineage (NCBI taxonomy): Eukaryota > Metazoa > Chordata > Aves > Passeriformes > Paridae > Poecile > Poecile atricapillus. The sequence goes on along the minus strand of NC_081251.1, from coordinate 69,956,519 downwards.
TAGGACAAAGGATACACCTTCCAAAAGCACAGTCATTTTTAGAGAAATGGGGTGGGCATTCAAGGTACAGATTTCATCAGCTCTGATGCTGATGCTCCTGAGTCAGGAAGATGCTTTATAAGCTCTGTAACCAGTGGTTCTGACTGGTTCATGAGAGGCGTGGGCTGCTGGAGACCAGTACCATGGTGACCATTTTCTTTGTTTTGGATTTTGTGAAAGGGTGAAGCTGAGTTTGCCCGAATCATGTCTCTGGTTGACCCCAATGGGCAAGGAACTGTCACTTTCCAATCCTTCATTGACTTCATGACCAGAGAAACGGCAGACACAGACACGGCTGAGCAAGTGATAGCTTCCTTCAGAATCCTGGCTTCAGATAAGGTCAGTCACCATGCTGCTGCTGTAAGGATTCAATCGTCCTCCTGTTTAGGCCTTCTTGTTACAAGCCCTTCAGTAACAGTGAAGCTTTGTTTGCAGTTTGTCAGACTTTCACAGAAAGCATGAGCCTTTTCTTCTTGTTTGGAGGCAAGACTCGTACCTGAAATGAGTGCAGAATACAGGGCTTGGTCTGTGTATCCTCATATCACAGAGAGCCAACATAAAATTAGGCATCTTAGACAAGACTTAGATGGTTGGTTTGTATAATGGATATATTGTACATCAGGTTATTTCCACCCAACAGCCTTAATTAGTGGGGAACTCATCCTGCCTTTCATGCTGTTGTCTGGATGTTTCAGTGCAGAGTATGGCCCTCTGGAAAATAGCCTAGATCAGGTGCACAAGACTACACCTGATTGTGTTCCATGTTGTGACTGGACAGCTCACTCAACAGAGCGATGCCATGTGGTGTATCCATATCCTAGCAGAAGAAGCAGGAGGAGGCCTCCTCTAGTTACTGGGTTTGTAGAGGAAGCTCCTGAATTTGGCATACTTTCATCCCCACTGCCAGATGCACTTGTGACAGAGTGGTGTTTTAAGATGCAAGGGAGTATAATGGCAACACAAGAGCGTCTGGAGGAGTCAGGGCCATAAACAGTGCTGCCACAAAACCAATCTTTTGCTGGGGAGAAAGAAGAGATCACAGCAGTACGGGTCTATTTGCCCAAGCTTGCTCGATTGATTTTCCTCATTCTAGCTGCTTGTATTGATTTTGTGATCTCAGTTAATGTGGACCACATTTTAAATTCCAGACATGTCCTCAGTAGCAATTCATGTGGAAGATGGTCTCAGGAAAAAGCAGTTTTCATTAGAGTGCTATTTTAAGCAATGTCAAGTCTGTTAACAGAGGGTATCCCTCATGTCATAAATGCAAACCATTAAGAACAATAGTGCATCTTTCTTTACACATATTTAGAACCTTGAAACTAATGGGAACTACCTGCATCTGTCCTGTCACTGCAGAAGGGGCAGTAGTGCACTGCAGAGATACTGACTATCCAGGGATAAGCTGTATCTGTAGAGTCTGCCCATGGCTGCACAGTGCTTGGTAGCTAACGTACACAGTCACAGACCCTGAGACTGCATTTTGACCTAATCAGTTTGTTGGTGAAATTGTCCCCTTCAACATTCCACTTGTGATGGAATTTACTGAGGAAAATATTTGGTCTCAGAAAAATAGGCAAGATGTCCAAACTCATCAGTCACAGCCAGAGAAAACGAATATATTTTGTATTTTTGAAGAACACATACTGAATTTGTCAATCCTTTTCCCCTTCCCAGCCTTATATCCTGGCAGATGAGTTGCGTCGAGAGCTGCCTCCTGAGCAGGCTCAGTACTGCATCAAGAGAATGCCTCCGTACACCGGCCCGGGCTCTGTTCCTGGGGCTCTGGATTACACCTCTTTTTCATCAGCACTGTATGGAGAGAGCGACCTCTGATTCAGTAATTGGCTGTATTCGTGGTAGACACTAAAAATACCCACCTTATTGCCCAGATTGCTTCTCAAAAGCTTTGACAAGCTGATTTAAAAACAAGTTTTACAAATACAGTAGGTACTGTCAGTGTAAAGTGCTAGTAACTGAAGTAACAGGCATATATTAAAGTGTGCAGCACGCTAGATACCTGCCTTGTTGGTTTTAGGTTGTCTGTCCTATGCAATACTAGAAAATATATTAAAAAAATTGCAAGACATTAACTTTGGAAATATACATTCAGAAAACAGAATGTAAAATCTAAAAACTTTGAAACTCGCAAAATATTTCTCCATTTTCGAAGTGTTTCAATGCCATATGCGCTTCTTTTATGATGTTCATAAAACTATATTAGATGTCATGCTTTTTTTCTTTCATAGAGCAATACTACTTTCCTCTCGTGATTTCTGATTTTGTATGCTTCTATTGGTGGAATTTAATAAAATACTAAAATGCAGATTTTCAGGGAAGAAATACAACAACCACGTAAAGTACTTAATTGCAAAAATAATCCAGAATGCTATGCTTTTGTCACAAAGAGTTGTAATATAAGGGGGAAAAGCTGATTAAAGTGCAGTTTTAGAGTTCTGTAAGCAGTTCTTTTCTTTTAGGCCTTTTACAGCTGAGAGAATACAACTTTTATAATCAGAAATAACAAGGAAGCTAATTTCATGTGAACTATTTTGTTATGAAACCCTCATTCTTGTCTATGTTGGACAGTCTTTGTTTCTCAGTATAACAATGCATTATTGTATGTATCAGGGGGCAGCATTCATCTCTATCCTGCATAAAGCAATCTCCCATCTGAGCAAATGTAGTATGGTTGTCTTGCAGCTTTAACTGTTCAGTGCTCAAAATTCAGTTTGTCTTGACTTGTGCTGCGTTGCAGGCAGTTCTGTCTGTACCCTGCTCCTGTGCGCTAGACGTTTACTGTTTCTTTCCATCTTGAGAAATGACAGAGAATAAAAGCAGTAACTTTTTTACTTGAATCCTACCGACACTGAGGAAATGCAATGTAATCAAACAAAACCATTTACAAATGGTGAAGTGAGCTGTGCAGCCCAGTGCTATTAAAGCAATGATGTGCCTATTAAATAAAGTCTGCTTTTCAAAACCTTATGAGACTCTGTGGTGGGCAATTAACCTAGTGGCTCCCTCTAGGAACTGGAAACATTTCTGAACATCAAAGGAGTTTTCAGATGCTAAAAATTCAAAGTCTGTCATACATTTCAGTTCATTGTGTCTTCATGAACAACAGTATCTGTGTGCTGGAGGGACAGGTCTGGTTTCATGAAGCGAGATGGAGCTCAGAATGAGTTGGAGAGTTTCCATTTAGGTCACCTGAGATGTCCACAGCTTGTTAGACTCCAAGCTTAGATTGATTTCAGTGGGACTTAGGCAGCACTACTGCTTTTGAGGACATTGGCCTTAACTTTTCTATATGTCACTTTTTCCACCTGTGCAAAAAAGCAGATGTTAAGTATGCAGTAGTGCTTTCACTGGCCATTGTTTGGAAATTTATGGATGGCAAGTATTAAAAATCTGTGTGTGGTTTCAATCCTAAAGCAGGCGCCCTGCACATTAAGGTGGGTGGAGTGGGAGCAATTTCAAAACAAGAGAGACAGACGATGACCAAATAGCTCTTCCTTCTCCCTTCTGTACAAAGACCAGCAGAGGACTTACCAGGGCTAGGATCTCCTCTCCTACAGTGCAGCCTTGCACACCGACAGAAGCTGCTACTGCCACTGCTGATAATGACATGGTGCAGTGCAGTGCAGTGCAGTCTCCTGTGAATACAGTGCCTGTACAAGCTAAGTCAGGAAGCTCTGCCTTAAAGCAAAGACATTTCCAGCTAAATGACTGCTGGTCAGGCTGAATCCTATTGAAAAATAAATCTGTACATCTCTCATTGTCACAGTTTAATGCAACTGGAAGAATAAAACATTGAGCTTCTGAATGTGGCACGAAAGCAAAATGTTAGTGCTACAGGCAGGATTATGCAAAAAAATTGCCACAAAGTTTGTATCTAACACCTCTGTCAGGTGTTGTTTGTGTTCTCTACCCACTAATTTTTATATTGTCATATTATTCCTGTTTTTGATAGTATGGAAGGGGCTTCTGAGCTCCTCCTTTATCTGTGCTCTGTTGATCGAAGCATGTGAGAGATAATGTTATCAGCAGCAAGAGAATAAAACTTTTGCAAAGTAATTTTTCCAATCTTATATCAGGTTTCTGATTTCTAAAGTAGAATGAACAGAACCAGTAGCTGAGAACTGCAGGGATTAATTATCCATTCACACTTGCCTAAAAGTGTTATATCATAATTATTACTTTGATATGTCTTACATGTAAAATGAAGATATAACACAAAATTATTTCTCCTAGGATCAATATAAGTAAACTGTGTTATTTTACCCTAAAGAGGGTAATCCTCAAGGTCCTTTAAAATATTCTGTGATCACAGTTTAGGGCAAATTTGGGAGAAAACTCTAAATGGGATTCAGTGGCTGTGGGTTTACGCATTTTCTTTTCCTCTAAGGCTCTTTTTAGTAGGTGGCATTTGTGTATTTCTGCAGGATCACTTTTCACACTGTGAATCAATGCAGCAACGTTTTCTGTCCACATAATTCTGTCAGAAAACAAGTTTTACTATTAAAGAAGTACAGTAGCTGAGTCGAGGGTAATGAATGTGTCAATCACAGGGGCCAAATCAAGGTTCAGTAGCTGGAGGTACAGCATTATTTTGATGAACAAGAGAATGAAATTTGTAGAATAATTGTAGAATAAATTACAATTCACAAAAGTCAGTAAGGCTTTTAGTTGCTTTAATAACCATAATGCAGATGTCTTCTTTGACTTTACATGAAAACAACAGTTCTCTGGAAAATTTTCTGCCAAGATAATTTTGATTTCATAGTATTAATTTTCAGACGCTGATTTTTTAAAAGCTGCTGATACAGGTCTCCTGTCAGCTCTATGCTACCTTCACACCTCCCTTCTTTGTAGACAGTTTCCACCACCGTTTTCTTTAGCTGACCACAAAATGCTTGGGTCAGAGCCACTGCTAGGGGCTTGTATTTTCATCAGAATATCCTGTTGTTCTGTTTCTGAATTCTTGGAGGAGATCATGTTCTTTTATTCAGGTTGTTCATGGTGTATGTAAAGGTTATTCCAGACACAAGTAGTCTCACTGAAGGAGGAAAATAGCTCCTGTTAGCAGCTGGATTTGGATGGTAAGCAGTTCCTTTCTTGGCTGAAATAGCTTGTGATTGAGACTAATTCTGTAAGGAAGCAATTGTTTGATCATCACTAGTAAATGAACAGGCGCTTTGGAGCGTGCTTTCATCGCTGTAATGGTACCAATATTTTCGGTGGGCTTCTACAAATAGTTCCAGTAATATTTAATGAGAAAATAATACCTATTCATTACCTGTGCCACTTTTCCTCAAGTTTCATGGTTAACAACCTGTGCACTCATTTGCTTGTGCATCAGTCTACCTTCTGCTTGTGTTCAGAGGGTATTTTATTTGGGGAGCCACTTTAGCAGCATCAAACCTGGATTACAGACAGCATGTTCTGGTGAGATTCTACTTGTTTTAGATCAAATTTTTTTATATAGGAAAACTGACTGTTCTAAGCTGGGTTTTATTTCACATTAGTCTCTTTTTAAAATGTGTAATTCCTTTCTAATTTTAACCCAAGGTGTGGGCTGCCACCACAAAGGACAAGTCTATCTCTACTTTTTCCATGATCCCATTAATTTATAAATAGAAAAGTTTCCTGGTCTGATTACCATGCTGGCTGGGAATACATATCTTGAGTGCTTAGAACTGTAGATTATCCCCTGGAGCAGCAGCCTGTATTTACATTACCTTAAAGTGATTGTATAACTGGAATTAGGGGCCCAGCCACCCACCACCCACTTTCACTGAAAGTCCTTTATTATTCCCAACAAAAGAACATTTATGTGCAGACAACAAACCTTGAGCCAGTACTAGGAGTGCCTTCATTTCCTTCATTAATTAAGGCAGCTATATTAAACAATAAGCCAAATCTTTTCCATATATGAGCTTGACTAGGATTTCATATTCTAATCTTCAAAAGAAATTCCTCTGCTAATTTTCTAGGTTTTGGGGAATTTCATTGGCATTTGTAATACTGCTTTTCACAATTCGTTTATCAGCATATTGCTTTAATTACTTGGAAATCAAATATATTGGATGAATATCCTGAGACAATAAATGTCCCAAGGCTATTTTAGCACCCACCCATCCCTCATCTACTTGCACCTGGCTGTTTTGTTTCAAAACCTGTCTGTTTTATTTGACCCCAACACATAGAAACTTTCCTCCTTTCAGGAGTCCTGTTAATGCTTTGAGTAAAAAATGACCTTGAGCGCTGTCCTTGGGAGGAGTGGTTATCCTATGTGCTCTCCTGAGCTGGAGCCCTCCAGCTGCATAAGGGATACTTGTGGCAGAAGCCCAGGTATAGAACAGCTCTTCTGGCTCAGACACTGAAGGTCCTGTTTCAGGTTTCAGCTGTTCTACTGATAAGACTGAAAGAGAAGAAATGTTTGCACAAGTTGCCAGCAAATCTGGCTTTGATTTGAATGGAACTGTCAATACAGGCACAGCAAATTATTATAATTTAAAAAAAGGCACCAAAGAAAAGCAAAGACTCGCTGTATCAGACATCTTGTTCAGACTTGTATCCTGGCTCCAACCATTACAAACAGAAGGAATAATGGAAAAGTCTAATAGGAGATGGCAAGTAGTCATGTGTGACCAAAAGAGTCTCCAAGCTGACAGTAATTTGTGGATCACGAATTTGTAGAAGCCTGCACACTGATGCCAAATTTTAGTCTGTTTTTCTGCCAAAGTAATATATCTGCTTTGAGAGCTCCTTCTGTATTCCTTTCAGTAGGACCTGCTGCATCTATAAACCCTCCACTAGCCTATTGGATATAGTTGAAAAACAGTTTTATTTTTTATTCCTTTATCTTTTCCAAACATTTCCCGAAGTCTTTTTGGTTGCTCTGGTTATCCCTTTATCTTCTGTTAACCTACCAGAATTAATATGGACATGATGCCAGCTTTCTGAAGGATGTTTGCAAAATGCAGGGAACAAGAGAGAGAGGAAGTGTTACCTCCCAGGAAACAAACCCCAGTAACAGTTTTTAAAAACTCTTTAGCAAACCTATTTAAATGAAAATCAGACACCCAGTAATGTTTGGGGGGTACCCAGTCAGTGTGATGAACATGTAGAGCAGACATGACATGGTCGAACACAACATCCCTGACGCCTTGTCTGTTGCTGCTGTCATTAAACCAAAGGCACAGAATCTAACAGTGGGTGGTCTTGCTGTTATTTGTGCAGTGTCTAGGGACAACGCTCCATGGCAGCTCTAACTTCTACCTTTGTTATTTGCTAATGGAAGGTGACAAGGCCTGCTCTGCCACAGCAAGCTGGCAAACATTCATACTGTCCAGCAAACACTTTTGGCACTTGGAAATAATATCTTTCTCATTATCTGAAGTGACTTGTGGGCTTGAGGGGCTGAAATGTCAGTATTTTAGTATGTAAATAAAAATGTAAAAGTATTATTACATTCTTTAGCTGTTGAATTATATTTAATTTTTTTCCATTTTTCATTTTAAGTGCATATGCACTTGAAAGAAGTGGAAATTATGCTTGCGGCAAAAAAGAAAAATGTAAACCTTATATAAAAAAAAGACACATTTTTAAACATTTTTCATTCTTAGCAAAAAAAAATACATTTCTATCAGCTGCCTATACTTAAGAAGTATAGCACTACAAACTATAAACACTACATACTAAATGTTTTGATTATGGTTGTGCAAACACATTCCATCCATCAAAAATTAATAACTAGATTTTCATTTTCTTTCAGCAGGAAAAACTGAAACCATTCAATTACGACCACACCTGACTGCCCCAACAGTCTCCCTCTTCTGGGAGCTTAAGCAGATTTTCTGTAAGACTCATTGTTTCTTCAAGCCAAACCATGAACCCAGATGGCCTGGCTGGCCTTATATGCAAGGGACAACTGGAACAGCTAGAGTGAAATGAGCATTCTGCCTTTTGGAAAAGCTCGATAAGGCAACATCCTGGTCAGGGTCATTACCCCTTCTTGTAGTGGTGGCCTTTAACTGAAGCGCTGCTCTGCAGACAGGATTGCCTTTAGCAGTGGCCATTAATTTGCCTTTTCTGAGGAGGCACCTCCCTTCCTGCCAGCATTCCTGTCTCTTGGAATATCACTTTCCTTTCTAATTCAGACACCAGCCTCTGTCTGCCACTGCCCTTTTCCTGCTTTTAACAACTGTCCCTTAGAGCTTAAATGTTTCTGACTGGAAATGTTGACTCAAATCTAGTTTAATGATTTCAAGGCACCCTTGAACTGGATTTTAAAGGGACAAACTTTATTTCTACTTGATCAGAATGCAGTTATTCTTGATTTGTACTAAGGCAATAGAGTGTTCTTCCCTTTGTTTTCATTTAGTATCTTGGGCTTTACCTGCTACTCCTGAAGTATTTATTAGACCCTTCAACAGGAATGACAGTATGCTCTCCAGCCATCAGGTCTATATGGAAAGATGTTTGTGTACCACATTAAAACCTAAGATATAAACTACAGATTATTCCACCAGCACCTGCTGGCATTGAAGTCCACATGCTTGCAGTGAATTTTGCTCTACATAGTAAAGAGGGGACGGGAGACTTAAGTGTGATTAACCTACACCCCTCTACCCTTGTCATATCCTTCTGGAGGCTTTGCCAGCTCCCAGTGTACCTGTCCTATCTGCATGTGGGAGAGCAAATAGGAGAGAAGGGAAGGATAAAACATTATTTTCACATGCCAGAATATACAGGGAGACTCGGATCTACTTTCTCTTGAAGCTCTCCTATGTTACCTCCAAGCTCAAGTCATTGAGTTTGCTTAATCTTAGATTGCTTAATACATTTTAGGCTTAACAAGTGTTAAGGCCCAAAGTGAAGTACTTTAGTTTGACAAGACAAAAAAAGAGATATTAAAGGAAAAGAAAAACTCTAAGAGAATCATTGTAGACCACAGCCTACGAAAAGAAACTTTTCACTTCTACGTTGAAAACTTGCCAAAGAGTAAGACCTGGAAGGTATCAGTAATCAAGAAGGTGGAAATATTTGTCCCTTAGTATGACAAAGAACACTCTGGGAATTTTTTTTTTAATGTAAATGTGTATTACTGATAACTAAAGAAAGACTCTGCCCTAGAGGAGCGTTCCCTGTCAGTGTGTCTTGCCCATTCTGCTGCTGGTGTAAGAGGCTGCTTCTTCCTCACAATTTTATTTCTGAAGCTTAGGCAAGATTTAGAACCAACATCACCTCCAAATATTTTTTCATGTTTCTTAATTTCTTCATTCATACACAAGACTTTCAGCATTAAGGTTCTTTTTTTGTGTAATAATTCTATATTTTTGTACCACTTGCATTTTTCTTTCATTTAATATGCTGATTTGAAAACAATTTTCTTTAGTTATAATTAGTTCTTTACTCATCTCCAGCAAAAGAAGTTTTGTTGAAGGGTTTGTATTTCTGGAAGAGGTTCCTAAAACTTGTTTTCTACCTCATGTCTGGGACTTAAATCCATGCTGCTCTTTCCTTGCTCCTGACCTCATCAGCTTCCTTCTCCCCTCTCTGTTTCTGCTCTGCTAGAATGAACCAAATGCATAGGAGAGGATAGCATTGCTCAAATCCCTCTCAAAGTAAGGGAGATGGTGCCTGCCTATAGAAAGGGCAGGGAAAATGTCACTGCTGTCTGTGATCATAAGGAGATTCCACAAAGTTCTGAAGCCTAATGTGTTAGACTACAAAACAAACTGAATGAACCATGTGGTTTCAAAGTCCTTTAAAGAGAAGAGAACTGCCTATAAAACATTATTTTTTAAGAGATTGTTGACAACATACTGGACTGTTTCTATGTCTAAGTTAGAGAAAGCCAAGTAGGGCACTGGTCTTTCAAGGTACTTTACACAGAAAGATTCCCTCTGCCCTTGCAAAGAAATCTTACAAGGTTTGCTGTTTAATGAAAGAAAGTGATGGAATTGAGGCTGCTCTCTCCCAGGGATGGAGCCATGCCTGACAGCTGGATGCACTGCTGGAAGCTCTCCAGTGCCACTCACCCAGCACATGACCTGCACACGTCCCTTTTCTCTGCCTCATTGTGCCAAGCTTGCACTACCAGGATGCAGATGGTTGGGCTACTTGGCTTTGTCTTTTATTGTCCACCATTCAAAGCAGCTCAAACCTTTCCATAATCCTCCTCAGTTGTCACATTTTTGTAGATCTCAAGCTGTGTCGAACACAAACCAATGTGCTTGTCAGGAGAAGTGTAATCCCATCCACAGTGCACAGGCAGCAAAAGTATGCCTAGGGCTTGTGCTCTGACAGCTCCCTTCAGCTGCTGGAGTTTGTATCTCTGAGCTTGTCTATCAACTGGTCTGGCCCTAAGAACACCATCAGCCTCTCTCCTGTGATTTTGATGTGGACGCCTGAAAGGTGCATACTTAGAGTTTTAAAAATGCTGCAAAATTTCATAATGAAATAAATAGAAAATATTTACAGGTATAAACCTGTAACTAGTTGAAAGTAGTTGACAGAGTTTGCCAGCAGAGTGAATAAGCTGTAAGACTACACCCCCTATTGAATTCCCAGTCCTTTCATGCCTGCATTTTAGTCCTTGCACGCATTTATACACTGTTTCATCACTGAATATTCTCTAAAGTGATGGAAAAGGTTATATTCAGTTCACTCTAGTGTGTTTGATTTCACTTTCATGAAGACTGTGGGTTTTTTAAAATAGTGAAGTCCAAAATCTGTGGTAAATACATACCATAAATTTGTTGGTATTTCCCTGAACTGCAGATATTTAATATGCTATTCTAACATTTGGAGTGTGCCTAGAATTGATCTTGAAGCACTCAGCTTTCTCTTGCCTTCAGGTAATATTTTGGTCCTGAAAGAAAAATGTTAAGATCATAATTTGCCTTATACAGAACATACAGATATTTTGTGTTTGGATCACTAAAAAATCACTCTCTAAGTTGTGGGTCTACAAATTTATTAAAAATAAATAGTAATTCTTAAGCTCAGAGGAAATTCTGAAAATAAGAAACAAGTAGTGCTACTTAGTCATCCAAAATAGGGCTAGAATAAAATAATCCAAAAGTCATCCAAAATAGGGCTGCAGCAAAACAGCACAAGTGGTAACTTCACAGAAGAGAGTGCCAAGAGCTGTGCTCTGAAATCAAATTACTTTGTTTTCCCCTTCAGACTTCTGCATGGAGCTGTGAATGCTTTGCTTGGATATATTTCTCTGAAATGCAACTCTTCTGTAGTAACATGAATAATTCTACTGTTATTGTTTAAATAAGGATTATTATGTGAATAACCCATTAGGAACTGCATCCTCAGAAATAAAGGCAGATAATATGGTAAGGCGAGGTTTATTTTTGTAATTAATATTGCAGAGGTATTTAAAACACAACCCCAAAAACTAAAAGTGGGCTAAAGACCTGTGCTGGATCTTACACACGTGTAAGGTGAGTGTGTTATTTGAATGCATGGGTGTGCAAATAGAGTAATAAGTTGGTGAACAGATCCTTGGCACTGAAAAAAATAATCAAAATATGAGGATGGCTTTGTTTGCTTCAAACGCTGCCTGGTTTTAGGAGATCTTTTAGTGAGAGTTTATTTCTATGTGTGGGAGGAGCTGGGGAAGCAGTGGTTTGAAAACACGTTCAAATACTTGGAAAACCAGAACTTGATCTGACTTAGAGTTTTTGGATTCCTTTTGCTAAGGATATTAATTTGGATTTAGTCTTGCTGCAATTAGGAAGGCACTAGCTTCACTAAACTACCACTTATAACTCCCTTCAGAAACCTGGATTCTCATCTTGATGCTGTGAGTGACTCCATGTCTGCACCTGATGTTTAAATAGGACTAATAACCAATAGTGCTAAGGTCAGGTTTCTCACAAACAGGAATGATGCCACCTTTGTGTTCTTCCCTGCTCTACTCACTGCTCTGCAACTCTAAGCGTCTCCTGGTATTGCTCTAAATGTATTAAAGGGAACAGTATTTTGACAGGCTAATTTAGCAAAATAAAAACAATGCTCTGTAAGACAAAAATAAAAACCAAAAACCAAAAAAAACAATTTTCAAGCTTAAGGGCATGTTACTGCAAATCCTTGAATGTTACCTCCAAACACACCCTGTTTTAGATCATCTCGAAAAAGCAGCTCAGAAATGTTGCTAATTGCAGGTGTGTGTCAGCCCTGGGATAGGGACACTCATCAGGACCTCCCAGCATTGTGCAATACTGTCAGCATTGAAACTAAACCAAGAAAAGAGACCTGAGATTCTCTAACACTGCAAAACACATTAAAGGCTGAAGTTTGGTGGTGTTATTTCTTTGTTGGATGAATGCTACCTTTACCACTCATCCACTCATTCCTCTTCACCCTCTGAAGTGTATCTTGCTTCAGTTGTGCTCCTTGGGTTTCTTGTACAACTCCAGTTGAATGAACACAGTCTGAGCATTCAATCAGAATGAACACAGTCTGAGGGTTGCAGTCTGGAGGGTTGCTGCCCTCTCTTCCTGCTGGTGATCCTATATCAACCCTGGAGATCATTCTGCTGCAGATGAATTGGATCAGAAATCTGTTACCACTGATAACTGACTTATACAGAAGAACTCTCTTTAAGGGCTAGCACCTGCACAAGGAAATGGATGGAAACAGGAGGATGGTGCAGGGTGGAATTTGGGACTGACCTTTCACAGCATCACGCAGTCAAACTGGCTTAATTTGATTGTGAAACTGCAAAAGAACTGGGATATGTGAAATGATCCTTTTCAAAAGCACCTTCAAATCTGCAGCTTCTTTTTTTTTTTTTTTTTTTTTTTTTGCCCCACTGACCTACTTTGCAGCAGTTACACAAACAACTGCATCAGCACATGCAAGGACGTGCTGAGCTGTGGTACAAAGATCTGTCGCCACAAAACAACTGTGTAGACAGTGAGCTTTTTAACCTGCATTGCTGCCAGAGGAAATTTTCACAGTGTTATGTGACATGACAAAAAGGATGGAAGCTGTCAAAGTCAAGCAAAGAAATGCACTCCCCAATATCTCATAATGAGCAGTTCTCAAAGCATTTCTCATCTCTGTAATATATGCAAATTGTGTGTATTAGGGTTCAAATTAGGCACTCATTTGGAGTACCTAACTTCTGCTTCTGTTTAGTGTATTCCCCTTCTGTTGCTAGGTTTTTGAAGAGTATGGGTTTCCTGACAATCACACCTCACACTGGAATTTTGGGACAAATTTCGCACTAGGAGCTCAGGCTAACCACTGCAATGGTTTGCTGACAGGTAAGGTCTACTCTCCAACAATGTCTCCTGGCATTCAAAACTGGAACAGGGCCTCTACAACTGAAGTTGGACTACTACCTAGCTGATTTGTGGGCTGCCTGCATTTCTTCTGAAAATGAATGAGATATATATGTTACTTAAACATAAGGCTAATTTTTTTTTATATATATATACTTGATTTACCATTGACCAAAGTGACAGTTGATTATGAAAGTTCCTGCATCACACTGGACTCAAAAAGAGTTTGTAACCAATGTTTCTGTTCAAAAGGAAATTCAAGGTTGAATATTTAGCTTCCAGGAATTGCCTGCACTAGCAGCTTTTAACTCAATTTGAATCCCTTAAGGACTTTCCAGGGAAAATGCAGAAGGCACTATTAAGAAGCAAGCCATACTCTGAGCTGATAGAAGGCTTTATGTTGCTGCACACGGCTGAGGCCCAGGCACCTAAAGGAGGGAAGGCACCTCAGTTTGCTCCTGTTAACACAGAACAAGTGGTCCCTGCATCTTCACCTGCTGCATTTGCCTTGCTTGCTTAACTTTTTGCAACATGCAGGCCAAACAGGAAGGGCTGGCCAAGGATCCATTTTACAGGCTTCCTTCTTTTCATATTTTGACCATTGAACCAGTTTAAATTAAAGTGCTCCCCATGCTCAGGCACTTAAATTACTAGCATGAAATGAGAGGACTGGTTATTCCTTTGAGGTGCTTCAAGTCTTGGCAGCACATTCTTTACACAACGCGGTGATTGCAGGGCTGCTCTGCGAATATTTATTTTAAAAGGTGAGTCCTCATACAAGCGGTTGAAAGGATCTACCACCAGAAGTGAAATTCTTGCATCAAAATATGCCACATTTTATTTGTTTTGTTTGACTGTCATGCAAACTGTGACTTAAATTTGATTCCTTTAGTATAATCTTGTTTCCAGGTTTACATGACAGCAACGTGCATCCAAACATCACTGACAAGTCCGACTTCCAGCTCCCGGAAGACATCCTTACATTCCTCCTCTCAACGTTACATTTGTCATTAGTTTGAAAGAATCATCCCCCTGCACCACATCCGCGCCCGCTTCTCCCCGCGATGAGAGACAACTCAGTTCTATTGCGCTCTGCCTGGCTCCAAAATCTGTCATTTAACGTTAGGTGGGTTAGTTCGAAGGCCGAGCTGTCGTTTGGGTCTGTGGGTCCGTCTGTCTGTCTGTCTGTCTGTCCGTCTGCCAGCAAGGGACAGACGGCTGCCGCTCCCCTCAGGCCGAGGGCAGCGCGCGCCTCCAGCCCGCGCTCGGGGCGGAGCTCGCGCGTCACGGGATGCGCGCGCCCCCGGCCGCGGGCGGTGACGTCTCGGCAGCGATGGCGCCCACGGGGCCGCCGGGTAACGAGCGCGAGCGCCGGGGGCGCGGGGAGACCGCGGCGGGGGTGACCGGGCGGGCTGTGAGGGGACAGCGGCCGCGCCCTCCCCTCCGATTCCCTGGTGCTGCCTGCGGCTCGGTGCAGGGGGGCGTCACTTTCGCACCGCGTGTAACTTTTTTGCAGAAGCCATGTGTGGCGTGTCGTGAGAGAGGGAGTGAGGGAATGAGGGAGGGCACTTTTTGGCGCCGGCCCCTTGGAGCAGCTGCATCCTGCCAGGAAGGGGCCGGGAGGGATCGGGATAACACCGACACAGTTATACCGGGAAAGTGAAAACTGAGGCTCGGTGAGAGGGGCTGGGTGTGCTCTAGCTGCTCGGGGCTATAAGTCAAAAGTGCCATTTCACGGGTTAAACAGAAGTCATTGGATGGGGAGGATAAGTAAAATTACAGCTCCTAATTTGCGTTGGTGTTTTAAAATGGGCTGGTCTGTTAGCGGATGCTTTCAGTGGTGCTGCCTCCATCAGAGATCCCAAGCATTTCCCCTTTTAATACTCGCGAGGGAGTGCCTGGTGCTGAGCCTGTGCCTCAGCTCGGGCTTGCATCCCTCGGCATGTCAAAGCAGGCCAGCAGTCCTGCTCGGCACCGACTCCATATCCAGCTTCTGTGCCTGAGGTTTCTCCAGGTTCCTCTGGCAAAGAGAATGTTGACGTGACCTGCCCTGCCCTTTCCCCCATGCCATTTGGGGCCAAGCCATGGTCTAGCGACTGCCCTGCTGCAGAACCGAATGGGCTTAGCTGAAATGGGAAGTGTGAAGGTGTTGTGGCAGCGGCTTGAGAAGTGGTGGCAGTGGGAGAGATGTTCTACATAGATAGAAGCGAAAAATGCATGACGGGGATATTTGTGGAGCCCCAGCGAGCAGGCACGAGGCAGTAGGTGGTGGTGTGTCCCTCTGGCAGTGAGGCAGAGGACCTGGGTTCAGGAGTGGGCTAGGGAGAAGCTGAGCACAAAGTTTCTCCCTAGCCTTTGAGGGGCAGGGCATCCCACAGAGTGAGACCTTGCAGGTCTGTTTCCCTGTGAGTCTTGCTTGAAATGAATATCTGTTGTGAACAGTTTAATGTCAGGAGATGAATAGTTGTGGTTATACCGCAGGGAGCTTTATAAACCTGGGATTTGTGTTTAGCTAGAGATAATGGGCACAGCTGACAAGATGCTGCTATCCTGAAAATTTAGTGACACTTGTAGTGGTTGTTTGCCTCTCAAGCTAACTTTGGAAGTGCATGGGCTACGTAAGTATCTTGTCTGTCTGCTATGTAAGAACTGGATGGTTCATAAGACAGGTGCCTACATGGAAATGTTAGCAAGGTGCACATAGGAGCCCTAGGTGAAGTGGTAAGGTCTAATACTTCTCTCTTTGGACAGTCTGAGTAATAAATAACGTAGCAACAGGGTGCTGCTGCCCACTGTTGCAGAGGACCTGTGTTACATCTGTTGCTACAGTTCATGAAGCTCCTATAATTGCCAGAGGGCATCCAGTTGAAGACAATTTAATTAATTGAGCAGCAAATAATGCTGAGGTTATCATGAACTGTCTGTGGCAGGCTGATAGCAAGAGCATCCTTTCTAGGTACTAATACTGTAAATTCTGCATGCTGCACAGTAATTTTTTGAATGATGAGGGGACTTGTACTTGGGGCTGTTGGGTGGGAATGCTGATTTTTTGAATTTGGATGTGCAAATATGGAGAGGCCCTGTTTCCAATCAAGAGAGGAGCTGGTCAGTCTAGGAAACTGCGGGTCCTGTAAGTGCCTCTCTGTCTGCGTGGCTCCTCTGCTTGTGTTCTGGCACATTAATGTGATGAAAATACTTCAATATTGTCACAGTTGGATTGCTCCTTTATAAAAGCTTTGGGAACAACTTGTAATCCTTTATTCCCTTCTAAGTACTTGTATACTAGACTGTTTTATACTAAAAATAAATTTGTAGTAGAAGTGCATCAACAATAAAAAACAATACCTTTTGAGAATCATTGCAGGCATCACAGATGTTTGGTTTAGAGCAAATTGCAACCTTTGGACTCCAGTTTCTTGTGGAAAACACATATCCCTTCAATTCTGCTCATATGGCCTGTATGTGATTGGATTGGGATAAGGAGATAAAGGAACATCATTTTGCCTTATTCCCTGACTGTTTAGTTGCTTCCATTGTGAAAAATGAAAGGTTACAGTTGGGAGAAGTTTCTAATTGTTAGCAAATGACTGTAGGGGTGAACAGCTACCCTATCCTTATAGGATAAAAGTATAGTAAAAGTTCTTGTACTTTTAGTACAAGAAACTCAGATCATTTCTCTGTTGCGGACAAGTAATTCCCTTGTTCATGTGATTTCAAGACAGAGTTTTTACCT
Source organism: Poecile atricapillus (assembly GCF_030490865.1). NCBI lineage: Eukaryota > Metazoa > Chordata > Aves > Passeriformes > Paridae > Poecile > Poecile atricapillus. The sequence continues at coordinate 69,939,431 of NC_081251.1, read as the reverse complement.
TGGGGAAGTGAAGCAGGGTATTAGGATTTTTTATTTTGCATTCTGTATCCCATTGCCCTTTAGGCCAGTGCGGTTATTTTTTTTTCATTTGGTATAGTCTTCTAAACTAATTCCAGCCCTACAACACTCTGTGGTAATGGGCTCTATGTTTTAAGTTTCAGTAGAGTGTAAAATCAAGGTAATTGGTCCTAGGTCTTGTTACCACTGCTGGTTTTCTACTATTTCTGTTATAGCTATAGAAGCAGTTTGTTCTCCTGGACACTTCTGAATGGAGAAGGATATCCATTTCCCAAAGCTCACCAGTGATCTTTATTAAACCAAATTTTCATCAGCTCCTGGCTGAGCAGAGGTAGGAGCAGGGTTTGTAAAACAACAAAAAAGGAAAGGCTGACCTGATTTTTCCTTGCTTAGGAATTTGTCCAAACATTTTTTTGTTTTGTTCTGTAATATTCTGTACCCATTTTGTGCTGGAGAGGGGAATTGCATGAGCTGAATGCTGAATTAGGATGATGGTACTTGTTAGTAGAACTGACTCTGGGCCTCCTCCCTGCTTTTGTTCCAAGGACAGAGTTCAGCACTTCCTAGCATGGCTTTTTGAATCAGTCTTCTTCGATTTCTGTAGTGTTTTTGGACCTGTTTGCAGACTTTGTTTTCAAGTTGAAATTGCACCATCAATATGGCAGGACATGACTTCAAGTAGTGCATGCTCCTGATAGAAGAAGAGTCAGATGTTATTCATAGCAAGGACAGGTAAATTGGGTTTTGGTGGGCTTGGAGCTGTTGCATCCCTGTGTAAAACAGAGTCTGCATACCTGTGGCACTGATGGCCACCTTCATGATTCCTACCCTGTTTCCTGCAGCTTTTTGAGATGCTGCTGAAGAAGCACAGATTTTGAAAAAATCAGTAAGGCTCTTGCAGTGATGAGACAGGGATCTGTGCTCCTATGAGCAGAAAACTGTAGACTGCTCATTGTTTCTGTTCAGTGAAGTGAGCAGTAGAGAAAGCAAAATGGAACAGGATTACAACCAATGGGTAAACCTTTGCTTCCCAGTGTGGATGAGGAGATAGTTGGGAAGCACATAGTTTAAAGCCTATAGAAAGCAGGACTGGTTTTGGCAGGGCTCCAACAGCCCGTCTCAGCTGTCTGGGCTGCAGCTCTCAGGGCCAAGGAGTTGGCGTAGGAGGCTCGCTGAAGCACCAGTGAGCTTCAGTGCCTGTGTGTCTCACTGGGCTGTGGCTCTTGGAAGCACATGGATTACACTCCATTGGGAGTCTGTGCTGCAGACCTACTTTTAGATACAGTTTTTCATGTCTTGCTTCTAAAAGCCTTTAGCTCAAGGATTGATATTATTCTCATGAATAATTTGATGGTTTAACGTGAGTAGATTTAAACTCTTATGTAAGAACCTGCTGAGCCTGCCTGTGTGGTATTAAAACTTTCAACTTGAAGCAAGGGTGGCTTACTTTTTGGTATTTTAATCTGCTTTCAGATGCTTCATACTTACTAGAGAGCACATTTTCTTTGACTTCTCTTCATGCTGAGACTACTTCTGATTTAGAGCTGTTTTTCCAGAGTGTTGGTATAAATGTAACTTTGCAATGCTTTCCTCATGGCCTCAGCTTCTCTCCAGTACATTGCTTTTTAACAGTACTAATGTCAAAAGAGAAGATTCATTGTACAAATGCAGAGGGAAATAAATCAACAGTTGCCAGTGATTTTTAAGTAGTATTGTGTGTAGTAGTAAGTTATGTTGTAATGAGAGATGAGGATATTTTTGTGCCTTGGAAAGAATTAATTTCTTTTAAAAGGGCTTTGATAGTTCATGACCTAAAAGCAAAACAAGTCTTGAAGAGTAGGATGAAGCTGAATGAAGGAAACAGATGTAGAATAGCACATCATTCACATATTCGTGAAACATCAGTGGGGTCCTACTCTTGTAGTTTGAATTTTTGGTAAAGAGGTTGTTTGATTATTTTTCTATATATACAATCTTACCTATTGTAATACCTATATATATGTATATATAGGTGTACATCTATATATGTATATATAGATGTATATGTACCTATATATATGTAATGCCTGTAAGTATCTAAAGGGAGGGTGCCAAGAGGATGGATCCAGGCACTTCTCAAAGGTGCTAACCAACAGGAGAAGAGGCAATGGGCAGAAACTGATGTGCAGGAATTCCACCTGAATATGAGGAAGAACTTCACTGTGAGGGTGACCGAGCACTGGAACAGGTCATCCAGAGAGGTTGTGGGCTCTCCCTCACTGGAGATACTTAAGAACTCCCTGGTCTCAATCCTGTGCCATGTGCTCTAGGCTGACCCTGCCTGACTAGGGAGGTCGCACCAGATGACCCCCTGCGGTCCCTTCCAAACTGGCCCACTCTTCTGATTCTGTATGTGTGTTTGCATTCTGAAATGATTCAGTATATGTTCTAAAGGGGAAAAGAAGAATTACTGTTGGTGTGGTCTTGAGGGTTTTATTGGGGTTTTATGGAGTTTTTATGTTTGTTTGGGGATTTTGTTTGTTTTTTTTAATGCCTCAGATGAAACTTTTTGCTTAATGTTTGGGATGGGCTGTGTTTGGAATCTTGAAGCAGTTCTACATCTTTATTTCTAATGATAGTGCTGAAGTGTCTACAGTATTTTGTTTTAGTCATGGTTGGATTTACCCTGCTCAATATCTTATTATAAATAGTAGTGTGATTTGCCTGATCTATTTTCCTCTGGCATTGTGGAGAAAAAGAGTATCTTGTTACATTTATGCAAAAGAAAGTAAGGCCTGGCTATTATCTGTTAGCGTATCTTGGTGTTTGTCAAGTTGTCATTTACTACTGTAATCCTAAGGGAATTTAGGACTCAGTTGAAAAATTGTTTTGTTTGCTCAGTTTATTTCTCTGTATCATTATGATATAAGCAATTAGGATAGATGTGGGTATTTGTTGTTTGTTTTTTAATGAAGTTTGCTAATTTCTGTTTTGCACTTGTGTACCACTTAGAATGTTGTGTCTACTACCAAGAGGCAGCTCTGCATTGCCATTCAAACATTGCTGGGGAAATTACCACACTTTTCAGTTTTGGAAACTAGTTTATATAGAGATTTTCATGTATGCCCATGTGAACTTTTGTTAATTTTTTCTGTGGTTGACTGCGTGTGGGTGACTGTCCTTAGGTAAAGGACCAATCGAGCCTAATTGTATTTAGACAGATGCAGCTGTTACTTTATTGATTGGAACTGCAGGTGAAGTAAACCAGTTACTGTCTGATTTCAGCAGAGGGTTGGTTACTTTGTTCTTGAGTGGGAAGAGCTCAGGTTGGCCATGTGTATAGATAGGGAATTTCAGAGCTACTTAAATATTTGGTTTATCTTTTTCCAGCAGATCCCAAGAAAAGTGTGGAAGATGAAATTGAATCTATTCTACAGGAGCGGATAATGGTTTTGGATGGGGGCATGGGGACCATGATCCAGCAACATGCGCTGACAGAAGAGGATTTCCGAGGGCATGAATTTAAAGATCATTCCAGGCCTTTGAAAGGCAACAATGACCTTCTCAGTATAACTCAGCCTGATGTAATCTGTGACATACACAAGGTAGGTGGTTCTGCTTTCTGTCTCTGGACAAGAGGAAGAGGGAGACCTCGGTCTCTGCACTCCGCTTTTCCATACCATAGGCTCCTGGCTCTCCACTGTCTTCTGGGGATAGGGAAGAGAGTGCTAGGTAACCATGTGAAAAAGAATGAGCAGATTTGACTGTTCTGGTTGTGTGAGCACAGCATTTTTGTCTTGGTTCCTGATGTCACCCAGGCAGTGCTATTTTTAAATCCCTTTTTGACTTATGTCCCTGATGTATTTCTATTAATTGTAGATTCTGTTTTATTTCATTTTTATTTCCTCTTCTTATTATCAGCTAGCACTTGAAATGCATCTAAGTAGGACATATCTGAATTCTATATGTGTTTCTATAATTGTGTATTAAAGGGCTGTTAAATGTGGCAGCCTGAAGCAGGTCTCTGTAGTTAATGAGTATATGTGCTTCCACAGTCTTGTTTTTTCCCTAGAATATCAATGTTTGTCTCAGAGTCTAACAGTCTAATCTGCTGATGATTAGGAATTTGCAAACAGATTTCATTGTTTTCCTGTCTTCAGTTAGACTTTAAAAAACAGCTCCCTAAGTCTTGTATTTACTGAGCTGCAGGTATCCATAGGTCTTACTGTAATAATTGGAATGCTTGAATAGTGTTGCAGCTATTTGTTATTCAGCTGAAGCCTCATATCTGTTCTGGGCTTTTCCAATTATTTGTTGACAAAATCTGTATTTCATTGATGGGTTTCATATTTGGCTTATGTTGGTTAAACTTGGAAGGTAATCTGTATTTTTAAATTAAGTTTTAACTACTATTGTTTGGATTTTAAGAGTGATGAAGGAATCAGTCTTTGACCTATAAAAATTTTAGAAGGAAGTATTTGTAGATCGAGTTCAACTGAGCAATAGTGCTCATGAACCTTGGAATTTATAATAGCTTGTGGTTTTAATAGGGTAAGCTGCTTTAACAGTTGAATTTGGCAGGTTTAGCAGAGCAATAGTGATGTGACTTGAGAACATATGTATTGACTCAAACAAAGTAGCCTGCTGTTATCTCTGTAATGGCCAGTTAAAGGTGCTTTAGGAAGAGTAAAAAAAGAAGTGTCTTTTGTGATCCCCATCCCTGCAGCAACTATTGTGTCAGAGGCTTTCTGAGCAGTGGGTGGTGACTTCATATTTTACAGCTACCAGGGGTTATTTCTTCTGAGAACTGGACAGAAGGAACTTGCAATAATAGATGAAAATATTTCTACAAAGAAGTATTTTGTTTTGTTTTTGTTTTGTTTTATGAATGACCCAGTGAGTTAGATCTCACAGATACCGGTAGTTTAAAAACTAAATGTTAGCCATACCTTGGCTGGCAAAGTCAGATTCAGAGCTAAGAGATGTGATTTATTTTCAAAGGCAAAAATTAGCTTCCTGCTTTTAGTATGTTATTTCCTTCTATGGTGGTAGACAGTAAAGTTGGAGGGCTTTTATACATTAAACATGTTTAGATAATTTTCAGAAAGTTAATATGTTATTGGTTGACATGTAAGAGTTTGTATATTTTCATGTATCTATTTGTAGATATTTTTATATATTTTCAAGAGGAATTGAGAGAAAGAATATTTGTTTGCAGCAGAACATGTTTTAAAACAAATTTAGTTTTAGATGTCATTTGGATCAAGACTTTATTTGCACTGTTGAACTCAATGAGTTCATCTGCTTCTTGTAGGAAAATCTGAGGGATTTATGTTCAATGGTAGCATCAGTATTTTTGATTAACTAGTACTTCAAGTGTTTTAGTTTCCTTGAGTATGATCATGCCAGGGTTCAAAGGGATCAAAAAAATGAGTTAGGGAGGAGAGAAACTGTTAGAGGCTATACAAATGCAGGCTAGAATCTGCAAAAACGTTTAAGTTTGCATTGATTGCAGTTTACTTCCGTGGGAATTAGACAACCAAAACGGAGCAGAAGTCTTAAATGTTATGTGAATCTTGGTCATTAGTTAAACTTTGAATGAGATCTGCACAAAACAAAATTCTAAGCTTGTATTCTGTCCCAGTGTACTCTTGTGCTGTGCAAATCCCTTCAGAACATTTAAATTTTCTAATCTTTTCTGTTGTTTAATTTGGGCCTTTTCTGAGACTGCCCACAGCAGCTCTTTCTTGCTCTGATGGTGATTGGACTGTGCTGACTATATCCCTGTGTAGAAATCTAAAATGTACTCTGGTGTCAGAGGTGACTTCTAGAAATGTCACTTGTTAATAGAAAGTGTGGCTGACATTGAAATTCTGAAAATTGGTTACATGGAATACTTCTATTGCTTTGGCCCTCTGCTTTTGAATAAAGCCTTTAGAGTTTGATCAGCTTTGAACTGGGAAATGATTAGTGACTTTTTGTCAACTGGATGAGGCAAAACAGTTGGGTTACTTGGATTCCATACCTCAGGCTTTTTTCCTTCATGTCTTGCAGGAATATTTGCTGTCAGGCGCTGACATCATTGAAACCAACACTTTCAGCAGCACCCGAGTTGCACAGGCTGACTACGGCCTTGAGCATTTGGTAAGAATGCTAAAATATTTACACATTAAAATATTAATCATGTCCTAGCAACCAAGATTAGCTTAGTCCCAGGATTCATTGGTGTTGTGCTTATCGGCTGCATGCTGCCTCTCAAGCTATGTGATGGGATCATTTCTGCTGCCGTGGACAGTTGCACTTGCTGTGTCACAGACATAGTGTGCTTCTTGTTAGCAGAGGTACAGCCAATAATACTTAGTCCCAGATTTTTTCTGAGCGTTCCTGGGATCTCTCAGTTCTGTGAGCAGGGATGTTTTGCTTCAGTCCTTCCAACTTACCAAATGCCACAATGGAACTGCTGTTTTCCTGGGTATTGCTTATGTGTTGTTTGTGCTGGTGTATGTAGAAGTCCTTTCTAGATTGAATTGATTGTGCCAATTCTTTCTTAAATATTTTTTTGAGGATTTTGGGAAATACGTGAAAGTAAATACTTGGAAATACACTACTTGAATAAAAAGTGAACTTAAGAGTAGGCTAATTTTGTCATCAAAGTCCTGTTCTTCAGCTTCTGTTGAGATCAGCAGGATTTATTTACTACCTTAAAGAATGAAATTTTATGATTAGCAGCTCTAGGCTTGGGCATGCGCGGAATGAACCTGCCATGTAACTTGGTTGCTGAGATGTATCCAGCTGTTCCTTTTGAAGCCTGGTGGTGGTGTTGATACATACTTCCGTGACTTGGAGAACCTTCAGAGTGCTTCAGAATCCAGAGGCAAGCTGCTGGATTCAAGTGTTGGGTTTCTTTGAGGATGAGTAACCTGGTCTGAACTAAATGTTGCTTGGTATTTTTCTGTAATTGTTCCAGGCATATCGATTAAACAGAGTCTCTGCACAGGTGGCCAGAAAAGCAGCAGACACTGTAACTACTCAGACAGGTTAGTATTATTTTAACTTTTTACTTGTTTGTGGTTTTGATGATGCTACAATCCTTGAAATGTTGCTAACTAGAGAATAGCTTGATGGTTTACATTATGAGGATGTAGAATGATGCTGTTGATGTTTTAAAGTTAGACACAGTAACACCAATTTCATATCCCTGTTCATATCACACTGATTTCATTATGTTTGAAGGATCTAGTCCTTAAGGTGTTCTTCAGCACAGCTATCCTGTGCCTACCTGGTTTAGACTGCAGATGATCCACATCTTCAGATGTGTTTTAGAGAAAATATATTCAGCAGGGACTGTACGACACAAGTCTTTGTACCCCAGAACTAGGATAGCTGATTGTAGGTAAATGTGGATTACCAGTTAATCCTAGTGTTTGTCTAGTGGTTTGACTTTATTCAGCAACTAATGGAATCATCTTAGTATTTTGATTTAATTTCTACAGGTGCCTTCCAGGCATTATGTGAGAGGGGTAAGAGCTCCTTTACACTGCTGGTGACAATGCTGTCTTTCAAAGGCTTATTTCTGCTTGTATTCTACAATCAAACTGTATTTCAGGCTTACAGTGCTGCTTCTGTTCAGATAACACCTTACTGATGTCATTCATAGTATGCAATAAAAAATACAATTTGGAATATGCTTTTAAAAAGTGGGGATTTTATGACACATTCCAGAATATTCAAATAAGGTTATGTAGTGAAAAGTGCCAGGACAGTTCTATACTGTGTGTTTAGAGTAATTAAATGAAGTTTCTTGTGTTAAGAGATGAATGATTCTTAGAAGAAAAATTAATTGAGAGCTGACCTTTTCAGAAATGTTCTTCTGTCCTGAGAGTATACATTGAACCTCCTGTTTGATTAAAATAAAAAAGTCGGCAGTGCTGGGTGATCCTGTGCTTATTAAACTCTAGATTTGAGACAAGAGTTTTCTGTTTTATATTTCTTCATCCTTGAATGATATATATGTCTTGGTGGTGTTGGAGGTATTTTACATTGACTGTGTCTTGGACTAGGAATTAGGAGATATGTTGCTGGAGCCATGGGTCCAACAAACAGGACACTCTCTGTGTCACCATCTGTGGAGAGACCAGATTACAGGAACATAAGTAAGTGTTTATAACCATCAAGTTATTTGACTCAGGCAGAAGTCTTGAAAGATGTTTCTCCAGAGGAAATTAACATCATTCCTGTTTTACAGCTTTTGATGAACTGGTTGAAGCCTATACAGAACAAGCCAAAGGACTTTTGGATGGAGGAGTTGACATCTTACTGGTGGAAACCATATTTGATACCGCCAATGCTAAGGTGAGACTTTTGTGGTAAAAACCTCATCACACTAATGTAAATATTTGGTGTGCTACCTAAGGAAATTCAAAACAATATTTTTTCAGCTATCAGCTACTGTTTACTAGATACATGAGAAGACTCTTCAGTTGATAGCAAGTGGGTAGAATGTGAGGAGATGGTTTTTAATCAGCCTTTTCCAGGAGGTTTCTCTTTAATATGTGCCATTTGTATCTTTCTGGCTGTCTGTGCCAGCTGTCCTCTTCCCAGAAGCTGTGCTGTATTGCTTAACATCTCCAAATGCTTCTGATTTTTTATTTTTCAAAGGATGCTTGTGATGCCTACTGGGGAGGGAATGTCCAGTGGTTTCAGGCATGGGAATTTGGTTTCAGGCATGGGAAGGCTTGTAAAGCTGTTCTATTAAAAGGTGTTTTTTGGGGGAAACTGCCATCAGTTTTAAGAAAGAACAATTTAGAACAGAAGATTAGAAAGGTAAAATGGAAGGAATAAAATGTTGAAATGTGCTACAATTCATGGGATTTTAACCCTTCCTTCTTTATCTAATAACTGCTCAGCACAGGGGATGCAGTTGTTAGGGTACTTACAATTGTCTTGTGATTTTATGTGCAAAAGTCTGTCTGGATATGTACACAGTGTTTCTTTGGGCTTTTGCCACAGGCTGAATAAAGTGTGCAGTGACATCACTTGCCCGTTGCAGATCTGACCAGTCATCATGGAGGTTTGGCAAGGAGCCTATAGGCTTAACGTAATGCTAAAGGCATGTTCACAGGTAGCTTTCTTACCCTAAGGAGAGAGAACATTTTCAGGACCTTCACAGGAGTCATTTGCAGTTCTTACTGTAAAAATTTGTGGAAGGGTTGGAACCCTTTGGAAACTACATTTCTAAACAGACTCAGGGGCAGTGAATGTGTACTGGGAAGAGTACATACAACCACATTTGGGCTGCGAATTGTGCTAGAGATATGAGGGAGAAGTATGTGCTGATGTGATTTAGGTTTCAGAGTAGTCTTGGTCTTACAAGGTTTCCCTGTGGTACTTCCTTTCTACTTGTTACCAAAATGTGTTTCAGAACATCTGGAAGATGTTGTGGGTAAGGGTAAAACTTCCTGAGTGCAGTAAGTTCTGACAGCCATAGAATAAATAAATAAATAAAAGAGGGCATCAAACCTGTAGAAACAAAAAGAAATAAACAATCTGAAGAACTCTCAAAACATCATTAATGTTTTGCAACATATTCTTCTGTAGGCTGCTCTTTTTGCACTCCAGAAGTTGTTTGAGGAAGAGTATGCTTCCCGACCCATATTTGTAAGTATATTTCAATATTTTACATATCCTTAAGCTGCATTTGTGAACTAGCTGAGATGACTGTTGATTAAAGTGCTTTGAAATGAAGGAAATTATTTTATTGGAAATTTACTTTTTTTCCACATGATTGTGAAAGTAAAACCTCTTCCAGTTTTCTGAAATCAGCCTTGGATAGCTCTGTTCAGTAGATCAAGCCATAGACTAAGGAATGACTTTATTCCATTGTGTATTTATTCTGTGTATTTCCACAAGAAAAGGTCTAATGACATTTTTTTTTTCAGGCTTGCTGTCTTGAGGTTAATAGGAACCAGTGCTTCAAGGATGAAATTAAGCAAATTCTGACATTTTCAAGTAGAATGAATGGCCATTTGAAGTCAGAAAAATCTGTCTTACTCCATATTCTTTCTCTGTCTTTTTCTGATAGTTGTCGCTCATGAATGCATTGGAAGAAATACAGAAAAAGAATAAGATTATTTTGGAAGTTCTGATGTATTCTTCCAGTTTTCTACAGTTTTCAGTCCAGGCTTTCTGATTTGTAGTTGGTGTCTCTTTGTAGGCTTTTGTTGAATGTGTTTATTCCTTCCTTGCATCTGTGTTCAAACCTGTGTGGGACCCAGGCATCTACAGAATAATCTGCCAGTAACTTTCACAGTTTATGAATATGCTGGTTTGAAAGTTTGCTTACTTCTGGGCAGTCCACCTGATAACTTCTATTGTGTATTGCCATTTATCTCTTGAAAGTGATAATGAGCAGCTGTTCTATGTTCCCTTTGCTGCATAGTCATGGCATTTGTAGTCCTTTGTGACAGCCTCCTTTAGTCATCTTTTTTTCAGCCTGATGAGTCCTCTTCTATTTAGCTGTTCCATTTGATTCATTCATTATTGTCCCATTTTTGTTTTCCACTTCCTCAAGTCAGAGTGGAATGATAATACGAAACAGCATTCAAAGTGCAGACATCAGGGATTGTGTGATAGCCTAGTGATGTTCTCTGCCTTTTCCAGTTCTTTTTTGTAGTTTCTGATGTTTTGCTTCACTGCTAGTGAGCTTGGAAATTGCATTAATAAAAGTCTCTTTTGTTACTTAGTTTAGCTTCTAGAACAATAAAAACTGGTTTGGAGGTGTCGTTTTGTAGAGCTTCTGTGTTCACAACTTTGTACTTTGTCAGTTAGCACAGAGTTTTCTGGGTTGACTTTTTGTCTTCATTGCCCTGTACAGAGTGGTCCTTTAGCCTGGTTCCTCTTTCTTTGTTTCCTTTTCAGTTCAGTTATGTTGAGAAGTTACAACCCTTAGCACAGCTCTCTAAGATTCTACTGATCACCTTCCCTGACTGAGTACCTTGAAGGTGGGAAGTGGCATCAATATTAAAACATGCTTTGGAGTAAATAGTGGATTTACTTTCGCTTGGAGTCTTATAAACCCATTCCATGTTCTGGAAAAAAAAGGCTTTTAGGCCTGCTGTTGTGATGTAGGAATGGTAGTCTGCAAATCAGTGCTCTACTGAGATTCTCCAAACCATGCACTGGTTTCTTGTTCTCCCACTTTCTTCCCATCTTTCTTTCCCTGGATTGGGACCGGCGTCTCCCAAACCACTACCTCTGGCTCAGAACTGGCTTGGAGCTAGTGTTACCCCACTGCTCTGAGGCACTGGAAGGAACCCCTTCTTCCCTGGAGAGTCTCCCTTCTCCCACACCTGGCAATGATATGGTGTAACCTCCTTTGTCCTAGCCATGCCCCCTCCTGGCTACTGGAGGAATTAACCTTATCCTGACCAGAATCAACACATTTGAGGAACCTTTCCTGCTTCATCCAGATGCCTCCCAAATTCTCAACTTCATAGTTGTTAGTCGGGATCAGAACGTTATTTATTATTTGCACATCTCTTTCTGTGTACTGCTAAAGAAGTGTGATTATGCAGGTTAAAACTTGTACTTCCACAACTAAGTTGCAACATTGGATGTTCTTTTGTGGTGAAAGGAGACCCACCTTTCCACCAACCACCACCAAAGAACTTAATAGCAGTCCTGAGACCTGAAATAACTTAAATGGGGAGATGAGGAGAAGGTGAGTGCTGATAGCTGCCTGAACAAAAAACCCCTGTGGACTGGTTCAGAGGCTGTCATCAGAATGATGCCATGGTACTCATGCTACCTGGTTGCTGGGTGGCTCAGAGTAGTTTTCTCCTCTCCCTCTTTCTCTTGTCCCTGAGGAGTGGGGAGAGAAGGAAAGACAAAAAAACAGTCTTCTTTCTCCTAGAAAAATAGTTTAATATTTATACAGTGAAAAGGATTTCATTTTTCTGTTTGAGTTGTGCCTCATCACCTTAAGTGGAACACAGGTCTCTCTACTTTGAGTTACAGCAGTTCATCCATTTTAATTTTCCATTTTGTTGTGCTTTTAATTCTTCTCTCTCTGTGTTCAATTGATGTTTAGGTTTCTGGAACTATTGTGGATAAAAGTGGGCGTACCCTCTCTGGCCAGACAGGAGAGGCATTTGTCATTAGTGTTTCCCACAGTAAGCCACTTTGGTAAGGAATGTATCATTCATTCTCTTAGCTGATTATTTGTAAATTGAGCTTCTTTTCTATTTTAACCCTTACTTGCAGCTAACTGGAAGTGATATAAACTGTGATCATCCTAATCATATGCATTACTAACGTGTTTTTCTGTTGTTCCCTCTCAGAAATTATGTTTCCAAAGAAAGCTGAATTTTTAATTCATTGCTTTAAATAATCTGAGGCTTTGTGTTTACACTGAAATCACAATTAGGTCAAAATCTGAAACTGTAGTTTGCCATTTCCTACTGTCTTGGGCTGTGCAAGGAGCCAATCCCTGGTACAGGCAGGACTTGTATCTCTTTCTTACAGGGAAGCGGTGCTAGCTGAGAGTGTTTTAGGGTGTCTTGAAAGAACAAAGCATTAGATACTATTGCAGTGTTCTTTTTACTGAACTCTTAGAAAAATGTGCCCTCAGTGTTTTTTTCAAGGATAGGCATGGTTGTTTTGAGAGCTCCTGATGCCTCCATTTACTTTTAATTCTGTTTTATCCAGGTAGAAAAGTTCAAATAAATATGAGGTTAAGTTCTGTGCAAATGGATAATGTGTCATGGTGCAAGGTTTTGCATATTCATTTGAATGCCTTCCCCTGGTTATCTCTTCTTCTGTGTTTATTTACCCTGTTCTACCTCCTTGTCTTCTCTTTCCTCTTTGCCTTTTTTCACTCAGGTTGGTTCTCTTCACACAAAAACTTACACCAGAAATAGATGTTTTTTTCTTAGAATATTCTAACTGAAAGCATTTAGTTCACTATTACTAGTGCACACCATGCACATTATGATGAGCCATTGTTTGTTTTTACAACAAAATTTCAGCTAAGCCATGCAATCTGTCATCTCAGTGATGCAGAAGCAGAAGACTGCATTCACAGTTTTCCTGACTGCCCTTGAGGCTCCACTTTCCCAGACCAGACGGTGTTCCAGAAGTAACATATGGAGCATCTTGGAACAGGGTGGTAGTTGACTTCTTCTCTCAGCATCATGGCCTCATGATCCATATTTGGCATGAGTCTTTCTCAGATGATTTTGCTCTAACTCTCTTGCTTCTGAAGAAGAACAAAGGGCTCTGGAGCAGAAATCAATAATTTATTAAAGCATATTTCATAAAAGCTGTCTTATGGGTCTCAATGTTTAGGGCCTGTTTCTCGTTTGTGAAAAGGCTACTGTACAGCACTGTAGCAGAAGGGTTTTAGTGGTTGGAACAGATTGCATTTGATGTTGTTTCTGTGGCCAAATTGGTGCAGAGTGGCTTTAGGGTTGTGAAAAAGCTTATTAGTAGTAGTATCCTAGGAATCGTGTTATGCGTGTTCATGTGTTTCTGTTTGGGTTGTATATGCCCTGATTAGGGTGATGTGTCATCCTTAATTCAGTTTAGTTTGGAGCCCACCCTTAAAAGTGTGTGCTTTGTGTCTGGCAATGGAGGTGGTAGCTGAGAAACTCATGAACTGTACTTACCAAGTGCTGAAAGACATGTGTCAAGCTGCTTGCCATAAGAAATGCTCTGATGTGTTGTTTCAAATCCCATGATACTACTGTGGCAGCATTGAGAAGGCATACACTGAGTTTTGGACCATAATGTGGATTTTATTCTGATCCCAAGGGCACTCTGCAGCCTTATCTTTCACAGGACTTTATGTATGACTGCTGTGGAGAAGTGAGCAAGAGAGGGAGGTGATGTTTAAGATGGGTGTGTGATGGTTATTACACTAGGGTAGCAGTGACAGAATATCAGCTATCTGGCTCAAGGCTGCTGGCTTTTGAGGTGTGCTTAACAATTTGCTTTTCTCAAATGATTTCTTGCATGATGTGTGCTGCGGGGAGATACTGGCCACAGAAGCTGCTTTTTGTTTCTGAACGAATGTGCATGTCTGTGCTGCAGTTCTGAGACAACTAATGCTTGGATTGTGTCATGCTCATGAATATACTTGTCAGCAACCCCTGTAAGGGGTAATAATTCAGGCAATTTGATGTGTGGGGAGTATGAACTGGAAGTTTGTAAATTGAATGATTTAAGAGTAGGAGATACACTGCATTTGTCTGCATTTGATAACGGTAATCTTGCTAACCGTTCTTGACTTGCTTTGAAAATCTTGAGTGTGGGGGAGCCCACACTCATGAACCTCATTGCTGTAATAAATTGTGTATTCCTTGGGCTTGCTGTTTATATCCAGGGAATCTGTATGATGGATTTAGAGATAAGTAAACACCAAATACTGAATTGATAAAAACAAGGTTATTTTCAAATTTTTCTGGCTCGTATAAAATGTATTAGAGAAAGCACTTTGAAGGTAGAGCTTGCTGTTTAAAAAAACATATACCCTCCCTCCTCAAACACCAAACCAAAACAGAAATACAGCCAAACCCTTACTGTCTCATCCCTAAGTTATTGGAAGAAGGGGTTTATGCGTTATTTGATATTGATCTGTGACTGTGGTATTCAAAATGCTTGGTTTGGCTGTTGCTGTAAGCCCCTCAGATTTCAACAGTTTTCATTCTGTTCAAAAAGCAAATCTGAATTCAAGCATTTATTGCTACTACTTATGACGTTACCAGCACTCTGCCTAGTCCTTGGAAACGGAAGAAAAGTCAAAAACCATTTTATGCTCCCAGTCCTGTGCAGGGCTTTTCTGCTTTTGACCTCTGTGAAACTAAGTGGGCATACAGGCACTTAATTAGCTCTGCTGCCTGTGGAGCTCAGTCAGCTGGGAGATGTGGCTGTTACACGTTGCTGATTCAGTGGGTTAGCTTGCATCCTCTCTGAGGCTGTTATTCCAGGAAAAGAGAAACCTTTTTTACATCTTCCTCTTCCAGCAGCTCTGTGAGCACCTTCCAAGTTCTGCAGTGCTCAGGGGGTTTCTAGAGTGGTGCAGAAAGATCAGGAAATATGTAAAAATATCTTGCACACTATCTGCAAGATAAATTTCTGTATTTAATACAAATGGAGATGTTGTGAGTGCAAGTCTCATTTATGTATCAGTTATTGAATGAAAGAAAATATGATTTTATCTCATGCACTGGTAAAATTGTTTAGAAACTTACTAATGCAAAAATTCTTCTGCTGTAGTGCTGTCTCGATTAGTAAGATGTAGCCGATTCAGTTGCCCAAGCTTTGTGCTGCCATGAGGCTTCTTGGGCGAGGCACTTGCTCTCCTCCAAAGCTGACATAATTTATATATAATTTGTAAAGAAAATGATGAGTTAGCAGCTTGAAGCAGGTCTTGCTTTTTCAACCTTTTTTCATACTTTTTCCTGTACATAAGTCTCCTTTCCAATCTGCCATTCTCATTCCACTGTTCTCTCTCTTACCTAGAAAATACAGAGCCGTCGTGTTGCTGCAGTTGCTGTCAAAATGCTGCCACTTTCCTCCTGGATTTTGAAATGAAATCTTGATTTATTGTTCCCAGTTCAGTCCAGCCCCCTTCCCTCTTGTGCTTTTCTTCCAGCTGAGGGTTCTCCTTTTGCACAGTCGTGCTGTATTGATGATGATGATTAAAGAAATTGGAGATCAGGTTGGTTTTGTTCTAGATGATTGTGGGAGTTAGCAGTTGCCAGCACTAACATTCATCTGTTGTATATGTAAAAGGTGTTTTTGCTTCAATATAATTTTTGAAAATTTATTTTCCAGTATTGGCTTAAATTGTGCTTTAGGGGCAGTTGAAATGCGTCCATTCATTGAAACAATTGGAAAATGTACAACCGCCTACATCATCTGTTACCCCAACGCAGGTGTGTTGGTGCACATGTTCCTATGCTTACAGGCCCATGAAATGAAGCTAACCTGTTCCATCTTGTTAGCAGTAATACAGTTGAAATAACTTGAAAAGATGATTTATTAAAAAGAGAGTAAGAATATTTTAAACTGCTGAAAGTAACTGTTATTAGTTCTTTGACAATGAATCCAGAATGATTTCTTGCATAATTAATAATCTGCTGAGTAGTGTTTGCAAGGGTGATGAGGCATTTTAGTCCTCATACAATTGTAGCTGCTTTAAATGGGCCTTTTAAGGAATTTACTTCTGTTCTTTTGGAATTTAGACAAATGGCAATACTAAAAAAATTATGTTTTAAGGTCTTCCCAATACTTTTGGTGGTTATGATGAAACTCCAGAAGTGACTGCCAAGCATATAAAGGTATAAAATTCTTCTTCTGATTATGCCACATCTGATGTACTAGTAGACAAGAACTCTGCTTGTGTCCTGTGCATACTTGTTACAGTATTGGGGTTGGATTTTTTTCCTACCTGTCATTTGGATTGTTTATAGACAATTTGCTGAATGATAGTGAAGTATCACACTAGGAAAACTATGTAGGAAACTGAAAAACCTTAATTACTTTCATGTACTAAGTGAAGGTTTCCTGCTGCTTGATCTGTGCATGTTACTCATTGCACTCCTGTGTTCTTACTGTTATGTTTGGGAATTGTTCAAAAATTCTGAGTGGTGTTTATTAGCTTGGCACAGTTTTAAAGAGTTGTGTGTACAGGAACTGCCAATGTTGGGGATGTTCTAGTACAGGGTGTCCTTCCCCATGCCACTGGATCTGTGCAAGACAGAGCTGTGTGTCTGAAGCTGCAGTGTCAGCAAGAACACAGTATAAAATAGGCCAGTTTCAAATGTAGTCTTTTGAAATTACCTGTTGAAATTTCTGGTTAGCCTTGGGAATCCAATCTCAAATCATAAAGAGACAATATAGTGCTAATTGCTTTTTTTAATTTAGTGTTTTTCTTGTGAGCTCCCTGAACTGCTTCACATGTGGAGAAAAATAAATAAATAAATATTTCTATAAGATAGCTTTAATAACTTTGAAATTGTTCCTTTAATAACTTTGAAAAATTGTTCCTTCCTCTTACAGAATTTTGCTTTGGATGGTTTGGTCAACATAGTTGGAGGCTGCTGTGGTACCACACCAGCACATATCAGGTACTTCATGTGCTACAGCTCTGATGGACTACAAAGTAAATTTAAGTGCTGCTTCTGTGGCACAATATTCCATGGCTTGTATTAGAGTTTCTTGAAAAGATGGATCACTTGAATGCCAGTTGCAGCAATATATGAAGTGGGAACAACCTGGCTTTCGTAGCTGGGCGCATCATGAAGAATGGGTAGAGGGGTGGTTCAAACAAGAATTAAACCTCTTTGGTTTTGTCATCTGGAATTGTTCTGGAATTCTTCCTCTTTATTGGTAGATAGAGTAGACTTCCCATTATCTGCTTTGTTTTGTGTATTCTTTGTCTTTTTTTGCAGTCCTAGCCACAAGGTGAAACTTAAGGTTTCCTTTGATGTTAGAGGGAAGGAAGGGAGGTGTGTGTGTGTTTGTTGGGGAAATTGCTTAAGAGAAGTTTCATGAATGCTGTACAGCTGGTGCTGTTCTGGCAAATAAGAAGGAGCATTTGATGTCTTTCTCATTGCAAGTAGGTCAGTGGGAAAGCCTATTTTTTTCACTTAAACTTGAAAAGAAAAAGAGCCTTTGTGATTAACTTTTACCCTGATATAAACTGAGAAGCGGTGACATGTAAACATGTAGAGGACAATGTGTGTCAATCCTGACTAGAGTGCGGAGAAAGTGAATGTGAACAGCATGAGTCATTCTGGCATCTGAGAAGTGTGTCACAGTACAGAATAATGTTTGTCCCTTGGGGTTTGTTTTTTTTATTGGGGGGAGTGGATGTGATTGTTTGTTAGTTTTTGTTTGTTTGGGTTTGTTTTTTGATGTTTGTTTGGTTTTTTGGTTGGTTTTTTTTTGTTTGTTTGTTTTTTTGTTTTGGTATTTTTTTATTTGTTTGGTGTGTTGAGGGATTTTTTTTTTGGTTGATTTGCTTTGGTTTTTCAGTCGTTAGCAGTTGCAAAGCTCAGCAAGTCATGAATATGGTAAGAGTCAGTGTACTTGAGGACTGATTCTGAAATCCTTCAAGTGTCCCATTGTATCTCATTCTGTATTTGAAAAACCTTCAGCCTTGTACATTTCCTGCAAATAGCTATGTTAGGATCTTCTGGGAGTATATTTTTGCCTTTGGTCTCACAAAGTGAAACTGCCTAATTAGTCTTGTCTCTACAGGGCTAAATTAGAAATGTAGCTATATGTCTAATATATTCTGTTTAAGTTTTGTCTGGAGTAATTTAATTTTATTAAAAATGTTCTGATTTCTGTAACTCAGAAAAATTGCCGAAGCTGTGAAATTCTGTAAGCCTCGAGTTCCACCTTCTCTCTCTCAAGGATACATGCTGCTGTCAGGTAAAGTGTGTAACAGTTTAAGTTTCTTAAGTAATGCAAGTTTCCTTTATAAATTTATTGGCTGTTTTCTGCTGATCAGAACAACGCTGTGAATGTGTGGTTTCTACCTGAATCCAGCAAAGTTACGAATGTGTAACCAGGTCTAAGTCTTCCTGTTTTGGCTAAAGGAGTAGTAGAACATTTTCAGTGCCATCTTGTATAATATAATCAAGCCAGCATATTTACTCTGCAAGTCTCAGACATATTGTAATGGTGAATGAGTATCTTTGTCTTCACTTTACAACTGGGAGGGTCAAGCACAGAGAGACCAGGTAATTTGTATACAGTTATTGGCAGAGCTGGGATGAGATCCTCATACACCAGCTGTGAAAGGGCTGCCCTGTCTCACCTCAGATGCTGAGTCAGTTGTACTGGGACTGTGTTTCAGCAATACATCCATGTCTAGAACATGTTTTGTTTTAACAAATCTGTGTGTTCCATACTTTGGGCATTCTTTTAAGCCTTTGAGCCATCTCTATCTGAGTAGAACAGTACCATCTTTTCAGTCTGGCATTTTAACCTCAGGTCAAATCAGTTTAGCATAAATGAAATACATCATGATTGGCCTGTGATGCCTTAGCTTATTTGGTTCTGCTGTAGTTTGTTTGCCTCTGCATTGCCTGCTACCCAAGAACCCAACTGGCCTTGTTTCTCTGAACTAGAGTATGTGGTGATGAGCTACCCTTGGTCAGTCAATTCAGTGGCTGCTGCTTCTCTCAGGGTGTCGTGCATGAGGTAGCGTAGTTGACAGAACATACACACAGATGTCCAAAGCACTTCTGTATTGGAGAAAGTTGGCTGTTGTTTTTTGTGGGTCAGGTAAATTATTGATTGTCATTGAGGAAGAATAGAAAGATTTGGTGTATTTATTGGCAGTTGTTTCATTGCATTACTCTGATAGTTACTCATTAGAGCACTGATGTGCTGAGAAATCACTATTTGTGGAGAGAGATACCTTTATTTGACAGTTCTGAAAAGAGATTTTGTCTTTCTTATGCAGTTTTATCTTTTCTGTTTTAACAAATATGTTCAAAAATATCTTTTTAAGGTCTGGAGCCATTCAGGATTGGGCCATACACCAACTTCGTTAATATTGGTGAACGCTGCAATGTTGCAGGATCACGGAAGTTTGCTAAACTCATCATGGCAGGCAACTATGAAGTATACATATTAATAGTAGTCTCATATGAATAAGTCTTTATAGCTGATGCTCTGATTTTCCATTGCTCCATTACGCTATTATTGTTTGTTTTGCTGGCACCAAGCACTATTCTATACCAGTTACAAGAGTAAGAAAATATGGAGGATTTTTTTTTTTGCTGTTCTTTGTTTCTCTACTTGCCAGCTGCTAATAACTTTGTGAGAAGAGCTTTACAAGAATTTTTTTTTTCTTTTTGACAAGTATTACAGGAAACTTTTAATTTTTAATTTAGTTATACAGCTGGTAGTGGTTTAGAAAATGTCCTCGTATGTGCTGTATCTAGAGGTTGATTTACAGAGAACAGGGGAAAGAAGGTGGGTGTATTCCCTTCTTTTAAGATACGAGGTACATCTGACTTGGGATAGATTGATCGCTCTCTCTCCCTTCCACACTTCCCCATTTCTGCTCAGTATTATGATTACTTCTAATTGCTACTTTGATTTCTGACTCCAACTTGCTATATGAGCATTGGTACAGAAAAAGATGCTTAGAAGGTAATTGCTTTCTTGAAACTACTGCAGGGCAGAAGTGAGGAGGCTAGAAGACTCCTTTACTGGTGTGAATTGATACTGTAACATTGAAACAAACAGAGTGGTTTTCTTGAGAGCTGGGACTCTGCCCCAGAGTGTACTCTGATGTTAAATCAAAGTGAAAGCCTTAGTTTGTATTTTTGGAAGTCTGACTCTTAGGCTCATAGAAGTCATGAAGCAGGTTAGGCCTATTAAATGGAGAGACCTTTTAATACAAGTTGTTAGAGACTCTGCAGAATGACAGGAAAGAGAAAGTGAATAGATATGGTGTTCAGATATTTAAATAGGCTGGGGGAAGAGCTTTAGTTTTCATTCTTAGCGCTTGTGATTATTCTGCAGCTGGCAAAAGTGTTGAACAGCCTTACAAATTAGGTATCCTGTGTTACAAAACACCTGAGCTTGTGATACAAGGCCCTTATTTCATACCATCACAGAGACTGTATTTTCCTGTAGTCTTGTGCAGTCACAAGTCCTTCTTACCAGGCAAATCTTAAATTATTCAATTAAGCATATGACCAACTCTCTACAGTTGGTGATGCTACCAGCACATCAGGTCTCTGATGTCATGTTCTGTAAACAAATTATAAGTTGTTCCATATTATCAACTGTTTTGTATTGTACATCACAGACCATTTCCTTATTTTCTTATAGGATGTCTTATAAATTTTTGACTGCATGCTTAGCTTGGAGAAGTGAAATGTTATCCTGAGAGTAACTAGGATTTTTTTCTTCTCAATGTTGTTTTGTTTTTTTATTTTCTTCTTTAGGAAGCCCTAAGTGTTGCCAAATTGCAAGTTGAGATGGGTGCCCAGATTCTAGACATAAATATGGATGATGGGATGTTGGATGGCCCTACTGCAATGACCAGATTTTGTAACTTGATTTCTTCAGAACCTGATATTGCAAAGGTTGTAATTGTCACAATAAAGAACATGTTACTGACTTGTAAACTGCATGCAGAAGATGTTGATACAGTTTCATTTAATAACCAGTTTATGTGCTTAGGCAGATGTAGTTGTCTCCTGAGAGGAAGTGATACTGTAATAGGGAAGGCCTTTGGATGAAACAGAGGCTTTTCTGTCTGCTTTCACATAAATATATGCCAGTCCTTTTCTCTGGCTAGAAAAGCTGAATGCAGGTTCATTCTGGAACAGTTATGAGCCATAATGTATATGTTGGCAGTGCATAATGCCTGCCACAAAACTTAAAGTTGCTATGGATATAGAATGGCTTTAAAATACAGTTCTTCAATGTGCTTTCTCTAAAAATGAGTAGCTAAATCGGAAACACAAGATATTACAGGGAGAAGTAGAGATCTCTGTATGATATGTAATGGAACTGCCATGGAAGCTCTTGAAATAAGTTTGCTCTGAGATTTCCATTTAAAGCAAAATGCATCTCTGAATATCATGGGAAAACTTTTATTCATAAATGTTGATTAATGTTGTGTGCATTTTTATGTCCAAATGGACAAACACTACATAGAACTGTAATTCCTAACTTCTGTGTGCTCTCCTGGCTTACTTCTCTGTTATTTACAGGTGCCATTATGCATAGACTCCTCAAATTTTTCAGTGATTGAGGCAGGTTTGAAATGTTGCCAAGGGAAATGTATTGTAAACAGCATCAGTCTAAAGGAAGGTGAGGAGGACTTTCTGGAGAAAGCGAGGAAAATTAAATTATATGGAGCAGCTGTGGTTGTTATGGCTTTTGATGAAGTGGGGCAGGTGAGTGTCACTTTAAAGCAGAGGTGTTTTTCTTCTGAAGTGTAAGGCTTTCTCCCTCTTTTTCAAGACCAAGTTGTTTTGTTTCAGTGACACAGTAGATTTAGAGAAGTTCTATATAACCTTAGCAGTAGTTTTGACCCTGATTTTTAAGCATTTCTTATGCTGCTCAAATGTTTGAAGTATCTGTGTACTGACCTAAGTGGAACTCTTTTAGTTCAAGAGCATCTCTTGCTATTCAGACATGCTGAACTCTTCCTTCATAAACGATATTTTTAGTTCAGAAACTGTTTCTCACGAGAGTGAAATCTTTGTGAATTAATTTAGTTGTGTTGAAAACCACATATTAAGCTTTGCATAGGATGATGAAACATTGGGCAGTGAGATTGCTTTTGTAAGCAGAGTGAAAACTCCAGGTATAGGGGTGGTGAATTTTAAATATAATATTGTTATATAGAATCCTTTTCTAATATTTGTCATGTGCGCATTCTGAGTCCTGAGTCATTGGAGCTGTAAATGATTTCTGGAGAGTTTATTTTTTGTGTGGTCTGTACCTTTCATGTCAGAATTATTTTTCTTCACTAGGCAACAGAAACAGAAACCAAGATTGCAGTCTGTTCCAGAGCATATCATCTCCTTGTGGAAAAAGTGCACTTCAACCCAAACGATATAATATTTGACCCCAATATTTTGACCATAGGAACTGGAATGGAAGAACATAACCTTTATGCCATAAATTTTATCAATGCTACTAAAACCATTAAAGTGAGTTGTAAGGTTATTTTAACTTGAAGTATATTGCTGAGCTTACTTAAAACCCTAAACTCCCATAAAACAGAAAAACACCCCACCCCCCTTCAAACATCAACAAAACACTACAGAAAAATTTCACGCATTTTAGCCTAGTGAGGAGGACTGCTCTTCTGAAGTCCAAACATTCCCCACTATTGCTGTATTTCCAGCAGAACAACTTCAGATGGTTCTATAAATATATTTCAGTCCATTTTTTGTACTGTAGTCAGGATCACATTTATGTGCAAGCTAAAAGGACCTCTTTGAAGATATGATAAAACTGCTTTTTATTAGTAAAATTCCTTTTTCTGTGGAAGGGATTTGTTCAGCAGCCTGACTTTTTATGTAGCCAAAATATGTGTAAAGAAGTATAGCAGTGAAGGACATCACCTGCATACAGCCAAGGAAACTGCACCGTTGTGTTTTGCAAGGCACCCTGATGTGGAGACACTCTGTCGGAAGCAGCCGGGGGCTGAATACCCCACAGACTGCTTTGTCACCACAGAAGTGGGGCTGCACCCTTGATTGAGTTTAGCTGCTCAGCTGCAGCCTGCTTCTGAGACATGCAGGCTGGCAGACTGGCTGCTCCTGTTTCCAGCAGAGTGGGGACAGGAAGAACCAAAAGTAGGTTTGCATGGAGAAAATACGGAATGCTGCAGTGGGAGGACTGGTGTGTTCAGAATACCACCTGTGACAGTAGAAACTACAGTAGCTGCTAGATCTTTCCTTTACTTGTTAATTTTTCTGCAGATTTTAATTGATTTTTATGAATTTGAGTAACTAGAAGGATCTGGACCAGGGAAATGAGAAAGGGTGCATAGCCAATGCGCTGAGCTCAGGGACCAGCTGTTTTATGAACTGAATGCTGTACTTAGATTTCCTTTTTGGAAAGTACTCTCCTAAAAATCTGTGTGCAATTCCTGTAGGAAACACTGCCAGGAGCCAGGATAAGTGGAGGTCTTTCCAATCTGTCCTTCTCCTTTCGAGGAATGGATGCCATTCGAGAAGCAATGCATGGAGTGTTCCTTTACCACGCGATTAAGGTATGATGTGCTTTTGGCTTCCATATGTTTGCACTTGGCAGATGTGCAGTGCTATGTCTGACAGCCTTGTCTGGGGGATTCTGTGTGGTTTTTTTTCCAGTATGGCATGGACATGGGAATTGTGAATGCTGGGAATCTGCCTGTGTATGATGATATCCATAAGGAATTGCTACAGCTGTGTGAGAATCTAATCTGGAACAAAGATCCTGATGCAACAGAAAAGCTTTTACATTATGCTCAGGTAACTTCCTGTTTTAAGCTTTGAACAGTAGTTAGCATAGTACCTGAGCCTCACCACCTCCCTACAGGTAATAGGCAAAACAGCCTATAAACTGCATGTGGCAGTCTAACTGTGGGTGTAAGAATTTGCTAATGATACTACAAGTGGTTCAGTTATTAACACAGAATAAAATTAGTATCCTGTGATAGATCAAACCTCTCCAGTTTTACGCCATGGAAGAGCCTGTACCAGAGTTCTTAATGTGCTTCAGGAGACCAAGCTGCATAGGCATTCTCTAAAGAAAAAACCAACCCCTCCAAAAATAAGAAGTAAAAATCTGAAACAAACTTTGCCCCAAAGAAAACCCTCACAAACCAACAAAAACAAACTAAAACCAGAAAAAAAGGCCATCCCGTAAGCAAGCCGATCTTGGTGCTGGAACTTAATTGACAAGTGCACTATGGGAGACAAAGAGTAAACCTCTCTCTCTCTGGTGGTAATGGTTTGCATGGAGTATATAAAAAAGGTGAAATAGTTGCTTGTGATTTGTGGCTGTGCCATAGACTTCCAATTCATGTAACGTCAAGATCAAGAATCAGCTGTTCAGTGTTTTGAGATGTTTTAGTGATGGTGGTGGTAAAGGACAAAGGTTACACATTGTCCGTAAGGTAACTGGTGAAATTCTTTTCTGAATGGAAGATACAGCAAAAATCTCTCTGAGTTAGGTGGCTCTTAGATTCAAGTGCACAAGATTTGCATGCCTGTTTTGTAGCTCCTGGAGGCAATATTTCTGTCCTTCACTTGGTTTGTATTTTGCCCTGTGGTGGTGAATACTTTATAGTAACAGTGACAACATGTTAAAAACTAGTACAGGAAGACTATCCCTTGTGCTTGGTGTCCAAGCAATTTACCTGGGAGTGATCTTGTCTGTTTAAGCTAAGTTGCATCATTGGGGTATTCAAGATTGCATAAAGAGGAAGGAAGATAAAGGGAGTGTTGAGCAGTGTTCCTGCAGAAGACTGAATGTGAATTTAAGTGAAGCCTTAAAAGTAGAAATGAAAGTGGATGATGAGTATTAGGTCTACAGGTTTGGGAAACCATTGTTGGAAAATCTGCTTTTATTCATGGTGGTAGTTTTACTGAGGGAGTAAAATAGTCTAGTGGCAAAAAAGAGGAACTTAATACTTGCAGATTTAGGGAATCAGTCTTCATTTGAAGTTTGAGATTGAAAACCATTTACCATGACATAATTGCAGACATTCTCAAACACTGTTATTCCTGCATGTCCACCTTACAGTGTCATGGGTTATTTTTAGGCTGGTGTGGTTCCCTTGTTAAACTGTCTGGCTAGAGGTTGAAAAGCACTTGGTGTCTTTTCAGTGAATCACATAAGGTGATTCCTGAGGTGGATAGAGACTTCTGGAGATCATCTACTACAAGCCTTCTACTCAAATCAGGGGCCAACTAAGACCAGGCTGCTCAGGGACATGTCCAGTCAGGTTTTTAATATAATTAAAAATCAATACATCTCTACCTTGTCTCCAGGCAACATTTTATTCCTTCTTTCATTCCCTTTACAATCTAGACATATGAGAGGAGTAAGATTAGGCGACAAGAAGCTGTGAAATTAGCTAATATTTATATAAACATGATTGAAAGCTTGTTCTGTTTTCTGTTCCCATGAGTGAGGTCTTGTTTCTGTGGCGTTATCTTTAAAAACTTGCTGTTGAGCACTCAAAAGTATAGTAAGTTCATAAGGCCTGAGAGATGTCAGATTACGTCTAATAACTGAGTAAGGAAAAGAAATTACTTGCCTGAAGTGTGTTGGCTGAATTAGTGGATAAGGTGCTCTTCTACAAGCCTTCCTGTGGTTGTGCTTGTGAACTTTCTTGCACTATGAAGCCCTTTTAGCCTCTGTGTTCATAGCCAATGGGAGTATGAGTATGAGACAAGGAGGATATGTGGTAGTTTGGGGCAGTCTGTGTGTGTGACAAACAGTAGTTTTGTAGGCTGACTGATTGAAAACACATCTGTGGTACAGAATAACATAACCTTTTCCAGCAGAAACTGAATTAGTGCCAAATTAATTAGGATTTAAAAATTAAATGTAATGTGTGGGCCAGGAATCAATTTAAAACATGTTCCCAGAAGTAAATCCCTTAGGATTAGTCTTGTCATCATTTTCACGAGCATAAAAATTGTCAAACTGCTCTCTCTTTTTAAAAAAATATTATTTTGTTTACCTTTTCACTGAGGTGTGTACCTACTGGGATGTAGACTCCCTGGGTGCCTGTATTCCATCACAGGTCTTTGCAACATGATTTGCATGTATATAAACCTTTTGAATAGTCTAAAATTATTTTATGAGTCAGTACTTGGAACTATCCTTTTTTTTTCCAAAAGTGAAGTCCATAATTGTACTTCTTATGCTTGCAAGTTCCTATGGATGTTTTTTCTTTTCAGAATCATGCCCAAGGAGGAAAAAAAGTTGTACAGACTGATGAGTGGCGTAAAGGCTCTGTGGAGGAAAGACTGGAATACGCTCTCATAAAGGTGAATCTGTGCAGAAATCTGTCCTACCCATCAGTGCTCAGAGGCATGACCTCAGCTCAGACCTTAAGGGACATACTTGGTTTTAAAAGTTCTTCGGCTACCATTTTTTCACAAGCTATTAATTAACAATGGATAATAAATCAAGTGATCTATTTAACTTGAATAACAGAGAAAACTGTAGAGGTGTATCTTTAAACTTCAGAAGTTGAAGTGTTTGACCCTTAATATTTTATCCCACTGGTGTTGGTAGAAACATACAGCTTTTACTTTGGAACATACTCCTTTTACTTCCCCAGGCTTTTTTTGATCCATTAGTAGTACTGCACTGAGTGACACTTGCACTGTGGAAGCAACCTTTGAGTGTTAGGTTTCTCTGATGACATAGTTAAGAAAAATTAACAAATCTGATAATGGGGACATGCTGTGTTTATCTGCCTAACAGCTGTGGTGTTTTGATACCTAAGCAAGCCTATTTTCAGTGCAGGTATTTCAATGAGGTATTTTTAAAGACTTTCAGTACCTACAGTATCTATTTGTACTTTCATTGTGGGATTTTTCTGGGGAGGAGACAACTAAATGAAAGTTAAAAAACTTATTTTTTTTCCCTTAGGGCATTGAGAAGTATGTCACTGCAGATACAGAAGAAGCAAGATTAAATCAGGAAAAATATCCTAGACCTCTAAATGTAATTGAAGGGCCTTTGATGAATGGCATGAAAATTGTTGGTGATCTTTTTGGTGCTGGAAAGATGTTTCTGCCTCAGGTAATGAGAAAATAATGTCATATATTTTCCTTCTTTACAAAACCTAGCATTGTAAAATGTAGCCAAAACTTTCTGTACTGGCTGTTTTTTTCAGATACAGCACAGGAATTGTAAAAATTCAGGTACTGCTGAGAAGCAGCCATTTTCTTTTTTTACTTTGGAACTTGACTTTCTTTGTGTATGATTGTCCTGGATGTTTGTTTCTGTTCTTCCTGAGTGTTTTTCTTTATTTGAAATGCGGTTTTAAGTCTGACCCCATGAAAAAGCGCAAGAGAGAAAACAAGCCCAAATGAAATTTGCTGTGTTAAGTACCTTTCAAGTCTGGGCTCATCTGTGGCTTTTAGTTCTGTTGTGAGTGGTCTGGGAGGCTGCACTGTGGAAGAAAGTGTTGTGTGTGGAGCCTTAGCCCAGTAAGGCCAGCAGCCTGCTGCCACAGAATGATCTGAATACCTGGGGCTGCAAATGAAGTTTCATTTATTGCCTGAATGAGAAAGCTAAAAGAAAACTGAGGTTATTCCTATACCTTGTCTTTATTGTTTATTCTGCCCCTGCCTTTATCTGTGCAGGTGATAAAGTCTGCTCGAGTTATGAAGAAAGCAGTTGGCCACCTTATTCCCTATATGGAAAAAGAAAGAGAGGAAAGGAGAGCCAAGCAAGGCAGCACAGAAGAAGAGGCAAGATACAGGCCTTTGTGCTGTAGTTCTTTCCTAGAATGCTATGACAAATACAGAAATTATTTATTGCTATTTACATTTATTATGCTGGAAAGTTGATGCAAACTGACCATCTTGGCATAATTTGAAGTAGGTTTGAAGTTCATAAAGTGGAGATTTTGTGGAAATCTTCTTTGTGTGTGCCTAAGCTCACAAAGTTTTCTGAATGATGCCATTGAGCCTTTGTAGGCCTTCTATGTCAATGTTACCAATTTCTTGTATTTTTACATGCATTTAATTCTGGTTTATTTATTCTAACTTTATGATGGATTTTGCTACTTGTTTCTAATACTTTTACCCTTGGTGAACTCTATAACTCTCCTTTAAAATTTTTAATGGTTCCTAATTCTTCCCTTGAAATCGTACAATGTATTTGGTGTGCATCTGTTGTGTGATTGTCCAGCATAAATGTAACAAATACAGCAAATAATTTGGAAAGAAAAATGGCCTGATAATTAAACCTGAGTGATCTTAATGAAAGGATGCCTTGACTCTTCTCCCTTACTTTTTCTGGATGTGAAGGTGTCTTCTCTGCTGTATCTCAAGTGAATCTGTTCTCTGGCTGTCACGAATCACCTTTCATCATCTCTCTCCAGCTCATGCTGTTCTCTTTTAATTCAGATAACACTGCTGGTATTTGACACCTTCTGTTTTGTTCTGATAGTTTAAAATCACTACCCCATTGATTCCATGAGCATTGGATTAGAATCTTCTGTGAACCCTCTGGCACTTAATTCTCTGGCTAAAAAGAAGTGAAGTGGAATTTGAGAGGTTCTAAAAAAGATAGCAAACACTCTAAGAGAGTGAGTGAGATGTTCTGTGTGCCTGAGGAGAGCAGGAGGGAAAAGGCAGGGCTTCTGTCATCCTGCTTTCTCTGCCTTCTGCTGGGCAAGGGATGTAGTTCCTTCCTCTTAAAAAGACATGCCACTGTATAGACAATCAGTGAAAGAGATAAAAGAGCTGCATCTATTCCCAAAGTACATTGGCTTGAAGGAAAACAATTTATAGACTCTGGTAACTGATCTGTCTGATGTTACCCAGGCCACTGTACCCTCCAGGACAGTTTTAGTCACAGACTGCCAGGAAATGCAAAGTGTTGGTAGTTACATTTGAGGATAAATAACTGTGGCTGTAGATCTCTATCAAAAATGAAAAAAAAAGGCCTTTGGATGTATGCCCAGAACTTGAGGACCTCCTTGCCTAAGACAATTGAAATAAGTGTGCCTTAAATAGGGTTTATTTAAAGTGGTATGTGTTGTTGCCCATGTTGTTTGCTACCCAGCAGATTTTTCTTATGTATAAATCCAGGGTTTTTTTGGTATCAATCACTAATTAAAACATCAGTAATTATTAGGTATGATTACATATGATACCTAATGTGGGGAAGCATGTTTTGTTCTTCTCCCAGTCCTTGATTAATCTCTTTCCCTATTTTTCACTTTCATTCCAGCAGTATATTTTCAGCTGCAAAATTTTCTGTTGATGTACTGAGATGGCTGACTTACAGACCTCCATTTTGCCTCCTCTGCTCTCTGGCCTTCTGTAAAACAGAAACACTGGGGAGATACTAGATTTTAGTAAACAGCAACATTGGTGGGCACCCAGGGATTTTATTCAACAAATGTGTTAGAACCACAGGAAATACTAGTATTGCTCTTGGTAATATACCAAGATTTTTTAAATTGTAATATTGCAACTACAAAAGCAATGTAGGCTCATGAAATAGAGAGCTACTCTATATGTCCAGAAATATAACATCCTTCATAGAAGGATCCAGTCATCCAGTTCTGCCATGTGCAAAGGAGATGAGATACTGTCTGGAAAAATATTTTGTAGTTTCATGTAGAATATGCTCAGGTTTCCGCTTTGTTTAAATTCTGTGCAATTTATGGAGTTGCTTACTGGCATCTGATGCTGCAGTAACTCAGACATACTACTGTTATAGCCTGGAGCTGTTCCAAATGACGGCAGTGATTATACAACTAAAAAGGTATTGCCAAGTCCTGTGTCCTGGTGGAGAGCTGCTGTGGGAAGTTCCACTGTTGTCGTGGTGGCAGCACCCTTTGTCAGACTGAATGCCATCTAGCCTAGGACCTGCTTGTGACAGAACAGCTTCCTTTCTTCAAGTTGATCCTTCTGCAGCCTGTTTGTTCAGCTTGGGTAGTCTGAAGCAGCCTGATCACTGCACTGAAAACTCCCTTGTTATTTGTGTTGCATAAAAATAAGCCTTTTCTGCTTTTGCTAATTCCTCTAATTTAGCTTCTAAGTTTACTAATATGCCATTCTTCCCAGCATTGCATCAAAAGGTTGATCTTGATGCAAAAACAGACATGTAATTCTAAGTATTCATACCCTTTTGTTCTAAATATTTAGTCTCTTTATTGGCAAGGTGTATATTTGGAGCAGAAGTACCTTAGGAGTTCAGTTATTGCACTGCAAAAAATGCTATCCTGATTGGAAATGGTTTTATCTGCTATTTTGTTTTTTCAAACAGATTTTGGAGTAGCATCCATGCATTTTGTAAGAATAATTCATGTACAAGTTTCCATTACCTGGATCTTTTAAGATGGTTTTTAATACTTACTGTATTATCTGTGCTACACTCTGCAGTCACTTGTACTATAACAGAAGTCTGGGTCATGGATTAGGATTGCACTGTTGAAGGATGTGTTCAAACATACCAAGGCTTCTGAGTAATTTAACTCTTGCTACTTCTTCAACCTCCAGGATCCTTACCAGGGTACAATAGTACTGGCAACTGTGAAGGGAGATGTACATGATATCGGCAAGAACATTGTGGGAGTTGTTCTGGGCTGCAACAACTTCAGGTAAAGAGAGACTAGGTAGCTGGGAACACAACTGTAGAAGGGTCAGTAATTAGTACCTCTGTTAGCTGCAGCTGTGGTGATAACAGAGCTGGGCATTTCTTGGGAATTGTCCTCTGTTCCCTAGGTTGTGATTGGGAACACAGATCATAGCAGCTATTTACTAAATGGGGAGGCAAGAGGAAGTATTGCTTCCTCCTTGAATACTGCTTTTCCTATTGACATCTGAGGTGATTCTGCAGTTTAACATCAACTGGAATATGGATGAGAACATGAATTTTTGTATTTGTTTTATATCAGTTAAATATAATAACTGTGATTTTTTTTATAATGTCTGAAGATATCAGATATGACAGTTGCAGTAGGCAATACTATATGTGGGTTGTGTTGGAAAAAATAGTATTGTAAGATTCAAATTAATCTTGTAGTGTGTTCATGTTGTTTGTTAACTATGGGGTTTTAAAAACTTGCTGAGGTATGTTTTCTTAAATAAGAGATGAGATTCTCATTGTCTTTGAACTTCAAAATTTAGAACTTCAAGAAAAGTCAGGTCTTTCATGGCCTGTGTACGTGGAGAAGAGTTTGCAAGTGTTGGAATGAATGGTCATGTTTTCATCAGTGTTCTTTTCAAGGGTCAGACATTGTGCAAAGCTGAACTGGTTTTGGAACTCCGTCTTACTGTTCATTTCTTTAGTTTAGTTTTGACTTTGGGTTGTCATTTGCTCTAAAAAGAGCCAAAATTATCCCTTTATTTTAAAACACAAAGTGTTGGAGTCAGTAGCAGTGCTGTATATATGCAATGTATTCAATTTAATTTCCTCTTGAAATTCTGTTGATTGGATTCAGGCTTTCTTGAGCTTTATTTAGACTTACTGAAAGGAAGCCATAGTGTTCTCTGTCACCATGAGTATGAGTGAGGCTGAATGAAATCAGCATGCTGGGGAGGTTTACTTGAAAAAAGAAAAACCTTGGCAATTTTTAGGGTTAATAGGAATAAAATGCTAACAAAGTGAAGTTCAATGTCCCATTTCATAAAATGTATGCTTTAATGAGGCAAACAAGCTTGATGTGAATCATTTTAGATTCCAGATGTAAGATAAGATGTCCACAAAACATTTTTGTATTATCCAGATACCTTCAGAAATGCCACTGCTGTGGGTAGGCTGGTAGGTGGCTCAGCACCACATAGCAATTCACTCACTTCCATTCAGTCAACCTCAGTGAGATGGGAAAGAGGAAGGAAGGGAAGGAGGGGAGGAAGGAAGGGAAGGAGGGGAGGAAGGAAGGGAAGGAGGGAAGGAGGGAAGGGAAGGAGGGGAGGAAGGAAGGGAGGGAAGGAGGGAAGGGAAGGAGGGGAGAAAGGAAGGGAAGGAAGGAAGGAAGGAAGGGAAGGAGGGAAGGAAGATGGGAAGGAAGGAAGGAAGATGCGAAGATGGTGGGTGGAGAAAAGCTTAGTACCAGACGGAAAAGTGGAAGAAGAAAGAAAGAAAAGTGATGCAAAGGCAATCCCCTTTTTACCTCCTGTGGATTGACTGGTGTCCTGCCGGTTACTGAGCAAAATATGGCTAACTCCTGCTAAGTCCCTTGCTCTCCCTTTTTATTGCTGAGCTGGACTTCATTTGCCATGGAAAATTTCTTTGGTTAGTTTGGGTCATCTGCCTAGCTGTGTCTACTCACAGTCTGTTCCTTGAGGGGCTAGAGTAAGAAACAGAAAAAGCCCTGATTCTGTGAAAGCATTGCTCATAAATAGTTAAACTTTAATTTGCAGTATTGTTTTGGCCACAGATCTAAAACCATACCAGCTGCTGAGAAGAGAATTAACTCATCTCAGCCAGACTTAGTACAACCACAGAAATTTATTTTAAAGAAAAAACTCCTCTTTCCACTTGCATTTTCTTAACTATTATGCCATCTGGAACTCTTAGTGAAAATTTTACCAGACCTAGAGGTATTTCCTATATAAAAATACCCAAATGGTCTTGAGAAACAAGTAAAAATCTCTCAGTCTTAACTTCAATTTTTAGGTCAGTTATTTACAGCAAGAGGAATGTATTCGCCCTGTAGCAAAAATTTGATTTGTTATTTAAAGGATCTTGTGTCATCCATCTCCTTTCTTTTCACAGAGTTATTGATTTAGGAGTCATGACTCCATGTGATAAGATATTAAGAGCTGCTGTTGAGAACAAAGCAGGTATAGACTTCATTAGTACTTCTGAATTGTTTGATTTTTAAATCACATTTTTTATTGCTATTTATTGCATTCCTATACTGTCTATGATTTCATCAGATTGTCTTCAGAGAAATCAGAACTTCTGCTTTAACCATATTAATTATTTAGCATTTGGCACTTCTGTGAAACTTAGTTTGAGGAGCTGAAACCCTGTATCAAAAGGACAACTGCAGGAGAGGTGTTGTAGTATTTGTTTTACAGATGGATGAATGGAGCCTTGAAAAGGTTTAAGTAACTTCTTGTTGGGTCTTAAATCGGTAAAAGAACTTGGCATTCAGCCTGCTAGATCAGTGAGTGTGAGATCAGGAGTGAATTGTTCTAATAAATCATGAACTTTCTGAAACAACTTGCAGTTGCTTTGGAACAGCCTACTGTATCTTGGAAAAGACAAATTGTGTGGAACACAGGTGGTGAAGTTTGAAAGCATTTGCTGTTTCTAGGAGCAGAATTTATAATTGTTTTGTCTCATTTCCCTCCTCAGTGCTGAGCTTCTGAGACTTGGAGCTTGCTAATCAAAAGTGCTGTTTATTTATTGCTGAACATAGAGCAGTAGGTGTTCAGCAACTATGAAAACTGAGAAATATCTTAAACTAGGGATTTGGAATCATTATCATTCTTGGAGAGCTTCCACTTTCTAATTGGGTCAAACTTCCCTTCTAGATTAGTGACTGTCTTGCTTTTTGTCTCATTATTTTCTGTGTCATGCATGAAGCTATTTGATGTATGAAATAAACTTTTCTGTACTAATTTCTATGCCTTTCTAGAATGGATTGGCTAAAAGTTTTGTGCATGTGTGTTTGTAAATTTGCAATAGATATAATTGGCCTGTCTGGTCTCATCACCCCATCTTTGGATGAGATGATTTTTGTCGCCAAGGAAATGGAGAGATTGGCAATAAAGATTCCTTTGCTCATTGGAGGAGCAACTACTTCTAAGTAAGATATCTCAGTTGGGAAGATGGGCAACTTACATGCAAACAGTGTTAATTAGTGAAAAAGAAATTGTGTAGCCATTTCTTCCCCCCTTTCTCTCATTTTTCTGCAACACACATACTGATATGTATTCACTCTAAGATTGACTCTTATTTCTTGTTTCAGAAGTCCTAGATTATTGAGGTAAAATGTAGTTAATACATAACAAATAATAAACTTCTTAAACGTTTAATTTTTAAAGTGTATATTATATGTGTTTTCTCTAAAAGTTCTCGTACATATGCAAATAAATGTAGTTCTGTTCTTCTAAGGGGTTGAATGATCTATTTTGATTCACCAAAGCATTCTAAAAATGCAGGATTTTGAGACTAGAAATGGCCATGTTGACATCAGGGAGCTATTATCTTTAAGGACATTACTGTGTTTTCCTGGATCACTGTTCAATGTGGTGATGACTGCGTCGAGCCTCCAGTGCTGCTCAAGCAGGCTGGTAGGGGATAAAGCCCCACTGCTTGCCTTAAAGTATTTACTGTGTTGATTTTGATAGACTGAGCTGTTAAAATCTTGTTCTCTCAGGTCTGTCCAAATGAAATAATACAGCTGCTGTGATTTTCTGAAGACCATGTTGACAGCTCAGTGACACCTAGTATTAGCATTACCGCAGATGTGTTCTGGGCATGTATAACAGCTGTGGGTCACGCTTTGCTAACTGGTTTGTGTACAATATACTCGAGGAGGTGACAGCTCAGAAGACTCTAGAGGTCATTTTTGTGTAACTAAAAGCTGTGAGCAGTGTTGGTTTCTTTATCAGAGCAACACATACTGTATTCTGTATTTTTTGCTTTAGCAAATCATCTCATAATTTGACAGACAATGGAGAGTAGGGTCACTATCTGCCTTTATTGTTCCTGCATGTATAATGCAAAGTTCGCTGTATCCCTTTGCTCCTTGTCCATATGAGCCTCTTCTTATTGCTTTGATACTGAGAACAAACATGGAGGGTTTTTCTTAGTAAGAAAAACACAAAAACACAGGGAGTTGAGGGAAGGCTTTATTCTAAGTGGAGGTCTTCAGAGAGCCTTTTCAAATCTTCTCAGTGTTTTCACCCAGGGCATTGTGGCCTAATAATTGATGTCAAATAACCAGCATCAAACAATTCTGCAGAATTTATTCACAGAGAGGAATGTCACTAACAGGGAAGCAACACTAGTTTTTTTTCCTTTAATATGGAAATTACTAAAGAATATACGTATACTTTTGAGTGCAAAAATTTATTTTATTCACGTGAGCTATATGTAAATATATACATATGCCCAGAAACTATGCAGTGTCTATAAAATATATGTCTAGTAAAGGTGCTCTTTATGGAAGATTGGATTTTTAATATACATTTAACATTGCCTTCCTAGTCTTAAATTTAACCTCCTATGTGTATTCTTTAAGGTTGTGTATATGTCTGAGGTTGCTGATGAAGAACCATCTGCATTTTTTTTCACTGTAATAAATAGGCATTATTATTTGGAATAAGGAGTTCATGAGTACTTGGAAGAATGTATAGTGAGGTTAGTTTGAAAGAGAGAGGCTGGATTTAGTCTCCAGAATCCATATGTCTCTAAGAGACACAGAATGATTCACATGAACACTCTGTGTCAGAACAAAAAAACATCTTTTATTCTCTGACTCCAGTGTTTATAAATTCTAAACAATGACCAGGGATTGGATAATTAAGTTACCACCTTCCCAAGCACACTGGTCATGAGAAATGTCCATCAAAAGACATTTCTGAGAAGGAATGTGATAAACAACTTATGTTTTCAGGACTTTCATGGGAAAGTAACTAAAACTATGAAAACATTATCAGAAGGCTTTAAGTTTCAGGGTGGCATCCATACAATACAGTTTCTTCATAATTTACAGTAGTGATGATTTTTGCATTCTTATTATGCTACTTTGGTAAATTCAGGTGCTGAGAAATAATGGTGGTATTCTCATTGTCATAAAATTTACTTTAAAAAAAATACAAGAGTTACCATGTAATGGTTGATATAGTGCCATTTTAGAATCATGTCTGTTTTTGTTTCCTTTGCCTGTTCCTATCAAAACAGTAGAGATACCTTTTTGTAAAAAACAGAGCTGCTAAGAAAAAAATGCATCTCCTAGAAGCAAATTCAGGGGATGTTGGACGGTTATTTACACACCTGTGTTGCACAGTCATAAGTAAACCTCCATGTCCAAGTGCTTTAAATATTTGACAGAACCTGAAGAAAAAGGGATCTTACTTTTGTTAGGGAAGATTGCTTCCTGGGCTCTAATTAAACTTAATTTTAGAAATGTTGTTTGACCTTAGCATTACAAGAAAGCAAATTATAAGGCCTATAAGATCTTTGTTCCTACACTTGCTTGCAGAGTTTTGGTAGGACTCTGAGCAGAGCTCATTCTTGCATCACTAGAAACTGTTAGCAGTGTTGCTTTCTTTATCAGAGCAGCATATATTGTAGCAGACCTATTAGAGTCTGTATTTTGTGGTTTCAGCAAGTAGTCTCATAGTTTGACAGACGTGAAGAGAAGGTTCTGTCCTCATTGCACCTGTAGTTACATTGCAAAATTCACTGCATCTTCAGGGTGCAAGTTTGTAATATTTATTGACCACTGGCAGAATTTGTTCCTCAGCTGTATAGAGGACTTAGGCCTCTGATTTTGAGAAATGGAATAATCATCACTGAATTAGGTTAATGCTAATCCACAGACCCAAAAATTAGCGTGTGGGAGGAAAAAATGTAAGAAGAGCAAAAAGGATTAAAGAAATTGTTAGCTATTGGTAGGCTTAGTTTGGAAAATTCTTACTGATTTCTGAGGCTTAAAACTAATGAGTTGCTGATTTTCATTCAGCTGGTAAGACATTGAGGGATTGTGAGTTGGCACATTATTTATGAAGTGTTCTGATACTTTGAAGAAAAGTGGTTATATACCTGTTATTGAAATCTGTGTTTAATGATTCATAGATAGCAGATGGCTGAATGAATTTCTTCTTTTGAAGTTCTATGCATGAAGTTAGGATTTATTTCACTGGGGATTTTGTCTGCTTTTTTTGTTGGTGGGTTGCTTGGTCTTTTTTTTGTTTTGTTGTATTTTTGTTTTAGTTGTAAAATGCTCACTCTTTTTCTTTTTCATTGAAGAACACACACAGCTGTTAAAATTGCCCCACGATATAGCGCACCTGTAGTTCATGTCCTGGATGCATCCAAGAGTGTTGTGGTTGTAAGTTCTAAATTATAGTTTCTTGTCCATGCCCTGTTTTTTCTGTTGTCCCTTTCATCCTTTCCTCTGAGGCTTAATGTTGTGGCAGAAAATTAAAAGGGG
Organism: Poecile atricapillus; assembly: GCF_030490865.1. Classification (NCBI taxonomy): domain Eukaryota; kingdom Metazoa; phylum Chordata; class Aves; order Passeriformes; family Paridae; genus Poecile; species Poecile atricapillus. The sequence continues at coordinate 69,902,068 of NC_081251.1, read as the reverse complement.
CACATCAGAGACAAGTTTCTAAATTACACTTGCTTCAGCTGTTTTGTGCTGCCACGTAGTTCTCAATTGGCTTTTGACAGTTATTGTCATTGGGCACTTTTATTGAAATGTCCATTATTCTAGTGAGGGTGATATTCACTGTGAGTCCTTGACTGTAGTTTTGTAGTGAAGACTGATGGAGTTGTGTGAACTGCTATTATGGCTAATTTGGATATATTTCTGAAGTTAGTTAGCAACATTCGTACTGAGAAACATGTGTCTGGAGTTTTTTGGGATGGATTCTCTTTCAGAGAAATGGGTGGTCTTAGCTGACAAATATGTGGTGGTAAAGAATAGGCCAAGCTGTGTGTTGCTTCTATGACTCTTCAGTCTCTGAAGTTTGGGAGTATTCTCCTCTTTCCAGAGCTAGACTTGGCACTGCTAATGTTACATGTGTAGTAGGGCAGAGATCTCAGTAATAAACATGTCCAGTTTGAACGTAGGTTGTAGATTATTGGTAAGGCTTAGTTTAGTGTTGCCAAGAGAGTCCGAAAGACAGGTTACCTAGTTGGAAATTCATACTTTGTCCTTACCATAGTGTGTTACACTACGTACTTAGTGCTTTTTTCTTCCTTTTTTCAGTGCTCCCAGCTCTTAGATGATAGTATAAAGGATGATTTCTTTGAGGAAATATTAGAGGAATATGAAGAAATTAGACAAGAGCACTATGAGTCTCTCAAGGTACAAATGTAATTTATTATCTTCTTGTTTTAAGTGGTTGTCACTTGCTTTTCAGCTATTATTAATAACTTGATGTTACTCTTGCTGTTCAGCTCCTTATGAAGACCTTCAGGTATATTTGTTTTGGTTTAAAACTTGCAGTAAGATGGATTGAAAACTTCCAGAAGTGCTTATGAAATCAAATTTTCTAGCCTGTAAGGTCTTCTGCAGGAGTCTTAACACATGCTTGGAAAATTCTTGATTGTCTTCAGTGGCTGATCTGTGGTATCTAGGACCTCCATGGAGCTGGCAGTCATGTCATCTTAATCAACCTACAGGAGACCAGTGCTCTCCTGGTGCAGTAGCAGGGTATGTGGAGCTTCAGCTGGGGTAGTGAAAATGGTACTGGTAGCTTTTGCTGGTACTGAGCCACACTATTGAGAATTTTAAACCACCATGCTTTCCTAATGTCTTAGCCTCATTTAGGTGAGTGATCAGAGCAGTAGGAGAATGTCTTTCTCTGCCTGTATTTTAGTGTATTTTGAAGTAATAAAGGAACTTCTGGTGTAGTTGAGAGGAACCAGAAATCTTGTAGGCCAGTTTCATTAGAATTCTACAGGCAAAAATAATGATTTTCTTGTGATGTAATCTTACTTTACACTTGAGAACTGGGAGTTGTTGAGATTGAAATTATCTGTTGTTAGATTCATCCTGAAGAGTATTTTGAGTGAAACTCTACCATGAAGTCCACAGTTACAGTTTATGTGTCTGAAATGTGGTGTTCTGAAATTAACCTTTATATCTATATAGGAAAGAAGATACTTGTCTCTACAGCAAGCTAGAAGAAAAGGTTTCCATAATAATTGGTTATCAGGCGATATACCAGGTCAGCTATATGTTGTTGTTTGTGGTTTCTGTGTCTTTATTTTATTTTGTATGTTTATTTTACATACTTTTTAAATGAAATTATACTTTGAACTTCAGAATATAGCAGTGTAAAAGCTTAAGTCTAATTGGTACCTGTCTCAACAGTGATTTTTTGCATTAATTTGAACATTCTGCTTCTGCTTTTTTGCTGCCAATTTAAAAAATAATTAATATTTATGAAGATAACTGAAAAAAAAAATCCCAAAACAATGAGTTACCCATCACAACATATAAACAAAGAAAACACTAGTGATTGCTTTTGAAAACAGTGTCTGTCTGGCTCATTGCATTGCACACCTCACTGTACCATGTCTGGGGAATACATGCTGTAACATGGCATTTTTATCAAATTCTTCCGTACACTCTTTCCTACCCTTCCCCCATCAGTTTTTGTACTGTTTTGTTTTTTTAAAATTATACTAGACGTATAAACAGCATTCAGGTTGCATCCTGCAGTGACATTAAACTGCTTTATGTCCTTTCATTTACAAGACTCAACAAGATACTAATTTTCAATAACTTATCTTAATGTGTTACGAAGTATTGAACAGACAAAACAAGTGCAAAGCTTGTGGCTTTACACAGATCCATCTTGCTTTTTCACTCGTGTGTATGCATCTGAACATGTGTGATGACTACAAAAGTTCTTAGAAATTACATAAAAATTTACAGAAATATTCTGCAGTGACATAGTACATGTTTGTGTATAGAAAGGAATTGGTAAATATGGAAGGTATGTACCCATAAAGTATGTTAGGGATTGATAAGCTATGTAAGTTTTTTTGGTCTTGTGTCTAAGCCAATATTCTGATCAATTAAATAAATTCCAAAGTTCAGCAGCTAAAACTTATTAATTTATGTGGAAGAACAAATGGCCTTAATTTTTCTATTTCAGCTTTATAGGCCTTTTATGCTTTTTTTTCTTCTTTTGTTCCATTGTTACTGTGGAGTATGGTACAACTTGGGAAAATATGTCTATGAGAATTTTAGGATAGTTAGTTTGGAAGAGGTCATTTGCAGGGGTGGAGGCTGCTGAACATCAGTTATACTGCGAACGTTAAAGCAATTTTAAATTATTTTCATCATGTTGGATTATGCTTCTGATTGCTACAGTTAAACCAAAATTCATCGGCACAAAAGTCTTTGAAGATTATGACCTGAGGAGGCTGGTAGAGTACATTGACTGGAAACCCTTCTTTGACGTCTGGCAACTTAGAGGAAAGTATCCCAACCGGAGTTTCCCTAAGATCTTTAATGATAAAACTGTAGGTGGGTATTGAAATTGCATTTACTTCATATAACTAATCCTAACGGGCCCAATATGCTGCAGTAAGATTCCAAATCTTTTGAAACACATAGGAATAGTAGAAATACATGCAAAGAATGTCACTGAAATAATTTGTTCAAGGTAACGCTTAGTGAGCCAACTGTTGCCATGTGAGGCTGAAAAATAAGTGTGGAAAAATGCTCAGCCATCTTATTTAGCATTCACCTGCCAAAGCACAGGGAGGTATTTTATTAACAAAAAATGGCAACAGAGCACTTAATGTATCTGTGTTTCTGTTGTGGGTGAAGATGGCAAGCTCCTTTTGAAGCTATTCAGTGGGCTTTGAAATATGTGATAAAACTGCAAGGGTGACACTGAGAGCAGTGTTCTGGGTCTGCAACACTGTGGGGATGTAGGTGTGCACACTGGGTCTCTTGCTCATTTTATTCCGTGTTCTCTGTCTCTACTAGGTGCTGGCTGAAACATTTTGTACTTTGTTTGGGTTTTTTTTCCCTAAAATATGTGTTGTTACAGCCCTATGATCACACTGCAGTCTTCCTATTTGCTGTAGCAACAAATCGTTGCAGTCATTGGACAATTGTTGCTGCTGAAGATGAACAGATCACACGGACACAGGTCGAGGTGTGGTGAAGAGAAGGGCAAAGTTTATTTTTCCTCCCAGGATTTATAGGTTTCTGACCACGGCCAGAGATTGGATGGTCAGGATAACACTTTCTCACAGCACTGGCCATGAGAGATGTCCATCACAAGACGTGTAACAGAAAGAATGTACACATATCTATGTTTACAGTTACTGTCCTGGGAAAGTCTTTAGAAAATTATGTTAGCAAGCTCAGAAGCTGAGTTTTCAGGGCGACATCTCACCCTTTTCGGTTTAATAAAAAGAAAAAGAAAAAAGAAAAATGAACAAAGAAACTAGCAACATTATAAACAATCAAAATAATAAATAATAGAAAAATACAATACTCCATACAATCAGAAGGCTGTAATTTCAGGGTGATATCTCACCCTTTCGTTATTACAAAAAAAAAAAACTTTTTTCTTTTTTTTTTTTTTTTTTTTTAAAAAAAACAGAAAAACAACTAAACTCAAAAAAAATTAAATTAAACAAATGTCCAACATCAACACCTGCTTGTGGATGGCTCTCAACTTGGTCACAGAGGCAGAATCCATGGCCAAACTGAAAGGTGCCTGGGAAAATATATGAAATGCTATGACAGCAGCCTGTAATTCCATCAATTGGGCTGATCCAGCCTCATTACTCTAAAAAAAACTCTAAAAAACAAAACAGCGACATCAATGGAAAGATTAATGTAATAAACTTGAGGAGCAGAAACTGCTCGCAGAACCTCCTCCAGCATCTACTGTGCCTGTGGGGTCAGTGTCAGAGGTGACTTTAAATCAGAGTCCCCCTTTAATAGACCAAACAAGGGAGACAGTTGTGTCGTGGTCAGTCCCATATAAGGACACAACCATGTAAAAGTCCATTAATATTTGGACATCATTCATGCAGTGTCTGCACTGAATGCAAAAAAAATAATTGCACCTCCTGATGCAGGACTGTTTGTCCCAAAATCATTTTTACCCTCAAATAATTTCAGGGAGGTTGTAGAGACGAGCAGCAGGAAACTGCTTGCAAACTCCAGAGAGGGCTAGAGCCCCATATCATCGACAAATGCCGGCAAATTTTCACAAGCCTCGTGAAATGGCAAAACCTCCATTGATATCTCTGTGTGGGCTCAGCATTATTGATAGCTGGCACCAGAAAAACAAATTTCGGTCTGTCATCGGGATGCAAAGGAATTGCAAAGAACAATCCTTCAGATCCACAATAAGGACTAGCCAATCAGCAGGAAGCATGGCAGGTGAAGGCATGCTAGCCTGCAACATCCCCATGCTTTCCATCATAGCAGTAACTTTCTGGAGGTGTAGCAACCTCCATTTCCCAGACTTCTTCTTGATACAGAAAACAGGAATGTCCCAGAGACTGGTTGAAACTCCAGATCACTGTGATCCAACTGTTCTTGCATCAGTCACAGAGGGTGACTAGTCTATCATGAGAAAAGAAAACAGAATCTGCTGAACAAAGAGTCAGTCTCAAGTTCTTCTTTGTGTTGAATGTCTCAGCATCGGGTCCAAGGGTCCATCAGCTATCTCCAAAACCAGGCCCTCCGTAAGAGGAAGCCCAAAACCATCCATAGCCACAGGCTAGACAGTACCCTGTAACACACGTGCAAGACACGTAGGGGTTCACCAGATGTTGCCGCTGAAGATGAACAGATCACACGGACACAGGTCGAGGTGTGGTGAAGAGAAGAGCAAAGTTTATTTTTCCCTCCAGGATTTATAGGTTTCTGACCACGGCCAGAGATTGGATGGTCAGGATAACACTTTCTCACAGCACTGGCCATGAGAGATGTCCATCACAAGACGTGTAACAGAAAGAATGTACACATATCTATGTTTACAGTTACTGTCCTGGGAAAGTCTTTAGAAAACTATGTTAGCAAGCTCAGAAGCTGAGTTTTCAGGGCGACAGACAATTATGTGAAAAATGAATCAATATTCAAACAATTCTTAAACCTATTTAGCCAATCATGAAAACATGCCTTCTCTAAAGCAGTTTCTTTGTTTTTAATAGGTGAAGAAGCAAAGAGAGTTTATAATGATGCTCAAGATCTACTGAAAACATTGATTAATGAAAAGAAATTACAAGCCAGAGGTGTGGTTGGGTTCTGGCCAGCTCGAAGTGTTCAAGATGATATCTACTTGTATGCTGTAGAAGAGGCAGTGGGATCTTCAGAACCAGTAGCAAAATTTTATGGATTGAGGCAACAGGTACAGTGACAGCACATTTGTTAACTGACTTTTTTTCCCCCCCTGAATTTCAGGAATGTAGTAGAAGTGCCCTATTAAAATCTGTAGAAAATGGTGGTTGTAATCTCTCTGCAGCAGTTGTCTTGTCATTTCTTTCAGTAATAACAAGATCCTGTTAGTGATGAGCCAGGTCTTTGTATTGTAGTATTTTGCATTGTAATAATTGTACAAAATGCTTTATAGGTTTGACATCTTCAGATATGATGTGCATTTTAGGTCTCAGTTTTATGATGTTCCAAAGCAGTGCGTTGTGCAAATTAATCACGTGACTCTTGTGTTGCTAAATTAGAACCTAATGAACCTTAGTTCTCTAATATCCCTGGATTCTACTTTAGATGAAAAATTCTACTTGAATGTGTTAATGTTTAAACCCAGTTAGAATTTAAAAAACCTGGAAAATAAAGCTCAGTGGAGATAAGTGCTTCTGACAGCTTTAATTTTTTTGTAAAATTCACTATATGAAGGGTCCATTTAGAATTAGTTGCAGCTAATTTTGATGGAGAGAATCATACTTAGATTTGCATTTAATTTGGTAGATTGAATTTGTAAACACTCTGTCTCTCCTTATTCTCCATCTTCTGATTTGGCTTCTTCATAGTTCATATATTCAGAGTTTTCAAATGTTGGCAGAAAAAAATGAAACTATCTACATTTCTGGAGTACAATACTCTGTGAGTGCAGTTGTGTGCTAATATTGGAGAACTGTACTAAGAAGTACCTGGCTCTTAAATTTATCTGTTGCAGTTCCCTGAGATGGATCTAGTACATCTTGACAGTCCATGGCAGTTGTTAATATAAAATGTTCTCAACAAGCACGCTGTCACAGATGTTTCAGAGACTTACGGCTTAGTTAAACTTTTTGATATCCCATGTAAATCAGTTTTACCACTCTTTCTTTTCCTGGATTTTCCCCAGGAAAATACCTGATTTGATCTTGTTATTGTAGTGCTTTTTATTATTGGAATACTGTTATTTTCCTTAACCTTTTTTACCCTCTTTATCCCAGTTATTCAGGCCTCTCTCAAAGGTTAAGGTCATGAAACTCTGTGCATACTGTTCTTCTGGACTCCATGTATTTTAGCTGCATCTCTTCATCTGATTTATACAGTAACTCAGGAGAGTTTTCAGCAGAGCAAAAGTAGAAGAGAATAACTGTCTTCTGTTTCTTATATAAAATGTTCCTTTTCAGTAGACAGAGTTCTCTCCATGACATTGACACTAATTAAGGATATGATATAAATCTAGAAGTTAGAGATGCATGTAATATTTTCCTTAGTTCTAATAATTGCAAATGAACTTTAAAATTAACATAAGTTTCACCTGTGGAGAAAAAGGATATTTTTTTTACTTTTATGGTACTTTCTGTAACCTTGTAGGTTAATAGACAATTTTTCTTTGTTTTTCAGGGGTGAGAGTGTTTTATTTGCTTTTAAGATGCAGTTAGGAATGGGTGAAATGCATTGCTAAAATATTGTCATAGGATAAAGAAAATGAATCTTCAGCTAAGTGATAGCCATTAAATAACTTTCCTCTCTCTGTAAGCTGGGTAGATTTGTAAGTACTGTGCCACCTTTTAAATAGCAATCATGCTTCCACAATGAATATACTGATAGGATTCAAGATTTCTTTTTGGATGCTCAGTCACCTCTTTCTGTTACCTTTCTTCCATTTTGGAAAAGGATCCAATGATCAATTAGGTTGGAAAAGACCTCTGAGATTGAGTCCAACCTGTGATTGAACAACTCCATGTCAATTAAACCATGGCACTGAGTGCCATGTCCAGTTGTTCCTCAAATACCTCTGGGGATAGTGACTCCACCACCTCTTTGGGCAGTCTGTTACAGTATCTAATCACACTTTCTGTGAAGAATTTCCTCCAAATATCCAACCTACACCTCCCCTAGCACAGCTTAAGACTGTGTCATCTTGTTCTGTCAGTTGTTACCTGGGAGAAGAGACCAGCCCCCACCTGGCTACAGCCTCTGTTGAGGTAGTTGTAGAGAGCAATCTCTCTCGTTTTCCCCAGCTCCCTCAGCCACTTCTCATAGGATGAGTGCTCCAGAAACGTTACCAGCTTCATTGACCGTCTCTAGACTTGCTCCTGCACCTGAGTGTTCAGTTGGGGATCCAAAACTGAGCACAGTATTTAAATGCAGCCTCACTGGTGGCAGGTATAGGGGAAGAATCACTTCCCTAGTCCTGCTGGCCACACTGTTTCTGATGCAGGCAAGGGAGCCACTAGCCTTATTGGCCACCTGGGTGCTCTGCTGATTTGTGTTCAGCTGGGTATTGATCAGCACCTCCAGGTCCTTTTCCACTGGGTCACTTCCTTTTGTATAAACCCACTTGAACTTTGCTGAGGATTCAACTTTCCAGTAGCAGCACATACATTTTGTTTGTGTGTGATTAGTAGAAAGTATGTATCATCGGCGCTGTTTTGTCTGGATTACTGAGCACATTGTTTGTAACATAAGAAACTAGGAGTATTTATAAACTCATAACCATTCTACAGTGGGAGCTGCTGAAGAATTCTTCAGTTTGCACATCAACCATCAGTTTTGTTAACAAATGTGGAATCTGTTAGGGATAGAGATGAAATATTCCTCCTCTTACCCAGTTGTTGGCATAAGAGTATTCCTTACTCTGTAATAATTTTTTGCAGTATAAGCTGTTAAATCTTAGTAGCTGTAAATAGAAGCAGAATGTGTGTTCAGTGCTGCATTTCTCTTCTTTGGTGTTTTGTTCTTCAGTGGTCCAAACACCCTCAAGAGTAAGAGAGGCGGTTTTCTTCTAATTTAACTATAGGAAAACTACCATGGCTCAAAGACTAGTTAGGTGTTTGTTAGAAATGCCCTAAGCCCTTTAGTCTTAAAAATACTGGTCTATAGCTTAATAGTGCACTAATGCTGTATTTTAAAATGTTCTGCTTTATTGCACTGATTTTGTTACTTTAGGCTGAAAAGGACTCTGCCTGCACAGATCCATATTACTGCCTTTCTGACTTCATAGCACCACTGGATTCTGACATTTGTGACTACTTAGGCCTGTTTGCTGTGGCCTGCTTTGGCGTAGATGATTTATGCAGTGAATTTAGGAAACAGGATGATGAATACAACATCATAATGGTGAAGGCTCTCGGTGATCGGCTGGCAGAGGTATGAGGTTTCATCGTGTCTTTCCTTGCAACTTTCAGCATGTAGAGCCACTTTGGTTCAATGCAAGTGGGGGTAGCTCTAGCTGGGGATTTCAAGCTATAGTGGGGTTTCAGAAATAATTATTATTAGTAGTAGTAGTGGTAGTTGTTGTTGGTATTACTATTATCCGAAGATATTTGCTGAAATGGAAATTCTTCCTGAAGGGCAACTGTTGCTGGGAAAGTCATGTAAGCTGCAGGAGCAGTTCAGAAAAGCTGTTGCTGACTTTGAGCTAGAGGAAAGGTCCTCTGCTAAAAGGAGCAGCAGCTCATGCTTGTATCTGATCTTAGCATGGAGGCAAGAATGATGTGGCCTTCCATAGCTAGACCTGGGAGAGACACCCAGATTGTCAAGACTGAATGACTTTAGTGCTATAATGAAGTGTTGCTACCATATGTTATTGAATTTTGTCTTTTTGGGTTAATTGTCCACATCGTTATCTCTTTAAAGCATGACAATCAAAAAACCACTCTCTACCAATAAGAGAAGTAACTAAAATACTTAAATTAGCAAAATAAATGTTTCATGTGAATTTTAATTCTTTCAAGTTTCTCACCTATGTTAAGAGCTCTCTTAAAAATGGAAATGTGAGAAAGCATCTATCATTGTTCATCTTAATCAAACAGCTGTTCCGTCAGTCTGTACAAAGTGAAAATTAAAAAAAATCTTTTAATTCTATTCCAAGGCATTTGCTGAAGAGCTTCATGAAAGAGTTCGAAGGGAATTCTGGGCCTACAGTAGTAGTGAGCAGCTGGATCTCTCTGGCCTGCGCAAAATTAAATATGAGGGAATTCGCCCTGCCCCTGGATATCCCAGCCAGCCTGACCATACAGAAAAACTCACCATGTGGAAACTTGCAAACATTGAGGAAACAACAGGTAACTCTGCTTTACTAAGATTCTTAAACTGCTTGTTATGTGAAATCAAAACTCCAACCAAAGAAAAAACTGAGTGCTGCAGAACTACATAAAAGACTAAACTGAAGTGCTTCTGGGAATTTGTCTTCCCTTTTTTATTCCCACTTATTTTGCCTCATTCAGTGAAGAATTTGCAAAATGCTGCCAGTGCTTTTGGTAGAGGAGTTGTGTCCCTAATTAGCAGATCACATGCAAACAGTGTTCTGCTGCATAGAAAAAATTATGGCATCCTTATCGTTTTAAGAAGGCATTCTAGATAGAAACAGAAAAAAAGCCAATTCAGCAAAATATTTCCTGGTCCACAGGAACCTTGAGATAGTAATTCTTAAAAAGGGATTTGTTAAATTTCTTTTCCTCTGATATTTTGCATGTCAGAAGTTTCAGTGGTACTTCCATAATTCCAAAAATACTTTCCTGTGCTTCAAAACTTCATTTGCCAAAATGTCCAAATTTTTTCCTTCAAACCGTAGAGTTACTCTACTGTAATTGTAATGAAAGTGCAGTATGTTTAGAGTGCTGAGGTTTTCTTAATGGTTAACAAGTGGAAAAAGGGTTTGGTTTTAGCTCATCTGAAGGCTGCTTGGTTTTTTTGAGTTTGCTTGAAGCTGCCCAGCATAAAAAAGGTTCTGAATTTGTGCTTATTCTTAATTCAAAGAATAAGAAAATCCTCATTCTCTTTTCCAGGAATTGGTCTCACAGAATCACTGGCAATGATACCTGCTTCTGCGGTTTCTGGCCTCTACTTTTCCAGTCCTAATTCCAAATATTTCGCTGTTGGCAAGATATGTAAAGATCAGGTAACTTACACTGTCAATTGTAATAATGTTAGAGCATTCAAAATCATCTTATGAGCAGATGTCTCAAAATTTTGTAAACATATAAATCTGGGGTTTAAAGATCTGCATCACATTTTGTGGTCCTTTTGCAGGTTGAAGATTATGCACTGAGAAAAAATTTGTCTGTGGCAGAGGTGGAGAAGTGGCTGGAACCCATTTTGGGATATGATACTGAACAACTGTGATATTTGTGGGTGAACTTCCTTTTTTGATGGTCCATTTGCCAGAAGGAACAAGAAAATTCTTCCCACTGAAAACAGCTTTCTTCCATCCACCCCAATAGCTTGTCTGATTGTCTTAAATTTTTAATCAAGGAACTTAATATTTCAAATCAAATCTGCCTGGTACCCTTGGCTTGGGACCATAAATGTATTTAGTTTCTCAGTCACAGCAGCATACTTTTATTTCTTTTTATTTTTTCACAAAGACTCTAGCAGAGAAGCTAGGTGTAGGGTGAGACAGGGAAACTGCAAATCTTTCCTGTTCTCTGGAAGATTTTGAAATTGGGCAAGAATTTCCCATGGCTGTGGATATGCATTGAACAGAATTTAGCTTCTGTTATTTTAGTGTGTTCAAGCAAGTCCAGGGACAGAAATATGTGATTTTTCTGCAAAGTCGCAAAACGTTTTATACTGAGTGATCAAGAACAACTGAAGTATAACAGATCTCCTTTTTAAAAATCATCTGCTGAGTGTTTAGTCTTGTGCTTGGGAACACACATTGTTCTCAGTGGTAGAACTATCAGAATAACAGAATCCTCTGGAGTAGTATCAGAGATATGTATTGTGAAATGGGATGTCAGAGCCCATGGAGTTGTCTGCTTCATGCTTCCTCTTCCTTTCAGCAAGTCACAGTCTGTATATTCTGTATAAAGGCTATTGGCACTTCCTACCTTACAGTAAATTTTGTGAAGCTTAATTCATACATAAACAATCATTTGTACATGAAAATTGTGACGGCAGCATATTTGCTGCTACAGACAGCCAGAAAGCTTGGATCTGACACTGACAGAGTTTTTAACCTTCTAGAAAACTGGATTTTAAAAGCAAATAGTACTGCCATACGTAACAGTTAATATTGTAAACATATTCTTCAGATTTAACTGAGTGTGCTAATTGTTCATAGCTTTCGTAATTTCTGAAAAGTGCCTCAAGTATTATTTAAATGCTAATTTAGTAAAATATTGTTACAGAACCCCCTCCTTTTCTTCGTCTCTAATTGTAAACAAAAGACCAATATTGTAAGGAAGATCTTATTTTAATAGTTTATTGCAATCTATTAATAGCTATGTACTTTTTGTAATGTCTTCATCTGAATTTATGATAAAAGAATCATCTTTTATCAACAGTTTAATAAAGATGGTGTTATCCTATTAGAATCCTTTAAATGGCAACAATAAAATGTATGCAATAATCTGAGAAGATAATGTCAAAATTAATGTGCACTTGTACCATGAACCTGAAATTTTAGAAGCTGCTATGGGGTTTTTAAAGTAGTTGCATAAGTGTGTTCTTAACTGAATCTTTTAGAATGGCTCATCCTTTAATGACTTACAAAAATAATTTCTAAATGGATTTCCCTTCCCCCTGCCTCTCTCCATGTCAAGGGACTTGTGACATGTCCTTGCTGAGCAGCTGATTTTTGTAGTGGGAACAGAAGAACACTTGTTTAGGTTGCCAAAAAATAGAGTAAAATGTTCTTAATATAAAAGATGATTTGTTCCTGAAATATGTGAAATTTGAAATCCTCTCTGCTTTGTTTTTGGTAATTGCACTTCTGCTGATCAATTTAATGCTTGGAATCTCTCCTCTCTGGCACTCTTCCATATTCTTATATTTGGATTCAGAGTGCCTTATTAGTCTGAAAATTTGATTGTGTGAATGGGGTCAAAGTTTGACTTGCTCAGCTTGGTTTGTTTATTGATATATTTTCCTGAAGTCAGAGGAAACCGGTTCAGTGAGTGCAGCTGACAGCGGGAGGTCTCTGCTGTCTAACAGTGGTGGTGTTACCTTATTTACAAGCAGAGGTGTTCAAAAGTTGTGCCATTGTTTTAGCCCTTCACACATGGCATCACACACTGAGAAAATCTTCATGTTTGCCTGCAAAACTTGTCATTGGGAGAATCTGTTTGGAATAATTACTCCTTGTCATTATGCAAATGTTTTATCATGCACAATTCCTTTAAAGCTTTGTTATTTTAAATTTTCAGTTGACATTTTGGGTAAGACAAATTTTTATTCTTGTCTCCAGAGCTAAGGTAAATTGTGAAGCAAAAGAATTTCATAATTGTACCACGGAAGGCTATTTTGCTTGAAAGACAGACAAGTTTAGAATGCATAAAATATTTTTTGCAGTGCTTTTCTAAATACTGCTACCACAGGTTCTAGATGTAAGAGATGATGGAAAATGTAAATGCTTCGTAAACAACTCTTGGTTTAGTTCTTGTGAGTAATTTACTTTGGTTACTGATTTTTTTTCTTCTAAGTCAGGCCAGCAGCCTGGAGATTAAGTTTTGAGGCACATATATTTCATGGCTGTCAGGAGGGAATACTACTCTTAAACCTGCCCCTTCATTACCAGGTCTGTTTCAGTGCTGCTGTTACTCCTGAGAAGAATCTAGTGCAGCTTATTTTGTCATTAGGGTGCTATCAAGGTCAGGTCATTTCTCAAAAAAATCCCTAAAACTCGCTCCTTTTTTTTTTCTTTCAGGTATTTCTGCATCTTTTGTGAATCTTCTGCTTTCTTGTTTAACAATGTGAAAGTTATACACACTTTCAATTAATTTCTGCTTCTTAAAACACAAGTCATGTTCAGAAAATGAGGGGAGTAGTGAGAGGCCTTTGAGACCATGCCTTTTCTGAAAGGATTTGTTTACTAGCAACTGTGACTGGGTTTCATTAATTTTGCTTTTTAAATCTTCGTCTGGTTACCTGAGTGTGCCTTGAGAAAGTGGATTCAGGGTCTTAAAATGAGGAACAAGAGAAGAAATAACTCCATTAATTAGTTGAGGAGCGTGGTTTCCTTACAGAAACAGTAGCAGGTGTTCTCAGTCACTTGGAGAAATGGATTCCTGTGCCCTCAATTTATCATGGCCTTGTCAGGGCACAGCCTGTTAAGCCCTGCTACAGAGTTCTTTCATTTGATTGTCAGGCTTCTGTAGGTGCCAGTTTTCAAATGAACATGCACTGTGAACAGACTGCAAACACATCCACCCTGCTTTCACTCAGCATTTGTAAACTGTACAGCTAAAGGCAGAACTGAAAAACCAGTGGAGTTCGCCCCCATGTTTGTTCTAATAATACCACCCTGGCTGAATATCGCGAGTTTCTGACCATGCCACATGCCTGATATAAATAGCCATGCAAAGGAGACCTCAGCTGAGATTACCAAACTTGGTGTTTTGGGTTTGTGAGTCAACTTCAGCCAGGATGGCAAAAGCAATCTAGTAATTATCTTCGCTGGCCTGAAGCTGCTGTGATGACTGTGGGATGAAAGGCCTTGTTTTCTTCCTCACTGCCCTAAAGCACCAGGGCGTCCTGTGCCTGCAGCTCCTGATCAGGCAAAAGGGAGAGATCCCAGGCCAGGGTGGGTGGTCTCTGCCATTCCTTCCTACAAAAATGAAATATGTGGGGGGAGTGTTGAAACTCAAACTGACACCATGTTAGTTCTTAGCTCATGGTCTTTCCTGTCCCCTCTCCCTGTCAAATTGGCCTCCTCTTCTTCCTTTTCAGCAGTCCTCCTCCTTAGCTGCATGACAGGGTTCTCTGTAGGTTCTGCCAAAATGAAACTGTAGGAGTCTTTTTAAAAAGAAGTTTCTTTTATGTCTTTTATGTCTGTTCCAGAAGGAGATTTTTCACCAGGCAAGCATTGGACAATATTAATAAATGTGTTCATAGCCCTGCCTATAGGAGCTTTATACAGTGTGTGTCAGTCGTTCCTAAAAAAAATTGCAGAGAAGGCCACACAATGTGTTAAACTGTGTTTTAATTGCATCTTTAGTTACATGGTGGTTTTCATCTAGATAGCAAAACCAAAATGTGTATTAATTACATCCTTTGTCAGTGTACTGTTTTAAGCCCACAATTAATAATGAGTTGATAGTAAAACTAAATAAAACTAATGTAATTTTCAACTGAAGTATTTTAATGGTATGAACTACTAAGAAGAAGTAAAGAATTTATCTGTGCCTTGCTGATATAACAAATACTTTTAAAATTCTTTAGGTAGCTGATGACTCAAGATAAATTCTGCTTCATAAAATATTTGAGTAAAAACTCAGGTTACAAAACACTAATAATTTGATTTAAAAGGCTATATCACTGCTTTCTAGAAATAGCTGATAAAAATGATTTATGAAAGTTTGCTGCACTACCTGCAGAAATTTCTGTGCATGTACTACACGTAACAAAAGAAGCTAGAGTAGTGTGGGATTCATAGAGGGCAACTTAATTGCAGAAGAACAGGCAGTTCTTCAGGGAAGAGATGAAAGATTAAGTTATGGCAAATATAAGTCTCTTAAAACCCAGATATTCACAGTATTAGTAATTGCAGTAAATGAAAATAAAAATGTTTCTCTTATGTATGCGTCAAAGTATAGGAAATGCTATTTGGGAATAATTTTTAAGGAGCTTTCATAAATCTAATGCATACTTGGGATTGATGAGTTGTACTTGCACATTTAGAAGTGGGAGAAGGAGGAGGAAATAATTATTAAGTCGTGAACTTGTTCTAGGGTTAAGTAGGAAGCTGTTGGGAAAAAAGAGGATAGCCCATGTCACGACATCCTCCCCCCATTTTGAAGTCATTGCATTCATTACTTACATGATTTTCAGTGACACTGGCATTCCCTGACTCTGGAAAAATATTGTGAGAAATGAAAATAAAATAGCCATTTTTTTCCACAGTTTTCAAAAGTTAAAACTCTGCATCAGCTCTGTATCTGCACATATTGCACATAGGTGTCAGTGCAATTTTGACCCAAGAATTCCTTCAGTCTAGCAGATAAAATAGCTCTGGGTGTATAGGTGTAATAGATTTTTTTTCCTTACTCAAGGTGTTGAAAAGATCAATTTTTCCTCTCTATGAGAGTGCAATTTCTAGGAGATGTTTTGTTCTTACTTTACTTCTATATATACTTGATCTATACTTACTTCCTCTTCTCTGGCTTCACAGTACAGATGTGGAGATGTGACTGAGATTCTCTAATGGTCTGTGAGCACCATATGTTTGTGTTTTTAACTAAAAATATGTATTATTTTCAGGTTTTGTTGAATTTCATCAAGGTTTTTGCCAAATAGCTTCTTCCCAGGAAATGGACAACTTTATTCCTTTTAATCCAGCCATCAGTTGGAAATCTAGGTTGAGGTTCAGAAGTGGAGTGCAAATATGAGGTCTAAAAAAGGTGTCAGTTCTCTGTGGTTGGTGGACTCCTTCCGTACTTCTGTTCCTGCTGTGACCTTGTGAGAACAAATGTGTTTGTATCTCTCTGTTGATGAGGGTGGCGCTGGGACAGCAAGTAAGGGAGATAAAACACTGCCCAAAGGACTTATTTAGCAGAATGTTCTTTGCAGGTGCATTGGTACAGTGTGTGCTCCTGCCTGCCTGGCCAGCGCGTGTTTTCAACTGCTGTCTCAAGCTCGTCCGTACTCAGCTGCTTTTATTTCAGGAAGCTGCTGCTTGTGAGATCTCCTGCTAAGCACTGCACGAGGCCCTCTTTGCGTAATCAGCCATTTGTGATGGATGGCTTCACAGTAAATATCTGCTGGTACAGTTTTGGCCTTGTTTAATTTTTCTGTAACCACATAGATGGCTTTCTTCAGAATAATAATGCAGAGCAAATAAACACATTGTTTCTCTAAGGCTGATAAAATTTTACTATCAACACTTGACCTAACAGCTTTACTCATGTGGTCAAGGATTTGCTGCTTATGAAAGCAGGACCTTGTTTGTGGTTAATTTAGGAAATAAATGTGAACACTTGTGTTTATTGCTTTTACTTTCTTCCAAATATTGTTCCTCACCTCTCAGGGCAGCTAAAGGAAAAAAAAAATTTCAATTCAGTTGTTACAGTATCAGATATACACATATATGGTCCAGACTACTAAAGGTAGACATTCAAAACTTAACCTGATGTAGGAGTGTACAGGGTACTTACCAAATATCATCTTGTCTCTAAAGATAAGCATTAGCTGAAAATGCTGTAAGACAGGAGTCAGCAGTCAGTTAGGGGTACATGAAGGTTTTAGACTTTCAGGTGTTGGATCAGTAGTATTTCATTAGGCATTATAGTGCATGCTTTGCCTCTTTCTGTGTCACTGTCTCCCACAACTGAACTTCCTACTGCGTCCAGATTCCTGATTGTTCCACAAGAAGGGTTTGACATGGGTTTTGTTGAAGATTTTTATGTGTATTTACAAGATTATTTTTTCCAAAAGAGCTTAAAATACCACAGTGTGGATAAACTACTCAAGTTCTTGAACCATAAAATACTTGTTTTTCCTCAAAAAGTCCCCAGGTAGTGATACATTTTTTATTACATACTGAACAGAACCAAATAGCCTGCATTTCCTCAAAGGTACAAGTATGCTGGAGGAGGGAGTGCATATCAGTGAAAGGACTTTTTGTGGTGCTGTTTTATTCTCAGTTCTTGATCAGCATTATCTTTCTGCTGTCACATTCATTGCTTGAGAGCTGAAGTGAGCTAGAACACCTCTTAGCAGGTTTTCTAGTGCTGATCCAGCTGCTGTTAAAGTGTCTGGAGAAATTACTACCTCTCTGAAACGCCAGTTTGATCAGTCCTAATGCAGTAATCTGGAAAGAAATTCGGTGTTTGAGTCCTGTCAAAAATACTTGAGGACTAACAGGATGTGCTGTTAAACCTACTTCAGTGCTCAGCTTCATTGAAATAGATGGCTGGGGCTATGAAAGTAATTTTTACTCTCATTCTGAAGCACTTACCTGAGAGAAAGTGCTACCCTATCAAGCCAGGAAGAGATGAACTTTGCAGTTCAGTGTGATTAATGGTAACTATCCATCTCAGGAATGCTTGAGGGAGATTGCTGAATAGAACCAGCAACGTGGGCATTGATTCTGTTCTGTGTTCTGAATGATGGAAGGTGTTAAGAGTGCCTTAGCTCAGCAGATAAAGATTAGCAAATGGTCCAAAAATATTTTTGTGTTTTCAAGCCTCTTGTAATTTTTAAAGAAATACTGTTTAATGAGAGTTTGAGCTTCAGAGTCTTTGATAACCGTGAATATACATTGTGCTAACTTTGTATATACTGCTGGAATTTCACTTGGCTATTTTTTAAAGAAGAGCTGCCTTTTAGCTAAACTTCCTCCTTAAATATATGTTTTGTGTTGCATAATTCTACAACTATCAGGAAAATCAGACTACTGTCACATCTTTCGTGCTGTTCGTGCACACAAAGTGCTGAGCAATGGCAAGGCAGCTGCTGTAATATGGTTATTGCTAATCAATCTGAATAAATTTGAGAATTTTATTGCGGTTTCTCCCCAGAACTGTCAGCATGAAGTATACAAAATCTCTTGCTTTTGTAGCTCAAATGAAGCCTGTAATGATGTAAAATTCTTAATGTTATATAAGCCATCTTGTCATGATCTTGTCATGTGGTCTCTTGATCTGTCAGTAAAATATGCCTTGATTATAAGTAAACTGAGAGAGCTTTTTAATTTCCTTATGGTACTTTTATTGGCTCTATACATCTGTGGAACTTTTTTTTTTTAATTCATCATATTTCTGCTGCTGCTGCTTCCAGTCTTACCAGTGGAGTTTTGACTTGTCTTCTAGACCATTAGAATTCTCTTTCATGCGTGTTTGCCAAGTATCTTGCCAATAAGTCTTAATTAACTGTTTTTATATCTTCTGTAGGAAATGCCATCATTTTCAAAGAGTCCATGCTTTGCACTCAGCTTTATTGTCACTGGGAATCTTCCTAAGCCAAGTGCCCACAGAACTTACTGAGGAGTTGAGGGTGCTGGAATTAACTTTCCAGACCTAGTAACTGTGTGAACGCTGTAAATGTTTATCTCTATGCAGCTGGGTTACTGGGATTTCTTTTTTGCAAAAGGAGTCCTGATATTCCAAAGCTTGTAACAATGTATTTGCTGATTGTTTAGGAAAAATAAATGCCTGAACTGTGCTTCTGTCTCTGAAAGGACCAGTGTAAGGATCACTTTATTTACTACAAAGTTGATAACAATGACAGGATTTGAGGAAATTAACCATGAGACTACTGCTGAAGTTAAATATATTTTTTTGCATTAATTTCACTGAAAAAGCTCTAAATTAGCTTAAGAAGAAACATGAGTGGGTTTGGTTTTGTCTCTGAAATAAGTTTTCCGTAAAGACGTTTTGTGGGTGTGGCTGCATGGCTATTTCCTCTGGAGCAGAAACTGTAGCACTTCATATATTTGCGTCACAAACAGTACAAAGTTTTTAGTATCTGTGGTGGAAGATATTTTCCCTTGCTGTAAGGAGTACACCTATTGTGTACCTATTCTATTAAATCATAGAATCATAAAATATACTGCGTTGGAAGGGACCCCTCAGGATCTTTGAGTCCAGCTCCTGACCCTGTGCAGGACACCCCAAGAATCATACCATATGCATGAGAGCATTGTCCAGACACTTGAACTCTCTCAGGCTTGATGCTGTGACAGCTATGACTGAAGGATAGCAGGTACCCACACAGATTACTGTTCAAAGGCTGAAAATTCCATGTTACCAAAAGTGAGAGTTGTCCAAAACTGGTACTGAACTTTTGGGTTCAAAGTATATTTAAGTATATTTGTTTTGTATAGTATATTTTAAGTATACTTGTTTTGGTCATCTGCTAGCTCTACCCAGTACAGCTGACTGGTCCTCTAGTCATATTCTGCTTTGTCAGTCCCTGGAAACAGCCATGTAAGTGGGGAGATGTTTTGGATTAAGAAGCGTAATCTGTCACTGGATTTGTGACTGGGAGATACATTTCCATCTTTCATAGCCACAACAGCCACATTCTGGGTTCAGTTCTGCACAATATGGTGGACAGTTCTGATATGTTTTTAATTAATTTCTTGAAGACTGCAGTCCCTAGGGCCTCTGCTTCTACATATTTAAATGGTTGTGAGTCTTTGATTAAAAAACTCAAACAAACTAATGAAAGCAAACACAAAGAACCCAACAGCAAACAACTATAAATGTAAATGCTAAACTCCAGGCTAGTCTGTGGTACTTGAGTCCTGTTACTCTCTTTTCCTGCACTTAGATAATATACATGGAACTGTCTTTGCAAGGCAATATTTCAAATAAATCATTCCTAGACTGGTAATGACAAGCCAATATTTACCTATATAAAACACCAATACCTATGTTGATTAACATTCTTTGGTACCACTCTGATGGCAGAGGTAAGAGCAGGACTCAGCCTGGTTTTGCACCTCAGCACTTCTGTTTTCAGCCAGTTAAAAAACTGCAAACAAGCAAAAGAACCCACGAACAACAAGACTTTGTTAACAGCCTGGTGAGTGCAAATTGGTCAGCATTTGCCTTGCAACACTGCTGCAAGGGGAGATGGGCTGAGTCTAGACTGCAGGATGCATCAAGTTTCTGGTGCAGTCAGCTTCAGCATGGCCCTATGCCCAAATGTATGCAGGGAGGAGAGCCAAGTGTGCACTTGGGGAATGAGGTAGACTCATCCTGTCTGATGGCTAGAGATCAGTGAAATCCAGTTCCCATATGTCACCTCTTGATTTACTATGAAGCTACTGTGGAAAATTGTCAGCACACAAAGCAGATTGCTTTCCGTGTGAATTTTATTTTGAATTCATGGGATTCTTGACCAGCTCTTGCCACAGAGTAGCTGCAACAGTGTATGAAAGTATTGCCTGTAGAAGCAACTGGTGCAGCACAGTGTGGAAGATACCACTGCTTATAGGATTGCAGAATTGACAGCTGGATAACCATGTGACAGAGCACTTGAGATATGACTTAGCAGCCTGTAATTTGTGTTCCAATTTGAGCCCCAAGATGGTTTTTTTTAAACCAATGGATATGACTCCTTAATGAAAAACTGTAGATAATGTAATCCCTGTAATCTTTTGATCCTCCTGTCAAAACTCAAGGATTGGCTGAACTCCGATTTATAATATAAACCTGATCCATCTTAGAATGCAATTGGCCTGACTTTAAAATATATTCTGTTGGTAGAGAGCAACCGTGATGCCTTTTGCCAGTAAAATTAAAGGTTGCTGAATACAGTTACCCAGTTACTCTGTAGAAGCCAAATACACTGTACTCAAGGTTGTGCTTTATTAGCCAGCAAAATTCTTACTGATCCCAAAACTTGGAATCTGCTAAATACCTTTTTTAATTCTAGAATGCATGAGCAGATGTTAGATTATTAAACAAACAACATTGCTGAGCTTGTTATATTTTCAAAGACACAATAGTTTTAAGAAATAACATTTTGCTGGAAAAAAATTACATATAAGCATAAAATATTTCATTCTTTCTGAGATAAGTGGATAGTATATACGTAAGCAGATGAGGTAAGGACAGTGAACACACAGAGTGGATTTTGTTCCATAAATATGTATTTAGCAGGTGTGTGCCATCCTACAAGCACAGCCTTATGCTCCATAAAGGAGAGCTGGAGGAGCACAGTGTAGTTAATCATCAAGGCTTGTGTGGATCAGCATGAGTCTTTAGAAAGAGTGAGAATTCTATATTCAGCTTGAGAGTTTACAGCTTTTATACAATATGGCTTTTGAGTAAAGCAAAGCACAGTTCTTCACATGCTTTGTGGGCAATTGTGTTCTTTGTTGCATGTGCAATGGAGAATACCAGCCTCTTCTGCCACAGAAATGTAAAGTGGAGTGATTAATTTGTCTGCTGGAGTGGGAGCTTAGTCTTACAACTTTTGATTATGTAAAGGATCCAAGTGCCATATAGGAATGGATAATTACCAAGAGATGCTTTTCACATGGGAAGAACAATATAAACGTTTTATCAAGGTTCTTACTGAGGAATTCTTATCATCCATCAGCCAAATAGATTTGCTTTGTGCTGACAGCAACTGTATTCCTTTTTCTTTCATCATTCTTGATGTTGTAATAAATATTACAAATTTATAGGAAGTACTGTGTTACCAGGTACACGTTTGAGAAGCTGCTGGGCACCAGCACATCAGAGGGTAAGCAATAAAATGAATTCATGTACCATACATGTGGAAGTCAGATAACAGTTTGAACCTCTTCCTAGCCAACTAGAAGTAAAGGTTTTGAGATATCTATAGGCCAATTGTGAAGAGAAGCACCTTTTAGACACGCTTTCACAAATATCCTTTGAATTGTGTTATTTGTACCCCTTTCTTTATATTATTTTAGTAGTTACGTCAGAGAAATGCAATTAGAGTTTGTTTCTAAACCTGGTTTTGAGGCTGCATATTTTAATTCCCATGCATGTCATTGCCATAGTAGTTTAGTAGGTTCTTAGCACACAGTTTAAAATCACATATATTTTCTCTTTCTTAAAAATGGGCATATACATGTCTCCTGCAACACCATGACTTACAATGGAATTCTGTGAAAGATTGACCTGAAGTTTTATTCTTGAATAGTGAAGACAAACTGCTAGGAGTTTCAAGATTTCGTGATTTACTTCTAATACCTAACATGGTACTGAGTTGGATCAGATTGTGTTCAGACTTCTGTATTTGACTACTTCTACTCCCATTTTTTCTGATTTTCACTGCATTGTAGTAATCTTGTAGAAAGCACTGGAGTTGTCAGCAAGGTCTGTCCTCTGGAACCACAACTCTTGAGGCTTCTCTGCACTGTTGCCTCAAGAATTTTGCCTTTCTTTATTGCTTCCTCCTTGAAAAGGGATGTGCTTAGTGCAGATTTAATGATGACATTAAGGAGTGAGATGCTCTCGTATGAGGTGGTGTGAGGCTTGCCAAGTGCCTATTTAGACTGCACTAATGCACAGTGGGCTGTTGGAAGTGGAAGCCTGCCAGTGACCTACTGGTGGTGTTTGTGCCTGGGAGCTGGTGCTGTCATTGCCTGGCCCCAGCCTCCGCACTCGTCCCTGCTGGCTCCAGTGCTTGTGGCTGCAGGAAGGTGCCTCAGCCACCTCAGTGACTGCAGCTCTGACCCTCTCCCCACGCTGCCTGGGAAGCCAAAGCACCTAAATAACACTGCCTTGTTTCACTATCCAGCTGCTTACTGTGAATGTCCAAGAGAGATGCAGAGACAAAGGTGGGCAGGGTGTGAGGACTACTTTTATTTTGTAGGAGTGAGTGTCGTCTTAAATACATGTTAATGCATAGCTCAAGTAGTTTGCTAAATGGCAGCCCTGACTCCACAGCAA
Organism: Poecile atricapillus; assembly: GCF_030490865.1. NCBI lineage: Eukaryota > Metazoa > Chordata > Aves > Passeriformes > Paridae > Poecile > Poecile atricapillus. Next base: position 69,878,954 of record NC_081251.1, on the reverse strand, counting down.
TTAAGGTTAGAAATGTGGAAGAAAGGGCAAAAGAAGCCATCATCTTTTAAGCTGGAAAGTATAATGCTAGTGACAGGACACCTAGCTTACCCTGCCAGTGTTCATGTTCTCGGTTTGCTGGTGATGTTTAAACTATCCTGAAGTGCTTACTTGAAAAGTGTGGTAATGAGATCTGGCTGAAAAGTCCACAGTTCAGACATGCACTTTTCTTTGACTAAAAGGGTAATTGACTTGCGTTCTTATTGCTCAAGTTTGTTTATTCTTATTGAAACACTGATACCCAAAGATCGTTTTTTCAAGTTATGGCATTACTATGAATTAAAAAGCAGAGTGAAAACACCCATGCAGGGCTATAAATTATAACAGCAAGAGGTACTGTGCAAATAAATATTTTGGTTGTCAAATACTTTGTTGCATTGCACTTATTCTAAGCACTGAAAATTGAAACCTTCAGAATATCTGAAGTATTTGAAGGAGTAAATGTAGAAACAAAAGTCTTGACAGTTTTGCAAAATCTTTCCTTGTGGGAAGAAAGACTTGATAAGATCTAAAATGAAGTGCTGCCCAAATGTGGTCATGGAAGACTGCAGGAGCACAGTGATTCTCACAAGAGCTGGAATGTTAGCACCAGCCATATTTCAATGGGGACAGCTACATCCTTCCCACATTCAGCACATGACTCCATAACCCTTGTCTTAAATAGCTGTATCATGTTTTTGTGAGTTAGCAAACATCAGCTGTGGAGGGCTCTGCTTTGCACAACAGCATAAGAAAATTGCTCTGTATGGCACAAAGAAGCTTTGCCAAGACCAGTGCTGCTTTCCTGGTGCAACTATGGCTGCAGTCAGGGCTTTGCCTCCCAGGCTGTGTCAAGGAGGAATCTGCCTCCTCCTCCCCATCTTGCAGAACTAGGCTGGTAGGAACCTGTAGATCAAACAGGAAATGAAAGACCTTTAATTTTTTACACTCCGGTAACTACCTGATCAACAAGTCCTGACATACTAAGGATTTTCTAGCACAACTAAAAGTGAAAATCTTAGTGAAAGATATCAGTCTTTTTATCTGCAATTACTCTGCAAGAGTCAAATAGTGAAATCTCTGTTGTGCTATAGAGAAGTGACATAATATGGTCAAAATCTGAAACCTGTAACCAGGATGGTACATTGTGGTGGCTCGGTCAACACTTACTTTTAGGCAAAAGATTGTCCCTTTTTTTCCTTATTTTATCTTGTACTTATTTTTGGCCAGACGAAAGGACTACTACCCCAAAATGTCTCACTTACTAATCCAAAACTCCCAGGCATGAAGACAAACTGTAAGAGATTAAGATGCAGAATAACTTTCTGGAAACAATTTGAAGGAACCTTAGACTGTACTTTGGAGCATAGTAGAAAGCCGGCCATTTCACATCACTTCCCTGACCCCTTCCACAACAGTAGCAAAGGGAGAAAGGCACAAATGGCGCCCAAATAAAAGGGCAAAATAACTAAATCTCTCATGCAAGTCCAGGTCACTGAAATTTTAATTTGTTCATTTAAAAAGAAGAAAAGTGTCCTTTTTGCATATGGAAAAAGAGTCCCTCAAACTTACTTACTGTGTGGGAAGGAAGGAAATTCTTAGAGCAGGAGACAGAGTTTAAATGGACAGGGAGGGCCATCTCAGGCTTAACTTCTGGACAGTGGAGAATGTGTGGGCTGCTGCTAGGGGAATCCCTTCCCCAGGCAGCATCTGCTTCTCTTCTGGATACTTCTGAGGGCTGGAAGGATGATTCTCAGTGGGTTTGTGTGCTTACTCCATGGGTCATGCAAAGAGCAGGGTTCCTTCCTCGTCATACACAGAGATAGTTAGGAGACACTGAGGAGGACAGGCTGAAGGCAGGCTCAGGGGAAGAGAGGTGACAGGGGGGCTGTATCCAAACTGATCCCCATGCCCCACACCCTATCATCCTACTCTCCTCCAGAGGCTGCCTGAAGCAATGACTATCTCCCTTTTAGGGACTTCTTCACCACAGAGATGAACCAAGGGAAGACTGTGGAGTAGAAATTGGGATATAGACAGAGCCTAGAGTAGAGCTCTACAACTGCTCACAGGTCTACTGCTGAAAGTGCAGCCCAGCAAAACAGATCCCTAAATCTAAGATATGTCCTTGGTCCTAAATCCTGTTATACCCTTTCCTGTATTTTCACTTTCTTCATGCTGCTGTCTGGTGTGGGTGCTCTCTGTTGTTCTCCAGCCTGAAGCTTCCCCTCGTACGTCATCATGTGCTGCTGGCAGAGCTGAGGGCTGGGAGAAGAGTGGTGTTACAGCACAGTGACATTATCCCAGACATTCTCCATTCTCCTGTGTTAGGAAAAATAGGGAAGTGCAGGCTCCTTGCTTTGATGGTCCCTAAGCCTACTGCAGCACCTGGACTTGTATCATCCTGAGAGATGAAGTTGACTTGGGCTCCCAGATGGCCATGTAAGGCAAAAGCCATAGAGCACTTTCTGGCAGATCCATGTGGTTCTCACAGGTTTCTGCTGGATTAAACTCTGCCAGGGCACAAGAGAAGCCTGCTGGGAGAGTGTGCTTTGCTGTCTGCTTCAAATGGCAAAAGGCTGCCTTGGCTGTGGATGGCAGTGTGTGCTGTGCTGAGCGCAGGGCAGTCACATTGCCTATGGGCACCAATTTAGGAATGTAGCTCTGCTCAGTTCCCTGTATGGGCTATGGAAAGAAAAATACTTATTTGGAGGTAGATTCAGAACAGCAGCTGAACTGCTCTTCCATTCAGCACAATAAAACTGAGACACTAAAAGCTCTAACCAAATAATTGTTAAAAAAGGTCTACAAAACATTAACTGGTCTGGTGAAAGACTACATTTGCTCTCTTGTACACACAGCTGTAAGGTCTGTGTTTCTTTACAGCTACTTCAGTCTGTTTTGAATCTTCTAGCAGACTATGGCATATGGAATGGAAAATTAAAACTTTTGATTTATGTGTTGCTGCTTTCCTACTTTGGTCACAGTAGAATACTTACAAATGTGAGATGACAACAAATACTCAGTTGTACGAGTAAGTGAGATGGTTACATCTGGGAGCAGAGGGAATGGATAATTCATCACTTTAATAGTTTCTATGTGCTGGAAGGGGCTCCGTGGCTTTGTAGAAGAGAAGTAAATAGAGAAGCATTCCCAGCCCCCCAAGCTGCAAAGACCAGATAAAAACTGAGCTGCTGCAAAACAAGTTTACATGAGCATTGCCAGCCTGAAGAAGTCACTAAGAGCTAGCAAAACAGCAAGTGCAGTAAGAACAGACAAATGTTGTGCATGAAAAATCTTAATTCACACGTCCTCTTACCTAAACTTTCTGTGTGGCTAGTTTTTCAACATTTTCTTTTTCTCAAAAGTTTTAGGGAATGTTCTAAGTTTTGATAATCTGTGCAATATCTGTATTATCTTGGGACATGTCCAAAAATGTTAATAGGCACTGCAATCTTGATGTTCAACTTTGGGAAAAAAAAAAAAAAACAACAACAAAAAAATAATAAATAATAAAAAAAAAAAGCAGAGCAAGGCTTTCATGGTTTTTAAGCTCAGAAGAGACTATTAAAATCATCAGTTACTGTAATCTCTTTTACAGAAGATTAGAGGACCTTATCAGTTAATTCTGCATAATACCTTTACCTCTGATTTAAATTGCATCTTTCTTAGAAAGCCATGTAGGCTGTAGGATTGAAATATCTGCCTTTAGTTGGTGCTTGATTTTGTTTCAGAAATACCTATTATCTATAGATAGTATGAATCTTCTCATGTGCTTGCAGATAATGACACAGGGGGAAACCTCTGGCTATAGTTTTCCCTGCCCAAATTTTGCAATTCCACTCTTTAATATATTCTTGCAGAGTTGTGCTCTGTTAGAAAGGCAAGATCAGGGAAAACACTACAGGCATTTCTTGCTAGCTTTCTCAGTCATCAGAATCTGTTCATGGTCACTCACATCTCTGAATAATATTTACAGATATAAGAGGAGAAACTTAGATTCATAGAGTTGGAAGGAGGTTTCACGTAAGTTTACTAGGAGGCAAAACTTAATATGCTAAGGTTAGCTTTTGAGAGCTAAAGCAATGAGATTTTTCCTTAAGAATTTAGACTTGAAGGGGCTTCACACTATGCAATTATTTATCAGTAGTTTGAAAGTCAAAGACAGGGCATAAAATCCAAACAAATCAAGTTCTGTCTTGGCAAGTGCATGGCCGTAATTGTGTTGTCTTTAACAAATTTTGAAGACTAGGCATCTTTACTGTTCAAGTCTGTCTCTACAGTTCTATATATTTAAACTGGCTAACAGTAAATCAAACACAGAGTCCTCACTTTGGCCAGTTATTAACAAAAAAAAATCTTACAGAAGTAAAACATGATAGGCTAAAAGTGCTGAATATTCTGCCTAGGACGCTTGGTATTCCTCTTCTCATATAGCCCTTAGGAAAATTACTCTGAAGGCTAACTAGACAGGACTTCATATCAAAATTGGATATATAGGCAGCCACCTTCACAATTACAGACAAACATGATTCTTGCTTCAGTATGTGACAAGTTACTATTTCTAATCAAAATGATAATTACAATGTTAAGTATATTATCATTACAATTATAATGATAATTAAAATGATAAGTATAATTTTGAAATAAATCACAAAAAATACATGTTCAACTAGATGCAATTCTTTATTATAGAGTATAACAATCAGTTTTTTAGCATGTGGTGACAGATATATCTATGTGTACCACTGACAATTCAGAAACAAAACTAAAGGTGATAAAAGCTAAAAATCTTTGTGGGTAGAATGAAATCTTGGATAATGAATAAATATTTATATTGAGTGAGAGAACAAAAGAGGCAATCTGAAACAGCAATGGGTGCAAAAACACTAAAGATAGTAAGCAAAAATTTTACATGGTTATATGAAGCTTCAGAGTGACAACACTAGGAAGTACCTTTTGAAAATGGAAAGGAACACTTTGATAGTCCCTTTACCTAGATAGAATCACTGAGATATGGGGCTATTAATAAGTCCAAATAGGAAAGAAACAGGACAGTCAAACATCTTAATCACAACAGTCATTTAAATAGGCTCAGACTGTAATTCCTTTTGGGCTGTTAATTGCATATCCACCTGATATCCAGTTCTGAAATTAGGTCTTTGTGTTCTTGTTAAACTAGTTATTTAAATAGTGAATAATATTACTGAAGGAAGTAAGTCTGCTTTGCATTGAAAAATTTTCTTTTAACAGGACTAAATTTTCTTCCATTAAAGCAAAAGTAAAGAGTATATCTTCTTAGAGATTAAGATTTTCTCTGTCAGTCTTCTTCCATTCTCAGGCTACAAAGAAAAACTGTTGTCAGTCACCTAATTGTGGGGAGTTCTTAAAAAGAAAGGATCTCTTTATCTCCTGCAGTTTGTTCTCAGGGTACTGCTTTGGCTCAGGTGACTGTGAAGTGCAGTGTAGAACAGAGGAGGTGTTTTTCACATTGCTTAACTTTTATCAGAAATTCAAATGTTTGTGCAGGCATCACTGTTACACAGGATGCACCTATCTGGCTTCCAGCATCTTTGTAAAGCTTGCCAGAGGTCTAAATAGCAGTAGTGTATTTATTGTGATTCTCTTCTGTGTCTTTCTGTTACAGGCTCGACATGAAATACCTTCTCTCTTAGCAAAAGTTAGCAAAGTGCATGTGCATATGAGAAGGTGAATGCTACTTGAGACAAACACAGAAGTAGTCACAGATAAGGAGATAATTTAGGAAATGGTAATTTTCCATGTCTGCATTTCTTAAAATCTTTCAATAAACTTGTCATCTGGCATCATCTCTACAGTATTTGTATACTCAAAGATGTTTACTGCATTCCTTTCCTCTTGGCAGTTTTAGTTTGAAAACATAGCTAAAGCATGAGGGATTAACTGTTTCAGTATGTCTATTGTTTAGAAAAACAGCGTCGCGTTACACTTGTCCATGTCACCGGCTGTCCTTAGCCAGTTTCAGCCTTAACACTGTCTCAAGATAGTGTTGAAAGTTTCGTACTAAAAATATCCACTACAGCTGACAACTAAAGGGAATCAAGCCCGTAAGGCTGTTTTATGTAACACTGACAGGTAAAGAAAAGTCCAGAGAGAGAAGGAAACACCGCCAGTTGCATAGCAGACTTTTAGATTTCAGCTCTGCAGTTTTATGTCTATTACCATCCCTAAATACCTGCATGTATGAGTGTCTGGAGAAGATTATCAGTCAGGAGGCACACAAATATACAAGCCTTCTGGTCACCTAAAGGAAATTTTATAACTCTGTACTTAGCCAGAGCTCTCCCTGGTTAGAGGAGGACCAGAGAACAGCTTGGAACTACATTTCAGCTCTAGCTTTTCTATCTGTGGCTGGGACTGTGGAAGCTCCAGTGTCTTTAAAATTCAGATTAAAGAAAAATGGGAAATTCATGGGGGTAGGAAAGAAACAAGAATGTATTTGTTGAGCAGAAGCCAGCACATACAGTGTAATGGCCTTTACTTTGAGATGAAATAGTAACCATCTGTACAAATGAAACTCATCCAGCAAGCAAAATATGTGTTCAGATCTAAGCTTCTGTGATTTCCTCACCCTTTGAAATTATCAAACCTTCTCTTATGCGCTTTTATCTCTGCCATTGTTCTGATGTCTCTCTGGCCCTACTGCTCCTCCTCTGGCACATGATGTACAGCTCCATGGTCAAACGAGTCATGGTTTCACACTTTCCCACTGTCAAATATCTTTTGCTTCAAAAACTACTCTAAGTATCAGGCTCTACTCTTGCTTCCTATGATGCACACACTAAGAATAATCCTTAGAGTTTGTTGGGGCAAGGAACTTCCTCCTGGCCTGGTTGTTAAGCATTACATAATTACATCACCTATATAAACTGTTTTATAAGTTGATCTTTGATCAGTAATGCATTGCTGATATCCTCTTGGGTCTCTTGGTCTTCCTCCCATGACAGTGCAGAATTTGAAATTCTCATGTTGTGATGAAAGCCTTGTTTATTATAATGGGATTAAGTGTGTTTATGCAACATTGTTCTCATGGATGCTCCTGAACCAGATGTTTCCCTTATGGTAGTGTTTGTCTTCAGTGGCAATGGCTCTGTACAAGTCCCGTGTATTTATGTACCTCCAACTTAAACTGAATGTGCAATTAAATTACCTGTAACAAAATTTTGCTGTCCAGGAACCGTATGTTTGGGATGGCACATGAAAACAAATCCCAGTACTGAATACCCAGGGCTAAAACTGCTTTCCTTGTCACTGTAAATTTCTCTGTGGAAAGGATCTTTGTGAAAGCACCGGCAGGAACTTCCTGCAGCCACACTGAGCTCACCAGGAGACACAGACCTGGCAGGTGTGGTGCTCCTGCTCAGTGAAGTTCTAAGCAGCCCAGAGCAAGCCCCCTTGCTTCATTTTCCCACAGAGCACAGCCCTTCATCCCACAGATGTAACGTGCTGCTCCATACCTGCTTGCGGCTGTCGTACTGCCTTTCATCATGGAGTGACTTCTGTTTCACTTTACAAAATGGGTAGCAAGCATATGAAGCGATTTTTTTGCTGCTAATGTCACCACAGATGGGAGCACAGGCTCCCTGAGAAATCTGCATTGGATGTATTCCACGAAATGCAGTGAGAGAGGGCTTTTTCAGGAGTATGTAGTTTGTGTGACTTATATTCTGATGAAAAAGATGGGACTCATGTATTTCTATAGTTTTTTAAAGTCAAATGACTTGTCTATTCTTGACATATGTTCAATTGCTGGGCTATTGTTTCTGCACATGAATTGATCCTGGTATACTTTCAGTTGCATATGAGTCAAAACCTTGTTCACATATCGTTTGATTAGTTACATTAAAAAAGTCTCATTTTTGCAGTTTTATCATAACAAAGTCACCAAGAAGAACAAGAGTTGTAGGAACAGGCCCTGTGTATGCAAACAAAATTCTAACATGCATTCTACAGAACCCTTAGTAATAATATCCTAAATTATCTCTGCTTAAAAGGATTTTTTTAGCATACTAAGAAAAACTAATAGCAAAAAATTAAGATAATTTTGGATCGATGGCTAATTTTTAAAATTTGCAGTACAGTTTTTGTGACATGAAGTAATATCCTGAAGAAAGCTGATAGATACAAATAAATCTCAGCAAAGTGCTAAGGAAACTGCAACTGGCAGTAATACTGGGAGGGCTGAAAATCTTTATTTCTCTAGATCTAATCTTTATTATGTCAAGATTCTGTGGGATCAAGAACAAATCAAAGGAAAATCCAATTGGACTTTAAACTAGTGACTTTTGTATGCTCAAGGGCAAACCTGATAATCTAAGAAAACTGAGAAAAAATAGGCTTTTTGTACTTTGAAAAATGCAGTTACTGAGTGTTGCAGGATTTAAGGAAATGACATGGTTATCTCAGCTTGTGCTGAAATGTTTCCTGTAGTACAATTCCAGTGATCTGCTTCCTTTTGCCATGTCTGATTAAGTCTTTTCTCTTCTTTTTAATAATAGGGAGCAAAATATGTAAAATATTCCATTGTGTAAAAAACAAACCAAAATACATCAGTGACTGAATTTTTTAAAATAATTAAACAGTGTAGCAAATCCATCTTTCCCCCTGCCATTGGTTCTCTGAGCCTACAACTATTGAAATGAAGGGACAGATGAGGCTGATGGACAGTTGTCATCTAATCCTGACAGATCTTCTGCCCACCTCCACTGAGGAGAGACTAAAGGGTGTTATCATTGCCCTGAGTTAAGCTAAATCCATGACACCAAATGGAACCTATATAATGTACAGCATTTGGGTTTCACCATCACCTCCTATCTCATTTTCTTTTCTACCCTCCTCTTAGAGGTCTTTTTGTGACCTTTGTGTGTGGGTGTTTTCCTAGGAGGTGTGACTTAGCTGATTAAGGCTGTGGCATGTCTTGTTTCCCTGCTGTAAACCCATGACTAAAAGGGCAGCTAAAAGCAGCATTGTAGTCATCAGACGCTGCTTGGAGTTTGCCAGGTTTTGGAGATGCTGATAAGACCATGTGCTGGGTCTGTCTTTTTCCAAGTGCAAGTGAATTGAAATAGAAGTTATTTTTCCCTTCTAATTCCCATGCTTTGCTCCCCTTTGCTATGTGGGTCTGGTTTGCTACAAGGTAGTACTAATTTAGTAGTCCTGATTTCAACTAACTGTAACTTTGGTGCTCTCTTTCACACAAAGTAAAAATTTCCCTTATAAAAACCTAAAGACTATAGGGAAAGGCAATGGAAAATCCTTCACTGTTGTGCTTAATGTGTTTTATTATGGTTTTTTTTTCCTAGTTAAGAAGAGTCAAAACATTTCAATTTTCACTGTAAAACTAAGTGGATAGTTTGGAACTCTTAATCCAGATGTTACAGACTGTCATATTTAAATAAAGACTTTTGTCCCTCCTTTTCTATCAAACTTAATATACTTCCCTGATCATTTGACAGAAAAAAACCACATGGGAATGACCAAACCACTTGGACATCTGGCTGGTTAGTATCTTACCCTGGATTCTTCATAAAACTTACTTTGTACCTCTGACTACCAAGATCAATTTTATTCAATACCAAAAAATGTTGCGCAATCTTAGACATAAGTCAAATGGGCTTAAAGTAATTTTCTCTCAGCCCTAATCAGAGACCAAGATGTCTTCAATATGCAGGAATCTACTCTAACATTCATGTTTTTAAATGCAGCAAACAGAAAGCATGATCCAAGACTTTGCTCTCCACTATTTGGAGCATGGGACATAAGTATGCCACATAAACTTGAGGGATTTTGCTTTTAGTTTGGCAAAAATTAAAGCTGTGCACGTTGCCATGTGCAGTGAAAGAAATAAACTCAGCTCTGTTGATACAGCTAGTTTTCTGTGCCAGTTCAAGTGGACTAAACAGTACTTTTCAGCTCCACTTGCACCTGGAATGGGCAGAGCTCAGAAGGGGTGGTTAAGAAAGCGCCACAAAGGAAAAGAAATGAGTGGAAATATCACTACCTTCTTGAAATCCAGTATATATTTCACTCTTAGGTTGTTTCTTTCTTTCACCAGTAGTGAAGGATAATGAGCTTCAGGGACTGTGGGAACCTGCAATTGAAACAGAACTGTGATATCTTGCAAAAATAACATTGAAAGGACAATAAGGAATCATAATGAGAGAGGAACTATCAATGTGACTATTTGAATGACAAAACTTTATGTCAAGACTCATTAAGCCCTCCTTTTTCCTTGGCCAGGACTAATGTTTCGTTTGAATGTTTTATCTTATCTGTGAAAAATTATATTTATGAACTCTGAGAGCAGATCCAAAGTGCAAAAGTCACAGTTCTTTTCCCTGTATGCAATGACATCAAAATACAGCTGAAGAACCCAAAAACCAGCTACTGATCACACAAGGTGGGGTGGAGGGACTGTAAGCAGTAGCAACATTACTGCAGAAAATACTGATCCTTAAGCTAGTATCACTTGATTTGGACAAAAATTGTTAAAACACTTCCCTCCCTTATGGTCTTACTCAGGTTTAATTAAAATAAGTTCAGCTGTCAGTAGGAAAGATCTGCTACATGGCTGAAACAGAAGCCTGTCTCCTTGACCAGTAATAAAAGCACATTTCTGCAGCAGGAGAAAAGCAGTCTTAGCTCTGTCACTCTTAAAATCTAATTCAGAATGGATGTCGCAGTTGGTGCTGCTTTATTTACTCTGAGAGCTCCATTCTCACTTAATGCTGATGGGTATACCTACAGTCTTATCTGTGTATATATGTATGGTCTCATTATACCTATTCTGTGTGCTGAGACAGGTGAAGAATGTTAACATTATCCTTTAGGATCACTAGGCAGGGACTGAAATGGATTAGCAAATTATGTGTTTTGGTTAGGAGACAAGCAGTGAATCACCAGCAAATTGTTGCCTTCTGCTAAATCAGCAGAAACATGAGTGTCCCATTGTTAATTGTTTATGAGCTCCTTCTAATAGTTTCCTGTAACAGTAAGCTCAAAATCTACCAATATTGTTCCAAAACATAAAATCCTTATTCTCTGCTGCTTTGTAGTGATATACATCTGGATAATGTGTATGTAAAATGTTATCAGTCTGTTGTGGGAGAGCTTTACACCCACTTTTTTGCTGGTGACTATATAATCTAAGAGGCAAGCATGGAACCAAGCCTTTAAAAAACATGCAATACACAGATTAGGCAGTTGTCAGAGAAACCTGAGCTGCACTGCTGCTGTTAATGCTGGAAATCATGATGTATTGCTAAAAGAGAAAATGTTAATTGGACAATTAAAATCCCCATTTACGATATGCAGAAAAGCCTGGGGGTTCTGCTTTAATGTAAAGCTGCGTTTTTCAACTGAAATCGTGTCTGCCTTGAAATGATGCATGGAAATTTATTTACATATGGTTTATAAATATCTGTATATTTATGGATTTCTCTAATTTCTAGGTGGGTGACACTGCAGTACAGTTTCCCTTCCTTGCTGAGGGATATGCTGGCCTGTTAGAAATGTTGGAACTGGATGATGCTTCAGTCATCCCTTGGTGTGAGAACATTCGCTTTACTCAGACCAAATCATCCTGCCCTGAGCTGCCCTTTTCACACTGTGATTACCAGGAGCTTAGCCCAGCTGAACTAGAGTTATAAAATCTCCAAAGCTATTGAAATGGCCTCAGTAACCTCAAAGAGAAGATGATCTTAGGTGGATCATCTAAGTGGAGTAAGAGTGATTCTCTTGCTTTTAATGAAGTAAAATCTTACTGCTCAGAGTGACTCACTAACACCACTTTTCAATCGTTACTTCATGGATACAGTTTTTAGGTGATTATTTTGCTGTATCATAAGGCACACAATGCAGTGTCAAATAAACATACTTAACAGGCTGCACAGTGTTTATTTAAAAAGAGCTATGCACTAAAAGGAGTGAAAAGAAAGATATTACAGTTCTATGACTGATATTATAATATTGATTAATATTACATACTATTGAGATCAAAGAGAGAAAATCAATAATAAAGATGGAAAATACCTAATATTGTCTTTCAGTGACTACAAAATTACTCTCTGGTGTCTGGAGAGCAGAAGCACCTTAGTTAAGAATTTGAGATGATGCAAAAAGGAAACAGTTCAGCTTGTTTTCATGGGTCGCTTGGTGAGATACCCATGCAACTGACAAAGATGATAGAGTTGTTTTTTAAAATGCCATGTTCTGGGAAATGTAATGGAACTTTCCCTATGGAATCTGAGCTACAAGAAGTACAGCAGAATCCATGAAACTGGGAGGGAGAACTGAGCAGGAAGAATAAAGTCTGGATGGAAGTAGTATTCCTGAAAATTATGTGAGCAGTTCTACCAAATACCGAATAGTCACATCTAAGATTTTAGTGATGGTACAAAATAATCCAGTCAAGAGGTAGAAAATATTTTTGAAACAGTCAATGATTCGTGTATTTTTGGACCCAACAAGAGTAGTTGTGTTTTAGGCAAGATTTACTTAGAATTTTGTACACAATAGGAAAACTCATTAAAAAAGCAACTTTACAAAAGATTATGAAACAGATATTCAACCAAGAACAAAAATTTGTGACAGAAAATGAGGGAAGAACTAGACAGTTTCCATTTGCATCAGTTCCTTGCTTGCCACAGAAGCTGACTAGAAAATAGCTCTCACAGATTTTAGGTCCAGTTCAGCATAGCAAACTGTATCTGTCTTTAAAATAACAACATAAACCCCCAAATCCTTCCTTTTCAGAATTCAGCACATTATATTCTATACATTTTTATTTAGATTTTTTTAGATGCATTATTTTGCTCAGTGAACAGTCACAAACAGATGGTGTTTCCAGTTTCTAGAGATGAGGAATTTCATTAGTGCTGTGGGATGCGATACTAGGGTACCTATACTAAATATTTATGTAAGATAGTTTCCTCACTTCAGAAAACAGTTTTCTTTTTAATTATAGAAGTAACTGAACCATAGCAAATACAGGTTTTGTGCTCTAGCAAGAGCGCCGTAAGTACTGCTAATGTCTTAATATATTCCTGCAGTGTGATATAAGACTCCAATTCAGGAATTCTGCTACTCCTTTATAATAACTATTGTTTTTCAATAAACTAATCTATTTCCTTCTACTTTACAATTGTGTTAATGACCATTTTCTCTCATATTAGTGAAACGGACAAGTGAATGTCAGTTATTTACTATATATCATTTCCCAGATACCTTATCTACAACAGTTAAGTGCTTGTTGTGACTGGAATGTAATCTCAGTGGTTTTGGTTCTGTTACCTCCATGGAGCTTTCACTTCTTAATGGCTACAGAGACTAATCTTGAGTTAAGAGCCAAACATTTTTTCCTCTGCAATAGTGCAATGATGTTTAGATTTGTGGCTTTTCATGTCAAAAGGAAATTATAGCTCATGCATGCCTTTCCAGGCAGAATAGCTCATGTAGAGTACACTAAAATAACTTAGAGGAAGGTTGGCATAAACTCATAATAATTATAAAGGAAAACAAATTATTTAACCTGTGTAATTATCCTATATTCAAGAAATCAGTCATTAACTGCGAAAACTTTGGGCCTGTGTTTATGCTGACCTGTGAAATAATGGTGGGAAAAAGTACCCTTGTTACAGATTTTTCTGAGGAGTATGTGGGGAACATCTATTTTCTTCCTCAGTTATCTGCAGTGGCATGTGCACAGGGTTATTTGTGCTTACGTACGGTATGTAATGCTTATCCTTCTGACTCTGTCACACAGTGAGGCAGCAGAAACAATATTCTGTCACTTATGTGACACCACAGACATCACAGAAGCTGTGAGAAGTATTCTAAGGCAAAACCCAAGTGTACACCCCTGGAAATTATGGCCCTATATTTTGTTAACAATGCTGAATAACAAATATATTAGGGAATGCCTTAGCACACAATTTTTGACTCAAAAAAATAGCTAAATTGGGTTCTTCACCCAGAGGGTGGTTGGGCGCTGTAGCAGGCTCCCCAGGGAAGTGGTCATAGCATCAGCCTGACAGAGTTCAAGCAGTGTTTGGACAAAGGCACAGGGTGTGACTCTTGGGGTGTCCTGTGCAGGGCCAGGAGTTGGACTTGGATGATCCTTCCAACTCAGTATATTCTGTGATTCCAATCATTTGTTCACAGTGAACAGTTTGCCTAGTAACAGTTGTAGTCCTGCACTTGTCATAATCACAACTCAAATAAGATGTTTGCATTATGACCAGTTCTAGTTTTAAGTGCTGGATGGTTTTGTGTCTTGTGTGAATATTCAAATCTTGGGCATTATGTTATGATACAGTTGGAGAAGTGTACTATAAAGACAGACACAAGTTCAGTATTTATGACTGGAAGACCTTGAAAGTTTTCCCTTTCTTTTCTTTGTTTCCTTTTACCCCCCTTTTATCCTGGCAGCTTCTCCAGGCTACCACATCATCACCTCACATAATATTTATGAGAAAAATACATTTCACCTGTTGGCATAAAGGATACCTTGTTGAAGAATGGTCAATCTAACTGAGTTTTGCATTATAAAATTCTTTTATCACTAATTTATGAGCATTTTAAGTAATGTAAATATTTCCCCATGGAAAAATATTCTTTTTATTGTCTCTAGAGACAAAACAATTAGTTGCTTCTCCAGAACCTGCCAAAAACTTTGACCTTTGGTAGCTAGTATCTGATTAATGCATCAGACAGGTAGCTAGTAACCTGTAATGCATCCTAGCAGAAATTTCATGTTGTTCCTAGTGTTTGTGCTGTCTACCTTCATCCTTCCCCCACCTACAATTGGTTGTCTCAGCAGCCAAGGAAAAAATATTCTTTATTTCTTTAGAAAAAATGCAACTCTGCTGTACTGCTGAAATTTCATTTTTTTTAAAAAAATGAAAGTGATTATGCCTTCTCAAAAAAGGCTGCATTTTTTTTTTTTTAATGTAGACAAATCTCTTATAAATTATTCACATTACTCAAGTTACAGAACTGAACTTCACGGCAAAGATTGTCATGGTAAGGACAGGGGATGAAATTTTTCTGGTTTTATAAGTTTATTGGAAAATTATACAGTATATATATATATATATACAATTATACAGCAGTGGATTGCTGCATATTAATAAGGAAGGCTTTCCCTGTCTTTGTTCCAGGGAGCAATTTAAGTCCTCAGATATTAACTCATTCAGAATAAATCAGGAACATGGAGTATCTAGAATCTTACTTTAAAAGATTTTGAAAAACCTTGAAGAGCTGATTTCTCCAACTATTTGCAAAAGCATTGATTTTTCAGACTGACATATGGTTAACATAAATTATTAACAAAATTAGAATTACCTTCCTATTGACTCCTTTTCACTGGTTAAAAACTGATGGTATTTCAGTTGAAGAATGCAAGCTGAAGAAGGCACCAGAAATATCTCCATGTATCCATAAAAGTGGGAGATGGATATATCTTTATATACATTATAGTCGTACAGTACATGTAAATAGTTACATAATGACATAACCTGTTACAAGACTGAGAAAACCAGGAAATTCTATGGTAAGGATGCTATTTAATGCGCTCTTTTAATGTAAACCAACATTATTTAGAAACTTAATATATTATTGCCCCCCAAAATAACCAAAAGGGAAAAAAACACCACCTTCAAAAAAACATTTCTTCTGGGTTTGTGCTTCCCCACAGCTTCCAGTGATTTTGTCAGAGAGTACATTAGAAAAAGATTAGAAGAACAATAAAAACTCAAAGGCTGCAGGAACATGAAAACACAAGCCAACTATTTTCCCCCAAAATATAAACCACAAGATCTACAGCTCCTACTTCATGTTAATAATCCAACCCCCCCCCCCAACCCCCCCCATCAAATAATGAAAAGAGAAATGAAAAGCTTTGAGCTTTGTCAGGAAGGAAGTTTCAGACAGTGATGGTTTCTTGCTCTTAGGTGAGAAGTGTCATTTCCAGACTTTGGCACAGCCGTGTTCCAGACTACACAGACATGAGCCTGAAGAACAGAAGTTTATATAAAAGTAAAAGCTTGACTGTCTAAATTTTATTATAACACTGTATCCCTGTGTAAATTCTTGCATACAGGCTATATGTGGAGTACAA
Source organism: Poecile atricapillus (assembly GCF_030490865.1). Taxonomy (NCBI): domain Eukaryota; kingdom Metazoa; phylum Chordata; class Aves; order Passeriformes; family Paridae; genus Poecile; species Poecile atricapillus. The sequence continues at coordinate 69,862,780 of NC_081251.1, read as the reverse complement.
AACATGTACCTAATGACAGACATGTTATTAACTCTTATACTATATTTTATTTGTTCAGGATAAACAGTAATTGAAGAAAATGCAGTATATTATTGAACTCCAGGGTGCCCATGACAAGCATGTAAGTACATGGTTTTAGACATAATTACTCTCACTTAAACTCTGCTAATCTGCAATAAAACTTTTTACATTCTATGTGGAATTTGGTCTACTAATTTTCTTCTTTCCAAATCACATTTGGGACCTAAACCAGCATAGATTTTACATTGACTCGGTTTCATTGACCACAGGGTGTTGATTTATGACATGCGATAGGAGATGCAATCTTTCTAGTTTTACAGCATTTGGAATAACATGTTTGCAAGATTGATATTTGGCTGAAAAGTCTGACATGCTGTAAGAAAGAGCAGCGGCAGGAAGAAAGGATAGTATCTGCCCTGTTTAATTCCTATTGGCATTATCTTACTCAGTGCTTCCAAGGAGAAAAAATAGTGTGGTAGTATATGCTGCTGTAAAAAACAAAGGAGCACCTGGGAGTTCGCTTCATGTTACTGAATACTGAATGATCACAATACTTCTTATTATTATAAACAGCAAACATTGTTTGTTTCACATAGAATATTACTTTGAGTGTGTGCACACGAAATTACCTATGAATCTTCTAATACTTAATTTAGGTGATTAAAATTTATGAAAGTGCTAAAATCCTTATAATAGCGTCAATTTATGTTCCAAAGCCTGCTGCGATACCTCAGAAGCGCTGTCACACTGGTGCTGCTGTACTGCCTCTGCATCACACAAAAAACCCTGGGTTTTTCTGTGAAAATTGCTGAGGGCATATTATGGATCTTCACAGCACTGCTGCCTTGATAATCTAGGCTTGCAGGAGCAAGAAGCCCTTGCTGTGCAAACGCAAAATGCGTAAATATTTGTCGTAGTGACAATTACAAACAGGCAAGGACATGGGCAGATTTCAAGTGAGATTTTAAGAAGAACATAAAACAAGAACAGGACCACAAAAGGTCTTCAGTAAGTAGCAGGTCGTATTAAGCGGAAGAACTGGACCAAAAATTTGACAGGCTGACTCTAGATCAGGTGAAAATGAAATAGACATAGTACATACATGTCAAAAATACAACTAGATGGCTAATAAAACATAAACCAGAGCTGGAAGAGAATGACAGTTTTCTTGTGAAAGCTTTTTGTTAAGCTTCAGACGTTGTGTTAGAACCTTTAAATTCACAAACTGTACAGAATTGTTTTGGCAACGTAGAAACCTTTTTGTACATTTTTTTCTATGGAAAGGACAGTTGTCGGTGATAAAAATCTTCAGACTTGTGGAAAACAGTGGGCACGATGAGATGTAATAAAGATTGAAAATGATAAAATAACAGTGGGGAACACAAAGTGAATTGCTATGGGGTTGACTGGCATCTTAAACCCTGGGGCTGGCAGTCCTGGAACAGGGAGCCCTCTTCTTCCACAGCGACACAAAATATGCAATTCTTCTGAATTCCACCTGTAAATATCAGCCATGGAGGATGTTTATTCTTTTACTTTTCTCACTAGTTCATCCAATAAATAATTCTGTGAATTTTACGTTATTATGATAGAAAGAATCATGTTATTTCCATTTTTAACCATTATTTTCCATTGTTTTAACCAATCAGTTGCTTTCAATTATTCAGTGCAGTTAACCATAACTGCTGATTAAAACCTCACATCAGCTAAAATGCTGGAACTATATTTAATACATGTTTTGCACATGTGTACATATAATATTCTATGTGTACTGCACATATGAATGTTTGTCCTTGATGAATCATTTAACAAGAACTTTCCATCTACATTAGGCCTTTATCACCCTGTTCAGAAAGTTTCTGGAAGAATATTTACTACTTTTTAACTTTGCTTCCTAAGCACTTTATCTGATGTGGCCAGATGTGGTGCATGTGTCTCTGTTACTGCATAATATTTTTTGAACTAAGTGGAAAATTCCAACAATTTAACAGAAGGTTAATAGTATCATACATGCTCCTAGCCATTTCATTAGAACAGATGCACAGGTAAAGAAGATAGCAGATAACACTCTTTGGTGTCTGAACAACTGCAGCTTATACATTTCACTCATATTAGACATCAACAAAGCTGTGTGTTAGAGGAATATTACTGCCCTAGCATGGAGAAAGCTTCAGCTGGAGTTTTTTTCTTCATAAACACCAAGGAATCTAATTATGAGCTCCAAATTTTAAGAAACCAGGTTTGATCAGTTCCACTGTTCTTGGAACGACTTCCATGATGTCATAATGTACTGAAAACTGTACAAAATGTTTCAGGCACTGATGTTTTAGTGAACTATATATAGGTGTTTTTTTTTTTTTCTTCTTTCCTTTCTCTGTAATATCCTTGTTTTTCATGCAGCAAACAAAAAAGGCATCTAATCTGATACTCATCTTCATAGTCTCATGGAAAGTACCCTTGATGTTCTACGATCCAGACCCTGGATCAGGTGGACTGAGATTTACAACCATATGAAACACATTCCCAGATAGATGTGCTGGAACTGACTTGTGTGCTAAGCAGGAGAAAGGGATGGGATAGTATGATAAAAGTTATTTGTTCAGTGCCTTTTGGTGAAACCTAATTTTTTAAACTTATCTAAATTCAAGAATTTTCTTCATAATTGGGATCTATTTCAATAAATATCTTTCAGTCTAAATAATTTGAAGAAAAGATACTTAAGAGGTTTGAATGAAATATGAATGAACACTATCAAAAGTCTTTATTTCATCATTCTTAGGAAAAAAACCATTTTCAGTCAGTAGTAAGCTTGAGAGGTAAAAGTCACTTGAAGTCAGTAGTAACTGAAACCTGGAAATTACAGAGGAAATGCTTAAGTTGTCATAACTCTGGAGTTCATCTTCAGAACCTCTGTGTTAAACACTCATACATTGCTTGCTCTAGAGGTCTTATGGGTCATGACTGCTCTTGCAGCTTCCAATCTGTCAAACAAACAGGTTTTCCACTGCTGGAAGTGATGATAAAATCTCACAGTGCCACACTTTTTCATTATGTCCTTGAGCATAAAGTTACAGATTATGGGTAGAGCTGCTCTAGAAACACTTTCCACGTATTTTGCTATGGTAGCCATACAGTCTGTGTACCAAAATAGTGATTTCATTATGTTTACCAGTTTTGGTCCCTCAGAAGCCTTCTGCAGTTACACATCTCGCACATATTTCACTCTGTCAATGATCCAGTTTTAATTTTACGCTTACCTGAGATACCCTGTTATGTTCCCCTCAGGACCATTGCATTGCATGAACAGAGGCTCTCTGCCATACTCTTGTTTCAGAGTGCTGCTGCTGTTAGGAGTCTGGTGGCACTCTGGCTTGCCTCACTTCTCTTTGGAGGCCAAGCATCCTCCCTAATGGACATAGGTGAAATTGTGAAGGTACGATCTGCAGGAATGCTCATGAAAGATGAGCTATTCCGTGGCAACCCTTGACTTCACCCTATGGAGAAAGCATGGTAGCTATCCTTCAAGGAAATGGTATTTTAAAGCCTCACTAAGATTCACCCCGGGTTAAACTCACACGATGGTTCAAGTAAAACACCGGGCGAAGCCATGTTGCACCTTCCATCTCTTCCCCCCGACAGTACGGTCGGCTGACCAAATGACCGGCTCAGAGCCGTTTAATTCTCCTTCTCCTGAGGCACCTCTCAATGCAGCACATCACGCCTAACTCCTGCGGGACAGCCGTGCCCAGGCAGGCACCGCCCGCCCGGCCTTCCCGGAGCCTCCCGCAGGAGCGGACGCAGCGGCGGGTCAGGCAGGGCCCCGGGCGGGTCGGGCAGGGCCCCGGGCGCGGCCCCGAGCCGGGCCGGGCCGAGCCGAGCCGAGCCGGGCGGAGCAGAGCCGAGCCGGGCGGAGCGGAGCGGAGCGGAGCGGAGCCGAGCCGGGCCGGGCCGAGCCGAGCCGGGCCGAGCCCAGCCGAGCCGGGCGGAGCCGAGCCGAGCCGAACCGAGCCGGACGGAGCAGAGCCGGGCGGAGCGGAGCCGAGCCGGGCCGGGCCGAGCTGGGCCGAGCCGGGCTGAGCCGAGCCGGGCCGAGCCGAGCCGAGCCGAGCCGAACCGAGCCGGGCGGAGCGGAGCGGAGCCGAGCCGAGCCGGGCCGGGCCGAGCCGAGCCGAGCCGGGCTGAGCCGAACCGAGCTGGGCTGGGCCGAGCCGAGGCGAGCCGAGGCGGGCCGGGCAGCAGCCGCCTCTCCGCGGAGCTCCGGCAAGGGGCGCTGGGCGGCGCCTTTGGAGTGCGGAGGGAGCGGGCTGCGGATCACCTGCAGCGGCGGGGGGGCCGGGAGCTCCGCCTCCCCTCCTCCCCCGGTTAATCGCATCCCCCTCCCCGCGGCAGGCACAGCCAGCCGGGCAGCGCTGTCAACCTGCTGCAGGCGCTCAGGCACCCGCACCCCGCTCGCAGCCGGGGCCGGGCTGGGGACGCCGGCTCCGCCGCCCTCGCACTTGCCCCGGCCCGGTGCGGCGCGGCCGCGAACCTACTGCCACCGTCCGCCCGGGCACCGGCAGCAGCGCCCGGCAGAAGGAGAGACAAGGGGGAGCCATGGCCGAGGGGGGCGAGGGCGAGGACGAGATCCAGTTCCTGCGAACTGTAAGCGCCGCGCTTGCCTCCCTCACCTCCGCGCCGTGGCGGGGCGGCGGGACGGGCCGGGGGCTGCGGGGGCGACGCCCGGAGCGGCCGGGGTGGGAGCCGGGCGGGGGCAGCTCGGAGCGGGCTCCGGAGCCCCGGCCCCGTCCCTCTCCACCTGGCAGAGTGCGGCCCGGGGCCGGGCGGGGGGCGATGGGCGGCCCGCTCCGCTGGGATGAGCGGGAGGGGCGGCTGGGGGCAGCCCGGGCAGGCGGGCGGGGGCGAGCGGCACCTCCCCAGCAGCTCCTCTCCAGCAGCACCTCCCCAGCAGCTCCTCTCCAGCAGCACCTCCCCAGCAGCTCCTCTCCGCGCTGCCTTCCCGGCCGCGATGTGTGCGCCTACTGCAGAGACTAACCGAGCGGCCGTCCCTAGTGCGAAAGCTGCAGTCACACTCCCTTCGCAAAAATAGGCTCGGGGAGAAAAAAAAGCACCTCTCTCACCCTGTCCCCTCCCCACGGAGATTCCTGCTAACTTGCAGGCGTTCTCCTCGCTGGGCACAGACTACTACGGCTTTTTCTGGCGTGCGCATCCTTTCGTTACTTCGGTCCAGAGCATGTTAAGGCGCTAGAGCGCTTCTTCCTTCTGTTTAATTAATACATCGGGACCGCTGCATCTAATGCTTAACTGTATTATATTTGTTCAAGCAGTGCTTTTATTTATCTTTTCGTCTCCCAAGTGCCGTTGATATGCACAATCCTAGCAAGTTTTGCAGATAGTCATCTGCATCTAGAATGGTGGTGTGTACAAACCATGCCACAGTTTGGGGAAAAATTGCTGAGACATTTGTTAAGTAGAGCTGGAAACACTGAGACTAGGATAAAGCTTAACTTCTCTTTTATGTAGTACAGTCTGATTTAGAAATCGTTCACGTTCAATGGCTTCTAAGAAAATGCATCTAAAGCGGGGTGGAAAGAGAGCAGCATAGTGTATGCGAAACATATTCAGATGCTGTTTGCAGCATTGAGAATCCTGGCTCTCAGTTGTCTTCTATTTCTGTCAGAAACCATGCAATAGTAGATGTATGCCTTAATACTATTTTTTTTGTTGTTTGTTTGAGGATTCTTGGAAAATCCGCTTTTACAAAAAATACAGCTGTTATGCAACATTGGCATGAAGATCGGCAACTTTTTTTTCCTGTCAGGATTATGTGACTTGTATTGTAGTGCTGCCTAACACCTAAAGACAAAACAGAAAAAAATACTTCTGTGAAAGATCATTAGTCATCTCAATTTATGAGAATCTTTTTTGTTAGTACTTCTCACTGGCAGAGATTTTTGGAAGACTTGTACAGTGACAGCCTTACTGCAGGCTTGAGTGCTAAGCTTAGTTCATGTTATCTGAATGCTTAATAGGGAAGGAGAAGCATTGAGCATGCTAATACAGCTCAGCACATCTACAGTAACATTAAACTCCAGCACCTGACAGCAGCAGCATGTTATGTAAAACAGTACTCCTGATAATGTGTGTCAGGCTTAATACAGATTTGGCAAACCCGGTCTTAGATAATACTTAAAAATGTTTAGAATGTTGCACCAGTGGTAAAATGACCTTGAATATGATAAACTGAGGCTTTGGGGAGGCTTGTCGTGTAGCTTAATCAAAAAGGCCTGAGGAACCCGTTTCATGGGAAGTTTTGAGTCTATAATCTGTAGTGGTATGTAAGCAGTGATTTTTACTCTTCTTCCACTTTGTCCAAGTTACGAGCATTACTTGGAGAAGTCAGTGCTTTCAGGCATTTTTTTCATGTAGTCTTCCACCTCTCTATTGTTAGAAAGCTTGGATTAGTGGTCTCTAAAGCTATTAGATGTGTGTAACTTTCTGAATGCCACTGGTAGAAAGCACTGGAAATTTGATATTACCCTGGTAATTACTGCAGTTTTTCTTTTTATTTATTTATTTTTAAAATACTAATTAGGGACAGATGGATTCATAAATGTTTTGTAGATAAACGAGAACTTTTCAAAGAACACTGTATGGAAGCAAAAAGCATTCTGTCCTTTGAGTACTTTCAGGGTGGCATCTGTAGGCCTACTACATGTAAACAGTACTCTTCATATTTTCTTCTTTGGTAGGACCTAATAAACTTCCTAAAATCATTAGAGTTTACCCTGGAATGTAACACTACTTTTTTTAATGTTGAAAATTGTATGTGAGATTTTTTTCAATTAAAAATGCCCTTTATTTGCATTAAGCTACTAAATTGAGTTTGTATTTTTGCCACGTGTTGACTGGAAATTTCGATTTTTTTCTCCTCTTCACACTTTTCTGTATCAGTGATTCCTCTTGCTCTTTTTTTTTTTCTTTTTTTTTTTTCTTTTTTTTTTTTTTTTTTTCCACCTGGTATTCTGCTGCTAGGATGGATTTCTGGTTTTTTGGGAATGATTTGACTTTGATACATCACTTCTGAGACGTGAACACAACCTGTAATGCCCTGTATTTCTGGAAGCATCAGAGTTTACTTTGTTTGGGTCAACTTTGGACAGACTGGAGCTCACCTCTGTGCTGTTCAGTTCTCCTCAAGCAACTCTTCTGTAGTCCTGTGAATTACTTGCATCTCTGGAAACAGGGATTTTGAATGCTCCAGGTGGAGATGACCTTTTATTGTGTGTGACCATTTTTAGGCTTGGACATTCATTCTCCTGACTTCTCCCATGGAATTAACATGTAGTGTGCAGGAGAGGTGAAGGGGAACAAGTATCCTGCTGTGTGTTTGTTAGTTGTGTGTCCAGGGAAGACCTCTTCCCTGTAGAGGACTTTGGGGTGTTTTTTAATGCTAAAAAGATCAAGGGTATGTGCATAATAGACTTCACTGTTTAGTCTTTACAGTTAAGAGTCTAAAACATGCATCGTTGATACGGAAATTGCCTGTATTTTATTTGTTTGTTTTTATTTTTATTATGCTGTGTAATTTGATTAGAGTGAAAATAATTCCAAGTTCCAGGAGTAAACAGAGAATATTTTCCCCTAACTGCATAGGCTTTTTCCTTAATATGCATGCACAAGGACTGTTTTTTGTGACACAGAACCCCCATACGGGAAGGCCTTTGCAAGAAGTGGGGTGGCAAGCTGCTGAGAGGATAAAAACCAATTGCAAGGTTTCAAAAATATATTGCCTATATATGTCCCTTATATTTTTTAAAGGTTTCCTGACTTTCAGGAGCAATATGTACCTAAAAGTGATGAGAAATGTGTAATTCAGCTATTTGATCTTGTGATGTTCCTTATGCCGCTGTGTACGGTTTTCTGGAGTTGTGGAGTTTCTTAAATTAGAGGCAGGTCTGCTTTTAGCTGTTTATGGTAGGAGACACCAACAGGACACACTGAAGTAGGGCTGTCAGGGTTATGGTTTTTTTCACTGTCTTCTGAGACAGTGATGACTACCGTGCCTGTGAGGAATCAGAGGCATAATCAGCGTGAGCTGCACATGTTCCCCAGGACCATCTTTTTTTTTCTTTTTTTTCTTGTTTTTTTTTTTTTTTAAGGTTTGAATGCTAATGTTTCATGTTGCACTCTCTTCTAATGTCTTTTTAAATTTTTTTTAATTAGCTTGCAGTAAAGAAGAACCTCTTGCTTCTGTGAATGTGTTCTGTGCTGCTTTATTTTCTACATGGGTTTAATGGTTCAGAGTGTGAATGCCAGTGGAAAGCATAAGTGTGCTTTGCAACACTGGGAGAGCAGTTTGAAATAAATTTAAACATTACTTAGGATTCATGTTTGACATGCAAAAGATTTTATTTACTCAGTTTTTATACCTGAGATGATAAAAGAATGAAGTTTATGGCAGAGAAGTTTGAAATGAAGAATGTTGTGTGTTCCCATTTCTAGGACAGCAATTCTGTGATTTCAGAGTCTGTTCTATTCCAGATATTCCTCATTATGGCAGCATTTAGCCAATGAGTGTCACTTTAAATCTGACTAAAAGTCGTATCCTTACCTGCCATCCTGCGGAATTAGGGGACACAAAAGGAATCAGAAGAAGCCAGACCTGGAGATTATTGTAAGATAAGTAACTAAACAGTAGAAGAATTAAGTGAATCTCTCAGTGAAACAGAAAAGTTGTTTTTTTCTTTTTTTTTTTCTTTTTTTTTTTTTTTAAATCCCTCAATGCTTTTCATGTGCTGCTTATCTTTTAAAGGGATTTATCAGAATATGTGAGATTCTGGTAACTGCAGTCATCAAACATAGGTTTGCCAGAATGCACCGAAGAAAATTCTCAAAAGCAATACTGGCTATTAGAAGCAATTTTAGAATGAAAGAATGCTGAAACCCACTTTGTATATCCTTTGTTTATTTTAAAAAGTGTTTCTTGTACTTGTCAGTATGTGGCTTTTAAAGATACACCAGGGACTGGTACAAGAGACCACTGTTTAACAGCTCATGTGAGGGATGGCGTGGCTGAGATTGCAGCATTTGTACCTTCCTCTCTAAGGCACTGCACTGCAGTACAGATACTGAATATGATCTCAAATTCTATTTTGGAATTGAGCTGGACAGCTTGTTTGTAGTGAAAGGGTTTTAGTTGGGACATGCAGTCCATTTCTTCTTTGGGGATTGCATGTGAACCTTTTATGTATAATATTTTGGATTCCAAAATTGGTTGCCAAACATTTTGTAGCACCTTTGATATTATACTAGTGGATGAAATCAATTGTCTAGTGCGTGTACAGTCTTGTCCCATGTTCTACATCTGGAAATTGTCTGGATTTGATGTGTGAGAGGGCAGCTGGGAAACTGTAGCTAATAGGTGGTCCACCAGGGAAGTTTCCTGATAGCCCTGTGAGTTGGCTGACTGATATTCTGAGAGAGAGAGCTGCATTTCAGAGTCTGAAGATGTCTTGATGCATCCTGATTTTTGGAATTGTGAAGACCTGAGGAAAATCCATTGTAGGAACTTAAAATGTGGACAGACCATAAAAGAGAGAATACCACTTATTTCTGACCCAAGACTTAGAATGGGCTTGAGAGCTATGTCTGACTTGCACTTCTCTATTTATGTGCTACATTATTACAGGCATATTTTAAAGGTGGTTTTTCCTCTTACATGACTGCGTGGAAAATGCACAGGATGATTCTAACTCAAGAAAAATAAACCAGTCTTTCTTTAGCAGGGATATGGATTTGTTAAAGTATTTCTCTGAATCAAGGTAAAAGACTGGAAGCTGTGTGGAGAAATACTGACAGTGGACTGACCCCCAGGAAGTATGTGAATTAAACTGAAACAACAGAAATATTTTTCTTCTGATTTTTGATTCGTGTTGAAAATCTGCATTAGTTCTGGTTTTGTTTTCTGAATTAGACCTAGGCTTTTGCTTAAATTTCCTGATCTGACTGAAATAAAGCTTTGTGTGGATGACAGAAGGAAAGTCAAGAAGTGTACATATTACTATACTTCCTAATAAAACTTCAGTGACATAAATTTGTTTTGTTTGGTAATAATACATAAATAATTTGAAATGTAAAGTGACCACATTTTACCAGGGTGAATGAAAGAATTTTAACTTCTTACTGTGTCTGTTTGACACATTTATACTCTGGAATTTCTCCCTGTAGCAAAGGAGGGAGAAGGCTAGCCTGGCATAATTTTCTGTCTCCAGTCTGTATTCTGCAAAAGACCTGTGCTATGTTTTGCAGGTGTATGACACTTAAGCCATGTCTGGCCATGTTGTCTGTACTGCTCTGGAAATGGAGGGCCTTTGAGTCTACCTGATACATCTGAGTAACTGAGAAAAGGCCTAAAGGAACTAGTTTTGGTAACAGTTTAAGCCTTTTTTATAGGCCACCACAGCAATATGGAACTTACTGTGATATCCTGTGACCATCAGAGGCACAGCTGTGGTATTTCTTTGTTCTCCTTGTAAGAAGTAGAGCATCTTAAGGGCACTGCCTGCACCATCATGAGAGGTCACCCCAGTTTCCCAGCAAAGACTAGCAGGAGCACCCATGTGGTTTTACTGCAATGTAGTTTTATACTGTAAAATTCCCTTGTTATTAAGTGTGAGATTCATTATCTAGTTACGCATTCAGTTATTAAAGAAATCTTTCTCTTTTTAAAAAATTTTCTTTTTGTTTGGTGCAACTTGTGAGGTGAAGGGTTTAAAGTCTTCAAATGTGTTGCTGCTCTTCGAGCCCAGTGATGTTACTCAGCTACTACAGGTTGGAACAAATGTTTTTGAGGCATGTGATTTAGTAGAAGCTTTTCTTAGCTTCTCAGAATTGCTTAATAAAAGCAAAGTGTTATCTAGATGCCTTTTTTTTAGGAAAGGGAAAGATATGGTAGGTAAGGTGTCATAACACGAGCTGTGTTAACTTATGTGACAGCTGCAATTTCACTATAAATGTAATGCTGTAATAGATTTAAAGTAATATTAATATTTTCATAAGAGCATTCACACTAAAACTACATAAAATTTTAAATAAAGAGATGATGTCAGTCCTTCAGTGTTGTGGTATACTTGGATGGTTATCATAGTCATGAATGACTTCCTTATAACTGTCATGTGCTTGAAGAAAAGTGAAGTATATTAGGTTTCCTAGCAATTCAGTAGACTTCCCAGAGGGACTTTGGCAAAAATCAACAGTGTATCATTCCGTAAGATGCGTGGATCAGTTAATTTTTGACGTGGATGACAGCTTAGTGCAGGACAAGTTTTTTTGTCACTGAGATGGAGTGACAAGATCATTGAGTTTTGTGAGACAGCTTCCCAGAGGATTGAGTAGTAGTGCTGTATAACAACAGACCTGTATTACCTGGTTGTCTTTTACCTGACTCTGGGAAATAATATCTGAAGGATATTAGCTGGCAGAACCAAATGCCAAACACTGGCATGTCCTATCTCTCTACCTCTCTGAAAACCTCTCTGGAATTCTACTGTGAAAGCTGTGAGTGCTCTGAATTTGAAGTATATCTCTGCTTAAATCCTTCCTTCAAAAGAATGATGAAAGGAAGCAACACAAAATTTGCATTGGCTGTCTGTGAGCTTTTCTGGGATTGCCAGAATGTGAAGTTGTATTAATGGAATCAAGCCAGAAATGGCTGTCTCTTACAGCTATATTTTTTCCTTTTAAACCAGGCAAAGCTGGAAAAAACAAGTACCTGGGATTTGTGTGGGATGTGTTCTTTGGCTTCAGAAAAAGGAAAATGAGAAAGAGGAATGTATCCTCCTTTGCTGAACATGCCAGATAATTTCCCGTGGTGTATGAACATCTTCATTCCTGTGATGGGCAAGCGGAACTCCTTGTATATAAATTTAGGTGAAGGAATGAATGGAATATGAAGAGTTTTCAGAGTAAGCCTAGGCAGTTGGATAGATCTGCAATAAGGCTCAGTAAACTTCTGAATCTTGGGATCCATTCACTGGTAACTGGTCCTCATTGTGTATCAGTACTGTAGCCGTGCTGATAAACATTTGAACATCACCTTCTGTGTGTTTATTTCCTAGTTGTAAAATGGAATAATTTAGTTAGAACTAACATGCTAAGCACAAGCCAGATCATTAAACCTCTCTCCACAGACAAATGGTCTTCGTCCTTAACCTGTCTTTGTAAACAAAGCTTTTTGTTCCAATGGTGACAGAAGCAACTTAAATACCTGTACAGATAGGTAAGAATCCCTAGCCCTGCAATGGTCACAAGAATTGTGTGTGCTCCTAACACTGGGGATTTGCAAAAAAAATGTGTCAATCACGTGACTTCATATTTTTGTCTATTTCCTGCCCATTAATATAAAGTGGATTTTGCAATGCTAATGCATAGATAATTATGTGTGTTTGCAGTCTTTATGACAAATAAACCAGGGAGATGGACTGCATAGTCCCTTTTCCATGCAAAAGAAAAGTAAAAAAATTCACAGCATGTGATGCAGGGAAATACTCAGTAAGGTTCTCCCCATCCCCATTTCTTTCTTTCTTCCAGTGTTGCAGGTAATTTAATAGTTCTTAATTGGTTAAGAGTTGGATTAGTCTTACTTTAAAAGCTTGTATTAATTACATGTGGTTTTTGGTTTTTTTATTCTGCCCCAGCTAAGACAGAAGGCAAAGGTTTACCCTGTGCCATGCCGAGTTTACTGGGGTTTTACTGTGCTGTGCCAGCTCCACCCAGCTCTTGCTGGGCTCAGCTGCCTGCATCAGCAGTGTGCCTGGTTTATTGTACTCTTGGAATTATGTAGTAGGTCCTTCAGAAAAGCAAAAGAAAAACCACTAGTCTAGTATTTAGTAATTGCAGGAGGGTGATAGCTGCACAGGTAAATCCAAAAAACTCAAATGCAATCATTGTTGACTGAATTAATGATTCATACCCCAAGATGATTTTCAGTAGGTCTTTACATGATGGTCTGACTGCCTGATCAGATATGCCAGCCTTATTATTTAGTCTTTAATCACTTCTATGTGTCTCATGTAATGAATTATGCATTTGCTGGTGGTATGTCGATGGAAGAAGAATCGATGGAGGCCTGGTCTTTGTTTTGATCTGACCAGGGCTCTTGTAGAAATATCTTGTAAATTTTCTTTGATATGAAAAGGTTCCTGAAATCCTGTAGAAGAAACACAACATTTTTGGATAGCTTCAGAATATTGCAATGTTATGCCTCCAAGTCCATTTCTGGAATCTGCTAGCAGTAACTTTTACAAGAAGAGTACTGTGTTTGTTCTGTACCCTATCTTCTGGTTCATTTTAGCTTGCTTTTCTTCAGAGTTTCAAGATCTGAGTCCAAAACTTTGTTTAATCCCTGTCACTTTTCCTTGGTCTTGCCAGAGCCACTGAGATCCTTCTCTTCCAGTTTGGGTTTGATACTTTTCCTGATTTTAAGTGTGGCACAGCTTCAACCTACTACCACAAGCCTGTGGTAGAACTCGCTGTTGTCTGTAGTTGTGAATTTAAGTATTCATTCAAACTGATAGAAGGTTATGTTTGATTTTTTTTTTTTTTTAAGGGGTTCTTATAAATTTGGAATTTCTTTCTGTCTTATTTATTTTTTTCTTTTTAATTTTACTCTTGGTATGACAAAGGACAAGGTCAAGATCTTGTTCTTTTTTTTCCCTCTCTCAGAACAAGAAAATAAGTGTTTTAAAAATGTCACATAAAGGGTACTAAGATGTCAGAAGTTTTCACAAGAATTTCTATAACATGTATTCAGAACACCATTTGTCTTGATGTGTGATTAGTCTGCATTTTCTTTTTCCTTTGTGTGCTTCACCTCTGGAAAGATTCATCTTACTGAACTGAAAGACTCCAAAATCTTCAATTTCAACTGAACAACAGAATTTTTCTAGAAAGGGAGAGGGATGGAGTGTAGGAGGGAGGGATGTCAGAACTTGCAGGTGAGCTTTGTCATCCTTTTGAGATGCATAGTTGCCTTTTCTAAAAAAAAAAAATTAAAAACACTTTTGCATAGAAAGTGTAATTTAAGTTTAGATGCAAAAAGAAACACTTTCATTTTTCATGAGTGGGAGGTGAAAAATGAGTAATTAGGTAGTGAGATTTAGATTTTCATGTTCCTAAAGGTGAATGGAGGTATCTTGTTCTATGTGAGATGTGTTGCTCAGTTCAGCAAAAAACTATATCTGCATTTTAAAATACTGAGATGTTTATACTTGTTTATTGACTTCAAGCAACTGAAAATAGATTTGATATTTTTTTCCCTCCCTTCTGATTTTGGAATTCTCAAAAAAGTACCTCTTTAAATCTACTGAAAATTAAATGGATGTAGTTTAAAGGTGTATCAAGCTGCAACATTGACAGTCTGTTGAAAATGTTACAAGCATCGCTTCATTCTGATTATGTCAGAAGTAATGTATTGCTGTTTTCTCTTTTGAAATTTCCAGTTAGATTCTATCTCATAATTTGTATGTCAGCTGCAATTGCAGCTGAATTTTCTGAATTTCTTCCTTCCTTATACTAGAAATCTGTTACTGAAGCAGAATTAGATACTTTCTATTTTATGCCTATTTTTTATTCTGCTTTCTGTTCTACAGTTTATTTCTCTCTTGACAGGCTGTAAAGATAAAACAACATCAGTGACAATATTTTTTCCTTCAAAACCAGTTTGTTTTGGGGGGCTGTTCCTCAGACTTTGTAAATCAGCTCATTGCAAACATCCTGTGCCTGACTTACAGAGTTGTTCACTCTGTTCTTCTGCACAAAGGTATCTTCTGCCCATGCTAGGAAAACCTCTAGGTGAGAGTTACCGTATCAGTTTTCTGAGGCTGTAATCATGTAAAATAATCCAATTAATATGGTGTGTAAGAGGTGCTCAACTTTCTGAACTTGGTGCGGGACATTTGTTTCTTCTGCATGGCATTTGCACTTCTGTTTGCACAGGAAGGCCTTGATGCAGTTTCTGTTTTACTAACAAAATAAACTAACATGGGTCAGAACACACATTCAGTGAAGGAATGAGCTTAACCGGTGGTAAACTGTGCAGGATTACCAGTGTTAACAAAACTACTTCTTTATGTACCTCTGTAACTTCTGTTGATGAGTGAGTTTTTTTTATGATGATTTATGTCTGTTACAGAATTACAGTTTGACAATTGGAACCACATCTAGAGCTTGGGAAGCGCACTTTGTTGTAGTAAGTTCTTACTGAAAAGTTATGGTTTGCTGTTACTGGTTGTATCCTAGTAATTTGTTTTTTTGGGAGGGGCAGGGAAACAAGGAGTTCTGTGAGTGAAATGGGTTTGTAGCCTCACTGTATACCTTTAAACAGAATAATCAGCCAAAACAAAAAAAATTACATTCCTTTCAAAATTTCTATCTGGATCTCATTTTCCTTGCCTAAGGAAAAAAACTTTTAAGTGAGAGAAATACATAAAACAGGCAGATTGGTATAACAGGTTGTTAAAGGTTGTTCTATTAACAAAAGTCTAGAAGAAAATACTTATGGCACAAATACATTTTTTGGCCAGGAGCCTAAAAACAAATCCTCTATTACAAATACTGCTTCAAATAAAATCCTGGCTCTCTTACCTATTGCTTAAATGATACTGCAAATCAAATGTAAATTAATTGATTTTAGTATATTGTCTAGCACAATAATCTACTCTTCATTTGTTAAACATTTCATCAAATGATTTGTTGGTCCATGACTGCGAGGTCTCTATATGGCCATGTAAGTTTTTTATAAATCTGGTTCTGTTCTCGCTGATGCTGATGTCAAACCTCCTCTAGATTTTAACCAGAGCTGAATCATGCCCTAAGTGTGTTGTGTGCTGTTCTGTGTAATGGCCTAAATGTGTTGAATTCATGTCCTTGTCTGCCATTTTAAGATAATTAATATTTATGTTGCTTAGGCGCCAGAAGTGTGTGACCTGGCTTTTGCACAATTAGTTTAAAATTGTGTGCGTGTTGCTAATCCTCCGTCAAAATATTTACATCTAATGGTAAACTGTTCCAACTTTTCTGCTCAGATATATCATCTTGTCCAGTTCTGCAAAGGTAATAATCCTTCATGTTCTCCTCTTCTCTGAAAAGAAAGTTTTTTCTTTTTCTACCAGTCTCCCTGATGTCTTTGTTAAGAAGTTAATATTCTTCCAGAGTTGCATTTTTGTGTTTTTCTGTTAACAGTCTGCTTTTGCTGTGTCCAGCACAAATTTTATTATGTCCACCATTGAAGCCAAAGTTAACTCTAATTTGACTTTGAGATTATGAATAGTTTAATTTTCTTAGGATGTTATCTATGCTGTAGGGGAATACTGCTCTTTAGCTACGAGATGCATGCAAAATGCTTCTTTTTACTATTTATTTTTTTTTACTCTTTCAGTGTCATATTTTTATTAATACTTTTTAGAAAATACATGTTTTTACTTGGTCTGTCAAGGTTGTGAGATCTGTTTGTCTTGAAGCACTTATCACTGCAATTACTTTTGTTTAGTTACTGAAGAAAGTATCAATTAGTAATTTAATAACTCCAGAGTAAGAAATTATCTTGTCACAAAGTTTCTGAAACATTGGGGGTGCACCTGTGATTTTTATTTGGTGTCTGTAAGCCTAAGGAAAGTCAATTTTAGGAATATCAGCACTTGGTGGAAATGAGCTCTTGCTGTGCAACATTGCTTTTTCAGCCTCATGTATTAACTATGGCAGTGGTGAAAAAGCTAAAATTATGTGGACTTTCAAATTCATTGTAGAGATCATGTAAACATTAAAATGCATTTGCTAGTTTTCTGAGTTCAGTGTAATTTACCTTGCACTTGGATTGGAGCAGAATATATTATGAAAAAAATATATAGGCATAGGAATATGCCTTCTGCTCACCTTTGTCTAATCTTCCTAGTCTAGCACTTGAGCTCTTGACTTCCAGTAAAACTGGAAGGCTTCAGTGGAAAGAACTTTGACCACTTTCCTTGATTACACATGGTTTACATGGCAATATCTGGTAATAGACATTTTCCAGCTTATTTCCTGCTGAAATAGTCTGTAAGTTTCTTCATATTTACTGGATTTTCCATTCACATAACCAAACCTTCTGTGAACCCTTGCATATGTTTCATTCTGCAGTTTCCAGCTGTCTTGTTCAGAAACTTCTATTGGAAAGTAATTACTACAAGCTATGGCATGGTGCCATTACTGTGTTTACTTGAAATGCTGTATAGCAGGTTTTTGGTTTTTGGTTTTTTTTTTTTTCTTCTCTCCTTAAACACTGGAGTTAATTTTATCAGAGTTTGGAAGATAGTGATACTTGTATGAGAATGTGTCTTGTTTTGTCTTCCATTTTTTTGGATGCTATTTGATTTGTGTATGGGTTTTTTGGGATCTTTTTTGCATCTAAACTAACCCATATCTGGAATTGAAACGTTTCTTTTCAAAACATTATCTTTTTCATTGTGAAGAGCTGGAGTGGTGAAGCCAAAATGGTAGTACTTTGTCTTGGAGAGGATGATCTTGAGAAAAATTGAAGCATGTATGAACAATCTCTTGCTCTCTTTTAAAACTGACCTACATTGTTTTCTTCTCCTAGTCCAACTCTTGCTGAAGTAAAGGTTAATAGATTCCTTGATTTAAATGTAGCATTTGTTTAAAGTGTAATATGTTTTCATAATAAAGATTTTATACCCTAAAGAGATAAGAGCATTTTCTCCTAAACTCATTGTATTTTTATAATTTAATAAATACGGGTTTTTGTTGGTTTTTTTTTTCTCCTCGAGGTGGAGAGCAAGTTTTAGTCTGCAATTTGTGTTTCTCAGTAAGGACCTACAGTATAGTAAAATCGTAAATGGCTACATTTTTTAAGACTGGACATGTTTTTCTGAAAGCTGTACTAAAGTTTGTGTTAGAGAAAAGAATTTGGGTGACTTGGATACTACAGGTCTGGAAGGTAGCCCAAAATACCTGTTTTTCCCACACCTTATGAGGTGAGGGAGATCTTGTTGCAGAAGAGATTTCTTTTACTCTACTCAATCCTACAGGATGGAAAACAGATCAGATTTGGTGCTGACTTCCAGGTAGAATTTATCGCCCATTTGCTTATAATTGCAGTAGCTTCAAACTTCTCAGCAGAAAGAGAAAGCTCGTCAGGAATGGATTGTGCTTCTCCCATCAAACCCTCTGGTCTACGGGAGGCAGTTTTTGTCAGGTTCAGCTGGAAATGTGAACCTTTTACTTCAACTCTAACAGAACCTCCTGAGTTCACAACTCCTGGTGGCCAAGGAGTTTTTTCCTCTGGACGTGTAAGAGAATTCAAATGTGAAAGTGAGCAGTGCTAGAATGCACTAGGTTTTGATTGTGTAACTTTGGTTACGTCCATGGTGTTCTTCTAATATCCGATCTAGGGATGGTAGCTACTGCTCTTAGCTGTCGTTTGCCTCTTTTCAGATTTGTCATTTGTGCCAAGGATTGGATTTTTACATGCTGTATGTTGAAATACTTTTTAATAAGTAGTAGAGGCTAAGAGCGTACAAAAGCCAGAGCATTGTGCTCTCATTGAACCCGATGCTGTGGAATGTCACAACTGTAGAGAGGCACATTTCTAGCTGAAGTTAGCACAGAGTCCATCATGAGCTTTTGAAAGTCAGAGAAGTATCAATTCAAAATATTGTAATTGATGCAGCACAATGTGGTGCTCATGAACGGAGTCTGGATGTTGACGGAAGGTGCTGTTAGGAGATTTGGAGATGATCCAGGGGCCAAGCAGAGTATTATTAGATATTAGCTGACAGAGGTATCATTCCCACCTCTTTAGTCAACATGACATCTGTGAAATGTACAGCTTGCAGTGCAGTGTGTAACTCTTCTCTCCAGTATTGTTTCAAACTTAAGACTTTTCTTATGCAGAAGTACTACTTGTAGATTGTGGCTTTGTTGTTTGTTGGGGTTTTTGAGTTATTTTTGTTTATTTGTTTTAACAGCATGTTATGTTATTAAGGTTGCTTCAGGGAGCAGTTAAACCACTAAGGTTCCTGAGAATTGGTTGTTTTTTTTTTTTCATTCTGCAGATTTTGGGTGTTATAAATCTTGTTGCATTTTTCTGGTACATTTTAGTGCATCAGTTGCACAGCTCATCTGACATGGTTTTGCTGGCAAACTGGGTTAAACAGAGGAGTGAATCAAGCAGTTTTTTAGTTTTGGAGGTTGGAAGATAAAGAATGAAAAGGTTATTTTTTATTTTTTTGGAAGATAAATCAGATTGCTCTGATGATGTAGTTATTACTGTTCACAAGTATTTAACATATATGGGCTGATTTTTAAACAACAAATATTGTGGTATTCATTTTTCTCTTGGGTTTAGCTTTTTCTTTGCATCAGGGAGGGAAATCTGATAGGAGGGTTTGAAAGATAGTAGGGACCAGGAAACTGAGAAATCAAGTCCAATTTTGTTTAGTTAGAGGTTATAAAGAGCACCTGTGGAACTAATAGTATAGATTCAGGCTACTTGTTGCATAAGGAATTTGGGATCTTTGAAATATATTAAAAATTTAATCTTCAATTAACTCTTGCCACTCTATTCTAATATGTGGCTAGGAATCTCTGTGGAAAGCATCTCTGAGTATTCAGCTATATATATTCTGACAAAATATATAATTACTATTGGAAGGAGTGTGTGGTGTAACTTACAGCACTTCGGCTAAGGCAGTGTGGCTTCTGATTTTTCCAAGTTCATCCTCTGGAGAAGCAGCTTTAGTACAGTGTTGTTGGAAAGTAGAACAATCCTCAGAACCCTCTTTAGGTATTGAAAATCTCAGCTAAACTAAGACATACAATCATTATATCCTCTACTTCTGCTGCTAAAACTGGATTTGGTAAAATATGTATCGGTGTGGGAATTCATACCCAGCTTTCCATCTATAAAATAAGATGAAGTCACATTCCACTCCTTGTAAATTGTCTGGAGACTGATTGATCAAAACTATCAAGTCCAAATTAATTATAACCATCAGTGTTTTCCTGCTGATTTTTGGCTGTTCCTGGGCACTGAGCAGGTGTTTGAATCAAACTGGGGTTGTCTTGGTGATTAATGCAGTCTGAATAGTCAAAATTATTAGTGATGCAACACTTGACATTTTTTTATTTTTTCAGAATCACTGAGGTTGAAAAGGACCTCTCAAGATAATCTAGTCCATTTTGCTTTTGAACTCTCCACAGATGCAGTTCACAGTGTCTTGCGGAGATTTGTTCCAGTGTTTGGAATGTCCACCTACAGAGGGGTAAAAAAGAAGTAATTTCTGGAGTTCAGCCTGTCTGATCCCAGGGCTCATCAATATTTTACGACCTGTATTGGGCCAAGCAAGACATCATGAACTGTCTATGACATCACATAACACATGCTCTATAGCATGACTGCTTTTTCATAATGAATAAAAGTGCCCTTTTAGAAAAACTTAATTAAGAAAAGTCGTTCACATTCATAATTGAAATGATCAGTGATTAGAATACTCTTACAAGGTCAGAATTCCAATTGTCAGTTCATATCTACCCAGTTCCAACTCCAGACATTGGAGTGAATTACAAGACCTCTTTACATGTGGCTTTTCTTTCTTTTCCAGAGGCAACACTAGAAAGCAGTAAAAAAGGGAGTATTTCTCATTAGGAAGCCACCTACAGTTTTTTAAGGACAGTACCTAACTGCTATATATGTAACATCAGAAAAGACTTTGGAATGAGAAGACTAAGATTACAGGAAAGAACATTTAGAAAATGCAAAATATGTATGTGAAATACTTCATCACTATCAGAGGAATTGAAAGGCACAATTTATCTGCTGGCCACAGTGAACAAGCAGAATTATTTCTGCAAATACCTAAATAAGAAGATACAAAATTTAAGGTGTTTAAGTCAGCTTAGATTTGAGAGAAATAAATAATGAAGAGTCTTTTGCAGAGAAATATTTGGAATCTTCGGATAGTTGCACAGATATATTGCATCACTTTGCATTTGCAAAGCTGAATTTTCCTCCACTGTTTGAACGGTCTAAGTCCAGCTCATGAGTTGTCACAATCTGACTTTAAACGTGAAGCAGGGAAGTTTCATGTTTTGGGCTCTAAACCGAAGCAATTTTTTTGTCATTGTTTCCTGGGTAAGGATGGGGTTCCTAAGCTGTCAGACAAGCTGTAACAAATCTGGCTGTGTTTGGCACTGTTTCAGTGCTAGACACAATACTAAGACATGTACTAAAACATTAAGACATCATCATAAGATGTTTTAGTGTTTCTTGTGTGGTGCTGCCTTGATGACAGCAACCAAGTGGTAGTGATGTGATTTGCTAGTGCAGGTGACCTGCTGATGGTTTAACTCAAATTTGACTTGGTTTTGCTCAGTGTGCTGTTGGTAGACACTTAAAATGGCACAAGTTGCTTGTGATTTCTTCACATTCATGTCTCTGCTGCAAAATGGAAGCTCTTAAATAGTCATCTTACAAGTGGTTACTGGAAGAGACACTTTGTCTAGCAGTAGGTACTCAGTATTTAAAAGACTGATACAAATAAATGGTTGATGACTTGTGCTGGCACAAAACATTAATTTTGATTTGAGGTTTGTCTTGCCAAAAGAGCTCTGGCTTTGTTGGACTCTTGACTGCTTGTGTGGGTGTGTATGTGTGTATGAGTATGGATGAAAGTACATGAATGTTTTTTCTGAGCATTTTCCTGTGTTTAATGTCAATAGGAATCTTGAAATAATTTAAACCGTTGTGAGAAGGCCCAATCTGTAGTGGAAGATTTACCCTAGGTACAGATTTGTACTTCTTGTCACCTGTTAGTTTGGTAAGTGATAACTTATACATATGGAAATAAAAACAGTTTTCCATGTACCATTGGTATTTTAATTCTGAAACACTTATATTTGTCTCTTACTTGTTTAACCTTATTGTAAGTTGAAGTAGCACATGGTGCCTTAAATTAGTAATGGAAGTTTACTTGAAGGAAATTAATTTTGAGGCAGAATTTGAACAAGGAGAGCCAATTGCTGTGTTTTTCTTAAAGAATTTGGTCTAGGTAGGTCTAAGGAGAGGAGAGTAATAGATATCTTTGTTAGTGAGACAAAACCTGAGGAGCCACAATGTAGATTCAGTTATCAGAGCAAAGACCACAGCAGCTGGATAAAAGAGGAAACAAGGGACAAGTTTAATTACTATTATTGATTGTATTTTGTAGTGCCTGGAGGGCTCAGCTGAGGCAAGGGTGCCACTGTGCTGCTGTACAAATGTGCAGTGTGTCACAATTCCTGCCTCAAAGAGGAATGGTGAGATGAGACCAAGGGCCAGGGAAATTAAATAGTGTGCCCAGGAACACAGAGGATGTCTTGGGGTTCATTCCAATCTCGTCTGGATTCATGGTAAATTTGAATATGAAGAATTGGAGGGCTATGCCTTTGAAGATGAGAGCATACAATACAGACATTATATGGGAGGATACTGGAAGTCAGTGCATAGATTCAAGGCCTCATGGACAGATGACTGAACAAAAAAAGGTGATTTTATTTGCAACTTATTCGGTGGTTGTTATCAGAAACATGAAGATATCTGTACAAAATGTGTAATGCTGCTAATAATAGCATAGTTGGACAGCACAGTTATTGAATTGAAAGTTCTAAATTGTGGTTGCCTGCTTGGTTTGAAGTAGTGCCTGGTCTTTAATGGTAATATTTAATTTAGAGTAGAATGCATTGTGATTCCTGTGTTCATGGCATATCAGACATGGGAAGAAGTTCTTTTTGAGAAGCTATTATTAAAGGAAAAATGAAAAGGGGGACATGGCAGTTATTCTGAAAAACTGCACAGCCAAATAATAACTGTAAAACATGCATCCTAGAGACCTGAAGGTGTTGAGCCCTCATGTACTGTGTGGTGTGGTAACATGCACATCCTCACATAAAACAATACTGGAGTAGAATTATATTATATTAGTTTTGTTATAAACGAGCAGAAACATCAACCAATTTGTTCATTGACCTGTCTGAAATTTCAAGTGTTGATGGATAAGCTCTGTCTGTTCCATCCATGTACTGCAAAACCTGAAAGGAACTTTGGCATCTGTGTAGTCTTTGTGAATGTATATGCCATAAGTTATTTCTTTTGATTTTGTATAACCATTAGGAGAAAGAAGCTAGGCTAACAAGGTGTTGTTTTGGTTTTTTTTCTCTCCTCTGATTAAGAAAGTTGGAATTTCCTGAAGTGTCTAAAAAGAAATTGTAATTAGAATTGAATAAATGTAGGAATTCTCAGATAATATTTCCAAGGAGATTGTTTTGGAGGCAGTTTTAAACTCTTTGTTTATTTTTTTTAATGTGCACCTACAAAATGTGTTGTGTTCCATGTACACAGAATTGTTTTTTCATCCTGTGTTGTATATGCACCGATATTACAGGTTCTCAGTGTTGCTTTTAATTGTACTTAAAAGTTTAAATGTTATTTCCTCACTGCTGTATTATGTCAATACAAGATACCTTCTGGATGAGAAATCAGAGCACACTGCAATTTACTCTTGGATTTAGGATGACCATCCTTCGTCATGAAGACATATACAGTGAGAAAGAAAGGTCCCTAATGCTAGCATAAATTAAACTCTTAATTTGGACCCTAGTATCCTGAACTGTAGTTAGCTGTTGGTTTCCCTCCCTGAAATGCAGTATATTATCATTATTGTAGAAAATTCTGGATTAAATATTTAAAGTGAGGGTAATTAATTCTTACAATCTGGTTATTCTGTCTGTCCTGTAAAAATAGTGATAAATCAGTTTGATTTTTGTTTTTTTTATTTGTTTGTTAGAGATTGTGATTTCTTGGTACAAGCAAAACAATGACAGAACAAAGAATTATAGGATCTTAGAGGTTTTGGATTTTGTGTTCCAGTAAAGGCATGAATTTGTAGTTAAAAACTTGAGTAAGGAAAATGTTGAGTGGTTTAACGCAATGGATTTGTGTAATTTGTGGAAACTACCTTTAGCAAGCTTTGCATGGGTCAAGATTTTCACGTTTTGTTTCAGTACATTTCAAGGGTTCTCTTCTAGCTGGATCTTCTGTCTTTATTGTGCTAGTCAAGTTACTACGCAGATGTCTTCTCAAGGTATTACTAGGTTGTAAGAAGAATAAAAGATGACTTTATTGTTGCAGTTAAATCCTAGTGAGAACCAAGGCTGGCATTTTAACTGGATTTAATGACTCACCTGAAATTGGAATGCAAATCTGTACTAGTGAATAAAAAAGACAAACAGAAGAAAAGATGTGCAACTTGTAATACATTGTTTCTAAAATGAGCAGAAATACCATATGAAGATGGAGTCTGAAGATTTAAGCAAAACAGGGATGTCACTCAGCATGCAGTACCAACTGTTTTCAGCTTATTTAGCATGCAAGAGCATAGTTGCAGATGACTCACAGTTAAAATGCCTTACATAAAATTGCCAAAGTATTTAGTTCACATCAGGTGATGGAAAGACACTTTAAAAATAGTAATAAGAACTGCATTCAATTACTCTCACTGGTTTATATTTTTGTGGGGTTTTTTTTTAGTCTTTTTTTTTAAACATTGCTTCTGTACTCTTAAAATATGAAAATGATGCCTTAAAAGGAATAATTAAAAGAAACTATGCAAAACTGTACTTTTTACTTGTGATTTAATGCCAGAAGTTTACCTTACTCAGGAAATTAGTCCAGTCCAAATTCCAGTCCAAAGGAGACATTGCTATCTGAAAGGAAAGGCTGTTCTAAAACTCTTAACTCTTGCTAACATATTGCGCTTCAAAAATCTGTGTATCTTCTATGCACTTCTTCAGTGCTCCCAGAGAAATAGGCTAGACTGCTTTTATCCTTAATAGCAGTGCTTTTGTGTGCTGTATTTATGTATTTATTACAGATTGCATAACAGCATAAAAATAACTGAAGGAATAACTGAAGGTCAAGGGGTACATTTAGTTCAGTATTTTATCTCTAGCAGTGGTCAATAACAGAAAGGGAAGGGGACAAGAATATACTTTCCCCACTTCTGTTGTGTGCTGTCAGCCTGTAGCAATCTGTGTCTTGGGGGAGTTAGGCTTGGTGACACTGAATTTGGTAGCAAATTGAGTTCTTCAGCTGCAGTGGATGTTAAGTGGGGAAGCACTGCTTTTTGTCTGGAAGCCTCTGTGTGCAACTTTTGATTGATAATCCCTTTTTCTGATAACAGAAGGGGCAGTGAATCATAAGTGAAAATAGTACTATATGCATTTGCAACTATTGCAATTTTTTTTTTGGTAGGCTTATACAAAAGATTCAGTACTTTTAAAATCTGTTGTTCAGTCTTGAAACAGAATCAACTGTTGAAAAAAGGATGGGGTTTCTTTTAGCAGTAAGTGGGGTTCTTTATGTTTTTTCTATAATCTCGCATTCCCCATGCACTTTTCCCTCCTTGTAGTTCTTAATTTGTATGTTTTTGGAAAGATTTGCAATTGCACATTTTCTGACTTTTTATAGTCTTGGGTCCTAATGGCACCCATGGGTTTCATCTGCGTGTAGCCTGCGTGTGGGTGGCTTCGTGCCCCTTTGTAACAGCAGCAGCCTGTTTGTCTCCACTTGTGGCTATTTGGAAGGGTGTTTGGGGAATTAGCAATATTGTCAAACGCTTATGACTTACACCTGAAGGGAAATCATTGTTACTTGCTTATTGTGTTTTCATTGCTGTGCTGAAATATTTTTCCTCGTCCATGCGGTGGTGCATGGATGGATGGATGGATGAGACTTTTGTCTCTGCATCCTGAAATGAGGCTTTTGTGCCTGGGCTCAGTGTTGGAAAGGCCACAGAAGCATTTGTGGGAATGCACCGAGAGGGCCATGGTGGTTGATGCTGCTTGGGCAGAGAAATCCAGTCTGCTATAGCAGGGTGAGGATCAGAGTGTCACAAATGAAATGGTGCGGACTAAGCACCAATATATTTTCTTGGGGCTCTAGTTGGTGACCCTCTCATTTACCCTTTTGACATGTTGATGCTGTCACGTATTTGAGAGACATTCTTGAGCTTAAGAAACCTGTAGTTGTGGTGTGCAGCTCTTTTTGTCAGGACAGCCCAAGAGGTCAACAGGCGCTGTGGTCAAATATTTGTGGGCAACGCTGTGGCCAGATGGAGGAACAAGGTGGGATCCTACATGGTTGCACAGGCTGCCTGTTTTGCAGTGCAGGAAAAGAGATCCAACCCTTATTATCTCCTGGTATGCCTGTATTGTGAGGACTGGCAGGATGAGAAGGGATTCAAGCCCTGACCTTCATGCATGTGTAGGTGAGCAGAGCAAATAGGGAACAGGCGGTGGATTATGCAGTGCTGTGAGGGGACAGGCAATCTGTAATATGCTGCAGCTAAATGCTCACCCTTTAGTCAGGGTGGAGGACAAACTTACAGTCCAAATGCTTTATTGTTAAGGTAAAAAGGCAAAGTAAAGTCTTACGCATCCTGTATAATTTTGCAGTAATGATGCTTAGCAGTTACATCTTGTCTGAGTGCTGCTAAGTATTAGCTACTGCCAGTGCTCAAAGTAAATCTTAGAGGTGAAAAATAATTTTTTATCGTTCCAATTGTTGCAGTTTGTTTAAAAAACAACCAAGCAAAACCCATACAGCAGTATAGGTATTTTTAATTTGGCTTTTGCAGTTCAACTTACTCTTGACAATAAAGTGGATTTTTTCTTCAAAAGGAATTCCAAAAGATTAATTTTCAAAGTGGGCTGCTGTCTTGAATTTAAGAACAGTAAGAAATAAGAATTCCATTAAAACGAAACAATAATTGCTGCTGTTCCATATGCTTAAATTTAATTGCAATGAGAACTTCCTCCCAGTCAAATATTCAAATGAAGGCTCTTGAAGCTCCCTGTGTGAGGTTAGAAAGACAGTGAGATGAAGAGAATGTCCTCAGGTAGCAAAGAAAATGATGTTGTGCCTTCTATTGCTCCTTTTCCATCTGGGCAGCAGACATGGTTTGCAAGTCCGGCAGTAAAGTTTTAGGGAAGAGAGAAAAAACCAGCTGCTTGTGGTGTTGGCTGTGCTGTGCAAATGAAAGTGTCTGTAAGTACGAGGATGGTAGGAGAGTGGTGAGCATATCTGGACTGATGAACTTCTGGAACAGAGGTCACTAATTCTTACCTTTCAGTGATGGCCCCTAACTCTTGGAGATCCTGAGGGATGAGAATTGAAAGATACAAGGTTGGCTAAAAATTCTGTAATTTCAGGTGGAAAAATTGGTAGCTTTCAGGTTTCCATTTAGTTATGATTTTAAGAAAGCCATGTTTTTAAAGTTTGGTAGTAGTTCCTTTTTCTTACATAAAATTTAAGGTCAAGATTCTTCAGAGCACTTCCATTCCATTTTAAAAACAGTATTTATTGGAAAGAACATATTTAATTGTGATTTAGGAGAAATAAAAAGTGCACTTTTAAAAAAAATTAAGATAGAAGAGCAGAAACATCTTCAGCTTTGGCCTTGGGAGGGGTGTTGCTGTCACTTCAGCTTTGGTTTTTAAAACCAAACTTCTTATTTTGAAACAGAGAATTATGAGAGGCCCCCAACTTGTTTCCTTTTTTTTTTTACCCACTGGGCTGTGTATTTTTGTAGATGGGAGGCATATGTCCCTGAGGGACCATTCCTCCCCTATAGATGGACTTCTCACGTCCTTAGGCTAATGGGAGAATGATGCATTTACATTATTGCTTCATTTAAACATTAACTGTTGATAAGAAATAAATGCTTCATTCCCAAATGGCGTCTGCAGTATTTAAAGGTTGGCAAGTTTTCAGGAGGATAGGAATGAATTCAGCACTAAACTGCTGCTGCTTCTGTGGAAAACAATGAGCTGTGTCATTTGATCAGGGACAAAGTGACTACTGAGCAGGGGTGATTTTGAGGAAGTAGCTTTTAATAATAAAGAAAAAATACAATTTCCCATGTGAAATCATTCCCATAGCTTGTCAGTAAAGTAAATAATGTAGTTCATGTGTTAGGGTGAGCAAACAGAAATGGGTTGTAACAAATGCAGTCACTGTCTGTTTCCCTAGAAATCCTGCTCTGGATTTTTTGCTTTTTGCTGCTGCTGGTATACTTGCCCACAGGTTTGTTTTGTTGAAACACCTCCCTGTATTCCCTTGCAGTTCTCCTTGCATAAGAAGCACAAACCCTTTTTGTCTTTTTTTTTTTTCCCTTCTTTTTCCTTCTCAAAGAAGCCATAAAGTTTTCTGTTGCCTCTATTGAACTCACAAGAAGCGTGTTGCATGAATGAATAGGGGGCAGTTGCTATTCTGTAAAACCTAGTCTTGGGGACACTGGATTGGGGAGAACCATTCCTAAATCACAACATACTAGGAGAATAGCTCTGGCAGATTTTGATATACTGCTCAGAACTGGGCTAAGAATCCCTGGGTTGCTCAACGAGAAGCCTGTGAGACTTGGGTTTTGTACCTTGGGCAGAAACAGTTTTGCACTGCTGCTTTAGCTGTGTTACCTTCTCTGAGATAACAGTGTGTCTGAACTGCCTGACACCGAAGGCTCTCACTGGTTTTTACTGGCAGCTGTAGCTACCATTTTATTTAAGTCAAATCCTGAATATGGACAATCTGTCTAAAAATGGTTATGGTATGCATAGTTATCCATGTCTGCACTCCCTAAACTGCCTGTATTTTCTCTTGGGATTATTCTTCATTCTTTCTGAGAGTGCCATAGCATCTTTGAATTGAGACACCTCATAGGTTTAGCTGTGGTTGTTGGAACTTGCAGATCCCACTGGTGCTGTTTGGTCTCACTTCCCATCTTTTCAGAAGCCGAAGTTTTGCCCAGGGATTCCACTCTTCCATGATAGATGATCCTGTGTCTAAGGTTGAATATTCAATAACTACTCTTAAGTTCACTGGAGAACAGCTAAGCTAAGTCACATCTCTTTGAAAGCAAAGCCCAAACCCCTAAGCAGATAATGTTCTGTTACGAATTAGTAATTTCCTTTGACAATTTATTCCTGCAGCTATTTACCCTCACAGTTAAAAATAATGCTTTCTTTTCCTATGACTTTTTACCCCTAATTTGTCCTTTAGTGATGTCTAATTACCAAATAATAAATTTAGAAGGCATTTATAACCTACAGTGGTGTAGGTGCTTGCAGTCTTTCTGGGAGATACAACAGCAGTCTCATTTGTACCTTTCTCAGGTTTAGTTTTATTTCTGTGTGGAGCTAGTTTTTCCATGCAGTGGCTTCACCATAAATTATGTTCAAATGGACACAATCATTTCCCATGTTCTTTATTGTATGTTTATCTCAGCTGCTTTCAGTAAATTCTTTCTACCTCAAGAATTTGTAGTAGAGGTAGTTTGTCCTTCAGAACAATCTCTAGTTTTGATCCAGTTATAAATTATGGTTTGGAGCATTTTTTTCCCCCTAAAATTTCTTTATTGTGCTAACTAACTTTTCAGTTGTCTTATATAATTCAGTAATAGTTTATCTTAACTTTTCAGTTTTCTCACAAAATACAATTATTTTTTTTCTTATTTATTTGCTGTTATAATATTTTTCTTAAATAAGGGTCACTGATGTATTATTTTAAATTTTTTTAGATATTTAATTACTGAGAAGTAAATCAGATAATTTTGGGTTTATTTTCTCTCCTGTTTTACATATCTCAGGTTGTTTACATTTTCTGTGTATCTGGAATAAGTAAATTATCATCTATGTATTTCAGAAGAAATGCATTATGTGCTTTTCATCTTAAAAAATTCATGTCATCTTTCAAGAGTAGGGTGCAACAGTATTTTTGCAGGTCTCAGAATGTGCCAACACAGTTCAGGTTATGTAGCATAGTAAAAAAACCCCAAAAGGTAGGGTTTTTTTTTAAGTTGTGTGACTAAATAAATTTTATTTAGTTATTTGTCCTACAGATCTCTGCAACAATCAATCAGCTGCTGTTATAGCCTGTGGTATTGATTTTGATTTGTAATATCACAAGCAAGCCTGAAGGCAATGTGGCGGTGACATGCAGAATGTGCCCCAGCAGTGCCTGCTAACAGAGGGAAGCACAGGAAGGCTGGAAACTGGTTCAGTTTTCAATTTTTAGGTGCACAGATAGAAACTAATTGAGCTTACAAGAAAGAGCTGGTCTTGCACGGTATATTTAGACCTTATTAAACCTTAGGACTTCTGTTACATTAATGAGTTAATAAATCCATTCACACTGGAGATTTGTTTTCTGCGGTTCTGCCGTTGCTTACATAATGGTGTTCTCACATGGCTCACCTCAGTGTGGAACTCCCAGATGTGCTTGACTGCTTGTCTCAGTTGGGAAAAAAAGTGTGTATGGAGGCTGGGTACATCTGCAATTTGCCATCATGGACAGACTTAAAAATAGGTGCATGCATATGCACATGTGAAATTGTTGAGATTCAAAACATGCAAATCAGTCTTCAAGTTTTTATTAGTGAATTAAGCTAGGCTAGGGCTGGAGAAATGGGTTGAAATCATAGTAATGTAAAGGCACCTTTTCAAAAATTGTACCCCTTGCCATGGTCATCTTTGTACTTGTTCTGTGCTTGGTTTATCATTAATTTTTCAATTTCTTTCATTTTCTCTTGTGATCAGGGCACATGGTATGGCTTCAGATCAAAGTGCCAACAGCATTCTGTAGTTGTGGACAGGATCAACAATGCAGTGATTTAAATTTTGTGAAACTCTCCAAAAGAGATTGAAGCAGAGAAATTCTTAGACTATTATGTCTTAAAACCAATAGTGTGTTCATAAGCTACTTCAAATTTTACAAAATGTTAATGCTATTGGAGCATGCCTTTGCTGTATCTCATGATGCTGAGTCTTCACCGTGCCTGAAGTTATTTCTTCTTTGCTGCCTGTGTTGTCAACAGCTGTTGTGCTAAGGCAGCTCTTCTAGGCTGAACTCAAATGTTCTATATCATGTGCTTCCTCTCTCTGGGGAGACAAAGATGTGTCTCTTCATTGGGAAGAGCCTTTCTTTGCTTAAGTGACAAGCCAGTGCTTTTTAGCATTCTTTGCAGTGTGTTTCAGCACAGGATGTGCTTGGTGTGTATTCCCACCCAGGCTGGATAAAAATCAGACTTCTGCCTTCAGGTCTTTGTTTTCAGTGCAGTTGTATTATGGTTTGTCCAGGTCAGGTGTTTACATAAATGAGGATGGTGTTTTTTCTCCTCCTGTCAACAGATATTAAACCAAGATTGCTTTCCAAGCCCTGGGCTGACTTTGCCTTGGTTCCAGGCATTATTGTGGGGTGTGATGTTGGAATATACTCTGTTCTGAGAAGAGATTTTCCTGTTTTGAGCCCCCCAAAGACAAGAACAGAAGAAGCAGATAAACTGCAGCATGGGTTGATACTGTTCAGTTTTGATTCTGAAGTCTGGCTTATTTTTAGGTCTATCAAATTTCCCTGAAGTACTCTGCATGAATTAGCATGGGTGTCACTGAGGGCTTCAGTGGCGCTTTGAGAGAATTGTTGTTCTTTTTATAATGAAAACTGTTATCCATTTAATTCGTTGTTAGGTGTTTATTAGGTTTTGTCTTACTGATACCTGGCTGTAAGAAATGAAGTGTAATAAAATGAAAGTAAATTTATTAATCCTTGACCAATTATCATTAAGGGCTGCCAGATGAGCACTTACCTTTTGATTGCATGTCCTCAATTTGACAAGTCTATTAATTGGAAAGGAAGATTTTCAGATATTCAATTTCAGGCCCCTGAATCTATTTGAACAGTTTATTGATGTTCTCTGTTGTGACCTCTGTAGGAAGAACAGCAACATTTAGACTGTGTTGTCTGAATCTGCCCTCTGTAGTACTTGAGCATGCTGTGCTTGCTAAGACACCACAAAATTCAAGTGTGCAATATTGATTTGAGTTCTCTCTGCCTTAAAACCCACTACTTCCAAAGCTGTAAATTTCTATTTGTCAGCCCTCAGCTGTCCCAAATCCACAGTGTAAACAAGAAAAATTCAGCGTTCCCATCCTGCACAAAATGGTGATTTTTCTTCAGTTTTAAAACCATCAGTGAGTGCATGAACAGGGACACTGATAAACTTGGCTTTCTGTCTGCATGTCTGTGAAGCCTGCCTGGAAGCTCTTAAAATTTGTCTTTCAGGTTCTTCTGTCAGTGTTAGAATAGCTTGAGTTACAATCAGATTATTTTAAAAATCATGTTAGTGTGTGTAAAAATTTGCAAGTGAATATTTTGTTTTGGTGTTTTTTATTTCCCCTGTTTCCCCTTTGAATGAAAATACACAGCGGATTTGTAATTTAAATTTCACATCCCTGATAGCAGGAGCTACGTTTATATAAACATATTTTGCTTTTACAGAAACAAAATCCAGTGGTTTGCTTTGCCATCAGACCAACTCACAGCCTGCTTGGTAAATTAAATTTATTGCTAGCCTTTTTTCATAAATCCAAAAATTTGGATAAAGTCTCTTCAGCTTGGAAAGTTAGGCTTCATTATTTGCTTTTTCAAATTCAGATTGTACCAGATTGTGTCTAACATCTTAAATCCTAGCTGTCTTTAGGATGTCCAAGAGCTTTGTTTTGTTTGTTTGCTCTGAGTGGAGGCCTGGCTTGAACAGTGGAAATTTCAAAACTGTGCACCATCAGGGTTTGGTAGCTAGAGCTGCTACTCTTCCACCCCTTCTGTGTAATGCTGAGCACTGCTGGACCAAGTTTTACAGATGGTGGTATTTCCTTGATTATGTGATACAAAATACCTGGATCTGTGTTGGAGAAGTGCTGAGTGCTCACATGTGCAACAGAATCTGGTATGGGATGTGCTTGGAAAATGTAAATTGTTATTTAATCATAAGTATTCCAAAAGCGCTGCTCCCAGGAAATGCATGTTGGACACTCCAAAATAGCTGGTCCTTTTTACCTTCAGTTGGTTTTCCCTCTTTGCAAATTAAGGCGATGACATTTTGGAGGTCTTCTGCATGGTGTTGCTAAAGGACATGGAATGATTGACATGGACACGTCTCAATGGTATGACAGGAAAAGAAATAACTTTATTTTTCTGACTCCAGTATTTATAGATTCTTGACAATGACCAGGGATTGGATAATTAAGTTCCACCTTCCCAATCACACTGGTCATGTGAAATCTCCATCAAAGATGTTTCTTAGAAGGAACACGTCAACATTTATGTTTACAGTACTTTCCTGGGAAAGTATATAAAACTATGAAAACAAGATCAGAAGTAGTTTTCAGGGCAGCATCATGGGATCCTGCAGTGCTTGTGAAGCTGTGAGTGCTGGAGTGCTGTCTGCCTGGCAGGGTATGAGTATGAAATATGAAATACCCTGGTGGATGGAATGAAGTGGTGTGCAATAAAGGTGGTAAGACATTGGGGCATGTACTGAACACCAGAAGCAAAACAATCTGTTGAACATCCTTCACTCTGCACTGTTACAAGGCTTCATTCTGGGGGGGGAAGGATATTTGCTCAAAAAATTAATTAACAACTGCTTTGTAGTCCATATCTGTGTGAGAGAAAGGATGCAGTGGTACTAATTGCAGAAAATCCAGAGGGAATTGTCTAATGCTATGGTAATTGTACACATACAGAGTGGTCCATTGGAGCAGTTATAGCTATTATGCACAGCTTGGCCCTCTGAGAAGTCTGTGCTTCTTGAATAAGATTAGAAGCTCTTTTTCCTTTCCCTTCACTTAATTCAGTGCTAGTGCATTGGTCTGGTGTTTTCCTTCTTGCTGCCTTATCTGCAATCTTTTTCTTCATGCATTTTTAAGTTATGTTTTCAATTGAAGGCAGGTTCTACATAATTTTCTTTAGCATGGGTGAAATATAAAATGCACAGTAGCTTGATTTTACTCAGAAATAAAGATATCTACAAGGATAGCATCTCCATGTATATTTAGCAATGTAAGATTGAAGATTGACTTGTTAAAATTTCTTTCATTCCCTTTCACCTTGCTGGAGGCATTAGCATAGCAGAAAGTAAACACAGAATAGGTGCAGTGTTTTCTGCTTATTTAGCACAAGTGTAAATTACCTATTACAGGGTGCAGGATAACAGATTCAAGAGTTGTATCTCTTCTAATGCAAGTAGCTACACTTGCTTACATCTGGTATATGAAAGTGTGCCTCATCTTTCCCATTCCTGGTACTAGAAAACCGTGGATTAAGTTGTCCATTATTTCCTAATACTACCAGGCATGGATCCAGCAGTTAGGCTTATAGCCCTCACAGAAAGTGAAAGTCCCAATAGGTTATACCTGTGCTGTGTCAGAGAAAATAAACTTGTTTGTGTTTTTTAATTGTGCTGGGTTTTCTACTAATTAAGCAAGTTGTAAACTTTTGCTGCAAATTAATATGTGAACCCCCTGCCATTTTCAAAGACAGACTTTGCTCTAATATTTTCTAAGAAATGGCACAATGGGTCAATAAAATGGATATTTTGAAGCATTTTGTTACGTATTTTGTTATATGTAGCATTACCAACATAAATAAAAGAACCGATTTTATTTCTTACACAGATTTGGATTAAAAATTAAAGGACATATGAACCAGTACATGTACTGATTTATGGAGCAAAGACCTTTAGAGATGGATTCAAATCTGTAGTATGTGCCAAGTGAGATTTTAGGTGTGGAAAAATAGAAACATTAGGTGAACTCTTCAAGCCTTTTGGTAGGGCCCCTCTGCATTGTCTAAGTCTTTGTTTTCTGGATCATGTGGACCAGGTTTGTGTAAAGGGAAGCTGAGTAAACGGGATGGAATTGAAGACTTTACCTCTTTGTTCCATGGTGTATTGTTTTTTTTTTTTTTACATGATTGCCTAAGAAATAGGTGTTTTTCAGAACAGTTTCTCTGTTTTCTATTCCAGACATTTTAGTTTAGGCACTTAATGTTGTATATTGTAGAAATATTTATGCTCAATGATAGATTGATAGGTTAAACTGTGAGTCTTAGGGGATTCTTCTTATACAATTAGCTTAGGTCTTCCTCCTTAAGATAAACCTCTCAAAAAACTGTTGTTCTGTTTATCCCAAAGCAGTACCAGGTGAGGAAGAAAAATCCCAAGGCCAACTAGGAAATTAATAGATTCAATTTTTATTTCAAATTTTTTTTCCCCCCCCACAAACTCCTGGCTACTCTGACTTCTCTTGGAGGAGATCTTTAGAAATTCTCCAGAGAGCTTGCTTTCATAGCATCTCTAATTTGTCCAAATGGACTCATGTAAAAAAGTTAGTCTTAAAATCTTCTGTCCCATCTGCCAACTTCTCAACATTTTACAGGAAGTGTTTCCCAAGAGCATCATTACATTCACCCTGGTGTGCTGGTTAAAAGGACTCTGGCAGTCGTTGGGATACTTACCATCTGGAATGTAGAGAAAATTACTCTCTCTACTATGGTAACTACTGGGAACCTCACTGAAAGTGTGGCCCCCCTTTGTGCTAGGTGATTCACTTAAAAGCAATGGGGAAAAAGAAGTCTAGTTATTGATCTTTAGAGCATGCAATTCACATTTTAGACAGAATTAAATGGATTAAAGGTATTAAAAATAAGGAGGATTTAACAATAGAGCAGAACTAGAAAAACTTAGTTTACACAGAGCAAGCTACAGTTAAGAGTGGTCAAATGATGTATTAGATGGATAGGTGTGGTAGGCTTCTTTCCCCAATAAATAATGGGAGAAAACCTATTTAAATTAAGTAGCTTTTGAATAAATTGATATCTCACTTTTTCAGATGGTGTTTTTGAGTTGTTTTTCTTCTGGTCAGCCCTGAAGGAGTTGTAAAAGCAAAGCTTCCTTTCTGTGAAGTCTGATGGGGGTTTATGGAGTGAACTGGATTCTAAACTCTTCATCTGTTCTTTAGCACTTTCAGCTGCTAGACACTAACTCGTGCTCCTGTTAAAAGTAGCAAGTCCCTTTATTTACCACCTGTTTCTGTCCTGGGTTTGAGTCCAGCTGGTACCTGGACTGAAGGAGAAAGCTCCTTCATTGCTAGCAGAGAAAAGATCTGCAGGGCTTCTTGCGAGACTGGGCACTTAAACAAGCTGGTGTTGTTTTTGTGAACTCAGTATTCAGATGGTTTTTGCTTAACTTGATTTCTGTGCTGCTGGAGTAAAAACCAAATAGGTGATTGTGTGTTTTATTTCATGAAGCTAGAATTTGAATTCTATCTTAGACCTAAGATGGTTAGGATGAGTACTACTTCAGATACCATCCCTTCCAGAAATTTTTTAGGAATGTAGGAAATAGTTGTTCTAGTATGTTTTTCCCTAGACAATATTATGTTTTTAGGTTTAGAATGATTGAGTAGAGAACATACCACTAAGACAATAAGACAGACTTCTCATTATTACGGTTCTTTTGTGTTTCTTGGGTACTGATTTCAACAAAATAAATCAGGTTTGGACTTTTTTTCCGAGAGATTTAAGTCTAAAAAAAGACAGTATTCTTCAGCATTGCATCCAAAAATGGTTGCAAACTTTAAACAATAAACTGGATGTTGTGTCTCCTGCTTTAAAAAAATGATTCTGAGATTTTCACAGTAGAAAGAACGCCTTTTTTCCTTAGGAATAAATATTTTGCCAAAATTAAAATTTTTCAAAGTTTATTACAGAGTGAGAAAGTGGCATAATTGGTATCTTTGGCGGCTCTTTGAAATGATTTTACTTACAATCATTTTGGGTTTGATGTAGAAACATGAGTGGGTTTTCTTCCAGCCATCCTACCATGTATCCATTTTATCTCTGATACATGGTTTTGTCAGGACTCTGTTCACTGGTAATTATCATATGATACCTTCTCCTTTCCATAGTTCATTTTCTAGGCCTTGGGGCAAACTAATGGAATTGGTCACTGCTGAAAATTCTAAAGGGTAATAATATTCCTTACGAAACCTGATTAACATCTTCATTTACTTGTATCGATTTCCTCTGTTTCAGAAAAGGGTAGGAAGGAAGAGAAATGCTGCTGCTTTCAGTACTATGGAGGAAATACATAGTATATAATAAATGTGCATTGACAGCAGAAGCACAGATGTGTCTCACAGTGGGTGCTGAGAGTGAAATTGAAGCAGCCATTATATTCTGGTATGTTACTTGCCTGCATTCTGCTTCACCTGGAGGACATTAAGTTTTCATCCCAAGTTCTCCCACATAACTTCCAAACTGCGCAGCAAGATGGAATAAAATCAGTATCCAAATGAGGCTGTCATATAAGAATTCTATTGGTAGAGATGAGCAAAACTTCACCTGTTCGTAAAATCATTTGGAAGGTGTAGCCAAATGTAGGTACAGCTTTTAAATCTGCAAAACATCAAAATATTAGAATTTATTAGATCACTGTTATTTTGGTGATTAATTCAAATATTTATTATCATAGTGCAGTGAAAGCCAATCTTGAATCTACTAATTTACTTCCTTAAAAAATTTTCTCACCCATTGCATCGTATTAGTTTTTGGAGTTTGTTAGTCAAAAATTGCATGCCACTTGAAAATAAATAGCGGGAGCGTGAATAGACTTGAAAAAATGGAATGGAAGCCTCGAATTAATATCAATCATGCTAAGATCTGCCACGTCTCCACAATTAATTGAATAGAAACATTATTTTGTATGTTCTTATCTACTTATTTAATGAGAAAAATGTAATTAATAAAGTGATACAGTACATCTATACAGTTTCTGTTGACTTTAGCACTGGACATGAAGACTTAACATCATCTCTTTTTTATGGGGTCTTCAGAGAAGGT
The DNA here is from genome assembly GCF_030490865.1 of Poecile atricapillus. Lineage (NCBI taxonomy): Eukaryota > Metazoa > Chordata > Aves > Passeriformes > Paridae > Poecile > Poecile atricapillus. Next base: position 69,824,940 of record NC_081251.1, on the reverse strand, counting down.
TTCTCCTATTGTATGAATACATTTCCAACAGTATCAATAACATTTTGAAATTTACCAGTAAAATAGAATTATAGAGTGTATACACATACTAATATAGGATTATCTTTGTATTGATGAACCCACCCAGTACGTAAAAAACACTTGATTGTTCTCATGTGAGCATCTGCTCATACGAGGATTTTATCGGAGGTTTGTGTCAAGATAATTGTGGATAATTATCAGAAAGAACTAATTCCAGTACTCAAAGTATTAAGAAGGGCTGTTCTAGCATTTTCTTACGTCATACATTCAGTCTCTTGCTTAAACTATATTTAAAAATCAGATAAATAATTCTATTATTCTTTATTAAGTCTTCACTTGCCATTGAAGTTCCAGTAGTGCTTTGACAAAACTGTGGTACAGAATTTGATATGCAATAGAATTGCTTTATTTTTCTGCAGTTTTGCAGACATTGAGGATTAGAAGAAATGAGACAATTTGGACACAGGTGAATTTTTTTCTGAATGTCCAACAAGAAAATGTAGCAAAAAAAATCCCGGAGTGGGAGAGCTTTGACAGACGGATACCCATGAGTAAAAAAAAAATAAAAATAAATGGAAGTGCTGCAGGGTAAGGCCTTTGGAAGCTTTGATTTGCTGAATATTTGATGGAACAGACTGCAGATCTCTGCAGTGTGAATCTAATGAAATCCCTGATGGCAGTTAAGAGTTAGTTGTCCTTTCTGGGATTTGCAATGATTTAATCTGTCCAGCATTCCTGTCTGATAGAGGGGAGAGGGCATAGCAGAGACAGCAGTGAAAATAAAGAACAATTAACTTAAACAGCACTCTTTGCATGTGGATCTGTCCAAGTAAAATAGAAATTTATTTATTTATTTTTTTTTTAAGTGGATGCTTTCCATCTGAACTTTGGTTCTTGGTTCCGAAAACCCACTTAGAGTCTTACTCAAGGGCCAGTAAGGTAGATGCTTGAATCCAGGGTTCACTTCTTGAGTAGATGTAATAATAATAATAATAATAATAATAATGATTCTATATGATTCTGTGAAAAGACAGCTCTGTTTTGAGAGAGAGAGAGCTGCTTGCTGATTTGCAAAAGGTAAATGTTAATGCATTTACACCCTTAATGGCTGTTGTACAGTAGGGATAAAAAATTAGATGAGAAATGCTGAAATGATTCCAGTGTGATTACATCCAAATTATACTGCTCATTTCTTTCAGAACAAAAAACAATGTCAGGCTAATGAGAGCTCTACTCTTTCTTAATAGAATAAAGCTATTAACTGACTGGTTTTGCAAATTTTTGTTTCTTGCAGTTTGCATCTGTTCAAATGGCATTATAGAGATAAAACCAGTTGGATTCTGTTAGCTCCTAAAGTCACATAAAAGCCTAGAAAACTACTGTGGATGCAGTTACATTTTCAGTGATGCATTACTTCATCCAGCCTTAGGTCAAAATAATAATAAGTCACTATCTGGGCATTATGTTTTTTCAAATCCCATGATAAAATTATATAAGGATTATTTTCAGAATTCATTCCCTTTATATCACGTTTCAATAAAGATAATAGCAGTCAGAGACAAGACAACACTAAATGTTTTCATGCAACACTGCTTTCGAGAAGTAAAATAATCTTATCACTTTTAGGAGGTGATAAGAAATAATCTTATCACCGAGCAGGTTAAATTATGGGCAGGTAAGCTTGAAGCAGAATGCAGGGTTTTATGTAATTTCAGGAGTGATCAAAATATTTAAGTCAGACAGACCTGTAATCTGAGACTGATGTTTTCCTAGTAATATTTGGGAGGATAGGGACAGGCACCAGGAGGTACCTTTTTCCTAAACTGGGAAATGCCAGCATCTCACTTTGAAATGTTCAAATTTTTGTTTCTTCTTTGGTTACAATGAACTATTTCAAGGGACTCCAGAATTAGAAGATAGTCTTTGCCTCTCTGAAAAGCTATGTCTTCAGGTGTTTTCCTTTAAACAGAGCTCTGACTGTAGGGCTGCAAATCCCAGTGAGACGCAGGTTCAGTATCTCAAATTCACTACCTCACTGCTACCTTTCTGTTCTGGTTGTCATAGGTGAGGAGGAGTACTGTAAATCTTCTGTCGATCTTTACAAGTTCGTACCATCCACTCCTAGTGTGTGTGTGCCTTGTGCTGGTGAGAAGTTTGGGAAGCAGATGGAATGCAGCCCTCATGACACTGTGGTGCAGTAAAATTGCTCAGTGTTGGATGAGACTGGTGTGTGGATGAGAGTGAGCTGAATTAAAGCTGAGGAAGCTGAACTCAGAGGAGATGCTAGCTGGCAGCGTGAATTGAAGAGGATCTGCTAGGTGTAACACCAGATGCTGTGCCCAAGTGCTGAGTGCCCTCTGTCAAGTGTGGTCTGAATCTGGGCCTGTGATGACTCCTACCTGCTACTGGACAGCAGTGGCCACCAGAATTCCTGTTTGGCCAGTTGGCCTGTGTTACTGTACCTTGGCAGAGCTCTGAACAAGTTCATACAGTTCTTCTTTTAATGTTTGTTTTTCCATGAGTTCTTTAGGGTTAATCTAATTAGTGTAATTACTTTTCTTCAAATCGGTAGGGTCTGCAACCTGAGTATTCATACTGTAGGAGATAATGGATTATGAATCACTCAATTATCTAAATACCTAAGAAGACATTATAGACAAGAATGAATGCTGGGTTTTTTTTGATTCTCTTCAGGAGCTATTCAAGTTCTCATTAGTTTTTCTCCCAAGTATTCACTGTACTGGATTTGTTCAGTCTTTCTCCTGAGACTCTCACCACGAGCTGTGTATAACCTAGCAATATATGTGCTATGTTTCATGATGGCTTTGTCACAAAGAAACAATTCACACGAGTTCATGACAGTCAGAATGTGTTGGATGCTGCCTTTCATTAGGGAAAAAATGACAGCATACCAGTATGTTCCATCTAAAGAATGTGTTTAAAAATAGTAAGTGGTTCTAGAGAATTTCCAGGCTCACAAATAGCAGACATGCTACAGTTTATCTCAGTTTCTAGAGGAGCACCATCTGAGTGCTGAACTGAACTTTGGTCAAGATAACAGGGTGTTAGGATTCAGAGTAACTAATGATGAGCCAGGAGGAATACCAGGAAAGGTTCTGATTGTTTTAAGTATCTTGCTGAATGTGTTGGTGGGATTTATTTGGTTTATTTTTCAAGACTGTCATTGCTGTTACAGTAGGTGCAAAAGCAGTATTCACGCATTCACAAATCTACTCTAAATCATAAAGTATCTCGTGGTGATACAAAAATTTTGTCACTAAGATACGTATATTAGGGTCACTAAGTTTTATACAAGGTATGTATCACTGAGATACAAACAAGAATGAGTTGTTTTGTTTTCCAGACACAGTAATTCAGATCTTGATTACAGTCCTTTTAGTAAGAAACTGGGAGGAGGTATAGAGTTTAAGACAATTTCTTCCATTTTTATTGACTAATTTTAAACTGATAGGTAATATTTTTATCTAAAAATCTCACTGATTTATTCCATTTATATATAATTATGAAGTAACTTGGAGCACTGGGCTACATGATTGAACTAAGGAATGTTTCATAACTTGGCTTCTGTAAATGCAAGGTGAATAGCATGCTCTGAGCTGCAGTGCAGCAGACATTCCACTGCTTTATAATGTGCTTGATAGAGCTGTATTTCTCTTTAATTAGAAAAGTATAGATTTAACTTAATGGTAGGATTTATTTGATGGTTGTGTCAGCATAATCCCCTGGAATTGTGTTTCCTGGCCAGACCGGCAATAGAAATGGAAAGTGGAGCCTGTATGAAACCAGTGGCAGAAGAGCTACAATTAGTGGTAACAGGGGGAACTATGTGGCCTTTATGCAGCTCTGGGACATGCTAAGCCATTGGACTGGTGGAGTTTTGTGAAGCTTTTTCAGAGAATCACTTAGGTTGGAAATTACATCTGAGATGATCAAAGGCCAGCCTCTGACTGAACATTTCTGTGTCAGCTGGACCCTGGCACTGATGTGCCATGTCCAGTTTTACCTTGAACATCTCCAAGGATGGTGACTCCACCAGCTCCCTAGGCAGCCCATTCAAAGGCTCATTTTGTCAAAAAAAGCTACTCAGTCCTTCTAGGCATTTTCAAATGGAAAAGCAGTCATGACAGTAAACGTGCTCTCTCCTTCTATGGCTATATGGAGGTTTAAATTATTTCTTCTTTTATCTGTGTCTGTGAAGGCTTATTCTATGTAACTTGTATTCACATGGATCATTCTACTTTTATTCAAAGTTTTCTGGAAGCTGGTTTGTTTGTTTGTTTGGGGTGGGTTTTTAAATTATTTTCTTCATCCTAGTTTAGTGTAAAAACTTTGTATTGCCTAAAAACCTTGCTGGTGGAAGTGCATAATTGTATATATTAATAATTGCATCTGTTACTAGACTAGAGACTTGATTAAAGCAATTTCATTTGCCAGAGGGCCTTGTCCTTCTTTATCATACTCAGACATGCTGAATTTGCATTCAGCTGACTACAATCAAATATTTCTAGCGAAATTGTAAGTCTGAAAACAGAATCTTCTCTCTTTTATTAATTAAACATGAAACTAGCTGTTTCTGTTCCCTCCATGTTGACTTAAGAGATATATGGAAGAACACTGTAACTTGAAAGCAGTATTTCACTCTGACATTCATTATACATATATATATAGGTCTCTGAAGCCTAAGAATGTCCAAGAAGTATTTTTGCTTTTGAAAAAGGCAGAATCATCTAATAGAGTAAGATATGTGGTATTTCTGGAATGAGAAATCTTGACAGAGATGTTTATACTTATTAGTTAAAGTGTTCATTCAGTTAAACAGTTTGATATTCTGCACAGTGTATGGTAGGTTCATGTGTATCTGCCTCATAAATGTGGCATCTGTTTATTTCTTAAATTTCCTAAGCTTACTTGTCTTAAATATCCTAATGTGGTAGAGGAATCATCATATTCACTCTCTCCTTTTTTAACACATCTTGCTGTTAAAACTTGCTTTTCAGTCATGACTTTATTTCTTGGTATTATTGTACCACAGGCACTGTTCTATTGAGCAGGGACAGCCCTTCTGTGACCTGAATATTCTAGAGCTGAAAAGAGAATCAAGCACAGAGCTTGACCAGAACTGTGTTCTTTGGACCACGTTAATATTACTTTTCTTTCAAAACTACACGTTTTTCCATTTCAAACAGAAAGACTAGATGATGGCATAGCTGCATTGCACCTCTCTTTGAAATAGGAGTAAATTAATTGATGTCTCTCTGTGCAGCTATATCGTCAAGTTCTGTCAGCATCTTTCATCTTGCTGCATCCCTGCTAGGAAAGGCAAGGCTCCTTGCCAGCCTAGTTGAGGATTGTCTCCCGTAAGAATACTTCCAGTAACTCTCTACCTTCACTAGAAACCCCAGCTTCTCTTTAATTTCCAGTATTCAGGAGCTCTGCTGAAATCAAGAGTGATGCTGATGTGCAGATGAATGTGAAGTTCTTAGTGTGGAGTTCTTAGCCTTTTCTCAGCTTTAGCCACAGTCTTGACACTCAGAAAATCAGTACAGCTAAATGGAAAAGAACATTTGAAAATGAGACAAGATTGATTTGTACAGAGCCTACCTCTGGAAGCTTAGTGGATTGTGTCTAAAATCCTTCAAAGAAGGTTCTTTGTATTAAAAATTGTCTGTAATATAATCTAATCAGAATATATTATATCTTTACTCCCTTTTCTCTAAAGAATGAACTGTAGGAAAATTTGCATTCACGGCTTCTGTATCTTTGAAAAATGCTAACATTCTTCATAACATACCTTCTGTACGTGTGTTAGAAAACTTTAACAGAAATACACTTGCATAGCATCTGTGCTGTAACTTGGCAAATTAGGATTTGTAGTTTGTCACCATTATGAGAGGGATGTTTGTATTAAAAAATTAGGAGTTCAGCCCTTGGTCATTGAGCATGTGACTCACTAGTATCTTTCTCCCCCCAGACTACAATAATTTCCAAGATCTTTGTAAGAGTTGCCACCAGAATTACTGTGTCTTTCTGGCAGAACCTGATTAAGTTCACTGTGGAATATTAGGAGACGACAAGCTCAGTGCAGTGTCCCATTGCACTTGAAAGAAGTGTGTCAGGTGAAGCTGTAAAGCTGTGAGGTCATTTGAAGATTATGAAATTACTCCTTGAATAAGAGAGAGCCCTGGATTAGTCCCTTTAAAATATAATGGGAGAAGTATCCCCTTGGCAACATTTGCATTCAGTAATCAAATGGAGCTTGAATTAAAGCCCCTCAGCACACAACTACTGAGAATGCAGTGAATGCTGTAACAAACAGGTCATGCTTGGGACAGTGCTTATGCTGCTGCTTGTATGGTTTCTAGTGAGGTATGTCCTAAATTCTCTGAGAAGGTAGCAAAAACTTGGGGGAAAAGAAGCAGCCAACCTCTTGGCTGGGTTTTCTTGTCCTTATTTAAAGCTTGCCCTGCTGCAGGGACTGTTCTACCCAGCTCCACTTCCCCTCCTCTGCTGGATGTCTGTGACAATGTGGTGAGAAGATCCAGAGAAGAATGTAGCATCAACTTATTATTAGTAAAATCTATAGTGTTTGAGAAATTAATTAATGCCCAGCATGAGAGAACTTACTGAATATCTCAGAAAAATTAGAAGACTGTGATGGAAATGCATGTACCTATACAGTGGCCTTTACTCATTAGTTGCAGTGTTAAAGAGTGGGGAAGAGGTCAGTTCTGAGGATCTACATGGGTGACTGGATTATGTATGAAGGCGTAACATAATAAAAATAGTGTAATGGTGATAAAAAGGAACTTATGTTGTTGAGATTTCTGTCTTTGGCATTTGCTTAATTTGCTGTAGTTTCTTCTAAATTTCTAAATCCTTGTTTAGTTGCAAATTTTGGCAGGGACAATTGATCACTTTCTTTAAGAAATTCTTTTGTGATTCTTGTCCTTTAAAACCTTTTAAGACCAAAATACAAACTGTGCAGATGAATTAACTTAAATCATTAAAAAGTTTAGTGGTCCAATCAATTTAGAATCATAGTTGAGGAACTTATTTTTCATTTTCCTTCTCTCTGACTCTCATTGCAGACAGGGAATAAAAGAATTAGAAGACCAGACATCCAAACTTCTTTCTCTGTCTTTATAGTCCCTGAATTTTGGATACCATTGTAATTCAAGACATTGTCAGTGAATAGTAAAGTATGAGGAAAAAGAGATACAAAAAGCATGATGAAGATTATTGGTGAGGCAGAGATGAGGAGCAGAGTAGGCTGAGAAGAGTAGGAAAATGTTAAGATTGGAGAAAAGGAAAATTCTTTGGATGAGGTGCAGGTGTAAAAAGGAAGCAATAGGAAGATAAAGAAAGTGAACAGAGATTGCAAAACAAAAGTTGGAGGAAGCTATTCCAGGACAGTAAGTGAGGCAGGCTTTAGAGGATAAGATTAGAGCATAGGAGAAAGACGGTAAGGTGGAAGGACTTTCTCTACTGTGAAGAAATGGATGAAAAGGATAAAGAAACTCCATGCTAAGAGAGTGAATGATCCTTCAGTGATTCCACAGCCAGTGTTGCATAGGAGCCATTTGAATGGGAAAGAGAAACTAAATTAGAGAGAAATCAACACTGCAGAAACAAAGAGTTCTGCCTTATGAAGAAGAGAAGATCAGGAATAGTTTAGCTTAATGAAAATGTCTCACCACAAACCTGTTCATTTATGTCTGCCTACACTGTAAGGACCCTGTGGGCGCTCTCAGACATTGCTGTCCCTGCACAGCCCCTCAGGGCTCCCCTCCCATCCTGCCCATGTACTGGGACCCCCTGTCAGTCCCCCCCAGCAGCACTGCAGCAGGGTCAGTCTCCAGCTATCCACAGCCCTGCTCTGCCCAGCCACTGGCCATGCTGAGCCACTGGTGGCCCACATCCCAGCTCCTCTGGACTGACTTTGGCCAGGTGCCCAGTGTCTGGGGCTGGGAGGTGGGGTAAGCCTTGGCTACCAGCCCTAGGGGCACACCCCTCTTGGGGATCTCCCACTGCTCCTGCCGTGGCACCCAGGGAGATTTGTCTTGGCATGTGCATGCTTGGCCTTAGATAGCCTATTAATTTTTGCAACTGCTTTAAAACACTGTGAGGTCAAGCAATGTTGTTGGCATTCACGAATTATTGGCAAAATGTTGAACGAGTTGCGTGGAACGTACAAGTTAGAGGTGCAGTTTTTAGCACCATTTATTTGTTAGGCTAGCTGAATGTTTGGATGTAAAGTAGCTTTCCTGAGTCTGCCCTTGCCTCCTAAAGTCCTAAAGGCTGTTCTTATTCTTACTCTCCCAAAACTGAAGGGAGAATACATTGTACAAGACAGCTGAAGGCTTTTCTTCTGGAGAAAAGTTACTGGAACCAGTATTGCTGGTGAGCTATGGGGAGGAAGCAGAAGGCTTGCTGGTCATGAAGAATTACTTTATTTGTAGACTAGAAGTCGTATTTTCTCTCCAAATGGTTCTGTTCTAAACTTTTAGTCTTAAAGTTCTTGCTAGTTGATCAGGCCATTTCTTAATTGTGCTTCCAGTAATACTCAATTTATCAGTGTACTTAATATGATAGCTCCAATTATTTTCTTTTAACTCCAGACCAGAGTGTAAATGGTGTTGCACAGTTGAAAGTTTCATAGTTGGAGAAAATAGAAGTACTTATGGAAGTGGGGAGATACACTGTTCTGCATATGCAGAGAAAATTGCATCTTTTTTTTCTAGTAATGATAAAAATAACAAGAATAAATCTAGGACTACATTCACACACTTGCACATGCAGTTAGACACAGAAGAAATATTTCAAATTGGATGTTTTATTTTTTGCAAAGCCAGCATAAGGCATGTAAATAGCCTAATTTATGGGACTCAGTATGAACCAGTAATGGAATGTAGTTATGAGGAAGGGAAATGCAAATATGGGATATGTCACAAAAGGTATTTCCAGTAGAACATAATATTCATACTATTGTATTAAATCACTGATGAGAACTGTTCTGTGATTTTTACTGTTCTTGCCCCTTTTGTTCAAGAACTGTGAAATTTGACTATGGGATGGTTATAACAAAGAGAAAATTGACTGAGGGGAGCTTGCCTTGTTTAGTCTAGGATTTAGATTGTGGCATTTAAAAATGCCAAACATATAAACATCAGGGAGGAATAAAAATTAGTTGATCTTAAAGACAATGTTGGCAATAAAACCAAAGGGATTAAACTGACCCTGAATAAGCTTAGCCTGAAATTAGAAGATGGTTTCTGATTCTCAGAGAAGTAGGACTTCATACTGCTCCTGGATACAGAGATGAAGGGAAAAGAGAACTATGGTAAAAGCAGACCTTAGTAGGATGGTTGATATTCTTAGATGATGTCGGTGATGATAGAAGCAAGGATGGAAACAAAGGCTCAGATTGTTATTTTACTGGAGAGAATCAAAAGGGTTATCCAGAGTACTTTGCTTATCATCCTGATATAAGCATAGGTATAAGATTCCTATTTGTTTTATTTTTCTTCCAAACTACTGAGGAAATAATGAGCGGATCGTTCTTAGATGACTATGATCCATGCTTTTCAGTTGGTGACAAGTGACTCATCGTTGAGCCAACATTTAAAGTGAACTTTAGCAAGCTGAAATACCTAAGCTAGTACAGGCTCTTCCAAACTTGTGAGTCGTGACTCTGCTCTGGTGTTGGAGGTTAATTTTTTTGCAAATGGGACGGGACTGCCAGGTGATGTGTCACGAGCTTTTATTTGGGCACCAGTGTCAGTTACAAACACAGGAATGGCACAAGCTCATGTCTGCCATGAGCAGCCAGAGATCTCTTTGTTACTGAACATTTTAGAAGTTTTTAAAAGCGTATTGCTAAAGCATACAGACAATTGTTCTAGCCAGTCACTAAAAGCACACACACACCTGCTTCAAATGCTTGCTTTCTATTAACAATACACAATACTCTGTGATTTAGATTATAACTTTCTACTATCTTGGTAAGCATATTTTTCTGTAGTCTTAAGGTCTATCTTAGCCAAGCCTAAAAACTCAACTATTGTTTCATGTCCTTTCATATTGTATTATTGTAACTTCTTTATTTTCAGGCTTTGCAGCTGCAGCTAGCTCTAAGTTCTCTGCTTTTTCTTTGAGGCCTATTTTCACAGCTGCTGAAAGTCTTAACTTTACTGTTTCCCACACTCTGGCATTGCCTCCAACAGTGGCAAGAGTAAGGACATATTGGAAGGATGCAAGAAATGCAAACCATTCTATGATTCATGTCTTGATTGCACTCCCTCGTTTAGTAGGGGCATAGTTGATTTGCTTAGTATGCAAACCTTCTAATGAAAAACTCTTTGCTGTAAGCTCTGTAGAGGAAGCGGGATGTTCTTTCTCTAATCTTGTGTTCTTTAGGAAATCTCTATATAATCTGTACTTTGCACTTCTTAAACTGTATCTCTGTGCTATGGACACAGTGCTCATGCATTTGTAGTTGGCTGAGAGGCTGTACTGTGGGCAGGAAAAACTTCACAAGGACATGTGGAGGCCCAAAAAGACACAACTTAGCTCAGGGCAGCCTGGGAAGCAGCCCATCCTCAGCTGTCACAGTATGGACTCACAAACATCTATAAAAATGACCATATATATCTGTCTGACTGTTGTAATATATTACTTTCAACAAGTTATTATATTATATACCAGACTGACTGGTATATGCAGTCCAAACCAAATCCACAGCTTTAAGCAGTGTGGTGATGTCTTTCCTTTTTTTTTTTTATTCTGTTCTTGAATGCCTTGCCTGATTTACCTTAGCATCTCTAGGGAAAAAATCCCCCAACTTTCACGGAAGACAGTGACAACCCCTCAGCAAAGTACCATTTAGGCCTGGCCTTTTCTTTGACCTCCCCAGCTGTGTTTTCTCCCCTCTTAACCCAATGTGGAGAGTCTGAAAAAAGAAAATATAATGCAGAATTCATAGCGATTGTTTCTTACCAGGTAATAGGGCAGGAAAAACAGCATAGTGTGTCATGGCTCCTAATGGATGCTGTAAAGTTCTTGAAGAAATCCCATAGATTGTAAGGATGTATATGTACACGTCTGTGTATATGGAAAATGTCAGAAGGGGACCTATTGAAGAAGAATGTTGGTTTTCAATCCTTTACCCTTAGGTGTAAGGTCCTGTGTGTCTTTAATAGAATTCAATGAATTAATTTTTGGAGGTTCCTGTTTATTACCTGTTTTGCTTCTCACTCATGAAGAGTGACCTTTCTGTAAGTAATAATAATAATGAAGTGACAGTTGTTGGCAAACGATTTGCTACAGTTATTAAAGTACTATGCTACTCTTTCAGATGTAGATATATAAATTAGCTTGTCCTGATAATTTATTGCTGACAAAATGCTGACAGCTTTCAACTTATTTTAAAGGCAAAAAAGTGAAAAGAAAGAAACACAGTGGTGGTCTCCACAAACTTCTTTTGACTATATGAGGTTAAATCAAGAGTAAACATTATCTTGTGTATTCTTTTATAGGTCAGATGAGTAATGTGATGCATTATGTATGGACTTCACAGATTGTATTGTCAAGATTATGTGTGTGAGCTATTTATAAGGATGTAGTTATCTAAGATTATTACCTTATTTAAACAGATATGCTGTCAAGTTTGAAGATAGGAGTACTTTTTCATGTTTGTTTTGTGTCACTTTCAAATCACTTTTGTTAACAGCTGGTTACTTAAGCTTATATAAGAATGTGAATGACTTATATAATCCGGTGATTTTCCAGTTTTACAATGTAGAGGTCCTTACTCTTCCTCCCAGAACTATTCTTCTGCTGTATTGCTCTCCAGGAGTTACATTAGAGTGAGCCTTTAGGACAGACTCCAGGACAACAGCGAAACAAGAAGTGACTCTCAGAATGTTGGACACATCTGATAGCTGAAAGAGCTCTTCTCAGCCAGTTAACAAGGATGCCATTTAGTAACCCTTAAAAGGTGATGGAATTTTGTTTGCTGCTGCCTTAGGATGTGTACTATTAGCTGTGGTAGAGGTTTATCTAGCCATATGAGTGCAAAACCCAAAGAAAGCAGTATAAATATCTATTGAACAGGGTACAGTTATGTAATTGCCACTTGAGGGTTATGACAGAGGACAGTGGTGATAAGCTAACAAATTCCTGAAGGGAAAGTTTAAGTGTTACCTGAATGTTATTTATTCTTCTTTGATGAGGGGTAAAATACAACTGATGCTTAGCGATAGTAGATGGAACTCTTTCTTCTTAATGTTTCATTAAAAAATGACACTGCTGATAAGAGCTCAGAAAGTTTATTCTGGGGCATTATTGTCTGTGTTGATTCAGGGGGAAGAGTGCCATCTGCAGAATCCTTAATCTTCTCTGCTATAACAGCTCTGTCATGCCAGCAGTGCTCAAATGTTGGTGGACAGGATTTACTCTTAGCTTGTGAGATCTGATGTGCTCAGCCTTTTCTAAGGAAATCGCCTAAAACCTGCTACAGAGCAGACTGCTTTTCTGTTGTACTAAGAAAACTTCATCTATAAGCTCCTTTCCCCAGTATTGTCCAAAAAAAGATTAAGATGCACATCCTTGTTGCTTTTATAATCTTCTCTAGATTAACTGTGAGGAAGCTGGAGAAAAGAGATGAGTGTTAGGTCAAAGCGTTTTAGGGGGGATAAAAAAAGCAGCTGCTGCAAAGCAAAAGAAGCACACACTCCCAGCCAAAATCCCACCACCAGCCCCCCAAAAAGCTGCACAGAAAAACCTCAGGGAAAATGAGAGAGATAGGCATTAATTTATTTTTGTGGGTGTTTCCCGCCCTCCCTGCTCTTCTCAGCCTAATCTCCCCCCACTTCTGGATATGAAACTCAGTTACTCTACGCTGTGGCTCTCACCAGTGTTTCTTGGTTGGGGAGGGAGGTGTTCTTTTTACTGCCATGAATACAGTGGATATCGAGAGTCTCTTTTTGAAAGGTCCAGTTATCTAGGGCAGGTTCTAACACATTTCTGTAGCCTTGTATTTAATATTTAAGCTTCAGCTGATGAGTTCTCCTTCCAGAATGCAATGAAAAAGTTAAATGAAAGAATGAAAGAGACATTAAATGAAATACACATAGACAACTTCTTGACCTAGTAAAGCAAAACAGAAAAACTGTTTTTCACTAGAAAAACAGAATCAAGACATGGGGAAGGAGAAGAATCAGGGGAGCCAGAAAGCAAGACTTTGACTGCAGTGGCCAGTGACATAACACCAGATAGCTCTTCACCTAGCATAGGGTCATGTTGGCAAGATGCAGAGACCTGGTACATCTTGCCAGGGCTCACATGATGCTCACAAGCACACTGCAGACTGTCAGATAGCTGTGACTATCAGTGGCAAATACCTGGAACCTGAGGGCTAGAGCACTATTTCTATATTTATATAAATAATTCTTCAGTGTCTTTGAAGCATGTAAGAAAGGAAAAGTGTCTGAATATTGTCTTTGCATCTTGACAAGAGGGTCAAGGTCATGTAGGAAGTGGGGTTTTCCTTCACAAGGAAAGAAGATATTGCTGAAAGTTTGCAGCTTTCATTGTGACTGGAAATTTAAGCTCTTTGTGGATTCAGAGGAGCTGAAGACAGAATCCCAGAGAATCTGTGTGCCTTGCTGTAAAGCCAGGCAGCTGGCAGAACAAGCCCATGTGACACTACACTTGGCTGGTGGTCTGTCAAATCTGGCATCCCCATAGACAGAAAAAGGCAGAGAATGCAAGAAAGCAGGAAGGCTGCCAGCCCAGCAGGTTCACCTGCAGAGTGGTGAGCAAGGAGCTTGGAAAGTCCAGGAATTCATTAGGTTTGCTGAAGGAGTGGGGGCAGTTCAGTAGGTGTGCAGTTGGGAACCAGCATCCCTGGGTGCCTCTAGGCGGAGAAGGGAGGAAGTGTCTCCAGCTGTCCCGAAGAAAATGGAAAAAATTTTGAGTAATATCAAAGGCTTTGTGTGTGGTGATTGTTTATTTTTGTTAAGGCAAGAAGGACGATTTTTTTTATGATGAGAATGAAGCACTGGAACAGGCTGCCTAGAGAGGTGGCAGGTGTGACCAGGATGGTAGATGCATCCTTCCAACCCAAACCATTCTATGATATTGTTGTTGGTGCTATTATTATTATTATTATTATTATTATTACCCATTTTCCGCCAAAGAAAAGATAAAATTGTGTTTTAGTGGAAAAACCCTGACCTGAAGATGCATGTTTTGATACTTTGGAAAGAGTTGTGTGGATTTATCCTTAAGCTTTGGAGGGGGTGGATATGTAGTGCTACTGTTTTTCTTTTATGCATCCCTTTGATCTGTTCATCTTTCTGGCCCACATCACCTCCATCTGTAGGTTTGTTCCATCTGATATGCAGATTTGAGCCTTCCGGGATTGAGTTGCTTCTCTGTTGTACCTAGTGCAGTGATATTATGAGCCAGAATCCGTAGTTATTGAACTGTATCATTGACAGTATTTCAGGTAACCTCTGAAAAGTAAATACGTAGGAGGCCTTTGAAATTCATAGGAAACATGTAAGAACTTGATCACAGGATGCAGTGAATTGAGGCCTTTGTTTTGGCATCATAGGAAAAACTTGTCCATATTGCGATTTTAGTGGTCTCTAAAAAAAACCCCAAGGCATTTTTCTGAGCTGAATTTTGCTGCTCTATCAACAGTAGTTTCAGTAGTTCCAGTGCTGCATTGATGAGATGGTGGGGAATGCAGAAGAGTGATGGTGAGGCAGCACTTATAGAAAACATTGTTAGAACCAAATATGAATTCTGGAGCAAAATACTTTAGGAAAATGTAGTTTAAGTAAAATCCATATGCATAAAGAGATGGTTATTAAAGAAAAGCATAGAAGATCTGGTGGTATGCTCAAGTACGCATTCCACTTGTATCAATTTTGTCTTTTAAATTCACAATTGGAATAAGGAATACCTTACGAGTATTATGATTTCCCAATAAGTAGCTGCCAAATTTTGAGCTTGGAGATTTTTACTGCCTGAGCTCATGTCTCTGTTTCAGAAACTGTGTGCTGCGCATTGTCTGTGAAGTGACTTTCTTCATGCTGGTTTTTTTAGTTCTGTTGTTTTTTTAAGTTGGATGTACAACACAGTGAATACACATGTGTGGGACTTAGGCATGAATAAATAAGGATATTAATTGGCAAGATTCTGGTTAATAAGTTTCAGTAGTGCAAGAGACATTTCCAAATGGTCAAATTGTCCTCCAACAAGTTTTGAAATAAGGATTGACTGATGCCTTAAGAGAACTCAGTTGGTAGTTTATTTTTTAACACAGCT
Source organism: Poecile atricapillus (assembly GCF_030490865.1). Lineage (NCBI taxonomy): Eukaryota > Metazoa > Chordata > Aves > Passeriformes > Paridae > Poecile > Poecile atricapillus. Next base: position 69,809,562 of record NC_081251.1, on the reverse strand, counting down.
TTTCTTACAGTAATGCAGCTGAATTTTGCCAATAGAAGCTTTTTCAGTTATTTATTTTAAAGTGCAATTTAAATTTATGTGAAAGTGTAACTGGAAATAGGTTATTTTTGCCAAGTCGTCAATGAAACGTTGCTTTAGTAAAGTATGCAGAAGATATTCCTGGTCTCTCTATAAAATTTGGCTATGCTGTAGTAAGCAACATACATAACCATTAACTACAACTGTAGTTAATGTTTATGTATAGAACTGATAGAAAAATACTATATGATGTAAAAGAATTGTAGGCAGTGTGCAAATACTTTTTACAGTACCCAAGTTCATTGGGGTGGAGAGGAGATACAAAGCCTTACACTAGCCCTATTACAGTAAATGGATGGAGTGAAAATGAGATTCTGTGTGTACAATCCCTGCCTTGTTTTGCTGTTTTCTTTCATTGTATTTGTTCACCTTGCCTTATGTTCTTAGCCAGTTATAGGTACATCACAGTACAGTTGTGTAACACATATGCATATTGGTCATTTTGTCAGGTATATTTCAAAAAATGTTTCCTAAAATACTCAAACTATGTTTGATAATAATTTTCAGAGTTGTGGGTTTGTTTTTTTAAATTCTAATTTTTCATTCTTTTATGTATGTACAGGAGCTAAGCTCTTCTGGAGATCTCTTAAAATGACAAGTTCTGAGTTGTTTTAAGGACTCTGTCCCATTTCAGTTTGAAAGGTGAGACACCCAAAAAAAAGGTGGCCTTTGCCTAGATTAACAAGGTTAAGTTATAAATGGAGTGAATAGTATAAAGTCCTTTTTGTGTGTCTTCTTTCACAACCTATGTAATAACCCAGAAATAATTCTAAGTGCTCTAAAAATCATTGAAGGCAGTTTCCCTCAGCATTATTTTGGCTCTTAGTTTTAACTGGAAAAACAGGCATAGGAGTTTTAGTCTGTAACTTTAATGCTACCTTTCAAACTATTGCATTTGTTTTTGGTAGTCAGCACTTGGCCAATACTTTTCAGCTACCATCATATAAAAGCAAACAGATAACTGAAGCAGTCAGGAAAAACAAATTCCAAGAGCTGGACATCTAATTTCATATTTTCTGGGTTCTAAATCTTTGCATGGTTGTGCTTAGTGGGAAGGAATTTTGTTTGTCACCTTTACCTGGGTTTCAGATAGTAACACATGGACTTGAATAAACTTTCTTTTCCAAAGCTTTTATTTCTCTTTATTGAGACTTGTGGTTATCAGCACCAACACTCTGGAATGCTTTGCTCAGCATGTGGCAGATGGGAAGTTAACTCTACAACTGCATCCTTGACATGAAGGCATCTCCTCAATTGCAGCATGCACTCAAAAGCAGCTGCAAGTTGAGCCTGGGATATTGATCTGGCAGATTCTGGAACCCCTGGACTCTTCTGTCCTATTATGTGGATAACACCCAATTCAAATGCCACATATTTATTGTGATGACAGCTTTTACAGTATGGTTTTCCTGAATCTAGTTCTATGGCTGCTATATATGCCCATATAAATACGGCCATATACAATTGACTACACATTTTTTTAGTATTTTGACTCATTACAGTGTAGTCCAGTGAAGTTCATGGTATTGAAGGGCAGTCTTCCTCCTGTTTCAGAGATGCTTCTTAAAATGATGTTGTAGAATTTTGTAATTTAGTTAGTAAAGACTTGAACCTTCATAAAGCTATGAAACCACAAAAATCCATATAGGCTTCACATTGAAAAACTAGGGAGTTTGCTTCTCTTGACAATTGTTTTTGCTCATCTATCAGGAGCAGATATTAAGCCTCAGTGGAACAGGCCATTTTTAGCCTTACCTCTTAATTTGTGGTAGGGATTTTTAGTGTTACTTGCCTAGAATGAGACTCTAAAATTGGAATGCACTTTTAATATGCTTGGACATAAAACTTCACCTTGTAGCCTTATTTCATAAGAAAAATGGTATTTTTAAGCCAAAAAAATTGAAATTCAACTTCTTTCTTTTTATGTACAAGCAACTGAGTCAAAACTTTAATACAACTTCATATGATGTTTTGCTCTTCCAATAATTTATTACAGTCAATATTTAAAGAATAAATGCCTTAAAAAAGAAACCGTCTTTTTTCTTGGAAGTTAAATAGTCATTAAGCATATGCTCCTTAATTTTCCGGTGTTATGCGTATGCCTTTCTGGGATGCACAATTACACTGATAGTAAGGTGTTTACTGCAGCATAATTTATTCCTAAAATATGAGACATTCATGACATTTTAAAATATGATATAATTTTCTTATTGTAGATAATTACATTAAGGTAATTACATCACCTGTGAGTAAAGTTGTATTATTTCCCATGAAAACTGCAACCTTTATGGTAGCTGTGTGACTTTAGTATAGTTATGTACAGTAAGAGGGATAAAAAGAGTTTATCCTACAAAACAAACTGTAGTTTTTATCTCTGATCCTTAAACTTCGTGCTGCATGACCCTCTGGTTACTCCATTCCTGCATCCTTGCCTGGTACCATCTCAATTCTGCAGAAATTTTCATTGTTCTTGACTTGATGCACAAGGGACATCCGTGTTGCTGTTCATACATGTAAGTGCCCTTGTAAAGGTTTGCAGGAACCTTTATTGGAATTTGCTGCAGGACTCCTTTTTTTCTTTTGAGCTTTTTTGATTAAAGCTGTGCACCTTCATTTACCAAAAGCTGTAAGTCTTTAGAAGTAAATTATTAAAAAATAATATTGGGCCATGTAAGTTATGCAGACCTAATAGAAATAACCATGCAATTTTTAGTTGTGTTCTTGTACTGCATTATAGCATATAATCTCTTTATTGGTTTGTACATGAACTGATAATTGTACCTGAAGTCGATGATTAGCTTCTCTAACAGGGAATCTTGTTCCTTTTTGGCTGTCAGAAAGAAATAAAGTCACTGAACACTGTACATATTAATACTTTACTGAAAGTCTTTATAGAAGCGGACAAAGTGTTCCGAAATTAAAGATGTGTTCGTAATAAATGTTTATGCTGCTCTGAATATTAGCATTATTTGATGGTGACTTATATGAATCTGATTCCATGAAAAAATTACATTGATATTACATAATTCCTCCCCCTCATAATCTGCAGACTTCAAATTCTTCTAAAAATGTATTGTCTAAAATTTCATGGGGAATCTTTCAGCTGACTTCTAATTAAGGATATTTCTGGGAAGTAGTGTTGGAAAGGATCAGGTATCTATAGTGTTTAGTAATGTCTGCTGAAAAGTTTTTAATTGTTGAGAGGAAAAATAATGCCACACAAGAGTAAACTGAATGCAAATACATTGAAAAATGTATTTAATGCAGCTTTAATGTACCTTTAATGCTTTTTACATACACAAAGTGACTGATTGCATTATTGCTTTTAATGGCTGCTTGTATCTAGTTTAATTCTTAGAAATTGCTTTGCTTTTCCAAATCTGCAGATAAGCAGCAGAACTATTGAGGGCAATGCTTAAATGTTTTTCTTAGCTATATCTAATGCAGTAAGGCTGCACCTACATAATTTTTCTGTTCAGCAATATTCAGTTATAACCTTCTTTAGTAAGTATATGAATATTTTTATCGCTGGGAACTGTCTACCTTTCTCTTGTTCTTAAGGTAAACATCTCAGGAAAGCCCATGTTTTATCTTGATTTTCCCTTTTAGAGGACATATGACCATACCCAAAGCCTGCAGTGAGTGTTCAGCGTCTGAATGTATTTGTGTCAGGCGGCTGCAGTGATAATAGGCTGCGGATGATGCAGTCTGCGTTGTTGAGTCTTCAGGGAGCTTTGCTCTGATAAACCAAGCTTCATTCCACTGCCACATCTCAAAGAATAAAGGGAGTAGAAATGATCAGTGTTATAAGTCCCAGATTAAGTTAGAGAGATGCACAATGTATGAAGGAGCTTTCTTGGTCTGTGACTAAATACACAACTTTTCATTCGTGTTGTCTGGGCAAGAAAATAAATGTTATTGTTTTGCAAGTGTCTTACCTCCCCCAGCTCCTTGCAACCTTAATCTGGGTTCAGTAGCAACCCACATGTAGTGTGGCTGTAATATTACTTTATTTTTTAATGAAACAGAAAGAAATGCATCCTACATTTCTTTTGGTCTTGTGTTTTGAATGTACTTTGAATTTCTATCGCTTTTCTTAATTTTCTACTATCAAGAAGCTAATATAACTTATATAATAAAGATGTGTAGTGCAAATCTCTGACTAGCTACGAAGATATGGGTAACACTGGCAGTAGTTTGTCTGTTCCTTTGCTTCTTTGCTGAGTAATTGCCTAGAAATGCCACCAGCAAGGCTTTGGCTTAGCTCCTGGCTATGGCTGTGTCAGATGTACCCATGCACTTAACAATCCACATGAGCTGGTACGTTAAGAATTAGAGATTTTGACCTTTTCTGGATGTTCCCAGTTTGAATAAAATTTGGTGGTGTGATGGCAGAGAGATACTTTAGTTCTGCAGCCTTACATAGGAAAACTGATTCTCCGTTTCTGAATAAGAACTGGTAACACAAAGTCCTGATTGGACTGCAAGCCTTGACTCAGCACTTCTGTTGTTCAAAGAACTGTTTCTGCTCTCCTCTTTCAGCTCTCTCAAAAGATGCAGGCAGAAACCAAGTAATAAATAGCAGGAGCTGGGTGCAAGTACTTAGAGTGCCTTTAACAAATGCTAACTTGTTTCAGCCTGAACTGATCCTGGGGTTTGCCACAGTGTGTGGGGACATCAGCAATCTTTTTCTGTAATTCTCAGCAGCATGAAGAAGCTCAAAGTTGCAGAGGAACCCTTGGATATTTAGCTTGTTGTTAGCAAGATTTCTTGTTTATGTTTATCAACAAAAAAAATATGAATTTGAAAGACTCAATTTCTCAACAAGTATTAAGAGAACATGATTTTTAGAAGCCTTGTTGGTAGTGTCTTTGCTGGAGTAAGGAGAGAAGTGATATTACAGAAACAAGCTGTGGCTGTGGTAAAAACTGTAGCAACCATAGACTTCCAGAGCTGTATTTCAGTTTGAAGAAGAAAATCTTGAAAGAGTAGCTCTAAAACTCCATGTGTGATTTTTAAAATATTTTTTTTTTTTATCATTATCTTTGAATGTTGTCTAATTGTTGTTTTCTTATGTTTAAATTTTTTGCTTGCATATTTCTTTATATGGAGACTATGAAAATTATGAATAGAATTTATATAAACTTAGGAAGTTTTGGGTTTCATGTAAATAACTGTATAACACGTGAATTTTTTTTTGTTTTATATTATTATGTCTATCAACCTATTTTCTTGATTATTCCCAGACTATAGGCTATCACGGTAGCATGCTAGGAAATTGCACCAAATTTACTTCTAGTTTGGTTTATGTTATTACAACCAAATGAAATTAATCACGTGACTATTCCTTTAGTAAAAACATTATGAAAACACTTGCTAGTATTAAACTGATGGGGCTGATAGAGTTCCATTCTGCTGTACGGTCAGAAATGGAGCGTAGATAATAAAGAGAGATGGCTATTTTGATAGACTTTGCACTCTTTAAAAATCTCTCCATAACCTTAATATTTATGAGTTGTAATTCTGTTGCCAACTTCATTTTGTTATCTCTTAATGACAATTCCAAGTACCAAAACAATGGACTATATGCTTATATGATGTTCCTTCAGAAGAAACAAGTGAGTTCAGCTCTTGTAGTGCTTTTATGAAAATGCCAAGATAATACAATGGAGATGGAAAGGAGCAGTGGAATCTAGACAGATTTGCAGATGTATGTACTGGGAAAAAGGAGGGAGCTGTTTAGTCATGCAGAATCTGTGAGCACATATTGCAATATCAACACAGCACAGAAGCAGTGAGTGAGCTTGAGGTCCTGGATGGTATTTCTCAGTGCTAACAGATTCTTGCATCTAGGTGTTCATTTCTTGAATAAATAAACAAGAATGTAGCTGACTAAATGGAAGGAGATTAATGCTAGTTACCTGTAGTTTGGACTGTTTGGTGTTCTGCTTAATTTCTTTTATTGGTTTAATGTTTTAGTGGATGGAGTATGTAGGGTTACATTCGACTAGGGGAAACTTTTTGCATTATTTATCTTTAGCCTCCCTCCTCTCCACCAGTATTTCTTTCTGAAGAACTATGGATAAAAATTCTTAAAGGGTATTTAATCAAAAGTGCAATATATGAAAAAAGCAAAGATCATCCCAAATCATGCAGTAATGAAGTCAGATTGATTTTTCAGTTTTTAAAGAATGTTATCAATACAACAAATATTTGGTTGCCACTGCAGGAGATTTTTTATTTTTAGTTGTTAGCTGGGGTCCTCTGTTCAGCTGCTCTTTCTTTGCTTACTGTTTTCTGATATTTGTTGCTTTCTTAGCCTGTATGCTGTGGACATGACAGGATCACAGTGAACAATGACAACGTAAGAGATAGCATAACATATTTCAGGGTGTCACAGACTACATGGCCAGGAGGATTTATTGTGATTTTGTTGTCTAACCTTTAGGTTAGTGAAGAATCCAAAATATCACTGAGTAAACTCCATCCCAAATTGTCTCTAATCTTCGAACAGAAAAAAAGTTTCTAATCTGAGTATTTTTTTTCTAGTCTGGTAATAGAGCCCATATGAGGTTATATTTGCATATCAAATATGGATAAATGTTCACAGTGAAATTGTTTTTACTAGCATTTAATATATGTGCTATTTAAAAGCTCTGAACAATAAAGTTATATGGAAGTCTTTTGCACATTGATGAACTCTATTTTTCCATTATTTATCTGCATTTAATCTGAGGAGTGTCTGTGCTTGCTTACTGCTTTTAGGATTTAGGTTTGTGGGGGTTTTTTGTTTGTTCATTTTGTTTGACTGTTTTGTTTTTTTAGGCATGGCATGCTCTTTTGAGAGTCATTTGGTTGCTTAGCATATGAGATTAGAAACTCTCAGGAGGGATTGTGAACTGTGGCAATGCATTATTTTTCATAATAAGGAAACTGGAAGGATGAAATTGAGTCAGCTGTAATCTTTTCTCACCCTTCCTTGAAAGCAACATCTCTGTTGTGGAGAAAGTGAGATTCAGAATAGGAGACACGATGGCAATATGGATTTGAGTGAATCAAGCTTGGAAGGGTGGGAGCATCAGTGCAGAGAGAGCAGCTGAGATCTGAGTTTCCCTGCCGATTTTTTGTTCCTGCATGTTACATAGCAAGTTTTTGCTGCTTCTTTGTGCTGACAAATGCTTTTTGCCTTCTCCTTCTAACCCAGAAATTTTTGATGTAACACTCAGGCTTTTTACGAGCGGTATTTATCCTGCACATCACTTAACACTAATGTATTACTGGATTAAACAATGGCTAAAGTGTAAGAAGAAGTCTAGGTACAATGATTTTCAAATTAAAGGTGGTAGCATCCATATTAAAAACATTTAATTAATAATGTCAATTTGTGTGACCAAGAGTTGTTTAGAATTGACTGCAGTGCATTCAATGTTTACTTAGCATTTGATGAAGTTTACTCCACAAGAAGGTTCCATCTTGTGCAACAAAATGTAGTTTTTATTAAAAATAGATTAGCTGTCATATAGTATTTCCTCTGCTATTTGTGTGAATCATCTGTGAAAAGTACATTATGTTCAAGTATGTTCAAGTATGAAGATTATCTTATCATGTCCAGTTTGTCTTTTTTTTTTCCTTTCCCCTTGGAGTGAGGTAAATGCATAGACACTGTTGGAAGGCACACCTAATAAGATGCTCTATATTCTTTACTAACAACCATGTATTTCAGATTTCAGTTTAATTAAGGTGAATAAAAAAAAAAAGTGGACCTCCAGAAGGGTTAATCCAGCCCGAGAAATTTAGTAGAGTGATGGCAGATGAAAGTTAGCAAAGACACAAGTGAGAGACTGCTTATGATTCAGAGCCTGTATGATTTTGTACTCTCCTGATCAGGGAGGTTTCATCAGGAAATATTCTTTAGATTTTTAGTAATAGAAGAGCAATTGAGAAACTGTGAAAAACTATACAGAAGAACAGTTACTGTAGTAAGACTGATTTGCTGTTATCACCACTTCAGTGTAGTGTTAATGAAAGAAGTTCATGTAAGGATACAAAACAAGTACTGAAATGACAGAACTTCAAATGCAGACAGTGTCTGATATATAAAAAGCAATTTGGCAATGTTTTAAGGACCCTTCTTTTGATAACTAGTATTGAAGTTAAGTGCTTTTCATGAGCATCCATTAGCACACTTGCATTCTAGGAAATGGTTTGGATGAATTACACAAAGTAATGAAACATATGGTAAAGGGTGGTCAGATACTATCCTTGATATGGTTCTTAATGTATGGTAAAGATGCATGGAATGTTACTGCATTGTAAATCTGAAGATAGAAAACCTTGTACAGATGCAATAGAACTGGAGGTGTCTGCAATGTAAAGACAGTTGCATGAACCCCAAATCTTGCTCTGTGGCTTAGTTGCTGTCCAGGACCAGCTGTCACTTGCTCGCTCCTCACCTTAAATGGGGTAAGGGAGAGAATTGGAAAAGCAAAAACAAGAAAAAAACTTGTGAGTCAAACTGGAAGGAGTGTAAAGTAAAGAAAAGAGGTGGGATACCCTTTCTGGCCCCAGTGATGCAAAAGCCATCGCACCTCCTCCCAGATGCAGACAGAGGCCTAGTGAGTCTCCAGGCAATGGCTGCTTTAGAAAGGTTTTCCCTCAGTTTTTATGGCTGAATGTGACATTGCACAAGGTAGAATATGCCTCTGGTCAGCTGTTGTGGTTGTGTCTGCTCCTGGCTGCTCGGCCATCCCTGATGCGCCCGCTGCGGTGTCAGAAGGAGGAGCAGAGACACTGACACGGTGCAGGCGCTGTTGTGCTTCAGCTGAAACACTGCTCTGTTATCCCCACACCTGCTCAGACACAGGTCCAGAAATGCATGGGCCACTGTGGAGAGTTAATTCTATCCCAGAGAGACTCACCATAGTCGCTCCTCTGTCTTGGACACTTGTGAGGCACACTTTCTGTAGTACATAAATGCTGAAAACAATGGGTTAACTTGACTTGTTAACTAAGGTTTTAGTGCTTTATCTGCCTTCGTGAGGAGTACCAAATTCATTTTACTTGTTCAAGTCCTGCATAAGCTGGGACATCTTACAGAAGAAATCTCAAAATCAGTTTTACACTGTAAAATTGGTGATAATCAGTATTGTTTCATCTTCTATGGCATTGCTGTCTACAAGTTGGGGCAATCAATTGCTCTGAAGCTTAGATAACAAAGTATTTTGAATTTGAATTGATTCTTGGATTAAGGAAGTTTTACAATTAATTTAAGAAACTGTGAACCTCAAGCAAATGGATGTTGTATTTCGTATCTGCTCAATTTCTGTCATATGGTTTTAAAACCAACAAAAGGCTAAATTATTTGCGGAAGTAAAATTTTATAGTGTTTGTTTTTGTTGCTGCCAAACTATTGTCAATTTATTGCTGTCAAACTATTTCAAATTGCTGTTAGGGGTTAATTATCCTTGGTTTCAAAATTTGTTTCTCAAATGTTTTGACCTTGCTCAGAAAAGACATTGTGAAATAATGACAATTTTCTTTACCGTCAAGGATATATAAAACTGTTATCCTAGTTCTCTTGTATAGATAGTCTCTTGTGTCTCTGCCAGAGAAAGGAGGCCAAAATCAAGGGATGGTGAAGATCAATCATCTACACAAATGCTTAAATATTTTAGAGAGAAGAGAAAGCTTTAATAAAATGTATCTGTTACCATTATTCTAATATTTGTACCAGTTAATATGCTAATTCAGGTTTAATTACAGATGATTAATTTCTTTAGTTTTGAGCACATGGGGTGTTAGGAAAATTGTTTGCCTGAAGCACCTTTGTTTAAATAAGCAATGACATGATGTATCAGCATTAATCATGACCTTAACTGAAGGTAATAATATTTTTCCCTGTTTTGGGCACAGTTTTTGGTAACACTGCAGAATTTAGGCTGAAGAAGATTTTACTTTCCAGAAGTCACTCATTTTAACAAGGAATCAAAGTTCTTAGCCTGCTAATTCCTTTTGAGCTATTTTGATTAAGATTTTTCCCTTTTCATGTGTGATGTTATCTAGGTCCCAAAGAGCTTTAGAGATTTCTATTTCTAATGTAAGTTGCAAATGAAAAACAGATTTTTAAAAATTCTTACAAGTGCACCCTTCTTTAGGGAGAGTTTAGATGCTAAAATGAAAATTTATAGTCTACCTACTAAAAGTTGCTATCATTTCCCTGAAAATTTGCCAGTCATGCTGGGTGGAATATATCTTACCTTGATGTAGGCGTTGAAAATCAAATAAATTTCACCTGATATGTTCTCCATGTTCTGATGAGAAGATGAGCTACATGTAAATAGGTCAGATATCATACATAATAGTTGTCTATAGAATGTGTTTCATCCCCATTGATTAATTCAGGTAAGGGAGGTATCTTTCAGAGTTCTTGTGCCATTGTTCATTGTTTTTTTTAAAATTTATTTTAAACCTCAGCTGTCTTTTTAGAAGACACCATTTATAGAGTTTTGCTGCAAGACATGTATGTGCTCTTGTCCTGCCACTTCTTTTATTAACCCTTTTTTTCTGTCTGTTCTTGTTAGGAGCCAGGACTGTAATGTTTCAGGAGTAAAAAAAGATAGAGAAAGTGAAGATAGTCCCTGCATCAAAGGTGTCTAGGTTTAAAAATAGAAAAAGAAACAATGGACAAATATGTTGGCATGACAATGATAATCTTACTCCAATCCTCTGAAAGAGACCTTTAGGTTTTGTGTAGAAGAGAGATTTTGTTGAAAGCTTAATTGTAACATGGTAGTTGTTATGGGGTGACAAAAAATTATTTCACATCAAAAAAGTGTATCCTGTTTTGGACTGGAAAACCTGGTGGTTGTGTGAGTAGTGGCAGTGTTGAGTCACATCTCACATGGCCACTTTTTGGTCATCTGGTGGGAAGCCCTGTTGAATACTTGCCTGGATAATGTTGTGTGGCAAGTGAAGCCAAAGGCTGTGCTGTTTGGTATTTTTTATAGTGATTGCCATTATTGGGAATAGATAGCAAAGCAAATATGTACAGATGAGATGGTTTTATAAGGTTGTAATTTGCTTTCAGGGAAAATTCAGAGCTTTGTCAAAAGGCTAGGAAAAGTCTAATGGTGCAGAAAGTTTTAGCATGCTATTTCTTTTTCTTCTTGAGCTTTCATTAGGATTAATTTATTTGAAGCTGTCATTGCATAAGGAAACAAATAAAAGCATATTTTATGGGAGTCTCCATTTAGGTTTTAGAGAGAACCACCTCCCTACAGCTTCCACTGATATTGGTTGAACACATGTGTTCAGTACTTCTGGAAAAGTTTTTCTTGATCTAACTTAGAGTTAACACGTGCCATGGATCTGACTTCTACCTCACTGAAAAGAAACAAGACAGAAAAATGTTACCTTTTGACTTGGGAGGGGGAATAGCTGGAGGACAGCACTTTTATGCAGTCCTAATTGCTTCCTTCCAGTCTTCTTCTGGGGGTTGCTGCTGGGATTCAAGCACCCATGTTGTGGAGCTGATTACAATAGTGGTCACTTAATACTGGTCCTTGTTTTCCTTCCATCACTGGGTTGTTTCATCCTGGTGCTCACTGCCCCATGGCTGTGCTGTCTGGGGGGCAGCATGCGTGGGGGTGAGGAGATGATGGCTGGAGAGCTGGAAGAGAGCCAGGGAACAGGATGAGGAGGAGATAAAGCCCAAGGGGAGGAATGAGGCTGCTGGAGGAATTGATGCTCCTGCTTGTTTTAGCGGTCCAATTTAATGTGAAATCAAGTTTTTCATGCCTGTTCTACCAGACAGATCTGTTTCTGTTGTGATCTCTTCATTCTCAGTCATACTATCAATGCTTGAAGAATTCTATGAGAGGTATTCAGATGTTATTATTATTGCAGTAAATTTTATTTTGCCATTGAATGTAAGAGTCAAAACTCAGAGCATGGCTATGGCCCTGAACTGGTGGGGGGTGGTTTGGTTGTCCTCTGGTCCCATGAGGCTGTGTGGATTTACTCCCATGGTATAGAATCAATTCTCAGGTAATTCAAATGTTGCAGCGTTTGCTTCCTGCCTGCAATTAACTAGACTGTAATATGATTATTTCGTTATTTGTTAATATTGTCTAAGCTATTTGATTGCGTGCTAGCTAGTTCTCATGTTAAAACCAGGAAAGTCAGCCATGAATACTTAGAAAAATCCTGTGGTTGATATTTTAGCTAGACAGAAGTAATATCTCTAACAGTTGAAAACTGCAGTTCTATTGTGTGTAACCCAGTCAAAATCAGTGTAGAATATACTTCAGATAAACTTACCTCAATTTTGAAATATCTCTATCCTTGTTAGTTTGGAAAAGTATGACAATAAAATATTACCACAGCACAACCTATTTGTAAGTATATGGGGGGACTCCTATTGCAAGAGTTTTAAACTATTTTTAACTTTCTATCAATAATTAAACAACTGTAAATTGAATCCTTAGAATTCAGTAAAACTCTAAGTCACATTATTTTTGCATCAGGTACCCCACGTCTATTTTTGTGCTGAGTGTGGGAATGTATTCACAAGATTTTGCTGTGTCATCTAGCTTTGAAGATTCAGACTGGTAATATAAAAAGAGATTTTCTGTGTGCCTTTGTCTTGAAGAGGAAAGAATTCTGATTCTCTTTCTTCCTGTGCTAGTGGGATAAGCTCAAAGAACTGAAGTATTCACTTGATAACATAAGGTGAGTTTAAAAAGCACAGCAGTGCATATTAATATCAGAATTTTATAAAATTTGTTAGTGATTGTTCAGTCATAGCTTTTTATGAAAGATAGATTTTTTTTTAACTGCAGAGGTTACTTTTCAGCAGTTTATGCTGTGGAACCACTGCTCCACTCTGTGAGTTACATTCAAGACTTCTGGCAATTTTAGCAATTATGTACCTCAGGAATTTATATGCAATATCTTCTTTAATGAGCTTTAACTTCAGCGGAAGGAGTTACTACACAGATATAAAGTGATGCCCAGAGGTACTGGCTGAAGTTCTCCAGTGGTCCTTAGAACATCTGATTAAGGCTGTAAGAGAGTAAGTAAGGAGTAAGAGATTAATAATAGAGGGTTACAGTGCTTGGCAAAAGATCATGGATTGATTACTGAGTATTTATAATTTTCTACTAAATTCTGGTCATTTCTCAGAACTTGGACATTTGACCTTTTTTTCCAAGTTTCCCCACTTTGTAGCTATAAATAATGACATTGCCTTTAACTGTAAGGCCACTTCTAAGAATTATACTTTCTTTTTGAAATGGATGACAAATTAGAAAATTTATGCAAGTTATTTAATATTAGACAGTTTTAGATTCATTTTAGTGAAGACCACTTTGCATATAAATTGTCTGTGCAATTCTCTGCTCTGCTGTTTGGGGTGAATTTAAAAAAGACAAGACAATTTTTTTGATTGGAATGGTGAAATTTATTCAATATAGATGGAGTGGCAATGCACTTCCATCCATCATCGTTTGCTTCTTTTTAGTATTTGAATGATACTGAATTTGACTTGATGCTTGTTCATTATCTCTGTCTATTAGCTTCCTTTTTTTCTTCACACTGCTTTTCTGCAGGTTTTCCTTCAATAGTGATGCCTGTCAGTTTTGTTGTTAAAAACAGTATTGGACAGATTTCTGTTTTCTATGCAATGTGTAGATGTTGGCTACTATGGAAGGGAAATGTGATAGTTGGTAGTTAATGTTTCTCGCTTAGTATTCCTTTTTTGCACTACATCCTGAAAGCTAGTCTGTCGTTGGTGCAGATAGAATTTCCATGATCACTGACCTGTTTTGCATTTGAAGTCAATGCAGTGTTTATGAAAGGCTTCAGGAAGTTGTCGTTGACAGAAGTCTGCCTGAGCATCCTGCAGTGTACATGGAATTTTTTTGTCTATTTCATGGTCCACAGATCTTCCACTGAGGAACCATATGCATGAATGAAAACACATAATTTTCATGGTGGTTGGTGTTCTTTTGTTTTGTTTCTTATCTTGTTACTGATTTGTGGGGAGGAGATGTTTTTTCCCTCCTTTTCCTTTTTTATAATTTGGTTTGTTTTTGACTGCTTGAAGACATGGATGTCTCTGATAGAGTTACTATCAGAAGTATTAATTAAATATAATGACAGTAGTTAGTTTAATTTGCTAAGCAGAACATGGATAATGTTAGTTTTCCCTGTAATGTCTAGTGAAAGGAAAGCTTTGCACCCACTCTCCAAATTCAGCACTGAAAAGAAATACATATTTTATGAACTGACAAGCTTATAATGTCTAACAGAGTTTTACTTCCTAGGCTTTAGACATATCTGTAGCTACAGAGGATAGAGAATGTTCTATTTGTTGGCATTTTATGTAAATTATGCTTTTCCATAAGGATAATTGTAATTTTGTACTTCATCCTGATGTAATCTTTGAAATATTTTATGTGCATTAATTAAGTCAAGGTTACTATGTAGAATCATAATATTTGGAAAGCAATGTGATACTTGGAATCTGCCTTTTACCTGGCATATTTTTTCTTCAGTTGAATTGGTTTTGTTTCTGTAGAGCTATAATATATATATATATGTCATACCTGCTGCTATTATCTGCTCCTATCACCATTTAAAAAAAGGGCTGTGGGGAACATTAAGCAAATTAAGCTGTTTTGCAGTCACTGCTACATTTAGATTGAATGGCAGGATTTATAAATAATGCTCTCAAGATTTATTTGTACATTATGGGTGTTTCTTGCATAGCTTTGGAATACATGTAATAGTACTAAACCAAGCTGGGGAGCCAAAAATATGAACCATGGAGCCTTTCATGACAGAAAGAATTTAATCAGGTGTTTTGGGGGTTTTTTTTGCTAGATAAGGTGAAAAATTTCTTCTATAATATAGCCAAATCTTTTTCTTTGAAAGTGCATACACCACTATCATGTTCTAAGAGATAACCTTTAGTATAAACTGAGATGATGTCAGGAAACTTTTTTGAAAAACACACTGAGCAGTGATCAAGGACAGGTTTTTTTTTTTTCCAGAGATAGGAGGAGGAATTGAAGAAATGAAGTGCTCTGCAATCTAAGTGTCTGGATCTTTTAGGTGTTAGGAAGGAAGACAAATAAAATGTTCAAGCTAGTAGTCAGGCAGCTTAAAGCCTTTAAAAGGCATTAAGAGAAAAAGTTTGATGTACAGAAAAATGTTGTTTCTTGGGATTTTGATTTTCTAAAAAAGAAAATCCCAACTATTTGTAATGTTACTGATGTGTGAGGAGTGCTGAAATAACTCTTTTTTTGATTGCAGGTTGTAGCAGAAGAAAAGCAGCAGTTACTTTGCAGAGTAATTTGCAGTTACTCAGTAAATACATCCAGGGGTTTGAGAAGGGAAAAAGCCCTGCTAGATGCTTATACCTGAAAACAGTGGGTGTATTGTTTTGTCATTGACCTTGACAATCTCTTTGGGTTTGCAAACTTGATTACAGACTCAGCCAAGTATCCCAAAGCAGAGAGGTGATAAGTGTGACAGTGAAGTTATTAATGCAGCTTTTCAATTAGAGTAATAATATTAAATATTGACATGGATTTCATTTTTCCATCATGTTAAAATGATAGAAATAGCAAAGATAATTTGCACTTAAGCCAAATCTTTTTTGCAGTTTTAAACTTGTAAATCCTATATTCTGTATGTTGCATTCAGAGTATAAATCTCCCAGTAGAGAAATATTAATGCTGTTGTGCAAATTGTTAGCAAAACTCAGTCTATTTAGGAAACTGAAAGCAAAATGAAGCAGAGAAAGAGGAAAGTATGATGGAGAATTTATTTTATGAGGTAAATCAGAAGACAACGGCTTCTTAGTGGAGGAAAGTTTTAAGGCCAAAAGGAAATCTAATTGTTCTGAGAAGAATTGTACATCAGGGAGGGACAAAACAGAATTATAAAACCTTGAGAATTTTTTTTATGTGAACATATACATGAAATAAAAATAAAGTGTAGTTTGGAAATCAAAATAAATTTCCTAACCTTCATAATTACTAGCTTCTCATTTCAGATCTGTGCAAGAGAAAGTAGGTGAATTTAAGATGGAGGGAATTTAGGGAAATAATAAGATGTGATATATGCAACACCAGGGGATTTATTCACTGCTTCGGGGAATCCCTTGTAGTGTTTTTCTTATATTATAAACTTCTCTCTCATAGGAGCTAATTTATTTTTTTTTAAATTTTGCTCCATGCAAAGTATGGATTACGCACCAAAATTCATTTCTGAAAATGTTTTATTAGATTGTTGGCTTTGTCACAGACTTGCACTGCTTCATGCTGACTTTCTGGTTCCCCCTGCTGAATAGTACCACACAAGGTTTTTGCTACTCAGCTGTACCATTGGGGCAATGACTTCTGGCATGACCAAAAGTGAGTGAGTGATTTCTGAGTGGCCCTGACTGTGAGTGCTTCTCTGTAAATTCCTAAGGAGAAAGAGTTTGACTCTTTTGACAAAACTCAAGAGGCAGGCCTGGGTGCTTCTGCTGTCAGGTAGGCAATCCATGTCAGAACTTGGACAAATATACTTTATATTTGCGTGAAAAGTCACAAAGTGTCTGATAGAAGCATAAAACAACTCAGTTAAAAGCATAAAAAGCCACCAATACAAGCAGTGGAACCTGTTAAGAGATGGTTCATGTAGTCAGAACCAAGCAGGGTGCTATGGGTAGTCTTTGTTCATGGAGTTTTCAAATAGACCCAGCATAAATTGGTGACTGAAACCCAGCAGGTTTACATGATTCTAAACAGACTTAGTAACAGATTTGTAATCTAGTGTCATTATTTTAATGTAATTCCCAGTACAGGATGATTGAGAGCCTTTATTAGCTTTGTGTTGCAGTCCCAAACTAAAGATTTTCAGAATGAAGGAAAAGAATGAGTTTAATTACATCCCTTGTATACCTCAGTGTGCATTTTTATATTGCTTAGTTGACCAAGCTGATTGATGCTTCAGATGAGAGATGCGAAACATAATCCTGACTTTAGAGGTTTCGGCAAGTTATGGATGAGCTTGTTGGTCCTGTTGTGTCATCTTTTGTAGCAGTGTCATCTTTTAAAATGTTTTTTGTATTTGCAAAGAAAAAAGTGTTACAGTGTATTAATGTACTGTGTTCTTATCCCCATAAGGGGCTAATATTCCTAGCTTTAAGGAACTGAGACAGAATATTTACTGTCATCTCAAAGGAAAAAATATTTAGTCCGTTGCCTTAGTCAGAAAGCCATAACTTCTCTGTATGTGCATTTTCTGTTATAGCTAACTGTGATATTGGAAGAGTTGGTGGGCATTTACTCCCTTTTCCTGTGATACAGTGTTTGTGAAATAGAAAAAAATCCATTTTTTCCTGTTACTTTGTCAAAGTAATGAATGAGAACAGCATCAAGCTGATTAAGGATAGCTGTTTCTTCTGTATGGGTGGCAGCTGTGCTTCTAGTCTGCTGAAGAAGTTGTTTATTGCTTGGTCAGGACTGACACACAGCTTTTATCATGTCCTGGAAGAGTGGCAGTCAAGTTCCTTTTGCTCCCTCCTGGCTGCAGGACAAGTTTATGCTGTGAGCTTATACTGCATGTTTTTTTTTAAGGAGTAGCACGAATGGAATTACTATCTGATTTTTCACCAATTTGCTCACAGGGTGAGGATAGTTAGGGTGGCAAAACAGGAAAACTGCTTGGAATCTCTTTATTTCTCATTTTTGGTGAGAAAGGACTGTGATAATTTAATCCTAAAAGCCCTCTTCCCAGTGTGATGAGACATTTCAGTTACTGTTAGTGTTATGAAAGGTCTTGGTGTACGTAGTTGTACCTTGGGTAATTACAGAGTGGTATTCCTTGGAGACATTACACACTGCACAGATGCATAACAAAAATCCAGCTCTTGCTATGTGTGTATGTCCCAAGCATAAGGCAAGATGGATTCTAGAGGCAGGTGAGATGGAGAGATGCACACAGAAAAAGCAGAGACACAAACACTAACAGATTTGTCTTTATGATCCCTTCACAGACTGTCATGTCTGTCCAGAGAAGGAGCAAACACGATGGTGGGAGATTAATTTTTTTTATCTGTCACCTTTCATGTGCAATGTGATCAAAGCCAATGTTGAAGCAATGCAGCACGTAAAGGAGTCTGTTTTCATTTATCTGGGCTGTCTTGATTTTGCATTCATTACACAAGGTGCATGTTACTTTTATGACAATAACTCTAGTACTTCTTGCTAGAGTAGTTACTTGCTCTCTGGGAGAAATCCTATATGTCCAGGAACATTGATGCCCTTTCTAAGAGAAATGGGCACTTCAAAAATCATTATGACTCAAGTGAATGTCATCAGTTTTGTTACTAATGATCACTTAGTCTTCAAATATGTTCCTATGCAGAAGCTGCCTTGGGGACCTTTTTGTTTCCCTTATCACAATTGCATAGCAAACATTAGCAACAACTGCTTACTTATGGAAAAATTAATGTAATGTAACAAATATTTGAATTGTGAGTTGTATGACTGCTTTTATTTTTAATGATATTTCCCTGTTCTGCTTATTTTTTTCTTTAGACTAATTTTGAGTTGACAATGGTTTACCACAATTTTTATGCCATCTTAGAGTAGAAAAGTACAACTGATTTTTCTCTTAATTTAGTTATTTACCCCACCCCACTGAAAAAAATGAAAAAAGAAGAGCTGAAATTGTGAAAGGAATATTGCTGAATGCATTTCCAAAAACTGGATGATGAAGTGAAGCCCTTTATATCAGGGGCTGGCTTATTTTAATCTTGACATTGTAATTGTGACCTCTTACCTTTCAGTCTTGTGTTTTTATAATTTTCTTAGACTTTCCTGGTTTTTTTTTAGCATGTTCGTTAACTAAGTTAAAAAATGCTCTGTTGGGTCAGATCACTGTTCTGTCTACCTGAGGAGCCCAGAACTGGACACAGTGCTCTAGATGGAGACTCACTAGAACTGAATAGAGGGGTAGGATCATCTCCTTTGACCTGCTGGCCACCTTTTTCCTAATGCAGCGCAGGATACCATTGATCACCTTGGCTGCAAGGGCAGCTGGCTCGTGGTTAACCTGCTCAGCAGGACTCTCAGGTCCTTTTCATCAGAGCTGGTTCCCAGCAGATCAGCTCTGAACTTGTACATCGGATTATTCTTCCCTAGATTCCTTATATACCTATGCAGTACACTGGGAGACCACATCCCAAACACCCCTAAAATGGGTGGGAGTATTTCTTTCAGTCTGTAGTAAACTTTGCCAGGATTTCTTCCATTTCTTTTTTTTTCTTTCTCCATTTTTCATTTATTTTCAGTACATTTGATCTATCATGGTTTATGTGCTTTCCTTTCTCTGTTTGGGTAAGTTTCCAGGTTTTGTAAATTGTTGGCTTTTTCACTCAGATAATCTCCTTTACTTCCTAGTTGAGCTCAGAAGGTCACTGTCTGCTTTGTTTTCTGTTAGAAATGTTAGGCACTTTGATCTGGTCATCTAGTACATTGTTTTTTGAACAGCTCATGCTCGCATTCTCGCATGAATTTTTTTGACCTCTCCTTTTGGGTTTTGTTGATTTGATTTGTCTTGTACCATTTCTATTTGTGTCCTTTCTTGAAATTAAATATTCTTATGCTGGATTCATTGGAATATTCCTTTTTTTTTTTCAGACTTATTTTTAGTTTTGTTGTGATTACTTTTAAACATTGTGTTTTTCCACTCACAACTCAATACAAGTAATTTGCTTCATTTCTGAATAAAGCCTGAAGATCTTCTCTTCGGGGATTAAAGACTAATTCCTCTAGGAACCAGTCACTGCATCCAAAAAATTGTATTTCTGCATCTTGTCCTGATCTGACATTAGGTCATACTGTATATGGAGAGAGAAAAATTGCTACATCTGCATATTGAATTTTTTGATTCTCAGATAAAATCTCCTGATCAAAGTCTCCTATCTAACACATTTCTAGGCTTCTAATATTATTGTACAAGCACTTACAAGTTTTACCTATACTTTGTTGTTCACTGTTTGAGGTGCTGGTTGGCTGACATTGCAAGAGGTCAGATTTGCGTTTCTGTTTAATCCTGATTTCCTCAGTTCTTTGTATATCTCTTCTTATCCCCCTTATCTCATGGTTGCATTGAGGCAGCCTATTTCTTGGGCCTTGGGAAAGGGTTTTTAAGCATTTTGGTGTATGCTGCCATGGAGGTCCTTGACTTCAGTTTCCAACTAAGAAGCTGAATGTAGCCTTCAAAATACCCTTCCTACACTGCCTTTCTTCCTAAAGTAACAGAGAGAATGGTGACCATGATCACTTCTCCTTGATGCCCAATTATAACTAATCTAACTTTTTGGCCAGTTCTGCAGTCTTTAAACTTGGTGGATGAATTATTTGTCAGTCCCCTTGGATTTTGCAAACCATCTGTCATCATCTTTCATTGCCAACACTGGCTTTTGCCTATTGTGGAAATGCCCACAACTGCAGAGCCCCCTCAGTACTGAGGATACTGCAATACTGCCTCCAGCTTTAGCACCACTACTGCTGCAGCATTTTGAACCATCTCATGTGTGGACATCTTTGTGGGGGATGCTCATGTAAAATATGCAAGAGATAGAACAGGTATCACTTCTTACTTCAAAATGTCATCAGTGTTTCTGTTAAAGAACCCATATGAATGAGTCTATTTTTTTTTTGCTTCGCAGTAAATTGGAACAATGACAAATGAAAGTGATGATTGAGTAGAAAATGCCTGTCCTCTGAGTACGTTTTTCATGTGATTCTTTTTGCATAAGTATTCATACAAAGTAAAATGAAGTAGTTCTGTGATTGTACTGAAGGTTTGGCCTAATACTGGTCATAAATCTGAACTGTTGAATATTTAAAACATATTCTTTTAATAAATCTCGAAACTTTGATGAATTCAAATAGTACCTCTAAACCTATGCCAGTATTACTTGTTCTGATTCAATATATTTTCTTTATATTAAGCCCACATAATTGCTTCTATTTATTGCTCCCATATACTGGTATGTTCTGATATTGAAAGACTGAATTATTATTTTCTATGTCAATAATTTCAACATTTTAGCTAATACTTTATATTATTAATGTAGTACTACTTATTCTGAGCATACATTAGGATTAAATCTAAAACCCAGAAATGGGTAGTAATATAAGTATTAGAACCTTTGTCTGACTAGGTAAGATGGGAGAGAGTTAAATATATCTTCTGTATAGTTTCATTTTAACTCATTATGTTTATAAGATGGTTATCACCTCTTGAGGAGACTAAAGAAAAATATAATTTGTTATATAATTTGTTGTTATAGGAAAAAGTTTGGGTTTTTTTTTTCCTTCATGTACCTAGAAAAATGTTCTTGGGCACTTCAGAGTATTTTAAACTATTGGAGTTGTTTTGGTCTGTAGCCAATACTACAAATAATTAAATTAATCACTCCCTTTCTAAAAAAACAATGAGCTCTAACTGTATTCCAACTGTCCATGCTTCATAGTATTTAAGATACCATTTCAATTTTAGTTTAGTGTGTTTATTAGTTGGAAATCATACTTAATATAGAGGACTTACAATTGGGTGATCTTGAAGAGCGAAAATTTTATTTCCCCTATTAGTGCCTTGGAAATTACATTATGAATCAGAGCATTTTATTACGGTGGTTTTGCCAGCTTAAGTATGAGATTTGTTGCTAAGCTGTGTCTGAAATCTCATACAGAAACCACTTAAAGTGTTGATGAGCTCTGTTTATAGAACAACACTGTCATAATAAATGTTGCTTTTATTATTATTTATTCTTTTTATCTCAAAGTGCTTCAGAGAAGTGAGGCAGAAACCCTTTAAAATGTGAATGCGAAAAGAGAGATGCAGGGAAGAGGCATGATCTTGTGAGGATATATGACTGAGTGCATTCTTTTTGTTATAGTTTGGGTACTGACTTGTTTATTCACGGTTTCCCATCAGCCCTGTTCTGTTTTCACCTGTGGGTAAGACAGACCAGTCTCAGCAAAGCATTTTTACTAACTTCCCATT
Organism: Poecile atricapillus; assembly: GCF_030490865.1. NCBI lineage: Eukaryota > Metazoa > Chordata > Aves > Passeriformes > Paridae > Poecile > Poecile atricapillus. The sequence continues at coordinate 69,787,410 of NC_081251.1, read as the reverse complement.
TATTTGAAGCGATGTAAACACTGAAGAGCTAAATCCTTATTTGAATCCAGGCCTCTGGAGGTAGCTTCTTATCTTTATTTCAGAATCCTTCAAAAAGGCTAGGTGTATTACAGGCAGGTTGCTCTCTGGAATGATCTAATGAATTGCTGAAGACAAATCAACTGGGCTGGGCTATTTGGTTGGTACATCAAACTCCTGCAAACTGTTACACATGTTTTGGAAGAAGGAAATTTATTTTTGTGTGCTTATTATTGCTCATTTTGTTGCTTAACTAACACAGACATTTACCTAAATAGTTGTGTTTAATAGATTTTAACTGTTTCCAGTTATCCAAGTGTAGTCTACATATTTCCACAGATAGTCCACTCTCTTGTAAGGAGGAGGGACAGCCTCCTGACAATGTTTAAATTAATGAATCTGCAAATTCAGTCAAAAGAAGAGAGATTCCCACATTTCAGCCATGCTCCATCCTGGTGACTCATTATGATTTTCTTGTATGTTGGACTGTTGTATGTCAGGGATTTTCCACTGTCCTGGTTTAGGGCAAATTTAGGAGAAAACCTCCAGTGGGGCTCCCCCCGGGAAGCAAACCCACGTGGCCCTTTTCCCCCACCCCCCAACCGGTTCAGGAAGAGATTTCTCTGAGAGAAGTGGAAAAAACCTGTTTATTTCACAGGCACAGCACCACCCAGCACAAAAATGAACGATATCAAGTTACAAAACCTCTCGCCTTTCAGAAGAGATAACAAACTTCAGAGGATCTCTTTCCTGTGGGTGTTTGCTCTGTTATCAGTCCCTCTGGCGCTGGAAAATGCCGCTGCCCAGGCTGGGCTCCCGGTAGTCCACGGGTGCAAGCTCCCGGTGCTCCCCGGAGTCCCCAGACCAGAGCAGGTTCGATTTGTTTCAGAAAAAGGGAAAGAAAACAGTCCAGGAAGACCTCTCTGCTCCGGCTAGTTGGAAAGTCAAGGCGATCTGTGTCTTGTTGTCTGTCTGTGCTGTAGTCAAAACTCCCGATGTGGGGGGAGCAAGTACAGTCTCTGATAACAGACTCGGTGCTTCTTTTCCACTCACTTTTAGTCTCAGATGAAATTTTAAGAATATAAAACCTGTCTCTGGGTTAGGTAGACGAATGGGGATACAATTTAACATCTTAATCAACCCAGGACAATTGTGGGTGTTGTACTGTCTTCTGAAGAACCAGAATTGTTTCCTCTCAAAGTCCACCTCAGTTTTTTTCTTCTGTACTGTTTTAAAGTCATGTTTGTAATGTGATATATAATTTTTCAGATACTTGCACTTTTAATCCATACTTGTCCTCTGTGTTTAAATAGAAGTTCTTATTTTTCTTTGAAATTTTTTAGCATATGAATACTGTTGATTTCTGAGAGTTGTCTGTTGTTTGGCAGTTAAATATTAACTGTTTAATGTTAAATTTGCATAATAGCAAAAATTACTAAAGCACTTTGATTTTTAAGAAGAAGGAGGAGATCTGATATTTTTCTGTGAGTGTAGGGATGGAAAAAGAAATGGTCTACCATGCTTATATCGGTTCCAGTGTAATTTTCTTTGCCATTCATGAGAGTATACCTATTATTGTGCATGTTCTAGAATAGAGAACAGAGTTTACATTAAAGTATAACTATGCTTAAAAGCCTGCAGGCATTATTCTAATCTCCTTTTTTTGCTGCAAGAGGGTGGTGATTAAAAAAAAGGGGAAAAAAGCCCTTTCAAAACTAAAATTTTATCTTATTAAGTTGTGGATTTTTACCCTACGAAAGCAGTAAGCCTTTTCTTGAGTTTCAGCAACTTGCAATACCTAAATTGATGAAAAGACTGTTCAGATAATTTCCTGCTTTTGTGGCTTTTTGCAGAGAATGTATAAATTATTTCTCCATAATCTTTAATTATGCTGAGCCTTAGGAACAGTTAGAAAGCATGCTGGAAAGTCTTCCTGAACACGCTTAATTCTGCATATCCCCTATTTTATGGCTGGGTTGAACAAGAAGAAGACAGAAAACACAAAAACATTTTCTTTCCTGCATTTTCTTGTTCTGCGACCCTAAATTTTGGTATTCTTAAATTTCACTCCTTTCTTCCTTTTTCTTTGTTTTTTTTGTAAAAACCTCTTGGTGTTGCCTTGTAGCATCCTTGATTGTAGGTGGTTCTATAGCAGCCTTCAGTTAGGGACCTGGGATATATGGTGTCCTCAGTTTGCTAAGCTGTGTTTGTGACCCATTCTGTAGTTGCTGGATAGTGGTCATGTGGCCACATACCTTAAAGCTTCCAGCTATTGTGGTTTGAAGAATATTTTTCTCCTTTGTGCTCTCCTTAATCAGTAAGTATTAATCTCCAACCTCTCTTTCCCATGTTATTGCTATCTTGTTGATACAAGAGAAGTTTGTGGATTTTTAAAAAAGTATTTTTACCTCCTGTATGACTTTGGTTGGAATAAAAAGGGATTCTTTGAACTAGGGCAGTCTGAAATGTAAGGAAGTCCAAGGAAAATACCACAATTCTGAGGAACTGCTTTTATTTTTGTGTTCATTTTGGGGTCTGTCTAAAAAAGTGATTGTAGATACAAGAGTTGGGTGGAGGAATATGTCTGAATGTTAGTTCCTTTAATTTGAAGAAGCCACCTGTTATTCTACCAGTTTACAAGGAGAATTGGAAAATAACTTATTATTAATGTGGATTATTTGCTACAGTAATGTAGCTCATATTTGTACTAGAACTAAGACATAAAATTCTAAAGGGAGAGACAGCTGGTTTACCCACAGAGCCAGGTCTGGAAAGACTGGAGATATTTGTGTGAGATTGGCTGTGGCAAAGCCTCAGCCCTGGGTGACAGGGCCCACTCCGCATATATTGGAAGAATTGAGGATCGTGTGAATTCTTTCACTGGCATCACTGTAGGAACAATGAGGCCTTTCCTGTAGTTGACAGCTGTAGTGCCTTTGTTTTGGGATGGGAACATTATCTCTGTTTGTTTTCTTTGACATTTTTGTTTATTTCTGGCCTGTAAGACAGCTATCAGAAGACACCCGTCACTTACTGTCCCTAGTGACTGGTTTAGATAGGACTGAACAGCTAGACAGCTTTCCTGTCTCTCAAATACTCTGTATTCTTAATGCCTTCTTGCCTTGTCAGGAAGAAATGAGGGCTGCCATTAAGGAGTTATTACCACGAAGCTGGCTGCAGGAATGACTGTCACCACGGTGGTCTCTGATGCACTGTGGCAGAGTCGTGTACATTAATGAGATGGAAATGAGAGTTTGCCTTTCCGCTCTTTACAATTGTCCTGGGGTGACTTTATGATACTGGTATCCCCAATCGTCTGGTTTATGTTATATATTAAGTTCTGCACCTTTAAGACTGGCTCTGAGAGCAAGAGAGGGGGAAGAAGAAGCGCGCAGTTTGTGTTAAAGAAAAACATCACTCCCACACATCCCGCTCCTGGACTGTGGTGTCTGCAGCACGGACAGACAGCGGGACAGAGCTTCTCTCTGGCTTTTAGTTAGTTTTAGCTAGCTGAGGCAGAGGAGTTCCCTGGACCTTTGTTTTCTCCTTTTCTTGGATCTGTGCAAGCCTGCTCTGGACTGAACACCCAGCCAAACCCCGGGAGCTCACGCCTGTGGCCCACCGGGGCCTGGGCCTCGGCACTTTCCAGCGCCAGAGGGACTGATAAGAACCTGAGCAAGCCGAGCTACACCACATGAAAAGGACTTTTCTTCCTAGACTTCCCATCCCATCGAACAGCAAGAGGTTTTATTATTTAATATTATTCAAATTTCTGTTAAATAAACAGCTTTTTCCACTTCTCTCCAAGGAATTTTTTTTTTTCCCTTTCCCGGACCAGTTGGTAGGGAGGGGCATTTCCCTGGGGAAATCCCCATTTGGAGTTTTCCTCCCTAATCTGCCCTAAACTAGGACAACAATGAGCATCGTTGGGGTGACCTAGGGATTTCAATAAAAGAGACAGGAAGATACATCAGTAGATTAAGTGACACTTTGCGACTTCTATCTCACCACCCTTCATTCAGTGTGGAATATCTCCGTGCCTTTGACTTTTTCCAGCAATTGCAAAAAAAAAAATACCAAAAAAAGGGGTTGTATTTGCTTTCCCTTTAATGCTTGCAGAAGTTTATAATGCAGCACAAAAGAGAGGATTTGCAAAAGTGCATGTCTGAATGCATGAATGAGATTCATGAGATTTGAGTTTGAAATAAACACAGTTAGACTGAGGCAACTGGAAGTTGGGATGTTTGGTGGTGAACACTGCAGTCATGTGGTGGTGCTTAGCCAGAAGATTCCTTCAGCCTCCAGTGATCTGCATCTTGTGGAGTCAGAGGTGACATCCTTCTGCTTAACCCAGTCCATCTAACAATGTAAGCAGTGTTCAGCTGTCTGCTGGGAGTAATGTCAGGGTGTGGATGGACAAGATCATCAGCATTTTGTGGACTATTAACAGAACTGACTTGCCAGTCACCTGAATCCTACATGCAGTGACACTGGGATTGCATGGCTTCCTTCCCCTTCAGAAAATGCTGCATTTCTGCTTTTGAAGTGGCCATATGAGGGTGATATCCTCCCTTTAATTTACTAATGGATTACTGCAGTGAAAGGTAGTCCATTGCTTTTGCTAATACCAGCTCAAGTTGTTTTTTTTGTGTTGTGTTTTCTGTTTTTTATTTTTTAAAACTTTTTTCCCTCCAATGCATTCTTGCATAGTTAATGCACATTGCCAGCCCAATGTGCCATTCCAGACTAGGTTTCCTAACAGTAAAATCACTTTTATTAATTACCTGATCTCTGTCTAAAAAGACATTTGAAAAGAGACAACCTGTATAATTGCTGATTCATATGATTACCTCCATTTATGTACAAGCTTGAAGTACAGACATTTGCTTTCAAACGCAACCAAATACTGAGGATCTTGTTACTATGCAATGATTTAAATAATTTAATTATTGTTTACCACATTCTTTATTACTGATGGAAGCCAGTTTCTCAGCGGCCAAACTTTGAGAGCCGCATGGTTATGGATCAATAGTATTTTTATTTTCTTGAGACTCTGAGCATCTTGTTCAGCCCATTAATTCCTCTATTCCAGCATTTTTGTTAATTGTTTATTTACTGCTTCAGATTTCAACTGTCTTATTAAAGGATCAACTTCATTAATATGATAAAGTGCTTTCTTTCTTATCAAAGCTCACCACTGATGCAGCTTTTCTTTATATTCTCATTTTAATGACATTGAATAAAAGCAAATAAGCTTACTGAATAATGTAAGAAATCTGAGACCTTAGCAGATTTTCAGTGCAAATAAGAAGGGACATCACCCTGAATTTTACACTCAAATAATTTTCATGGTATGAAATCTGGAACTTGTTTTACTTACAGATTTAAATATGAATGGAAGTAGCTCTTTGATGTATATGATCACAACATACAGGTCATATTGCTGTTAGCATCATCTGGTATGCTGCTTATTTAAGTTGAATTTTTTTTTTTGGTACAAAGATAAAGGTCAAGGCAATTGACTTGATTTCACCTTTCTGTAGCTCTGAGTGTGGAGATGCCCATCGCAGCCCCTCAAATTCAGTGTGGTTATTCCTCCAAGGTCTGCCAGAGGCATTTAGCTGTGCACTTGCCAGCAATGCTGGTTGGAATAGAAGTGTCCTCACTATGCTGGAGAAAACGCCTATGTTTGAGTAACACTGTTTGATAGTGCTAGGATATGTGGTAGCACATAATCCACCCAAGGTATTTGAGAGAGCTGCCTGGAAGGCAAGGAAGAGGCTCCCCCATCCTTGTTCAGTGTGAATGGTGAGGAATTAGGATCTTGAATTTATCTATGAGTAGAAACACGGAGAAGTGGAACTAAGCAGCTTCTCTGCCTTCTGTGCGCTGTGAAGGCTATTCATCCTGTCAAGGACTGGAATAGAGCTCCTGAAATTATTTTATTTTTTAAATACCCAAACAATGAAGTACCATCTTAAAGGTCTGGTGGCATGTCAGCCACTGGACCAGAGCAATAGTAAAAATTATGTTCTTTCATTGCTCGTTGCTGTGAGTTAAACGCTTCATTATATATGCTTTTGCTGAATGGCTGCATTCTACAAGTTAAAAACTGAAGCATGTAAGAATTTGGCAAAACCTGAACATCTAAATGCAATCATAGTCATTTTCTCTATCTGGAGATCAGAGAGATTTGCTAAATTTAGCACGTGTATAGGAGAATATGCCAAATGATAGCAGTAGTGGTAAGGCAAAAATGAGTCATCTCCAGCTCTTGAGAACCAGATGGAATTTTCTTTTTTTTTTTTTTTCTTTTAACTGGAGGTCAGTTTTATAGCAACAATAGTATCAGCTCATCAAAAATATCTGTGAAGACATTTTTACTTCAAAATTTTTTATGTTAAAAGGATTTTTCTATCTGAATGATATGTTTCAATTTCCATTAAAATTTGTAGTTTTTATGCAAGACAGAAAATGATGTATCAATTTTTAAGAGGCAGGTGTTTTTAAAAAAATTGCAGTTTGAGAAACCAAGGATTTTAGTATCTGTTTCTCTTAATAACCTTCAGGAAAAGTTACAATTGATTGATTTCTATAGAGTTCTGTAAATTTGTTGTCGACAACTCTAGGATTAAAAGTAAGCAAAACAAGCTCAATACTATAATTACTATGAAGAAAAGAAGGAGAACACCCTGCTTGCCCTAGGAAGAAGAAATTTTTGGTTTTATGGTTTCTTTTCTGTACTCTGTAGAGAAGGTCTTGTGATTAAACTTTTGGGGGCTTCTGGCTGTGGGGCTCAGCAGTAGATAAGACTAAGCTGTCTTATTTTCAGAATAAACGTTTACACGGTTTACAGTGTATAGTTACAAAATCCCCCACAATTTTTAGAGATCAGGAATTTTGAAGAACAGTAGATTAATCATCTATGATTTATCCTGGGAACATTAACTTGTTAAAATTAGGAAAATATGAGTCCAAGTAAATTATATGAAGCCAGAGATAACATTTAGACAGTTATCTTAAGAACAATTGAACAACCATAGAGAAAAAACACCCACAGAACCCCCTTCCCCTCCAAACCCGTTTTGAGAAACAGAAAGTAACAAATACTGGTTAAATTGAAAATAAATCTACTCTTTGTTTTTGTCAGCTTACTCGTCCATTCCAGGAATACCCAGGCAAAGTGGTTACTTTATATTTTTTTTGGCTGAGAATCCTTTTATAGTCATAAATTTTAGTAGGGATTTCAGTATCACACTGTATTCAAGACACAGGGAAAAAACAAATGTTTCATTAGCCAATCTTGCAGCTGATTTTGTCTCAGACTTGGTGTAGAATCCACAAGGGTCGTCCCAAGCTCTGTTGTTGCAGGAGTTTTGTGGTGCAGGGTGTTTTCCTCCCTTCTTGTGTAGTTGCATATGCTTGCTGCCTTCAAGAGAGGAGAGGAGCAGTCTGAGCTGAGAGGGGGATTTGGAGCAGGACCTCTCTGAAGCCCAGAGCTGCAGGCATTGCGCTGGAGTAGCTTCATCCTGCGTCCTTTAGAAATGCCCGAGGGCTTGCCTGGTCTTAATTTGTAGTAGCAAGTACTCTTTTATTGGCCCAGCATCTTTAATGACTGTTTGGGGATCATCTGCCACTTCTGGATACATGTTGCTAATTGGTGTGCATGAAGGAGATGACTATGTCAGTGTGGAAGGATCTGCCAAATACCCCAGCAAATGAGAGGTCTAGGGTTCTGGAGGTTTTTTTCCTCCATCTTTGGATGTGTTTTTTTATATTTGGTTAGAGGGTTAGTAGGAATTTCACAAAAGCACAAACCACCCTCTTTTATGTAAATATTTACTTTCACATTCAAATATCTATATAAAACTGCCGTGATTCTTAAGGATCTAAATCCCCCCAAAAGGCATCTAACTTGTGTGCAATTGTTCTTGGAGAAGTAGCTTGTTTTCTGGATTTTCCAGGGAGATTGCTTAAACACACTTAGGAAATTATATAAACTTTCTGAACTGAAAAGCTTCTTACGCAGCCACCAGAAATAACAGTCAATAAAATGCTTGGGCTTTATTTGCACATAAACTCTTATTTTTGAATAGGAATTAGGCGCTTATATTTGCTTTTTAATACAAAATGTCTCCAATAAATGTTAAGGATTTCAGTAATGCATAAAGCCTCTACAAGAGTTTTTTGAGCGCTGTGGAGTTTTCCTAAAAGCTACATGAAGGCAGTAAAGTGTGAAATTACATGAAATTTTCTTGAATGTAAAAGTGATTTTCGTGTCATTTGCTATTTAGCCCTTCTTAGACCCCACTCCCCAATCATTTTCTTTTTAACCAGATATGACATTTCTTGACCATCTCTAAGAAATAACAAAACTAGGATATACATGCAAATTGGCATGAAGAGAAGCAAGACGGTGATAAAAAAGATGACAAAGGCTCAAAGCAAAAGTTTAAGGAAACTGTTCTTATATTTTCATTTTAGCAAGTTAGGAGTTGAAGGAGAATATTTGTTGAGGCAAGAGGAGTGGTTTGGTAGTTCAGATGCAAAGGAATATAAGATTGGAGAAACTGGTACAGAAAAAATAATGCAATAGAAGAGTGATGTTCCTGAGAAAAGTCAGGACAGAGTATCAGTTGGGATGTCTGAGTAGCAAGTGGGGGATCCAAGCCTGATACAAAGAGTCATGTCTCTGCCTGCTTGTGACTATGCTGGAGAAATCAAGAATTTGGCAGTTGTACAGATTATATGCAGAAGCATATACCTTATTTTGGAGACAGGAACACATCTGATGCAGCGAGCTCAAGCCAGGTGTTACCTGTTTGGAAATGGTAATTGAATTGATAGTTATGGACAGTTTCTTGACAGTTAGAAAAGTGTATCAATCAAATAAACAGAGGACAACAGAAAGGTTTATATGATTGGAGTCGTTAAGCGTTGTGGCAAGTGCTGTACAGAATCAGTCTGTTTAAGGGAAGTGTTCAGCACTAGTTTTATTGTGTTATTTCTTAGTATTAGCTTTATATGAATGTTTATTCTTATTGCCTTTGTACTTCTGAGTAGGTTTGTAAGATCTGTTTTCTTTTTGATTACAATTAAATCTTTAATTCAATGCAGTTCCTTAACTCTCTTTCTGGGAAATGTTGCTCGTCTGGTATTTTTCTCCGTCTTAAAAACTCTACAGGCTGTTGTTTCATGACTTGAGAATTAAAGGGGAGGGAACATGAAAGAGGGAGTTGATAAAAGTTGGTTTTGGTTTTTGGAGATAAGACCAAGAGAATTGAATCATATGTTTTGGAGAAGAACATTATGAAGCCTAAAAATATTTTGGTTTGTTTTTTTAGCAAAATATTTTGCTTATGGTGAAACCACATAGTATACACTTCAGGATTTTTGAAAGCATTCTGAAGTTGTGTAAATGTTATTAGAAGCTGCATTCTGATTACAAAGTTTGACAGCACATCTAATTGCCAGAATTAAAGGGAATTGAATGTTGAAGGACAATCCTTCCTGCCAACGCCAGCTTAACTGGAAAACATCAAAACCCAACCGAGTCAAACCAAAACTTTTTTCTTTTTTTTTCCCTTTTTTTCCCCTCTTAAGCTGTGAAGAGGAACTGAACAGATGTGCAGACCTTTCTGGGTAAATGAAGGAGATGCAGTCACCAGAATATATTTTTCAAGCTGCTAAAATAAACCTAAAATAAACATGTTACTGATTATCTATCTATCTATCTGTCTATCTGTCTTTTTTTTTTTAATAGAATATGTTTTGTAAAACACACCTTGATTGCTATCAGTTTGTTATTGTGTATATTAGTAATGATTTAAGTCTGGTTTTGTTAGGCTCTGCCTACAATTAGTAGTATCATATAGTGCAATATGTTTCTGCCAAAAGCAGCACCTTCCAGAAAGCTTCTCAGTGTGTCATAGAATAAATATAATCAGTCTTACAATGATATATTATTAATGTAAGTATTTATTGAGAAAGCCAAAAATGAGTTGCATTTTTAATTTTTGCACTTTGTGATTTTGCCCCTGTATTGTTACCATTATATCAATATAAGCTTTAATTTCCTAGTTAAGTATGTGTGACAAAATTCAGGCTTTCAGGTCCTAAAAAGCCATCTTAAAAACATCATTACAAGTTTTTCTTTAAAAAAAAACAGTCTGAGGATTTCAGAAAAAAAAAAACAAACCTCTTTTAGAACAATTCAAATTCAAAACCTTCAGGTTTGAGTCATTAGCTGCAATATGCAATGTAACGGTGATGTCAATTTTTGTTTCATATTTCATGATTTTGTTTTGTCCATAGCAGGAAAGTATCTTGTCAATTAACTTGTAGTTCCTTGGGCAACCATAGCAGCATTTCCCTTCTGGTGCACTAAGGCCAGTGGTTGTTCTGTGGGATGTCTATGCTGTGCTAGTGACCTACTGCTTTAAATTGATTTAGCTCCTGCATGCTGTAGTGTTTTCAGGTGGTAAGGTACAAAGTGGCCTCTATAATTTCATTCTACAGGTTTCACTTTTAATTTTCACCATTTGTCTAGTTCAATAGTTATGTGGGCTTTAAGATGAACCTAAAAGAAGGTCAATATTGAAGTAGAGAATAAGCTGCATTTGTGTAAGCAAAGTTGGTGGTACAAGTTGTCTGCCCTTGTCTTTCTTCCCAAAGAGATTTATTTTAAATATTTTTTTTACATCTGCGGTATTGAGATCAATGGCCTGTTCAAGAAGGGTCAAGAAAATCTCTACCTAGCCATTAATATTCTTAACATTTATGACAGCATGTAGGGAAAAGACAAAATTTTTATGTCTTAAATATTTTGTGTTATAGTAAGCACTATTTAAGATGAATTATTGGGAGCTGGTAGTCAAGTCAAACCAGAAATCTTGAATTTTAAGTTTTAACTGCCAGTAATACTGATTTTCTAATGATAGGTGTGTATGTGTGAATGTGTGTGTATGTATGTATGCATGCATAAATCTTGTTCCATGGTCTGTATGCTGTAATCCTACCGGCATACTCTGTCATGCCTCAGGCTTTCCAGCTTTTATTAAATGTCCTTTTCTACTGTGGTACTTACTGTGAGAATTTGTGATTGCTGACCTGTACTTTAGTTCTATTATCTTATGCCTGCCCATAAAAATTGGACATGAGGGCAATTGGTAATGCTGACCTAACATGAGAAGTGTAGCAGGACTTAGGCCAGCTGTTCAGTTCAGTTTTTTTTTGTTTTTTTTTTTTTTTTTTTTTTTTTTTTTTTCCTTCTTGACATTAGTTTCTTTCCCAGTGGCACTAGCTTGGACATAGATGCCTAAAACCTGACTGCAGCAATTCCACTCCTCATCCTGGGACAACCAGTCATGTGGAAGCTTGACTGCCAAAGACTCATAAAATTTAAACTTTCTTCACAGAATTTTCATATGCTTTTCCTGGTTCATTTAAGCATTCTGGAACAGCTGATAGGGCACTGCAGAGTTGGCTGGCTCACAGTTTGTGATAGTTGAGGTCTGTAAATCCTGAGTTGCCTCAGGATTTTTTCATGTTGCCATCATGTTGACTATGGCCTCCCCTTAGCTGTTTGGGGCTTGAAGGCTGCATTGCATGGGCTTTTAAGTTAATACCAAAACTGGGGAGAAACCGACCTTGTCACCCAGGAGTCGGGTTGTGAGTAGAGATGGAATAAATGACTGACAATTTCTTTTGAATATCCAGATTTGCATGTGATTCAGGTTGAAATTAATAAGCTAATTCTTTGCTTGGTCTTTGCTTGATTTGATTAAGGCACTGGGCAGTGAAAGAATGTGAAGACCCAGTTCATCCTGTGCCATTTGTTGTTATTTAAGGTGCAGCTGTAATTTCAATAGTTGTGCAAAGCTTGTCTAAATTTCTTGACATTTAATGCCTTCAGCTCTTGTGAGTTAGTTTTCATACTATCTCTTCACTGAAAACATGAGAGCCTTCTGAAGAAGGGGAAAGTTTTCCAGTTGCCTCTTAGTGGACAGGCTACTGTAAGCTGGGATTCACGTCACTTAAACTGGGACACCTGAGTGTTGGTCACTCAGCCTAAGCTGATCATTGAAAGAGTCCAAGGAGAGGAGTAGATACCTGCAGAGGGTGATTTATCAGGGCTCTCTTTAGTCCCAGTTTCACAAGGTGTCTCGCTTTCTGGAAAACTGATCTCCTGCCATCCGCTGCAAAGGAAGTTGAAGCTGAGTAGCTCTAAGTGACAGATGTAGCTAAACAGACTTAGCTGAGTGAATTTTACGTGCTCTAAGGGTGGTACATCCTAGACTGAAGGATTTGCTCAGGCTCAGTGCACCAGATGGACTCAGCAGAACCAAAGGAAGCACATAAGGGCTCATGGTTCATAGTCTCTTTGGTACATGAATGATTGTCTGTGTAGTTCTGCTGCCATACTTAAGAGTTATTTAAATAAACACTACAATTAGTGAATTTAGAGGACAAGCATTGAAATGTAATTGTGTCCCAAAAAGAATTTACGTCCATGTACTGTATTCGAGGCAATGTGAAAACTTCCATGAAATTATGGATTATGCCTTTATTTTAACAGTAAATGTTAAAGCATTAGTTGAAATGAATGAAGGAAGAAAAATGGTAATGAAAAGTGAAATTCTTCATAATAAGCATATGAGTTATTACATTGTATTCTGTGATTTAGACATATCTTACATTAAGGATTAAAATTTAAAAATATTCCAACATATCTCTTCAGTTATGTAACATATGAAGAAAAATAGAGAAAAAACGCCCAACATTAAAAGATCCAGCCTTGATTTTCCTTGGCTCGAATGAAAGTATTATACTGAATCCATTCCCTGGTTAAAATGTTCTTTTCTCTTTCTCAGACATCTCTGAATTACAACTAATAGTGTGATTTTTAGCAAGCGTGGCACTCGATAAATATCAGCCTGTGAAAAACAGGCTATACATAGAGCCTCATACTGGAAATAAAAGCGTTTATTTTTCTGTTATGCTTAGCAGAAATTCTGACATATTCTGGAAGGCCTTCTAGTATATCAGATGCAGCTCCTATGATAATATGATACTTTTTATTGTCCCAGTACTCTCAAAGTACGGTGGAAGCAGTGACAGAATTTCTTACTCTAAAGGAAAATGGGAAAAATGGAGTTCAGCGTATGATCATGAAATCAGTATTTGATAATTTTTCTTTTCAGCCATTATTAATCTGCTTTTAACATTTGTTTGTTTGGGAAAATGTAGGGTTTTTAAAAAAATGTAATACTGAAACATTTTTCCACTGTATAAACAAACATGGCAAGAATTTGTTGATGTTTGGTTTTTTTGCCCTTTCTCCTAGTTGGAAGCAGAGTGAAGCATATCATTTATCCATGTCATGTAAAAAATATATATCTATATATATGAAATAAACCATGAATATTCAAATATAAACTTGTGGTTTATAGTGTTTGAGTTTGTCCTTGTGCATAATTTTGTGTGTTGAAGCATTTGAAAGTTAGTGTTGAAGTAGCTGAAACATACTCCTGCGGTTGGTGATTTTCCATTTCACTGGCTCATGTACAGTAGCTGGAGAGTTTGTTCAAGGGAATAAACAGGAATTAAAAATCGAGTTGTCTCTGAATGTTACATTGCAACATGTACACAAGCCTGAAAGGTATTTTTCCACCTGCTTAATAACATATTTTTGTGACTCACAGTTCACTGCAGCCTTCTGTCACTGCACCTGATTAAAATCTGTGAAGAGTTACCTGCTGGTTTGAGAACTTGATGATAGAAATTCATTTTCCTGTGTGCCTGAAAATTCTTTAATGTTTCTAAGTTAGCAGTATACAGTGTGTTAGTTCAATCTTCCAGCTTTTCCATGATTTGTTCAGCTCCAAAAGGAAGACTGTGAAAGAATTGAGATAAATGATTAAATAACTGAGTGCCCTGAAAACTGGGGTAAAGAGAAACTCTTTTAGCAACCCATAATTTTTTTACTATTTCAAAAAGCAGGATCAGCACAGAATGCATAGGGATCTTCTTACTATTCTGTTAATACCTGCACAGACTCTTTAATAACCAAGTCTTCTACCTCAGGGTACTTTAATTTCTTATGCAGAAATTGTCAATCCTATGCTGCTATTGAACCGAATCTTTCAGTCTCTGTGTACTAAAATTATTTTTCAGTCTATAACAAAAAATGGAAATGGAATGGGAATGCAATTGTTACAAAATATTCAGTGCATCCTACTCTGGAGGAGGCATTCTATGTTCTCCAGTACTGACTGAATAGTAGCAAGGTAAAGCACTTAGGGTATTGCTCTGTACTTTCCCATGCTCACTAAAACCTGTGGCTATGTGGCTGCTGGATTAACGGGACCTAGGTTCTGCCACAGAAATCTGACCTTTTGGCAAACTCTGTCAGCTTTGGTGTAAAATACAAAATACATTCTGTGAGGAGGGAATGCCGCAGATAAGACCTGTTCAGGTGTTTCAGTTTTCAAGGTGTTGATGCTGGAGATGTAGCATTTAAGGATGACACAGGTTTGCTTCCCCATCCTCTATTTCACAACATTCCAGGAGTTGCCAAGAAGTAGCCTATTAATGTCAGAAAGAGGCAAGCCCAGAGGCCAGCTAGGGCACTTGACTCCTGTCAAAATATTTTGGGATTATTTTCACACCTTGCCTATTGCATCTTGTTGCTACCATGTAGCATCTTTCCTACTATTGTTAGGAAAGACTTGTGTCACTTTATGGCTCTTTTGCACATGGGGTTTTTTTTACAGTATACAGGGTAAATGGGACATAAATAGTTTAGAGACTGCTTTTGAGGACAGCTCTTGCCAGGTAAGCTCTGTGATCATGGTATGTCGTGATGTCTCAAATAAAATGAAGAGTTTTTACATAGTTATATTTTTCCTAGGACATATGAGGGCAGTTTAATGAATTATATTACATTGGTTTAAAACATAATTTTAAAAATAAATAGTATTTTTTTTCAAGTTTTCTGTTATGGTAAAAATGTGGTAGAAGTAGAGCTGGCAAGTTAAATAAAATGATTAATTTACTATTGTCCAGAACATCTTTCTTGAAGCAAAGTTCACTAAAAACAGGGCTGCAATGGTGTGGCTTGTCATACAACTTGATTAAAGTTGTTAAATAAATACAGCTTAACTACTGTGATTCAAAATTGGGGTAAAGTTAACAAGAACTGTGAATATGATCTGAGGTTCTTGGCTGGAAGAATGTTTTCCTGATAACACTTCCCTTGTAAAGCTGAGTACCATGACTAGGGCTAAAAATGCCTGACAATAAAAAAGGAACCTTGCCTAGCAGGCTTCACATCCTTGGCTGTCCCAGTGCTGCTGCCTTCACTGGCAGCTGGTATTATGGGTAGAACATCCTGCCCCAAAATAGAAATGATTTTATTTTTGTCACACAATATGCATATAAACTGTAATATGCTAGGTATAGTGATTTAGTCCTAAATGTGATCAAGATCAGACTGCTTCTGTTTGGCATTTTGTCTTTCTTGTTGTGACATCCCTGGGTATTTGTAAAGGTCAACAAAAGTCTTCTCCTTTCTTCCTACTGCTCAGTGTGGCCGGTTGTGTGTGCATCATTAAAACAGAGGTAGAGGAAATATTGGAGAGGCTTTTAAAACTGAAGTTTTAAAGTGGTGGGGTTAGAAAATCAGGGAATATTAGAGAGTATACCTGTGAAGATGAGTTTTTTATGAGATATCTGGAAATCCAGAAGGCAAATGCCATGTGGTTTTTTTTTTTTTCAGGGATAGATGGATAAGATGTTAAAAATTTAATCCCTAAAAAGAGTTCCATATTCAGGGGAGGATGGTTGTCTGTACCTGGTGTTCTCCTGCTAGTAGCTCTGACTTGAATCACTGGGTGTAATCAAAATCACTAATCACTGCTCTTTCAATATATCAGTTCCCCGTTTATCCTGCTGCCTCATTTTACCTTCTTGTTGAGAAGAGCAGTAAGATTTCGATTGTTTTGCATTTTTCAAAATGCAAGTACTGTTTAAACCTGATGGTAATTGTGCTA
The DNA here is from genome assembly GCF_030490865.1 of Poecile atricapillus. Classification (NCBI taxonomy): domain Eukaryota; kingdom Metazoa; phylum Chordata; class Aves; order Passeriformes; family Paridae; genus Poecile; species Poecile atricapillus. The sequence goes on along the minus strand of NC_081251.1, from coordinate 69,771,340 downwards.
AACAGAGGCAAAATAGCTCAGCTGCAGGCCACAGGCAGTCTTGGAACCAAGCATCTGACCTGTTCATTGTTTCCTGTTCCCAGGGCCCTGCAGGTAAGGCCACCAAGCAGACTTCCAGCTGCTTTAATGTATTGTATATATTTTCCTATCACTGTACATATGGAGGATATTTCTTCTGAGTCATTTTTTAAAGGCAAAACAAATATATCAAATAAGTTGGGGAAAAATGGTCTTAAGCACAGGGGAGTAACTTGACAAATGAGAAATTTTGGTAGGGGATCTGGGAGTGAAATTCATCTGCCACTTCTGTCAATTTAATGTTCTTCCTGTCAGCTGCACTGTCCCTACAAAAGGCATTTATTTCCTGGTTTCTAGGCATTATAGTTTCTTAGATAAAAAGAATATAGTGTAGTGTTTTGAGACTGCTGCATTTTTTATTCTGTACACTGATGTTTTGCTAAATAGGTACATTGGGGCAGGTTAAGAAGAGATAAATGCTGAACAGCAGCTCTCTTTGGAGACAGTGGATATTGGTCCCCTTTTTGAAGGTACAACCAGTATCTTTAATGAAAAAATTAAAATATCTTTTGCACTTGATTATGTAGTGAAGATGTCTAGGAACTGGGTTTTCAGTGTAATGATTGCTTGGGGTTTCATAATATGGTTCAGATCCAGCTGTGTGATGGCCTTTTTGTGGTGTTTTAAGCTGGGTAGAGATTGAATATTGGCAGTAGCTCTTTTTGACTCTTGTCCCATGTTCATTGGGAGGTACCACATCCCATCTTAATGATTTTATTAATGGTCTACAGGAAAGAATCAGTCATAAATCAAAGATGCTCAGAAGAGAAGTTGTGAACCGTAGTCTGAGAGAATTTTTTGAAATGGATTTAGTCAAAGAAGAGTTCAGAAAGGTGGTAGATTTCTCATGGAAACAAGGAGGTGTCTTAGAGTAAATGTGTGATGTGAAAGGTTAATCTCATAAATTATAGCAGCTTCAGAATTAAAGCAGGGAGAAATATTGACAGAGGATTACATGGCTGAAACAGATGAAGATGGGAATGAATCTTTCCCCTTGCTCCAAAAATAAACACAGTGACAGGTGGGTCTGTGGGAATTGGAGGGGAAAGTCGCATGATTGATTGGGCTGCTGCAAAATATCAGTTTGTCAGAGCATTGAATTGGAACAATTCAAGAAATACTGCTGATAAAAGATGAAGGGAAGAGAAAGTGAACTAGGATGGAATGTGCAGACTCAAGCAGATGGTCATATTACAAACTTAGCTGCCTGAGACTGCTCAAAAGATCCAAGACTCCAGTCTTGGCTGATGAACCTTTTCTCACGTATTCTTGCATGAAAGGGATGATGTAGAGGGGAGGTTTTCACAGTTTGAATTGGAGTGAGAGGACCTTTTTGATGAGAGAGGTGTGTTCCTAGTGCCTTCTTGCTCTGGAACTCATTAATAAGAATATACAGAAAAAAGTATGTTTGTTCAGTTTGAGTCTCAGTATTTTGTGACCCTGAACAAATTATTTGCTTTAACAAGTATCTCTGTTTTCCAGCTGAGATTAATGAGGTATTTCTCAGAAAAGTGTTGTAAAACTAAAAAGCTTCAATGATTATTTTAAAATGCAGCATTTTCAGATACTGGTGAGGCTTGGGATTTATTAGCTTTTGAGTGCTGTGGGGTTATGAAGTCCTTGATATTTGTTAGAGTTTGCTACCTTCCTAACTGATTCAGATAATAGAGACAATCTTCTGTTTGCCTGCAGAATCTTTTGGACACTTTTTCTAGCATGCTCTCACCTCTGTATTTACTGCTACTGTTATTCACACCAGCAAAATCAAATATAGCATAGAGATCTCCTATGCTGTAATCACACCTTTGAGTGCAGAAGAGGCATAGCCTGGAACTACTGAGTGAGGGTGTAATGCAATAGATTCTTATCAAATTCCTAAAATAGGTGGAATTACATCAAAGATAAATTTGAAATAGTGAGGCTGTTAAAAAGCTGAGATCAGCTCACCAGATGTTTTTGTTTAATTTAGTAGCTACACTTTGTTGCAGATGTTTTCCACCACTCTTCTGTCAGATGCGTCAAATGCAGAGTTAGCCATTGCTAACTATGGTAACAGACAAGTTTATTATTAGACACTGACAGCTGAAATTGGCATTTTTTTAAAGATTGTAGGACCACAGAAGCTAATTGGTGAGAAGTAATAAAATGAACCATCTAATTTGGAAATATGATTGTTAGCAGAAGTCAATCAAGAGCATGCTAGCACATGCACATGAATGCTGAAACTAAATTTGACACTGTTTCATGATGACTCGGTGGAATAAAGAGCTGGAAGAGGAAGCATTTGGATTATATGTATATAGCACATCTGCTTTCAGTGTTGTTTGCACGTTGCTATCACTAGTAGGTAGTTTGCTCAAGGAGGTGGCTAGCATGTGCAGCTGAAGGTTACAGTCACCTACAATACCACAGCAGTGCCCAGCCAGACCAAAGCCAGTGCTGTGCTTGTTTCTCCATGAAGCACTTCTCAGAGCACAGAAAGTGCCATTGTTACCTGGTTGTGCTGGAGCTGTGCATTCTGTTTGTTCATTGCCTTCTGATCGCGCTTGTCATTTCCTTTGGGTGGCTGTGGAATGCACAGACTGGGATGGGCGCTGTGTCTGAGACACTCTGCAGTGCTGAAGCATAGCCCCTACATAAACTCTGCTTTGCCATATAACATCATGCCATCCTAGTGCTGTGTAACAAGTTTTTTTTCGTTGTATTTAGTGTTTGCTTTCTGACAGGCTCTTTGTATCATTGCTCTTTAGTGAAGACTTTTTATGACAAGTGCAGAAAATGAATCTGTGTGACTCAACATGGGTTCTTTTCTTCAGGTTTGGTTTTCTTTTTTTTCTTTTTTTTCTGCCACTTGTCTTTAGTACTGCAGATTGCCATGAAATTCCTGTAATGTTGCAAATTATTTTGATGACTAAGTTAGAACTTTTTGGGGAAGGAGGAGGAGGTAACACGGTTATTGTACAAGCAGCCGGCTTCATAGTACTGTATTGAGAACTACCAGCTGATCTGGTCCTTTGGAATTCCATCTGTTCTGCCTGGGGTTTTCTTTCTCAAAGGAGAATTCCATTGGAATAAGGTTGAATTCTTAGGAAATTACTCCTCCTACAGGATAAAACTAAAACATGTACAATTAAATGTGTTCATACCATTTAGAATTGTGGGGCCAGAAAAGTCATCTCTCTTCTTCTCATCCTGAGACAAGTTCAATTATGCATAAATCATCTTGAAAGAAGTTTTCTTGAGCAGTTTTTGCAGTCTTGTAATGATGAAGCTTCTTAACTGGTCTGTAAAAATGCTTTATTTTCAGAAAACTTTCCCTGTCGAATACTTTTTCCCTTAATGCAATAAGGAACAGTATTACCTGTCCTCTATTCCATGTTTTAGTGACAAAAATACCAATGTTGCCAAATTTTCCCATAATCTAAGCGGACTGCATCCCAGCAGTTTTTCTGGATCTTTCCTGTTTCCCTTTAGGTATCATCAGTCTTCTTGTTATCTGTCCTTCCCTTACTCAAAATGAAGAGTCAGAATGGCTGAACTGCACTATTGCAGTTGAGTGATCTGCAACCAAGGAGGTAGTGTAGTTGTGGTTTGAGCTTAGAGTAATCAAAAGTTTGTGGCCTTTTTTACTTTGGTCACAGTCTTTGTGTTCAGATGTCAGAAGCTCTAGAGTCATTGTCCTAAATTGGTATTTAAAATTTAGTACTTTGTTGAAGGCACTGGCTGATCAGTCAATTACAGAATTAACAGTTCAGTTCTGTTGCTGTCTTTGATACGGTTGTTGGAAAGCTTTTTAACCTCTGCAGATCATAGTTCTTGCATGTTATGTATGTGGTGTTTCATAAATCTTGTGCATCAAGGCTTCCATTTGTTATCTGCAGGGACTTGGAGAAGGAAAAACACCATCTTAGCTTGTTACTTGACTTCTCTGTTGTAGCTTTTTGCCTTCTAAAGCACAGAACGAAAAAGGCTCTGGGGCAACTAGTAGTAGTAGGGCTTCTGACAAGACTAACAGCGCGTTGTGTCTGTTACTCTGGTGCCTATCATTAAAAAAAAGTCACATCTGATTTTTGATTTTTCTTTTTTTTTGGCTGGCCAGATGTCTGGTGTCATCTTAGGGGATTGATTTGTGGACCCTATTATCCTGTTAATATATGTTTGCCTGTAATTATATGAGTCTTGTGCTCAATGACCCACAGGTCCTTCAAACCTTTACTCTACTCTCTAATCTAGTGTTTATCTCAACAAGGCAAAGGGAAGTTGAAGTTTATAAGTCAAGAAGTATTCTACAGTTTTCCTGGGCAGAAAGCAGTTTGTACTGGCTAAACTTCTATTTGTAAATCTACAAAATAGATCAAAGTATGTGTAGTGCCTATTCCCATTGCACGGTTCAGTTGCACAGCTGAACAGTAAATCGGATGGAGTCAAGCAGAACTCTGCCTGTGTGGCATTTGAGGGATTTGCCTCCTATTAAAAATTGAGATATTAAATTAAAGTCTGTAATGAGATCCTGATTTATAGCACATGGAAGTTGAGGAAACATTCCACTAACTGCAGTATTTATCACATAAAACAGCAGGAGGAATTTGAATGTATAAGCATAACTTACCAAGTTTAATCTTTGAATGTTGAATTTTGCAAATGTGACACTCCTTTCTCTACACTCTTTCAGAACTGGTATATTGTCAGGGCACAGTAGAAACACAGAGTCAGCATTATATCTTTAAGGGAGGTAATTATGTATAATCAGATTGTGAAGAGCACAGCAAATTATTTAAATTAGTAATAACTCATGTTATTTGTTGCATTCTCTGCAAAGAAGTAAAATATGAAGTATAAAATCTAAAATCAAGGGAAATACTTCAAAAAGGTTGCCTGTTTTTGTCATGAAATGGAGGGGAAATACAAATGTTATAGTCATGACTTGAGTTTAAGCACCTCAGGCTGAAGCACATACAAGTGTTTCTAAAGAAATGTATTGCTTGTGGTATATTGCTACTTTATTTATCTTCACCTTTTCCTGTAGAGGATTGTAGAGTAGAAGCTCCAATAATCCAATTTTCTTGCATGGTTAAGATAAAACACTTGGAGGTAGTAATGGGATAGTTTGTAAAACAGGAGAATGACATATTGTAAGAAAATATATTTTGCATTCTCAGAAAATGGAGAAAAAAAAGGAAATTATTCAATACTTATCTTTTGACTCCCCATTAAACAATTACCAGATATGAATTAAATCAGAAGTTATAGAAATATGTGAAATGATTAAAAGTTTAAAGGACAACAATGTGCAGAATAAAAATAAAATAAAATAAAACATGATGAATATCTAAAAAACCTCCACCAAACAAGCCACCAAGTATCCAGTTTCCAGGAAAATGCCACAGCAAGTACTCTGCCCTCTAAATTCCAGATATGTCCATGTTGAAGAGGTACTAACAGCTACTGCACTGTAGATGTGCCCACCTGTGGGAATTGTCAGACACTTGTAGTTCTTTAGAATTAACATTGAGAGGGTTAAGGATTAGTCAGAAGTGACTTTACATGGCAGGTAACAATTTTCAGGGTTTAAAGGACACAATGTCACTATTAGAAGGAAATACATGCATGCATATATGTATGAGCAATGTAACAAAAACATATCTACCTATACATATGTATGCATATGTGATTTTGTCCAGTTGGAACTTGAAATTAATTTCTGGCAAAATACACGTAGTCAAAACACTTATGTTGGAACATAACATGCCCAGATCTTGACATGAGAAATCGACCTTTCTTCTTGACTGGGTAGTATATATTTCATGTAATTATAGGAGGTTTGAGTACGTTTCATAGAGAAGTCAAATACTTGCTGCAAATGAAATTAAGTGCTATTAAAGAGCTTGAAAACTTGCTGTTTTAATAATGTACCTTGAGAGCAAACCTATGCTCTTTCCTCATTGATCTGGTCTTTCAGAGTGCAGTTCTAAGGATGCAGTTTGCCAATTTATGGCTATTACTGGCAGTATTTTGGATTTAGGTGTAATTTTTAGCTGTAGAAAATGCTGTGGTGCTGTTAAAAGCAAGTGTTGTTTTGTTTTTTTAGACACTAGGGTCCTCTGCTAAATCATTCAGTATTTATTTAGTATCTGTGAGTATAAAGATTTCATGACAAGAATTACATAATACTTAATGAATAGATATTATTAAAAATCTTCTATATTCTGCTTTTTAACCAATAACTGTCCTTGCTTTTCCAAACTGGACATTTAAAAAAAAAAGTAGGGCATTGTGACATAGATGACATCTACCTGAATTTTTCAGAGTACTTCTTGAAAAATCAGAATTCATACTGTAGTGTTCTTATCAAAGGCATGTGCTGTTTAAGTCACCACAGGTGTCTGACATGACACAAATGCAGAATATCTTCATGCTGGGAGATATGGTATCTTTTAAACTGGAGACTGGTGCACTGGCTGAAACAATGATTCATCAGGATTAATGGGTTACTCCAGGATGGTTCTTGCTCATCATTTTAAAGCATTATATATGGCTGCTTATGGAAGCTTTAGCTGCACAGTGCCTTCCACAAATTCATTTCATAGAATCCTTGAATGTTAAGGGTTTGGAAGGGACCTTGGAGATAGTTCCAACCCCCTCATCCTGGGCAGGGACACTTCACACTAGACTGGGATGCTCAAGGCCTTTTCAAACCTGACTTTAAGTCTGGCAGGGTTGAAGCCTGTTCCAGTGTCTCATCGCCCTGACAGAATATTATATTTCATGTGGATAAAAAGTTTGTACAAGTGATTGATTACGTTGTAGCATTAAACACCCGTGCTTGAAGTTAGTTTCTTGAACTCTGAAAAGTTTGTCTGTGTTTAGTTTACTGTGATGTCAAATAACTCAACATTTGCAGATATGTTTAAAAGGGATAAATATTCTTTTCAGGACATTTGCATTGCCTCTACCCCCCTGAATTTTCAGTCAAGTGTGAAGAGAGTTGAAAAATTTGCTTAACTTCTGACAGGTACCGTTACAGCTGTATTAGTTATCATAATCTAATACCAGAAGATAATAGGAAGGAATAAGCCAGTTTGAGACATCTTATAATTCAAGATTTAGGAATATCTGAAAGATATTTTTCTTTCATAGACATTTTGTACGATGCATATTTTAGTGTTCTTCATACAAGAGCAAAGTGACCTTCAGTGAAGGTCTCTGGTAGTGAGACTTCAGATAAGGAAATTATGCATTTTTAGCTCTCTTGATACTGGAACTGCTTATCATTTTCTGATTTAAAAACAGGTTTAGAAAAATTCTGCTGGGATGCTTATCCACTTACCAGTCTGCTTTAAAGAAATGTAATGGAATAATGTATCAATATAATTCTGCAACACAATCAAGTTGAATATCTGTAGGAATCTTTTGAACACATAGTAAATGTTGGAAGACTGAATCTAATGTGGAGCCTATATTATATAATTCTGTAATGATGGCACCAAAATGCAAAGTAACTTAGAACTCTCTGGGTGTGACACTCATTATCTGTAATTACCTTTCATGTGATCTGACAATGGTATGACATCTTTCTTAACCTTATGTGCCAGTTGTTTCCACACCACCTGGACTAGAACAGTAAGTTCCACAACTCTCTGACTCCGGGGCCTGAATTAAGAGAGCATTTGTGACCATCTTCATAAAAAAAATCAAAGAAAATATAACAGAGTTGAAATTTTACTTGTTTTAATGAAAATGTCCTGCCAACCCAGAAACAAACTTTGGAGAAGGGTGTGTGGGGGTGATTTATTTTCATGAACTTGTAAGCATTCAATAATAAAAAGTCTGTTTTTGTTTGCCAAGTATGTAAAAAGCTAATCCATGTCTGCTGTACACTGCACAGAGAAAGAAGGGGAAAATGTTTGCAAAATGAATTGAGTAAGTTTGTGTGTCAGGAAATTTAGTAGTTGCTGTATTCCTGTTCTTAATCCTCTAACAGTCAGCATCTGCATTATACATGTGTGCTTGGTAATTGAGCTTAATTGGTTTGCAGGGAAGGGTATGATACATTAGATCATTAACTAAAATAAAGTATGACAGAGACTTGCCCCAAACCACCTTATATTTTTGCTGCTGTCAGCATGGAATAATTTTTGGAGATGGGCTATGTAGAAAACTTTTCACATGTTCTCTAAAAGCCTAGCATACAATGGTAGAAAATGGGGCATTACAAAACAAATTTGGTGTTTCATTTCAGTAGAAAACCTTATGTTGTTTACTTCTGGCTGTGGAGGTACAATGTTGGAATTTCCTTTAGCAACCCTTTTTTGGAGACAACTCTAGCACAATGATGACAGGGTCACTGAAATTTCTATTCTGCTGGGGTGGTTACTTCAAGGAACCTTCAAGGAAGAAGGGCTAGGAAGAGAAAGAAGGAAAATGTAATTATATAGCTTCAATATAACACCACTGTTTTTAACCTGAAAAGAAACTTTATTTGAATCAAGTGTAGTTGAGATTAGGAAATAGTAATTTAATGCTTGAAAAATAAGCACAACCAACCACTTGGTCTTCCCTGCCAATGCTATGGGTTTTAATAGATGATGTTACTTTTACAGAGTACACAGCAAAGCTGTTAGGTCTCTATGTGTGGTCTTTTCTATCCTTGATATTGGCCTTCAGGGATTTTTCTTTGTTAACTATGATTTTACAGTGTGAACCTCACCAGTAACATATGCATGTGTTACGTTTTTTGGTTTTAATGCTTGACTGGAAGCAGTTATTACTTTTCACCTCTATAATTGACTGTGAATTGCAGCATGGGCATTGTGGCAGGTACACAAGGAAAATTGCTTTACCTATACTTACCTTTTCCATATGGGGACAATTAAAATAGGGTAACAGGAATTAATTTTTTCAAGTGTCCGATTAAGCTCTCTGTAAGCTCCTGTTCTTCTCAGATTGAGATACACTTCAATTTAAGCTAGTTTAATTGTTTGAGTAAAGTAAACGGAACCAAATGAAAACTAGCTTAATTCAGGATGTTTACAGGTGGCTTCAAATCATTCAGTTCAATTTGAATTCAGGTGTTTATTTAATTTGATGAACTTTTCTGAATGTCCTTCTGTAGCAAGCTGCCCTTAAGATTAGCTTCTTTTTCGTAAACATTCCTACTTTAATGCATGCATTTTTGTAGTCTCAGCCTGTTCTGCTTCCAGTTGCATGCTTCATCTTGTAGTTTTGTTGTTTTACTTATTGAATTTTATTTACAGTGTTAAATATGGCCTCTTCATAGTCATTCATTTGAAATTTATTGTTGGAAAATCATAAATGTATTGGCAGAATGCATACGGGTATGCTATTTTTTCTATTCTAAAACAGAAAATCTTTGCTAGAAAATAGACTCATTGCAACAAAATTTTCTTTCTTTAACTTGAACCATATATCTACAGAGATTCTCCAGCTGCTAATCGTGTTACTTAGAAGAACTGTGATCTCTGCCTCTGTTTTTGGGGGCTTGTTAATATGATCTTTAACTATTACTACACAGATTTAGTCCTGTAAAATTTTAGTTAATACATGTTAAGGACTAAGGAACGCAGTGTTTGCTTTACTGGGTGCAAGATATCATTGGTTCCTCCTTGTCCTACACCCGCCTTTCTCTGAAATACTGAGCAGAGCTATGGGACAGCTTTCCCAATAACTCATTTTCCCTTTTAATTCTGAGTATTTCCTGATATAAAATCTCTTTATATGCTTGCACATTAGGATAAGCACAGAGCACTTAATTGACAAGTTCATAAAAGTCTATTAAACTCGGTATAAGATAGTGGTAGTACTTTCTGTGATAAGATTCAGCACTCTGCTTAGTCATCATACTTTTATTATCTTCTATCACAAAGTCTTGCTTGCTCTCAGAAGTCTCAGCAAGCCACCACACCTCCTTCTCTTAAGAACCTGTGGGTAGTTCTCTCCACAGCTTTTACCAGGAGCAGCAGTGATTAGACACTAGCTCATTGGAAGAAAAACCCTTTATTAATTAAATTACACAAGATTATACAAAGATTACTTTCCAACTTACTGCAAAAACCCTAAGTTATGAACTGTATAGACAGAGTGGCTCTGAAGAGAGGAAATTTTTTTCTCTTTTGTTTACTTATTTCTTTACAATCTTCTATGCACTTGCACTATCTAGAATATGTGCAGTATATACACAAACAGATTAACTGAAATGTATATGGTACCCATCAATTAATTGATTTCAAGCTTTTCTACTTATTTGCATTGTATGAAAAGACCTATGAAAGAAATACTAATTCCTGTTTACTTTGTGTGTAGTTAAAATAAAACTCCTTCTTTGACTTTTATTACCTTGACAGGCAAACAGAAAGAGCACGTATGCAGTTACTATAATTATTTTAATTGATTTGCCCACATTTACAATTCAAAATAAAAAATATGCTGAGGTTTGATTCTGCTTGTGTTCAGGGACTTAAGTTTGTGCATTTAGCAGTGATTTTCTAAAAGCTTCCATAGGTCTTGTTGGGTCAGAAACATAATTCTCTTAAAACTAACTCTCTTTTTGCTTTTTTTGTTTTGGTAGGATGATGAAGTGGTTCTACAATGCACTGCAACTGTTCACAAGGAGCAACAGAAATTGTGTCTTGCTGCAGAAGGATTTGGCAACAGGCTTTGCTTTTTGGAATCCACATCTAATTCTAAGGTACCCCACTGAGTGTTGTAATTGTCATTTCATGTCACGAAGCAAGAATAGTTGTAGCATTGCTTGTTTTGGTTTAATATATACAAATCTGTCAAGGAGAAGGGACAAATCAAATCTGTCACTTATATAAGGAATATTTAATGCCCATTCAAAGTTTAATTGTTCCTTTGTCCTTTGGCTGGACTCTGGTGTAATGTTTTCTGTTTTGGGTTTACTTTAAAACTAGTTAGCTATAGAAGTCCACCCCAAATAATACGCTTGTTATTTTGCTGGTCTGAAATCAGTTGTAGTAAGCCAGAGCAACTTTTGTGTACTGCAACTCAAAAGATAAGTTGATTTCTCTGATTCTAACTCCACAGAAAAGAGAGCAATTATTCTATTTATGGTAAGTTGTGTGGCATTTATATTGAAATGATTATTACTTTGAGACCTGATTCCCTATCTGAGCATAGTGCAAGTATCAAAATGACCTCATCTAACACATTTTATCTAAGCCTTCTCTAATGCTGGTATATGTGCAGTAGATAGAGTGGTTTGAAAAAATAACTTCACTGTTTATTGCAAAGGAAGGATTTTGTTTCACAATCACATATGCTCAAATAAATGTTATGAAGACGAAAATGGGCCTCCTGTGGGCAGAACTTGTTTTATGGACAAAGTAATGGATATACTTGGGCATTTTATTAATAGAAAGGGAAGAATGTTGTTTAACGTATTTGTTTTTTCTTTAGTTGAAATATAAATATTAAATAAGAAAATATAATAAAGGCAAATCATCTGGAAAGACATCTAGAAAGATTTAGAACAAAAAATGATGGTTATCTTGCCAGCTTTCATAACATCACTTTGATTTTCTCTGATACTTCACAGAGTAATGCTTCATTTTCTGTCTCATCATTTTGAATGCATTATTCATAATAATAAATTTTTCACTAGGATATTAATGATTCATTATAATAGCAGTGATCTTGATGAAGTAATTCATGCTGCTCTGTTTTAAATGAATCTTTTTAACAATAAAAATGTGCTAGGATAGAAGTTGTAGTGCTAGTTGCCTGTGAGGTCTGAAAGATCTATTTAATGAATTTGTTATCATTCAGTAAGTTTGGATATTAAATCTGCAGTCTCTCTCTCTCCATATAAAACTCCTGAATATTCCTGTCTTGCAGGAATATAGTGTAGGCTTCATATCAGTTTGGTATGCTTGTTTGCTGATGCTGATTTTTCTCCTTGTTTTATGAAGCAATCTGTATTTTGCTCAGTTTTCATGAGCTTGGGGGTAAAAAAAGCAAACAAAAGAAAGCCCAAGCAGCTCATCTGTGTTTTAATTTTTAAGGGCTGACAGTTGCTAGGATGAACTCCTCTGAAGTCATTCATAGATATAAATACTGAGGGAGCCATGAAATTACCAAATTCTTAATGCAAAGATGACTATAAATAAGAGTAAATAAAAATGTTTTTACTCCTAATGCCTGTACCTATTGCATGTTACTATTATGTTATATAAGGAGGAACATAGAAATATACAGAGAGGTATATGATAATTTGAAAATAGTTCCAGCAGAGTTCTTGAGCCTGTTAAAAAAATTCTATGCATGTCTTAGAGGCTGTTTCCAGTTAGAGTGGGACTGTGATGCACTTTAATGCAAACAGTAGAGTGGCATCTGATTTACAGGCAGGGATCAAGGATAGGATGCAAACCCAAGCACCAGTAATAGGCAAGCACAAGTAATAGACTTCAGCTATCATCCTGGACTTACATTTTTGAGAATGCTTGTTACTATCCTGTGCTTTTCTCCAGTATCTTTCAGGATGTGAGGACATGTAGCTGACATTTTATTAGCACAACTTCTTCGCGTGCACTTTCCTGCCCCAGGATCACTAAATAATTCACACGACTTAAACAGTGGTCAAAGTGAAGATATATATTGATAGAATAATTTGGTAACTACTGACTATTGACACTTATCTCTGTACAGCAATAACAGTGGGAGATAAGGCACAAGATGAATGTACAGGGCAAAGTAAACAAGGAGTTCATTCACCTGTTCCCATGAGCAGGCAGGTGTTCATCCTGAGGAGAACAAGGCTTCATCATGCATCATGGTGGCTTGCTAAGACAAATGCTGTTATTCTGAAGACTCCCTGCTTCCTTTTTCATCCCCCCCCTGCTCTGAACACTGAGCATGACGTTGTGTGGTCTGGAATATCCCTTGGGTTTGCTGGAGTCAGCTGTTCAGCTGTATTCCCCCACAGCTCCTTGTCACCCCCGGCCTGCTTGCTGGTGGAGGGGCTTGAGGAGCAGAAAAGGTCTTGACTTAGTGCAAAGCTGCAAATTGCTCAAATTGACCCCATATCTTGAAGAGTAAGATAACAGATAAGGAAGACATCAGGTCTAAATTCTGCATAATTTTATTAATAGGAGACAGTCCTGAATATAAAACATACAGGTTTGCCCAAGATAAACGTGTGACTACCTCTTCTGTAGGAGGGTAGTAGCTCAAGAATAATATTTCTATTTCAATTTCTTCCAATTTCAAAGCAGATCTTTGTTCAATCCTAGAACAAAGATCTTGTTCTAGGAATAGGTTGTAAGTGTCAAGTGTATAACAATATTAGATTTATAAACCATCAAAAATCTTTAACATTGAAAAAGTTGCAGCAACAAGAATAGCAAAACGCAAAGACGATGTGCTGAGGACAAAATGTAAATTGCTTACTTTCCTTATCTCATGCAATTATTTCTTTAGAAGATTTTATCAAATCTATAGCATGAGTTTTTATTTCGTAAGTAGGAAGAAGAAAATGAGGGATGGCTGTCAGAAAAAAAAGGCAAGAGTCTCATTGTTGTGGTTTAACTCCAGCCAGCAGCCAAGCCCCACAGAGCTGCTTGCTCACTCCCTTGGGATAAGGGGTGGGGTCAGGGAGAGAATCAGAAGGGTAAAAGTGAGAAAGCAGAAGAGGCCTTGGCTCTATGCAAGCCCTGCTCAGCAACAACAAAAACATCTCTGTATTATCAACCCCGTGTTCAGCACAAACCCAAAACACAGCCCTGTACCAGCCACTGGGCAGAAAATTGCCTCAGCCAAAACCAGCAGACCTGTAAATGTCCTTTTTGGCAATCGTCTGTAGGTAATTTTCTTTCATCATTTTTTGCTGTGCTTCTAAATTCATTCCTTGTGTGGAAGACCATCCCTTTTATCAAAACAGAGATTAACTTATCACAGTATAAGTTAGACCTATTTCTTTACATGTGAACGTTAGTTGTTGCTTTCTGTATATAAACAGAATATGAGGAAGTCCATTCATTAAAAGATTATGTTGTCTGCTGGTGAAGTAATTTTTCTTTTGACTTAAATAATGCATGGATTGCTGAAAAGCAAACAAGGTGGAGCTGTTTTTTAACAGCTTCTGAAAACTACTCCTTTCCATAGTGCAGAATGAAAAATACTCAGCTCTGGGTCAGTTACAAAGGTGGTATGGATCCCTTGTGAACCACAGCGCAGGAGAGCACTGAAAGCTGAGTTATGCTTTTCTAAATGGCATAAGGGTTTGGGGTTTTTTTCCTGTTTTTATGGCAGGTGGTAAATTAATTAATTTCATTATGTCCTGAGGTATGGACTTTGCATCATTAAAAAGTACTGATAAAAGCTATGTGTTGGGCTTTTTTCCCCTCTGGAAATCTCTGTAATTTTGACTTGAGAGAAGGGAGGATAATATAATGAGGGTTTTTGAAGGCCTAAAAAGGCCTCCCAAGTTGGTTTTTGTGGGTTTTTTTTTTCCCCCTTCAACTTCTTGAAGAATGCAGTGTGTGATCCTATGGTTTGAACTTTTTATACATAATAAGTTACAGTGCTGTGAGCAGAGTCCAGAAACTGATAATAATTCTATTTGTAAAGTTAAGGGGGTATTTCACATGGAAGTAATATTTTGATAACTTATTTTCCATTTTGCTTTTGAAGAGTCTCTTCTGTATCAGAGCAGAAAGGTTCTTCAGATTTGGTGCTGGACCTGGTGCAAGCCAGTTGGTTGGGAATTCTAACTCCATTATCCAGAGTATGTCAGTGATGCTCCATTGTTTGTTGGCCCCTAGATGCTACTGTTGCATAAAGGAGTAGAAAATAAAGCCTGATGGTAAGACTGACATACTGTGCTGACAAATACAAATAATTTGATTTTTATCTTTGCCCTTTTTTTGGTCAGATGAATTGGCAGGATCTGGATAGGTGGCTATGTTTGGCTAAGGGAAGAGGGGAATGGGGGAGGAGTGGAGAAGGGTATACCTGGCATAGACAAAGCTACATGAAAGTATGATTCTTTAGTATTTATGCAAGCTGTTTCCAAGCCAGCAGTCAAATTCTGCATGGATGTGTCTGGAGAAGGGTGTCATCCTGAATGGTGACATTGGCCTGAACTCCTGTACCCTGACTGCCTCTGGGAGAAAAACTCTTTTTTCTATTTGTCTTCCAGGGTGTAAGATCTGAAGGCAAGGGTTGCCTTCTTTTTTTCTCTTTTACAGCAAAAATATTCTCAGTGGCTAAGACAAATAATATGTCTCCAGAGAGACTGAGTCTGAAACTCTTTCTGAGAGCTGATAAACAGTATCTGCGTTGTGCACAGTTTTTGACTGTGTAAATCCAAATAGATAAAAAAAGCACATATGGATGCAAGTAGATGCTTTGTGAGCAGTTACTGACATAATGAAATAGTGAATTTTTAAAAAATTTATTCACTCTGAGAAATTAGATCAGTGTTTTTTGCTTGTGTTTACATTGGGTCATTCTGTGAATGTCATTTAGTAAGGTAGTTGGTTGGATTTTTTTTTTTCAATGTAATTTCTGTGGTTCATTTCTGTACATGTGTTTCCACCTTATCCTTTTAAAATAAGTCAAAAATTTTGTCAGGGCTTTGTAGCTGCACTTCTAGGTCCATTTTAAGTGCATTTGTGTCATGTTGCCAAAATGAATATTCCCATTTAATGGTAAAGATGGCACTGAATCTTATGTAATCTTATGTTCAGTGGACTCCATTTAGCAGGCTTTGACTAAAACTGTTGATTTTAATTATTTAAATTAAGAGAATTTATGAATAGTTACATATTACTTGGCCTACTTGACATACATAAATTAGACACAGGTAGATGAGGTCTTCATAGGTGTAGATCAGACAGGATTTTGTTCAGTGAGTCATTCTTTCCCAGTAAAATGCTCTGTAGGAGTAATGTAAATAAGGACAGGGTGTTCCACAACACTGTATGTAGTTTTATGCAGCACAGGATTTACAAATTTTTAAATATTATCTTTATTATTTATGTATATCCAATTCAGTTTTTACTTCTTGTAAGTATTGTATAAATTTTGAGCCCAAATGCAAATTGGTAGTTATATCTCTCAGACCTTATTGTGATCCTTGCACTTAGTCCCAGAAACCAACATAAATATTTGTTGAGATGGAAAGTGAATAATTTAAAATGAATGTTAAACATTTGGACTATGAAAAACACTGTCAGATCTCCATGGCTGTAAAGCAGCAACAGAAATGTGGCTTTATATCAGCTGAAAATTGTGGGCATTGTTCATAGGCATAAAAATATAGTTTAGTGTATTTGTACTATCTTCTGTAACTCAGATAGTTTTTAAAAGGGAAATAAAATGTGTGACATCAAGCAGGTCACCACAGACTAAATGGTGTAATAATAATAGATCCAATGTGTGAAACCTTACTATTTTCATTTTTCATTATATCTCCTGTTGAAGCAGATATTTGAAATTTTAAATTCACACAGGAATGGACTATTTCTGATCTTAAAGAAATACTTGTCATAAAAGCTAGTTTTGCCAGAGATATACATTGAGTTTTAGCTTAATAAGGCATTATTTGCTATAAAATACGAATTTAAAGCTCTTCCTGTCTCCAAAGTGAACAGTCATGAATGGGAAATCATGCTCACTTATTATTATTAAAAATAATACGTTTTTATAGGCCAGTTCTCTGGTCTATTTTGGGGATAACCCTGAATGCTTAATACTAGTTATTTAGAACCCATGGAGTTTTATTATAAGACTTTAAATGTGTTGTGTACTTGGTATTTTCTTGTCAAAATGTGTTTTACAAAAAATGTAACACTGTAATCGCTAAGGCACCCGGGGAAAAACCTCCAAAGGAAAGTTCTGAATTCCTAAATATGCTGGTAGAGTTCATGACATGTAACTTGAACATACAGTGACAAAAGCTGAAAGACAGAATCAAAATAATTTTGTAGGTGAGTTTAGTTGATGATAATACTCCAAGCAATGGTACTGAATGAAAGAATAGTACATGTATCAATGTATCATGTCTGCTGTCAACTAAACAATGCAAGAAAAATTTCAAAATCTCATTTTTTTAATATTAATGAATTGTTTCATGCTATTAGTAACATAAGCCATCCATTCAAGAAACTTAATCCAAAGTTATATAATTTATGAAATTTAATGAACAAAACATGAGTTGTAATTTCTCCAGTCAAATATGTGGTTTGCAACTTTCTTCATGATCCAAATATGTGTTAAAAACCAACAAACCCTAAATTTTTACAAACCCATATATGATGTGGCTGTTTAGGGTGTTTTTTCATGTTCGTTTTTGTAGGTTTTTTCTTGTATTGTTTTGTTATCGGTGTTTGTTTGTTTGTACTTGCGTGGCGTTTTTTGTAAAACAGATGGAGGAATTCCACTTCTGGTCTAAAATAAGTGAAGAAAAACCTGAAAAATCCCATTAAATCAATTTTCCTTTATAACTATATATCCCACTAACTGTTTAGGCATCTCATTACTTAAAGATTAAAAAGAAGCAGATATTATGATAAATAATATTGTCTGAGATATGGCTGTAACACAGTGATTGTATAAAGTCAGCTTTGTGTGGTGTACAGTCCTCTAATTGATTTTTTAAGTTTCTAGAGGATTCTAAAAACCTGCCAGTTTGCTGTGATTTATTTTCTGAGTCCTAATATTGTTAGTACAGTTTCTAGTAAAAAGGCAAGTTGCTATCATTTTATGTTTGGTTTATCTATTTGCATTTTGAACAGTCTGTTCAAAGCAGTGCCCTTATCCAAGCACACAGTTGATGGGTTTTGGTAGTTGGGTTTGTCTTTTCCCTGTTTAGCATACAAGTCTTGGGACTCCTTAATAATCTTGGGACTGTGTGTCAAGGATTGCAGTCAGGTTACTTGTCTTCACCAAATACACTAACTGTAATAAAATACAGTAAGAAAGTCCTTGAAAGATAAATAAGTGGTATACAGAGGAAATGCAAATTATTTTGAGGTAGAAGTTCTTATTTGGGTACATTCATGTCTGATGCAAGTTAGAGCTTCTGGCTTTTCAGTTCAAGCACAACCCCAGAAGCTTCAGGCTTGCTGCCTTGCCCTGGGAAACTGAACATCACAAGGTTACAAAGTTGGCATGTTCTGCCAAGTCCCCTGGAGCTCAGCATTTTAAATATTTTCTCTGAAGGGTTTAGGGTGAAATGTACTTCATTAGTACATGCAGAGTAGTTACAAAGCAGTCATTTGAATTTTAATTAAACTGATATATAGCTGCACATCTGAAACTGAAAAACATTCTTAAATCTGTGTTTCAAGCTAAGAACACATAAATGTATAAATGCTTATTTTTAAGCCTTTTAGATGAATGTTTGTCCAAAACAGCAGTTTCAAATTAGCTTTGTACCCCTTCTTAGCACTTCAATGCATGGTATTATTACTTTGTACTCAGTATTTTTAAGAACTAAATCTGGTCCAGCAGACTCCTATGAATAATCCTAGCCCAATGCGCTCTCAGAAATTAGGGCAAAGAAATGTGGCCTATTAATGAGTGAATCTGTGTTTATTTGCAGTATCTAATACTGATCATATATGAAACAAAATGGAAAAAAAGAGTATCCAGTATTTTTTGTTTATTTCTTAAGACTTTTTAAAACATAGACCTTTTGGGTTGTGATTTTCAAGATCTTACACTTTACCTCCTGGTTACTTCCCCTTGAAAAAAAAGGAAGATTATCTGTGCTTTTGTAGCAGCTGAGGGAATGCTTGTAAACTTGCTATCATAACAAGAGTATTTTCAACATTAAATTAAGAGTGTTAGTTTATAAATTGGATGAGAAAATTTGGGCAAGTGGAAATAGTTTTGAGTTTGAAGATGTATGCTTTGTGACCCTGTGTTTGAAACCAAAATGCAAGTTGTTCTAGTAACTTTCCTAGGGCTGACTGTTAGGTTACTGTATACAAATACAAGAAAAACTTTTTCTGGTTTCAAAAACAAAAGAACAGTTGCTTTATTTTGCGTTAAAAAAAACCAGGGGACAGATGGTAAAAAAAGTCATTATGCTCTTAAAGATTATGCATTAATGCCCAAGATCACAGTTCAGACTTTTTTTCCTGAGTGTTTAATTATTTTTGAATAATTGCTGAATGTTTGCCGTTTGTTTGAAAACAGATAATAGAGGTGGACATGCATATGTGAATAATGCTAATCAGCGTTTTTGAGCTTTAACACCTTCCAAATTCTCTGTTTCTTCCCTGCTGGATATAAAGAATGTACTTAGGAGCGGGAAGTTTTTCCATCTTACAGTTATTTGTGCTCTTGTCGTGACATATTTATGAAGATACCATCCACAACAACGTTGCCTATTCATGAGCTCTGACTTTTTACATGCGATTAAAAAAGAACAAGAAACCAATGTCACTGGGCTGATCAAACATCTGATACAATCTTCACTTAACAATACTGCAAACTCTACTTCTATCCCACATCTAAATGTCTTTTAATGATAACGGGGAGTTAGGAATTTCAGTTTTTCTTGATGTTTCTCTGGGTATTGACTAGTTATATTTGGACAGTACAATGTTTACAGCTGGCGATACAGCAACAATTGACAGAAATGGGAATCAAAATGAACAGTCGCTCAAATGGCTTTAGATAATGTTGGATGAATTAGTTTTGACACTTTAAGATGCTTTGAACAGCCAAGGTATGTATTGATCTTTAAAAGAAACAGCAGGGACAAGCTATTTCTATATGAAGGAAAATTGCAAAACTCTGTGACATTTTGATTACTGTGAGGGAAAGAGAAACAGGGCTAGCACAGGACTTGCATGAGCAGGTTGGACAGGGGTTCCAGAAAGCAAACAAATGTTCTGCTCAGTGCAATATGAAATATGAATCAACTTTCCAAGAAAGTATTTGAAAGCATTCTAATAAATTAGAAGGCCCTGTAATACAGAATTTTCTTTCTAGTGTATGTATGTTGACTGAGTTTTAGCAAATAAAAAGGCCTATAGAAATTGAGTCAAATTTCAGTAAGGTCTTATTTTTAAATAAGAAACATGCCTAGTTTGATTAAGTGTTGTAAAAATAAAGCTTAATAGGCTTTGAGTGCCATATTTGATATTTGATTTGGTCCGAAGTACACTAACAATAAATTAGGCCTCTTTGGGCTGATACATTTGAAAAAATGCATATAGATTAATGACTGTGTAAGTCTTCATTACCTCAAAGTGGCAAAATAATTACTTTTTATTTTGCATGCTTGTGGCTAATTTGTCATGGAGGTGATGCACATAACTGTCTGCATAATTCTTGCTAGGATTTTTTTGTGTCTATAGAAAAGCAGAATTTCTTAGAAGAAATAATTTAAAAGAATTTTGTTATTTTGAAGAACTTACAAGAATGTGGATTTCTTTTTGCCCTATTTTTTAGAAAATAAACCAATACCAGACATTTGAAAGGTTATTTTAAACCCCAGCATGGACAGGGACCTGAGTAGGCACCATCTTTACCTGGTTAGTTGAAAGTTGAGGTACTGGCAAATTAAGATTAGAACCATCTAGAAAAGTATATATGCTTGTGCCAAACAGAGTTCTGCAAAGGTCTGTAGCTATTAACTTATTATCTGATGTCAGAATGTGAGATTTTGAAAAGGAAGCTCTTGACTGTGCTAAAGGAGGAAACTCCAGGTTGGTCAATGATCTAAATGAATACCATAGTCTCATGTAGGGGTGATACCTATGAACTTGTTATATTTCCTCCTCATCATACTCCCCCATGAACATATATTCAAGGGTAGCAAGAAAAACTCCACAGGTTGTTTAGGTCCTTGAGACTGAGTTTACCATCTCTGAATTTTTAAGCCTCTTGCATTTTTGCCTCTTGCATAATTCACTTCTGAGGCAGGTGGGAAATGCGTGTGGGTATTTCTGTCTAGACAGTACTTTGTGGAAGCTTTTTGTTCTGTGTGTTACTGAATGATAAGCAAAGAATTATTTAAAGCAGCAGTTGGTTTTATCTTAACAGCTTAGTAGAAATATTTGGACACCGTAGACCAAGAAAGAACAACACTTGAATATTAACAACAAATTACTCTTGCAATTATTTTTTTGATTTTGTAGTTAATAGGGGTGTATACTAAAACAAGTGTTTATTTTTCACATCAAACAGTGGATGTTTAAATGTAGTGCCATGCCCAGGCAAGCAGGGGCTTTATATACTTAGACATGGATAGATTAGCCACAGTTTCTAGGTATACATAGTGAGCTTTTTTTTCAGACAAATATTTATGCCTGGAAGTATTATTGCACTTCTTATCAGCAGTGGAACCTTGTCAGTGTAAGTCCTTAAATCCCTGGAAAGTTTCCTGGCAGGCAGTCCTTGCTTTTAGGACTCTTCGAATTCTTCTGTCCCTGACCCAAATTATCTGCTAGAGTTTTTCTTGAATGACAAGAACTTCATTATTAAATACAGATTTTTATTTTTATTTTTTGTACTGAAAAACTTTCAACATAAGATTCTGATTGATTTGCTTTACATTACAGAGGTGGATGTATATATCTTTTAAGGTAATGTAATTTTTTAAAACATAATTTTAAACTGTCTTGCCCAGGAGGGAGCTGATGATGCATCTTCTTTCCTTCATTTAAGGGCAAGTCAGGCGTGACTCAGAGCATAAACTCCCAGGGCCCCATTCAACAATATTTGATTTTCTTAGGTACACAGGTTGAACACTGATTTCAGCAACATACAATGGAAAATATAATAGTTGAAAACTTACGACAAAATGCTTAAAAGTTAAAATTCAATGTCTGTTATGTTTTTGAGTCGATAATTTATGAGAAAAATAAGCAGACTTTACTTTTCTTAGACATAGTGTTTCATGTTTACTGCAACGTAGATAAATTGCCCATAAGAGTTGGTATTCTGGAAGGATTAGTGTTTGTGTTTATTTGGATGTCATTTTTATGTGTGAAAATTCTACTGTGAAGATTTCAGATATGGGATAAATTTAACAGTGAGAGAATTTCAGCCAATAATGGCCTATTAAATATTATGCAGAGGCAAGAAATTCCGCTGACACAGGTCAGGCCGTGTCACTTATTACAGGCATGAAATATCATGCGCATGTCTGCCCTATTTGTTTGATCCCGAAAGGTTAGAGGGTTGCTACTTAGAAATAAGATTGTTGTAATGTGGATGGTTTATATTAAATCTGGCCAGAGATTAGGAAGATTTTCCTTTTGGGTATCTGCTATGTTTTTCAGAGAGGGACAAAATAGTATTTTATAAAGGTGATCTTTCTGATGCTGCAAGAATCAAAGGGTAACTGCTTCCTTCCAGGTTCTAAAGCAACAGTACCTTCCCAACTGATAATATCAGAGATTTTTCCATTTCTCATTGCAGTAGCTACAAAGGCAACATAATCTCTAAAAATGAAAGGGAACATTAAAGTTTTGAATAATACACATAAGATTAGCATAATAAGATAGAATTTTCAGGATTAATATGAAGATAAACAAACCATGCTTTGTTAATTTGGACGTGTGCCTAGACCCTCTGTAGCACTGTTGATCTTACGAGTTTTTCTTATTTTATTAATCAGTGTGAAATTTTCCTAATTGCCTTAAAAATTAACACATTTTCACTGCATTAGGGTGATACACTATTAATTAATGTTCATCCAAGCTTCTGGCTGCAGCAGCAAATGTTGTGATGGGGGTTGAGCTGATTGACCAAATTTATCCATCAATGTTGCAGTGTAGTTGTATGGCTCCTTACCTCATATTACTTTTATCTGTCTCTAAGAGTTTTAAATTTTCAAAAAGGAGATAAAAAGGAAACAGATCTCAGTAATGTAGATACGTTAGATATGTAGATAAGGACTTATGTCCTTAGGTTAGAAAGAAGACTAGAGGGAAGAGATGGAGGATAAGAGGAAAAAGCCTCTTATCCATTTAAAGATGGAATGTATGCAGCCCTTAATCTATACAGAAAGTAAATACTGTACCAGGAATTACAGCTTCCAAGTGATTAAGATAGTCTGCTCTGTTAATAATGGCCTCAAGACCTTTGACAGATTTCAGGATCAAAGCTATTTCCAAAGAGCAAAAACTGAAAAATTGTAAGATGAAACTTTGAAACTGTTTTCAGCATAAAGGAAAATACTGTAATGTACTTAAGTAAGAGCATCTTAAGCAGAAGTAGTTTTCTTATGGATTTTTAAAGGAGATTGTGAGAAGGCAAAACTGCAAGAAGCTTTTTCCTTCTACACCTTCAAGTTTGTACAGATTGAGTTTCAGGCACACACAATTTTTTTTGCCTATGAGCTCTGCTGCACAGTGACCAGCAGATGACGTTTCACTGTCTAAAAACTAAAGTGGGGAAGGATTTTTGTCTTCACTGCTGTGCAGAGTCATGGAGGATAAAAACTAGTAACTCCTTGTAATCAGATGAGGACTACTGTCTGAATACTGGAAGAATGTTGGAAGTATGAACAGAAAGTATGCTCAGTGTGTCAAGGTTTTATCCACTGCTGGTTTTATCATATCTAATGCTTCACTTATGGGAGACTTCTGCACTTAGAGATCTGGACAAGATGGAGAAGCTTTAGATATGTGACCAGAGAGAGTATTTTTAAAAAAATTAAAACAGTGTCTTGTTTAGGTCAGATTAACAAGGAGATCACCATAGGCAACCAACACAATTCAAGAGAACCACTGAGGACATGGAGCTGGCTTGTGTTTTAAGGTTTGAAAAGGGAATGATTGCAATGTATTTGTGTCTGACCTTAGTTCCACCACTAACTGGTTTTCCCTGTGTTTGTCTCCTTTTTCCTTTTTTTTTTTTTTTTTTTTCCAATTCTAGATCTTGCTCTGATTTTATCCTCCTGTCAGTTTCTTTTATCTCCTGGAACAGTTTTCCTGTGGAAAAAGGACTCTCTTGAGCTTTCAAATGTTAACAAGAAACTTTACACTATGTGAAAATGACATTTTTCAGGAATTAGAACATGTTAGGATTTTTGAAGTTTTTCCTACAAAAAGTGAAAAGCTACTTGTGACAAAAAGCCACTCCCTTGTTAAACTGCTCTTCCAGAAACGCGAGGGCATTACAAGTTTTAGGTATAGTAACATAAAAAGTTTTGAATGCTGAGAATTTCTCTGCTTTTGAGGGAAACAATTGCTTGGGATGGAATGTCCTATAAAATACAGAAAGTGATGTTTTCAGACTGAAATAGTCAGCTGATAGCAAACTTCGTGTAGGAGGTGTCCAGGCAATCTTCACAGTCTGCCCATGGTAAACACATGGGAGCTTGACACTTTCCTGGAGGAATTCCAGGGAGAGGACATTGTTACTTGACACTCCTCTCTACAGAACGGAATCTGTAAGGCTCATAATTCATCCTCTGTCTTTTCTGCTTTGGGATTTGATGAATATGGTTCATTCTCTTTGCCTGACGGACTTGTTGTCAGACACATATATTTCTGTACTGGGTCCATTGTTTTGATGACAAGCTTGAAAAAAGGGAAAGCTAGGCCTTCTGTGTAGAGTCCTAGAAATAGAAGTTTTCTCTTGGTAATAGTGAGTGTGTTTCATCACTGTCACCAGACAGAATTTCATTTAAATAGAAAGGGCTGCCAGAAAGACAGAGATGTATAAATTTAAACGTAACTTGAAAATAGCTGATGGGTTCAGTTTCTTTCAGGCTACTCCCACAAATTGGACTACAGATATTTTGCTTAAATTCTGTACTAAAATTAATTTTCTAAGTCCTCCTACTTGGATTCTCAAAGTTAGGCATCTGTAGGCATCTAGTAAATGTGCTAGCATTAAAAAAAGTTATGAACACCCACATCTCACTTTTTACATCAGGCTGCTTAATTAGGTGCTTGTTTAGGCACTACAGTGTGAATAGTCTGTATATGGTTAAAAACTAAAATACCTGCAAGTCCACTTAATTGAGAATTTGGCTAGAAGAATAACAAAAAAATTAGGAAAATAACTAAGAAGCTTGCAAAAATCTAGGAAGAGAAGTAAAACTGAGATAAAGCTGCTTATTCTTAGAGAGAGAATGTTGTTTGCTGATGCAATTTATTATCCTTCAGTCTTGTACTAATAATTTATGAGAGGCAGATAATGTTCAGTTTACATTCACAAGATTATACGCAACATATTATATGAGCAGGTTGTACATTACAGTGGCTTGTTAACACTGTGTGATTGTCAGAGTAATGACAAAAACAGAGTTTTGCATCTCAGCCTCTTGCTTTCATTGGACTGTGTAAACAGAAATTCTCTAGAAAATGAAATTGAGCATAATGATTACATCCAGTACCCATGATTCACCTGTGGGTTGGAATACAGTTAGGGTTATTTTTACATATATTTCAAAAGCTTTACTCAAAACACCTTTTTAATAAAGGGTATGATTATCTAATTTGCAAATCTGCCTCCCACAGAGTAAAGTGTAGTTTAATATGCAAATATTACTACAGAAAACTAGTGTACACAATAAATGTAGTTTAAAATAACAGGAAGCATAAGGGATCCACCAGTTTTCTAAATAATCCAGTAACTACTTCAGTAATGGATATGCCTTAAAAATTCCAGATGACCGTTACATTTATTTTAACTTGTTTAATTTTGCTGATTGGAGTCTTACAAGCCATGATGAAGGAACAATAGAAAAACTTAATAATTTATTGTTTTTCTCCTAGACGTACTGAATCTCCTTTTGAAATGCAATATACGATTTCTATTTATTTGTGTAATAACTTTTTAAAAATCAAACTGCTTGCATAGAGGGCTGTAATTATGACTTAGTAGATTTTCTAGGAAGAAAAATTGACAAGAGGGCAAATCTAAATATGAACTGGCAGCCAAATCAGTAATGCTTTAATTAATACTCAGATAAACTGGAGTTACTACTATTCTGAGTAGTATATTTTATATTCAAACTCACTAAAGTACGATTTTACAAATGTGTCAGAAATAAGCTGAAAATAAATTGCATTGCATACTGCCATTCCTTATCAGATTTTTCCACTGATCATATGAACTGAAGTTATACAGATTCCCTGGATTGTCCAACATTGTACGCTCTATCACAGAACAAACCAGCCTCCCTCTTTGGAATATAAATTAATTTGCTATGTCTTCATTTAAAAAGTTACTGCAGAAAATATATATATGATGAAAATTGGTGGAAAAGAAGGTTGAAGATTGCCAATATGGTTATTTATATCTGATGAGACCTCTGCTTTTGAGATGATGAGTTTTTGGGGTTGTAGTTTGTGTTCTGTTATCAAAATAGAGATGTATTATTACCATTTAATTAGTTAAACCTGATAGTTTTGGTGTTTATTAAAAGTGCATTGGTGGGTTGTTAGACATGTAGCAAAATATTTGCTTTAAAATTATTTATTATTTAATAGTGTGTTCATAATCTAGCACAGCAGTCACTGAAATAAATACCTGCCAACACATTTCACCTGTCCTGAAAAAAACCTGATGTTGAAAACTAATTGCTGCAGGTTTTCCTTGCAGCCACTAGAATATGCAGTTGTTCTCCAGGCTGGGTACTAAAATCTATGTACTTTGTATAAAGATATCTTTCAGTAGAGAATGTTAGGCTGCCATAGAACACCTTTATTTTTCATACACCATCATCTGTCTGTGTGTGAGATAATATGAGAGACAATAAGGTAGATAGTCAGAGGTCTGGCAAAGACTCTGTTTTTCTTTCCTCATTTTTATTTTATGCTTTGAAGAGATGGAGAAGACACTGTGAATAATTTTTGTTATACTTAAGTGGGAGTTTTAAAATTACTTGGATTTATTATTTTTGGAGGAGCTATTCAAGAGAGGAACCTTCAGTCTGTGTCTAAGGCCCAAAGCCTCATCCTTTAAATCCTCAGTGTTAAAAGCATCAGCACTGATATAAAGTGCGTAGGGATGAGCAGAGCTGTACCTGAGGTAAATACATTGGCAGGTCTGCATCTGCCCCATGTTCTTCCATGCTTTGATTGTTGTACGTGCTGGGAGTGATGCAGTCATGCTCGTTGGATCTTCAGTAGAGCAGAGCTGGGTGAGGAGCTGCCAGAGAGAAAGGTCTAATTCACATCTCACTGCAAGCATCAGTAGGTGCATCTTTCCTCAACCCTTAAGGGAAGAACATTTCTCCCTGAGGGCCACCAAGTACCCAGGCATTCATGCAACGAAGATGAAGTGGGATAATGTGCTCTTCCTTTTGCCTCATGAAAAAAACCCTGGCTCTAACATTTTGCTAGACTGTAAGAACACAGTACTTTCACTTAATTAAATCAAAATTATCTCATACAATTCTCCTTTTTCACTCCCTAGAAGCAAAAAGTGTGCCTTACTCACCTGCAATGAGAACAGCTAAAAAATGTTCATTGGGACTTCATACTTCATTTTTAATGGGTAGGAAAGGAAGTGCTCATGGCTGTCTTGAAGATAAGGGAGAATGAAATGGATGGAGAAGGGTCCTAGTTATGTTGGTTTGATCAGTGTTTGGAATGATGCAGGATTTTTGGTATTGGAAAGTATATTACCTGTGGGGTAGGTTCAATAGTAAAAAAATTGATGTCTCCAAAATTGTATGTGTGAGACATGTTCTGCTAGCAAAAATGCTGCTTTAAATAACAGTAATAACAATGGGAATATTGTTAAGGAGACTTTGCTTACAGACGCAGAAAAGGTAGCCTTGGCCCATTTCTGAGCACAGTATACGGAACATTTTTTCTCTTTTGTTGTACTCTTGTTTGTCAGCCTTCACTGGACAGAATGGAGGGTGAGGTGCACTGTCAGGCTGTGAGGCTTTCTAGGCTATAAAACTCCCCTTATATTAACTGAGTAGAAGCAGCACCTTGCAGCCTGAGGTCTTTGAGTGCTCTCTTTCCTACTTTGTAACACAAGGGCTTGGCATAGTACTTACATTACAAGGCTGCTCTGAAGACAATCTAATTGGTTGTTTGTTGGCCTAGTCTTAGCATGAAAAGGACTGTTGTAGTGTCTGACTAGCTATGAGAAACTGACAAATAATTAGAGACCTTATACTGAAGGAGTTGGCTGAAAAATATTCCATGCCTAAGTATCATTGCATAAGTCAGTCAAAACCCATTGCAAAAGAAGATGCTATTAAAACCTTTCTCATCTGGCTAAAACTTAAATTTAAAGTACAATTTTCCATTAATTTCATTTTTCATTAATGAAATATAAGTATTGGAAAATAATGAAAGATCTATTACATATTAGACCTAAATTGCTGTATTTAGTAGGAATGAACCACAATATAATAAGCTTGTAAGAGTGTGAGATATTCTGAGTAAACTAATTTTTGGAGGAAAAAAAAAAAAGATTTTGGAACTACCTTAAGAGGCCTTGGAAGTCGCCTCTTCACTTTGTATACAATGTACACTTTGAGTATATGTGCAATTTTACGGCTTTAGCAGCAGAAGCATTCATTGTGTAAAAAACTGAATTCCAACAGTCAATAAAAGTGTTCCTAAACTAAAATATGCAACTAACATGAAAAGAAAATAAAGAAGGAATATGAAGGAATTTCTGGAGGCAAGTAAAGGTGTGTAGGAGTTGCATGTTCTATTAACAGAAGAAAAGATCCCCACATAAAATCTAATTTTACTTTGCTACTTTGTAACTTAGGCATTGCTGTTACAAACCTTTTTCAATTTTATATGAATTTTTATGATAGTCTGGAAAACTAACTTTTTGATAGTTCAATGATATTTTTTTCAAGCATGACAAGTTAAATAATAATTTTTGGAAGATTCTTCAGTTTTATCCCAGTTAGAGCAGCTTGTGGTGAAGTATAGCGCTGTGCAAGGCTGTAAAGCTGCTGGCTTAGCCTTGATACTCGGTGTCCAGTATTTCTGCTATGAAAATTCATCTCCACCTTCACGATAAGGATGAGGTCTGGCTAAATATCAGTAGTCTAAAGACTGAATTTGGTGTTCCTCACAGTCTGAGCCTAATGTCTGGGACATATGTTCCATGTGCTAATGTCTAAGCAGACCTGTCATTACTTTGCTTAGGAGCCTTTCCACTCCCAATTTTATTCTCAGATTTTCTTTGTACACTTTGCATTGCTGCTCCCATTCTGTTCAAGGAGCACATCCAAGAAGAGTCTGCCTCTATTCCCCTGTAATCAACGTTAGATTTTTTAAAGAGAATCGCAAGATCCCTCTCCTCTTCTCCACAGATACAGGGGGAGTGCACTAGCCCTGACATTTATGGCAACCCTCTGCTGAACTTGATGAAATTCATTGATTTCTTCTTTTATTGAGAGTTTCTTTCTTTTCTAGAGGGGACCCCAGGTATCAGCTTGCACATGCTGAGCAGAGCCCTGCTTCCCTTTACTGGCTAAAACTTAACTGCTGCAGCCCAGTATGTGGCTGGATTTCATAGCCTGAGAGATGAACTAGATCTTTCTGATCCATGGATAGTGAGGAAAAATAGAGCCACTGGAAGGTGCCACTCAGGAAATGTGTTACTGATGTGATCTCATGGCTCTCTTTTACCTAGAATGTTCCACCTGATTTGTCCATCTGCACCTTTGTGCTGGAGCAGTCTCTGTCAGTACGAGCCCTCCAGGAAATGCTGGCTAACACAGAAGAAAAAGCAGAAGGGGTAAGTTATTAAATATTCACCTTTCTTCATCTTGCAAAATAGCACTTTATTCCTATGGTACCGCAGGTTTCATGACTGTCACGTGCTTATAGCATGGTTGTATTGAATTTTCCTCCTTTGCTACAGGAATGTTTTTTTGGAAATTGTAAGCACTTGCAGTGTCCACTGAAGCTTGCCAGAGTTGTAAATTCACAATTTCAATGTGCTATGAGTCAGTCCAGAGTTACAAGGGTGTTTTAATTCGAGACTCTCATAATGTGTCATGTAAAGCTTGATCACTTGCTCTGACCAAATAAGCTTTCTGAGCATTCCTGACTATATTGGGTGAGACTGTAAAAAGGTCTTAAAATGACTTGGATATATGCTGTTTGTGTCTGGAAATAATGAAGCTGTTGTGTGTGCCCTGAGCTAAAACATGCTGTAACAGACCTTTAGGCTAATGATAAAATATTATTGAGCCTTGGTGGACAAGAAATAGCAGTCTGGAAGATGAAGGATTATTCCTAATAGGAATTACTTAATTTTTTTATTAGAAAGTAGTTATTTACAGATAAATCATAGTAGTGTAATTAATGTTCCCTGCAGTGCAATTGATTTGATTTTTTATGCTGTAATTGAATGTTCCATATATATGTTATAGTGTTTGTTTGAATGCTGTGCTCTAGCTCAAATCCTGTAGATTTTTGAGGAAGAGTGGCTGTAGGCATAGGAGTTAAACAGGCAAAAGAGAAAGAGGTGTTAATCATAAGGTGTTAATCATCTCTCAAGAAAGCTGGCAGGAGATAAGCATGCCTCTGATATTTATGGGGATGCCTCAGGCATCTAAAGTAATACAGAGTAGTCAGTCCCATGAAATGCCAGACTGAAACTGGTATTTGGGAAATGAAGTCTGGGAGCAGTCCCATGGATGATCCAGAGTGTGTTCTGCCAGTGAGAATTTGTTCCAAGAGAATGAAAAGCATATCTGAGAGAAGATGTGGTACCAGAGTAAGAGGAGATGTACTTTTAAACCCTTCTTCCCTGTGTGAATATTGAAACCAAGAGCAAGCAATTCACAAGGAGAAAAATAAACAAACAGGCATGTGTTCTTTTGACATAATGTCAAAAATCACAGTCCAAACCCAAGGATGGATAGTGATAACTGTGTATAGCCACATGTGTGAAGTAGTCCAAACCCAAGGATGGATAGTGATAACTGTGTATAGCCACATGTGTGAAGTAGAAAGAAGTTTTCTTTCTGTTTATTCCCAACAGATGTGAGCAGGAGCATGAACTAAAGTGTAGAGGAACATGTAATAAAGCAGTGCTATAGGGCAGAATGCAGCGAATGAAAAATCAATTTTTGAATATAAAGTATTGAAACTTCTCTTTAAATCATAATATCAACTTGCAGATTTTCTGTCTTTAGCAGAGTGCTGGGGCCAGGTGTTAAAAAAATACTTGTTTTTAATGCAGAGATCACACCCAGAGAACACTGGAGAGTGAACGAACCTCTCTGCAGAATGATTAAAAAATGTGAGCTTGGTTATTCTGCTGGGAACAGGACAGACTTAAGAGAGCTTTGTAGGTGTCTTAGGTGGAATTTTTGCACGAGTTTTGGCTATTTTCTGCACTAGATGTAAGTAGGAAAAGATTTTTGTAGGACACACTGACAGATGAGACATACCATGTTTGGTGGTAATCTGGTATTTTCTGGAAACAATTACTGTTGTTTTCTGTGCATAACCATGAAGGTCAGAGTAGGTCAGAGTTCTGGACACACCCATGCCTAAATAAGGCAGCTGCACTGGGCTACAGTGCTCTGTACTCAAAGGCCTTCTGAGATGTGCACAGGACAGATAAAGCAAAGTTCTGAGTGTGGTCATTATGTGGCTCTTGGCTGTTTACACAGTAGTTTACTGTGCTCTCAGCACCTGTTAAATGCCGAAGTGGTAGAAGATACAGAGCTACAGCTATACCAACACAGAGAGATTGTAATCAGTAAATCATAAATATTTCCACTGCAAATTTTGATGGCTTCTGTAAAAATGCATTAGGAATCTGCTTGTGTCTCTTGCATATTAATATATTGATATTAGAACAATCTTGAAAATAATGCTTTGAAGATGAACACAATGTCATATTATTGTCAATGACAATATTTTTAGTAAGTCTCTGAAAGTCGAGTGATGATGATACTAAAATGACAAAATATGTACTTGCTGGTGAATTAATAGAACTGACTTCTGGTATCTTTTGTAGTTTCTACGAAAAATATACAAATTTGCCATTTATGTTTGTATATCATAGGGCATATTATATAGGCAGATTTATATTTGTTTGAAGTAGCTGTTAGAAGAAGTTTTAAGATACGAGGTAATTTGTCTTACCTGAAGCACTACTATCTTCCTGGAGAAGCATCAATTATTTTTATTAAAATAAGAGTGTTTCATTTCATTTAGGAGAAGTATAGCAATTTTTTGAGAAATTGTTGCTATGAACTGCTTTCAGCATGACCTCAGTTTTCTAGTGGAAAGAATCCTACAAAGGGAGGTCTTTTCAGTCCTCAGTTACTTTTTATTACATTAGAAATCATTGAGATGCTGTGCTTATAAGTGGTCTCCTTGTGCTGATTTGCCTTTTGTGTTGTGTAATCTCTTGAATGCTATGTTTATATAATAGGTATTCTTGTTATATAACAGGTAAGTTAGCACTAATGTAATGGTTGAGTAATATGAACAAAATCTCATGCTCACTTGAGTCAGAGCAATAAGCAGCTTTCTTGTGCCTAGGAAAGAATAACTGGGTGCACTTACTGGATTTACTTCTAATTCTCAATTAGTATGCGTTATATGTGCAAGATTACCTCTGCAAAAATTACCTCTGCAATCCATTTTTAGTGCAAGAATCCCAAAATGAGAATTTCCATACTTTGTGAGATCAGTGATCCATCTGAGTATACCTACTTGATTCTTCTGAACCAGATAAATGCTAGAATCAAAGGCAACAGTGGAAAATGACTGAAATTTCCTAAGAAAAAATGTGTGTAGTGATCTGTTTCTTCTAGGCACTGAGTAGTTATTTTGTGCTCTAAGGTTTCATCATTTCCCTGTAAAATACTATGCTTAGCTCTGACAATTTATTAAAACACTGACATTCATAGCTTGACTGAATGGTTTTGGTTTCAAAAATAAAACCACAACCATGTTTATTTGCTTAGGTATCATTATTTGCACTTTTCATTTTAAACAGGTAAATTTTTTTTATTATTTTTATTTTGCTGAAGTCTGGAGTGCTATATGCATGTACCACTTTCATCAGTTCATCTGCAGGAAAGAAACAAAAACCAACAAACCAGAAATAGATAAGGAAAAATGGAGAAATCTTGTGGAGAAGGAATAGTAAATTATTACATAATGAGAAGTATCATCACATAGTCTGTCTGGGCTGTTGTGTGTCAGGCAAGCAGAATTACAGGTGCACTGTCCTACACATGGGTGACCTACAGCCTAGGTATTATTTTGTAATCATTTTGGCTCAGTTTTTAAGCGTAACTTTTTATTATTAGAAAAGCAGATGTAAGATGGAAATTACGTATTTATAAAACATTTAAGACCATGAAAAGAATTGAGGCTGTTCTTGGCCTGTTTCTTATTTCCAGTGAACCTTCTCTGGACCCAAGTGCCTTGTATTTCACTGAAGCAGTTGGAATGATCCTGAGGAGGCAAATCCATAGCTTCTGGAGTAATTTAATAATTCCTAAGAATGGTCATTGCAACCTGTTGGAACTGTATTTTGCTGTTTTGCTTCTGATTCTTTTTCCTCTGATTATCTTTTTGGGTAGTTTGATTTTTTTTTCCTTTTTTAAAATATTTTAATATATTTTAAATCACATCTTCCTTTCCTACATTCAAGACCTCTATCATCTAGTACTTTCTTCTTGTAAAAGTGATTAAATGCCATAATCAAACCAGTTCCTGGAGATTTTCTCTTATTTTCTTAGGAAACGGAGCCTGGCCATCTATCCATTAGTGCTCTTGAATTCAGTAACTCCTGCGTTTTCTGGACAACATGAACAATATTAGAAACAGGGTTAGATGGATCTTCTAGATATGATGGATTTTGGGTAGGAGAAAGGGATCTAACTTTTTTCCTATAAAAAAGGAAAGGATGGCAAAGTTTTCTGTTTTCCATTGACATCAACTGTTCTTGTGCTATTGCACCTTCCGCACAGCTTTCTTTCCCTGAGAAAAGGTGTCACAAGGACATGGGAAGGAAGTTGGCAGGTGTCAGGTGTGAGGTAGGGATTTATAATTTTGTGTTTTCTTTTAGTTCTGAGGTTTAAATGTTTTTTCATAAAAGTTAAACAACAGACCTGTACATTGTATGCTTATTACCAGTCTCACCTTTTATGACAAAGAAAATTATTTCCTTTTGTCCTGCTGTATACTCAGTAGAAAAATGTATCCAGAAGAAAAGGTATCCACACATATTTGACATGAGAGATTGTCAGGTATTTTCTTAGTGGGTTAATTTTCTTATTTAGATTTTGTCTGAAAGGTTTTTCTTTTTAAATAATCCTCAAGCAAACATACTGTATGAAAAATAGGTATTAAGATAAAAATTTGCCAAGAGGGTGGACAAATTACAATTAAGTGTAAGGTAACTTTCATAAAGCCCATTGCTTCTATTATTTGAACTATATTTCAGAGGGTTTTTCATATGATTCAGTATGAATTATTTTTTTTCTAGTGGGAGAATCTGAGTATTCCAAACACCACTACTCTCTATTTATATAAAAAAGGACTAGTTTGAACTTTCACTCTATTCTAATGCTTTTGTTACTTCAAAGAGATAAAAAACAGTTTTGGGCACAGTGACTAGGTACAGGAAATTAAATTAGCTTGGCATTTAAGAGGAGACATTTTCCTGTAAGTGGACAAGCACAAAATCATCTATCGTCTGTGTTGGCTGGAACAAAAAATAAATGCTTGTTATTCCCTGAGTTAAACTTGCTTTGCCTGCATTTTTTGAAATATATCCAACAGTCTCATTATATATATATATATACATACACATATATATAAATCATATAAATATATAAATTATATAAATATATATATAAATACAATGTACTATTTTTCCACCTTGATACATCTTTTATAGTCCTTCATGATAATTGTAATAAATGAGACCACTGAAATTTGAATATTCTGGATATTTTACATGCCATGCCTGATGAATAGACTATATACATATGTGTGTATTTATATATGACACATAAGAATACAGGTGTATGTGACTTGCTTTCACATGCCGGCGTGGTGTACATCTGTGTGCGGATGGGAGATCCTGTATCCCAAACAGAGAATTGTTCTTAACTGCTCCATCCCATTGGAGTGATTGAGAACTCTATTAATAAATTGTCTTTTACAGCAGCTTTAATTAGTTTCTGTCAGTAGTGGTAAAACATTCTCTTCACTCTGGTCTACCAGAAGACTGGTGAGTGCCAAACCATTCCAATTCTGTTGTACCATACATCCACAGGAAAGTCTCCTATCGTTGGGAGGGTGTAGAGCTGAGAGAGGTTTATTTTTGTGAGAGCTTCTGGAGCTGCTGTTTGTCGATCTGTGTTTTGTTCTGCCAACACAAGGTGTATTCATGGGCTTTTTTTTGTTCAGGTATATACAAGAATATGAGACTCCTGTAGGTTTTTTTGTTTGCTAGTTTTTGGTTTTTTCCAATCTTATCAGTGAAGTGTTTGGAACATTCAATTCCTTTGCTAATGGCTAGGCTTCATGCTACATGAACTGCTCGCTAGTAAAATCATCTGCACTTGGAGTGTATTGTGTTTCCTTTGGAATTGTGTTTTAATGACTCTGGGAGGACAGATGCACAAACTCACTTATCCTCAATGGAACCCAATGGATTTCTCTCAGCTGCTTTTGTGTCCTTTCACTTCAAGTGCAAGCTTTTTGATTGCTTACTAGAAAAAATGTAGTAGTGACATAAGAAAGGATTTCTTTGCATGTCAATTGTAGCAAGAAGGTGAATGTGTAAGTAGTTACAATTTCTGTTTTGAATGTCATAATAAACTAGGAACTAGAATACATTGGGGGAGTGTAGGACTCTCTAGAATTTATATTGAAATGATTTTAAGTGTTTATTCAGAAAATCACACTGAATTTGATTCTTTTTTTTTCTGACAAAACTTGAAGTTTTTTTTTTTTTTTTTTTGGCTATTTTTCTTTCTAGACTTCATTATACAGGGGGAAAAAAATTGGCTCTCAGTTGCCTTAGTATGCTTGAAATTCGTTTACTTTTAGGTAAAATGAAATGTAAGGTTAAATCTCTTTTTAATTTCCTGCAAATTCATCTTAGTTGCTACATTATCTACTGAACACTTCAGTGTGCAGTTTGCTACATTTTCCCCAATATTTATTTGCCCAGCAAGTGTCCTATTCTAATACTGTATGCCATGAAGATCTGCTGTGCTTGGAAGCTCTATCCTGCCCTCCTGGTTAATAATGAAGATGTGAAACTCTGTCCATGCCACTATCAACTCCTGAGGGCTGGCCTTCCATAGAGCTGGAGGTTCAGAGCTGGAAGCAAACCTCTTTCTGTTTGATACTTTTGGGTGTTCTACTAACCCATCTGAAGAAGAACATTGGTCATGGAAGGAAAAATCTGATTGTGGAATGATCTTCTTGGAATACTCAGGCACAGCTGCAGTTGAGCTTAGGGAGAACTGTAGCCAATTCAATTTTGCCATTGAAGCAGAATGGAAAAGTGAGAATTAAAACAAGAATTGGTTCAGATCCCATGGTCCTAAGAAACAAACAGAGAATAGTTGGACAAAAAGTTCCTGACTATAAGCAATGTAGAAGTCACTGAAACCAGCACTTTTATGTTTTGAGCTGCCATGAGCATGGCTGAGAAACACTGGCAGAGAGATTAGAATGAGGAACTCAAGGTGCACTGTGTGCTTTTTTACCTTGGATGAAAAAAGGAGAGGATTGATTGTTTTTATGCCTTTTACCTGT
This sequence comes from Poecile atricapillus, assembly GCF_030490865.1. Taxonomy (NCBI): domain Eukaryota; kingdom Metazoa; phylum Chordata; class Aves; order Passeriformes; family Paridae; genus Poecile; species Poecile atricapillus. Next base: position 69,734,558 of record NC_081251.1, on the reverse strand, counting down.
CAATCCTATAGGCATTATCCTTGTGCAATCTATAGGCTATAGCTTGTTAAAATAAAGTATGGCAACATAGCGATGCTTTTCAGTAAAGATTCCCTGTTAGGTCCTGAAAGAGCTTGGGGTTTTTTAAATGAAATTTAAGCACAGCAAAATTGAAAATGATACAGTTAAATTTGTCTTTAGAGCCAAATTTTTTAATTTTTTAAAATTTTTTTTATCAGGGGTTGGAATTGATGTACTAAAGGCTATTTATGCAAAATGATGAGAAGATAAACCCCACCAAATCCTCACATTCACATGCTGTCCTAGAATGTTGAAGAGTCTCAGTTTTGCTGCTCAATCCTATGTAAAGCTGAGATAGTCTCCATTTTCTTAATGCTGCCAGATGTCTTGACAAAGCTAGTAACACAGAGTTTTTAAACCAGGCCAGTGTTGATAAGCAGTTGGAATCAATAAGCTACGCGATGATTACTGCTTGTATTTTTTTCTGATTTTGTTTGTCTTCATACCTCAAGACTGATTTATGCATGCATTGAGGCTGATGAAAGCTTCAAATAAAATAATATTAGAAATCGGGTCCTAAGAATCTCAGACTACCCTCTCTGCTTTGTGTATAACATTGATTTTAGTGGATTCTTTAAATCTGTTATGTCATCTGGGGTACTGTGAAAACAGAATTAATATTTGTGAGGTTAGCTTTACAGTAGTGAATATCATAAAATGGATAGTATTTAATTGTCATGTCTTTAGAAGACTTTTTTTATTAATATTTATTACAATGGTTGCACAACAAGCTGGAACAAAACAAAACAGTAAATGACCACACTCTCATCTATGTGTTGCATGAGGCAGATTTGATGTTGAAAAGGTTATGGACATGTGAAAGGCTGCATCATAAAACAGTGACATTTTTCTGTTTGCCTTACAATTGTTACCTTTTTTTTTGTAAAGTTAACATAATTTTTTGAAAACACGAAAACCTTATACTTTAGCTTAGTCAAAAGTGTTTTGAGATATTAAATTGTTCCTGATTATATATGATCCTTGTCTGCTACAATTCTACTACTACTGGTTGTACAAATTGAAGTTTTGCATTAATCTCATAACTTTATATTAAGCTGAGGCAAGGCCTGGATAAAATGATACTCAAGCATTGTATTCTCTTCTTTTGCAATGTGCACAGCTGTAAGATGAATTATTTGTAGAGCACAAGACCTTAAATTAAACAAAACATAACTTTTACTTTGGTCCAGTTATATTGAGATTTGAGGTAATAATTATCCAATGTTTTTAAACAGACTGCTTATACTCAATAAATACCTCATATATGAAAATTCTACATATCTCCAGTTGTATTTTAATGGCTTCTTATAGGGATAGCTTCCTGAAATATTTGGCTAGGTTGGTTTAAAATTTTAAAAAGGAAGGATTCTTTTTTCCAACTCATTGAGTTACAATAGCAAGTTTAAAGAATATTTTGATGAGTGGTGTAAAATGTTACCAGTGTAGGAAGCGCATAGAAGTGCTACAGAGGCTGGCAGTGTGGAAAATGTTAATTGTGTCTGCAGTACTGTGTAGCAAGAAACAAGTCTCCAATCAGGCAGCTCCATAGGATCTCAGCAGCTGGAGCTGGAAGATTACACATGGCATTCTCTGTCTTGAAATGTGCTCAGTGTTGTCAGCCTCCAGGAGTTACCAGTACCTTCTGTGGTAATTAAAGAAAACAACAAACCACGCAAATCCTCAAATTCAGTCAAGATCTTTGTAATGAGAGTTTGTTCCTAACTCTTGCTATCCTGCAGGGTCCAGCACCTTGGGGTGCTTTTGATTCTAATGGTGCTCTATATGCATCATAGATTTCCATATTGTTTAAGTTGAGATGTGAAAAGTCGTCCCCAAAGGGGTAACACTTGAACAGCACCAACAAGGGTAGCATTAAAAGAAGAGATAGAACTGGTGTAGTGAGACTGAGCAGCACTGAGCAGACAGGATTCCTGTCTTGAACAGGAAATGGGGAAGGAATTGAGTTTGGGGAGGGGGTAGGTTCATCTCTGTATTGCTTCTGTGGTGTGTCTGTCACAGCTGCTGATAAGCACGATTTCTTGGTGGCTGTCAGTGATCTCTGCTGCTGAGCAGGTCTGGATAGTGATGTAATACTTGGGGATTCATCTGCATGTATGTGACTGCATCTCCCCAGGGCAATAGGAATTTTGAATCTATGGTGGCTACATCACTGAGAAAATCTATGGTATCTTAGGAAAAATAATAGGTTTATTGAGAGCAGGTGGTATTTCACCTCTCTCTGGAACGAGCATTCATCTGTGGAGAAATGTTTTCTTTTGATGCCCACTTATTCCTTAGTGACTGTGGTAGTGTTGTAGAGAGTCATCAAAATGGTTTGTTTCAATTATCATAATCAAACAAGAGCCTTCCAAGCAGGTGAGTGTATTGATCTTGTATTTAAGTACCACTGTAGTATGAGAGCTACGCTACTTCAGGTCCAAAGTTAACATACCTAGGTTTTGTTTCTCTCTTACCATAGGGAATTACTGTTTTTTAAATAATTATCAGGATGGTAATGCTTGAGCTGGGAGTGGAGGGAAGGAAAGTGAAAGAAATAAAGAGGTTTAAGACTGGGGGTGTTAAGTAAACAGAGAGAGGCTGAGAACAAGGAGCAGCTCTGTAGGCAGAGGTGAGATTTTGTCCCTGGCCTCCAGGTGCCTTATTTGTAGCTGGGTCTGGGACCTGAGCACAGCAGAGAAACCTGAGTGAGCAATGAACCCCCGCTCTTCACAGGGGCACTGACTTACCTTTTGGAGTGGTAGGATCATCCACCTGTAGACCATGAGGATGCCTCAGTGTGTCTCAGGATCCCTCAGCTTTTCCTAAACCCAGATTTTAGTTTTAGTGTTAGAGTGGCCACTCTTGTGAGCAGGGCCTTGTTCCTTCAAGTTTCAGTCAGGACCGCAGGCTCTGGGACAGGGAAGGGAGCTGCCCCTGCCCACAGCATCCTGTGCAGCCAGTCTGCTGAGCTGCCTCTGGCCTCTGTGGTGGGGAGTGGGTTCCACGCCAGCAGGATCCATTTTTGGAGTGTTTGCAGGATCTCAGCCATGATTGAGGCTCCTGCTGTTTTCCTGCAGGCAGTCTGGATTAACTTCTTCTTCAAAAGCATGCCTGATAGATATACGTGTATGCACGCACACACACACATACACACACACATACATATATAGGTTTAAAAAGAGGCAATATGACTCTTCCTGACCTCTTTGTATGCACCTGTCCTTCATTTTTCAAGTGAAAATTGAAGCTTCTGTTTTAGAGTACTGTCAGAATGGTAAGTGAGAAGGGGAGGTACTGTCCCCACATTGTTGGGTTTTTGAACTTGATCCATAAATATTTTTTTGACAAACATGAATAGTTGCTGAGCTCTGAATATTGTCCTCCCATTCCCCTGCAGTCTCTTCTTTCTGCCTGGACTACAGTCTTTTTAGCATTTGCTAGTTCGACAGTTAGTTGCCCTTTAATCTTTTAAATAATAGTCATTCCCTCTGTGTATAAATAGATAAGGCATTGGTTTCCTTTTTTATGTCATAGGGGTGAAAGCTCAAGCCTTATTTTTCTCTATGGAAATAATGTAATTCTAAGTAAGCAGAGCAAAGGAAAGAAACTTGACAAGAACAAAGGGTATTCAGGCTTATGCTAGTAAACCTGTGTTCTAATTATGTTGGCTGTTGTCATCTGCTTCAGTTTGGGGAGTCCTGTACTGTTGCATATGATTTTTGTAGTTATTGCTTGTTGCTGCAGATACTGTTGACGGAGTGCAATGTGCTTGTAATTATGGTGGTACATGCAGCTTCCACTCCTGAAGCAGCCTTTGATAGCTGACAGTCTGTTGACAAATATGCAGAACACTCACTTTTTTTGAAAGATGTTTCTATTTAAAAATATATTGGGATGAGTCACAAGATAACAGTACACAAATAGCAGAAGGAAAGCGATGAATTTGGAAATCTTGTTTTTTCTTAGTGGTGGTTATTTAATGTGGTAAATTGACATAGTCTAGTGTATATGTAGGTCATTTGGCAGCAAACTATTTCAGTTGTCTGGGTATTCATGCATTTTGGTCTTCCTGTAAAATTCCATTTGCAGGTGGTGTTTGTTAGAATGTAAGTGATTTACTGGGTATAACTTGGCTTCTTCAAAAGAACTTGTGCATTTGCCCAAATTTTAATAATGTCAGTAACTGATTAAATCCTTTTCCTGTTCCAAGAAATTTCAGGGGAGGGGGGTTTCTTATTTTCTCTGCTCAGCCATATGTCACTATGTTTTAGGTACGTTACTTAGGGAAATACAAAACCTTTGTCCTAAAGAAATGACTTGGTAGTGGGTTTGGAGATCTTCAGAGGAACATATTAGGTAGCCAGCATTTGCCTCTGCCCAGAAGACCACAGTTCTCTTTCTGTGTGCTTTCTTGGTATTACAGCAAGCAGTATGAGACTCCAGTGCTTCTTTTGACTCTCTGAGTATTCCAAGATACTTTTATAAATTTATAAAGTAAATTTTTTTTCAGGGAGGTGAGACCTTTGCATGGAAAAATACAGACTTGCTGAGTTTTGAGACTGAAGAGCCTTTTTGTAGCTCAGATATCTGACCCTACCTGGTTTGCTGAGTCCTTTCTCAATTCATGTATGCCATGGCATGAGCTGAGAGGAGAAATAGCACATGAAATAAGCTTTCTACTGAGATTTCTTCAGAAATTCCAGTAACTTTTCCAACTTCTCCCAGTGAAATTCTGATTATTTTCATATATGACTTCAAGATTTTATTGGTTTGATGTAAAAAAGTAAAGAAAAATAATGCCTTAACGCATGGATCTAAAAGCTTAAGAAAGAGATTAATGAAATAAACTGTTTTGTGGATCTCCATGGTTAAAATTGATAATTTCTGCTTGATACCATTTATCAGTGAAGTACAAAAATTATCTTGTTTCATGCTAAAATATTTTTCTCTCATCTTATTCTTCCTATTTCTTTTTTTACCCTAGCATCTTACTCACAATATCTTTTACCACAGGCCACTCTTTGAAACCTTTTGTGGCTAGGATATGATAGTGTTTAGGGGCTTTCCACATAACTTGACATGGAAATCTCTTGAGGATTTGAAGGCTACAAATGTAGCTGTTGGTTTAAAGATAGTAGATTAGGAAGCATTTTCTAAATTCTTTCTTACATGCTTATTCTGCTTGTATTTAAAGCAGTTAAATACCTCCTTTTTTTAGTCTAACTGCATTTTATAAAGGAAAATTTCCTTTATTTTGCTTCCTGGTTCTGGGTGGCTTTTTCATTTCCATCAAGTTTTTGTTTTTCTTTTGGCTTATTGGATCACTTCAAACTGAGAATAAGACTGGACTAATCAAGAAGTCAGATTCAGAGAGACAAATATGAGGGAACTGTATTGTAGTTGGAATTTGAAAAGAGCTTCTTGAAATTGGGATTGCGAAAGTGATTATAAAAGGGAGTGATGCAAATTCACTCACGTCTAAGTGAACACTTCAATCTGTGAGGAAGTGCTTAGCTAAAAGTTTCATTTGTTCTGCAGCATGGCATAACCAAATAAATAGACAGACTACTATTGAGTTAATTATCTTTCTAAAATAAACCTGACACTGATTTTTGCACTGATTTTAGACTACAACAATTAAAAATAGGAATCTTTTTTTTAACATTGATATAAAATTTTTTGCTTTTTTCATTAATTCATTTTTCCCTTTAAATTAATAAATTTCCTTTATTTATGCTGTTATCTCTGGATCTGCTGCATATTTTTCCACATCTTATGAGACTGATTGTTTCTATACATTTTTGTCTCCTTCCTGTTACTAACAGGAGATCTTTACTTTGGAGCAGAACTGATTGACTAGTATGCTGCCTGCTTCCTGACACAAGTATCCATCATTTCTTTCCTTCCTTAGTAATATTACTTCTAGAATGTCTGCATTTTCTTCCAAATAACACAAATAACTCCCCCTCCTGCCCCCCACCCCCCCATCAAATTACATTAGAGAAGTACTAAAATGGATACAGAATAACTCAGACAACATGAGAAAATAGCCATCAAACGAAGATAATTTATTTAAGAGTCTCAGTAATATTGTGGTAAAGCATTGTAATTAAGGCTAGGAGTTTTTCAGACTTGTGCATTCATAAATCTGTATCAGACCTTAGTAGGAGAATGAAAGCATTTGATTGCACATGTGGTGTGTGAAATCTAAGCTGAAGTGTTTCTGTAATATGAAAAAAATTAATTTCACAACCTCTACTCCAATAGTTGACAACTTCATTTTTCAGGAAAATGCTGTCTACAAGATACCCATCAGTTAGGCAACGTTCTAGCTAAATTGCATCATGAGCTTATTAACTCCCATCTAATCATCCAGTCATGGCTGATTAATCACTCCTCCTGGCACCTTGTTTTATTAAAATCTGTTTTCTGTGCCGCTGACCAGCAAACTGCTGTCTAATTTCATGTGTGGGATAGTCTTTGCTGTGGATTAAAGTGAAGCCTTTATTCTCTGATCTGAAGGGCTGTGTGAAGGAATCATCACATGCAAGTGTCTTGCATGTAAAATTATCCCTCTGTGTTTAAGGGATAGAGAAAATGTGTGTTTTCTCATGGAGCTGAAAAGCTTTCCTGTGCTTCTAAGGCAGAATGGAGCCATTTTGGGATAGGAATGCAACTGTGGCTGGTGGATTTTTGAATATTCAAATCACCTATCTCCAACTGTGGCACTCTGAATTAATTAATTACTTTGTATTAGTAAGCAGCAAGATAACACGGAGAGCTGGCAGCTTTGTCATTTTCTCAGCATGGGAGGAGGGCAAAAGTAATTTCATCTCTCATGCCAGCGGAAAGAGGTAACGCCTCCCATTTCTTTTAATAAGTGCTGTGTATGTTAATGAATAAGCCAAGTTACCAAGGTACTTCCTTAAAAAAAGTATGAAGATTGGCAGTTAAACGCACTCTTGACAATTTAAGCTCTCTGATTCACACTACAGTAGCCTGGTTAATAACCTATTTGAAAGCTAACAGCAGCTGTGAATATGACAGGCTGAAAATGTTTTCAGGTTTGCCAGAAGAACCCCCACATGTAGGAAGGAAGAGTCAGAAATGAACCAGAGGTTTCTTGATATAGCAAACCAGAGCTGTTTTATTTCCTAGTACTGACCAGAAAGTTTTCTTAATTAAACTCTGAGCAAAAAAGCCAAGTTATAGCTTCTTATTTCTATACTTTGAGTTTTCTCAATAGTCTAAGGATTGTCTACAGGCACCAGTCATAACTCTCTGAAATAACAAAATGCAGTCATTTTCTTAAGAAATTATTTGGCTAAGTCTTTATCAGATGGTGGTGTGTCATAAAGAGGGAGGGAGTTGCTACATCCAACAACATTAGCGTGTACTTACTGCAAGGTCTGCCGTCCAAAACTCGAGTTTACATGGCCTAAGTGCTTCTTACTCCTAAGAGAGAAAGTGACAGAAAGAAGAGGAAGGAGAGGAAGAGGATCTCAGTGTTTAATGCAGTGTGGGTTTTTGTATCATGTAGATGGATGTACATATTTTCTACCAGTGAAAACTGTACGAAAAGATGAGATGGTTTAGAGGCTTGTTCTACTTAAAATACTGACTACTCACAGCTATTTCAGAGATGCCATACTGCAAATAGGAACAGGAAGTAAAACAGTGGGGAAAAAAAGCATGGAGCTTTTACAGAGAAACACGTACTGTCATTTTCTCCTCAGTGCACCTTTTATTTAGCATCAGAAGTGATTGTTAGCAGGCCATTTCAAATAAGGCAAAAAAAGAGTACAGCTTGGCTTTGATCAACTGTGCCTTGATCAACTGCGTGTGCTGGAAAAGATCAAGAATGGCAGGCACAGTGTTTTTGCACTCTGCTTATCCTCAGGGTCAAGCAAGGACGGGAATAAAATCATTATCCATTCCAAATCTTAGAATTGTGACATGCAAATACTTGAGGCCTGGCACATGGTCTCTCCTTTAGTGTGCGCACTGTGTTTGGGATTAGAATGTATGGTGTGAAAGCAAACATTTTTATTATCCTAGACAAGTTTCCTATTTTGGAGGTAGATAGCAGCAAGCCTTACCATGACCCTTGGAATGCTAATGTGCTCAAAGTTTTCTTTCTAGGGTGATGGTCAGTAAAAAAATGATGCTGGGGGAAAAGAAATCACTTTTGTTTTTACTCAGTAACATTTTCTGATCTAAGTGGCATGCAGAGAAGCAATTGAACCAAACAGACATGAAAGCACAGCTCTTGAAGTGTCTTAAAGACAAAAGTCTACACTGGAAGACAACCCTGGGCTGGAAGAGAAGGCATATCATCAATTAGCTTGTTAAGTTTTAAATTCAGGACCTCAAAGGTGTCTATGAAGCTAATCAAGTGTTGTAATAGAAGGAATACAATTCAATTTGGAATCTAGTTCAATTCTACTTATTTTCACTTTGCTTATCTTTATTAAAGTTTTAGACAAAGATTTTGTTATATGTTCTCAATTTCCACAACAGAGAAATGAAAAAAAATATGCAATTTTTGAAATAAGAGTTTGGCTCAAAAAAATGAGTTTCAATGCAAGGGAAGATATAACAACTACTAGTGGATGTTATACATTTCTTCATTGAGATTTCAGTCATGATCCCATCTGTAGATCATGACAATATATTGTAAGTATCATGGCAGTTCTCAAATAGTTGTGGAGAATGTGATTAGCCATAGTTAGCTGAGATTCTTCTATACACTGTGAAATAAAATTCCTTGGTGTTTTTGTGTGCTGCTCAAGAAGATGAAAGAAAACAGAATACAGAAGCTAAAAGCCAGAATTAGGAATGGGAGGTTGTTTTCATGGCTTAAAGTAGCTTACTTTGCAGCTTTTGCACTTGTAATTAATGCCTCTGTATTAATAGATATTCAGCATATGTTCTATGAGCTTGATTTTTGTCAAATTTAAAAAATGAGTTTGTGAATGACTCCTCATAGTGCCAACAAGATCCCTCTTTATTTCTCTTTATTTAGTTCATAGCTCCTTATGGCAAGAGAAAGCAAGGGTAGTGGAATAACATTCCTGCTCTTTTAGCTGCCTTTTATGTCTGGTTAATGTAGTTCTGGGTATCTGCAGTGCTTGGGAAAAGTGATGAAAAAAACAGCTTCCCAGTTTGGATTAAGTGCATTTAAAATGAAAATTTGACTGAAAAGATTAGAGTTCTCATGTGCCTCTGAAGAGAAGTCAGCAAGTGCAGATCACTCTGAAGTTTCTGGATTAGCATAGCAGTAAATTATTAGGTTTTGGCTGTATGTTCTTCACTGAGAGTTCTTACTAGAGCTACATGAAATTTTAAGGGAAGTATTAAGATCCTGTACTATGGTGCTCTCTTCTAGTTCAAGAAGGGAAATTATTACATAATTATAAATGCTTCCTTTAGTCTTTTGCTTGATTCTTAGAACAAAACTTGGAATCATTTGTTTTATTTTTATAGCACTACTTGTATGTTTTAGACACCCAGATATATGGGTGCTGTATGATTTTATTGTCTACTACTCCCTAGTTTCAAATGCCATAATTTTTACTCATTAACTTATGTTTCACGATTATTGTAATATAAGTAGTTCAGCCACTAAATAAATTCCACAGATATTATATCGTTCAATCTTTTCCTAACTCTGATGTTCTCATGGCAAGATAATAATTCCTGTACTCAGAATTGTTGTATGGCAGTGTAGTGACTAAATTTCGATATCCAGCATTTGACAGGGTCATGTTCTTTTTTTTTTTTCCTTTTTTTTAAAAAAAAAAAAAAAATATCTTTTGAGTGCCCAAGTACATGAGGAAAGAATATTTCGAAGTAGCACACTGCCTTTGGGATATATATGTTTTAATATGGATCCTGCATCCTCTCCTGGAGGAAATGTAAATCCAGATGTTCTTTGGGTAAATAAAAAGAGAAAAATCAGAATATACCTAACTAAAGTTTTTTTTTTCCCAAAGAATGTGACTTAATGGTCAGGAGAAAAGATGAGCTGGATGAAGGAAAGTTATTGAATTCCAGGGATCTGGAATTTTTTAGTGACAAGACGAAAATTCCTGTGCTTTATTTAAAAAAAAAAATAAAAAAAATTGTACTGTTCTTTTGGACTGTGTTTAGCATAATGTATGTTTGAAATGAAGCAGTTACTCTGAGATGCCACAGTGAGAGGGAACTTAAGAAGTGACTGCCAGTCCTTGCTTGGTTCTCTCCCAGATTTGCCCTAAACTAGGACACTTCCCATGTCCCCAGCCCTTCCTGAGCTTTAAACCTTCCTAGACCAGTTGAAAGTTCTACACCTCCTAACAGGTGGACAACTCAACAATTTACTGAGTTGAGTAATTTATGGTAAGAATAGGTAATTTCAAGTCCAAGGAACATTAAGCACTCCAAAAAACAGAGGTAACAAATGTGGTCTGGTAGAAGAGAATGTTAGAATATGTTTTCTTGTTTGTGATTTTCTGTTTGTTTGTTCAGTTTCTGGTGTGTATGTGGATTTTTTGTTTGCTTGTTTTGCTAGGTTTTTAAGAATTTTTTAGTTCTCCCCTTGGATTAATGACTAATGCATATATAGCAACAGAAACTTTGAATATTACTGTTTCCTGAATTTGGATGAGTGCTGGGAAATTAATGGGAAAAGTGTTCCTATGGCTTCTAGTCTTGAAGACAGACAAAAGATGGAGGTGTCAGTGTGAAACAGAATCTGTATTTAGATGTGCTGTGAAGGATTTGCTTGCCTGTTTTCTGAATCATAGCCTAAATCTTCAATACAAGTGGTAGACTGAGGTATCCATTGTTTCATTTCTGCTTATGTGAGCTTTACATTTATTTTGTCTACATTAGGACAGTTACTCTTGTATATGTGTAATCTTATTTATTTTTGGATTTCCCTAATCTGCATTCCTAGAAATTTCCAGATGAGTAAATAAAAGATTCTATCATGCTTATGCCTTTTGCCTTCTCCAAATGGGATGCTAAATGTCCAGGTCATAAGTCTTACAGAACAGGCTCCAAAAGCAGACAAAATTTTTATTTTTGTTTTGCACAAACAAGTTTTAGAACTTTAGATAAGGTGGTCTGTAAGAAAGGAACGTCTTCTTGTGACTTGAGTCACTCAGAGAACTCGTGGAAGAAATGTGAGGACAGCAGGACTTGGGAGGGCTCTGATGAAGCTCACAGAAAGCCTATAAAATACAGCTGTAATTTTGAATGGAAGATCTTACTGTGCTGTGCATTGTACCACTCTTGCAGAATCAGATCTTTTTGGATAAATTCATAGCCTTTCCCATGTAGGTGTCAAACTGTACGGGTTGACAGGTGTACATGCACTTTTCAAGTGGCTGTCCTGAGACATATTCTATTTAACTAATGTTATGTAAAACTAATATACCAATGCAGAATTAGTGTGTGCAGTGTATAAATACTTGGAAAATATCACACATGACTTATGAAGCTAACTGGTGTCTGTTTAAATGAAGTAAATGGACAATTCAGCAATTATAAGGCAATTAATTGTAAAGCGGATAATGGCTGCTGAGCTTTGAGTGAGTTCTTTGATAACAGTTGAAGCTGCCTTGTTCATTTACACTGTGGGACAGCACTTTCTTCTCAGAGCAGGGCAATAAAGCACCATCACCTCTTTCTTGCATTGTCACACAGGCAAATCGCTTGCAGTGCTGTTTCTAGAGCATATACAATTTTAACAAAGCAGAAGATGTATCAAAGGCAAGGTAATAAAAATTGTACATAAATAGAAACTACTTGTAGTTTTTATATAAAACTATAATAAATAATAATTTTACTAATTAATAAATAAAACTACTTGTACATAAATCTAACTTGGCTATTCCTTACTCCTTTTTATTTAAGACAGTGTAGTTGCATTTAGATTTAAATCATTGCTTATTTTTATAAGTTGCAAATATCTTATCAAATAATTTCTTATCTTGTATCTGTTTTAAAATATTTAGCTGTTTTTGAGGAGGCATATCTGCAGGTATGGTTGATAATGAAAGTCACAGTAAAGATTGCTAAAAAAATAAATGAAGGCAAATCAGAATTTTGTGTACTAGCAGCACTGAACAAAAATATAAAACTACCCTTTATTTGAAATGCATATTAAAAGTGAGGAAGTTTACCTTGAATGGAGCTATTTTAACAGATGAGAACTAAATACATTGCCTTTTATTACAGTAATTTCACAAGCAAGTTGACACCTAGATATTACTGGTTTTGAAAATTGCTCCTGCTTTGCGCTAAGCTATCTTAAATTATTAAACTTTTATGTGGCATCTGCCAACAAAAGGTCAATGTGTGCCTGCAGTAAAACCACTGAAGGCATGATATTCTGCAGCATTTTCTGTGCAAAGTCCAGAGACCAATCTCCAGATATATCTCTCCAGATATACTGCTCTCAGTGCCAGCTATGTATTTATAGGTAGTGGCATGCTAACTGTTCTAGTTGCTGAAATGTGTTCTACTAGATATTCTCAGTCATTTCTGAGACTGTAAGATAGTCCAAAGACTTTTTAGAGAGAGTAATTTAAAATCTGTTTCCTTTATGAGTGCTGAAACAGTTTTGTTAATATAAGACCTTAAGCTTTTGGAGTTATTCTCACTTTCCCCATAGAAGAAATGGATGCCATTTTTATGTGTTGTTTGCTGTTTTTATGCAAGATATTCTCATATGCTGCAGGTTGTAGGGTGAGGCTTTGACAGGTACCCCTAATTTTAACTTTAATACTTATGGCATTCTTTAAAATGGCAAACCATAAATAGCAGCAGTGAAACCTTTTCAAGTGAGTGAAATCTGCTAGTTGGCAGAGCTTTACTCAGGAGGAAATGGAGATACGATTTTAAGGATACTGTGTTCTGCATTTTTGACTGGTTGGTACTGAGTACAGTGTGGAAATAACTCAGCATCAGTCTTCCTTTGCTGCCTGTTATCTGATTTTAGATGGACATTTTTTACTTCTAGAACTTGAAGTGCTTTCTACAAATTAAAGACAGAAAGTGAGATATTGGCATTTTAAAGAGAAGATGTCAGGAGAATATCTTCATTACTAGAAGCTATAGAATAGAATAAATTTGCTTTCTTACTAGATACATTTCTGAAAATATGAAATGTTAACTTCAAAATAGACTTTGATGTGCTGTATTTAAGGAAAGAGATTTACTGATTTCTTGCTTTTTCTTTCTACAGCTAGTTGATGTGGAAAAATGGGTATGTGATTCTGTCTTTTATTCACTTGATTCCAAATGTTTCATGTTGCCACTGAGTCTAACCTGTCTGTTTTGATACCCTGTGTGTTCATGACCCTTCAACTTGCACGGCTCAAAAAAACCAAAGAAAGAAGTGAATACATGGTCATGTAAAATCTGGTTACTCCTGAATTGTCCTACCAAATTCCATGTTACCACAATGACTTTTATCTCTTGAAATTTGAACACAGAATCATGTAATATAAATGTATAATTATTGCCTTTTAGTTTTGAGCCCTGCTGTCTAATGTTATAACTCCATTCTGTAACCCACCCTGTCTTTTCCAGTATAGACACTGTAATCTTAAACTGCATGACAGTAAGATAGTTAATACTAATAAATAATGTGTGATGCTGTGTGTAGCTGCAAATATGCAAAATATATTTAGTGATGGAGAACAGCCGCTACAGAGTAAAACAATATTTCCTAGATTTTAGCAAATAAAGCACAATTTTCTGCTAAATGTGTTGTTAAGGCCTTTCCTAATGTGTCTGTGTATGCCATACATATTTGTTTAGCAATCTGATATAACTCCCCCCCGTGGGACATATTTATGTATGTTTTTCTTCAATGTAATCTCTAACACCTGTGTTATGTATGAGTTAGTGGTCATAAAATGTGTGTAGAATTGTTTGTTCACCTTGAAAATATTAGAGGTCTCCCTGAAAGCTTGGACTATAATAGGTGTCCTTGTTTTCTTAATACATAGTATGGGCTGCAGATGACCACAGACAACCTCAGATATCCTCTGAAATATGGCCAATAACATAACTATAGCACTGGTCTCATTGTATTTCAGCTAGAAATTACAGAATTTAATCTGTGATTATTACATCTTTATAGTAAGTAGTGACTCAAGTTAGAGCTTGCCTGAAACTCCTGTAGGTAAGTACATTGTTTAAATAGTGGCTTAGACTTCTCAACACCATTTTTACTGTACTCAAAAACATCTGTGTCATGTCACATAGGTAGACCTTTATAATATTTATGAAACAATAACTGTAGTTAAGTATTAATTTTTGCCAATTGTGTCAGTATAACAACATAATATCCATATTCTGTGGATCTGGTATTTAGGACAACCATCAATTGTTATTAAATTGATTTTAAGTATGTTTTTAAGACATACTGATGGTCCGGTTATCTTTTTATTTTGTCCAATTTTTAATTACAATTGAGAAAGCTTGGTTATATGTCTTTTAGATTCTGTTGTTTTATTCCTGTGAAGAATTTTGCTATAAAGAGAAAAAAACAGCAATAAAAATCACGTTCAGTACTATACAGGCACCTCTTCTCCTAGTGTGCAACACATGAAATATTATATGCCAGAAGTTTATTGGTGACACTGACATGATTATGACTGAAGTGTTCATAATCTGTTCATGGAAAGTGTAGTATTAGTTGCATAAATAGAAATCAGAACTGCTATTTTTGTGGTGTTTTTTTCTTTTTTAATTCATAACTTAGTAACATCAAAATCTTCCTTTGGAAAGACTGCTTCATTAAAATGTGTCCTTAAACTATTAAAAAGAACTGTTTCTCATGAGAACAAAGCTAAACGTGTCATTCCAAGTTACACTGGGTAAAGACTTCTGCTAATAGACAAATTCTACAGTACAGAAAACCTCTCTGATGTGGATGAAGTGCACACTGGCTTTACTTCATACACAAAATTATTCTCTCCCAGATGAGGCTTCAGTCTGGCCTGTAAAGCAGCTTTTAAGTTCCTCTGTAATTCCAGAGTGTTCCCAGAGGTCTTATGGTGGACTGGAGGTGTAATGAATTAATGGAGTAGAAAGCTGGCTGTTGTAAAGCTGCATGGTCACTGAGGCAGACATCTCACTCTGACCCATGTATTTCTTGATAAGCCATTTTCCAGTACAGAACATGCAAGGTTAATGCCAGTGTGTGTGGTTATATCTGTCTGTGGAAACCTTAAAGCCTAAGCCCAGAGAGAACCAGCATGTCAGATTAATGAGCAAATTAGTAGCTGAACCTTGCTGTAAGCAGTTTCATGCTGTTCAAAGGATAAGCTAAAGTCATTCACTTCTGAGCTGTTCCAGCCTGTAAAGTGTACTAACGAAAGTTTTAAAAGAAATTACTCCAGTTCCTGTGTACTTCTTTCAATTGACTATAATTCTTGTGATTTTGTTCCAAAATCTTTATTCTACTGAAGGGATGTGCTGGCAGTTGAAGCTGGGTACAAATTAAATGGCTTTAAGATACTGGTTGAACTCTTGTCTTCGTCCTTTTGTCTCCGAGCAGGTGTGAGTGTGAAGGCTTGCAGGTCTGCTTCAGTGCAGAATCAAGCAGATTAAAGACAACTTGCCTAGTGGAAATAAGACATGCTGGTTACCATTTCGTGTCTGAAAATGGCTTTCTGCTTTTTATAAAACTGCCAAGGTGGGAAACCCCCAGTATTTGATCAAAGGGATTTATTCAATTTGAACCAAAATTTAAAAGACCCTGAATGTATTTTCTTTACAGAGAAAATGACAGTAATGAAGTAAGATGAAACTGAATAACACATAGTGAAAGGAATTACTTTAATCTTCCTGACATTTTTTGCTCTTTTAATGTATTTATGAAATAAGGAAAATAAAGTGTCTGTGAATTAGTAATGTGCTTGAAAATTTGTGATCTCAAGGGAGATGTATACTTGCATACAACAGGACTAACATAAAATCACCTGAGTATCTGCCTTGGCTTTCAGGACAACTGCTTAGCTCTGCAACAGGTTCCAGTGTAAGGATAAGAAATTTTCTTGGGTATCTCTAGCATGTGATAATTTGGCCTTTTTTACACATTTGACTACATTTAGTTGGTAGATTATTTTGAAAATTTAAGAGCCATCCAGAATTGTTGTTTTCAGGAGGGATTACTCTGAAGAGCTTTTTACCTGAAAGGGAATGAAGTGTATTGTTTCTTAAATTCCATGTGCAAGGTACAAGAATTTTCATGTTTACCCTGGCTGATGGCAAAGCTATGCTAATTATAATATTGAGGGATTGTCTTAAATTTTTGAGGCAAAGAAACCTCTTTCACTGAGGGTAATGGTAATTTTTTTTCTCTTCTCCTCAAGTAGTTACTATGTTAGATCAGTTTTATGCCACTAGTAAAGCTAATTTTCAATTTATTTGGAGAAAAGAAACTTGCAGAGTAGGGAAATGCACTTCAGACACTTTTCAAAAGAATTGCTTTTGTTGCAGAGGCTTCTAAGCTGAGAAATAGTGAATAAATTCTTGCTTTGATAGTGTAGACTGGATAAATACAACAAATGGACTTTGACTAGAGGAAACAACCTAGGGTTCTTGTAGAGGCTGGAGCCACAAAACAAAGCTTCATCAAGGGAAATGATTCAGGTAATACGTCTTCAATGCTATTAAAATAATGAATTGTACATCAGTACTTTATAATCGGTATGATTTTCAAGCATTAAATGAATTATATAAGGACAATTTTTTCTTCTAATTATTTGCTCACAGTTCATTTGCTTAAATATAGATTGATTTTTCAATCTATTGTGGAAAAATATGTTATTTAATCCCCCAATATAAAGAATTTGCATTCAAATTTTAGATGTAACATAGACTGCAGAGGTGGCTCAATGTAGGGATGGGCAGTGTTAACTCAGTTTTATATGCCAAGAACTCAGTTCTAATACACGCCTTGAAGGAAAATGTGAGATAGTACTGTTTGATGTTAAAGTGAACAGGCATATCAGAATGGAGTGACTATGGAAATGCTTCTTAAAATGCCACATCTACAGTGATAGTTTCAATCACACCTGTAATTCCATTCATAGTGTATTGTATATTTTAGGGGATGCTAATTGCAGCCCAAGCCTAATTCACATCAGCAAAAGAAACTGATACAAACATTTTCTAAGTACATGTTTTAATTTCAAAAGAAATCTTTGTGCAAATTGATTAAAACTTATCTAAATCAAATAGTAGCATTTCCAAATGCATGCTAGGGTTTCTTTGGTGTTTCTCCCTCAGACCCTATTATAAATCTGAGAGTTTCAAGTAGTGTTCTATGTAACTTTGATGAATTATTTTGATGAATTTTGGCGAACTGTCTCCGTTTACTTGTTTTCAATAGTTGTTGGATAGGTTAGTGTAAAGATCTAATATTTCTGCATAAGCAAATGTAACGCTATAAAAATGGTACAAAAGATGTAGTCAGGAGATGACCTCTAAATTAAAGGATTTTTGGCAACTTTCCTATTAAAAAAAAAATCCAAATAAAATAATTTCTCTTTGCATCTAGCCAGAAAGCCCAAGAATTAGGGTGAAGTGATGATAAATTAGAATAGTAAGTGATAAGCTACCTGAAAGCTGACCAAGGAGCCAAGGAATATAATGGCTTCAAACAGCTGTGAATATTTACATTAAAAACAAATCCTTAGCGTCCTCAAATAAACCTTCAGTAGATTTTAAATGTCAATTATTTGCCTTATTTTGAAAAGGAGGAAATAATTAGGAAGATGAATAGAATCACAGGTGTTACATTCTTCAAATACAATGTTTTGAAATTCTGCAAAGGTTTTTTTATTTCTTTTCATTTTTCAAGTCCTGTTCCAAGCCAGTCAGGTATTCCGGCTGCTGTTCTTCCATGGGAGTATTTGTTTGAAATTGAGCACTCACATAAGTATTTGTCCCTGAAAGGTCAGATAGCATATGCAGCTGAAGACTTAATCAGAGGACTATGATTATACTGTTGTTGGTTACATTCAATTACCAGTTCTACCTCTCAGGACAACTTCTGAAAAAATTGGGCACTAGGAAAGCAGCATTAAAAATTAGAGGACACTGATTTCTTTAACAAGTGAGGGAGAAAGTTACATTTTCAGTGCATTTAGTGATCAAGTGTGCATTGGTCTCACTTGTACAGGATTTACTGTACTCACTGCTTACTCACTGCCCTCACCCCAGTCACAACAGAGTGCTTTTACCACTCATTCCTAGTCAGGCTCACTTTGACCTCCAGTACAGTCAGTTGTTGGGATCCCCCTGTCACTCCAGAAATACAAATGGGAATTGAAGGTATTACAACTGTACTTTGGTGTCTAATACAGCCTTTTACAACTGTGGGTCTGATGAGCCCGACACACACAGTCCGGTGTGGTCCAATTGTCCCTTTCATCCACCTTTCTGTGAAGAAAGCCCTTGTAGGCCTAGTAATAGTTTTGACTACTCACTTTTTGTGAATATGAATCAGAAGTCCCTTCAATCAAGGGACTTCTTGATCAAGTAAGATCAACCCTTCTGCTCTGGGGAGCTGCCCACAGGAAACTGGACCAGCAATTTTCCTGGAAGGACCTCGTTTGTGATTGTTTGTCTTGCAACTCACATAATTGTGCCTCTAGGACTGAGGCAAATTTTCCAGCTTAGTTCCTCATCTCCTCTCTGTGGTTACTCAGGTCAAACCACAGAGTGGTGTGTACTCACTGTGTCCTTGCTTTTGAGCAGAGGAAAGCTTACTCCTAGTAGTTCAATAATCAGGTGGGGACTTGGATCTCTTTGATGCTGGAAACATTTTTCCAGATCTGAGATGATGAAAGAAGAAAGATTTTCTTCATGTCCTGGAGTTGTCCAGCCAATTCATCCACCTCCAGCATGATTAATTTCCTCAGGCACTGGATACTTTTCTCCATGGTGGTCTATTTGCCTAGGTGACACACGCTTGAAGGGATACCTTTCTTTCACGTCTGACCGAAGTTGCCTTCATGAACCTAAGGACTTGTACCCCTGTTCCAACCACTTTGTCAATGCTTTGTTACCTGGAAAGGAATCCCAGCTGTTGCGCTTCCTTACCCTCTAATTCCAGGCTCCTGTTCCCATTTTCCCAGCAAGGAGAAGCAAAGTGGCAATGGGCTTATCTAGACAGTAGATAGCAGCTGAAATCTTTTCACACATCTCACAGTTCAGTCAGGGAAAGGGATCCAGTAGCTGGCATTTGTGAGTTTTTGCTCTTTGCTCTTTCTTCTTCCTTCTCCATGTCTGCCTCTTTTCCTCTGGCAGATGGCCCTGCTTTGGAGTAGTCTGCTTTGTCCACTTTTTCCTCCTGCTCCCTCTTAGAAGATGCTTTTTCATCCCTTAATAAATGACCTCACTTTTGCTTCCAATATTTATTTTTTGTGTACTGGGAAGACTGATACTGGCATGTGTTGGTTCTTTGGTTCAGCTGCAGTGCCTGTTGTCAGGGTTGGCGGGGTAGCCACAGAGCCCATAATTTTGCCATCAGATCCAGAGACCTTCTCTGCCCCTTGAAGGTACTGAATAATGTTGAACAGGGCTTGGTAGGCCTAAGTCAGGCCTATGGTTTGTGTCTTTCTGGAGTTGCCAGGATGACAGAATACTTTTCCCAAATATTTTACTAGTTTCTCAGGATTCTGCACTCATTCAGAGGTGTAATTCCAAAATGTTGGATGTGACTACTGTCCTAGGCACTTGCCTATTCTATCCCACACACCCTGTCACTCATCATTATCCAGCCCCAGTGCAGATCTGTGGGTGGTATTCTTAAATAGTTGTTTAACCATAAACAAGACCTGAAACACATTCAGGAGCCCTAGCAATAGGAACATGCTGGTTTGAATTTCCTGAGGATGTTTGGTATTCTCAAGTGCTGTTGTAATTAGCCTGGAGAAGATGGCGGAGGGTACCTCCCTCATAGATTGGCTCTCACTGAAGTAAAGATAAAAGGTGTACTTATTACGAGTTTCCAGTAGATGATTCCTGGAAAACAGAGATGGTGTCAGTGATGAATACAAACTCCAGGTTAGTCTCACAACACTCAAATTTATCCTATCCTAATGCAGTTTTTTAAAAAACAACAAAATAATGGACTTAATCCAGCCCCCAGAGGTGATAAACAGCATGTCAGAGATCATACACCACAAGTAAGATGTTACCTAGTTCAACTTTGAGAACATGTACAGCAGCTGTAAGAAAGATGGCCTTTTTATCAAAGCCTGTTGTGATGGGATGGGGGTGGTGGTTTTAATCTTGATAAAGGTCCATTCTGTACTAGATGTAAAGAAGAAGTTTATTATGATGAGAGTGGTGAGACACTGGAGCAGGTTGCCCAAAGAGGTGGTGGATACCCCATCCCTGGAAACATGCAAGGTGAGGTTGGATGAAGCTCTGAGCAACCTGTTCTAGTTGAAGATGACCCCCACATCTCATTGTGGGGGTTTGGACTAGATGATCTGTAAAGGTCCCCTACAACCCAAAACACTCTATGATTCTACATTTCCACGGAATCTGAGAGCAAATAAATCAACATTGTGACCAGAGACTAATAAACTAATAAAACGAATGCTTATAAATAATTCTTATAGTCAGCTATATTGTTATCTCAACCCTTTGTGCCCCGTTTTGGGCTCCAGAAAGGACTGATGGGATTTAAATCTGCAGCCAGTTAAATACTACACTGCTAGGTCACTGCCTCCCCAACCACCAATAGGATGAGGGCAAGAATTGAGAGAAAAAAAAAGGTAAAATTTTTGGTTGAGATAAGGACAGCTTAATAGGACAGAAAACAAAATATTAATAATCATAATGAAAAAAGAATTAGGATATTCAAAGCAAGTGATGCACAATGCAATTGCTCACCGCTTACCAACTGATGCCCTGCCAGTTCCTGAGCAGTGGCCCCAGGCCAGCTTTCTCCCCAGTTTGTATACAAAGCATGACTCTAGATGGTGTGGAATATCCCTTTGGCCAGTTTGGGTTGGCTGTTCTGGCTATGTCTCCTCCCAGCTTCTTGTGCCTTCCAGCCTACTCCCTGGCAGGGTGATAAGAGAACCTGAAAAGTCCTTGACTTAGTATAAACACAGCTTAGCAACAACTAGAATATGTTACTGACACTGTTCTCATCCTAAATTCAAAACACAGCCCTGTGCCAGCTCCTAGGAAGAAAATTAGCACTGTCCCAGACAAAACCAGGACGGGAAGTTAGAATTGCTTTAAGAAATTTGAAATTATATGTGTTTTCTATGTTTAATTTTCATATATGCATTCTGAATTGCTAATTTTATTCTGGAAACTCATGTGCACAATTGTCCTGAGACACAGAGAGCAAGTGTTCAGGAGCAGAAAGTTCTTCCCTCTGCTGAGAATGAGTTTAAGACATTTCTTGTGTAACAAGCCTGTTGTGTATGTGAAGTACATAATTTCTGCTGCTTTTTTTCTTTCTCTCTTTTTTTTTCCCAAGATGAGAGTTAATGTTTTTCAAAGGAAACATTCTCCTTTAGCTAAGAAGAGATTTAAAGGTCTAAAAACCTTGGAGGATGTTGTTGCAGAACAGTATGACAGGAGTGTCCAGAACCCTCTGTGCTGACCATTTGCTTGCAGCTGTGGCCCTCACAGGTCATGATCTGTAACTTCTCAGGCTTGGCATTAGCTTTCACAGGGGCATTCCTTTGCATTTGTGGGCATAACATATGTTTAAGTATTTGCCATGAAAACATTTTTGCAACAATTAAATTTCAGAGTATGGTGGTTTCTTAAAGGGATGGATGGATGGATGGATGGATGGATGGATGGATGGATGGATGGATGGATGGATGGATGGATGGATGGATGTTCAAACTTCCCTCACCCACTGATGTATTTCAAGTTTTCATGAGAAGGTCTGTTCATGACATATCCTAGCTCTAAGAATGACATGTAAATTACCTTAAAAATGATTAAGTAACCAAAGTAGCTTTAAAGCACATGATATGACTGACCCAAATAGATGATAGTGGCTTCTCTCTCATTGGCTGTAGTTCATTTAATATATCAGCTGAAGAGAATGAATTGTTAAATCTGGTCTTTCAAAGAATCCAGCACAAGAAGCTGCTGTATTATTTTAGTAGCCAATGGAAGATATAAACTATTCACTTTAATTTGAAGGTAGTTAAAAGATTACAGTCAAGCATTTAAATAAGTTATCAAGAAGAGAACCAGAAGGTTTTACAGGGCTGTTGTTTAATGTGCTTGTAATATGGAAAAAGCAGTGGGGTTGTGTAATTCTCAGAATAAAATTTTATATATGATTGACAGTTGGAAGAGACTGAGGTTTTTTGCTGTATCTAATGTCCTTGATAAACTGAGAGTGTGTTGGCAAGTGAAAGTCTGTATTGACAAATGTAGGAAAGGATTTGTTTGAATTAATCATGCACATAAATTTTTTATGTAGTAATGAGTTTACACACGTCCTACTGTAGAAAGTTCAGCAAAGATTCCTGGTTAGTTTCTGGAGCCACCCAGTAAAAGCAGCAAAATTTCAGAGTGACAACTACAAAGCTATTCTGATAAAAACCAAATAGACATAAAAGAAGAGAAGGAGAGTAGTCTTTGAACATTTTAAGATGATTAGATTATAGTTTTTTTTTTCTTTTAGCTAGAACATCTTGTACATCTTTGAGAACAGATACTTCTCTTTAAAAACGCACGTATCAAATGAAAGCAGCCAGCCTTGCTTGGAAGTTCTCCAGTTAGAATATCTTCTCATTTGGGATGGAGACAAACTTCAGTCCTCAGATTCAACCTTTGTGATATCAAAACATGAACTGATGAGGTCAAAAGGGGAAAGGTGGCCATAAATCTCTGACAAGGAAAAGCAATTCACTGCATGTAACATATAATTCTCCTTTTGTTCTTGAGCAACCTTCATGAAAAGGAGCCTAAAAATGTCCATCATCTTCTAGATCAGCCATGTGGCACTTGGTTTTTCAAACCAGCAAATGAAGTCTTACTAATACTTAAGTTTTCTTAATTTATTTTGCATTTGTATACAATATGTTACTACAGTAGCTGTTCTTCAGCACTTTGAGTGCAGGATTTAACAACTCACATTGTACTTGTTAGAAACTCATCAGAACAAGTTGTTTAAGATGGTCAGGCACAGGTCCTGTTTTACCTGTACTGTGTTTAATCTTTAAGCAATAGGCATTTCATGTGCTATGCTATTTCAAGCGAAGAAAATTCTGAGAAAAACATTACAAAAAAAAAAAAAAAATAGGATAAAGCCTTGTTCAGAGTAGCTGTTTTGCTTTCTAGCATAAGCTATAATTATGTTAATTGCAATGATAAATGTTCCTTTTAGATGTGGTTTCTACTAAGTGTATCCCACTCACTTTTTCAGGGGAAACAAACCCCATTTTTTATGCACCTGAAAGCAAATGTTCATTTCATATTTTCTCTTTTCCCCCCTTCTTATGGATCTATAGAACTTTATGATGAAGGTAAGGAAGTTAAACATTTGACATGATACTTCCTGTGGATTCCTACAATTTAAATTAATGAATTCACTTTAATAATTTTCAACATCAGCATCAAACTCACCTTCTTGAAAATAAAACATACTGAATTTCTTTAAAAAAATTGAATTTAGAAACCACAGTGACTAGTTTGTTTTGGGGTTACGATTGTGAAGGACCAAAGGCAGGCCATGGAATAAGGATGTTAGCTTCTCTAATTTTCACTTCATACTAGTCCTTTCAGTAAGAGTGTAGCATTATGTGCTAGATACAAAGTCTTGAGACAATGAATAAAGAACAGAAGTTACAGTAAAACATTTTGGAAGGCAGGGACAGCACACTGTTTCTT
The DNA here is from genome assembly GCF_030490865.1 of Poecile atricapillus. NCBI lineage: Eukaryota > Metazoa > Chordata > Aves > Passeriformes > Paridae > Poecile > Poecile atricapillus. The sequence continues at coordinate 69,710,600 of NC_081251.1, read as the reverse complement.
CTATCACAAGGATGCTGTTCTGATGGTTTGGTGTCTCTCCTATGGGGTGGTTGGACAGCCTTTGGAATGGGGCTGTCACTGGCATTTGCTGGAGCTCTATTTCTTGGGGCTGCTTTTTGTCTTTTTGACTTTTTTTTTTTATGTTTTGTCTCCTTAAGACTATGACAAAGCACTTGGTGAACCTCCAAGCATTTTGAATAACTGACATTAAACAATTAGCTGCAGTTTTCTCCAAAATGTGTTGCTTATCTCTTTTCTACTTTAATTACCAGTCTATTCCCAATTCAGCTTCTAAACTGATTTCTGTGCTGATTTTCATCCCCTAAGAGTTTACTTTTCTATGGTACCATCTTGCTTCACTGTCACTCTCCAAAAGTGAGCAATTCTCAGCTAGATAAGCAGTTCTGTTTTAAGAGCTGGATTTAATGATGTCAGAGGAGTTTTCTTAGCATGATTCCTCTGCTGATCCATCTTTTCTGCCCACTCGGCTGTCTGTCTTACTCTTTATCTGTGAGTTTCTTTCTCAAGTGACAAGGATGATTCACATTCCTTGTACCATGCAACAACAGAAAAAGCTTAGTCACGATCCTTAACCTGTGAAAAATGCCTCCCTCCTCCACTTATTTAGCTCTAAAATAACCAGGAAGATTTTTATTATTTCTTCTATGTCCTATGCTGATAAGGAGGAGGAGAATGGGGGAAGAGAAATCCTCACTAGGCTAAAGGAGAAATCGATAAATTTTATCTTCCTGGACAATTTCTTTTCCAAAACACTGGAAGTACTTGAAAGCAGGCATTTGTAATGGAAGTATTACCTCAGCCATAAATATAAATGTTTGTTTTACATATAAATATGGAACCAAACAATCAATATTATTTATTTTTGATTAATTTTTACTGCTGTGTTTGATTTTCATTGTTGTGAAGTTTCCTATTGCTACGAAAGTGATAACATAAATGTAGTGTCAGAAATATTAATAAAGAAGTATATTTGAAGTGTTTCTAATTCTGCCTTCCAACAGGTCAATATTAGCAAAATTGGGATCATTTAGCATGGTGCTGGCACAAATATTTGTCATCATTAATAATGATTCCAATCTTTTTAATGTAGATAGTAAAATATTCTGTGTTCTTAGCAGTTTAAGACATGCTTATGGGTTTTTTTTTTTGGCCAGATGATTTATTCAAATTCAGAATTTTATGTGGTATTTATATAGAACATAATTACACATTGTGATACCGCTTTTAATTCAAGTCATCTTCAGGAAACCTATAGTTTAGCTGAAGTCTTATAGTCTAATTTCTATTTTTTGGTTTTTTGGTTTTATTTGGCCTGACACATATAGGAGGTATCTGCTGATCAAGTTAATAAAAGCAGGTTTTTTTGTTTTGGTTGTTTTTTTTGTCACAGTGGCCATCATTATCTGGGAGTAAGTACCAGCAGTCATCAATCACACAAATCTCCGTGGCTGAATTTTTGCAGCATTTGCTGTTTGGTGGTGAATTTCACAGAAAGGCAGTAGTGATTCAAAAGCAAAGTATAAAGACATGAATATGTATAGCATATATAATGTCTTGAGAGATTCAACTTCCTGTTTCTTTTACTTACATGTTCTAATAGTGTGTAGGCTACAGCGAGACAAAGCAAGGGCTTTTAGATTGTTTGAATTCACCCTTTCGTATTGCTCTCGTGTGATAGGAGCAGAGTGAGGGAATATTATCTCAATGCCTCATGCCAGTGAATTGATTTACTTTGCATCTTTAAATTTTGAGCAACTAAATGCTAGTTGTTAGGTGTCAACCACTGGAAACATCAACCCAAGAGCACAGTAACTGCAGAAGGGTTACCATTTTTGTTTGCTTCAGTAGAAGATTCAAGGGTTCTGGGCCTGGATACTGTAACTTTGGAAAGGAAATTCTGTCTGAGATTTGTATCAAGATTTTAAAATAAAATGTATACTTCTATGAGCAAGAAGATGTAAATCTTCCTGTGTTATTCTCTGTAGCTTTCTAGTCTTTACTGCTTACAGCATTTTTAAGTTTTCTGATTTTTGCTGAAGATTGAATTTCCCAGTGTTAGCATTCCAAGTTGTTTAGTTGTTTAGTTTTGCCTGACTTATCTTGTCTCACAAGGCTTCTAGCTCTGTTCCAGGGTTACTACACAAGCTCTGCAGTGATTCAACCTGTTTCCACACACTCTGTTTTCACCAGTGCTTGTGTTTTCTGGACTCTGGTTGGCATTCATCTCACAAACTGAAATGCCAGCCTTAGAGCCATGGATATCCTAAACTCTCTGTGTAACCACAAGCAGAATGCTTAGATTGGGCTGAATTACTGAATACTGAATTACTGAATAAGGACCAAAAGGGCATTTTTTTCTATCCATTGGCTATGTAGTTGCCTTAAGCTACGTTAATCTGAGTGTTTTGTCATCAAGTGTATTAGGTCTGGCTGAGATGGAGTTTGAGGGGAACCTCAGCAGCTCTCACAGTGCTGTGCTTTGCATTGGTGATGATACCAGTGTTTTGGCTATTGCTGAGCAGCACTGGCACAGCATCAGCACTGTCTCTCCAACATTCCACCTCTCATCTGTGGGCTGATATGGGAGAGATCTTGGGATAGGACACACCTAGGACACTAGACCCAAATTTACAAAGGGAATATTCCATACCATATTATGTCATCTCATATATAAAGGCTACAAAAAAGAGAACAGTCTAGATTTAGAAATAGAAGTATCTTTTAAATAACTTTGTAGTTTTCTAACAGTATAAACTCCTGAACTTCATGAAACTTGGAACATCCTTGTGATGGAGAATATGATGCCTTTTATATTCATACTTGCAAGAGTTTTTATGTAAGTATTGGTGTCATATGTTTAACATGCTGTTGTCTCCAGCACCTGATTGAAGTTCAAGATGGCCATGGTCAATGTGTTCCATTTCAATGAAGTGTGAGTAGTCGGTGCTTTAAAGGACATTGTTTTACTCCAATGCATATATGAAACAACCACTAATAGTCATATTTGAAACTTTTAATGGTGTCTTACCATTAGTTGCCTTGAAAAGCACTTGTGAAGAAAAATGGGGAGGATGTTGCTTGTTTTATTGTACAGCCTCCTTACCATATTCAGTGCCATGAAAACAGTTGTGTAGTACTTTTTTAGAAACCCATTAAAAGCAATATTGATTGATCATAAGTTCCATCTAGACTGTTAGAGCTGGATCTGAAGCACAGAGGAAACACAAGGCTGAGCAGCTGATCCTGATTAGGTCATGCAATACCATAACTGTAAGTTATATGGACTGCATTTTTGAAGGAATTACTGATGTCATTTATTGTTTCATTTGATTTTTTTAAAGTTATTTTTTGAAGTCTGTCAAAGCTGTTTTTCCTTACATTATAGTCTTTGTACTGTCATTTTCCCTAGAGAACATGTCAATAATTCCATTCTACTAATATGGACCTCTCATGGAATGAAGCATGAAAAGCCATTACATTCTTCTTAAAAACTTGATATGTTATTTTGTATGAGTGTTTCTAAAGTGTGAATCAGTTCCCGTGTGACACATTCAGTATTTTTAATTTGCTTTTGTGGGTGACTAGACTTGTTTGAATAGCCATGTGCTAAATGCAATTGCTGTCAGGCTTTGTTAAGCATTACATTTCTGAATAATGACATTACAAAAGCTTTTTCTTTACATATGCAAAGCATTGAAATAACTTTCTTTTAAAATACTTTTAAATGCTTTCACATGTTTCTCCTTCTGGTACCGTCCTGAAGTTCAGAGCTTTTTCTCTTTTCTCAGACATTTGAAGATTGTGTAGAATTGTGAAAAAAAGTCAGCAAAATAATCAGCCTTTGCTTGCAGTAGAATTCTCATTGGTCTAAGGGATGTTTTTGTCTAATAGAAATAAGGCTGTCAGTATAAAAACAATGGAAGGGTAATGGCTGACTCAAAATCATGGATGCCACGAGGTTATTCACCAGCCTCTAAAAGATCTCATTGTGAGGTTCCCAGAAGCACAAATGGTTTTAAAACATATATTCATGTGACCATGATTAATTATGATTAATTTCCTGCAGCTTCTCATGTGTTTCCAGGAGTGCAGGAGTGCAGCCATAGGCACAGCAGTGCAGGTGCTGTTGTGTGAGTCTTTTGGTCTGAGGTGATTGATTAAGTGTCTGTGCCAGTGACAGTCATGTATCTGCAAAGCTGTATTGATACAAAGGGATGGTTGAATCAGGTGTAACATATCTCACTCCATATTGGGTTGGTATTCATGGTAAAATGGATAATTTGTTTGTTCTCTCTTTGCACATTACACTACATAACTTTTAGGTTGTAGTTTTTGAATGCTTTTTGGCATTTTAATCCTCTTTCTATTAAGAAAACATGGAAAATATATTTCCCAACTTTAGCTTATTTTTCTTGATTTTGGTTTATGACAACAGTCTTTACATCAAAATAAACAGCTCTTAATAGTCTGTTGTCGTTGCCTGGTCTTCCAATGTATTGAACTTGAAAGCTGTTTATATTTTTTTGAATGATAATTTATTCAGCACTATTTCTTGTTGTTCTGTTCTAAATTGCCTTTTCTTTAGAAGTGACTGTTGGGTAATGAGACGACTCAAAATTAATCTTGTATTCTAGCTGCAAAAATATTGAATTAGAGATGGGCAGTTTACATTAAGTTTTCACAAGCAATGTGGATTTGTCAGTCCCATATGCTTTCAATGTGAAATTATTATCTTTAGTGCTTGCTAGTTCTGAAAGCTTTTAAGTATTTTTCTATACATTCTTGGGGAATAAAATGTGAAGAGTTTTGTGTAAATATAATTGATACTCCTGAATAGCATAGCTTGTAGAACTTCAATAGATAAGTTATTACTTGAAAACAAATGTATTTTTTTCAGCCTGGTTTTATTTGAGGAATATATTGTTGAATTTAGAAATTACTCTGAAAATTGGAAATTAGAAACATAAAATAAGTCTCACGATAAATAATGTAGTTGTTAGTAAATGCCTTGCATTATAATAATGGCATTCATACATTTGTGCAAGAATCTGTGGGCATTATGGATTGAATTAGTCAGCATTGTGGCTTCGAAGTAGTCTTACTTCCAGAGTCTTCTGAAATGTTGTCATTGCAATATTACAGGAAATCTGGTAAAACTTCAGTGTCAGATCTTATCTTGGATATTGCATCTTTGCCACAGAAGTCCAATTGTTAAAATTCATCTTGTTTTTAGTGTGGAAGATTTACAGTTTTCTGCTGGAAATGGACTGGATCATTTTAAAAATCAAAGATTATTTCTGTAGACAATCATTGTCCAACAGCTACTTACTATGCAGTTTCTGGCATAAAGATAAATGCTGAGTATGTAGTGATGAAATAAGCTGTTAAAATAGGAAATGAACTTACAGGTATCTACATTCCTGGAAGACAAATTCCAAAATGGAAGACAGTTTCATAGAGCCAGCCTTGTTTTCTATCCTTTTCTGTATTTTTCTATTTAATTTTTTCACTTTGTCTCCAAAAAAATGGTTTGATTATGGTTGCCTCTCAGAAACCTTTAAGTGGAAAATGCTTAAAATGTTTTTTTTATATTTAAGAAACAAACTGCAGACTTGGTTGCATTCTTCTAAAGGACAAAGTAATACTAATTAAAAGTATTGCTTTAATCCTCTTGGAAAAAAAATATCTAAAAACCTGCTCCTCCATTTTTCACAAAAGTGATTGAATTGTTTTAGGACCAACCTTTCTCCTGTTTAGCTACAAGTGAGAATTTAACAAAATAGGTGCTAGACAGTCAAATCAATATGGCCAAAATAAGGGCAAGCTAGTATTGCTGTGATTTTGTTGTTTATGCTGTTCTCAGCTTTTGTTCAACAGGCAATCAAATCTTTATGTTAGATATTGACTTTATGGATAATAAAATAGAATTATTTCGATAAAAAATACTGGTGAAATTTCAAAATTTTGTTCATGTTAATGACTTGGTTAGTTGGCTGCCTATGTCTGCTGTTGATAAAGTTTGCAGGTAAAGCTGAAATACTGGTAGGGCAATATGTTCACAGCAGGTTTTTTCTCTCTTCCCAGTGTGATGAGTAGCAGACATTCAAGGTTCATCTTTGGCATGTCTTTGGCCTGACATTATCAAATGCCTTGTTCTTTCCTTGTGCCTTTGGAAAAAGAGGTGGTGCTAATGGTAGCTTTGGAAAAAGAGGTGGTGCTAATGGTAGTTCAGTCTTCATACCTTATGTCAAGACTGTGCCTGTGACAAGCTCCATGACTTTGACTAATTCTTAGTAAAAATTCATGTCATTCAGTCTTGCAAAGAGATTTTTCAGTGTGCCTCCCTGCGTTTTGACTGCTATGCAGTTTGGTGACATTCAAAATACACCTTGTGTCCATCAAGCTTCTCTTTTCTCAATAAACATAAAAGCCAGAAACTCTTGGCAGTTTCTTAAAAATGCTAGAATTATTACTTTTGAAATGCTTGGTGTTTCACCACCTATCCCTCTTGTTTTTCTCCTTGACCAAGTAATTCCAAGTTCAGTAAATGCTAATGCATAAAAGATAAAGAAGGACAGCAAATAAACCTGAAAGGGAAATAATTGCATGTTGCCATGATAGCCATTCAGTTAAATTGATCTTCAGCACTGAAATGTAGCTGCCAGAGATGTAAGGTAGTATGATTTTTAAAATTTATCTCGTAATGAAACTGATGTTTCAGCCAAACAGGTCAGTCTTTTATAGTAACTGAAAGGGTATAAATACCATATATGAGAAATTAAATTCCTTAAAATTACAATTCCTGTATGAGAGGATAGTGCTGCTTATGGAGTTGTCACATTTATAGACTCATAAAATATTTACTTATCACTGCTTCTTGGAGAGTGTGCTGTGCATAATGTTACATGAGTTGTTCTGTCAGAGGAGTGTGAACTTATGCTCTTGACAGTGTCTTGTCCGACAGTCTGCTCCTGTCCAGTGCTAGTCATCTGCATTTCAGCATAAGGAATACATAAATCTTCAAAAAAAGTTGAAGGTTTGTTCTTGCCTTAACAAGATTTATTTATACTTTTGTGAATGCTTAAACTGAGTATTGATAGCAGTTTCACCTATTATCAATCATAATTTTCACTGTAGGGAAAATAATGGAGGAAAATGGTTGTACTTTCTTGGAATAAAAGTGAATTTTATCACTTTAATTTTCTTTTACTCAAGATTTATGCTATGTTTCTCAAGAGGAGCAATTACTTGGACATGATTTCTGAGTTTTCAGAACCCCCAAATACTGTTGAGTGAGCTTGGATGTCTTCGAACATTTACCTGTCCTAGCAGATAAAGAATTCAGTCTGATAATATTAAAGCAATGTGGGAGAAAGCATTTTGCAGGTTGATGGTTTTTAATGTGGTTGAAGACCATATTACTCTCTGGTAAAATAAGGAGAATATTCAAAAAATCTCCCTCTGCATACTATCTGTCTAGAAAAGGATATAATTTGTAGGGAAAATGGGTGAATATGAAGATATTTAACAATAGGTAAGTTTGTAGAGGGCAGCATGGCAAATCATGACACATCAAAGCTGCTCTTAGAGGCTGCCTGCTTTCAGCACAAGGAGGAAGGATTCAAGATTCTAGAACATGCTTTTTACCAAACAAGTGATGGCTCAAAATACAAAGTGTTCTCTCATCTTTCCTTCTTTTATTCTTTCTCAGAAGACTCCATTTTATTAAAACATACCAGTATATCATTTCTCTTTACCTTTCAGTCTGCACAAGGTGGTGGACATCGAACGCTGCTCTATGGGCATGCAATCTTGCTGCGCCATTCCTACAGTGGCATGGTATGTAATCATGTTACACCCCTGTGTTGTGCGGTAGCCCTCATGTTACCAACGTGAGTTGGGAGCAGCAGTGATTTCTTTTTTTTGTGTGAAAGTTATGTTTGAAAGTGCCCAGAACATTTCCATTTATTGATATCTGGAGAATTACTCACATCAGAGGCAGTTTACTGTGGTTCCTAGAAACCTTTGTGAAGGGTGGGTGCTTGGAAATACAAAACCAAGCTGTTTGTATCTGGGTAAGTGCCAAAACTAAGTCTGGCTCCCCTAGTGCTGAATCCCCTGTTCATCAGTCTGAGTTGGTGAATTTTCATTTCTTTCCCCTATTTTCCATATTGCATAAGCTGTGGCTGAATCTGCAGCTGACACCTTGATGTCAACCTGAGCATATGTTCGAGACTGAGAGGAAAAGGAGATTCCTTCTTACATGTATTTTGGACTGAAGTCTCAGCTGGAAATTCCCTGATGAATTATACAGGCTCCAGACTCCTTACCTACAAGTGAGGCTTCATGGAGCTGAAATCTGATACAGCTAACTCCTTTATTTCCACTTTTAGTATTCCTGTCTTAGTGAAAAGATAACCTGGGTAGACAAAGAGGTTATTTTAGAACATATATTTTTGTCAAGACTCCATGAGTGCATTTCGTTTTATTATGCATACATGTTCCTGGTAGTAACTAATGCATATAATCTAAGAATACGTAATCCCGTGTTAGTAGGTTGATGACTTTTTATGTTATAAGTGAGCAGAACTAGTGATGTATGCTTTTTTCTTTTGGTAGTACCTGTGCTGTCTCTCTACATCTCGATCGTCAATGGATAAGCTGGCATTTGATGTAGGATTGCAAGAGGACACAACAGGTAACCATTAGTTTAAAAGACTAGTGAAGAATACTGTCAGTCTAAAAATAAAAGATTAATAAAATATTAAAGAGTATTAGTAAAACTCTTTAAGAATAATAAACAATAAAAGTAAGAATTGCTTAGTTAGATTGTTTGCTTGTTTCTTAAAGCTTTGCTTTAGATAGGAGTAGTAAGAGTAACAGCTACAACAATTGAACAGTTCAAAGATCTGAGTTCTTTTCTGAATAACGTGGTTTTAGTTACAGAAGCCCATCTGAAAACAAGAATTATCATGGGAACAGAATTTGTGACTTTAATACTTACACATACTCTGGGAGATTAGAGGCACTAATAGTCAATAAAAGAACATCTTTGAATTTGGATTTATGTGATCTTTCAAAGATTATTTTAAGTGGTATGTAAATGCTTATTTTCATTGCCCTTAGTTATGGGTTGATGTATATTTTTGTCCAAATTCTCAGCAGAATATTCTTCAATGTCTTTTCCTGAATCTGTAATGAAGGTGACAGGGAATCACTTTAGCAAAAGTGGCTTGGAGAGGTTGCCTAGAGAGCACAGAGCCATCATCTTATTCAACTTTGGAATCACTGTTCCAGTGGTTTTAGTCTTTTGTTTATGTGTATTATTTAGAGCTGAGTTTCTAACAGGGTGATGCAGGAATGATACTAGTTATGGAAAACACATGGACACTTGGTTTAACCCAGTGAAAACAGGATCAGAACTTTTAAGGCTGAAACAAGTGTGACAGTAATGTCAGTAACACTGGGCCTTTCTTGTTTTATTCTGTGCTGTTACTCAATATTGATATTAGGTGAGGCTTGCTGGTGGACCATACATCCTGCTTCCAAACAACGATCTGAAGGAGAAAAAGTGCGTGTAGGAGATGATCTGATTTTAGTCAGTGTCTCTTCAGAAAGATATTTGGTAAGTTTTATAAATTATCTGTGCAATGGTTTTTCTACAAGAAAAAAAGAGTTAATGAAAATCTGGCTTCCATTTCCACCTCCTAAAACTAAAATTTAAGGTGCTTAAACTGTTTTTTAAAATAATATTTTGCAAAACAACACACTGAAAATCTGGAAAATTGTGACTTTGATATATGACTAATCTAATTTTGGCTCATTTTGGTAGTGGAATAGGAGTTTTAAAAATTTACTTAGATGAAAATATGCAAATACAGAAAAAAGAACTAATTTCCAAATTGTATGATTAAGATGTTTAGAATCCATATGAGTGTTCATAGGTTAACAGCACTACCATATATATTAAAACTTTGTACCAAATTTTGGGATGTCTAACGAAAGTACATAGGATTTGTGGGCTGAAAAGGTCCATATTTTATTGAGATTATGTACAGTGTAATATATAGAGCTACTGACATGTCATAATTAAATATAATTAAAATAATGATTAAATTGAAATATTTTACAAGTTACTGTGTTAGCTGCTTCTTATTACTGGTTTACACAACATTCTTCTTCATGAAAGGATCTTCCATTTGTTCTGTAATGAGGCAGGTCAGCACTTTCACTATTCCCTTTTTTTTTTAAGTTTTTTTTTTATTTTTTAAATATTTAAGAAAAAAGTGAATAGTTTAATAAGACATCAATTATAAAATTGAAAATATTCTCCCTTCTATTGGAAACATATAGGGAAATGATAATATAATTGTTAGAATATTAAGTGTAACTTCTGATTACAAACTCAATAGCTCATTTAATGAGTTTTTTGTAATTTGATATTCCGAAAACTTTCTGATCATCTTTGCATTTTAAAATTATTTAAAATAATTAATTTTATGAGAATTGTAACTATACATAGTGAAAAAACAACTTGTTGTGGACTGAATTTTGGAAAAATCTGATTAATGGTCCCTAATAGAGACACTGGATTTCTTTGAATTGCTGAATTGAGTTGCTGAAGTTAAATTTTGGTACAGATTGTGTCTCTATGTAGGCACATCCTGGCCTCTAATTACTAATAATCAGTTCAGCCTATTATTTCGGGTTTGTGCCTCAGCTGTTGATTCTCAAGGCTGTCACATGTACTTTTATACAGCAAGAGGCACAATTCTGTCTGCAGAGACTGATTCTTCTTAAGATGTGTTGTTAATGCATGCATAATGTTCCATGTAAAATATCAATATACTAAAAATAAATAATATTTTCAGTGCAGAGAGAAATAACACTGTATTACAGTCTTTAAGTATTTTAGAGCTAGATTGTAATGAATAGTTAAGCCTACTTCAGTTATACAGCTCTGGTTTGACGATAAGATGGAGCAAGAATTCAGAAAATTAATTTTTCTCTTGCATGCACTCACACATTTTTATGAACAAATGTTTTTCAAGAGCTGGTAAACTATGTAGCTCGACAACCATAAAAATACTTGTAGTTTAGCTACCTATTCAGTAATTATATTAGCACTGTCAATAAAGCAATAAAGCTTTTATGAAAATTGAAACAGTTGATAAAGAATAATCAGTGATTTACCAATAAGTGAATTTTTTCATGAAAGCTGTTTTTCTGTCTTAAACTTTGTCTTAATTCATTTGACTGTTTACAAAAATAACTTCAAAGGATTTAAGTTTGAAAATATTCACAATTCATTGTTAACATGTTGAGTGGAGTGTCATGTTGCAGCTGCTATTTTGTACAACTCTTAAAAGAATGTAGCGACTGATAACCCTTACAATAGCTAGAACTGTGGAGAGATTAAGTTATTTTTGTGAATCTGCTCTGATACTGAGACCAAATAAGCTCTGTTGAATCCAGTTGAAGAATACTTTTTCTAAGGGAGTGGAATTCCTCATATAGATTCCTTGACAGAAAAGAATGCTTGTCAGTTTGCTGAGGGCTGGGTTTATGTATGTTGCATACTCTACAATTAAAATCTTAGGAAAATGTAATTTCTCCATCAAATGTTTTATGTAAGTATGCTGTTGGGAATAGGACTGTGATGTCACCTTTGTACATTGCAGTATTGCTCTATGTTTTCAAGCAATTTGCTAATTCTTTCTGAATGAAGAAAAATAGGTTAACCATCCTGGGGCAAAGATGTGCGTGTAAAAATAACAGATGAATAGAGTTCATTCATGGGGCATGGCTTTCTCAAAATGTAGTCAGCTCTTAGTTGAATTTGTATAATGCAAGAGGAGAGAAGAGCTATGTCAGTTTCTTAAGTTGGTCTTCCAGTTGTCTGGCTTTAGCTTAATTAATTTAACATTGACTTTGACACTATGGTCTCAGTGGAATCAGTAGATTTTTGTTTAGACCTCATTTGTATGGCAACACTCTTATGTATTAGCAAAATATCAGGACTTTGCTGTAGTACCCCTTTTCTTCTTTCCACAAAATAAAATATTTTGGCACAATTGGCTCTATTTTTTCCCCCAAAAAATACTTTTTACTTACACCAAACAAGTACTAAACTGATAGGAAGGTCAGTGTTAAAATCATAAGCTAAAGGTCCGGAGAGGTGGATTTTAACTTTTGGTTCACAGCAATGTCCCAGGGCAAGTCATTCACTTGCTCGGACTCTCATTATCTACCTAGACAATGGGATTTTGGATCCTTATTATCCTGTGTAACATTTCTGAAGAAAAGCACTTACATAAGTGCTCATGGCATTATATAATGTGGGAGTTGCACTATTGCCAAATACTTCAGAGAAGGAACTTGGCTCTACTGAATCCAGTTAGCAGAGAGCAAAAAGATGTTCTGCTATAAATATTGCGACCATTTAAGTTCAAACCGGAGTTTCTGTGTTTCCTTTCTTGAGACAGTACAGCCTGATAAAGAACAGATGTAATATTTCCAGCATGTTTCCCCATCTTGTACATAGTAGTATCTACCTCAGCACTGAGGTTTGCCTGTGCCTCCTCTTAACTACATATCCTGATTGCTTTCAATATTGCTAATTTTCAGTAACTTTGAAGTTCAATTAATTGCAATTTCTTTCACATTCTTGAAGTCTCTAAATAGCTTTTAAACATAATTTGAGAAAAAATCCTTAGACGTGAAATTGAAATACAAAATGCATAAATGAAGAAAAAACTGAAAATTGTTATCCATCAGGTCAGTGTTATTCTGGCTGAGAAGTCAGGAAAGAGGGAAACCCCCTGAGCTTTGAATCTACACTGCACAGATTTCAGTACAATACAACAGCTGTATATACCCTGTCATTTATATTTAGTTACTGAGTTACTGTCTCAGTGACTGCATTGTTGACCTGCAGCTGAACAAGCCTTAACATTTGATTGAGATGACCTTTTTTATTTATTTTTTTTATTTTTTTTTGGCTACTGAAAACTAACAAGAAACTAATTGGGAACTGATTGCAGAGTTCCCTTTCAGAAATAATAGCATCCAAATTAGATTTAACTATTTTAAATGTGGAACTGATATATGCCATTACTCCTGGAAAGGAGGACAGGTTCCTCAGTGTTGCAAAGGCACTGCCTCTGTATCCTTTTACATACACTGTTTATTTTCAGCTCCTAATTTTATTTCTCTTATTATTATATGCTTAGCTCAGCTTCTAAATATCTGTATCACTTCTTCGTTCAGTAGTATCAGGGGACACAGTAGTGTGTGAGGGTTGGTTTGTTTTTTTTTTTTTTGAAATGTAAAGAAAAATTATTCTTTCACATTTTCTCTAAAAGTATGAAACTCAGTATTGGACTTTACTTTTTTCTGTGTAAATTCACAATTCTATCATTTCTCTTTGCTGAAAAATTATACAAAAGGTTTTTGTAAAAAATAATTTTAATCTGCATAAGAAAAACTGAAATTAGTGGAAGCAAGATGGTGTTGAGCTGCTCTGTTACACTGATCATAATGCAGTTCCCATGGAGTCTTTATACAATGATTTCACATGTTATTGTGGAGGCTGGTAGGACTTCACAATAATTAAGGTTGTCAAGCTGCTCTGCCTTATGGAGGCCTTCTTCCAAGTGCTTATAATAAAGGGGTTGTGATGTAAAAAATCACTTACTGGAATTAGTAGCATCTATTTCTGTGGGGTTTTTTTTCCTTTTCTTTCTGTTTGTTTGTTTTGTTTTTTTAGTCTGAGATAATTTTTTTATTTCATCCAGAAAAGATCAGATGTTATTTATCTCAAAGAAAGGAAAGAGAAAAAAGCCACATAATTAACAAAAAATGATGTAATTTTCTTTTGTACTTCTTGGTAACTTATAAAAAAACCCCCAAAACCAACGAACCAAACAAAAAAATGCCAAACCAAACCAAAAAACCCAAGAAAATTAATAAAAAGGCAACAAGCCTCTCCCTGGTTCAACTTAGTAAAGAAACATCCTCCTGAGACAATGGAGCTTGATCATGACCAGGGAAAAGTGTTTAAATTTCTTTTGAGTAGGTAAAAGTCTGATGGCTTTGTCTATTTTACATAAGCTAGCACCTCCTGTGTGTTAATGAACTGTTTAAACTCCGTGTACAGTGAATAATTAAATACATGCCAGCCTTGGTGGGAGCACATATTCCTTGAAATGGATTGCTCAAGGCAGGAATGAAACCAGGCACTGTATTGACAGCTGAGAGCTCAGTGTTGTGTGTGCTGCTGCTGATCTCCTGTCATTTAAGATATGTGGAGGAAGAAGCTGTGACAAAGTAGAAGGAACAAAAGGCAGGTGATGTATCAGTGACAGGAGTGGGACTGAATTGGGAAGGAGGGAAACTGAGTGGGACTTGATGAGCGGCTGAAAAGATTGTCAACTGAAGGCAGGCAGGTAGGGACTAACAAATTGTCTGGGACAAGAAGCTGGTGACAAGGGAAGAGTAGGCACCCACTGGTTAAAGTTGTGTTCAAAATTCAGGACAGAAAAACTGCATGGTTTTGGCAGGGAGAATTGAGAGAAGAACCAGTGGAGTGAGACTGGAAATGAAGGATGACAAGAGAGATCTGTAGAGAACAGAGCTTTCTGGGGAGAAACAAACTGCTGGACAAAGATCCAGAATGAGACCAAGAAATTAAAAAAGTATTGAGAGTTAGGAGTTGTGAGATTCTGGAAAGAAGTCTAATGCTGGCTGGTGTGGCAAGGAAGAGTTTGAGCAAGAAAAAAAGCTAAAGGACCCTGCTTAGGCTTGTAGGTCTGAAGAGAACCTTTTGAAGCAAGAGGAGGTCCTAATTTTGGGTGGTAATGTGGACTGTGATTAGGTCAGGAAGCTGGTTTGGCTGGATGAGAGACATAGAATCACAGATTCTATGTTTGGATTGGGAAGAGCCTGGAAGATCATCTAGTTCCAGCCTCCCTGCTATGTGCAGGGACACCTTCCACTAGAGCAGGTTGCTCAGGGCCCCATCCAACCTGGCCTTGAACACTTCCAGGGGTGGGGCAGCCCTAGTCTCTCTGTGCCACTGCTTCACCACCCTCACAGGGAAGAAGTAAAGGTTTGGAAAGGGAAAGAGAGTGGTAGAGGCCTGGAGCAATTAGGCTGGATGCTAACTATGACCAGAAACTATTGATGACAGCCAATTCCTGTCATGATTTTTATACCAGTATGAAAAGGAGGTTTCTAAAAATGGTTTTCAAGTTACCCACATGAACCACAGGTAGAAAACTGTAATAGTGGATTTTTTTTTACCTTTTTTATTTTTAATTTAGGAAAATTACATATAAATGATAACATGAAAATATTTTTAAAAAAAAAAAAATTTAAAAATCACAGACATTTGAAAATGCAAAAATTATGGTACTGGTATATTTTTATGAAATCTCCTAAGTATACAGTCACACTGACTTTTTATGGAATGCTGTTTCAGTGATGATAAATGTTCAGTGGATGTATCAGGGCTGTGTAGCAGGGAAGCCTGTGGTATGAAGCAACCCTGAAGATGAAATTTCAAGCTGGGAATTGCATTTGGAGGATTGGTGCAATTATATTCCTGGAGAATTAGATTCAGTACTAGACTCTGCTGTAGAATTTGCTGAGTAGGTGATCTTGAATGCTAGGCTTGCTTTCAAGAGGTCACAACTCATCCCTTACTGGGAATATTCCTTTCTGGAGTCATGTCTCTTGCATCTCATCCTTTTAGTAGAGGTTAAAACCTCACAGTTGCTCAGTCCAGATACCTGCAGCTGAGGCGAATGTAAGATGTGGCTTGACCAATAAACTACATATCTAGAGTCAATACATTACATAACTACAGTCACCTCAACTTGGGCATCCTAAATAAATGAAAATTTTTTAGTTTAATCTCTATATCTGTCCTCCTCAACGTAAAATGGGCTATAATGCTACTTCTCTGGGATCTCATTGAGAAAATGAAATCATTAATATTTGTTGTGTTTTGTGAAATACTGTAATTGGTGCAAGAGAAAGCCTATGAAGAAATTAATAACTCTCTTTTCAAAGCTTTGAAGGATTGACTATATTGAATAAAGCATGAGGCTGCAGAAAGATTGAGGGGGAAAAAAAAGCACTGAGCAGCTGTTGACAAAGTGAGCTCCATTATCCTGTATATACAATGAGGCAGCACACATTCAGAAAATAATATCATGCCATTGAAGACTGTAGTGTGATGTGTTCACTAGAAGCCATTATTTTTCCATAGGGTACTTAGTTTGACATTTCCTAACTTTTGATGCTTGCTTCTGTAAAATTAATACTTTGCTAATGAAAGCTCTTGTGACTAATCATGCAAAATTATTGTCGCTTGGAAGCATCATAGCTGATGTGCCTCAGGCTTTTCATGATACAGTGCAGAAGGAAAGCTATTATGAAGAGGGGGAATGCTAACTACCCCCTTCTAACTATGCGTGGATCCCTTATTCTTTTCCTGCCATGCATCTGCAATTACCTGTGCTCAGCTATGTGGTAGCAAAATAAATGGTTTTCATTGTAGTGGTAAATTTTCAAGTATTTGTGGGTTTTATCTTCTTCTCTCCCTTTACTGATGGTAAATTTATGCTGAGAGAAGGAGTTGGAATCACTTAGGACATTGCTGCAATTTTCTGTCTTTATCAATGAAAAAATTCCCTTTGCTTTTGGATTTGCAGGCCAACTGTTTAAGCACTCTGGAGAAATGTAAAGAAACCAAGACTTTTTTTGTACTTTAAACCCTATGGCAATTTTCTAGGCTTTACCTACTTTGCGTCAAAATTTAGATACTAATATTTTGTTCAGCAGTGTAAGTTTACCCATTTTTATTCAAACTTTTTCAAAGTGTTCATAGATGTTTCAATGAATATAGATATATTGCCACTATAAAATGTAAGCACAAACCCCTAATTCTATAAAAATTTCATACAGATGCAGTTATTACTTGTAGTTCTGTCCAGTATCTCCCTTCATTGTGAATAAAAGTTGTATTTGTTTTGTTTCAATATAATTCTCTGTAACAGAATAATTTTTAAATTACTCAGGTAATAAATTTGAATAGAAATGTCATGTCATAAACAGGAAGTTAAGCAGTTTTGTTTCAAAAGATTGTGTATCTAGTTTAACCTTTGAGTTTTTACAGAAGTTTGCTAATTCATTGGATTTTTGATGCAAAATGTTTTTCTCTTTGTAATTAAAAAGAAAAAAAAATGAAAAAAATGAAAAGGAGTATAGTTTGTTTTGTTTTGTTACTTTTTTGGTTTGCTTTAGTTGTAGATACATTCTTGTGTACCTGTTGTGGGAACGGTGTCTGTTCAAGACTTGGAACATCTCAGAGGTTCTTGGGTCAGTTGAGGATAAGTGCCTAAATTGTTTGGAGCTGCTTTTCTGTCGGCATCAGTGTAGTAATTTAAAGTCAGGACTCAAGGGCTGTCAGAGTCTCTGTGTACAGGAAAGGAAATAGCTTCCATCTATCTCTGCACCAGCTGGTACTAAGAAGTCTGAAGGAGTGTGGTTGATGCTGTGGTTGTGCAGTATTTAAGCATTCTGAGAACTGCAATGCTTTATAATTATCTTTCAAAATCTACCAGTAAATAATGTTTATTTTTTTTTAGCCATTCTTGCTATTTCACATGGCCTGAGATTGAAGGGAGAGTTATCAAACTGCAGATAAAAACAGATATTGCTAGATAAGCTGTCAATATTGGCACACCTTAGCCAAAAAGATGCCCGAAGCAAAAGTTTTCCTTTCTTTATATTTTTGTCTATTCATGTGTGCATGTTTTAGAGAAGAGAAACTTTCATGCAGACTGTGAAATTCAAAAGCTCTAGTTATTCAGAGCTCTTGTAAATGCATCTATGCTGCAGCAATCACTGCTAAAGGGTTCTTGTGGAAATTACCGTCTGATTCCCAAGCTCTTCAGTGAGCTTAAATACACTGTGTTCTTTTTGAAGACCTAGGGACAGAGTTATGATTATGTTACTTTGCTGCAGAGCAATATAGAGTTTACAATATGTCATTAAATTCAGTTGGGAAACCTGCAGTATTCTCAGAGATGAGTCTTGGAGTTTATCCCTGAGATAAATTGCCTGTGGACTGCAGTGTTAACCCATATACATAAAATACCATGATTTAAATCTGAAAAGTGATAAAAACCCTATTGCAGGTTAAATGCTGGTTTCGGAGATTATCAGTCTGTCAGTAGGGAAGACAAATCTAGCTCTTTTCTTGAGCCTGGACTGGTGTAGAAAATATATTATTTGGTTGAGACAACCTGCATGTAGTGGGGAAGACCCATATGAAGATAAGAATGAATAGCAGGGTTCCTAAACCAAACATATTTCTGCTTTCCAAATGTTACTACATACCCAAAAGACATGCTGTGCATGTGGTTCTCACCAATGATGGCAACCTTCCTCTTCTGCCAGATGCACTGATATGCCAGGTAGCAAATATCTGTGTAGCACTTTTGGAGGCTGCTTAGTGCCAGTGTGAGTGTCATGCCCACATCCTGGACATTGCGTTATGGAACTTGTTTCATTTTGATAGCTTTATTGTCCTGAAAGTACAAAACCAAGCAGATAAACTCCAGTAAGTTGCAGACAGAGAGCAGATTGCTTTAAAACAACATTGAGATTGTTAAAACTTAGGCAATGCCAGGGTAAATACTGGCCTCTCTAATATTTTGGGGTTTTTTTCAATACATTTAACATAATTGAATTCTTGGATATCCCTTAACATATACCTTAAAAGGGTATTTTCTCTACATGGTCAAAGCTTCCTTTTACTGTTTTCTATGACTGGTTCTGGGGAGTGAACACCATAATTTATGGAATTGTAAATGTAGGACCCCTGCTGTCTATTCTAAATTTAAGGATGCTGGAAGGAATCTAGGGAAGTGAGGATAAGAAGGGAATTGCAGAATCTGTTCTGCTTTGGAAGTCATATGTTGTATTATTTGAACTGTATTTTTTAAGGTTATAATTCCCTGGTGATTCACCTTGAGACACTGGGTTAAAGTCAGAACTGGAATCCAGTGAATGGATAAAAATTGCAAGTACTCTGAAGAGACATGTCAGCAACATGTCATGAGAATCTACCCTCTTTTCCGACTTCCACTGACATTTTTGTCTTCTGTCTCGTTAATTAGTTCACCCAGAAGTTGTTCATGTTGGTCCCTACATATGGAAACAATACTGCTCTATAAACACAGTTACTTTCTAGTAGTATAAAACAAAATTAAATTCTGATAAAAACATGTAAATATTACTGCACTTGAAAAATTAATACCTGGTAAGATAAGTAATATGTGTCGGAACAGCTGCTTATTCGCAGAATGCTTGGTTCCATAATCTTCTGTAAGGTTGTTTGGCATTGACAGTCTATGGAAGTGCCTCATGGTGTGGGAGAAACAAAGGATTTTGTATGGATGATTTAAGAAAGATGCAAAGATGCTTTTGAGATAAGAATTTTTGAGACAGTGTCACTGAACTAACAGAAACTCACACACAGAATTCTGAAAAAGGACAGCACCTGTTGCACTTACAGCAAAGATCTGCAACGTTGGCAGAAGGTGGGGAGTAACACAGCCGAACAGCATCCATTGAGTGTATGGGTAGGAAGTGAGCCTTTCCAGGAAAGACTGTTTCAGTTCTGCTTGGATCTTCAGAACTTTGTTCAAGAATATATTTTGTGACCTGTCTTAAGTGACTTACAAAGTCATTTGTTTACATAATTTCTTTGACCTAATGGGAATTTTAGGAAGCCAGTGGCCTGCAATAAATATTCAAGTGCTGAGTTACACTTGAAATACAGATCAGGATGATATCCCAATGTTCAAACTTAATGGAAATTCCCATTGTATGTAGAAGGAAGAACACAAGTGTAAGAACCCCACAGCATTTAACAATTAGTTCTTCAGAGTTTTTTTCTAAGCCTAAGAGGACAAGCAGCTGACTCTGTTCTGTCCTGTTCCTGTATGGTTTTCTGAGGCAAATATGATTTACTGTTCTAGCTTTATTTCTAACGTCCCTTGAGGAGTACCCGGGTCGAACTTTGTGTTTACTTATGAAGTCAATGGGAACAATTAATGTTTGAAGGAAACATGAGAATGTTTGGTACTATTATTGTATACTGTAATGAGATTTTCGATTAACCTCAAATAAAAGCCTCCTTCTTTACTGGTTCTAGCATCTCTCTTATGGCAATGGTAGCTTACATGTTGATGCAGCCTTCCAGCAGACCCTCTGGAGCGTAGCACCAATCAGTTCAGGAAGTGAAGTTGCCCAAGGTAAGATGGACTCAATTTTAATTATTGAAAGACTGATAGTAAATGAAATACTTAAAAAACCAAATTATTATGCCAAATGTGGGAGTGGTTTTCTCCTATGTAAACATTGAAAATAATAAATAAATATGCAACTGTGCTGAAAACAGAGGGAAGGTGATACTGAAAGTAACACTGATAGTTTTCTTTGTGTTTTTGCTGAATACTGAACAGCTCATTCAAATCTCATTTTGCTAAAGATATGATAACATTTGTAATATGTTTTTTGAAATGGCTTTTGGTCCTGGTTTGAAGTATAATCTCAAATTATACTGATGTATGCAGTCATGGTTACATGTTTCTGAGACTGAGTAAATAGTGGGGGCAGGAGGCTTGGAAGCGGGATGTGAAATCCTAAGACTGAAGATGGGAAATGGTTTTATGGGTAACATATGGCTGGAAAGAAAAACAAGAGGAGGATAAAGACAGAAAGAGAACAGCTTTCAAGAACTATTTATTTTTTTTTTAGGAATTAGGAAGGAGTTTTAATATAGTTTCCAACCCTGAAAGGACAAGGATCCCTGAATGTATGCCACACTGGTTCCACAGAGAAGAGCAGTGTTTTTCTGAAAAGTCTGTCACAATGTAAAGCCTAATGATTTCTACTTTACTGCAGACCAACTGTTTTGAGTGGGTGTTGTAATAGAATCTAAAGAAGGTTAAAGCTGCAGGTCGTTTCATTTTGTGGTTTTTGGATACTATTTTTTAAAGAGGCAATACACTGAAATTTCACATCAATTCTTTTTATCTGGCATATTTTAAAACTCAGTCATGGAATGTTCTTGCAACTTTGCTAATTCAGATTTTAGGGAGAGCATTGCCAACATCTCTTTTTTTATATAGTCATTGTGTTTTTACATATGAGAATCACTATGCATGTACAGATTCTCTGACACAGCTTATAGTACAAACCATTAAAAAATGCTAGTGCATTGTTTGGCAGTGTCCTAAACTTATAGAGAAAACTCTGTTAATGAGAAGACCTTTTCTTTTTGTTCCTTCCTAGTAATTCCATTCTCCTTGTCCTCCCACTGCTGGCAGCACTGGTGTGTCATTGCTAAAAATCCCAGCATGGTTTATGTGCTGAGACCCAGATTTGTGCTATGCCACATCTCTGCCTGGTGAACCTCACTACTGAGAGTCTCTTTGAGAAGCAGAAATCCCCAATGACATGGTGTCATATTGTGTGCTCATACTCCCAGGAAATAATGTGAAAATGATGTAATATGCTTTCCGTAGCTGTGCATTTATCTGTGTATGTGCCTGCTCTTCGTTGCTACACTTTTCCATTTTCACTTTCCTCGGGTACAGACATTATCTTTGTTAAGCTAAACATGTTTTCTAGAGAAACTCAGCTTGCTAGTGTCAGAAAGGATTAGAGCAAAGGCCTTATTCTTGAAAAAGCAGCAACTGCTTCTGTAATCAAGGTAGTCCTGTGGTGAAGGGAGAGTGAATCTCTCACTGTGTAAGGCCTTATCTCTATGGCCTCATTAAAACCATTGCAAAGCCAGAGGAAATTACCTCAAAAAGGAAGAAGAAGGAAATAAACCTATTTTTGTTAGTATTTGTAAAATGCTTTGTGACATTTGTAGGTAAAATATTAATGTATGGAAATAGCTGCACAACAATACCGTCTCTTAATCAAAAAATCCCATTAAAATAGATTAATAAACTAAACTATTCAGTTAAATGAAATTATTTTGAAGTGAAAATAATAGATAATTAGTCTGTAAGATGAACTAGGATATTGGAGGTACTTCAAAGAATTTTTTCTTTTTACATGCATTTCTGTAAAATTGGCTTATGCAGAAGTTCATTTATTGTTTAAGCTGAAACAGAGCTTTAGAGTTAAATCAAGAATTCTGCTAATTCTGCACAATGAAGTAGATGGGGGTCACTTTAAAAACAAAACCTAAATTATAGAATTACATTGACACAGGTCCATGTAAAAAGTAATCAATGTAACAACAGTTACCTGGGCATATACTGCTGTGTCAAAATCAAGATTTTAAAAAATCAGTGCTAAAATTTGCTACATAAGCTCCAATTTTATACTGATCTCAAAGGCTTATAATATATATCCTGAAATATTGCCCGATATATTCAGGAAAAAGATTTCATGTTGTTTCAAAATAAATTCATGAAAGGTGTGCAGTGTGACTGAAGGGTCTTCAACACCATTTCCCTGTACAGATCTGTCTTACTTCACAGCATTACTTATTAGTATGAACATTGCTTCAAAATATAACTCCAGGTATAACGTTTTTTAAATCTTGTTGCTATAATGCTAAAGCCAAGCATTTATGTTATGGCATCCCACTCAAATGTAGAATTTGATATTAACTGTTTTTAGCAAGAAGGGAAGGTGAGTTTAGGAAACAAAGCAGTGTTTACATTTAGCTTGCCAGACTGAAAAAATACCATTAAATTGTGCTTAAAACTTACCAAGTTTAGTCTTCTTCAGTTGCTGCTTCAGTTGATTATAATACAATATTTGTAGGATAACATAAAATATTATTTTTTAATGTCACATCTCTAATTGAAAAAGACCTATGAAAAAAGATCTGCTTTGTTAATATCTTTACTGTTTCAAATTATGGCCTTATTTTCAGCTTCTGGCTGCTCAGTCCTGGGACTTCAAATATTGTGATGCTGTGTGTATGGTCTGTGCTTTAGTTTGTGAACACACACACAACTGTACACTGTGAAGCCAAGTGTTTGGCTGTGAACCTGCACGTGCAGTGGAGGTATTTGCAATGTAGGAGTTTCTCTTTGGAGTCCAAATAGATCATGACTATTGGTTTTGAATTTTCTGTCAAGTAGAGCTTAGAATTAATCTTTCAAGAAGTTTCTCTCACAGAGAACTTCCAGATACTCAAAAAAGTGCTTTAAAACTAATGAACTAACTAACTAAGTCTTTGTACGTTAACTGGAATTCTTTTTCTTAAATAAAATGCAAAGTGAGTTGGTAAGGGGAAAGTTTCTGGCTTTTTCTGTTGTTATCTGGGAGAGGAATAATTGGTTCCTTGTTTTGGTTGGCTCAGTCTTTTCTGGAGTTTTGGTAACTAGGTAGGATCCCCTGCTTCTGGCTTCTCTTTATCCTGGTCCATCCTTCCCTAGCTGCTGACTTGGAGTTTTTTTCATTTGGCAATGTTCCCCTGGCTCCCCAGGGTATGAGATATCTTCCCCTTCTTCTGACTCTTTTTTTAAAGTCATATAAAAATGTCAAACATAAAAAGCTGAAATCAACCTGGTAGTGTTTATTACAGTTTGAACATTACAGTTTGAACTATAGTTTTACATATTGTTGTGTTTAGAGAAATGTACTTGGTTTTCTCTGTTTATTCAAGGTTACCTGATAGGAGGGGATGTTCTGAGGTTATTGCATGGTCACATGGATGAATGTTTGACAGTCCCTTCGGGTGAACATGGAGAAGAACAAAGAAGGTAGGTTTCTAGCTTATAACAGAATAATAGTAATGAATATTGTTGAATTGTCTGTCATAGTACAGATGTTTGAAAGATGTGATGAGATGTATTACTCATAAGAATGAATATTGTTGAGATAAACTTTGGATATGAGCCTTTTGTATTTTCTTTTCCATATTGTTCAAGTCTGATTTCACTTACCAGACACAAAAGGAATAGTGATTTCTTTTTGATAATTTATTATAATTTTTCATGGTTTAAAAGCATTGTGAATTAAATATGTTGGGTTTTTCATCACTGTTTTTTTTTTTCTGTAATTACAAGAAATTCTTTAGGACAGAGTATGTATGCCCACTCCTTCAAGGCTACTAATCTGGGATTAATTTCAGGCCTACCTGTCACAGCAGTTTAGAATTTAATTTATGGTTATTTTCTTGACTCAAGGAATCCTGGAATGGAAGTAGTGATGGCAAATTGGTATGTGTCTCTCTTTGTTAACTAAAAAATAAAAATAGTGAGAAGACTGACAGTGAGTGGCATGTCTCAGTGGAGTGATTGCATCAGTCCTCTTTATTTGCTCTTGTAACATCTGCCCTAAGCTTCTTTTCGATAGGGCAGTGTAGTATAATTTATTTCTACCTTCAGGCTAAATGTTGCTAAATGTTACCGAATGGTATTTTAGAATAGTTTGTTTAATGCAGCATACTGAGTAGCTTCATTTCTATGACAAAGGAAGTGCTATTCATTAACTCACTCATCAAAATGAGTTTTCTTTATTTGCAAATAGAAATGTGTTTTTTATTTTATTTATTCTCATTTTTAAAGATAAGGACAAGACTCTAGAAGCTCTCATAGCAAAATTCTTCAATGAATATGTAAATGTTAATGAGAAAAACCTCAGAGTTTTCTTATAGAGCTGGTGACCAATACTTCATGGATATTTCTCATTTCAGACGAGGAAATAGTTTTTGAATGCAGAAGATAGTTCATAATGCTGATACTTAAAATGTGATCATTTCAGGTTTTAATTACCATGTGATAGTCATTACAGCTTGATCACTGCTATTATTATCCTCAGCCTGAAAGTGAGGAAAAATTAAGGTGATAAAGAAGTAGGATTCTATAGTGTTTGCCCTTACTTCAGTCTAAGTCCTGCAAAATTCCTTTTAAAAATGTAATTGCAATGTAATTTCAGATTTATGGGGTGATCAAACACTTCAGTAATGAACTTCAGTGCTTAAGAACACACTAAAAATCTGTCTCTTTTCAACAAGTCTAACATTATATGTAAAACACAACAATTGAGTGTGAAGCTGCAGATAAAGAAAAAGTTGATTTGCTCCACTTGTGCATTCACATGATGCATCTTTCTGTCCCATAACATGGGAAGAATATGGTTAATTTCTTAATCTGCAGAGCAGTGCCTATAATCAAATCAGAAAATTGTATTTCTTTCTGCGGTGTGTGCAGTATTCTCTATTTCTTTATGCCTTTCCCATATCTGTCTAAAACCCCAAAAGAAGCGGAGCTAGTGGCAACAAATAGTACATATGTCTTTACCTTTATTTTCCTTGTAGCAATGCTGAGAAATATTGTGAGGTGCCTCTGCCCAGGGAGGCAAAAATTTATATTCAGATAAGCACTGTTAAAGAGAGAGACGTGGCTTTAAAGCCCAGGAAGAGTGGATTCCACCCTCTGCCTCAGTGAATGTGTCCTGTGAGCCCGGGAAGAGTTGCCCCACCGAGACTCTCGTGGGGTGGCAGTCCAGGGTGTTCTGGTTGGTTTTGTGCCCCTGGGGTTTCTCCCTTGCTCTGTCCCCAACCTTAAACTCCACCCCAGCTCTGCCCCATAAAACCCCCACCCTGCCTCTGTTCTGAGTTCTCTGTCTCTGATTTAAGCTGAGTTTGTTCCTGTGTTGAATAAGTGTGAAGTGTGTTGAATAAGTGAATAAGTGGTTTCTTACCGCAGAAGCCTGTCTCATTGAGTTCCATGCTGGTCACCAGAATCCATGACCTCCTGGACATGATCCTGTAGCTGTGGAATGCAGCAAGATATTGCCTCTAAGTGCTTCATAAAAACAGATTTGTTCTTCTGAAATATACTGCTGTTCAGGAACTTTATTTGATAAACAAGCAAAATAAGAACAAGTTTGTTTGTTTTGGATAGTCTTATTTCTGAAGTTTTTCTATTTTTCTGAAATATTTTAAAGTATTTTGTACTAATAAACCTAAAGTATAATCAATGATTACTTTTAATTATATGGAGTTAGTTATAATCACTCTGTGGCCCACATTTTCTCCTCTTGAATTATTAGTAAGTTTAGTTATTGCTTAAAACATCTATACTTCTATCTCTAATTAGGACTGTTGCCTGTTCAAAATAATTTGCGGCCCCTTTCAGTTCTCAGTATACATGCATACATCATTTTGATGGTTGTGATTCAACATCTGGCAGAATTATATTCAAAAATATGGGTAATTTTGACAGGTAGGAAATTTTATGGCAAATGATTTTGTCTTTCATTTCAGTTTCAGTTCTGTAATTTTTGCGTATGAGACATACTAAGGTATGATATATTTGAAGTACAATAATTCCATATTATCCTGTGATTGCCTCTTGAAGTAGTCTGATGCTAGATAACTATGATTTTGTTTGGTTTACTTTGTTCTAGCATACACCTGAAGAGTAGGTCTTTGTAGAATTACAGCATAAAGGAGCTCTGAGAAATACCATCCCTATCATGACTCACTAATTCCTGTATCGTGTTTTTATTTTTCTGCAGAGGCTTCCTCTTTATGCCTTTTCAAATAAATAAAAGATCAGACAATCCTAAAATGACAATTTTATTCTATAATGTCACCTGGTATCTATTTCAGGGAATAAATAAATAGTTTAGATGTGATGTATCCTCCTAGGCAGTTTCCAAAAATAAGTGTAACTATTCTTAGAACACTGATACAATTACATAAATTTTAAGTATAAAAGTGTTTCAAAGAGCACCAGGAGTTCAAAATAAAGAACACATTTTCAAGAGGTTTATACTCTCACTTAGCACAGTGGAGACCTATGAAGCAGTGACAATGCAGATACTCCATGATTACAGTACTAACAAAGCTTCCTCTGAGTCAAGGTCCTCCAAATCTACACTGGAAGAGGTCTAGTACAGTGGCAGAAGCAGTCATATAAAAAGCTTACAAAATTATTTTCTGCATCTCAATTTTTTTTCCTGAGTCTGTGCTGTGTTTCTTTGGTTAGTTGCTGAGCTTGTGTGTCCCTCCATGTGGCCCTTAGATTGTGGTACTGTGATCCCTAAAAGTTAGGGTGGAATCACTGTATTGTGGAAGAGGGACTTTGCTGTCAAGCCAGAAACTTTTCCTTTTTTTTCCTTAGGAAACAATTTCAAGTAGATCCTCTGTGAAGTTGCTAGATTGTTCACTTTGTAATAAAAAAAAACATACTAATTGGAAGCAGGACAAATGGAGAAGTTTGTGGTAATACGATGGTTTACTTGATATTACGGTAGGGGAATATAGTGATATTATTTTTAAAATGCCACAGCCAGGGTGAAAGACACCCTGGTAGTCTTCAATCATTGGCCCAGTCAAAGAAGAAAAAAAGGACATGCAATTTCCCTGAATTAAATATAATTTACTCCATATTCTAGTTGGGTATCTGGTTCAAGCAGCTGGTTTAAGCCTTTTGCATAGAGTCCTTAAATTGTGTTTTTATTCTTCGAAGTGCCTTAGTTATCTCTAGCAAGCTAGACCTAAATTTGCAGAGTAGCTCTTTAAGTCAAATCTCAGAATCATTTCCAGGAAGATTAAAAAATAGATACAGTTACAGACAGAAAAGAGAAGGCCTAGTGTCATCAGTTTGGTGTTGGTATGGTGGTTACTTTGATTTCCATCTATCTTCAAAGCCAGGGCAAACTTCTGCAGTAGCACAATAGCTGTGAATCCATATTTATCTTGACTTCTTTTCCTCCAGTCTGTCTGCATGGTTTGTGATGTAGATCCCATCATGGGAGCTGATATAAGCAGTTCATCAGTAGGGATGAGGCAAACCCACCAAGGTTTCCTTGATTTATGTATGTTTTTTTAAATTTAAATAAAGGCTTGCATAGTCTGCTTTTCCATCTATTCCCTCCAGTTTCATACAGGAGTAATTTGTTTAAAATTTTTAATATTTTTTGAGGGTTATATATGATTATCCAGCAGAAGTTTTAAATCACTTTTTGTATTACAGGTACCTTGAAATGGTCTTTACTTTCCTTTGACATATTTTCCTGTTGGAATTGTACATCTTATATTTTTTTTTAACTTTTTATTTGGTAATTATTTGGTAATTTATTTGGTCTTCACTTCTAAATTTATAATTTCAAAGGAATGAATACATTTATTCTAATTTTGATGAGAGTTGGTTTTTAGAGCATATATACATTAAATTGCTTCTGTGAAGTTGCTTTCCATTGGTTCACTCTGGAAAAAAAAAGTTCACAGTAAGTTTATCACAATTAAACCAGTCAGCAGTTCCCTGCCCCCTGTCTTTTTGCAGTTCAAATAAATAGAATTGTTTTACATTATTGATATTGTTGTATTATATGTGTTACTTTTAGTTTCCTGTGGAAATGTCAGCTGGTTATTAATACAGGCATGACTGTAGAGTTTTGGATTGCTTTCTTGTGTTGGGGGGGATATGTTTTATGGTTGGGTTTTTTGTTTATTTCTTTTGGTGTTTGGTTGGTTGATTGGTTTTCTGTGATTTTTTAATTTTTTTTTCGCAGAAGTCCCCAAAAAAGCTAATGGCAGATAGCAGTAGAAGTATGTATCCAAAATTACGTGGTGGGTTTTTATTTTTCAGTTGGACTGTGGGGCGTGCTCTTGATTATACCACCATCTTCATATTCTTTTAGAACTTAAATACTTCACTGATGTAGGGCTCTGATAGCCATAGTTCCCAGTCTACAAAGGAACCATGAGTTTTCCCATTGCAACTAATTTGCATTTTGATTTGCAATATGTGTTTTAAAGTGATGACTG
Organism: Poecile atricapillus; assembly: GCF_030490865.1. NCBI lineage: Eukaryota > Metazoa > Chordata > Aves > Passeriformes > Paridae > Poecile > Poecile atricapillus. The sequence goes on along the minus strand of NC_081251.1, from coordinate 69,681,745 downwards.
CAGTGCAGTTTGGACCCTTCAGAAATATTTCATTATGGGAAGCGATTACCTGGGACAGAGAGAGAAGTGCTCCTGGCTTGTTGAAGTATTGTTTGGGCTGGAGCAGGCTTCAGTTTCTCAAACCATCCATTCAGTATAGGCCTTCATGAGGGAATGGATAAATGTAGCCTAATTTCAGAAGCAGTTTTACCATTCCTGCCTTTGAGACTTTCTTTGGATGAAACATATTTATGTTAAGGCTTTTGTAAATTACATTGAACATTGAACACTAACATTGGTGTTAGTCTCAGGGATGGACAGGCTTTTGAAGTGATGGTCAAAATCAGTATGACTTAGCCGATCCCAGCTCCTTCTTTATTTTCCATGCCATTCTCTGACACTTTTTCTCATGGCATTATGAACTAATGAGGTCTGTTGTACCTCAGAAAATTTGGGATCTGGCACATGTGCAGCGTGACTTACAACTGAAATGTGAACTCAGAAAGTTTTCAATCAGCATAAGTCAGCATAACCTTTCCCCTGCACCCCAAACAACCTTTGAGCCTCAAATAATGAATAACTGTACTTCTAAAAATTCTTTTTTAAAACATACATTGAACTCTTTAGTGACTGATTTTTCAAACTAAAACCAGCCTTATCTGTCATCGAGAGGAGTGGAAAAATTTTTTTAACTTGAACTTTGACATCTTATTTGGATGTATTAATTTGTGTGTGATCCAAGTACATTATTGTTCTTTATGTTGCCCTGACTAATTCCAAGCAACTAAATTTCCATTATCATGAATTATTATTATCAATAATAATAATTAATAATTTCCATTATTTTCTTGCTGTGGAACTTAGGATTTTTGGGTTCTTCAACCAAGATTACTTCAGCAGTATCAAAACACTGTCATTTAATGTAATTAATTTTAACTTCATTTAATTCCTATTTCTAGTCAGTGAGTTTCAGTGACATGTAACTGGCCTCTCTCTGATGAACAATACTTTAATAAGAATATAAATTCATTAATGGTTCTCCAGGGGGGTTGACAAGTGGCAGTTTATTTTAAACCTGTGTAATGAATTCATTATTGTAATTCAAGATGATAGATTCAGATATGGAGGTTTCTTTTCGATGTTTACTGTCTCTTTGCCTCTGCATCCTCTGTTGGAAAGCTGGAGGAAGGCGCTGGGAGTGATCCGGGGAGAGCAGGAGCAGGTCCCGCCGGGGCCGTGGCGCTGTCCGAGGTGCTGCACACACAACCCGGACACAGGGAGACAAATGCAGCGTCCAGTCCCAGCTCTGGTTTGGACTAAGGCGAATTAAATAGATGAACGACGCAGTCAGGAAAAGGATGGTGTTTTAAATTTAACTTACAGTCATAGGTCAGACAAAAAATTACTTCATTACACCAGCTAATTAACTAGACGATGATTTATAATAAAGATTAACTGAAAAGTCTCTAAAATTCTGAATTGCTTATAGCTATTTTATTTTGAAATAAAGGTGGTTAATATCCTTACTCTATAAATGTAGAATATATGGATAAAATGCATTGGAAAAAAAAATATCATAAATTAATATGATGGGTATGGCTCTGAAGATACAAGGTATCCCAAGCTTTGAGGAAGACTAACACTCATTGTAGCTTCTTGTCCTCTCTTTTTCTGCAATTGTTTGCATTTTCCTTATACACTTAAATTACCCATAATTTCATAATTAGGTTTTTTAATCTGGAGGTTTTCTCTGCTGTTTGGAAAGTAATGCACATCTTCTTTGCACCTTGCAACTCAATTTTTTTTTCATCCTGTCATTGTAAACCTGTAGTAAATCTTAGAGTATTTTTGTGGATTGCTTCTTGTCATTAAAAGCAATGTTTCATTTGACCTAGAAGTACCAGTACCTGATATGACTTACTAGTGTCAGCTTCTGGAAAGATTCAAATGTTATGAATCATCCTTCCTTTTCAGCACTGAACTGTCATCAGAAGTATATAAAAAGAAATGAGGTGCATCCCATCAAATAATGATATATAGAGCAAGTACTAAGGAAGTTGGTTTGAGCAATCTCAGAGTAGTTTACTACACTTATTTTAATGAAAAGAGCTAAAAATGAACCTTCAATTCCTTAGCATTAAAACTTTTGAGATGGTCTGGGTTATGAACTTATTCATCTGCTCTGGGATGATGCTCAGCATGCATACTGTTATGGTAAAGGCAAAGTGACTTGCTCTTCATTGCAAAAGTCTTTTATTAAAAATACTTTTATTCATCTTTATCATCTTTTCTATGGGAAAAGTATCTTTTCTAAAGATACTAAAGATTCTAAAGTATCTAGTTAAAACCACAAGAGCTTACACCCTATTCTAATGCTTTGTGCTAACTTACTTTTTGTAGCATGTATCTTCTTTCCTGTTCTTTCAAAGTCTTGCTGCTTCATCTTTTATTCCAGTTTTCAGGCTTCTCCTTTTGCTTCCCTGTAGGGATCCTTGATCCCTAGCCCTCCAGTCACCAGTTCTCTTTCAGTCCCCCTCCAGATTGCTGTAACTTTTTCTTCTGCTGAGTCTCAGCTTCTGCTTCTTTAGCTTTTATCTTTAAAGTTCCATTACTGTCTTTTAGCCTTTACTCCCTCTGTTGCTGCTGGTCATTCGTATGGAACATATGGAACTAACAGAAAACCCCAGAATCCTTTTTATTTCCTCTAGTAAACAAGTCATATGTTTTTATTTAGGATTTCTTCTATCTCTTTCCCATTTTCTCATCTTACATGACCATTCTAAGGCTGATAGTTCCCCCTTTGAAGGAAGAGAAAAAGAAAATAATGGAGAGACATGTAAATTACTTCATCCATGAGCAGCCATTCTGTTAAGTTTAAGATGGGAGGTTTTTTAGGTCTTCAGTGTCACACTGACCCAACAGCTATGTGTAATCCAAAACTAGCTTAAAAAAATAATCAATTTGAGAAACTGGCAGCTCCAAACTGACAGCTTTGGAGATTCCATTGTGAGAAAGAGCTTCATCCTTGAAAAGTAAAAAGGTACCAATTTAAGAATGAAACATTATTATGAATTATACCTTTGCTTTAACCTGACTTTTCATGTCATGTTAATGACTTGAAAACTTCTGAATAAAATTTAATTTTATATTATGTAATAAGCAAGTGTGAGGATTCCAAATGCATTTTTGTGAGTGAGGTTCATACAGAAACAAGCCAGGATGTAATCAGAATATTTCAACTTTGAAAAAAACGAACAACCCCCACTCAAGCTGCCCAAACAAACAACCCACACCCTCCCACTCAAAACAACCAACCAGGCTGACATCTGATCTGTTGTTCTTGAGATGTTGCTGCATAAAGCCTGTCTTGGTCTGTTAATTGCAGAAGAAGAATTTGAACAAGTAACTGAAGTGCAGAGAGAATATCTGAACAGAGATATAGCTGAGTTCAAGGTTGTTTAGCAGTTTCATTTTACTGTACTAATAAAGGTAAATTTCAATAAAAAATAAGATTGTCTTTGAGTTTCATTTCCTTCACTGACAGGAAAATTAGAGACTTGCTAATACCTGCTAGTTACTCCTAGCATCACAAACCGCTGCAGCTGAGATAATGGCTGAGATAATATTTGGAGAAAATAGTGGATATAAGGTCAAGGGTGAATACTGTACATATTTATATCCACCTGTAATGTCTTGCTACGTGGAACATGTGCTGGAGTTTCTACTTATATCTGGTTCATGAATGTTCAGTGTTTCTGATCCTGTAATTGTAGTGAGATGTATTTATTTTGTGTTTGGACTATTTTTTTCTCTTGTATGATTCACCTTCATTCTTTTGCAATGTCTGTGAGTGTTTATTTCCATAATATTTTTTACCATATTCCAAGATGAATTTTAGCACTATAGTTTCATGTATGCTTAACAGAGAAATAGATTTTATTTCTTTTGGTTTTGAACTATTCCTTCAATACCAGATTTTCCTCTGTGCTAAACATTCATTCCTTTGGTATTATATCCACAGGAGGACTTTGAAAGCTAAAGCCTAGTAAGTAGGATGTACTTGATTCCAAAACTGTAGTTGTCAAAAATTACTTTTAGCAAAGCTTGGGGAATGCCTACAATTTCTTTATGAATATTCCCTAAAGTTCTGGTGCTGGCTATTTTTGGTGGTGCCTGATCCTGACTGAAGCTCAAATGTTTACTTAATCCATCAGCTCTTCCGAATTCTATAAAACTAGGCCATTGTTTGGTAGTCTCCCGTGACATGATTGATCTGATAAGCATAGTGACAGCACTGCTTTGCATAAGTGACTCTTTTATGTATTTTCCCAAAGGAAAGGCCTAGGCCTTTAAATTCTGTCCGTGTCATAGGGCAGAAATACAGGCACAGGCAGGACACAATCCAAAGAATGGCTCCCTGAATTTAGAATGGCAATGCTAACTTAACTTAGTGTTTACTTTGAAGCAAACAGGGTTATCTATTCAGGGCTTTTGGTGACTGTAAGTCTTTGTTATAGGTCATAGGTAATTTTGTGCATTGATATATAATATATATATCTCACTAATCTGTGTGTAGGATAATAGAGAAAAAAATCTATTTTTTTTAGGCTTAATTGATGTTTTTCTAACAATACTTAGATTTCTGGTTATATGCAGCAGTTAGAGAGGTTATTACATACAAAAATTTGTTAATAAGAAGCTGTTAACATCTGAGATGTGTGAAGACTGTGGCAGTGTAGTTGATGCAATATCTTAGGTGTTATGGTGTTAAAATAAAGTGCTAAATAAGAACATCTTCAAAATTCAGTGTAATAAGTTGCAGTTACTTTAATAGTATAAGCTCTGAGAAAACACTATCTTTCCTGGGAGATACATGCATTGGTTCCAAATATTAATCATTATTTGATGCTTGTTTTTTTTTTTAGAATCTAGAAATGTTGTAATTATCAGGTTATTGATACTGTTTTTTCCTCTGGATTCTTTATCCTTAAAGCACTAAGCAAAATGTTTAAGCAAATGCTGTGTAAAACTTGTTAGTATGAAAGTCACAATTATGGATGCTAAGCACAATTTAAAAAAAAAAATAAATAACTAAGTCTGAAGGTTTAATTGACACGACTGGGTTTTGAATCTAGTAACCTTTGAATCTGACAAATGCAATAATTGTTTTGACAATCATAAGATGAGAGATGTGGTTAAACAAACAAACACATGATGATGAATTCTGCTGAAAATTGAGTCTGTGCCATTGCTTGGTTTTCAGAACTGTCCATTATGAAGGTGGTGCTGTGTCCATTCATGCTCGTTCCCTTTGGCGACTAGAGACTCTAAGAGTTGCGTAAGTAAAATCTAGCTCAGAAGAAGATGAACACCTTTTCTATAGTAAGAGCAATCTGATAAAATCAAAATGATAATTATAAATCATCCTTTAAAAATGCTTTATATGACTTTCATTAAATATTAAACAAGTTCCTACAGAGAGAGTGTATGTTTTGATTATTTTTTAAAGTCTTTATATCTGTAAGTGAATTCACAATTTACATTTTTAGCACATAACTGACAAAACCAGAATCCGTTTCCTTAAAATAAAAATCGCCTGTGACACTCCTCCCCCAGCTTGTTTAAGCCACTTGGAAGACTTTAAAATAAAAAATTTAAAATAAAAAAATGGAATAATGCATTATTTGAAGTGTTGGAGTAATAGTAAGGAATTGTGCCTTGTTTGTTAAGGTTGTTGTAGTGTAAAACTGCATTTCAATCATATTGTGAGATGTGCTTGTGATAAAGTTTCTAATAAGGAATAAATGATTACTTGTTAGAGATTAGATCAGAGCAGCTTATGAAAATGTTACACTCCAATGATGCTGTTTTCTCTGTGTGCTTTTTATTAATAGGATGACATTAAATGTCAGTGGTAGGGCAGTGAGATTTTTCCTTTGGACTAAAATGGACCTTGAGATGGTGACAACGACAATGAAACTGTGAAAGGATCTCTGGCTTTTTGGCTTTTTCCCCATGGCATTTACTTCCCTAATAAGCAGTGCTGGAGCAACATGGGGATACACGTAATGACAGGTTTCTGTTATGGCCATCATATATACCACTTTGACAGGCATTGCATACAAACTTTTGAAGGGTAAACATTTGAACATATATAACTGAAAGAAATGGTAAGAACTGTCAAAACAATTATTACAAAGGGAATGGTAATGTTTCTTTTTAGAAAATAGGATTTTCCACCAGCAAAAAAAGAACCAAATAAAATCCCAGAAATAGCACTATGTCCTACACTTCCCTCACCAACCTATTTTCCTGTATGATACTCTAATTGATATATACATTCAGTGCTGAATTGCAGTCTGTTAATATTCCTGCTAATGCTTCAATTTGTAGCTTTGTGTATGCATGCTTGAAGTTCTCAGTCAGTTGTACACATTCCAGATTGACTGCAGATATAATGCTATGTGAATTTTACATGTTTCTAAAAGTAACAATTATTGTTTCAACTCTGTTCATTAGTGGAGAACTCTCATAAAAATTTCCAGGGCAGTCTAGATGAACAGATGCCCTTGGGATGCCCTGCCACAGGACACCAAATAGTATTGCTCAGCATTACTTTCTTTCCCAAAAGGTGGCAGAGTTCATGCTCTCACATTGCAAAAATTATTTTTAGTAGTCAGAAATGGCTTCACATGATACTTCCTGCTCAGGAGGTTTTTTGTTGTAAGTGCACAACAATTGCTATTTTTCCTATCCTTCAGGCATGAACTAGAAGCATGGCTCAATTACACTACTTTTTCTTTTTTTTTTTTCTTTCACTTATGGTCTGTAGCTAGTAGGACCAAAAGAAAATTGAATCAGACAAGAGAAGAGGCAGCTCCCCAGCATGACCTGTAATATAAGAGGTGTAAAACTGATGTATTTTACCAGACTCAGCAACACAATAGCTCAGATTCATGACCTGACATTTTACTGACTAGAGAAACAGAAGTTATGCTAGAGCACTGGACTCAGATGTCCTTTTGTGGAGTATACGGACTCTTCTGTGTAGAAGACAGAAAAAGATAAATGTGTTTCTAAGATATAAAGATTCCATATTTCCTCCTACCCCAAAGCTCCCTCAACTTAAACAGAAGAGACTCCAAATTTCCAAAGAAAATAGTTGAGGGTGAAAACCATTTTATTCTTCTGTTCTCTTTAAAATCAATAACTAAAAAGGTTTAGAATTTTAATCACTGAAGTTTAATACATCCTGTTACAAAACAGAAGCATTTTAAAAACTGTGCTTTGAAAGTGTTTGCCAAATTGGTTTTGCTTGCTTTGCGCCCAGCATGGCCAACTCTAAAGAAGACGGATTTAAACAAGTGGGTATTGGTGTTAAGTGTTTTAACCTGCTACATCTGTGTGTCAGGAAAAATGGAAATGACTTTAACTTAAACCTGTAAGTACTAACTTAAGGGATTTTCTGACTTCCATGTGGATACATACAAAAACATAATACATATACAAAATAAATCCATGATTTCCTCTCCAAAATGCAAGATTCACGTACATCTGAATTGCAAACTTTTGCAGATATATGACTGAAGAAAATTCTGTGAAAACCAGGAAAATACCCTAGTTGTGACAGTTTTTCAGTCTGGAAAGCCTTGGTGAAGTACATTCTCCTTAGTAACCCCTCCGCAAGTTTATCTTCAGGAATTAAACAGGAAGGGGCAGCAGGGCTGAATTTTCAGCTTAGGCCAAGAAGCTGGAAACCTGTGACCTGTACTTTAAGTTGAGTAATATTTGGGGAACTTAGATAAGTTTTTCCTTTCTTCCTTCTATGGAACATGAAGAATCTGGGACATTTTTTGCTTAATGAATGTTCGTATTTGTTTTAGGAAATTTTCTTTTTTAATTTTTAGGCATTTTTCCGCAACATTTAGAGTGCGCTTAAAATCTGCTGACTGCAGAAAGATCTCTGGGAGAGTGAAGAATGGCAGCTGCTGGTAGATGAAATGTTGGAGAGGGAACTGGCAGATCTAAACTCTTTGTGTACAGCATAAGCCTCCTTTTCTGTAGGCGGTCTGTACCTTCTCTCAAGAGGAATTCAGTCTGAACAAAGGCAGCTGGTGCAAAGGAAGACCTTAAGATTATTTATTAGAATGGTTTTGTAGGGGATAACCACAAAGTAGCCACTTCCTTGCTGATACTCCAACATGTGAATTTTAAATTTTTTTAGCAATTAGTTGGCAATATATTTTACTTTTGAATATTATTGCCAGTAGTTAAAAAAGTATTTTTTTTAATAAAGGTTTTTTTATGCACTCTCTTAGGTGGAGTGGCAGCCACATTAGATGGGGACAGCCATTCAGACTAAGACATATAACAACAGGAAAATATTTAAGTCTCCTGGATGACAAGAGTCTACTTCTTACAGACAAAGAGAAGGCAGATGTAAAATCTACAGCGTTCTGTTTTCGGTCTTCTAAGGTATGGAATCAGTGCAGCATTAATATTACTAGTAATAATTCCAGTCTCTTAAGAAAGAAAGATTTAAATACTTTTTGTTTGTTGTGATTGCATTAATTATTGGAGCCTTCTACTTTTCACTGATCAAAAAAATTCCAAACTGCAGTATAACCAATAACTAGAAAGCTTCTTTTATCATACTTTCTTTATGTATTACTACTTGTCTCTCTATTTCTTTTTTTCCTTGTTAATTTGTTGTTTTTTTGTTGCTTCATTGGTTGGGTTGAGGGTTTTTTTGTATAGCTTTCTCACTTTTTGAGCAGTATACTCTTTTCTGATTTGTTTTTCTGATTAACATCTCTTCTGCTTCACTGGTTGTATCTGTTGTCTGACACAGGAAAAATTTATAATAATGTGAGTTTCTGAAATTACATCAGAAATTCAGGATTTCTTTCAGCAGATACTTTGCTGGTCTAATCTGAAGTTACCAGAGTTTGACTTTTCATTTTGACAGCTTCAATAAGCATTTTGAGTTTAAATCAGTACTTTTGTAGTGGGTAAACAGTTAAGAATAATACTGTGATAAATTCTTAAATGTATTTTATTTCTCATAGTATGAAGCATTTTGTCTGAAAATTTTCCAACAATAATTTTATTGTTGTAAAAAACTGTCTTCTAAGATACAAAGTAACAGTAAACAGAATTACTTATTAACTTCCCTGTACCATTTTATTTATATATATACATTAATTATTTGCCTGCTTGGGAAGATAAGAAAATATATCCAAAAGCAGGTATATAGACTTTATCACCTTGATAACAAAGACTGCAGTTCTGGGGATGGTTTTGAGAGACAATCTTTTTTGAAACCAATTAGAAAAGTCATAGAAATGCTTAAATATTTTAGGACAATGCAGTGCTAGACTTCAGTGCTTGAAAACTAGAAGGATAGACTAATTCACTCACTGATTTTCAAAATGGGCTGTCAGCAGGGATTGCTCCAAAAAGGATTGTGTGCTCGGCTGTTACATGCTTTATTTAGTGAAAAAAGTACTCAAAGGCAAGATTTTTTAGCAATAAGGAATGTCTCTTGTTGATATGGATAAGATGGTTTGTCTCTATTTTCTCTGTAGCATATGCACTTGTATTTTGGAGACTAGGTGATGTTGTATTTGAAGTTTCTTTTTTTATTCTTTTTTTCCAGCCTGAATTTGGAAGTCTTATTTGAAATTATTTTGAGGTTTTATATTTTGAAATGTCTTTGTTCTGCCATGCTCAAAATGAAAGGTTAACATTTGTTTTGTTTTTAGTGGCCAAACCTATCCTGTGCTGAGCAGAGACAAAAGGCTTTGAGGCAGGTAGAAACTTGTTATGGTAATCAATTCCTGAAGTATTGAGAGAATTTGAAGAGGGTTATATAAGCTAATGACATGACAAATATAATCTTCTGCTGTTTAAATATGGATTTTCTAAGAAATTGGCAGTGTGGAAGATCATATTTGATGTAAATGTTGTGGAAATCATCAACCATTTTAATGAAATACATACTTGGAGGGAATTGTAGAGATACCATAGGGGAGGAGGAGCATATGGTTTGATGAGGATGAATCAAGTCTGGGTGCAATTGTGTGTCATGTGCTCTAGGATGACCCTGCTTGAGCAAGGAACTTGGACCAGATGAACCCCTGTGGTACTTTCCAACCTGACCCATTCTGTGATTCAGTCTCCTCCTTTGGACTTACAGGAGTGTTGTGTTTCACTTTATTAGGATACTGGCATTAAAAAATTTGAGGTGCCTTCCCTCCCTGGGACAGAGTATTAAAGTAAAAATTTCAAATTGTAGGAGTTCTAGAAAGGCTTCTTTAGAGAAGGCATGCAGATTTAGGGTCTCTTTTCCTCTGAGTATGTTTGAACAAACCATCTAAACTTTCACTTATGCTGTTGCATGTACTCAGCACCCCAAAAATTTATTCATGTATAAGAGGGAGCCCCTAATCTTCTTTATTGAGTACAGAGCATTAATACCTGTGTATACCTTAATAATTCCAAGTATCTAGGTCTTTCTAATAGAAATTTTATCCCTTTTTTGCCACAGTTATAATTCTTCCTTGCAGTAGCTGGAAAGAAGTGGGAAGAATTGTGAAGCTCCCACTTGTTGCACAATATTGTTAGCATTAAATAGGCAAAAACAAACAAGGGAGAGGAAGGTGTTAAAGGATCAGTTCCTTCAAGCATGTGAGTGGATAATAACTTCAATTTCTATATGAAAAGAGGCTTTCATGTTTAATGAGATAGTGCTGAAAATGTATCCCCTACAAACCTGTAGATTCACATGCAAATATAAAAGCTTAACATTTGTTTTTTACACATTGTTATTTGCAAGGGCTCAACAACTTAAATATATTAGCTTTCCAGTACTTCATTTAAAAAATAGCACAGAAGAAAACTAGAAGTCAAAAGGGTTTTATTTTTTTGTTTGTTTGTTTTGAGTTTTTTTTGTGAAATCTTGAAACTGTCACAAAGTTTTGCCAAATAGTACTCAGAAGATTTGGGTTTTCTGAGGACCTAACAGTCACTTCATTTTTCTTTCTGGTAACAAGCCTTTTTTTCTCTGGTTATCATATATTACCTTAATAATTATCATTAAAGGCAAAGTATATTAACCTCTCAAGGACCTGAAATTTGGAAAATTATTTTTTTCTTTTTTTTCTCTCTAGTAGTTCTGCTTCATTCAGCACAGGATGTCCACAGATATCTACAATTTATTTCCCAAGCATACGGCTCTTTTAATAGGCTTGTGTTCGGAGAGATCACGTTTTGTGGATTTTTTTTTTTTCTCTTCCATTTACTCAATATTGATTCTTTTTGATAAAGAACATTGTTTCTATATCGCTATTCCACTGAAATAAGGTAATTTTACCAATTTAGAAATGTTGGTACATTCTGTACCAAGTCTGCTTTTCCTGCCCAGAGTCTTTTCCAGTGGACAGAAATACATCAATTTTAATAAAATTTTATGTCTTGTATTTTTACATCTTCAGCTTTTTCTTTATTCTTTTTTTCTTCTAAAATTTTACAGAAATTATATTAATGTGGCTTTAAAAACAGCCATAAATTAGCTTCATACAGTTGGTGAGGTCTTAAAATATCAGTTCTGAAAGTGCCACAGAGAGTGTGGGTTAGGTGAGATGACAAGAGGAAAAGTTGAAAGGACAAGCCTTAATCAAGGCACTCCATTTTGGAATGTATAAGGAGTTAAACAGAAACATTAGACTGAAATAATGGTTAAAGTGAGGTCTCACAGAATAATCTTTCAACATTAGAATGAAACCATTTTAAAAGATTTTGTTCATTTAGCCCACAACAAAAGTGGAAAGATTGGCTTGTGTTCTTGTGTGCATGGAATAAACACAGTTTATAGAGAACAGCCTTCTGGAGAAAATCTGGCCTATTGTTCAATAAACCTGTTCATTTCCAGTACATTCTTGTTTTGCATTACTGAGATGGTTTACAGACTGCTGCAAGCAAAACCCACTTGTTGCTCTGTGGTCCAGTGTAATAAATGAACATTTTTGATCCTTGTTCAGACAAGGTTGGTCATCTAAGAATGGGTCTAGATTGCAAATAAAACTGAAGGTTTTCTTTGTAAAAATGCTGTAGGAAGAATCAGCAGATGGCTCAGTAACGACAGGTTACATATGTGGTAGGAGTGTGGCTGGAAACTTGCACCATGTAATGTCTGTGCCAATGCACCATTATTAATTATTGACATGCTGATTTCTGATATTTTTCAGATCGTCATTTTCACTGATGAACTATTGCACTGTAGATAATGAGATAGATTCATTATATGTACTTTCTCAACTACCTGCTGTTTATTGATATGAACTGAGCACTCCGTTCAAATCTTCTCCTTTTTAAACAATTTGTGGTTCCTGTTAATTCCCACAAAAAGCTCAATGTCTTGAAACTCCCAAATGAATGGTGTAATGCCTGCTGCCCCTGCACCATTCTTCAGTTCTCTGTTTCTCTCCTACATTTGACACTGTAATAGCTTTCCTGGCTGTTACATTTATTTTACAGGACAGAGCTCATTTTAATGGGATTGATTTTAATCTGTGCTTTAAACATACATACAGTATGTTTATTGCACACTCTTAGTGTACTTATATCTGTGAGAACAGAGATCTTGTTTGACAAATTGTTGGCACTGCAATTTATATGCCAAGTACATTTAATTCTAATTGGGATGAACATTTTGGTATCAAACCACTTCATTTTCTGTTACAGCCAATACATTTTTAACAAAGAATGCAAAAAATACTCACCTTATTTACAGTGCTTTACGAGAAAATTTGTGAATTCTTCTATTCACATCTTAAGAAATTAATTGTGAGACCTGAAAAAAAGAAAATCTTAGAATGTAGAAGCACAGTATGTGTCCACAGTATCTTCTAGTTATAAAGAGAATTAAAAAAACTGGAGCTTGAAATCAGGATCTAATTTATTTTTCCTCGTATCTTCATTTGTTTGCCATGTCATAAGTAGCTTTTCAATTTTTAGGTGTTACTACATTTGGGTTATTTGTGCTAGCTTTTCAAAGAATTGAATACAACATTTAGAGAAATGATATCAACAAAATAATATGTTAATAAGGAAATAGAGGCACACAGTAACTCTAATTGGCATCAGATAATTAATAAATCAGTTATTACTATGTATCAATGGACAAGATTTTAATAATTTCAGCACGTAAGAAGTGCTCAAAATCATTAACTAGGTAGTGAAATTAACATCTGTATCCAGAAACAATCAGAAAACAAGCTGAATTCATGAATACAGTGTATCTGAAAATTGAATGTTAATGAAAGGAGTTAAAAGAATTTCACCTCCATTCTGCTGAATTTTTTTTTTCAATGCTTCAAAATGCATTCATGATTTTAGGCTGAAAATCTAGTTACAGGATATTTCCCTTTACTTAAAAATGCTTTAAAAGAAACCTTTACTAAGTTAAGAGATTGTTGTCTGTTCAAACCCCAGTCTTTCTCAACTTTTGCTGTTGAACTGTCTTCCCACATTGTAGGGGCACATGTGTATGAAGTAATCATTTTTCTAATCTTTCTTGATTGTAGACAGTTAGAACAAATAGTTGTTTTTGTCTCACTATTTGTAACATTACTCTGAGTAGCAGCAGGAAGATGCTTGTCATCTGCTGATCAGGAGAAGCCTGGAATGCTGAAGCTGTACTTGGTTAAGGCATTGGTCAGTTGAACCATATGTTTTTGGAGGGATTAAATGGATGATCTACCATGAAACAGGATGCATGAGCTGTCTGTCCACACAAGTCTGTTCAGAAGTAGCTTCTGCTTAGAAGAACTGGGTGTTGGGGAAATGCCTCAAATGCCTCAAATTAGAGTCACAAACTCTAGTACTGTTTGGGATACTACATTTCCTCTCCTGAAACAACTTCTGCCTCTGCAGGATGCCAGCTGGAATGATGTGCTGTCCTGCCATTAATAGCTGACAGGCCAATCATGCAGAAATGGTTTGCTTTTTTCAGGAAGTACTGAGCCCATTGCTGGGCGGTGACAGGTTAAAGGCCATCTCTCAGTGATTGTTGGATGGAACTCTTCCCAGCTGGATAAAAAACACAAATGCCTAAGAAAAATCTTGTGGCGGTTAATGCCTGGTTCAGCTAGGGGAGTTAATGTATCTGGGGTTGTTTGGTAAACTCTTTATGTTTCAATAATCACAGTTATGATCCTAGTTCTTTCCTATGCAGGTGACATGAATACACCCAGCTTTTCAAGTGCACCAGGTTGGGTTTTTGCGTGGATGGGATTTCTCTTTAACTAAAAGTTACACTTTCCCATTTTTTTAGTAATATTTTTAAAGAAAGACCTCAAATATTCTTTTAGGTCCTGTTCTGGACAATTTCCTAATATTTGTTTTTACAAATATTAACACATTGGTTATTGTTCGTGTATACATTTTTTTCTTTATCAGGAAAAGTTGGACATAGGTACAAGAAAAGAGGTGGATGGAATGGGAGCACCTGAAATAAAGTATGGGGATTCAATATGCTTTATACAACACGTAGATACAGGCTTATGGCTCACATACCAGTCTGCTGATGCAAAGTCTGTAAGGATGGGCTCTCTGCAGCGAAAGGTAAGACTGTAAATAGGAAAGCATTCCATTCACTCACAGTCTGGCAGGGTGGGTGAGGGCTGGGGGGTGGAAAGTGAAAGGGGCTATATGAACAGATATATTTTGAATTTCAAATATTTTAAGCATGCTTGCCAGATGAAAGAGTGGGTCTTTTGCGGTCAAATATTGAAAAGTTAAGTGGTGTACTGAATTCTCAAACTGAAAGCAAGAAAAAGTGCATGTGTTAGCCTGCAGACATTAAATCACAAACATTGATAAATCTGGATATATTTGATTTCAAGCTAAAATATTAGTAACAACTTACAGAATATGCTAAGATTCATTTCTCCAATGTAGTTTGGATGGAGGAGGCTTTTAGTTTAAAGTATTTTTTTTTCCACATTGTAAGTGTATTACCTTTTGGGCTAGAATGTTCAGATCTTGAGTCCTGAGAGATTTCTTTATTTATAGAATAATCACAGCCAAGCTGCATGCTAGCTCAGCATCATAAAGTGGGGAAAAGATTCTTTTGCAACTTAACACTGTAGTGTTTTCCATGACTGTTTTAGATACCAGAACTACACAGTTAGAGCAGAGGTTTAAAATATTTATGTAAATTGGATTGAATACCTTCAGAGCCATGAGAAGTAGATATGAAAAAATGTAAGTTACTGGAAATGACTCAAAGCATAGTCAGAAAAGGCCAGTAGCACACTTAGAAATGAGGACCAGTAATAAATAACAGGTTATGACCTTGTCTGCTTTAGGGATTTACTGCTGTATAAGGGAACTGTTTTTAATATTGATGAAAACAAGTAACAAATAAAAGCCCCTCATATTTTATTTAATTTTTATTTAAATAAAGTATGTTGTTTACAAACGGTGTGACTTTGAGCTTATTATGGCACTAAACCTACTGGCTGAGTACAGGTGTGTCCTTGGACATGGGAAACTAAACCATGGAATTATGAGTTTTCAGACTTCTCATTTAATGTCTCATTTTGCAGTGACTGCTTCTTGCTTTTATTTTCAGGCAATAATGCACCATGAAGGGCACATGGATGATGGTTTGACACTGTCCAGATCTCAGAATGAAGAATCCCGTACAGCACGTGTCATCCGTAGTACAGTCTTCCTTTTCAACAGGTTCATAAGGTGTGCTTTTTAAATGATCTTTTTATCACTTTATCATTCAGAAAAAAAATGCTTCTCAGACTGGGCTTGATGTTAATTCTTTGTGTTATCAGCAGATAAGAACCTTAGCAGATACTGGTCAATTTTTTTCTCTGTCTTCTAACATAAATTTATTTCTCAATCTTGATTTAAATACAGAAACATACTGAAAATGCAAACAAATCATGAAAGAGATTTTTCCTTGCTGAAATTTGCCATAAGTCATATGGTGCATAAATTAGCTTTTTCTTTTCTAAGTATGTTTTTTAAAGGTGATCTTCCTTGAAAAACCTGGAAGAGTGAGATAATTGTAGATCTGTAAAAATCACAAATATACTGAAGAAATCCATAGTATCAAGAACAAGTTTTCTTTGAAATTATATCTGCTTTCTAACCTCACATTACATTTTGCTTATGTGTTCCCTTTTAATGCTATTTGTTTCTTTAATGTTATGTTGTGTTTTATAGTAATTAGCCATTTTAAAATCCTGTCAGATGTATGCAATTTGCATTTTTCTCCTTATTCCTAAATAATGCTGGTAAGATGCTAATTCTCAAATGCTTGTGATTTTAGTAATTGATGAAAAGTCCTTACATCAGTTTAGCTTGCATTAGAAAAAGAATGATATGCAGTAAGGCTGTATGGAATGATAAGAGTTTCATAAGAACTCATTTGTTACAAGAAAAAAACAGTGTAGGAGATGCTGACCTGAAGCAACCATGTCCTAAATAAGGGCACAGACAAAGACACAAACACATCAATTTGTTTAAAAACATATAACAAGGTACTTAAAAAAAACCAGGACAAAATCACCCATCAGGAGAATTGTCTACAGTGTGACATTTGAAATACAAAAGAAATGTAAGCCCTAGGTCACTTGGTAAATAATACACCTTCACAGAAGCTTCTAAGAATGCCATAAAAGATAAAGACGGAGGCAATTTAATGATAAGGTTTCACAAATCAAGGTATTGCTAAATTATAGTGGAGATTTTTTGTGGCATGCACAGGGAGTCCAAGGCAGTGTTTAGCAGTTTAGTTTTGTCAGGATGTTACTTCAAAAAACAAAACAAAACAAAAAGCTGAATTGAAGAGGATGAAAATTATTCTTTTAACTGTATGCTCCAGTTCTTCCTCATGCAGTCAGTAGAAAAACTGTGCTTTGGGTAACGTGCTCACAATAAAATTGAGTTTTAAAGATAACTTTTGTAGCTATCCTTTTGAAACTTTGCATTACTTGCAAAGGGATTCAGCTGAGTAAGGGGCAGTTGCAACATGGATGAGAGCAGTCAGCCCTTTACTTCTGAGAGAGAATGTTCATAGATTTCAGCAAGACCAAGCTTGAATTTGGTTTCAGGGAAACAAAAGGGCTAATGAAGTGCTGAGACAGTGTGTAGAAGTTCTCTCCACACTGAAAAGGGCTTAAGAATAGGTTGGAGATATGTTTGAGAGCCTCCATGGACAATCTGGACCTTCCTCAGCACTTCAGGACTGGTCTCTTTAACTTGTGTCCATTCCAGTTTCATGATGCTTTGTACCAGTTTACAATAACTTCATCTTCTGCACTGCCTCTGAAACTGCTATATCCGTAGGTAGGATATTAAAATGTGTTTTTTGGATTTGAAAAAACTTAGCAAAAATAACATTTTTCATGTTTTCAGGTTTTGTTTGGGAAGGGAGGGTTAGGTTGTTAAATGGAGAATGGGCGGATATGAAGAATTTTTGATAAGCTGCTGTCAGAAAATGAGCTTTGACGCCCAAACAATTTTTCCTTTTAAATAAATAAAGAGTTTGAATGATAAAGGACATTCATTTTCAATTCTCAGAAGACTTTCCATCTTCTTGCAGGGGCCTTGATTCCCTCAGCAAGAAAGTGAAGTCTTCCACCATCGATTTGCCTATCGAGTCAGTCAGTCTGAGCCTTCAGGACTTGATTGGCTACTTTCACCCCCCTGATGAACATTTGGAGCATGAAAACAAACAAAACAGGCTCAGAGCTCTGAAGAATCGCCAGAACCTCTTCCAAGAAGAGGTACTTCTCTCAGTTTTACTCCTGATTTTCCACTACATTGTCTTCAAGTATTCTTTCACAGTGTCTGTACGGTTGATGTCTAATATGGATTATGCTTGTAGCGGGTTTTTTTAATCTTATAAGAGCCAAAACATTTGCTTCATTTGTAATCTCTCTAGATCTTCTGTTTTTCCTGCATATTTGAAGAAATACATTTATAACCTTACTTATTTTTCCTTTTATAATAAAATTAGATGACCTTGTGCCTTGAACTATACCCATTATTTTCTGCTTACATGTGAATTTACTAACCATTCTTTATGCATTTTGTTTAATATTATATGTTATTTCTCCAGTACTAATAGTTGCCTGTATTTTGTCAGATGCCCAAATGTCCTCCAGAATAAAATCTTGCCTAAAATTATGTTATTAATACTGTATATTTTTGTTTTAATTTGACCATCTTAAATGTCAGATGTTTACTACCTCCATCAAGGAAAATTTTCTATTGGGAATACTTGTTGACTTCATGCATATATTCTTCTCCTTGGCATATCCTGTCCTTCATGTTTTGTTTTCTTAGATTTCTGAAAATATTTCTTGTTTGCATCTAAAAATATTGTTTTTTTCCTCTGATGATATGAGCTTTTTTATTTTTAGGGTATGATCAACCTTGTTCTTGAATGTATTGATCGCTTGAATGTATACAGCAGTGCAGCTCACTTTGCAGATGTAGCTGGGAAGGAAGCTGGAGAAGCATGGAAATCTATTCTGAATTCTTTGTATGAATTGCTAGGTAAGGCATATTATGGAATTCTTGGATAATTTTTGCTCAAAATAGTAAAGAATAAAAAAGTACATATCTGTTGTAGTACAGAAGAAGTTCCACTGTGTAGAAGCTTAGAATAATTTAATAAATTTAATAAATCAAGCAAGATTTTTGCATTTGAAGCTTTTTGATGTATTAATAATCAATTAAAGAAGTTATATCAGGAATTATAAACATTTAAATGTAACCAGACTAGGTCCAAAGAGTAAAGGTGTCCATGAAATCAAATGACGACCTTTTTGGGTATAGATGGTAGATGATGGAGTATAAAATTCTGTGGTGCTGTGGTTCGTAGATGTAGGGTAGAGTTGAATTTTTTTTGTTACAATTGAGTTTATCTCTTGTTGCATTAAGCACAGTGCAGACTGGAGGAAGTAATGGCTTGATTTCCAATTGGCAAAGCTAGAAAATTAATTCTGAAGAGTCTGCTTGTTTTGTACAAAGTATTGCTTCCATAGACTTGCAGTGGTGAGAGCAGCACGCAAGCTTTTGTTCACTTCCCAGTCTGTGCCCCGCCTGCCCTCTGATGTTACTTCTCTAACTGCATTATCTTCTGGCAGCTAATGCTTAGGAAGCCTGGCTTTGATGTGGCTATGATAAATTTGTACATTGCTCTGTTCTGAATAATGCTGGATCTGTACAGTAATTACATGGATGACAAATGGATATTGCTTGCTCAGTCTTGCTTCAGCAAAACAGTACTTAGTTTTTTTGAGTCTGCACATAAATAAAAGTAAACTGTGATGTCAGAATTAATGTCTTTTGTCATGCCATTGACATTGTGTTGTATTTCACTGTGATGAGAATGAAGGCATTTATAGATGCTGAGGCTGGATACTACCACATATAAAAATCATATAATCTTAGAATGCTTTGGGTTATAAGAGACCATTAAAGATTATCTAGTCCAGCCACCCTGATTGCAAAAAGATACTTCCTTATATTCAGTCTAAGTCTACTGTCTTTCAGTCTGAAATAATTGACATATATCTGCTAAACATTTCTCCATTACAAATACATACCTTTATTGTGAGCTTGTACTATACCCTTTTGCATTACAGAAGAATGTGTAGGAGTATATGCAGTGATGTGATGTTAATGACTAACTGACCACATCATGGTTTTTATTTCTTTAAAACTGAATGCTGGTCTTGTTCAGAGTAGTAGACAATAACAAAAGCAACTGTAAGATGCTATTTTTTGTTTTCAGTTTTAAGAGTCAAAGTGCCTCATTTAATGCACAGCTTTAACCAATGAATATTAACCTTTCAGAAACTTGTGCTGAGCAGCATTTATGAAACCATCTGTGTCTCATTACTGTTAATGAAGTTAAATTTAGTGATGTGTTAAGCACTGAACTGTTACTGCTTTCATTTTATGTTCCTACCTGAAGCACAGTGAGATTGTGTGGCTTGCCTACAACCAATAAAAAGGTCACTGTCAGAAACAGGTGTTCCTTGCTTCTAGTCTGTATGTTTTAACAAGATGATCCCCCTCTTATGATACCCAAGTATTTTTAAATAATTGTGGTCACAATTAATCAAAGGTGTAAGACTTCAGGGTACATATTTTTTTTCTATTACATAATACAGCAAGAAAAAGGGTTTTGTTTTGCTATGAGGGTTTGATTTTCCTCATCAGAAAACTGATGAGGAAACTGCCAGTTTACAGAACTGTCAATGCTCCAATATTGTTCTTCCTCTTTACAGACAGTTTCATGTCCTAGTTATGTTCTAAGTCTCTAAGTTTAACCTTTATAAATAAAGCATAAAAATATAGTTGCAGTATAATACAGTGAGTTTGTGCAACAACAAAACAGATTTTTAAGAGGCCATTGCCTCTTAGCAGGACCAACAGTCTCTGCTGGTGGAAATAATTCCAGTTTTAAATTGTTTGTTGGCAGCACTGGGAAACAATCTTATGAAAGCCAGTTCGTGCTGTTCCACACACCAAACAGAAATCTTTGTGCCTCAGTCCTCTCTTGGTGTAGAGCAGATGCTTCTCTGAGAGCTCATGTGTGTGTTCACATACCTGCAGATGCACGTAATCCAGGACAGGGCAAGCTTGTGGGTGCCTGCAGTGTTCAGGGAGATATCAGTTCAGTACCCACCAAGTCAGCGCATGATTCAGTCTACTTCAATCCTCAGCTTAAAGCGTGAGGGTGAAACAGAGTCAAAGCAGTTAATTCCTCCCTACAACCTTGTCAAAATTACAGCAAACAGTTCTCAGACACCCATCTTGTTTTACTTCCTATTACTTCCTATTACTCTTGAACAGATCTATTGTAACAATACAAAATAATTTGCATTCATCACCTATGTTGTTGGCTTCAAACTCTGCTTTTGCAATGTTTTCTGTCAATACAAGAATACTGTTTTCCAGCAACTTGTTTCTATAGCAGCAGCTGACTTCTGTGGTGTAAGTACAGGCTTTTTCCTGTAGAGCATTGTGTAGGGATTACTGAGATGATTGTAGAGCCAAAATAATTCAAATTCCCTAAAGGTCAATTTGATACCAAAGGTATTTATTATGCTGAATTCTAACTATCACTTATATTATTTAAATTTAAATCTAGAACATCAATAATTAAAGGTTAAGACTCATCTATTTCACTGAATCCTTTCTGACAAGACAGGAATTATTTAAATTTAAATGCACTTGTAACTGTGATTTAATTTCTCTTGCTTGCTCTCTTTTTCCCAATAGCTGCTCTGATTCGAGGAAATCGTAAAAACTGTGCTCAGTTTTCTGGATCTCTTGATTGGTTGATCAGCAGATTAGAAAGACTGGAAGCCTCTTCTGGTATGCTCTTTTGCATTTCAACTTCTTTATTCGACCAGTTCTAAATTCTTTAAAGTTGGTGATACACTTGTTCAGCCTAATTATAATGGAGCTCTTATTATGAGAGAGTAAATTATGTTAATAAAGTGAGATTTATATTTGTGACATTTTTTTACATACTGGTTTCAGTTGTACTACTTTAAGTTCTGGCAGTCTTGCCTTTTTCTTTACCAGTTGGACGTAGTGTTACCTTTTAATTCAGACAAACAATGCATCTGATAAAATAGGTGTTCAACAGTGTAAGTTGTATTAAGTTGTTTTCTGATTCTAGTATCTTCCCTTTTCTTTGTAAGTCTGCATGCTTTTCAGGATTTGCAATAAACTAAATATAACAAAAGTCATATGGGATATAATTTATTCTGCCTAACAGTGTTTACCTATGTAAAATATATACATTTCCTTTTGAATCACCTCTTTTGTTCCTGAGGTGTAAATTTATATCTAAAGTTAACAAGAAACATTTTCAGTAGCAGTTGATACTGTTTTGCTTTAAATATAGTACTTTTTTTACAATTTTTTTGGAAGATGGCCTCTTGAGAGCCTTTCAAGACTGCTTTTTTTGTAATGCTACAGTAAGTTCAAAGGGCAGGATGATTTATAGTCAAGCCAATGGGAAATATAGTTACAATAACAGTGTAATACCTCTCCAGTTACATATTTGTAACTTATTCCCATCATCTTCTTGGTTTAGTTTCATATGTTATTCCATTAACTGGAAAGAACAGGAAAGATTGATTAGAGAGTTTTCCTCAGGAACTGAAATTGAATTCTCCATATGATTCTTTCCATTCCTCAATCATATATCTCCCACAGATTCATTGTGTGCTCAGGAGTCTTGGATGTATAAAGGCCAGGAAGGATGTATGTCCCCCCATTGCAAAAGTTCTTCGTTTTATATTAGACTGGTAAACATTTGGGAAAAAAAAAAAAGTCACAGGCATAGCACAGCCTTTTACAGTGGCATTAATAAATGAGAAATAACCTGATATTGCTGATTATTCCATGTAGTTCCAGGAATTGTCTCAGTGCAGGACACCATTTGGCATATATCAATAAATTTCCTACCTTGGTTGTATTCAATGGATCAGCAGCAGCTGTGAGAACAGATGTGTCCTGTAGTAAATGAGGTGTTTGTGTTCCACTCAGCTTTGTCATTAAACATTCATGGGCATTTTGTTTATTTCCCATAAATCTGTTCCTGAGATGAACTGACAGACAACATGGGAAAATATTGTCAAATGTCAGTGGCAGGAGTGTTCTTCTCAGAGCTGAGGGTAAACTGGCACGGCATTCACTGGCTGATTGACAAGATCTGTGGTGGTTGGCAGCATTGTAAAGAGCAGTTACACACTGATGCTTCTCCTCTTGCAGCTTTTCCCTTTGTCAACTCTTGGGGCAAGCAGAGAGTTCAAAAGTCAGTTATTCTTGGGGCTGAGACTGGTATAGAGACTTCGAAGCATTTTCTCACCTGAGCCCCTCCAGACAGCAATGTTTTATGGAAGTACTTTTGTTTTGTGTTTTAGTTGCGGATCTATGGCCTTAGGGCAGGAGACCTGTTTTACTGCAGGGTTACTTCCTACTCCTGGCATGCGCCTGATCTGTTTCAGGCTGGTATGTTTATGCTCTGAATGCTTGAGCAGATCAAGAGATGAGGCAACAGGAACATAGGAATCTTTGCCTGTATCAGTACTTCATTTCTCAGCTGGTGACTCAGATAGCTGCTTACAGCATGGGTTCTAGTTAGAGGTTTGCAGATCATCCTGTCATTGCAGCTGGCACACTTGGGTTGGTGATCCTAACTAAACTGATGTCATAACTGAAGGTAATTTGTGTTGGTTTACATTATTATTTGGGGAACCTCCTCTGTTGATGCTGTGATCTCCTTCCTCTGTTGAGCATTTGAGTAACTGAATTTAAACTGAAAGAAGCATTTGAAAAATGTCAAAATCATAAGTGAAATTATTTTTCCACTATGCTCCACCTTAGGTATGACAGCATTAATTTAAGGAGAATGATCTCACAATTATACATTTGATGGGATTTGATTACAACCTGCTTATTTTCAATGTATATCACAGGATCTTAATGGTAAAACTGTTTCCTAAAAGAAGTAATTTTACCTCTGAAACTCTCAGGGTATGGGCTTTTAGAAATAATGCAAAACTTTTCTCTTAACTTTTGGAGGTTCAAGATGAAATTTCTTATGACATCTCTAAAAATGCTGTGTTACATGGTTTCTGTTATCTACATATGTATCTTTAAAATTTAATCTCAAACCAGTTAGATTTGAAAATTAAAAACATAGTTGTTTATGATAGTATAGTGAGGTATGAGATGCATTCTGTAAACTGCAGAGTGTTCTGACACTAGTTGCTCTGGGTAGTGAACCTCCTGGCATGCTGCAAGAACTCTGAATGTAATAATATTTGCAATACTCATTCGTTCTGAGTTTTTTGCTAGGAACTAGGCCACTTGTACTCCATCCCCATGTGTATTGGTAACATATCTTCCACGTTGCCTCCAAAACTGATTTTATAATAAGGACTTTTTCTGGTTTTGAGAGAGTCAGTTATAAAAGATGCTAATTTGGCTGTGCTTTAGTTATCTTGAGAGGCACAGTAGGTTTAGCTTTTAGTATGTAAATGTAATTTTGTGATTTTATGTGGGATGCTTGCTTGCCAGATTTTAAGCTTTATTTGGCTTGATGGGCTGAGGATAGTCACTGTTTCAATTTATAGTGGTAGATCTTCAATAGGGAGAAATATTGGCTTAT
Organism: Poecile atricapillus; assembly: GCF_030490865.1. Taxonomy (NCBI): domain Eukaryota; kingdom Metazoa; phylum Chordata; class Aves; order Passeriformes; family Paridae; genus Poecile; species Poecile atricapillus. Next base: position 69,657,534 of record NC_081251.1, on the reverse strand, counting down.
TAAACCTTTATACTAAGAATACTTGGATACATATATTCACATAAAAGATTTTTTTTTTTCTAAGGTAGTGTTTATGAGGAAAAAACACGTTCTGTCAATCACGCCAACATTAAGTTCACCTTCAATGTTAAAGTTGCCAGTTACATCTCCTGCATGTGTTTTCTTGAATGTATTGCAATAAAGATTTGATGCTACCATTATCTATAAAATTTCTGTTTTCACTTTTTTTTCCTTGTCCTAGAACTAAAAGTGTTATGAAAACAGAACAAGGAATTAAATGCATAAACAGCAACTGTGAATTGATTGTACAAATTAGAAACTGATTCATTTCCCAAGCTTCACTGAAGCAAAAGAAGGAAAATTATCTGTCCAAGTAGAAATATGTCCGACCGCAGACCATTTTAGAAGTGAGATATCACAGAGCTGCCATGCAAATGCTTCAGCTGTCTCTTCACTCCATAAATTAAGACTAGATTAGTCTTTCACTCTGAAATATATTCCAGATGGGATTAACTACCCCTACTATAATTTTAAAGGCATTAAAAAATAGGTAAAAAACCAGAATACAGCAAGTTAGTAATTTAGTGTTGAGGAATACATTCAGTGCAGTTTGCAGCCTGCAGTTGAGCTGCTGGTTGAGCTCTGGGTGAGATGAGGAGCCTTGAACTGCTAAGCTTTAGCAAAGCAAAGGTCCCAGGAACCTTTGACCCAGGCAGGTGACACTCAGAGACATGGGAGGAGTCAAAGACTTCCAGATTTCCTCAGGCTTAGACAGTAAGGATATAAAAGCCCAGGTGCCCACAGACTCACAGACTGTTCTGAGTTGAAAGGTGCCTAAAAGGATCACTGAGTCCAACTCTTAAATAAATGGTCTGTATAGAGATTGAACCCACAGACCTGGTGTTACTAGCACCATGCTCTGAGCAGCTGAATTGAGGATCTGTGCTTAGTAGGACCCAACTTGAGTTGTTATTTTGTTAGTCATGCACCGCAATGAAATTATTTTAAGCATTGGGATGTCTGAGACTCTGCTATGAGAAACTTAGGGTTGAGCTGGCAAGGAAACCTGTTCTGACTGGGCAAGTGTGGGGTGTGTAACTCTAAAGGGGCCATGGTCTGAGCTCAGACAGTGCAAGAGTGACGGCCTAGTTCCTAGCAGGAAACCCAGAGCAAATGAGTATTGCAAATATTACTGCATTCAGAGTTCTTGCTGCATGTCAGGAGGTTCACTACCCAGAGCAACTAGTGTTGGAACAGAGTGGCTCCTGAATGGTTGAACAGGGAAGTTTCTTTAACACAAATATCCTCCAAGTAAAGGTTTTTGGAACCACCAAGTTATACCAGATTTTGAGGATTTTTTTTTAAGTGAATGCATTTTATTCTTGTATTCCACAGTATGGCATTAGAGGAGTCAACACATTGTTCTGAAAATAAATGCTTTCTTTCATCTGTTAGTCATTAAGAAAATTTTCACTCTCCTTACCATGAACTCTGCATATCATACTGTTTAATTGTATTAGATTCAACAAGTCTAGTTGTCTTTAATGCACACAATCTAAAAGTAATCAGTCTGAACAGACGCAGTTCACTCATATGCGATATTTTTCTAAAACACAGGGAACAAAACATATTTGGTAATCAGCATTAAGATGCTATAGGAATTCAAGAAGGTGCTGAGGAAGCAGGATCTAATTGATAATACGCATTTATTATTGAATCTTCACTCTTCAAAATATTTTTAAATATGAAGACAACAAAATGAACCCTGTACTATTTTAAGACAAGAGGTTATGACTCTACCGATAGAAAATTCCAAGGATATGGTTACCACATTTATTTGTTGTCATTTAATACTGGATTACTATTTATATTGATAAAGTGTGTTTCAGTGCTACAATGAGAGGTGGCAAATGTCAGTTACCATGTTTTGAATGTAATGAATTTTGGGCATTCTCAGATCACTGAGACACACAGAATTGTCGATCTTGTTCTACATTACCCCTCTAGATTAAGGAACCTTTTATAACACTGCTTTAACCTCCCTAGGTACTTATCCCATGATCAGTGGCCCTTGACCTTGTCTAGTTGGCAGGCTGGGTGGACTGCACTGCTATGTTGCTACAGAGCATCTGCTCTTTTAGCTGACTCTCCTGACTCTTAGGTTTCCATCCTTTTTAGCAATATTGTTACTGTCAGTATTCATAGAATTGTGGAATTGTGGAATAATGGAAGTGCACATCTATTGCAACACAGATCATACCACTGCCCAATTCAGGTTTAGTATGTTCTTTTATTTATAGGTAGGCTTCTTGAGCTTAAACTTTCAGGATATATACAATAACTTCGGGAGTTCACCTTGAGCTCATTATCTACCTGCATTTTCTGTTTACATAAGCATGATTTTGTCTACAAATATATTAAGCAACAAGTTTTATTTGAAACCGGTTTACTGGATGAGTCAAATTATCACTGTATCTGTTGTCTTCCACCTTTTCTACATTCCAGTCCTTGAGTAATCCCTACTCTTTATTAGTGATGACAGCTTGTGTCCCTCAGACCTCTGGAAAAAAACCATTAAATAGTATGGGGATAAATGGTGGTGGTGCTGTAGGTTATCTGTAGTGGCTGATGTTCTCTTCCTCACTAGGATCAAAGAAAGGCCAGAGTACTCTCACTGAGACAGAACCATCAGACAAAACCACTATTTTTCCCACATCAAGGGGAGTTTGTGGTGCTGCAATTTCCTTGAATGGAAAGGGCATGGCAAAGAGCAGAAGACTCATGCTATGGATTTTGCTTTACAAGGATTAAGCTGAGTGTTTGGAGACGTGGCTTGAATAAAGGGCTAAACACAGAATGATGAGAGCTGTACATTGCTAATAGGAATTTAATATCTCCAGATTTAAGGCTGCTTCTTAGCTTTCCTTCAGCCCCTTTGATTTTTTGTATTGAGACCACAACTGTAGCAACTGATAATGATGAACTACATGTACAATATTTCTCTTTCCCAAAGTGGGTGTTGATTTGGTGCAGTACACATGGGAGATTGTTTTATTTCCCCATTGCAGAGAAACACTTCAAGGCTAATGATGCTTCATGGTAATGACTGCTGCTTTATTTGGTTTGTTTGTCATACACAATGATTTTTGAAACTATTTCATGTTCATGAGCAACAGATTAGGAACTATTATGTGTATGTATTATGACTTTATATGCACTTCAATGAGGTAATTCTTTCTTTTCCCCCCCAGGAATTCTAGAGGTTTTACATTGTGTGTTAGTAGAAAGCCCAGAAGCACTAAACATTATTAAGGAAGGACATATTAAATCAATCATCTGTCTTTTGGACAAGCATGGAAGAAACCATAAGGTAGGTAAAGACTAAACAAGTATATTTAGATGAACAAAGCAAGCTCATTCTTCCGTGTGGAAGTTAATTTCAAATACTTTAATACTATTTCAACGAGGAATAAACTATTTATGTAATTATATTTATTTATTTGTTTGCTTATTTATTATTTATTTAATGCTGTTTTAATGAGGAATAAACTTATCCTAAAATGTAGATGAGCAGTTGGAAGAAGCAAAGAGAAATAAGAGAAACACCTTCTTTTTGTCAAAGACATTGATACATAACAATTTGTGAGGGAAGTGGGAAGAATGTTTTAATGTTAGGAGAATTTCAGAATTGTTCTAAAATAAAACCACTGTTTTGGATGAATTACATACCATTACATGTCTTCCAGTAACAAGGTATAGAGCATTACATTGCCTGAAGTAATTACCCATTATAATGAAAAAGTATTTAAGATTAAAATAATTTTTTTTTCCAGGTTTTGGATGTTTTGTGTTCTCTCTGTGTTTGTCATGGAGTGGCTGTGCGGTCCAATCAACATCTAATTTGTGATAATCTTCTGCCAGGAAGAGATCTGCTCTTACAGACACGCCTTGTCAACCATGTGAGCAGGTACAAAGAAAAAAATCTCATATCTATGAACAAAGTGAAAAAACCCAACTTGGGTTTAAAATAAATAGTCACTACAGAAAATTTCTTTGACTTCAAAACTTTTGTTATGATATTTTATCCTTAAAAGGATTTTAAATTCTTTTTGCCATAGTGCTTAAATTTGAAATGTGGGTCAGAGAGAGCTGTCACAAGGTGTAGCTACCCTAAAGCGTTCTAAGTCTGCAAAGCTGTAGTTACTTCTAAAGATTATGGTCTAGATCTAGCTCTGCATTCAAAGTATTGTCAACTGGTGTCCTGTGATTGCCTTTTTATTTATGATCTTGGGAAGATTTCCTAGTCACCTTTGGTCAAAATTAAGAATTTAGTGCCAAACACCTTCACCAGTGCCTAGAATATTTAGAGTCCATTCACCCTAGTAGTTCCTTCTGCAAGAGAGAGTTTTAGAAGCTACCTTCAGGCAGACATTAATAACAAGATGAAGCTAGTACCATCTTAAATTGGTAAAGTATAATTTAAAAATATTATTAAGTAAATGTTTTTCCAGAGTTTTAATTGATGCTGAGGCCAAAGAATGTGGCTTTGTCTCAAATCTCAGTAATTTTTTTAAATGTCTCAATCATTGACTGAAAATGAAAATTGAAATACAATTTTTAATTCAGAGTTCATAGGATTTACTAAATGCTGAAAACCATTAAAACACCACACTGTATATTATAAGGGGGCTACTTAAAGCTACAGGATCTGGGGAACTGAGTGTCTCTTAACTTGGCATTGGTGGGGCCACACCTGCAATACTGTGTTCAGTTTTGCTCCCCTCACTACAAGGAGGTGCTGGAGCATGTCCAGAGAACAGCAGGTGAGCTGGTGAAGGGTCTGGAACACAAACCTTATGATGAGTATTTGAGGAAACTGGTTTGTTGGCTCTGAAGAAGGGTAAACTTAGGAGAGACCTCATCACTCTCTACAAATCCCTGAAAGGAGGCTGTAGCCAGCTTCTTCTGGCTTCTTGGACTTCTCCCAGGCAACCAGTGACAGGGCAAGAGGACAGAGCCTCAAGCTGCACCAGGAGAAGTTCGAATTGGACATCAGGAGTAATTTTTTTCACGAAAAGGGTGGTTAAGCATCGGAACAGGCTGCCCAGGGAAGTGGTGGAGTCATCATCCCTGGATGTGTTCAAGAAGTGACGGGGCACGGCACCTAGTGCTGTGGTTTCGTTGTCATGAAGATACTTGATCAAAGGGTTTGACTTGATGATCATGGAGGTCTTTTCCAGTCTCAGTGATTCTGCAATTCATGATTGAGCTTCTGGGATGACTTTGGATCTTATACAAGGAATGAAGACTTGTCTTTCCCAAATAAGTTGGGAGAAAAAGCAAATAAGTTGTTCCATATGTTTGCTTTGCATTAGAAAACTGTGAATGAGAAGATTTTTATTCTTGCAGTTGTAAGGAAAAAAAATATTTTTTAAAAAGTCAGTAAGACCAAGGAATCACTGAAGAAATTTAGTGTTAAACTAAGACATATATACCTTGATCCAAAAATATTTGGCAAAAAGACTATCTAAGGTGTTACTGGAACTTTCTAAGATACTGCTTTTTAACATACTTTTTCAGGGAACTGGAAAATTCTATTCACAAACTTCTTTTGAACAGGAGGAATTTGGCTGATTAGATTGATTAGATTGTGAATTCTGGATAAAAGCATAGTCAGGTACTGTGTTCAGGCAGAAAATATTCAATTGGTGATCTTGCTTATAATTTACGAATAATATAAATTTTCTGGAAGATAGTTATTGTCAAACACATTTTGTTTTAGGGACATTAAATTTTTGACTTGGAACAATGTGAATAGTATCTAAACTTAAGCATTTGGCAAAAGACAATGCATATGCTTCTAGAAGGAAAGTTTATTGGACTTACCTGATAAAACTTGTTATTTTATAAGCATCTAGATCAGTAAAGTCTGCTTTTACACTGACTTGTATTTAACCACCCATCCATACCAGCCCTTCTTCTTCTCCCTGCATTCCCTCTACCAGAAAGCATACTGGGACTAGCTCAAGGATACATTTTTGTTGATTAGTCAGCCTGAATGGAGAAAGAAAATATTTATACAAGTAATAACCCAATCTAGTGGAGAAATGTGAAGGCTACATACACTCAGTCTAGAAGTTTAAAAGATTTTTTGCAATATGGGTAACCAACCACTGAAGAAATATAGCTAGTATTGATTTTGCATACTTCTGTGCTCTACGGCTTTAATTCAAGATTGAGTGTCTTTCTTAGTACAAAGCTGACACAGAAATGACTGTCTGGAGACAGATTTTTTTGGGATGAGAGTCTATGTTCAATATTATCTCCAAAATCATATTAGACAAGCATAGGTTTTTGTCCTTTTTTTTCTCCCCCTCATGACCTTTAGATATGACTCTACATACTGCTCTTCAACTAGGTACTGAATAAGCACAGTAGTAGCTCGCCTTTTATAAGAAGTGTTGTGAAGTGCTGTAAAACCAGTAGCAGTAGGAGCATCACACTGATATTAAGGATTTCTACAACCACTGCAAATTACTGAGTTATACAGGACTTGGAACAAAAGAAGGAAGAGGTACAAGAGAATTTTGAAATAGAATGACTCTTCACTTTTGTATCTTTTAAAATGCTATTCTTTTGAATGGATAATTAGTGTTACAGAATGCAGTTTGCTATGTAAAATTAAACCTGAAATGTGTACTTATTACACTTACGTTGGTAACTGGTGAATAGCTGTGATTTTTTTGCAGGATTTAACATCTACTAATTGTTGAAACACATAAATCAATTCCTATTGGCATCTGAGTGAGGATACTGTTTCAGTTTCTAAAGCAAACATTTTTTTCTACTTAAAATGTATTGGCCATTTTTTACCAGAATAAATGAATGAATAAATAACTAAATATGCTGCCTTCTGGGAGCTAAGGTCTGAGATGTTGCCTAGAGGGTGCCTCAACTTGTCCAGAACACAGATTGCTATCCATTGTTGCTCTTCTCATGGGGGCATAAATGGCACAGCAAGCTGAAACCTGGATAGAATCAAAAAAGACGATAAAGCTTTGGGAGTGGAAGTGAAAAGTAATGGAGATGAAGCTGCCCCTTTTTTCCATTCTTCCAGTTAGAGGATCAGGTGCATCTGGGAGTCACATGGAAAAGCCAAAGAGTAATGGGTACAAGTATCTGCTGGGGAGATTCTGGTTGGAGAAAACAGTAACATTTTTCATAATGAGAAGACTCAGTCATTGGAATAATCTTGATGGGGAAATGGTGGATTACCCAACATTGGACACTTACAAGATTCAGCAGGACAGTGTGCTGGACCATCTTTGTCCTGACTGTGCTTTTGTCAAGAGAGGTTGCACCAGATGATCCTTGTGGTCTTTTCCAATCTGGTAATCTGTGTGATTCCATGAAGGAAAATTACTTCTATTCTTTCAATTGCACAAAACAAGCTTGAAATTTGAGTCAATGAAAAGTCTGCAGCAGTTTATCTTGTCCTTGAGGTAAGATTTTAATAACTACTTTTATTCTTTCTGTTTAAGCATGCGACCCAACATCTTCTTGGGGATTAGTGAAGGCTCGGCCCAGTACAGAAAATGGTACTATGAACTTATGGTGGACCATCTAGAGCCATTTGTGACTGCAGAATCAACTCATCTACGCGTGGGCTGGGCTTCAACAGAAGGCTACTCACCCTACCCAGGAGGAGGAGCAGAATGGGGAGGAAACGGTGTTGGTGATGACTTATATTCCTATGGCTTTGATGGGCTACATCTGTGGTCAGGTATTCTCCTGGGTATTTTGTGGTTGTTGTTTATTTTTGTTTAAGCATTATAGTTGTGTTTGCAATCCCAGTGAATTTGGTTTCAACAGCAGCAAAGTGAATGTTATTTCAGTTGACACTTGGAACATACAGAAACAGTAACCTATATGTAAACTGTTAAATTGTCACTGTGTATTTTTTAAAAAATGGTTTGTATGAAGTAATGCAGGTGGACTAATAATTTACATTTCAGCCTGGGATTTTGTGGGGTGGGTGGGTAGGCAGACTGTGTGTTCAGGGTAACTATAAAAATTCTATTTAAGACTTTAAAGCTGCAAAAATTGAAGTATAATGGTCATCTAGATTTATAATTCCGATGTGGTAGTGTAAGAACAGTCTGAGAGATTTAAGTAACAGGACACTTAATTTTTGATTTTTTCTTTGGTTTTTTTTCAAGCCAGATTTTTATATGGGTTTTCAGAAGTTCAGAGATACTTTAGAGGTGAAGAAGATTTTTAAATATGCTTTTTGCCATACATTTAAAACAAGATACTTTTTATGTAATGATGTTTTATATGCATACATTAAGACTGATTATTGCAAGGCTCATTGGATTGGCAGTTCTTTCCACGATAAAGATATGAGCAGGTTTTCTAAAGCACCTTAGTAGACAAGAGAGACAGTTTAATGAGTCAGCTGCATCATCCAAAGTTTTTGCAGTTTTGAGTTATTGTGGCTTGACACTTGGAAAAGAATGCAGTTTTACATTTCAAAAGAACTTTCCAATCAAAATAGCAGTGGATTTTATTAATAAATAATAGCATATCAACTGGAGCAGCATCTTAGGGAAGAAGATGCTACTTAGCCTTTGTGTATAGTGAGAGTTATTTTGGAACAGTGATGCATAATTAATGGTATCATTCCAAGTGTTGTGACTGAGTTTGACAGAAAAAGGTATTATTACAGAAGAACCAGAAAACAATGAGCTAACCAAGATAACTTTTGTACTTAAGGTCACTTTTAGGGAGGAAACAAAAGATTACTGAAAGTCAAAATTACTCTTCTTCGCACTACAAACTTTTCAGTCAGAAATGTAACAACAGAAAAAATGAACAGTTGTTTGTGGTTCCCAAGTCAGTATTCCTGCTGAAAAAAACCAAGTCAGACCGCAGATTTTTCTGTCTGGATGTGGCTGGTAAATTTGAAAATATTTGTGTGGTCTTTCTTCACTAATTGTGTAACACATGTGTACCTCTCAAACATGGAAGAACTTTAAGTTGTTGCATATTGAAAATTATGGCCTTTCTTTTGCTTCCACAGTCCCAGGCTGCATCTTAAGTATCTGTAATGGCATTTTAAGAATAACCTTCTTAGCATGAAACATTTACTGTATTAATGAATAACAACAACAATTTCTGCCCCCAAGTTTCTGTTCTGGACCAAGCCTGTATGAGAATCATATATAATTTACTTTTGGTTCTCCAGTCCTGAAATGACCTTTTGTGGAGAAGTGGAATCCATAGATCCTTAAGGACTAGGGCCAGAAAAGGCATTTAGATAATTTGGTCTGCTGTGTGTTCAATGACCAATACATATTTCTGTTAGCAGTCAGTCTTTTATTGATCTCCATAACCTATAGTTGCCTAAATTTTAGTGTCTAAAAAGACATCTGGTCTTAAATAGTATTCTTTAAGCGGATGAAATAACCACTCTTCTCTGGTAGCTCTTTTAGAGTTTAGTTATCCCTGCCATTAAATAATTGTTCCTTTCTGTGATTTATTTTATACTAATTCTCAGCTGTGATATTTTGATCTGGCAGTATCACAAAGTCATTTTTCGCATACAGAGTTTTGGAAGTGTTGGTATATTATGTTTCCTCAGGCATTGGGGAGATATGTGCATGAAAATCCACTTGTAGAAAAATTACTGCGGTTTTATTATTTTTTGCTTCTGTTAAACCATATGCCATCAGCTGCTGCCTGGAAATGTAGTGCTAGATAAGTCTTTCATGTTTACAAAAGTTGGATGCCCCAGTTAAAAAATTAGTGCTCTGTTCTTAGTATGTATCATGGTGTATCTCTTGCAGACAGTGCAGAAGTTATTTTTGGAAAACATGAGTAGACATGTTTTCAAACAGTTTCCGTGGTTTTCCAGAAATTTTGTACTGTAGATGGCAGTAAATTTCAGACACAATCACTTTCTATTTCTGACTTCTATAGCTTGCCTCTTTTGGGAAGCAGATGTGCTTGTGTAAATGGAATTTGATGTGAGATGGAATAATCTTTTAGATTTCATAAAAACTGATTAAATATATATATATATTACTGAATATGTATGCTTTAAAAATGAAGCTGTCTTTGTATATTGCTGAAAAATTCTGGATTGCAGTTCAAATATGAAACTGAATAGTAAAATCTCATGCAAGTTTGGAAGAATACCATGATGTGGACATTAACAGGGAGTACCTAATTTTCCATAAATAATTCAAAGTGAGATGGTTTTCTTTGTCTAAATAATGAATCATTCTTTAGAAAAGTATACTAGGTTTAATATTACGTACTAGCAGTTCTATAATGTAAGGAATAAAATGTTGCTTTCTCAGTTTTGACTGTTTATATGGATATCAGTAATTATTCTCACATTAAATGTAACTGAGTTTTATTATTTATGTCTGAAGTAGCTGTGTTTATATGACTGTATGCTGCTATTCACTATATTGCAAGCTTAAAATCAGGTCTGGGATGTCATAGGTTAGATATTTGTATATTAATGTTTGTACTCTGTAGTGATGTTTTTCTCTTTTTAGGCTGCTGTGAAAACCAGTGCAGTTTTCATAAGTTTTACTAAATGTATCTCTGTTACTTCCATAGGTTGTGTAGCACGAACAGTAAATTCTCCCAACCAACATCTCTTAAGAACTGATGATGTTATTAGCTGCTGTTTGGACCTAAGTGCCCCCAGCATCTCCTTCCGAATAAATGGTCAGCCAGTTCAAGGAATGTTTGAAAACTTCAACATAGATGGCCTCTTCTTCCCAGTTGTCAGCTTCTCTGCAGGAATAAAGTTAGCATCCCATGGAGTTGTTGTTGGTTTTTTTTTATCCCAAGTCTGCTTTTTTTTTTTTTTTTTTTTTTTTTTTTTCTGTATAGATGAATATGCTGCATATTTCCCTGGCTGTCTGCTCTCATTTCTCTTTCTGACATCTGCTTTTTTGGCAAAGTTTCAGTTCTTGGATAATGAGAGCTACAAAGAAGTCATGAAGACACAGTGCATCTGCTGTTTTTCAGCATAGCAGTGTATTCTGCTGGTTTGCAGGCATATCTTAGAAACAGCTTTTTAATAATTTCTTTGCTGCTGCATTGCTACACATTAACTGCAAGGCAGAATTTTGCATCAGCCTTTGATATTAAAATATATTTTCCCTAACTCACCTGTTATGAGGTAATAACTATTATTTAAGGAGACATTATCTGCACTTACCTTCAGAAATAGTGGTCATACACTTCCTTTTCTGCAGCATGAGTTAATAAGAATTCAATCTGTATTCTGGTTGCTCCATTGGTTTTCTATAAAATTTCAAGTCACACTTGAGGTGCCAAACATCTGCTTCCGTGTATTGAGCAGTCTGAGACTGTAATATTAAAAATATTGAAAAAGATTGTGGGGTGTTCCAGTGGGGAGACCAACTTTACCAGGTCTGGAAAAGGTGAAGGCTGAAAGCTGATTTCTGTTGGAGGAAGAGCAATGCTCTCTGGGGGATCATTCAAAGAATAACACAGAAGCTAAGAGCTGTCACACACAGCATCCCATGGAGTTACCTCTTATTCCAGATGCAAAATACACTCCTTTTGACTTCACTTTTGATAGTAAAGGAGATAAAATGTAGTAAAATTGTAGATCTGCATGCTACAAAATGCAAATTTATGAACCTGCGTGCTTTATTTCTGTTATTAGATAAATTATTGATAGATATTATTTGTGTGCTGCATTAAGTTTTTGAGTGTGCACTGGTACAGCATTAAAAATAAATCTTGTAAGATACTCAGTAAACAGAAAAGAGAAAAAATTCTTCTGGTTTAAGGCTAGTTTTTTGGGTGGTTTTTCTTTCCTTCTGGATGACAGTGTTCTAGGGAGACCTGAGTATTATGTCATTACTGTGTAATGTTGGTATTACATTATTGCTACACCTTTGTTACCTCACTGATTTAATTATTCAGTAATAAAAAGCCATGACATATTTACCATTTTGTCATGAATTAAAGAGTGCTTTCCCCTGGGTTTCTATTAATGTGACAAATAAATTTTTAGGGAAGGAAATTTAGGAGTTTTTGTAATGTATCTGAAGGATATAGTGTTTTGTTACAGAAAAGAAGAAACCACAGGGTTTTAGGTTTGTTTCTCAAATGAGACTGAATGGAAACCTCCTCAGTGAAGAGAGTTCTAAAGTGCTTGATTGATTACTCTGGGTTTTAATCTCTGCCTTCAGAGACTCAAAAAGCTGTTGCTTACTTTATAGGTGTGCTGAGTAAACTTATTGTTCTCTCTCTCAGCGATAATTGGTCTCTTGATTTAAAGTCTTCAGTGAAATAAAATTAACTAGAAAAAAGAATAGTTTACTTTACCCGTGTTTTTTTCAACCTCCTACATCATAAACTCCAGCAACAGTTAGAGAAAATTGAACTGTAGACAATTAAATGAAGCTGCAACACTGACATTTTTCTCCTCCCCCTTTTTTTTCCTTTTCCTTTTTAAATAGCATTTAATATTCTTTAAGCTTAGAGAGTGATTAGGCGTTCCACTAGAGGTGTCTTGGTTATCTAAATTAATTCTGATGTTTACAGGGTTCGTTTCTTGCTTGGAGGTCGCCATGGAGAGTTCAAGTTCCTTCCTCCACCTGGATATGCTCCATGCTTTGAAGCTGTCCTGCCAAAAGAGAAGCTGAAAGTGGAGCACAGCCGAGAGTACAAACAGGATCGCAGCTACACAAGAGACCTACTGGGTCCCACTGTCTCTCTGTCACAAGCAGCTTTCACTCCAGTCCCTGTAGATACTAGCCAGGTGTGGAAATGGGAAGATTGCATTTTCCTTTTTAAACACACAAGTACTACATGCCTATTTTACTTCATTTGGTTGAATTAGCACCTTTTCCCAAATGTTTTTTTCTCCTTGGGATTTATTGAGAGATCTGGTTTTACAAAGTTTGTCTGTTACAAAAGTTTGGGTGGCATGTCAAGCAACTTATTTGTAATAGCCTCTTCCTCTCTTATTTCTTCTCTCTTTAGATTGTTTTGCCACCCCATCTGGAAAGAATTAGAGAAAAATTAGCAGAGAACATCCATGAACTTTGGGTTATGAATAAGATTGAACTTGGCTGGCAGTATGGACCAGTATGTACCTTCCAACTTAATTTTCTGTTAATTGCATAGTATGATTCAGCACTTTGGTTTCAGTGTACTAATGGGACTGGTTTTTTCATCATCCCCAAGAAATTAGTAAGGTTTAAAACACCTTCTCACTGAAAGTGTGTGGAAAACAACAGCGCTTGGGCATTTCTGAACAAAAGTTCTGGTATTAAGGCTATTTGGTGCTGAAATTTTCAGTCTAACTGTCAGCACAGAAAGCACATAGTGAGTTTTTCTCCTCCTATTTGTTCTTGGAGCAAGATGTTCAAACTGGCCGGTGGAGTAAGCCAGTGAAAACAGTTATTATTGATTCCCTTTACATGCAAATTAATATCTCTGACATTAATCTCTTAGAAGTCCCAAATAAGTATTGCTTGTAGGAGATTCCATTAAATCGGATTTTTCCTTTCTTTTTCTCCTCTTTAGTCTAATGTCTGTATCAGGTGCTCTACATAACTATTTTCTTATCTCTTTCCTGCTTTTCATGGAGTATGAAAAGAATTTTCTTTTTAAAGTTAATCAGTAAAAAAAATTATACATGTTATTATGCTGGTTCTTTGTTTCCCAAATGCTGTTTTATGAAGAAATATTGCATCTGTTTTATGAAGAAATATTGCTGTGAAGAGTATACCTACATGCAATAGGTACTAGATGTAAGTGTAAAAATATATATGTATTCTATTTTTGTTACTAAAAAGATTTTGGTCTTCTGAGGAATTCAGGTTACAGATTTAAGGTAACTGTGCATAGTTATTTTTTCGGTGTAGCATACAACAGTACTTAAAAATATATGATTAATAGAAAAGATCTCTAGCTTTCATTGTAGTTAATTTCCCCACCAAATTAAATGCAAAACCTCAGTAAAATTAATGTGTCAAAACATTTTAATTGTGGTGTAATCATACCAGCTGTGAAGCAATCTGCAGGAACTCTTACTATACCATTACATATCGAGAGTTGTACAGTTGAACACTATTTAAACCATATATGGTAAGTATCAAGTTAAGCAGTGATAAAGTTAGTTATGTTCAAAATGAAAATAGGTCTAAAATCTTTCAAATTACCTTGCTCTAATCCACTGTGGTAGGATGTGCTCTCTTTGGGATCCTGACAGAGTATATGCTGATCATTTTCTGGAGGTTGACTTCTTAATCATACTGGTTCCTCACAAATAATTTTATCAGTTTCACAGAATCACAGAATAAGCTGAGTTGGAAGTAACCCACAAGGATCATCAAGTCCATCTCCTGGCCCTGCAGAGCACCATTCCCAAGAGTCACACTCTGTGTCCAAGTTGTCCAAAAACTTCCTTAGGTCTGTCAGGCTTGGTGCTGTGACCACGTCCCTGGGGAGACTGTTCCAGTGCCCAACCACCCTCTGGGTGAAGAATTTTTTTTTTCTAATATCTCACCGAAACCTCCCCTGACACAACTTCAGGCCATTCCCTTGGGTCCTGTCCCTGGTCACTACAGAGCAGAGATCAATGTTTACCTCTCCACTTCTCCTCATGAGGAGGCTGTAACTGCACTGAGGTCTCCCCTTGGTGTCCTCCAGGCTGGACAGACCAAGTGACCTCAGCAGCTCCTCACACGGCTTCCTCCCAAGGCCCTTCACCATCTTCATTGCCCTCCTTTGGACATTCTCGAACAGTTCAATGTCTTTCTTATATTGTGGCACCCAAAACTGCCCCCAGCACTCGAGGTGAGGCTGCTCCAGCTCAGAGCAGAGCGGGACAATCCCTCCCTTGCCCAGCTGGCCATGCTGTGCCTGATGCCCCCCAGGACAGGGTTGGTCCTCCTGGCTGCCAGGGCACTGCTGGTTCATGTTTAATTTGCCCCAAACAGGACCCCCAGGTCCCTTTCCATAGAGCTGCTCTCCAGCCTCTCATTCCCCAGTCTGTCCATACATCCAGGGTTGCCCCATCCCAGGTGCAGAATCCAGCACTCCCTTGTAGATTTTTCACAGGATTGGTGATTTCCCAGGCCTGTAACTTATCCAGGTCTCTCTGCAGAGAGAGCCTTCCAGGGGTCAACAGTTCCTCCTGGCTTTGTACCATCTGCATTTAAGGCGCTGTTGGCAATTCTAGTTATCTGAATTCATGCACTGCAGTTACTGAGTAGTGGGGGAAGAAACTGCATGGCACAGAATTTAGCTTGTTTGGACACACACGAGTCCTCTAATACTAGATTTTGTCTTTTTAGTTCAGAGCAAGATGCATTGTATGTAGTAGCCAGTGTGTTTTTTCAAAAAGCCTAAAAGTTTAAAGGCTAATAGAGAGACTTCTTAAATGATTCTCCAGATTATTAAAAATATCTGCTGTAGCATTTTATATTCCGCCTAAATATCTGCATCTGATCAGATCTGTATGTAGTATCACCAAAGTCATACACACTATTGCATGTCATATTACTGCTGCATTCTATGCATGTAACAAATTAAATAGCAAGCTAATGTAGAAAAGTTATGGACTTTATTAATTGGCTTAATTTTAAGTCTGAATATGTATGGGATTGAAGTAATCAGATGCATCTGCATATCTTTGTTTCGATTCAATGACACTGTGCATTTAAAACCAGCTGCAAAAAATTAAAAATTGATGGATATCATGATTTCTGCCACTAATATAATGTGTTTGCAAGGCAGCAGATGTTTATTTTGTGCTCAGAAAAAAACAGGAAATGGGAAGGTAACCACAAAGTAAGGCTTTGTAATAGAATTATTATACATTGTAATTGTAGAGCAGAAATAATGTCACTGGGGGAAATAAATTCATTTGGATTCCTGAGGAAAATGCCAAGACTTAAATCAGCTGTACACAGATCTAAACTCAGAGACTATACTCAAGTTTTTTTTAATACAGATTACTGTAGATCTTAGGAATCTGTAAGTAAACGTTTTCAGTGCTACTAAAAGATAGTTCTCATTTTATATTCTATTAAATTTTGTAAGTCGTTTGACAGTTGAATTGCCAGTATTGTCCATCTAAAGGGCATTAATCCCATCAAATCAAGATTTGAGACTGTAAAAATATTTCAGTCTAAAACATAAATGACTGCTATTCAATTTGAGAATTATGTGCTTCTCTCAAAATGCAAAAACTACGTTTCTCAGAAATGTTAATGAGAAATGTGATTTTTTTTTCATTAAATAAAAGTAGATTAAGTAGTAGTATAAATATCAATTTTTAAAAATTATAACAATTAGGTTTCTTAACTTCAACTGTTAACATTCAGTTTTCAAGCAGAATTATCTGGTTGATTAAAAATCAATAATGTTATTTTTTCAATAACTTCCACTTTGCAGCATTAAAGGTTAATGTAAATGATGAATTTATGGTCTGTCATAGTTTGACATGAAAGTGTTACTGTGCAGATGTTAACAGTTGCATTGGGATCTTTTAGGTAATAATTTAAAACTAATGTATTTTATCAAGCCTTTGTAGATGTTGTTGGCTGAACTCTAGCATGAGATGCAAAGTTGAGAGCTAAAGAGTGCTTGGTTATCACTGCCTCTGAGGTTGCCTTTTTTGGCTATGGCCAGTGTTAGATTAAAACTGTGTAGAAACAGAGAAGGTTAAAAATATTTTTGAACAAATTTTTAAGTTTATAAAATGTAGGATTTTTAAAATTATAGTCTGTATGGCTCTCCTATCACTACACTAAAAGTAGATTCATTTTCTACTCATTTATGACTTCCTAGCTTCTATGGCACTGGAAATAACTTAAAAACAAACATTTTCGGAATCAAGAGATGGGAAAGATTTCTTTTATATTGTTATTTTCATTGGGTAAGGATTTCAGTACTATCTGTATCAATATATTTATACAAACTGAATGTAGAATTTTTAAAACATGGGGCTGAAGATGAGATGGTACTTTATGGCTGTATGTTAAAACAATATAGATTGCACTGTTCTTGAACTTTGCGTATTTCCTATGAACATCTGTATAATATCTGTATAATCTGTATAATAGCATGTACAAATTAGCATTTATTCCACTTGAGATATGCAAATCTGAAGTTTCTTGCAAATGCAAATTCTGCCTTGCTTGAACACAATGATCATGCTCTGAGAATACAGAATAGTTTCTGTTTCGAAGTATTGTCCAGTTAGAGTAACTCTTAACAGGATCAGCTTTAAGTGCCTTGTGGATTTGACTGGTTTTAAATGTCCTTAATTTTTGAGGCATGTTAAGCTTAATTTTTTACTGTTTTCTCAGGTTAGAGATGACAACAAAAGACAACACCCGTGCTTAGTGGAGTTCTCGAAATTGCCGGAGCAGGAAAGAAATTATAACTTGCAAATGTCACTTGAAACACTGAAGTAAGTTGCTAGGACTTTTGAAGTTTATAGTTAGAGTTTCATAAGGAGATCCAACTTCCAGAATTATAAATTGACATGCAAATTAAAATCTGATGTGTAGGTGAGGGTAATAATATGGAAATGAGGGAGTGAGATGTGTTAATGAATTATGTGTTTGGCACTGAAATTATTTTAATATTCTTTTTAGAATTATTGTGGTAATGCTGATTTTGAAATGACAATTCAAAGAGCTTTCATCTAGGAGGAAAGAAATAGATATAAGCGTTGAAAAAAAAAAAGCCTGCAGTAGTAGGCATTCTCTCCTTTTCTGGATGAATTGTTAGACATGAAAAGTCAGTTGGAATGCTAGAAGATTTCAATGGGACATTAAAGGGTTTTTTGAAGGAATCCAGTTTTCTGATTTACAAAGATTCAATTAATTCCTCATCTCAACTTTGTCAGTCAAAGAGGTGTGAGTTCTTACTTTGCTGTGACTTAACTGAAAAATCTATTAGTGTAAGTCATTTTGACCATGTATAGCATTGCATGTAGCCAACATGTAAAAATATTTTTCAAACTGATAAATGCTTGATGATAGGTGTGGTTCTCCAGTCACCCATACTTGAAATCTATTCTTTCTTTTTTTTTTTTTTTTTTCTTCTTGTTAGGATGTAGTCGCTTTTTCCTATTCAGAGGAAAAATTCATCCATTTTACAAAGGATGAATGTCCACACGTGATACTACTTTTCTGTGGATATTTGTCCTAAACTATTAAAATCTTTGCCAGGCAAACTGATAGTGCAGTACAGTGTTTATACTCATAATAAAAGGATCTTATGTCCTCATAGTAAAAAGCTATGTAGAACACTCCTTCTGGAACTTTTTGCAGATTTCTTTTCAGGCCAGCTTCTCTGCTTTGTTTATTTACTGATCTAATGTTCCCACAGTAAATAAATTACTCAGTGAAAAATGGAGTACTTAGGGTCATATTTATGACCCTAAGTCATATTTATGACTCTAAGTGCTAAACAGTTTCTGGAGGGATATTTTGTCATTATTTACAGGTAAAGAATTCAGAGAGAAATTGAACTGGAAGGAAGAAAATAAGTTCAAATTTTCTATGGATAGATATTAGAATTACAAGGAGAGTTTTTGAGCATTTCCTGTCAGCAGAACCACGTGCGAAAAATTCAGAATACATTCTTCCTTTCCATTTTATGAAACTACAAAAGATGATGTCATTAGCTTTCACTATCGTCGGATCTTCTCCTAGAATACTCTATATAATATGGCTCAGGCAGCAGAAAAGTCATGCTCTCATAATTAAATGCATGCTTCTAACGTTTCACTAAGTATTCAACAAATTTAATGAGTCTGTACATGATTACAGTATCCAGTGCTTTTCTATTCTAACTCTAAAAAAAACCCCTAGTTTTTGTTTTGTAAACATACAAGTTATGGATTATTCTTTTTTTAAAATTAATTTTATAGCTTACTCAAGATAGAGTCATTCTATTAAGTGGATAATATCCAAAATATAAAGCACTCAATCCTTCTATGTATTTCAAAATCTGTATGCTTGCTGAATTAAGTCTTCCGTACTTCCTTGTATTAGTCCTTGTTTTCTGATAAATGAAGTTCTAATTTTGTAGTATTGAGTTGCATTTATCATGTAGTTATCTGTTGTGCAGGGACTAAGAGCATTTTGCTCAGTTTGTTTCTAAATGCTTGAAAACGTGGAAAAATCAGTGCACTAATGAATTCTAGGTGATCCATTGATGATTACTTGAATTGTAACGTTTCTTGACTATTTCTTTACTAGATGTGTCTAGTCTACTAGCTGTCAACCTTGTTGGGGAAAAAAGGGAAGGGAGAAAGAAAATATTATTTTAAAACTTTTAATAATTTTCTTTACAATTTGCATGAAACTGCATACTTGAAATAATTGCAGGACAAAGAGAATAATGCTGACTGTTTTTGTGTTTTCCGTTATTATTTGTTGCGGTTTTGCTGCCAGATGAGAGAGTTAGAAACTGGGGAAGATCTAAGTCGTACTATCTGATACAACATTTCCATATACTGGGATCTTTGTATAGTTTTAAATGTGATTGAATATTTTTATGATCTATAAAGATTACATACTATAGGAAATGTCAGGATGCAGGAATGAGTTGCCTCTGAAAATGTCATGGGATTAAAATATGCTTGCTCATACTGTTTCTGCACATGCTTATATGTATGTTTCACAGTTCGGTCTTGCATATATTTTTTTTGGTTGTCCTTATTATTTTGTGACTGACTTTCCCATTTCTGTATATTTACTCAGACTTGTGTGATAATTACATCTATCATTGTGATGATGAGAGCTACATTCAGCCACTTTTAGTGTTCTTGCTCAGGTTTGAAGCGCTTTAATAATATTTCAGATTCTGAAAGTAGAGTCTGTCATTTTATCCTTCTGTGGCACTCTTATTTGAATTTGTTTTGTTTGGGTAGAGATAATTCCTGGCTTACATGACAAGAGAATTAGGGTTACCAGAGGTTAGCTCCTCTGTACTTTATTTCACTGTTATGATACGTTCTACTTATGCTGGTGATAGCTGCATAGTAATAATGTACTGTTTATACCAGCTGAAATTTAGCTGCATGGAGTATTCTTAGCAGATAGTGTATTTTGCAGGAAGGGCCCACTGGATATTAGTTTCCTCGTTTCTGGTTTTAATGTCTGATTTTAAATCAGGGTTCACAGTCCATAACAGTAGGACTTACTGCATATAGGTAACACTAAAATGATGCTGTAAGAATCTCCTTGAAACAGAAAATTCATCTGCCAAGAGAAATAATGTTAGGAGAGTATTTATTATCTTTTTATTTTCTGCAGTCAGTTCAAGAACAGTAAATATAGTTAAAGCAAGACTAGAAAATATGGTTTTAGTTAGTGGCAAGAATAAATAAAAACCTTGTTTGACACCTTTCTTCCACTTCAGGAAAATTTGCAATGGAGTCCAAGGTATTTACACCTGTGATTTCTTCTGTAATCAGTTTCTATCAAAGATACAGTTATCACCCTCAGGTTTTGAGAAAATTCTCATTTGACTCCAAAGTTAAGTCTCTGGCTTTCATCTAGGATTCCTATTAATTTCAATATTTTATTAATGCACCTAGACTAAAGAAAGACTATAAGCCAACACTGAATATAAATGCAGGAACGAATAATCAATAATTTACAGGTCAAATCCTGGAGAGAGATGAGGCTTAAAATTTATGCTGCTGAACAATGCGGCTATAAGGAAAGCCAGAAGTCTGAAGAAACCAGAAACCCAGTTAGTACTGTTGACCCTGTTTTAAATTTACGTAAATAGTGTCTGTTTTCTGAAATGAGCTGCATTTTGCAGAGTCAGGCCACAATGGCTGGTTCAGTGGCTCTGTGGTATGAGCCTTGTGGTAGATAAAAGTCACACTGTCTAGATTGAGTAAGATGGAAGTTTTGCCCTAATGCTTACCATGCATTTGGCTGGCAGTTCTCTCTTCAGTAGTATGTCCTAAACAAATCCAGATCTGAAATTTCTAAATAATAGCTTCCTCAGAAGGAAGACACATTTTAAGGATAAGTGATATTTTATGCCTTTTTTCTTTTTATGGCTGTGATATAAGTAACAAAACATATAAAGATGTGGGTATGAAGCAGTATGAGTGAGTATGTAAGCGGTAATGAAAAAGTATATAAAGCAGAAATAATATTTCAACGGCAATCTTCAAACTGATACCTCATAGATGAAATACACAATATTATAGTTCCATTTTGAAGTACCTTACTCATCTTTTTGCTAAATTTTTTAGAACATCTTGTGCTTACTACATATACAAAAAGACTGGTATTGATCTTTCCATATTATATTGTAATTATCTCCATAGGTCTCATTTGTTTTATAGTGCCATATATAGGCACTATGGTGTGCCTATAAACAGTAGGAACTCTAAATATTGAAACATTTTTAGTAATTAATCTCTGATTTCTGTGCCCTAGAACCCTGCTGGCATTAGGCTGCCATGTTGGAATTGCTGATGAACGTGCTGAAGAAAAAGTGAAAAAAATGAAACTTCCAAAGAAGTAAGTTGAAATTCAATGTGTCTTCTTGTTAGGCAGTGTGAATTAAGTGAATTCTATTTTCACAATTCATTATTGACACTGCTAAGTTTGTTAGTTCTTGGGCATGCATGAGCATGCATGAATTCTCAGATATTTTCACATACCATAATTGACAGTTTTTCTTCCATATATTTGTCACCTTATGTGTAGACAGATTTTAGGGTTTTTTGTGCTATGCTTTAATGTCTGACATTCGCTGTTATGTGTTTCTTTTATATATTATATATATGTGCATCACAGAGACTTTGTAAAGAATTTTTACAGTAAATTTGCCAATGTGTTTTACTGTGCTGCAGATATTTAAAGGTGACTATTTTGAAAATTCTCAAATGGCCATGACCATTTCTAAGTGCTCTTTTGGCAGCAGCATTGGTAGGACTGGGCTTAGCCTGCTATGGTATAGTGGCCTCCACTACCACAGCTCTGAAACCAGCTCTCATGGCCCAGCCAAGTTGCCCTGGCTTCTTAGCACTGGTGTACACACACAGAGTTTGGGAATAAAGAATTTGGGAACTTGGACACAGCTGAGAAATGGAGCCTTAGTTTCATGCCTATCTGACAGCCCTACTGCCCAACATACACTTGAGCCCATGGGATAAAGGAGGATTATATAATTTGTAAAAAGTCAGAAAGGTAAAGGTTTTACTAGGAGACAACTTCTGTATGGTCTGCTATTCCTGAATTTAAGATAGTAATTTAGTTTCCTTGGTTATTACTCAGAGCAACGGTAAGTGCTGGCTGCTGAGTTCCTGCCACCAGTAGCAACTCACTGCTCTTTGCAGAAAGTGGATGTGCATGTGCAGAAATAGCTGTTCCTCTGGCATTGCATATCTCCATTATTCACAGCAATCCTTCACTGCCCCATACCTTTGCATTACACGCAGTCCCTAAGGCCACTGTAATAACTTCCAGCACCTTTAACTAAACCACGTCTTCTTTCTTCCTTTTGTGAGCCAAAAGCCTGTGCCTCATTCTGCAAGATTTCTGCAGGCTTCTAGGTAATACTATTACGATAAGGTAGCTGTAAGAACCTGGACCATCAAGTCCTTGATATCTACCACACTGCACAGATTTATATACTATTGAGATTAGTTTCAGAATCCCTGATGTGGTGGCTTTGCCAGAATGAATGGGAATAAAAGCAGAGTATTAATTTAAGTTCCCTCCCCAAACTGTTCTTTAGTATCCCAAAATAACTGTTTATCTCTCAAAGAAGAAAAGATATCTAGGGCCTTCTGTGTTTTTGTTCTGAATTTCCTGGGCAGAAATATATGTGCATTTACAAGATTCTTCAAGTGAATCAAATTTCCTGCTTTTGAAAAACTGTGGCTAAATCTCAAGTCTGAAGAAATTGTACTTTCTCATATAAGACCAGCAATGTTGAGTCTTTTTAATGTCATTAACTATCATAACTTTAGAAACCTAAATTCAGAATTTTGGTACCTCATATATAATGGATTGAAAAAACTAACAAAAAGGCAAGGAAAACATTGTGGCTCTATTTTTAAAAGCTTGTTCAGGGGAGCGTGACAGGAAAGAGGACAGACATTGCCAACCTGACAAGTGTGCTAATTTCATAAGTTCCACTGTTTCCATTATGGTCTTGTTTTACTCATCTCACTGAAGGCACTTCACAGATACCTGATGAGAGGTAACTGTGAGGGCAGTGAACTCCTGTGGGGGCTTGCTGTAATAGAAACCTGCAGATTGGGAGCTGTCTGGATGGCTGATTTTGGAATGATATTCCTGAATTGTTGTTTTCTAACTTAAACTTCTTTTTACTGTGGCAATTTTGGAGGAAGATTCAACCTCTTATTTATAGATGGTAATCCCTCTTAAATACCTGGTTGTTTCAAATTATTGTTTATGACAAATATGTTTTAAAATGGTTGTCACAGAAGAAAATTAATTAAGATTGGGAAAAATACTGTTTAATTTTATGGGTTTCTCTCTGTCAGTACAAATAAAGAAAATACAAGAAAATTACCAAATTGTTTAGAAAATAATTGAGCAATTATTTAAACTTGCCATTCTTTATACACCCCAGGGTGTATAATTTCAATGAGAGAATGTTGTTTATTTTCCACAGACTCCTTTTGTTTCAAAAAAAATAGTGCTTTGTATGCTGGAGGAGAAATAGAATAATGGAATCATTTAGGTTGGAAAAGACCTTTAATGCTTTACATCCTCTGTTGAAGGTTTGCTCATAAGTAAAGTAGGAGATTTCTATAATTAAATGGAACGGAATAACTTCATAAAAAAGTGAGGAAGCTGCCTTTCTATTCTGAAGTCATGCTTAAATTTTAAACATTTTCTTCTATGATTTGAAGGGTAGTCAAGGTATGAATTATTATGAAGACAAACTTTTAAGGTGGATTTCTTGAGTAAGCTATTTGACCTGCTCTGTCTCTTACCATCCCTTTATGTAACAGGAAGAATGTATTTTCTCATTTCAGTAGGAAGTAGATAGAATTTAGTAAGTATTGCCATCTACTCAGAGGTAGAAATAATATTGTTGATATAAGGATTTAGATAAACATCATCTTGATCTACTACTTTGAATATGTGGCATTACTAAAATACTTTAAAAACATTTTTAGTTCAGACCTTTTTGGGTAGCTTTCATTACCAGTTACTTCATCCCATCCAGATGCAATTAGCTTGAAACAGAATCACAATCAAAAAAAAAATCAGTAATCAAATTTACATTATTTTTCTTTATGTTCAAAGGCAGATATTTATATAGGTATATTGCATAGATGTTAATTCTTTCTTTTGTGGTTTCTCGTAATTTTTTTTCTTGCAGAAAACTAACTGCAAGTTCTGTTTTTTTTCAACAGCTATCAATTGTTGAGTGGCTACAAGCCAGCACCGATGGATCTGAGTTTTATCAAACTGACCCCCTCTCAAGAAGCTATGGTGGATAAACTAGCAGAGAATGCTCACAATGTTTGGGCAAGGGACCGTATAAGGCAAGGCTGGACATATGGTATCCAGCAGGTAAGTAATGGTGACACACAATCAGGCAGAAACAGGTAGTGAATGCAAGTTTGTCAGTCAAAGAAAACAAAAATACATCATTGAAAGCAATCCTACTAAACAGCAATATGAGACTCTTTTACAAGCAATATTAAAAATCTTGGTGGTATGTTCTTGTATGCTATCTAGATCTCTGGGTGAGAAAATTTCATGCAGGAAGCTAATGTGCTCCAGTATTTTAGGAAGTGTAAATATTGACTTTCACTAGGGGAATAATTTAAATGTTTGCAGTTTTGGGAATTTAATAATTTTGTTTATCCAGGAAAATCAGAATGTAAACTTCCAGTTATAATTTTGCTAATATGTTATATTTCTGGCAGAAGCTGTGTTTAACTGAGAATAGTTAAGTCAGTCTCAAAATTCCAGTCCTACTTTAGTTGTTCTGCTCCAGTGAATATAAATATTATTTGGTAGTTATCTCAATGTGTTACAAGAGAGGAGAGTAAGAATACAGCATGGGGGATTATTAAAAACAAAACTCAGGTTCTTTGGTTTCTTTAAAAAAACTCCAAACCCACTCAATTTGGTATACCATGAGCCTAATTTAGTGTTTTTCAAGACAGCTTCTACAGTTTTTCCCTAAAGATTTCCTATTCTTTTTGTAATTGATTGTGAATTTTACATACAAAAACGTCACTTCACTTATGTTAATAAATGTGTGGTAGCATTTCACAGTGAAATTTTTACCCCTTGGGGAAAAAAGGAGTTTTCATGGTTTTGTGCTGAGCATAAAAGATCATTATTTTTGCAAAAATGAGAAACAGCTGTTTCGTAGGTACATACTTTTTTCTTCCTACAATGGTTTTGTTTTCGACAAAAATTCGAGTTAATACATTTCAATGCCACATGCATCAAATTTTGTTCTTCTACAGGACCAAAATTCATTCTATTTGCAAACCTTTTGTATAAAATACTAAGAGTCTGTGGTTTTACATATTGTTAGCCACTTCACCTCATCACATATGGGTATGCTCATGAGACAAAATATATGCTGCATATCTGCATTTCAGTATTATTCATTATAGTATCTTACTATGAAACTGTCATTGTGTTACTTTGCGCACTGTTTGGGAAATCTATGTTCTGTATTTGGGCCTAGACAGACAGTGAGTCAATTCTTCTATTTTCAGATTGGAATGTATGTATATTCTCCACTAGAAAAACACTGAAGGTAATTTAGTGTTTGTGCAACTCCCCTGCTTTCCCCAGGATCAAATTTTTCCATAATACTGCACCTTTAAGTAAGAGGTGGCCTTTTGAAGCGCTGTTAACATTTCTGATGGAGTATGAATAATGAGAAGTGTTGGAAGTGGTGATTTTCTGTTGTCAGGTAGAGGAAGGGGATTAATTATTCCAGTCCTGTGTTTATGGAGTCAGTGAACAATTCATTTCTAGAATGAAAAACTGTGTGCTCAAAAGAAGTATTTCTGATATTAAAGAATGCACTCAAGAATTTATACCATGTCTCCCACATTTTTTGTTCTTCCAGAAGCTAATAATTTTCAATACAGGACCTTGCCAATTGAGAGCTTTGAAATTAATGAAAGTTGGAAAATAGTTACAACTTTGATAGAAACTTGACATAGCCCAAAATTAAATTTTGTTTTGCAACAGAATTTATTGGTTAAGATAAATTTAAGAACCTTCTGGAATCAAATGCATCTCCTAGCTAATTGTATTTCTAACTAGCTTTGGGAAAATTTAATCTTATGACTCACACAGCAAACAAATTTTCTTAGATCTTGAAGGCAATTTAACCTACCCTTTTTATCAGTGCATCTTTGAAAAAACCCACAAATAATTTTGGCATATTTATTGGAGGGAATTTGCAGCTAAATTGCATGTTTTCTGAATTAGGGAGGTATTAAGTAGGAAAATTGGTTAAATGGTGATGTCAAACGTATTCCTGCTTTGGGAATGATATGTAAAAGATGTAATGGGAGTGGGTGGCAATGAAAAAATTTCTCCTTTTCATCTTCATAATATTGTTATTATATTGTCTTTATGTATGTTTTGGTGTGCCTGTTCTTACAGAAGGTTCTGCATTTGAAGAGGTGTGATGTGATAGTCATAAGTTATTAGTTTTATTACGGTTTCCAAAAGGCAGTGGTGTTGCTCAAGGCCACAATTTGGGTTTTAAAAAAACACGCCCAAACCCCCCAAAAGACATTGATCAGACAAACCTAGTATGCGATATAACCTAAAATTAGATGTGCAGAAGAATCAGGAAGTCTGTCTTATGTTCTCAGTGCTGTGCTCAGGGAAAGAGACTAAACTGACTGTTGAACCTAAATGTAAAATGTAGCCCTGTGAGGAGACATTTTTGAGCCTCACCAAGAGAGACCAGAGAGGAAAAAAGAGGACTCTTATCTACTCACTGATCAGCTCTCTGTATTTTATCTACTGACTCCTAAAATATTTTTCTGAGGGAAACTCTTGGAACTCTGGCCTTCCCCAGGCTCCCTTCCTAATAAAGGTCCTGCTCACTGGATGATGAAGTTTAACAAGAAAATTAAATCTCTGCTCACTTATTAAAATTTATAGTCTGGTGAGAGAAACCTCATGGCAATTAGAGGTTTTCTTTAAAACCCTTTAGCCTTGTAATTACTGAGCGCTACATTACCTATTTTTCAAGAGTTTTAAAAGATTGACTCCATAGCCTCAAAGATATCTGACTAGACAAACAAGATTTAGGTATCTACATCCATTCTGATGGCCAAGGACAAGCTTTTGCATAAAAATGTCATTGGACTGGTAGCCCTTAGTTAAGTTTTCAGATGTTTTTTAAGCAGTTGGTGTGAATCAGCTCTGCTTGGACTACTGCGTTACGCTCTGAAACAGTTTTAGACACACACTTCTGCTCTAAATCTTGACTGGGCTTAGGTATATATGATAAATATTAACTGTTCTTCCTTATCAAGACAAAGGTAGTTATGGACATGAAGAGAAGAGCCTGGAGAAACTAAACTAAATTAAAACTAAAAAGCTTAAATGCCTATGAAACTGACCACATTTGGAGTTGGAAAGCCAATTAATTGGGGTTTTGCAGTATTGAGTGCTTATGCTTTAAACATCCAAGAAGTTTTTACTGACTAAAGACTTTTGTGTGCTGAGTTGTGCACTGCTGTTGAGAATGCAGTGTAGTGCAGTGAGCATTGTCATAATTATGCTTTAAGCAGAGTGTGATTGTTAAATGTGGACCAGAGCTCAGAAATATTCATGACCTTCAGGAAGCAGATTTACAAGATCAACAGTATACTTTACTCCTTTATTCCTGGAAGACAAGTTACCACAGTCTCATAGATAAACAGGTAGATGATGTCCTTTTTCAACAGTAGTATGTCTTGCAGAAGCTGCCGTGCTTTGGATGTTGATGTTGGTTTGTTCTTAATTCCATAATCTTTCTCTCTTCAAATATATTATTTTTTCTTCTGGAGAAAAGACCAACAGCTGAGTTTCAGGGGTGCTTAATTACAAACACCATTTATTAAAATCCATGAGAGGAGACCAGAAGAGCAAGGTGCTCCTCGCTGAGTGCAGTGCAGAGATGCCTCTCATTTGGCTGGCATGCATATCACATGGCAAGCTGCTAGCTCTAGCTGTTGTCCACACTGCTACGTGCTTCTGCTTGACTCCAGTGGGTTTATTTCGTGGGCTGCATTTTGTCATCCCATCATATTACTGTGACATGTTACAGTACTGGAATAAAGTGACATGATGTTATGCAGTATAATACTATAAACTGATCTTGCGGAGCTGTAAAATGGTTTCCTAAGGGAAAGATGTTTGAGAGTAATCACTGGCAAATACATTATGGACAGCAATTGTGCTGAGGCTGTAGGATGAATTAAATATTCTAGTAGGTCTGCTCTGTATGAGACCCTCAGCATTTTGGGTTTATATAAAAAGAAAAAAAATAAAGGGATACTGTCAAACAGTTAATGTATAAACCATTTCTTTCTTTAAAAAACTGTTGGAGAAAATGCCTTCCAACTTCCAGATTCTTTTGCTTCTTCTAAATCCATCACTGCTTGTCAGGCTTTTTTCTTAACAAGATATAGCAAGCTACATTTTATGCATGACTATATACAGTATTTTTGTTCTGCTGCTGCAGAGCCAGCCAGCCAGCCAGGAGAGGGAGCACAAGTTAGCTAATAAATCCTGTTCCCAGAACTGTCCTGGCAGCTGTGATGACACTGATCTCAAACAAGTATTTTTCTGTAGTACAGACTCACAGTTGCTTATTGCTGCAGGAAGGGAGAAAGCAGAAGGAGCAAAACATGTAGGAAAAATATGTATTTCTGCTTAAAAAACATATTAAGTAGCAAGTGTAAGTGGAAAAACCAGCACAAAAATCAGTATGAAAGTACTTGATAGCGTCCCTTCAAGGGGGAACATGCTTCCTTGAAAGCTGGTGGTCTTGGAACTGGGGAACTGGTAAATGAGCAAGGACAGATACAGGAGTTACATCCAGACAAAAGCAATGTAGCCTTGCTGTAAGTGAACTAAAATAATCACATTTGTGCTATGAAAGATGATTTTTTTTTTTTTTTTTTTTTTACCTTTATGGATTTTGATATTAAGTCCTGTCATAATTACATGAGTTTTTTTGTTTGGTTATTTGTAAGAAATTTTTCATAACAAGATAATGGAAAAATAGTATTGAAATATAAAAGTATGTGTTTGTGACTAAATCTTCACAATCTAATGGAAAATATTCAGAACTCATTTAAGTTTATCCATGAATTTAGGGAATTTTTTGACATTCATAAAACTGTGATTTTATGCATACAGGAGAATCCAAACATCTATATGAATATAGAGAAAACACAAAAGAAGAGGAAAGAGTCAAGCTTAGAGATCAGAAAGCAAATTAAAGTAATTTAAAGGACATTATTTGCCTCGTCACTCTTCATGAATACATGACTTCTATGTCTCCCCACTGATTGTAGAGATCATAGGCAAAGATTCTTTCACATTTTGCTTATATACATTGTCACATATCCAGATATCTTAGTCAAAGGGTATCTTGCTTTTGCTTCATGCTTCATTGTGTTCAGTTTAGAAATGCTAACAATCAGAAACCCCATTTATACTGAAAAAAAGAAAAATTATTAAAAATTTCACAGCTCTAACAATTGTTTATAAATATTGGCAACCTAAAATTTTTCTTCCGCTGTGTGAAAAGCATCTTAAAAAGATGCTCTGCATTTCCTGTTCTAGAATAGTCAGTTGGTATTGCTAAGCAATTATATGCAATCTTACTTCTCTTTGGCCCAAAAATGCAAGACATTTTGGTCTTTTAAAGTTAGGATTCTATTTTTTTTTTCATATTTATAGAAAGTATATGACATCATTAATTGTTCAGGAGTTGGTGTTCTCAGACTGCCTAAGGCTGCAATGCAAGAGAGGCATTGTTCTGGAAAGGCAGGCTGCATGAAATATACACGTGTGGGAAAAATCAAATTGTTGCTTATTTTTTCATTAAACATATATAAAAACAACATTTGTCTTTGGAAAAAGCACTTACGTTATCTCAATTTGACATTTTACATTATTTATACTGATGTATTAGTACCTTCCATTTATAGTCAGGGCACATTCTGCCAGGCATTCCATATGGTCCTCAGTGAAGATGGCAGAAGCTGTACACATTTTATTAAGGATATATGTACTTCCAAGGTGTACCTGAGTTCCAAGAACTCAGCTGCTAGTATTCCAGGTGAGGAATATAACCTCTTCTTTGGCTGGGTACATTTGGATTACCAACGTTGCTAAGAATACGGCTTTGTGAGGACTTTATTGTGCTTTCTGTTTCTAATGCTCTGGACTTTGGAAATTACCTTTTTAGTAAATACCAGTTTAGAATTGTATTTTTCCTTTTCCCCTATAAGATGATTTGTAAGTTTCATGGTTTATGGTTAAACAGGAGCTGCTGCTGTGGGTGTGGAAAAACGAGTCATGAAAGGTGTGGTGTAGGAGATGATCCTGCTGACATTGTCCGTGCTGCACACGCACCTGGTGGCTCACTGGTTTTCTAGCAGCACTGCTGGCAAACTTGCCCTGTAGCATTTGTTCTGGCAATTCCTTGGAAATCTTTGTGATAGAGAGAGGTGTGGATACCCTGTGTGGGTGGAGATGTGGCAGCAAGCAGAATCAATTCACAGCTGTGGAATGGGGGTTTGCTAATGGTGCAAAGGGAGCTAAGAAAACAATGTCTCACTGGATGTGTGCTGAAATACATTGTTTTGTGCTTGTAGTTTAACAGCCTTGCTTATGAGTCAGCTCATTTCAGTACCACATGGAGTATGTGTCTGTACAGCTCTAATACTTTAAATCACAAAATGTGTGTTCCAAATAAATTATTATCATATTTTTCCCGCACTCTTCCTACTATGTGTTTTAACTTTTCTGTCTTTTCCTATCTTTCTTTCTGATAAGCACTTACATGTGACCTTTTGTTCTTTTTAGTCTAGTGGTCTGTGCTGTTCCTGAACTTCTCAGAGATTTGGGAGCATCCAGGAGTGCACAACTTTGCAATACAACATTTATAGCTCTAAAAACGACATTATTATTTTCAGATGTCTTTTACAGGTTTATATGACGCTTTGTTTTTTGTTACTGAATTACTGTTGACGTACACAACCTTATTACACATAGTAAATTTCTTAATATGTTCTTTTAGAGCTGCTTATAGAATTTGACTATGGTTTTCTCTGCTTCTGTAGACAATATGGATAGTTCTTGTTTTATTCTTATATGAGATCTATCTGTGCAAGTTCCAAGACCAGTTGTACGTCCAGTGCCAGGAGATAAGTTATTGACACGTCACAGACTCATTGAACAAAAGAATGCACTTTATGTCCGACGTGTGTTTCCTTTGAATTACTTTGCAGCAGTGTTCTTTACCTGTCATGGAAGTTTTAAAAGGCTGGTTGATGTTTTCTGGTGTGTGTGTTTAGATTTTTTTTTTTCTGCTGTTCTTTCCTCTTCCTTTTAAGAGCTAGACGTAGTTAAAAAATATTATGCAGTTAAATTGGCCCATTGTTGACCAATTATTGCCTCGTTCATATCCTTTTATACTCTACAAATAAGCCTATGTGTGACCATTCAAATAGCTGTTTGTCATTTGCTCTGTGTATCAGAATCTGTCCTGTACACTGTGGAAGCCAATACTGACTTTTGATGGTCAGTGCTATATCGATTCAGGGCACATTCTGCCAGGCACCCCAACTTTTTATGGTTGCAATGTTTACTTAAGTAAAGTAAATTAAATTCTAAATTATTAATGGAAGCTTGTTACATGAAATGAAAACAAAGCTGTGTAATAAAATGCATAGGCTTTTCCACCCTTTTTTTTTTTTCTGTGATTTTCTGAATTTAAAAAAAAAATTATATAAATACCATGTGTGCTACCAAGCTCAAACCATTTGTCTGTTAGCAAGTGGCTGCCAGACAAACTGTACAAAATGATCTTCTGATGAATCATTGGATTGTCAAATCTGGAAAATTCTGGCAAAAATTTTTAAAAAACTTAGGCTGAATGTTAAAACTTATTTTAACAGTCTACAATAACTTCTTTGTATTGAGTAGGAGGAATTCAGTCTCTGTACTGCTTGGAAGTGTACTCAGTAAAAATTACCACTCTTAGTTAATCAGTTTTCTTGTTGACTTGATTGCGAATGTGCAAAGCTCAATCACTGTGCAGTATCATTCACTACACTTACAGCAGAGAGGTGCAGAAGGTCATTAGTACGAAAACTTATGATGAATATAACAATGTGTGCTTAATTCAGAACTAAGTAACACATTCAAAATTAAAATAGATATGTAATAGGAAAAAAAAAAGCCAAAGAAACAAAGTTGTTAAAAGAAAAATCTCTTCTCACATTTAAATTTTAAGACCATAGGCACAGTTTTGAATAGGTGAGAAAGGTCACAATGTTAAATAAAATTAGATCCAAGGTAAAAATGTGTAAAATTAAGTTGGTTTAATATATTCAATTTCTGTATTCCTTTTTTTTCTCTCCTTGCTCTCATTTTGTTCTTTGCCATTTTAAAAGCACACTATATTTCATTTTATACATTGTTATCAGCTGATTGCCTGTATATTAATTTCTGTTAATGGTTGCTGTGGCAACTAAAAATGCATTAGTCTAACATTATATCCTGGATAAGAAGTTACATATTTATTGTTCCAAACTTTCATATTTTTAGACAGTATGTCACAATGTCTTCTGAACATAAAGTACTTCAGAGACAATTATTTCTCTTTTTTGTGTCCTTACAATAACAAATAATCAAACTCACAGTGTTTCATCAGCTCAGATGTTAATGTTAATACTTTTATATCAAATAATCATTTCTCATAACACTTACTTCAGCATTTGCTCAAAGGACGCAGCCCTTTTTTACATCTACCAGATTAAATATTGGACAAAACAGGATGTCAGCTTAAGAATTTAGAATAAATATTAAAAGTAGATCTCTCAAATGGTATTAGTGTTGGTCCTGCCACTGTCCTTTCCACGGAATATAATTAGAGCTGATAAGGTTTTGTAATTTGTCTCCCCAGCAATGCATTGCCATTATCTTTCTGTTAGCCCTTTTAGCATGTAGGTAATGCTTGTCCCTTAATATTTCTTCTCCTAGAGGAATAACTTGTAGGACCAGATTTCATCAAGCACTGCTTTTTAGCTGACCTTCCAATATCTGCTCACTATGACAAGGCAAGAGACAGATAGCCTTGCATCTAAGCATTTGAATGATTACAAAAGATGCCTGCAAGATTTTTTTTTCAGAATGGATGTGCCATTTATCCCTGCTTGCAAAGATAGAATTGAAACCACATATGTTCGTAAAACTAGAACAGTAATGCTGTAAAAGAAGTAAGGTACTTCTACTGTAGACATTGTCTACAGTGCCTATAATAGGCATTTTTTTGGACTCCTTAATAAATCTAACCAATAATAAAAGACTCTCAATATCTTTGGTATTGTACTGAACAGAAAAAACAGCAGCTATATTTTATATGCTATGTCCAGTCTATAGTTCTTTTTAAAAATATAAATATTAGGAAAAACATGGAGAGTTCTTTGCATGGTTTCTCTCATTGCCAAAAAATTCTGACAGGATGACAGAAGAAAATATAGACAAGTAAACTCTTCAATTCTCTTAGTCACTAAAAATTAGATTAACCATTTAAATAATCCTGTTAAACACTGCTTTCAAATAAGATAATTTTGAAGTAGAGGGAAACCTAATCAATGTTTTTAAATAAACCTGAAATGCAAAGATTAAACCTTACCAATATATTCATTTCAGCTGGAGAGAGGTTAAATACCTGTTGCAAAAACTCTACACATGGAGCACATAAATTATATTCCTGCAAAGCCCTTTATTTTTGAAAAATACATGTCTTAAATAGTTATTATAGTAAGGCATGGATTTATTATTTATTTTGTAAGTTATTAATTAGTGTTGCGAGCATTTATGATTTTTTATTAGTAGTATTTTGTTCTTTTGTTTTTATCATATTTATTATTTGGACATTTCATCTATCTTGTTTAATTCTATAATAATTAAACACCTGTATATATTTGTGATACAGAAATGTCTCAGATTCAATTAGAAACAAGTTTCTTGTTATGGTATCTACTTCATAAACAGTGTATGAAATATAATTCTTTTGACTTTTTTGTCATACTCTTTGGATCTAGCTATGTTTCTGTGGTTTGTATTGTTACTTTATTAATTAAATTTGACAGAAACTTACAGCAGATATAAGACACAACTTTTTATTTGTGTGTGTCACTTGTTTTTTAGTGAATTCAGTCTTGTAGTTTCTAGACTATTGCAATTTCTTTGATTCCTTGCCATATTTGAGTTTACATGATTTCAGTTGGTATAAACAGTAATTTCTATGTTTCTGTTGAAGAATAATCTTGCCTGTGAAACAAAACACAGTTTCTGAAATGGAACTGTTTCTTCATACTTATGTAGGATGTGAAAAATCGACGAAATCCTCGCCTTGTACCATATGCTCTTTTGGATGATCGGACAAAGAAGTCCAACAAGGACAGCCTTCGGGAAGCAGTCCGCACACTTCTAGGCTATGGTTACCATCTGGAAGCTCCTGACCAAGATCATGGTAATTAATTTTGGCTTTTTTATCTCAAAAAGAGGTTAGAGTTTTCCACTCTGCTACTGAATTTGTCGGTCCAATAAAACGTTTTGAACTGGTGTTTCCAAATCTAATAGGTGCCTTCCTCCATTTTCCATTCTCTTACATCTTAATTTCTTTCTTTCCTTACTGTTTCCTTTCCTTTTTGTTTCTTTTCCTTGTCCTGTGGCCTCAAGTGAATATTTAGAAAATGTAACATATTTACACAATTTAAACCAATAAACACAGTTTCTGGGAACAGTTTTTATTTAATGCTATAATTTGCTATTTCAAGACAAAATAGGAAAAAAAAATGTAAACTCAGTAGATGTGAATTTTATATTCCTCAAATTTTAACTTTAAATAATGAAGAACTCTACAGTTTGTGTACAGTCTTGTATTTAAACACTTAAATCTGCTAAATGGAATTTTCTAAAATGCATGACTGCAAACCAAATTTCTGTTGCTATCAACTTGCAAGTCTAGAATTAGATAGTCTGTTAGAGCCTTTAAGCTTCTTGGACTTTCTCAGGTCTTGGAAGCTGAATTAGACTATAAGTAAACTTTGGTTCACTTTTTACAAAGTTTTCTTTGACCTTGGATCACTTCCAGGCAGAATATCTTATTGATACTGTGGGCAGTATTTTCAGTTTGAGACATCCTAGAATGGAAAAAAAAATGTCTGAACTATTAACAAATAATTTTTTAAGAAAGTACAAAACATTTAACTCAATAACTGCATCATATATAATGTTAAGAAAGTACAAGAAATCAGGAGATATAATGTACAGATAAACAGATCTAACTCCATTAACTCTATTTTAGAAGTTCACTTAGAGATAAGAAAGTATGGAATAATCAGAATTGTAACTAGCATCTTTATAATCTCAGCAAAATTTGGAAATTTTAAAAAATGTGTCTAAAGCTTTTTTTTTTTCTTCATATAGTGATAGTGATAGAGGTTCTTAAGTTTTGACCTATTTAGGCCATAGACCCTCAGTAAAGCATTTCTGCTGAAGACATAACTCATACCTAAAGTGTACATGGAGAGCGTACCATTTGGAATTTCCTTTCCAAGGCACATGCTTGCTCTGATCCTCAGCTTTTATGAGATACTGCCATTAAATTACACTTAAATATGAGGCATTGCTGACACCATGAATGTGTAACAAGGCTGGATTGATGAATAAGTACAACAATGTTCCTTAGTGGAATGGATAGTGTTGGTGACAAAATGCCACGGTCTCACTCTTAAATCTGCCAAGACTGGGGAGTAAAACCCTGCTGCATAATCCTAGAATTTCTTCCACTCCCACTTTTGGGAAGGAGATTCTGCAAAGAAAGACTGAGCATGACTTCTGAGAAGTTCTGAGAAGGTGGGTTGGCTGGTACAGGAGGCCTTTGCCTCTTGTGAAGATATAGGGGCTGTCTAATGGTGTAGGCGAGAGGGGGAGAGAGAGCACACTCCTTTTCCACAGTCTCTTCCACATCCCACTGAACAATAGTAATCCCCTTTTTCATTTACAGCTCTGAGAACCACATGCTGCTGCCTTTCTGAGCTGTTGAAAACCACTATCGTTTTCCTCAGAATGCAGAGATCGTTGAGCTGGTTGAGTGAATAGAGTTACTAATGGAATGTAAAGAACATGAATGCAATCCTTGAATCTGAAAGATGGGATCAAGGCTGTTGCAAAATTCCAAGCCGAAAGGAACTGCAAAACAGTGTCCCACAAATTTTCCTTTCTTGAGCAAAGCCTGGAATTGTATTCAGCAAAAGATTTTGATAGTAATTTTTGGGATTTAGATTTTGCAGTCTATGAGCTTCTCAAGTTTTGGAGATGCATAAAACATGTCACAAGGATCCTCTTTTCATCAGGCAAAATTCATACTGTTATTAAGGGATTTAGAGCCCTCTAGTGGTGTTCTGCATCTCCAGTCATTAATATTTATTTAAACATTAATTTTACAAATTTCTCTAGTATTGTTTTTTTGTTTTGTTATTATTATTACTTACTGATTTCCTACAGCAGCTGTATTTTTGGGATTGCTTAGATTCTAGAAAGCATTTTGTTACTTAGAATATAAAAAGAAAACAATTTCTCAGTTACCATGCCTTGTGGTGCTTCATGTGTATAGATGAGGTATTAAGGGTCTTCAAAAGTATTTTTAATGCATTAACTGTAGACTATCAAAGAGAAAATTCTACTGATAAAGAGATAACTAAAGTCAGGCATGGTGGCAGGAGAAGTGATGGTTAATTCTCAAAGATGTGATTTTGAAGGCTATCCTAGGTGATACTGGAAAGGTGGACCTTGATGTGTGTGAGAAAACAGAAGAGAAAGGGAGAAGTTCTTATCATGGCCTAACAAACAGGTGCAAGTAGGCACAGAAACTCAGGGAGAAGAGGAATTGTGGTGATTAGATTGGAATGCTGACTTCTCGTATGTTGCACAGGCTTTATTGGATACATTATAAACTTGTGGGAAAAGATCATTGCTTTTTGGCCTTTTTCCATGTAATTGCAGAAGAAGAATCAGAGTGATCCTTGAGTCATCTATTTGTAGCTGCACTCAGATTTAAGTTCTCCTCTCTTTGTGTGTGTGGTGTGGGGCTCTTTTTTTTGTCTTTGTTTGTTGTTGGGTTGTTGTTTGTTTGTTTGTTTGTTTTTTAATCCACTGATTCCAAGAATGGGCAAGGACACTTTCCCCACTTAGCTGTTCTGCAGGCACATTCTTCTTTTCATGTCTATGCTCAAAGGGATTCCTTTACCTTTTGCTTCTGCTTTTACCTGTCAGTAGTTGAAACCAGTACTTTCTGCATTGATTTTTATTTTTTTCCCTTTATACTTATTTTTATTATTTTAACCCTTACAGCAACAAGGCTGGATGTGTGCAGTGGGATAATGGAAAAGTTCAGGATCTTCCGCACAGAAAAGACTTACGCAGTGAAGGCTGGGAAGTGGTACTTTGAGTTTGAGGCAGTTACTGCAGGAGACATGAGAGTTGGCTGGACCAGGCCAGGTTGTCTGCCAGATCAGGAGCTTGGCTCGGATGAAGAAGCTTTTGTTTTTGATGGCTTTAAGGTTTGTATGTGTTTATCTGTAATTATATGAGTAGCTGAAAAACTTTTAATTTTTGTGTCTTGTTCCGTGTGTCATTGCCTCAGTTGCCTTCTCTGTTTCCATTGCTGTTTTATGAAATTCTTTTTCTGTCTTTGAGGACCTAGGTAGAATAACTAGAATCAGTGTCACCTGAAAAATTAATTAGCAGGGTTTGGCATTTTTATAATGTTTTTTCACAATTTCATGTGTTTCTACAGTATATATAAAGAATTGAAAATCAAAGTGGCTTAATTAAATTCAAAATACTGGAAAAGCTGTAATTACCTATGAAAAATTTTTTGAAAGTTTTACCCTGTTGTTCTCTCTATAAGAAGTGCCATTAGGGAATAAATACACTTAAGATTATTAATAGTGAGTGTTTGAGGCAAACTTCGATACAATGTTTTTGTAGAAATGTAAGAGTTCCGAAGAGGTTTTCATGGAAATCCTTACAGCTTAAATGAAGTATGATAGAACCACCAAGGTTTGCTCAAATTTAACTCTGTGTGATAAAAATGACAGATTGAAATCTAGTTGTAAAAATATATGGGAAAAGAAACCTTTATATTACTGACCATTATCAGAATAGACTAAATGGCTCATTTAAATTTTTAATTTTAGTATGAGGGCAAGTGCAGCTGCTATCCAAACCTTAATTGTTATTAAGGCTACTGATGACTCATTTTCAAAATAATTATTGTATCTGGTATTGGAATTAATTTCCCTTATTACTGTTAAAATATGTAACAGAAATCAACAGTGTTCCTGGATGTAGCCAGCAAGGTAAAGTTTTTAAATGTATTTTATTTATGCTGTGGGAATTTATCTGTTTCCCACTTTCGTGTTGCATGAGAGGATGCCTTGAAGAGAGAACTGAAAAGTTATTTTTGTTAAGTGTCTTATGTAAATCATTCAAGTCCTCAATTTTCACTGGAGTAGCTGTGTAGTTGCCTTCTGAATCTTAGGGTTTGACATTTGGGTCTCAATCCACAAGGATATTTTGTTGTGTTTGATTTTAATGGGTTCTTTCTTGGTTGGAAAAAAAATTACCTTCAAGGTATCAAGAAAGGTTCATTGGTTTTGCACAACTTCTAGGATGGATGCAGAGCATACACATCTACTTGTGATGAAATGCATGAATAGGAATCCTATCTGTTACTAGTTATTAATGTGGTTGTTTTTTTCTATGCTTGGTTACAATAGCTCTTAACAGATTTATTTGAGTTCCAATCCAAGATCCCATTGAAAGCCTTTGTAGTCTTTGACTTGAAAGTCAGTCAGAGGAATCATTAATCATGCCCTCAGCTACTCTGGAATCTATCAGAAATCCAGCACTTGTCTTATTCACAGACAGTTCTATTCCTTCCAAAATATTTAATGAATTATACTTAAGGAAACAAAGCAGATTGTTTGCAAGTAATGAATTTATAGGCTGCTAAAGTAAATAATAACAATTGCTTAAAAAGGGTTTGTGAAGTAGCTATTAAACATTGTAATTGATAGCATATTATTGTGATTACAAGTCTTTCATGGAATTTCTGCAGAAAACTAAACCATACTCTCTTGTAACCAAAATGTTGAAATAGCAATTTTCCCTGTCGGCTCTCTTAGCAATGTTTTATAATGCTGATGTGAGGGGTGCTTGCAGCAAGTTAATTGTTAGATTTCCATATTCAGAGTCAGCTTGGAATACTCACAGACACAGTTTTGGAATGATATTCTGGGAAAGTGTTCATTTTAATGCCATCTTAATTGAGGCAGTTAATTATTACTTTTATTCTTAAAGACAAGAAGAACATTGTCATTATTTTTCTTCTAAATGCTTCTAATTATTTTCAGGCACAGCGGTGGCATCAAGGTAACGAGCATTTTGGCCGCTCTTGGCTGGCAGGAGATGTTGTTGGATGTATGGTTGACATGAATGAACACACTATGATGTTCACCTTAAATGGTGAAATCCTCCTTGATGACTCAGGCTCAGAACTTGCATTTAAGGACTTCGAGGTTGCTGACGGTAAGTACTGTAATATATCATGCTGTTAAGTTGCTATTGCCTGGTTTTAGCTCTGAGTTCACTTTAATATGTTTCTTTGTGTTTCATGTCCCTGTTCTCACCCCTGCCCCTGCCTTCCCTGTCTTTTCCTTTTTTCTATTTGATTAGTATTACCCTTTTGGAAAGGAAATTTTATGGGTGTGACAATGAGGAAGGGTTTTTTTTTTCTGTAGTGATCTTCGTGGCTATCTTTAGTTTGAGACCCTTTAGCTGTTTTTCAGGGATGTATCTGAAAAGGCAGATTAATGACTTCTAATATTTGATTCTTAGTGCAGTAGATCACCATATGATGTAATAGAATTATAGAATGTGTCATAGAATGATTTGTGTTGGAAAGGAACTTTTAAGAGCACCTAGTCCACCCCTGTGCCATGGGGGGCAAGAACATCAGATTTTATCTGGATGAAGTACTGAAATAATATGAAGTGTCTGTCCAGTTAGTGAGAAACCGTGGTAGCGAGTTTAAGCCATCTTTAAGGTTTAGTTTTAGCACTGGGAGGAGAAATGACACCTGATCCAGTCAGCTGATACAAAACTATCTTTCAAAATATTCTACTTAATTCTTAAACCAGGAGATTGAGCTTTGTGCTTACTGTAGGGTTTTTGGTGCAGGTTTCAGCATCCACAAGCACATGCTAGTTTATCTTACAAGATTTCCAAAGATGGCAAAGATTGTGAGGGTCTGTCAGGTGGCAGATTGATTCTGTATCAAAAAAGTATTTTTGTTTGTAAATTTAATTAAATACCTTATGTACAGATAGAAACAGAAAAGGGGTAAGAAATGGTATTTAGTAAGTTAACTGCCTAAAACTTCTGAACTATGGTACTATTAAAAAAATTAAGCTTTAAGCTTTCATTTCTTGTGGGTATATATATTCTGCCATAAATTTTATACATCTATTAAACAATGCAGCTGTAGATGAGAGATAAAATTAAATTTTTTGAACAAATAAGAGCTCCACATGCTACTGTTGGGTTACTCATCCCTACTGAATTCCCATGGGAAATATGAATTTCATACCTCTTAATTAGGAAATTCCCTTTTTGAATTTTAACCACTTTATTTTCATATGAATTTCAGAATAATTTACTTTCAGGAGTACTTTGGAAGATTTCATTTTTTTCTTCCTGTGACATACATCAGGAATCAGAAATATTTTTATTGTATTTTAAATGACAAAATTGCAATTAATTTTCTTGACTGGTGCCCATTACTTTACTGCCTTTGGATTTCCTTAGATGCAGTGGTAGCCTGATGAGGGAAAGGGGTACAAGATCTGGCTTACTGTCAGTGTTAGATGCAAAAAATTATCTTGGTGCCATTAAATTTTAATGACTTTCCAGTTATTAGTTAGTATACTCCCATTGAGGAATATATGATTCTGAAAGAAACTCCAATTAAATTCTGAGGGTAGGCTGTGTTTATTCCAAGTTGATGAAATCACAGTGGTGTACTTTTTGTGGTGCTTATCTCTAGCTGCAGGTTCAAATTGAAACAGATCTTGCTGCTAAAGGAGTTCCTGGCTTGACATGGAGCCTGAAGGCTTTGGTAACCATGTCAGAGTCTTCATGTCAAACCTGTCAGATTTTCCACAATATCCTTGTAATTCACATTCAGCTCCTAGTATTGTTTTTGTAAGAAAGAGCTCAGCCTTTGAAATAAGACGTCCTAGTCTGTTTTCAAGGGAATGTGCTTATTGATCTTAGATTTAATAACTCCAAAGCTATGTTTGAAATGATGATGTGTATTTAATACACAAATATTGGAGGTAAAAGGAGAGAGGAAGGGAAGACAACTGATTATGTCTGTGTATGTGCAAACGGTTTTTTTTGTTGTTTTTTTTTGTTTGTTTTTGGTAGTCTGGCTTTGGTTTTGTTACTGGCTCTTGCTTAACAGCACTAAGACCTTTCTGCAGGTCACTTCAATCAGTAAAGCATGTGCATATTGTGTTGCTGCAAAAAGGGTTCTTTTGCTTTAGAAAACAATTAGGATTTCTGATGCAGCCTTACAGTAAATCTGTCATGTAGATTTAATTTACTTAGGAACAATGAAAAGAGGACATGGTGCTCTGGCAGCTTAGTAATACAGCTTGTGGTGCATGTTCAGTTGTACTACCAACAAGAGGAGCTCTTTGGGATTATGGCAGATGAATTTAATTATGAGATATCCTCTCAGTGGTAAAACTGATAAAAATAATTGCATCTTATTATGCATTTGTAGCAGATAAATTTAACTGTAGATGTGAATAGGTATACTTGTACAACCCATATTTTATTTTGTCGAATTGTGATCTCTGTGAGCAGGAACTGTTCGTAGTGTTTGACAGGTTGAGTCAGGAGGTTTATCTTGTATTCTTGAAAGTAAGGAACATTATGAAAAGTGTTGCTGTCCAGTGCTTTTGCTATGTGCGACAGACAGTGCTAGATGGTTACTTTCCATATGGTAGTATTTAAGTGTTTTTACTTGCTCTGCTATTTCATACAGTGAAATAAAATTTGCACAATAGCCCAGTTATCTGGAGATTGGGAGCCAGGTTAGGGGTATATAATCAATGTCTCCAGCATGCAAGGGTTACATGGGATCTGTGAATAGAAATATCTAAAATGGCTGGATACCCGTTCAAAGATGGCTATTGAAGTTCATTTTTATTCTGTAGAAAGACGTGTAGATGCTTTAATAGCACACCCCCTGTAAGATGAGATGCTCTGTCTTTATCATGTGTGGAAGAACCCTGAAACACTTAAATGACAACTAAATAATTGGAAAATTAATGCAGAATTTCACCGGAGATGAACGTAGGGTTTTCATGGTTAGGACTGGGCCTGGTGTTTATATTCCATTTATACAGAGCCAGAGTTACTGTACAGTTACAATTACAAGCAGGAATCAGCTACAGGTACAGTACCTTCTGTTATCAGTGACAACGGTATTGGTGAGAGGGACTGTCATCTTGATTTCACCTCGCCTCCATTGGCAATATTGATGGGATACAATAAACTGAGTGAAAACATCAATGACAGCTTTACCTGTGTAGGAGTTTTACCCATGTTTCTCTGTTTTCTTTCAGAGAATCTTGCAAATTCTCATTTACATTTTATTACACTTTATTTCCTTGAGTGTTTAAAATACTCATTTCACATCTAATCTGTCTGGGAGGTATAGGGTTTTTTTTTTGAAAACACAGGAAAGTGCATAGCTGGAAGAATTACCATTTTTTGGGTGATGAGATGAGAATTATAAGGTTATTGAAAACAATTTTGATTTTGGCTTTGCTTAACAACTTTTGCAACAGCTTGTGGGTTCCTTTAACTCAACAGGGAGCCTAGTAAGTTTTCCCTACTAGAGCTGCTAGGCATTATCATAGCACATATTTCTAGCTGCAAATGTGATTTTCCTACTTATGTGTTGTTTAATACAATTTCTGTTTAGTGCTGGAAAATACTTGCATTATTGTCCATCACTGGATTTGCACTAGCAGAATTGACATGTATCATGTTGTCTACTATAGCTGTGTTATCTGAGGAGCTGATGCCTTGTGATTTAAGAGCCAAGCTGTGAAGATAGAAATCTGGACTGCAACTTATGGCCGATAGTGTTATGTCATTAAATTTATCATATCTAACACAGATACACATGACAACCAGTCTTGTGTATATGTAGTAAAATCTTCAAAAAGTGGTACTGAAGGCTGATGATTTATCTGCTGGACAGTAATTTCTGTAGATGGTGCTCTGGAGTTTGCTTTGTCTCTGAAGAACAAACATCATGAATAGATATTCTGCTCTTTTTTTTTTTTTTAAATCTGGACAGCCTAAAGAAAAGTGAGGAGCTGCTTTACATTTTGTTCTTGTATTTTTCAATACCTGTTATGTTCACCTGAATTAGAATCACTGAACAGAGCTTCATGTTTCTTATTGATAAAAAAGAAAGCATTTTGTTAATAACTAGGTCAAATGAATCTAAAATTCGTTTGTAACTGTGGAAATTGAAAAGCAGGATGAAAATAAATAAAAGAAATAAAATATTTTCTTAGGTTTTTAGACTGTGAAGCTGAAATCATGGAAAAAAACAAAAGAATGATTGCAGAACAGCTCTATGGGGAAAGTGCTCTTGGCATTCTGGGGAATCAGGAAAAAAAAAAAAAGTTTTGTAAAAAGAAGTCAAAAATGTGTTCCCTGTGCTAGTGAAAACAGTAAGATTCATATAAATGTAAAGCTGATTGAAAAGGTAAGACAGAAAACATGATCCCAAACCAAAATACCTTAAGTTTCATGAAGTTATGGTGTCATATTGTCAGTTCTCATTTTCCAGAGCCAGAGTTTTCTGATTTAATTAATTAATTTATTTTATTTTTAAAAAAAAATCTATGACATGCACTTTGTGCATATTTGTAGGTTTTTTTTCACTATTAGAGCTGCATGGACAAGCACTGTATTATTTTTAAAGTAAGATTCTCTCAAAATATAATGACCAGTGACATTTTAGGAGGAATACCTAA
The DNA here is from genome assembly GCF_030490865.1 of Poecile atricapillus. NCBI lineage: Eukaryota > Metazoa > Chordata > Aves > Passeriformes > Paridae > Poecile > Poecile atricapillus. Next base: position 69,613,064 of record NC_081251.1, on the reverse strand, counting down.
AGTAATAAGACTTGGCAGTACTCTACCAGTTCAGCAGAGAGATTAACCAAGAGCTGGCTATCAGACTCTGTGGAGTAGTTTGAGTGTTCCTAAAAATATCCATGACTATTAGAGGGCTTTTTTTTTCAGAATGACATTTAAGATACATTACTTGGTGACATGCAAGATGTGATGTGCTGTTGATAATTGCTCACCTTTATAAACTTTGCTTTTAGGATTTCTTTTTTTTTTTTTTTTTTCAAAAATGGTTTTTAATTCAGTTTTGGAGGAAAGCAGTTCACCGATGTTTATTATGTACAACCCACGTGTTCTTTCATCTTGTTTTAAGGATTCCTACCTGTGTGCAGCCTGGGCCCATCTCAAGTTGGAAGAATGAACTTTGGAAAAGATGTCAGCACCCTAAAATATTTCACTATATGTGGTTTACAGGAAGGGTATGAACCCTTTGCTGTTAATACAAACAGAGACATCACCATCTGGCTGAGTAAAAGGCTTCCTCAGTTTCTACCAGTGCCACAAAACCATGAACATATTGAGGTTTGTGATGCTAGCAAAATGTTTTTAGACATTTGAATATGCTTGAGTTATGTTTCTACTTTTGTACTTCCAAACAAGATTTTAATATGGTATGTTGACCCAATTCTGGATGAACCTTAACACCTGTTACAAATTCCTTGCATTCAGTAGGGTTGCAAAGAATGTAATTGTTTGATTGGTGGTTTTTCTTTCTACAAAACCTGTGACATGTGTTAACATGACATTCTGAGAGACAAATTATACAAGATATCCTAATTAAGAGTTCCTTGTGCAGTGAGAGCTATGTAAGCAACTTCCACAAACTGGGCATTTTAAAGTAACAGATACCATGTGTTCTAGTGCACATACTTTATGATTTTTTCCATACCTAATTGGCTTTGATTGTAATAAATATTTATTAGCCAATTGTGTCAATACATCCCAGTCAGTTGTCCATCTTGGTGGAACTGTATTCATGCCTTGTAAGTTTGCCATGAAATCCTTCTGAAATGATTTAGTAAGAACTCTTTTTCAGCTGGTGTGTGGTATTTAAGAAACAGTTTATGTTCTTTCATATGTACATGCATGATTTTTATTCCTTAGTCTGTGTTGTTCTGGGCAGAGTTGGATTTATGTTGCAAAGAGTTATGGTCAGAAGCATAATTTCTTTGTGACTGTTTGCCTTAATTTAACAATGGAGCAACAAAACCATCACTCCTCAGAGCAGTTATTTCTGTTCAAAATGGCAGCACATGATTACAATGCATTAGACTGTTGACACCATTGCAAGTTTTGCAATTCACGGATACTTTCTATAGAAATACAAATTGAATATTTACATGGTAGAAAAAGCATCAGCTTCAAAAAACTACATCTTTGTGTTTCATAGGTAATGAGAATTGATGGCACCATAGACAGCTGCCCCTGTCTGAAGGTCACACAGAAGTCCTTTGGTTCACAGAACAGTAAAACAGACGTCATGTTTTTTCGATTAAGCATGCCCATTGAATGTGCTGAGGTGTTCTCCAGATCAGCTGCAGGAGGCTTACCAGGCTCTGGTCTTTTTGGCCCAAAAAATGACTTGGAGGATTATGATGCTGATTCTGATTTTGAGGTTCTCATGAAAACTGCTCATGGTCATCTGGTTCCTGACCGGACAGAAAGAGAAAAAGATGCCACAAAACCAGAATTGAATAACCATAAAGATTATGTTCAAGAAAAGCCCTCACGTCTTAAACAAAGGTTAGTAGCTTGCTACCTTTTCCCATCCCTCCACCTGCTGCTTCTCAAAGTAGAGGAAAATGCCACTCATGTCTGACAGACCAGTCAAGTAACTTTTGAATATACAGTTTAAGGTTGGAATTGATTTAAATGCTTTTAAAAATGAGCTTGTCTCTTTCTCTTCTCTGAATAATTTACCTTTGTGATTGAGCTTTTAGTAGAGATTTTAACTTCACTTTTTTCCTTATAGATTTATGCTCAGGAGGACAAAGCCAGATTATAGCACGAGTCACTCCGCACGGCTTACTGAGGATGTGCTAGCAGATGATAGGGATGACTATGATTATTTGATGCAAACTTCCACGGTATTGTAATATAGGATTGATGTTTTAGTTGTTTGGGGATTTTTACTTGTTTGGTTTGGGTTTTTTAAATACTTATATTGTTTTTCTCTCTGTAGAAATTTCAGAAACAGTCCAATTTTCAATTTAAGTGTCTGTGGTGGTTCTGAACTTCTACTTAAGTTGAGACTGTTTTTGTCTCTTTTATTTTGATTTGACTGTCAGACTAAAACCATTTCCAAATGAAAAACTAGTTTAATCCATTTTTGAAACTACTGTTGATAACACCAGATATAAAAGAGGAAGACTAAACAGTTTTAGAATAATGGAATAAATTGGAAAAGGTACATTAAACTAGTAGGTCAATGTTCAGGACCACTTGAAAGCACCTCTACTAATTCTATGGAACATTTATTTAATTAATTCCTAGTGAAAGTTTTCTGCAGGTTTTGTCGATCTTTGACAAGATCAGCTCCATAAGCACTCATTCCTCAATGTTCAAAGGAAAACAAATACTCTTCTGGATGTGTTCTTCTCTTTCTGAAGGATGTTAGATACTAGAAACTGAGTCAGTTTAAACTTACAGTATAAAAAATTATACAGTATAAAAATTATAGTTGCTGTGGAAATAGCTTACAATGATAGCATTGTAATGATTCAGAAGCCTTCAATACAAGCATATAAACTGCTTCTTTAACCTTGTCCATTTTTTTGTTCTAAAATGTATATTTTGTTGGCTGTATTTTGGTTTGTGTTTATAGTCTTTGTTGCTTTGCTTGTGAATTGCACTTGAACAAGGCTATGCTACTTTTGAAGAGATGACATGTTTTCAGATTTAGAGCAGCAAATTAATTCTGAATCAGACTGATACACTGGAGAACAAACACTAACATTTGATAATGTTGTTTTTCTATCAACAGTACTATTATTCTGTGAGAATATTTCCTGGTCAAGAACCTGCTAATGTCTGGGTGGGCTGGATTACATCAGACTTTCACCAGTATGACACAAGCTTTGACTTGGACAGAGTGCGCACCGTCACAGTTACACTGGGAGATGAAAAAGGGAAAGTTCATGAGAGGTTGGTTACAATTTGCTTAAAAAGACCTATATTTTATACCCATAAAAGCAACTTTCAATTTATAAGGTGTATAGCCACTTAATGTAATTGGACATCCATTTAATGTAATTGGATTGATGCGGAAAAAATAATTGAAACAGCAGTAGTAGGAAAGAGTGTTAATTGTAACCTGCTCTTGCTAGTGAAGAAACAGTGGACTAATGAACTAGTCAAATTGACAGGCACTGAAAAGTCAAATGGTGCAGCTTTCTATATAGTTTGAAATTATGATCCTGTAAGTATTGACTTGTGAGGCTAAAATTAGTACATGAGCTCGTCCCAGAACTTCAGTTTATTATGCGTATTAGAAGCTTTTGTTATGCTTAGCATTGAATGATTTAAAACCTTGACTTGCAAAGTCAGTTTTGTCTGGTATTTTACAAATGATTCAAACTTTTCCATACACGGTCATTTTCAGTTTTTATATTTTTTCAGTTATGATGTCCACGTTTCATTGAATTTTGGCAGTGGCTAATGTTAGGTCAATGGTTAATGGTTAGGATGTGATCCATTCCTTTCAGCCACAAGGCCCTGTTGTTTTGCAGCCATGCAAAGCTGTTCTTGGTTTGTTGCAGATATTTTGCACACTATTCATAAATAAATCTATCTTTTGACATTCAGTATAAAACGCAGCAACTGCTATATGGTGTGCGCAGGAGAGAGCCTGAGCCCTGGGCAAGGACGTAATAATAATGGTCTGGAGATTGGTTGCTTGGTTGATGCTGCCAGTGGCCTGCTGACCTTCACAGCTAATGGCAAGGAACTAGGCACCTACTATCAGGTGAGGATTTTTAGGTGATGTCTTGCAGTGGGAAGGGGGAAAGCTGAATTTTTAGCCTGTATCATTAGAGGCTTTAATACAAGATTGTAAGAAATAGTAATCATCACTGTTATGGCAATAGCTTTTCCCTTTCTTCGATCTAGGTTGAACCAAGTACAAAGTTGTTTCCTGCTGTATTCGCTCAAGCTACAAGCCCCAATGTTTTCCAGTTTGAATTGGGAAGAATAAAGGTACATAATTCTTGGTTTTGTGCAGTTTTAGGACTAAAAAAACCATATAAAATAAGTTTTTTTTATTTTTGCCATTTATTTCCTGCGACGTGTTCTTGGTATTTGGGACATTTTTATGATTCCAGGTGTTTTCACTACTGCTATTTTTGTTCTTAACTCAGTTTTAAATATTTAATGAATTTAAAATACAGTACATTGAATAAGAAAGGTTGAAACTGATGAGAATTTTCTAAATCTTGTCTTTCATGATGAAACAAAATCACTTGGGTTCGTAAAGCAAATTGCTTAATTTTGCAAACAGAGCATGGATGACTGGTGTATCTTAAGAATTTGGCTAGAGCTTTAAAATAATTTTGAAAGTACATTCAGACAGAGCACAAGAAAACTGAACTGAATTTTTCTACCTTACTTTGGATGCTTGGATGTCTAAGAAATCAGAAGAGGTAAAAGAAAAGTGGAGTCCAAGGAAGTAACCACATGTGGCAGTCAAGTTTCTATTTCAAATTTGTGTTCTTAGAAAACAGATGTGGAAAATGCTGTCTTGCTACTAGTCTTCCAACAGTTCCTACCTTGTTTTAAAAACTAGTGAAAATGCTGATTTCCTGTTTTACTCTACTTTACTATGTATTGAGCATATTTCTGGAAAAGAAATGCAGTTTTTGGTAAAGATGTGGAAACTGATTGTCTCTTCCATTGGAATTTTCTAGAATGTAATGCCGTTATCTGCTGGATTATTCAAAAGTGAACACAAAAACCCAGTCTCTCAGTGTCCTCCACGTCTCCACGTCCAGTTTCTGACTCATGTGCTTTGGAGCAGAGTGCCAAACCACTTCTTGAAGGTGGATGTGTCTCGGATCAGTGAACGTCAAGGCTGGATGATACAGTGCCTGAATCCTTTGCAGTTCATGGCCCTTCATATTCCTGAGGAAAACAGGTTTGTTTTGTACTGTAACACAGTTATGCTGGGATTAGGAATGTAATTACATGTAGTCACATAATGCCATCTATGTAAGAAAGGCCCAAGGTCTTCTCTGTATTTGTAACACATATAAATATAGACAGTGTGTTTTGATTTAACTAATATTAAAAATTATTCAACTTCCCGGTGTTTTAAAATCTCTTTTCTTTTACACTGTCTCCAACCTCTCCCAATTTCTGTCCAAACATGTTAATAGTATATGTAGATTTGCAAAGAAAATGAAAGAAACTGTTTATAAATTATTAAAGATAATCTGTAAAATAAGCAAAAATCTGGTTTTGTAGAGATTTTTCAAAATTTGTGAACAATTTAATTATTCCATTGCTTTAATTTTCCTAAGTTTAATTAAAACAATTGAAGAAATTTAACTCTGTGTTTTCCTTGTTACCCAAATGTCTGAGCATTTTTCCACTGCCTAAACTGAAAACCAAGTCACCAAGAACCCCAGCACTGAGCTCTCTTCAAATGTACTGGTTAGTCTGTTGGCACTGTGCACCCCCAGATTTAAAACCAAGAAATGATATAAATATCTTAACCCCAACTGGTTTTAAAAACCTGATTTTCAGTTACGTGAATTCTTGTTTGTAGTATGAAAAAGTATTCTGTGTTGAGTAAATGTGGATTTTTTTTAGGAGGGACTTGAATAAATTTGAGATTAAACTTTGTTATTAGTCTTGATTATTAGATTGACAGTGTTTCTCACATGAAAGCTGAAATGTGCAAAAAGACGTCCCTGGAACTGATACTGTGCTAATGTTATCCTTAGAGAGACGTTAGAATCCCTTCAAAAGATATTTTCGCATGTGGAATTTACTATGTTGTTTTTTTCTTCTCTGCAGAACAATTGATATTTTAGAGTTGACAGAACAAGAAGAACTGCTGAAATTTCACTACCACACCCTCCGATTGTATTCAGCTGTTTGTGCTTTAGGCAACAACCGAGTGGCCCATGCTCTGTGTAGCCATGTGGATGAATCTCAGCTCCTCTATGCTATTGAGAATAAATACATGCCAGGATTATTACGTGCAGGATATTATGACTTACTCATTGACATCCATCTCAATACCTATGCAACTGCCAGGCTGATGATGAATAATGAATTTATAGTTCCAATGACAGATGAGACCAAGAGTATTACTTTGTTTCCTGATGAAAACAAAAAACACGGCCTTCCTGGTATAGGACTTAGCACTTCATTAAGGCCAAGAATGCAGTTTTCCTCCCCAAGTTTTGTAAGCATTAGCAGTGAATGCTTTCAATTCAGTCCTGAATTCCCTCTGGAAATTTTGAAGGCCAAAACCATAGAGATGCTGACTGAAGCTGTCCAAGTGGGAAGCCTCCATGTCAGAGATCCAGTTGGAGGTTCTACAGAATTTCTGTTTGTCCCTCTGATCAAGCTGTTTTATACCCTCCTAATTATGGGAATCTTCCATAATGAGGATCTGAAACACATCTTGCAGTTGATTGAGCCCCGGGTTTTCAAAGAAGCAATGAGCCAGGAGGACGAAATTGATTTCTCAGAGAAGGAGTTCAGTTCAGGTGAGCTCAAGTCAGAAGAAGGAGAGGAAGAAACCAGAGGGGAGCAAATGCCAAAGGAAGGACTCCTTCAGATGAAACTTCCAGAACCTGTTAAATTACAGGTAAAAATACTGTTTTGATAGTGGTTGTTCCTGTTTTCTTCATGTGGTGATTTATCTTTCAAGAAATAAAGCGTTTTGAAATTAAATTTTTTAGTTAAAGAGAGAGGTGATTTCCTTACAGAAAACTAGAAGATTTAATTTCTTTCTGATGATATAAACTTGCTCACCATAGATCATGGTTTCATTAAAAACAATTACTTGCTCAACGCCATTAATTGTGAATTCCTCATTTTTATGGATCTTAACAGAAAAGAAATCCCTAGAAGAAAGGGGCAAATCCATTCTCTTGTAGCTTTGGTTGTGTCTGAGGCACATTAATCCCTTGCAGATGCCAGATATTCCTGGTGTAAGCTTGCTTTACGTGTAGTGAATAACAGCATTAAATGATCGGGACACTTTATTTGATAGTAACTGTTGCTGTAGGAAATCCATCGTTACTTGAGTAATGTGCAGAAGATCTTTCTTAGCTTGCCAGCTCATGTCTCGTACAATAAATACTGTTTTCTCAGATGTGTCACCTACTCCAGTACCTGTGTGATTGCCAAGTACGGCACAGGATAGAAGCCATTGTAGCATTTTCCGATGATTTTGTGGCCAAGCTCCAAGAGAATCAACGCTTCCGGTACAATGAAGTGATGCAGGCCTTGAACATGTCTGCTGCCCTGACAGCTAGAAAAACAAAAGAATTTCGATCCCCTCCTCAGGAGCAGGTACAGCTTGCAATGGACAGTTTCTTTCATGTTGCACTTTATTTACTTTTTATGTTGCAGACTTATGTTCGATTTGAAACTTTTTCCTTTTGAAGATCAGAGTAATTTGTCTTTTCTTTGTATTCTCTAAGATTAACATGCTGCTGAACTTTAAAGATGATAAAAATGATTGTCCTTGCCCTGAAGAAATTCGGGATCAACTCTTGGATTTCCATGAAGACCTAATGACACACTGTGGTAAGTCTTGTTACTGAATATTTTTACTTTTTAAATTATATTAGCTTTAGAAGCAATTTTCATAAGTAATTTTATGACAAAAACTTGAACTGAATAGTCTGTAAATTACACTGTACAAATTATATATATTATCAAATAAAGATAATTAGCTTGTAGTCAAAATCAAGGAAATATTTTTATCCTTATCTGGTTAAACTAGAAGGGAACTATCTGGTTAATGGTATGTTTTGCTTCATAAGCATCTGTTTTGCAGGCTGACAAGTTCCTTCATTCTTTCCTTATGGGGCAAGTAGTCCAGACATCAGTGGGTCATTGCTGGATGCTTTTCAGCTTTTCAATATTTTTCTTGTGTTTGGTAGCAGGAAATGCAGATAATAAATAATTTAGATAAATGTTTGAAAGGAAAACAAGCTTTATCTTTTGATTCTTTGAGTTTTTCTTTATTTGTTTTCCATCATTCTCCTCTGTTCAAATTACTTAACATAGTTTTTTGTTACCTTTTTCTTCTTGGGGAAAATAGGAATTTGCATTATTTTCAAGTAGAAAATGAGTAGTGGGTCAGATGGTGCATTATCACAGAGCAGAACTAATTACTCTGTATATTGCAAAATAAGTAAAACTGTTACATATCTTGAGTCCAATGTTTGCTTGCTTAGTCAGCCACCACTTGGGGATTTACATTTTGTGGAATGGTTGAGAGACAATGTATTGGAGGTTTGCAAATCAAAAAAGCACAACTAGAGCTCAGGGAGTAGCGTAACTGGGAAAACAGACATTTCATTGGGGTGATTTCAGACCATCTCTGTGTTCCAATTGATAAGACATTTCAGTGTCTTTACTGTGAATTACTTTGGTTGAGAACACTGCCATCCAAATAATTTTGTAATATGACTTAGTGTGTAATATGAATTTTCTGATGATCATTGCTTAGTGTAGTGTCAATTGCCGTGTTACAACAAAGTATAACAAAATAACTTTTAATAGAAATGGAATTGTATCTAATGCAAAACAATCAGATAGCTAGAATCAGATGCAATAAATTGAGAAGAAGGATGTTATGTCATGAAGAAATATCCTAAAAAATTTAAGACTGGTAAAGAACTCTCCAGAAAACCCTTAACTTCAGAACTTATTTTGGAAACTAAAACATCCAGAAAACAGTCAAATGATATTTTTACTTGGACTTAGTGTGAGTAATAGATATAGGTCAAGATTTTTAATTCCTCTTCAATGTATGCATGAGTCAATAATTTTAAAGATAAGAGAAATCAGCGGATAGGAATCCCATGAAATTCAGTGTTGGGAAGTATACTTCCCAGTGAAGGAATAACTCCTGCAGCGAGGACAGCCTAGGGACCGAGTTAGAAAGTAGCTTTGCAGAAAAGCTGGGACATTCAGTACAAGAGAGACATGGCCATACTGGAGTGGCTCCAGGGACAAGTCATCAAAGATAGTTAAATTCTTGGACCATCTTTTGTACAAGGAGAGAATGAGAGGACTGGGGTTGTTTAACTTGAAGAGGAAGCTCCAAGGGGATTGGTATCAATATATATAAATACCTGTTGGGTAGGAGCAGTTTAGAAGGCTAAGACAAACTTTCCTCAGAGGTGTCTAGTGACACAAATTGAAAATCGGGAAATTCTACTTGTTTGTTACTGTCAGATGATGGAACTCAAGAATAGGTTGCTCAGAGAGGTTGTGGAGTCTCTTCACCTTAGGAGATACTCAAAACCTCATGGGCATGGTCCTGGACAACTGGCCCTTGTTGAAGTTGTTTTGAGCTGGGAGGTTGGATTCCAAAGGCTCTTTCCAAACACAGCTGTTTTGTGATTCTGTGAATCTTCACATTAATTGTTTTTACGTTTTTATAGCTTGTTATAGTAATGTCATGAAAGAACACTGTGCATTGTGATGGTGGCTACGTTCTTCTGACTGATCACTGGAAAGTATATTTGTTGTACCACTCATACTTTCACTTCTTTTATATGTTTTACCTAAAAATTTTTACTACTATCACTTCAACCACACTGTATCCCTAGTGACTATATCTGCACTTCTGAGCTACATGTGTCCAAAACACAGGCATCAGTGTTAGTATGGAAAAATGCATACTGGGGGAAATGTATTTATTGTATGTTTTATGTATAACATCATACAATTTGTATGCTAAATTGCTAAGGTTACCTGATCCTTAGCTGCACTTTCCTGCTTGGCACATAGGCCTGTTCTATACTTGTTCCAAATGCTGGTTGAGCATGTCCCATATAAAACTCTCAGTGCAGAACCACAGTTCAGTTTAATTATGTTTGTACACACAAGATGTCTGTAGCTTGCTTAATTTTATTTCTTCACTAATTTGTGCATTTTTTTCTTTTAATTTCAGGAATTGAACTAGATGAAGATGGAACCTTGGATGGCAACAGTGATTCAACTATTAGGGGTCGCCTCCTATACCTTATGGAAAAAGTTACATATCTGAAGAAAAAACAAGCTGAGAAGACAGTAGATGATGATGATAAGACATCCTGTAAGCAAAATTAAATCAGTTTATTGCAGCTTAATTACGAAGGGGAAAAGAAGCAGACCAGGAAGTTCTTCACACATTTTCAGCTAAAACAAGGTGTATTTTTAGTGAAATATCTGTGCACCTTAAAGTTTGTAGCTTAACTCAAAACAAGCACAGATGGATTTATTAGGCAGATTTGTTTCCCAGTGGGACGTAGAGGAAAATTTCTTTTAGTGGCACTTTTGCCCCATATCCTTTGTTGGCTCATAAATTTTTCAGAATGTGTCTTGCTTTTAATAGAATTAGTGCAGACTTAATAACTGTAGCAAGGTCATGCTTTATGAGAATTTCCTCAGCTGCAGCAGCTTCAAATCAGTATTTGCATGAAGATTACCATATGAAATATTCTTCAATTAGACTTTAATTAGCAGAAGCCTCCCCACCCAACCTAAAATTCAAGATTTGCTGACTGTAACTGCTGTTTGGTCATTTTTTTCCTGATACTTTCTGCCTTTTCGTCTTGATAAGAATCACTGCCAGTGGCATCCTAGTTCTGCAGTCGGTGCTAACAGACCATTTAAATTTCATTTATCTTTTTATTTTCCAGTGCTGCTTTTATTTTTATCTTTTTTTCCCCCTTTTTTTTCTGGTACATAGTGCTTTCAAATGTCCCTATTTTTCATCTGATAATTAGAGATTAGGCCCATGCAGAATCTGGTGATGAATCTTCTCTTCCTTCTTTCCATGTAGTAAGCATAAAAGCTCTATAAAATATGATTCTCTCTTTCTCATATTAGTAGAGAGACTATTATGCTAAACAAACAGAATCGCAGTTACCAAAACAGGAACAAAGTGATTGCCTATTCCTGGGATTCTTCATTAAGAAGAAAAAACCGAACGAATCAGCCCGCCCAAAAAACCTACCTTCTACCTTGTGTCCCTTCTTGTTATTATTTCAGTCCTTCTGAAATATCAGCCCAGACATAATTTTTCCTTATTTAGAAGTGTTTTTATTCTTAAAAAAATGCTATACCCTGTGTCAAAGAAAACATCTATACTACAGTGCCTGGACAGTAACAATGAAATACATTACTACTATTCTTTTTTGTCCTTTCCCTGTATTAGCACAAATTCTCTTCTTTGTTAAACATTCTATTTTCTGTATACTCCTGTTTCTTCAGAATCTTTCTGTAAGTCCTTTTCTTTTTGTTTGTTAGTTTGAATTAACCTGGAATTAACTGCAATTACAAAGGTTTTATATATCAACATATCTTCCCCAAACATACATATATCCCAAATAATAAAGATTATCAGTGACACTACCAGATACACGTTCCTTGCTTCATTAGACACTGAACTGAGAATATATAAATGATGATTTCCCATTTGTTTAATATTAATGTCTTTATTTCTATTGAAGGGCCTTTGGCGGAGGAATAAGTTAAATTATTTTGTTGTGTATATTATAAAACTTGGAGTGGACACAGAGGTTAGACATGTAAATAAATAATACATCATTTACATATGTTACCAGTATAATTTTTCAGCCTTAGGTCATAATAGGCTAAAAAAACCCTCAGACCTATGTTCACAGAAAGATATTGAACCCAATATACAAATATAAATCTGGCAACTTTGTGGGCATCCTGTATGTTTTTGTATTTAATTTTAATTTTTAGTATAGGCCTTTGGTTTTGAGATATTTCTGCTTCTCTCATTCGACTTTATTTTTCTTTGATAGACTGCTCAAGAAATACCAAGAAAAAGATGCTTCTTAGGAATTTAATTCATTCCAATTCACATTGCATAGCAGGTTCTGAGGGACTGAGCAATTAATGGTAATTCTGTGATTTATTTATTTTCTTCACAGCTACTCTCCAGCAGTTGATTTCGGACACGATGGTGCGTTGGGCCCAGGAGTCAGTGATAGAAGACCCGGAGTTAGTGAGGGCCATGTTTGTGCTGCTGCATCGCCAGTATGATGGTATTGGTGGCCTGGTTCGAGCTCTGCCGAAGACCTACACCATAAATAGTGTATCTGTGGAAGACACCATCAATCTCCTGGCATCCCTCGGCCAAATCCGTTCCTTGCTTAGTGTCAGAATGGGGAAGGAAGAGGAGAAGCTTATGATTCGCGGATTAGGGTAAATAACTGGAGTGTAACTTCTCTTCATTTGCAGATTTCTTTTTTTTTTGTTATTTTCTGTATGGTTACGGCCAAGGTTGTACATGACGCTTGAATCTGTATATGGGTGTAAATGCAGATGCTGCTCTCAGTTATATAGTGTCCTCAGTGGTCAGATAAAGCCTTTGCAGCATTATAGGTATCATATGGGAGGAGAATCTGTTGGCATCTGTAAGACTTCGGAAAAAAAGCTGAAAAGATGTATTTAATATTTTATGATACCAGAAGCTATCTAATTACTACATTTTAAATAGTATGGCTGTGAAGAATTCTGTCAGGAATGCTATCCATTTTTTATGAATGCAGTGACTATTGGCTCTTGGCACATATGAGTTCCCGCAGCAGTCAGCTAATGGAGTTGTGCCTACCCATGTCTGTACATAGACCATCCTTTTTATTAAATGTAGATGAGCTAGGAAGTAGGTCACACACTGTTATTCTTCCTAATTTTATGATTAATGACAGTGAAGTATATTCTAATAAACAGGTAAATTGGAGGAAACAGTAAAGCAAATATGATAGTCTTTAGTAGGTAAGAGGTTGTTTGAGTTTTTTTCTCATGTTTTTCAAAGAGATGTCTTTCGATAGTAAGCATCAGCTGTGATCTATTTAAAATCTCCAGTCAGCAAGAGCAAAGAGAGCCAAAGACAGCTAATGTAAAGAATGCAAGCAGAAGCAAAGCATTTGTTGTGCAATATATTTTTTTTTTTTTTTTGATCTTACTGGAAACCTCAAATAACCAAACAATGTCTGTACATAATTTGGTATTGCCATTATAAATAATGCCTACTTCTTAGGTTACCAGTAGGTCTCCTCAATGTATCGTGGTTGTTGAAGTCTTTGGCATACTGATGGTAAGGCTTTGGCAAAAGTCAGGGTCTGGCATCTGTCAAGAGACACAAAGTACTGGCCTTTCTGTATCTACCTTTTTATACAAATTGAAAATGTTTCATTTCACTTCAGTTTATCAATTCTAAAATGAGTGACTGATTACTAGATTTGGTTTTCATGTCATGTTCTGTGTTTAGTTCTTACACATTTTTTTCCTCAACATTTTCTATTGTGAATTAAGAGCCAAGATTTTCTGAATCTATGTAATGTTAATGGTTGCTTTGCTGATACATAAAAATCTGATGTATATTAAACCAGTGTTCTCACTCTCTCTTCCTATCACCTTTCTTGGTAGCCTCTATAAAGTCTTATGTAGCTTGTAAGCTCCCTGGCTCTGCTATTTGTACCTTTTATAGGCTAACTTGAACTCAAACACCTATTCAGAAATGCAATTTTTTTTTTTTTTGCTGTGACTGGTATTCCATTCTTTCAGCTGAGAAATGGAGATGTTACTTATTGCTGCTTTAAAACTCAGCTTCCTCAGAAATGCTGTTAAGATTTTTTCCCCTATGTGTGACATTTTATAATCCAGTTCACTGTTAAACAGAACACTGGAAGTGGATATAATTTGCAAAGTAGGACAATGTTGCTGGCCAGCCCTTGAGGTGACATTTTAACTTTCTGTACTGCTTTCTGTAAAAGAAGATTGCTGCAGGTAAACAGGAGTTTAGAATGTCTTGGAAGATTGATACCATTGAGGTCTTTTTCCAAGCTTGAAGCTTTAGTGCAGAAAGGAGATGAGACAGCTTTTGGAGGCATCATCACTGATACAAAATTCGGTTTTAGGTTTTGGGAAAAAAATTACTGGGAGTCAAAAACTCAGTTTCAAATAGTCTTCTTTGCATCTCATCTTTTAAAAGGCTGAATTTTCCTTGCCTGAGTGAATGAGTTTTAGGTCAGAAAAAAAACCAACAAGACTGTTTGATATGTACAGTGAAATTTGAACAGTTGCCAACCGTATTTTTTCTAGTGACCTGCTAATCCTTTTCTCCCATGACCTAATTGCTTTCACAGTTATTTATGGGTTGTATTTGATTTCAAGACTAATTATAGTTTTTAGAAATTTAATTACTCTTTAAACTAGACATTTTTATTGGATATGCCATGTCAAATAAAATATTTGACATATAAAACATTATGATCTTAAAGTCTGATTTTAAATATGAAAATCTGTTCTGATGAAATATGTAGAAGAGAAGAGTTCTGCTGAACAGTAACTCATGAATATTTGTGCAGCTTCTTGTTTTGACACTTAGAAGATAGCTGGATACCTCTTTCCTCTAGAATTCTTTATTGCTTTCAATTGCAGATAGAAAATGTCTCAACATTTTATTAATCTAAAAAGGATTTTGTGTCAAAAAATATTGCATAGTTCAATTTAAAATTTAAAATAATATAGCAGTTTTGATGATGCTCTTGTCAGAACATAGTTTTAGATCTGATTTCGAATTAAAATAGAAGAGTCTTCTACTCCAGCGTAATCAACGGGTAATTAGCACACTAACTATATTACTGGAAAACAAAGGTCACATTCTTCCACAATGTGCATAGGCAAATAGACAGGAGAGACTGAAACTCAATGGGAAAAGTCCCTGGGGTGTTTTTTTATTTCATGAGGTGGTGAAGAATTGCACAGTAAATCCGCTTTGCAAATAACATAATAGGTAAATTACTGGTCTATAACATTTTCTTTATTTTTGTTATTTTGTAGTGACATTATGAATAATAAAGTATTTTACCAACATCCAAATCTCATGAGAGCTTTAGGCATGCATGAAACTGTCATGGAAGTGATGGTGAATGTGCTTGGTGGAGGAGAATCCAAGGTAAGGAAATTCACTGTTAGAAGGCAGAGAGTTTAAGGTAGAGCTGTTTCAAGCTTTTTCCCATAAGGTGATGAGCTGTCACTGGAGGTGCTGAGATCATAACCTCTTAAACATAATAGTTGAGTAAGTTTTTTAGAAGAATCTGTCCTTTTATTTCAGATTAAGGTATCACTAGCATTGTAATTTCAGATGCTTTAAAGAGAAAACTGTAGCACTTTCTATACTTACTATGTTTTAAAGGGGAGATCTTTTTATTAACTAATTAAAAAATAACTCAGTATTATTCTATGAAACTGAGTATACACCATCTTTCACGTTTGAATCTAGAATCTGTGGGTCATCCCAGCTTTAGATTTTAAAGCTTATACCTTGATCTTTGAAGCTTAAGGTGATACTAACTACCTGAGAAAGTCCTGTTGATTCCAGTGAGAAGCCTAAGCAGTTAATTTCCCTGAGGGGCAATGAGTATGACACCTACATATTAGTATGCTAAAAGGCTTTATATAAATGATCCTTTGCATGTTGTATGTCTGTATTACAGTTTGAACTTCAGTCTGTTTTTATTTGCTTCTTAGGAAATCACTTTCCCAAAGATGGTGGCAAACTGCTGTCGTTTTCTCTGTTATTTTTGCCGCATCAGCAGGCAGAACCAAAAAGCTATGTTTGATCATCTTAGCTATTTATTGGAAAACAGCAGTGTTGGCCTTGGTAAGTATTAAAATAAATTTTAAAACTTCCTGCTGATTTATATATGAAACCACCTGTGTTTTTCTTCATCCATCTGTTTACTCAGTATGCATTGAAGTTTCCCCTATTTCCAGTGCAAACTATCTTCATTAATTGTATTGCTAACTCTAAACGGCTCCTCTGACAATAGCATTAAGTTGAACTAATTTAGTACACTTTGTTGTATATGCCTGAACATTCAGAGAGGAACAGTTGCTAATTTTGAGGAACAGAATATATTCCTGTTTTTACTAAGAGAATCATTAATAAGTTTTGGCAGCATTTCATTAAGGCTTACCTCTCACTGCTCAAGCTTGCACCCCAAACTTTTTCTGTGTACTGGTCAGTATACAGCTATGGCAGTGGGAGAAGCACAAAACTCATTTGTTTGATTAGATGCATGATTAGATGCCCAGAAATGAACCTTGAAACTTTCTTAACATGTTTGCTTTCCTTTTCTTGCCTGAAGTGTTGTAGTGGAAATACATTTATCCTTATTTAATTTAGTACTTCAAATTGACAATATATAAGTATTTAGGAATCATCATGGTAATTTTTTGAATGATCACAAATGTATTAATGTAAAGGCATAGAACAGAAGTGAAAAATCAAAATCTTTTTGAAGAGGAAGAGCCCAAATCAAATACCTTTGGAGTGCCAAAATGAAAACCTTAGGTTTTTCTAATGCTATATTTACCACCATTTTTAAAAGAAATACTAAACTTCCAATTTTATATTTTAAAGTGTAAAGATATTTTCTATTTCAATGGATTTGATGGCATGTCTATGTGTTAGACATAAAATCATTACTGCATTTTCCTCAAAACAGAGTTGTGTCATTAGGAAAAAGAGAATGTGATCTTAAAACAAAGTATATGATGAGAAGAGGAATGTGTAAGACAAGATGCTTTTAGCTTGAACATTCATATTGTATTTTCATTTCAAATCAGTGTTAAATTTCATGCAAGTGCATGATGACTTATTATAAACTGAGATGTATAAATTATATATTTATAATCATGTGCTAACTAATGACTAAACATTGCATCTTATTAAAAAAAAGTTAATGCATTTCCTATGAATTTGTTGGGGTTTTTTAACTTATGTTATTTTAACAGCCTCTCCTTCTATGCGAGGATCAACTCCTTTAGATGTTGCCGCAGCATCTGTAATGGATAACAATGAACTTGCTCTGGCTTTAAGGGAGCCTGATCTGGAGAAGGTTAGTAGCTTCTTCATCAAGCGTTTTTTTCCCCTGTGGAGAGGAGAAGATACCGCTTTCTTGGAGTAAGCAAAATCCAAGATTATAGGGAAATTTCTGGTACTTTTCAGGGGAAGACTGAGAATTTGGTTGGTTGTTCTTACTGCTGGTGGTCTGAGTGCTGATTACACACACAGTTGAAGCCAAAATTAATTGCTTCATGGGCAGCTCTTAATTTTGCAGTAGTGGATTCCATATCCAACAAAACTTCATTGCTAAAATCATTCTTTGTTATTTTTTTGAATGGTGACATGCAGTGGTGAAATAAGACAATAGGGATTACTAGGAGCTTTGTGACAACTTGTTACAATATATGACAAATTTTCATGGAGATATCTGTCTGTATTTGTTGTATTTTCCCCTAACATTTAAACCTGTTTCAGAAAAGTTGAAGGCATTCGGATTACTTACAGGAAAGAATAAAACACTGAAGAGGACCTGTGAAAATTGTGTAATAAGTGTAAATTGCTGCTGCAAGGAGAATAGAATAGTATTTACCCTGTCAGTGGTTAAAAAAAGCAGGTTAATGGAAAGACAGATTCAAGGTAGACATTAAAAGCTCTTTTTTAAGAAAAGACAGAGAAATTGTCATATCCAATTTCTTTTTGAAGACCTCAAATTCTGGAGATGATATAATCTTCATAGGAAAACATCTGTCAGGAGTAATAAAAGTGCAGATGTTCCTTTCCTGGAATAGGAAGGACATTTTCAATCTTGCCATTCTTACAAGTGCTCAGCAAGAAGCAGCTGTCCAAACTGGCTGAAGACTGTGCTTACAATTCTTACAGTTCAGAAAAGAAAGGGCCAACTGAAAAGGTTTGCTACTGAGTCTATAGTCCTGAATGACAGGGAGTGTTACTTCTGTGTGTTTTAATAAGGAAGGAAAAAAAAAATGGCAAGTGAACATGAATGGTCAAAATAAGAGTAATCCTTTTATTCTTTATAAAAGAAAATACATGTTTTTGGTTGTGGATGGTGTGTGGTTTGGGAATATTGCAAAATTGACTAATTTGTAATGCTCAGAGTTGCAAGAGAAATGAGAGCTAGCAAAGCATACTTCTAGAGAAATGATGGAATTGAAATAAGCAGGTCTTACAGTTCATGGCAGGAGCAGGAAAAGACTGGAAAAGTGAACTAAGAAATAGAGTAGTCTTCTGATTTGCCCAAAGCATGATAAGGTTTTGTCAGGGATAAGAGATTGCGCATACCATATCCTGATGATATATGAGAATGCTTCCTTTTGAATCTTCACTTCTTTTTCACAATTAATATCTTTTTCATCTTACTTTGCCTTTAGGTGGTTCGCTACTTGGCTGGATGTGGGTTGCAGAGTTGTCCTTTGTTGATTTGTAAAGGCTACCCGGACATTGGATGGAATCCAGTTGAAGGAGAACGATATCTGGATTTTCTCCGTTTTGCTGTTTTTTGCAATGGTAGAGTACAAGCCTAAACATTTTATATCTTCCTTCAATATCCAAATAAGTTTGTAAATTGAAATAGTAATAAAAGCCAACTTGGTAAGCTACTGTGAATTAAAAGAACCTTCATAAAGAGTAGAATTATTTAAAACACTCATGAACTTACATGAATTTTGAAAAGAGCATCTATTTCCTGTGACTCTGTGCCCCATTTTTTTTATCCAGCTTTGTTTTTTGAAATGCCCATGTCTCCTTTGGAAGTAGAGCAGAGAGTCCTAAATCTTGTTGTGATAAATTCATGGTAGATACAGGGCCAAACCGCTATCTTTTTATGAAGGTTTAGATAGTCCAGTTTTAGTGGGTGTTCAAGCAGCTTTACTGGTCCCCTCATTAACCCTTGCACTTGACTCAATCTACTAAAATTCAGTAGTTTCAGTGATGTTTTAAGCATCCTTTACTACATAGTTAATGCCTGGGCTCTAATTAATTTTGAATTAAAACATTTTTTTCTTTTTCATTTCATTGCAGTAATAGAGTAGTATGTGTGTTTATGTAACTCTGTTATGATATTTAAACTGTTACGTAATAAGAAGTGTCTATGCATTCTGCTCTTTTGTGTACTTTTCTTCTGATTATATTTCAGAACTCTTTTTGATATGATTTTGTATCTTGATATTTGTTCTGTGTGGTAGGAGAAAGTGTGGAGGAGAATGCTAATGTTGTAGTCAGACTACTTATTCGCCGACCTGAATGTTTTGGTCCTGCTCTAAGAGGAGAAGGAGGCAATGGGTTGCTTGCTGCCATGGAGGAGGCAATACAAATATCAGAAGATCGAACAAGAGATGGGCCTTCCCCAAGTAATGGATCTAGTAAAACCCTGTAGGTGCAGTAGAATTGCTTACATTGCCTTAATATTTCTTTCTTTGTTTTGTATTCTTAGATGTGAAATTACTTTAACACGTGAATTATCAGTTTGTTCTTTCATGGATGCTGTGTCAGAAAAAGATTTATCTTTGGATTAAACAGTGCTTCCTCTGCACTATTAATTTAAGTTACTCTCTCTAAACATTGACATCTTTAGAATTCTGTATGTTCTTTTTCATTCCATTAAGAGTCACTGATCCAAAATGATACAGGTAAATGGTACCAGTGGTTACAATGGAGATGTTGCTACAATCTTTTAGGGACAAAATACATTCTGTCTAATTCTGCTTTAAGTCCATTTGTTAATAGAAACCACCCTCTGTAAGATGTTTCACCTATGAGCAGATTTTCTTTATTGATTATTGTTAAAAATGTGTTTTGTTTTGTTTTGTTTTTAATCATATTTGTTGTAACATCTAACTAATTACAGTGAAATAGAAGAACAAGAAGATGACACTATTCATATGGGAAATGCAATCATGACCTTTTATGCTGCCTTGATTGATCTCTTAGGACGTTGTGCCCCTGAAATGCATGTAAGTTTTACATCTTCATACAAAGGAAGGTAAAGGCACAGTTGTTATCCTGATCACTGGTTTGCTGTTCATTTTTTTCTCAGTATCATGTTATCAGGTATTAAAGCATTGGTAAAGCTACATAGTATCTTAGTGGGCATAATGGCTTGTTCTACTGATTGGCAAGGGGGAAAATGATACTCAGAAGCTGCTTTTTATAAATAAATTATTCCCTTTTTCTGGTTGTTGTTTGTTTGTTTTCGGTATTTTTTTTGTTTTTTGACTGTCCATTGTGACAAAAAAATTCCTCAAATGTCCCTGTTTGCTGGGGTGTTGTAGAGTGATATATTTTTTATAAACAAGGGTTTTATTCTTCATATTTTTATTTTGAACAGGTTTTTTAAGTTGCATGTAAAAATGTAAATATTATAGGGCATTCTTTTAAATGTAGGGATAAGCATTATACTTGGACATAAACATCAATATCTCAAAATTTATTCAGACTGACAAACCTTCTCAAAGGAATGATGCCACTTTTTCAGGCAGTAGATACAAAGAATTATAAATACTATAAAAACTTTACCTCTTATTTTGTAAGAGATTGAAATTATTCAAAAATATTTGTTGTTTATGATTCAGTATTATTATTCTTCAGGTATTTAGTTATACATAGTTTCTCATTTCACCCTGAAATGTGCCCTAATTAGTATAGATCAGTATCAAATTTGTGCAGGAATTGGTAACTTGAGAGAGGAGAGATATATATAGTTAATAAGGTCAGTGTATGAAGACCTCTTTCACTTGAATAAAAAATTGTATTGTTTTCTCCTTGTCTTGCTGCCTTTTTTAAAAAAACAAAACAATTGAGATACTTGAAAGTGTTATTTGACCAGGACAAAAACCCTAATTTTTTTTTCTTCTGAAAATCTGCTTTTGTTTTCCTCCCCACCCTTCCCACCATATGCTGCTACATTTGAAAGCTTTGCTTACCAGCTTTACCTAATTTCGCTTTAGAAAATGAACTTAGTTTTATTTAATAAGCAAACTTGTAGATTTTTAGAGTTCGTACATTTGCATCCCAACTACAGCAAATTGATGTAGATTGCATGAAATTTACATAGTTAATTACAGTGTAATTTTGGGAGCAGTTATTCTTTTGTAGAGAAGATAAAAAGAAGATCTTGCTAAATTTTTATTTGTCTTTTTATTAGCTAATCCATGCTGGGAAAGGGGAAGCCATTAGAATCAGATCAATTCTACGGTCTTTGATTCCACTTGAAGATTTGGTGGGAGTAATCAGTATTGCTTTCCACATGCCAACCATAGCAAAAGGTAAGATTCTTCTACATTTTTTCTCCCATCCTATTATGATTTGTAATTTATTGACATATCGACACTCGTACTTCTTTCAGCCTTTAAAAAAATTTTATAGAAATTCAACTATTTATTATGTGAATTAAAAGACAAATTATGTGTATCTCATACGTGTTTCAAAAATCTTTCTGCATGCTGTAGTCAACAATTCTGTGTACCCCTAAATCACTGATATAAATCCTGTTAAATTGAATTATGAATTTCTATTACAACTTTAAAAAGAAATTTTAAAATGCATGCTTTCTGGTTTTAGAGCTATTTTAAAATACTGCAGTCTCATTTCTCAATAACATAATCCTTAGCTTTTGCTGTTCTAACCCTATAAATTGCTTCTAGCAGATCTTACTAAGACACTAGTTGTTTTCCAGCAACTGTGGTGAAGAGATAAGAGTGACATACATAGGCAGATGTGTTTCTTTGTTTTTCCTGCCTATATAAAATTGACTGCAATAGTAGGAACTACATGAGCACCTATATAAAAGGGAA